>NC_141691.1:1389277566-1390662566 GCF_964263255.1 Lissotriton vulgaris
TGAACTCACGTACACATTTTAAATACCTGGATCGCAGTTTTTAATGGTTGAGTAACAACTGTGTTTCAGCCCTCAATTTAGAAGAAAATAAAAAGTCCGCACTCTGCGGTACATAGGCCTGTCTGAGATGATCCAAAGTCAGGGTCGGACTGGGATCACAATTCGGCCCGGGCACTGACGAAAAAAGTGGCCCACATTCAAGAGGCGTGGCCCATATTTAAGGGGCGTGGCCCACATTCAAGGGGCGTGCCCTTTCATGAGGCACTATTTGCAGAGACAAAGAATGAAAGTGGGAGGATACTGTTCTTGCACAGGACACAGGGAAAAGGTGCCAATGGCCTACATGCTGAGCAACTAAAAAAAATAGCAAGGCCCCTTTCTGTCACAAAATTATTCTAGCCCTACAGCACAGGAGCACCTGAAAAGCAGCAAAGCCCCTGCTATTACTAACCTACTTATCCCTCCCCAGACCTTCAGCTCAGGAGCACATGAACAGAGGTAAGGCCCCTGCAATTAGTAAATTAATCAGCCCTCCAGGCCTCGGGAAAATGTCCTGGCAGGGGAGCACAAAACACATCTTTCTGGGTCATCCAAGGTAGCCAGGTAGCCAGGGGGGAGGCTGAGGTGAAGCTGGTGCATGGGAAGTGCCTTCCCAGTGTGTTCTGGCAGTTGGAGTGTTTACCATTTACTGTAGTATTACCCTTGTACCTGTGTATGGTACCCTTTTGTAACTTGCACATGTCGCCTTTCTCTGGTATCACACTGTATGCTACCTCTCACTTTTGTTTGCTTTAGATACTTGCACAAGTGCCACCATTGCCTATGTAACGTTTGTTCTTGTGCTGGAGTGTCTGCCATTTATTGCAGTATTATACCTCTACTTGTACTTTGTACGCTTTTGTAACCTGCACACATATCACTTTTTCCTCCTGTAATGTACCCATTGCTACCTCATGTATTTTGGTTGCTCACTATTTTCACTTTTGATTCATGTAACGTAACGTTTGCTTTTGTAATTTGCCCACTTGTAATTTTTCTCCTCATGTATTATTGCTGTTCCTTGTGTGAAGCGCTCTGACACCTTCGGGTAAAGTCCGCGCTATATAAAATTGAATATAATAAATAAATAAAATAAAAAAATTCCAAACATCACTTGGCCCCCACAGCAAGACCCATTCTTCCTCGTCCACTATGTCCTGAATGTGAAGGGCTGTGGGCCAGGTGCTAAGACTAACACCGTTTCTGGGCTGCATGGGCCCCAGGGGGCCAAGGTGCAAATGGCTCAAAGGCCTGAGCAACACCTTGCCCCCAGGGAGGCCGATTCTTGCAAACAATCACCCCTCCCCAGCCCAGCCTCAGCTTGATTGCTTGGCAGGGCAGGGGTGAAGGAGAGGCCACAGCTGACAATCGCTGTCCGGCCGCACAGCGAGGCTGCTTTCATTTTCTCTGTCTGTCACGTGCCCTCCGTGGGCCGTTTTTTTTCTCCCCTTTCCTAGTCCACTCTCTGTGGACTGGGACAGGGGATAAAAAAACGGCCCACAGAGGGCACTGAGGCACCGGCCCTTCGGCCCATTCCCGAATGCCCGCCTTGCCAATCCGCCCCTGTCCAAAGTACCTCATTACGGGCCGGCTGCAAGTGGTTGATTGTTTTTATCATTTCATTAGAAATTGCACATTTAAGTATTTCTATAGACTAAATTACTATATCCCATGGGAGATGTTTAGCAGAGGGCCGTTCCCCGTTGTAAGTAGCACCTAATCCTAATACTGGCTGTTTACCGTTCAGTAATAGTCATTCAGTAAGCAGAGCACGCAATTGCATGCAAGCAGTTGCACACACCCTTCCTGACAAACGAAAATCTGTGAATCAAATATTATGCCCTCTGGCGTACTGGGGGCATTTGATGCTAGCATGAGACATAAAGCCTATATATTAAAACTCTATCCTGGCAGACTCTGCGTTACGGACGTAATGAATATTAATCAGGCTAGTAATGTTCAGGGCTACAAAACGGCATGCACACGCACTATATAAAATCACATTATTTAAAAGATGGGTGTTTAAAAAAAATAGAAATATTTTTTTAAAAGATGGGACATAATAGTTTTTTTTTTTTAGAAAGCCCATTTTGTCCTTTAGAAAACAGTTACAACTGCATCATTCATCAGTCAAGCTTGACATTTTCTTTCGATCTTCCATACACCCAGAAGCACAATTCAGGTGCTTCGTCACATTTTTGAAACATTTTTATCACTTTCGTGACTACTATTGATCAGTTTATTTGCTCTGCATTTTAATTCCAGTGTCCTGTGGAAAAAATCATAAGGGGTGGAAGATATCTTTCAATACTGCTTCATGCTCAAGTAACGCCCAATGTGCTAGGAAAATTAGCGTCAATAACTATGGTTTTACCTCGGAGCCATATGTAGTCACCCTCAGAGGATCCAGGTTATTATTACCTTCGTTACTACTGGCATAGGCCCATTGTGGATAGACAGCCAAAGCTATATGCACAATCTGTATCTAAAAGTGATTTACTGAGACCTCCAACAATGTATTTGATCGCAAATCACATCTGGTTTCTAATACAAGGTCGGCTTTTACAACTGTTAAGAGCTAATGTTCAAGTCCTCTATCTACTTCGAGCCCTGATAATGCTTTTGAAGGTCTAATTTGCACCCATGTGGAGGTCAACAGTCAGTAACTTTACCTTCCTATGGGTGCTATGATGGTGCTTTCCCTCAGAGGTGCTTTATCTTTTCCCGACATTTCATTCCAACAAGTAGATCTACTAAATTGTCACTTTCATTTTCTAAAAATACTGCATCCACTCTAACTCCCGATAGGCGTTCTTATAATTCTTAGATTCAGCAGACACCGCTTCAAGGCAGGTGAACACTGAACACCAACAGCCTTCGGCGTAGACCTGCTTGACTAGAAATATCAGGATTCACCCTGAGTTTCAGTAGTGTCTGCCATTGATGGGCAGCATCTATTTGGACCGAAGGGGAAAAAAAGGATAACATTGTGCATAACAGTAGTTGTACTCCTATACCACAAGCAAAGTTAAGGTTTTTGGAAATTACAGTCCTCTTTCACAGCAAACGTGGAGGAACTGGAAGGAGACCCACATACCAGCCACAGCAGTCCTTTTTGGAACCAGAACAGCAAACTAGACAAGGATAATATACCAGGGGGCATTGAGAGGCAAGGGGAGACGCAGAGCACAAGGCGCACAAAGAGGCACCTCTATCACCAAGCAATGACTTTCTCAACAATCCCTCTGATCATCAACACCTCTTGGGGGAAGATTGCAGTTATACCTGTGACTGGGTGGTCATAACCTCAGATCAGTGGGTCTGATCCACTACTTTCCACTGTTACTACTTAGAGTTCCATATATTCCCCCAAATTTGTCACAAAGCCCCAAGAAAATCAACAA
This sequence comes from Lissotriton vulgaris, assembly GCF_964263255.1. Taxonomy (NCBI): domain Eukaryota; kingdom Metazoa; phylum Chordata; class Amphibia; order Caudata; family Salamandridae; genus Lissotriton; species Lissotriton vulgaris. The sequence goes on from NC_141691.1 coordinate 1,389,281,010, forward strand.
GGATCACTTCAAACTATTATTATAGGACGTAAATATACTTCTACAGAACTGGGCCATTGAAAGTAGTGTCATTCTCCAGTATTGGGGTGTCTTTCATAGATTCAGATTCCTGAATCATTCCCCGTCGTCAGATTGGGAGTCCCACGGTACATAAAAAAGCAATAATATGCTATAATAACATAGAAAAAACTTGGTAATAACCAACCAGGAAGTAAAGTAGCCCAAGCTACAGGAGAAAAAACTTCCACACCCATGACAATCCTAGTCATTTTGTATAGCCCAAACTGCAGCCAATCAGACGACAGCACCCACCAGAAGGTTCTCCCCAGAGGCTCAGGCTCCCAGATTTTCTACCGCACGTCGTGTGAAGGGAGTCTTCCTGAGCTCTGCTCAGTACTTCTCTATTTTCCTTCAGGAATCTGGTTTTGAATATGTCTTCATCTAAGAAATCTTTATTCAGGCCTTGTGTCTCTTGTGGTAAGCTCCGGCTTTTCAAAGAAGATCCCCACAAGAAGTGCATCTACTGCCTATACACTGACCATCAGGTGAAGGACTGCAAGATAGGTAGAACCTTCCTTCAGAAGACCCTCATGGACAGAGAGGGCTGCCTGCTTTTGTGGCTACAAAAGCTCAAGGATCAAGATAATCCTGCTTCTGAGGTAGGCAGTATTGCCTCTGGGTCTACTACATCTTCTAGGAAGAGAGCTGCTGAAGAGGTGTTGTCTTCTCCTGGGGCCAAGATTGTAAAGCGGCAGCAATCTTCTAAGGGGTCTGAGAAGCCTTCCACTTCTATGGCTACTCCCCCTACTAAGGGCAAACTTGGGCCATCCACATCCCCGAGAAGAACTAAAAAATTACCTCAAAAGACGACTTCTGAGAAGACTTTACCTCAGAAACAGACCCTGTCGTCGACGATGCCGTCGTCGACTCCGTCGACGAAGATCTCCGTCGATGCAACATCTACGTCTACGGTAACTTTTTCTTCACCTAAACCTGAGATGTTAATGTCGACAGCGTCTTCACTGTCGACGATGGTCTATGTCACTGTAAGGCCTATCTCGTCGACGAAAGAAGCTTCATCTGCCATCGTCAGCGCCCCTTCGGCGGCCAAGCTGAAGAAGGTTCCGTCGACGATCGCTTCGTCGACGCCACCGTCGACGGTTGCTCCATCGCCTTCGACGAGCATCCCGTCGACGACTCCTGTACCGTCGACGAAGACACAGTCTTCGACGAAGACACCGTAGTCGACGAAACCTTCCTAGTCGGCGAAGACAACTCAATCGACGACGACCTCTTCATCGTATAGAGCCAAGCCCCCGTCAACGAGCCCGTCGATGGGGCCTCTGTCGACGCTGCAACTGTCTACATGTACCACCATGCAAGTTTGGCCAGTGTCTACGGTGTTTACGTCAACACCGAAGCCATCCTTGCTTCAGAGACGCGGTTCTGGTCTAGAACCTTTATCTCGTCTACGCCTGTCACCTCAAACGGTCCCCCTACAGGTCCCTGACAAGTTACTGGACTCTGAAGATAGTGAGGAGGATTCTGACATGGATGAAAGGTTTGGAACGGCTATAAATCCTTCAGAATTGCATATCAAATACCAAGAGGACGATCAAGATGACCAACACTCGCATGTGACATCACCTGTTACTAATGTCCCCTCAGCTCAGATGCCAGTAGCATTGCTAACAAATCTACAGCACATGCTAAATGATTATTACAGGCGTTTTCCACCGTCTGAGTCAGCGGACTCTGTGCCTCTGTGCCTCCTACACCTGTGGTGCAAACGCCCATATCTGATTTAAGACCACCAAAGTCTCCTCCACCTGTAGCGTCCCATCAGCCTGAAGAACAACATTCTTCTGACGAAGAAGAGAGAGAAGAAGAGGAAGTCAATGACGGATCCATGATGTTGGAGTGGGACGATTATTGGGTTCAAACATCTTCTCCTTCACCTTTGGTAACCGCTGATGCACCCCCAGTAAACGTGGGAGGATTCCATCTTCTAACGGAAAGAGCTACAAAACGCTTCCATATGGACATGGAGACTACACAGCAGGAATGCTTCCTCTATGATTTCAAGGACCAGCCAAGGAGGCAGGTTAAGTCTATACCTATTATTGATTTCATCTGGAAAGAGGGAGTTAAAGTTATGTCTACTCCTTCATCTATCTCTCCAGTTCTGCCGAGGATAGATAAAAAATATAAGGCTCCTGAAAAGTCCCCAGCTTGCCTTATAGGACATCAAAAATTGGATTCGGTGATCATACAGGCTGCACAGAAGCGATCTAGAAATCCTTCTTCTCTAATAGCAGCCCACCGGATAGAGACGGCAGGCGTCTGAATGCTATTGGAAAGCGTGTGTCAACAATGGCAGCAACTACAGTCCGGGCTGCAAGCTAATTAGCCATTCTGGGCAGATCTGACCGGCAAATGTGGTCTGACATCTCGCCATATGTCAACATGCTTCCAGAGCCCTCCACGTCAGAAGCTCTGAAAATACTGCAGGAAGGTGAAAGTATCTCTGCTGATATGATTGACTCTGCAGTTGATGTAGCTCCAACTGGATTCAGGCAGTTAGCAGGAGCTGCTGTCTTGGGTAGGCAAGCCTGGCTAAGAGCGACTTCGTTCCGCCAGGAGGTTCAAGCTAAGGTGTTGGACATGCCTTATGATGGGGAGTTTTTGTTTGGCCCGCAAGTAGAGGAAGCCTTGCAGACAATAAAAAAGGACACGGAAACAGCTAGATCCCAGGGCACCTTACAATTTCGAAAGCCGCCCTTTCGAGGTGCGAGAGGACGTGGATCGTCCTCTACTAGAGGAGGTTATAGTCAGCAGTCCTCCTACAGACAAGGGAATCAACGTTATCAAACCCAACGTTACCAGTCCTACGGCCAGCGCAACACTAATTATTCCCAAAACAAGAGAAAGCCTGCCTACCGCGGTAAGGATAAAAGACAATGAGTGTCATCACCTGCCACCACTACTGCCGCAGTCTCACATAAAAATTGGAGGAAAGATCTCAAAATTCTACTCAAAATGGTCCTCAATAACATCAGACAGGTGGGTCTTGGACATTGTGGCCAAGGGCCATGCCCTCTAATTCGAAAAGTTTCCTCCAAACGTCCCCCCCAAGGGGCCCACCTCCACCTCATCTAAAAGAGTTGTTTTCCCAGATCAATTTGATGTTAAAAAATAGGAGCAATCGAAAAGGTTCCTCAGATTCAGAGAGGAGCAGGATTCTACTCCAGATTCTTCCTAATAAAGAATAAGTCTGGGGAATGGTGTCCAATTCTGGATCTCCGTGCCCTAAACAAGTATTTGAAGAAGCCAACGTTCCGGATGCTTTCACTCCAAGAAATACTGCATCTTCTTTCGGAGGGAGAATACATGCCACCTTGGACCTTCAAGATGCGTATTTCCACATCCCCATTTTACCTCGTTGCAGGAAGTTCCTGCGATTCAGAGTGGCTGGCATGGATTATCAGTTCAAGGTCCTCCCCTTTGGGCTGCGTTCGGCACCCAGGGTGTTTACAAAGGTCCTGGCTCCGGTAGGGGCACACCTCCGGCTGGAGGGAATACAAATATTTCCCTACTTAGACGACTGCCTTATCAAGGCGAATTCTTACGCAAACACAGACAACCATGTACAGCGGTGTCTGTCTCTTTTCCAGTCACTGGGTCTCTCCATCAATTTCAGCAAGTCACAGCTGGAACTATCCCAAAGACAAGCTTTCTTTGGAGCAACCTTGGACACACAGCTGGTCCGAGCTTTCGTATCGGACGAGAGGCAAGAAAAATACAGGGCATGGCCCGGACTTTACTCTCAAGAAAGTCAGTTTCAGTCCGACAATTCAAGGCTTTTCTGGGGATGGTCTCTTCTTGCATTCTTTTGATACCGAATTTCCGGCTCATGATGAGGCCTCTTCAAGAAGAACTCAACCTGCAATGGCTGCAGGTCTCCGGCTCATTCGAGGACCTCATCCGGATCACCCCTCGCATTCGAGGTGCTCTTCTCTGGTGGATTCAAAGGAGAAATTTACAAAAGATTTGCGCGTTCCTCCAAGAAGAAACCAAACTTTACAATCACCACGGACGCATCCCTCGAAGGTTGGTGAGCACATCTTCAGGGGCTGACGGTCAGCGGGAGACGGAGTCCTCAACAGAAGGTCTGACACATCAATCTGTTGGAGCTAAGAGCCATCTTCCTAGCCCTCAAGTCCTTTCGCGCAATAGTTCAAGGGGCCACAGTATTGGTTCGCACCGACAATACTACAAGCATGCACTATTTGAACAAACAGGGAGGAACAAGATCAGCTCTTCTGTCTCAGGAAGCCCAAGATATATGGGCATGGGCAATACGACACAGAATCAATCTTCTGGCGGTCTATGTACCGGGAACCGTAAACGTTCTTGCGGACACTCTCAGCAGGATAACGGTGTCCACCCACGAATGGGAACTTCATCAAGCATTGGTGGATCGGATTTTTCAGCAGTGGGGTCACCCAGATCTAGACCTTTTTGCGACCAAGAAGAACAGCAAATGCCGGTTCTTTGCAAGTTGGCATCCCCACAAAGACTCTCAGGGGAATGCGTTTTTGATCAACTGGTCTCAAATAGATGCTTACGCCTTTCCTCCGATACCGTTGGTTCCCAGAGTTCTCCGGAAGATGAAAAAAGAACTGTCGCCTGATTCTCATTGCCCCCAGGTGGCCCCGCCAATATTGGTTCACCGAGCTCCTTCTCTTATCAGAGTGCGAACCAATTCAGTTTCGACCAATAACGGATCTCCTCTCCATCCAGGATGGTCAGATTTACCATCCGGACCCGACTTCTCTGAAATTAGCGCTTGGCGCCTGAGTACCTTGAATTCGCCCATCTGAATATCTCTGCAGATTGCAAAGAGGTACTAGCCAAAGCAAGAGCACCTGCTACGATAAAAACATAGACTTAAATGGAAGAGATTCTGTATCTGGTGTCGCTCGGCTGGGATTCATCCCTTTCAGGCTAAGCCAGAACAGATATTGCCTTTTTTCTTACATCTGGCAAAATCGGGATTATCTCATGCAACTCTGAAGGTTTTCCTGGCAGCCATTTCAAGGTATCGTCAGGATGGGTCCACTTCAGTGTACTCTTCAAGAATAATACCGCAATTCTTTAAAGGACTTTTCAGAATGTTTCCTCCGGTACTTCGGCCACCGCCATCGCGGCATCTCAATGTAGTGTTCGCGCAGCTCATGCACTACCCTTTTGAACCAATTCACAGAGTGGATTTAATTTTTTTTACATGGAAAGTATCGCTTTTGTTGGCTTTGACTTCATCTATATGAGTCCGTGATGTCTAGGCTTTCACAGTCCATCCACCTTTCTTGCAGTTCACGTCAGATACTGTAGTGCTCCGCACAAACCCAAAATTCATGCCTAAGGTGCCTTCGGACTTTCACCTGAACAAGCCAGTCATCTTAAGGACATTTTTTCCTAACCCACAATCCCCAGAGGGCATTGCATACACTAGACATCAAGAGGTGTTTGAAGTTCTATTTACAAAGGACCTCTACAATACGCAAATCTGACCAATTGTTTGTCGCCTATGGAAAATTTTGTCAAGGTCATGCAGTGTCTAAACAAACAATAGCAAGATGGATCTCTGCAGCTATTGACGTTTGCCATATACAAGCAGGAAGACCTTTGCAGGCAGCTCCAAGGGCTCACTCTACGAGAGCCATGTCTTCCTAGACTGCTCTTTTCGCTGGGGTTCCTCTTCAGCACATCTGCAGAGCAGCAACCTGGGCCAGCAGGCATGCTTTCACCAAACACTATTATTTGGATGCAGCCAGCGAGACTGACGCTTCAGTGGGTCAAGCAGTTCTGCGTAATCTTTTCAGATAAAGTGAGCCTCTGTTTCCCTCCTCCTCTTACTGCTTTTCAGACGCTTGTTCATGCTTATTATTATGTACATGCTCACGTAACTGCATTTTTCATGCCTTTAGAAAATGCAACTTTTCTGTGATCTGGTTATGTACTTTTTCATATGTACAGGCCTATGCTACAAATAGCGTCTTCCAAGCACGGATATATTCTGCTATCTACTCTGATTCAGGCATGTGAATCTATGAAAGACACCCCAGTACTGGAGAAGAACAATAGTTACTTACCTGTAATATGTGGTTCTCCAGCATTGGTGTCGTTTATAGATTCACATGCAACCCGCCCACCTCCCCGCAGAGGCTCATAGGCTACACTGGTTTACCATCACCCCTGTGCGAGAAAATCTAAGAGCCTGAGCCTCTGGGGAGAACCTTCTGATGGGTGCTGTCGCCTGATTGGCTGCAGTTTGGGCTATACAAAATGACTAGGATAGTCATGGGTGTGGAAGTTTTTTCTCCTGTAGCTTGGGCTACTTTACTTCCTGGTTGGTTATTACCAAGTTTTTTCTATGTTATTATAGCATATTATTGCTTTTTTATGTACCGTGGGACTCCCACTCCGACGACGGGGACTGATTCAGGCACGTGAATCTATGAAAGACACCAATACTGGAGAACCACAGATTACAGGTAAGTAACTATTGTTCTTTCATCAACAGGGTCAATAAGTGTGCCAAGTGCTTACTTATCCCCATAAAGGACAAACTATTGCAACCAGTCATAGAAATGTCAGTGATAAACAGATTTGTAAACTCAAAAACACTTCAAGCTGGCCACCATACACAACGTTGCACTTCTAATTATGGGAGAATACATGACCGCGCTTGATTTAAAAGATGCGTACTTCCACATCCCCATCCATCAGCTGCACAGCCAGTACCGAAGGTTTGTGGTGAGTGAAATACATTACCAATTCAAAGTGCTTCTGTTCGAAGTAACAACAGCTTCAAGAGTATTTAAAAAATCTTTAGTTGTGGTTGCTGCTCACTTGGGACTAACACCAGTATAGAATAGGATAGGATAATATTTATAAAGCACATTTATACCCAAGGGTGTCAAGGTGCTAAGCAAACTGGGAGGATAGAGAGTACCAACATCCAGCTAGGAGGCAAATAACCACGTTTTCAAGAATTTCCTGAAGACCTCAAGTGGAAGGGGGCAAGGAGTTCCAAAGTTTGGTGGCCGCCACAGAAAAGGAGCGACCGCCCCATCTGGACCTGCGAAATCTGGGAGAAACCAATTTTTTTGTGAGGAGGATTTCAAGGTCCTCCCTGGAGTGTACCATTAAAACATGTTTTTTAAGTGTGATTAACCATTGCTGTGCATAGTCTTGTACACCAAATTCAGGACCTTGAAGGAAATGCGCTTCCTGTTGGGAAGCCAATGCAGGGCTCTAATTCCTTCCCTAACTGACTGATACTTCGGGATGTTAAGAATCAGCCTTGCCGCAGCATTCTACACCACCTGAAGCTTGTTCAGGGATCCTGTGTTGATGTTAAGGTACACAGCGTTGCAGTAGTCCAGTCGGGAGGTGACTAGTGCGGTGCGATGATAGTGGGACGATGGAATTCTGATAGAATATACAGCAGTACTTTCCTGAGGAGTTTTTAGATGTAAAAACAGGTGCTGACTGTACGGCTAACTTGGGCATCTAAGGACAGATCCTCGTCAGAGATGACGCCCAGATGTTTTGCAGTTTAACCGGAATAGGAAGGGGATCGCAATCTGCAGGCCACCAGGCATTAGATGGAATTCTGTGGTCCAAAAACTAGCACCTTGGTTTTGTCTGCATTGATCTTTAATGAATTGTCCTTCATTCAGCGTACAATGCTGAATGTTTTCACAAGAACTACCGACCAATTTCCCTCCTGCCCTACTCTATCAAGATTGTGGAACGTCTGGTCAGTAGGACCTTGTCCCACTTTTTGGAGGCAAATAACTCAATGGAGGAGGAACAGTTTGGTTTTCGACCGGGTCATGGGACAGAATCAGCCCTGGTGGTGGTGTTGGATGACCGTGGTCAGTCGGTAATTTTAATCCTACTGGACCTGTCCGCCGCATTCGATACGGTGAACCATGACATTTTGCTTTCAAGGCTGGAGGCCTTCGGAGTGAAAGGAGTAGCGCTTAGGTGGCTGCGATCTTATCTGTCCGACAAATGGCAGGCGGTGGCACTCCCTCCGTACCAATCTGAATTGGTTAAAGTCCTACATGGGGTACCGCAGGGTTTGTCAATCAGCCCCATTTTGTTTAATGCTTGTATGCAACCCTTGCTGGGAATAATTAAAGCGCATAATATCCGTGTGATTAATTATGCTGATGATACGCAGCTTTTGAAATACCTGGATTCTACAGTGCAAGGGGGGGGGGGGGGGGTCACCCGAAGTCTGCCAGTAGACTTCTGGCCTCTAACATCATATGGCATACTGACACCAGTGAACACGGTGCGTAACCTGGGGGTCAGTTTTAATGAGAATCTAAACCTGGAGACCCACGTTAACAAACTGGTGGGAAGCTGCTTTTCTTTAATTCAAACTCTTTGGAAGGTGCAGCCACTGCTACCTGTACAGGCAAGAACAACGGTAGTCAAGAGTATCATCCTCAGCCGCCTGGATTACTGTAATGCCCTGCTTCTGGAATCTCCAGGATACCTGGTTGCCAGACTGCAGAGTGTCAAGGCGGCAGCAGCTAAGTTAGCACTCTCCCAAACCTGTCGGTCATCAACAACACAAGCACTGGCGGATATTCATTGGCTCCCAGTAGCTCAAAGGATTCTGTTCAAATCACTGTGCATCGTGTTTAGAGCACTTCATGGACAGGACCCTAAGCCACTCCAGGACAAGTTTCAGTGGTACAAGCCTACCCGGTCTCTTCGCTCCTCTACCACCAATCGTGCTAGAGTCCCCAGTATAAAGAGGGTGACCCTGGGAGGAAGAGCCTTTAGCTTGGCAGCAGCTCGCCTTTGGAATGATCTCCCCCTAGAAATCAGGAAAACACAATGTCTGCTGCTGTTCCGCAAAAAAATCAAGACCTGGCTCTTCCCTAGGGTATTTTATTTTCTTCTCAGGGGTAGCAATTGATTTCTCTGGAGGGTATGCTCCTATGCGTGGCTGACAGTTTCTGTTCCGGTTTATCTCTTACGCCAGGATGCCGGCAGGGTTACAGTGCGCTCTACAAATGCTAATAATAATAACATACATTGATTAAACGTTGGGACAACCAATTGCAAATCATTAGATATAGAAACAATGATTTGTGTGTCATCCGCTTAGGAGAGCACCTGGAAGCAGAAAGATCTCACCCACTCTTCCAAGGGGGTCACATAAAGGTTAAAAAGAGTGGGGCACCCAGTTCAGTCGCAATACAACCTTACCCTTCAGCGATGGCATTTTATAGGCTGCTAGAGTGATGATAAACTGTTAGCAATGAAGGAATCATGCATTGTTAGTACACCATGCAAGGCGAAATGTGCAGTCTCTACCAGAAAGTCTGTCCATACAATGGTCACAAGTGACTGATAATTGGGAAGATCTAGTGATGGTATAGCCCAGAGGGGGACAAGAAAAATTGGATGGATCCATCCTAGGTTGGGGAGCACACTTGCAGTGCCTGATGATTTAGGGACAGTGGTTGACTCACATTACTGTGTTTGAGCTTCTGGCATGGGATCTTATGACAGTTCAAGAAACCCGGCAAGGTTTCCTAAATAATTAATCATGCAGACCCCATTAAGAGTAAGGCCATTTCAGGGTTTGTCAGTTAATGAACATTTTATGCAGATACATAAAGACAGTGTGATGCAGCGCACACACACACACATGTTTCTTGCCAAAAGTTGTCACCATGTCATGTCGACCACATTATATAGGTACCTTATTTTTTACCGCAGTCACGATCACTAGCTGAAAGAGAACTGCACATAATAGATGTTTGAAGAGCCAAAATGTGCTATGTGGACTGAACACCATCTATTAGGAAAACACTTCACCTTTTTTTGTCTTTTGCACCACCCCTTCTTGGCAATCCATAATTTAAAGTTTGATTGGAAAGAATGTCAGAGGTTTTCAAATAGGTTAGGACAAAGCCAAAAGTGCTCTTAGTGTCACACCTCTGACATTCAACTCACAAACAAGGAGCCACGTGGCTTTCCTAGGAAACATTCAATTGCAGCAGATATTTGTAAAGCTACCACATGGTCTTCCATCTGCACTTTCACTGAACACTACTGTGTTGACATTCATGCTAGATAAGAAACATTAGTTGAGAAGCTGTACTTAGAACCCTGTTCCAAACATCTTCTGCTTGCAAGTCACTGCATTAAGGAGTTGGGTGCTGCTTTTCCGTCTGAACCACATGTGATCTACCTGTGACACATTCTGCAAGTAGAGAAGGAAACTAAACTGTAGCACTCCTGTATGCAGCTTGTAGTGCTGTAGATTTACATGCACTTTGCCTACTTCCCCAGATGCGAGTATATTGGAAAACATTTTAACATATTCAAAGCACTTTCGTGTAGAATTTAGTTTTTCACTTTGCAATACACAGACAATAGTTTCACTTTATCACACACACGTATACACCTTTTTGGGGGGAGCACAATCGAAGTGTAGTGTGTCATCGTAGACTGTAGTTTTGAGGCATATGAGCTGCAGATCCTACATTTAGAAATAGATCGCCACCTGGTGTTGGGCTCGGATGATTGCAGGTTGTTGTCTTCTTGGAAGAAGTCTTTGTAGTCACGAGATAGGTGACTCTTCCCTTGGACAATACTGCGCGACTCCATCCTCAGATTGTTTTTTTCCGCCACTGGGTTCGGATGAAAGTTTTCCGCTCCGGCTAGAAAAGACTTTTTTCTGCTTTTTTCGAAGCGAGAAACTTCAAACAAACTTCTTTCGACATCTAATAGACTTTCGACATCACCAGCTACATTCTGGCGCGTCGACGCGGACCGTTGGGCCCATCGGCGCCGTGCGGCCTACGCCTCATGACAGAACTCCATTCAAGAGATGCCCGGTATGTCGAGCAAAATTCCCTCATAGCGACCATCACGAGGTCTGCAACCTCTGTCTCTCGCCAGAACACGACGAGTCGACCTGCACAGCCTGTGCCTCCTTCCGATTGAAGAAGACCATCCGGGATCGGAGTGCCCGTCGACACGAAATGAGGAGATCAGCACCAGCACCGGAGGCCATCTTTGAAGAGGAGATCGTCGAAGAAGACGTCTCCGAGGACGAATATCCAATCGAAGATATCTCCGAGGACGAGGCTCCACTCGGCGCAGAGGAGGACTCGCCTGATCTCCAGATTATATTGGGGGCAGAGGATTCGGACGATTCGATTCCATCTCGACAACCCGTGAGTACATCTGCCCCTGCACGACAGACATTACCCAAACAAAAGGCGACGGTCAGCACTCCGCCCATGGGGCTCAGTCGAGACCGAAATTTACCCTCTAACGCCCCGCCTTCGGGCCCGGCTCCGAGGAAAGAGAATACGCCTTCCGGTGCCTCGGCACCGAAGAAACACCATGTGCCAGTTACACCTCCTCCATTGGCACCGAAACATCCTTCGACACCGAAGGACTCGTCGGCACCGAAAATAAAACACCCTTCGGTGCCCAAAGACAAGGACACTTCAGCACCCGTACCATCGGTGCCGAAGCCAAAACCTGTACCAGACCCGAAAGCTTCGACTCCGAAACCTTCCGGTTCAAAAAACAAAGAGGGGAAGCCAGTTTCCGGCGCCACAGGACCAGCAATACCTGTCTCCACTCCGAAACCTCTAATATCGGTACCAAAGACCCCAGACAAGACTAAAAAACCTTCCGCACCGAAAACATTGCCAAAAGACTCAGTTACTCCTTCTAAGGCAAAAAACACTAAACAACCTCTATCGGCTCCGAAAAAAATCCACGCCGAAGATTATAGAAGAGGAAGAACTGTTTAGACCAGATCCTAGACAGAAAAAGGTCCATATTAATCCAAAGACTGGACACGAGGAAGCAATTCCTTATAAAAAGAGACCAGCAGACACACCACTTACACCTGTGGTTCCTGCAAAAAAGGACTGTGCAACTTCTCCAATGCACCCTTCCTCTCCTTCACCTTCTTCCTCTACTATTACTCCATATGTAGAACCTGTAACCTCTCCTATTCAATCTCCTGCATCATCACACCACACTGACGAGGAGTATGATTTTTATGGGGGGATGATGTTCCTGAGCCACATACATACCCTTTAGATGAGGATATCAACACAGAATATCCCAAGGATGATGATTCACATAATTTTGCACCAAATAATACATCAGACATCCCTGATCCTCAGTACTACCCAACAAAACCTTCCCCTACAGAAGATAGTATTGGGTTTAACCATTTATTAAACAGAGCTGCACTTTACCATGGGGTTCCTATGCACTCTGATGCCATTGAAGAGGATTTTTTGCTAGACACTTTCGAACAGTCACAAAGGTCCACCCAAATATTACCAATGTTCAAGGGGGTCATTAAACATGCTCCAGAGATTTTTAAAGATCCAGTACGGTGTAGGGTGCTAAAACCTAGAATAGAGAAAAAGTATAGGCCAGCACCAGGTGATCCAGTATACATTAAGGGTCATCTGCCATTAGACTCCTTGGTAGTGTCAAATGCACGGAAAAGGGCCAATTCTCAAACTTCTGGGGATATATCCCCGCTTGACAAAGAGTCCAAAATAATTGATGCTTCAGGGAAGCGAATTGCTGCACAAGCCACAAACATATGGCGCATAGCAAACACACAGGCTTTACTATCGCGCTACAACAGGGCTCATTACGATCAACTAGAAAAGTTAATGGAGCACCTACCAGATCAACACAAGGATCTGGCAGCAGAACATTTACAAGAAGGCAAATTAATATCTAATGCTTCAATTAAATGCGCACTAGATGTAGCTGACACTGCAGCCAGAGCAGTGAACACTAGTGTTATTCTCGGGCGTCACGCATGGTTACGCATCTTGGGTTTTAAGCCAGAGGTACAAACTACCATTCTAAACCAGCCCTTTAATCAGAACCAATTGTTCGGGCCGGAAGTAGATAATACGTTAGAAAAGATGAAGAAAGACACAGACACCGCTAAATCTTTGGGGGCATTACAAGCCACCCAAACTAGAGGTTCTTTTCGCCGCCCCTCTTATAGAGGAGGCTCCAAGCAGACCGGCGCAGACACATCATCATCTTTTAAAACACACACACACACACACAGACCTCCTCTAATAAAGGCTATTTTAGAGGAGGATACAGAGGCAATAACAACAAGGGAAGAGGTAGAGGCAGTAACAACAACCGCTCCTATTCCACTCCTAAACAGTGACTTCCCTCTGCCTTCCCTACAGCATTAAACTCCTGTGGGGGGCAGACTTTCACAGTTCCTACCTGTCTGGAACTCCATCACAACAGACAGGTGGGTAAGACAAATTATCCAACATGGCTACTGCCTAGAACTCACAGCAACCCCCCCAAACATACCACCCAGGCAGCGTCCAATGTCTGCAGAACACATAACTCTGCTTCAACAGTAAGTTCTAGCACTTCTACAGAAAGATGCTATTCAAGTAGTTCCTTTAAAGGAACAAGGAACAGGAGTTTATTCCCTGTATTTCCTAATTCCAAAAAAGGACGGGACATTAAGACCAATTCTCGACCTCAGGCCCCTCAACCACTACATACAATCAGATCATTTTCACATGATCACTTTACAACAGGTACTCCCATTACTACAACAGGGAGATTTTCTGTCCACACTAGACCTAAAGGACGCTTACTTTCACATTCCAATACATCCTGCGCACAGGAAGTACTTGAGGTTTGTCATACAGGGACAACACTATCAGTTCAAAGTCCTTCCATTCGGAGTCACAACAGCACCACGAGTGTTTACAAAGTGCTTAGCAGTAGTGGCAGCACATCTAAGAAGACAACAAATACATGTCTTCCCCCTACCTCGACGATTGGCTTATAAAAGCAAGATCGTACGACCAGTGTGCACAACACACAAAAGAAACAATTCAGACACTGCACAACTTAGGGTTTACGATAAACTACACCAAGTCGCACCTAGATCCTTCGCACGCTCATCAATATCTAGGAGCTACTATAAACACATCAGTAGCTCTAGCGTATCCCAGTCAAGCCAGGATTCAAAGTATTCAAAACGTAGTCTCCCTTTTTCAATGCCAGCACTCTCTACAAGCCAGAGTGTTCATGAAACTAATAGGCATGATGGCGCCTTGCATCTTTATTGTTCCTCACGCAAGACTGCAAATGCGCCCACTAGAAGAATGTCTAGCACAACAGTGGAATCAGGCTCAAGGTCAGCTCACAGACCTGGTGTTGGTAGACAGCCGTACATATCGCTCTCTGCAATGGTGGAACACCATAAACTTGACAAAGGGACGGCCGTTCCTAGATCCAGTTCCACAGATAGTGCTCACGACAGATGCATCCCTCACAGGATAGGGAGCCCATCTCTTGCATTATACCACACAAGGTCAGTGGAACAATCAACAGAAACAGTTCCACATCAACCATTTAGAGCTGCTAGCAATTTTCCTAGCTCTCAAGACTTTTCAAGTACAAATCCAAAACAAAGCTGTCCTAGTCCGGACGGACAATATGACAGCCATGTATTATGTACAAAAACAGGGGGACACACTCTCTGCAACTGTCCCAACTTGCACAGAACATTTGGAGATGGGCCATCCCTCAAAACATACATCTGACAGTAGAACACCTTCCAGGGATCCACAACCAGATAGCAGATCTGTTGAGTCGCCAGTCCCAACAGATTCACGAATAGGAGTTGCATCCACAAGTTCTTCAACCATTCTTTCAGATGTGGGGGCATCCACAAATAGACCTGTTTGCCACCCACGAGAACTCAAAATGCCCAACCTTCGCCGCCAGGTTTCCACACCCACGGTCGGAGGGGAATGCAATATGGATGAACTGGTCAGGCAGATTTGCGTACGCTTTTCCGCCTCTCCCACTCATTCCACTAGTAGTACGCAAGCTCAGACAACAGTCTCTCAAACTAATACTAGTGGCCCCCACATGGGCATGCCAACCGTGGTTCACCACGCTACTAGATCTCTCATTGGTTCCACATCAAAAATTACGGCTCACGCCATCCCTCTTAACACAGAACCATGGAGAAATAAGGCACCCAGAACCAAGCCAGCTGAATTTGGCGATCTGGCTCCTGAAGTCCTAGAGTTTGGTTACTTAAACTTACCACCGGACTGTATGAATATAATTAAAGAAGCTAGAAGACCCACTACCAGAGCATGCTATGCTGCTAAGTGGAAACGATTTGCAATATACTGTAACAACAATCACATTGATCCTTTGGATGTTTCCATCCAAAATATCATTTGCTACCTTCTACATTTACAAAGGTCCAATTTGGCTTATTCTTCCATACACCTGCATCTAGCAGCAATTGCAGCATATTTACAAAATAGACAACCTCTATCTCTCTTTAGAGTACCTGCAATAAAAGCATTTATGGAAGTATTAAAAAGAATAATCCCACTTAGGTTACCACCTGCTCCAGTATGGAACCAAAATGTGGTCCTTACAAGACTCATGGGACCCCCTTTTGAGCCGTTGCATAAGTGTGAACTGCAATTTTTAACATGGAAAACTGCTTTCCTTGTTGCCATCACCTCTCTCAGAAGAGTTAGTGAAATACAAGCATTCACAATAGAAGAACCATTTTTTCAAATACATCCTAACAAAGTGGTTCTTAGACCCAATCCTAAATTCCTACCAAAAGTGATTACTCCTTTTCACCTAAACCAATCAGTAGAGTTACCAGTGTTTTTTTAAAAACCGGACCCTGTTGCGGAAAGAGCTTTACACACTTTAGATGTTAGAAGAGCTCTACTATATTACACATACAGAATCCTTTAGGAAGACAAAACAACTATTTGTATCTTTCTCTCCCCCACACAAAGGCAATCCCATCTCCAAAGGAGGAATTGCTAGATGGATTGTAAAGTGTATTCAAATATGCTATCACAAAGCTAAACGTACACTAACAGTTCCTCCTAGAGCACACTCCACTCGCAAACTAGAAGCCTCTATGGCTTTCTTTGGAAACATACCACTAGAGGACATATGCAAGGCAGCAACATGGTCCACAATACACACCTTCATTAAACACTATTGTGTTGATGTGCAAGCCAAGCTGCAGTAGGCCAAGCTGTTTTTAAAACACTATTTCAATATGCTGCAACGGATACAAGTGACCACCGCTAGGGGAGACACTGCTGCACAATCGTTGCTAAATGTAGGATCTGCAGCTCATATGCCTCGAACGGAAAATGCTACTTACCAGTATGCATCTGTTCTTTGCATGTAGAGCTGCAGAATCCTACATGCCCTCTCGCCTCCCCGGGACTTGTATCCGTTCCAGTACTCATCTTACTTAGATGCACACGCATGGACATCCTTTCTCTTTTTTCTACTAACGACATCATTTCCCATCATGGCGAAAAACAATCTGAGGATGGAGTCGATGACCATGCGCAGTATTGTCCAAGGGAGGAGTCACCTATCTCGTGACTACAAAGACTTCTTCCAAGAAGACAACAACCTGCAATCATCCGAGCCCAACACCAGGTTGCGATCTATTGCTAAATGTTGGATTCTGCAGCTCTACATGCCAAGAACAGATGCATACTGGTAAGTAGCATTTTCCTTTTCAGGGCAATACTACAAGTCATCTTAAAAACCAAAATACCTGTTTTTCCAGGGATTGCAGTTACCTAATGTGCATAGTTTACAGCACTCCGTAATTACCAGATGGAATAAAGCTCGCGCCCCCACTATTTTCGCCATGTATATATCAGCAGACCTAATCTGCTGCTATTTACCTCCAAGAAATGCTTGGAAAATACCGATATATGCATGTTAAGCCCCATTTTTAAAAGTTTAATTTGACATGGGTGATATTTATCCCAAGTGTTAAATTTTGAACCTGGTGTATCATATTTCAGCATGTGTGATCATTATCACATCTAGTGTCAGAGCACCTACTCGAGGCCTAAAAATGCACCCTCAACTTTGGAGCAGTTGACCTCCAACCGATCTTTTGAAATAAATGTCAAGTGTGATTGTACAGATGCATCGTTATTCCTCCTGGGAATTCTGTAAGGAAAGCAATTGCATTTTGCAGTTGCTTCTGTATAAACAGTATAGGATTTGTACTCCTTTTTCTTCTGACCCCTTGGACGTCATGATCTTAGCTTAGGGCTGTATATCAACATGCTTCATGGCTATCTTTCACCATCCTTGTCTTAAGCCAAAACAAATTATCCAGCCTGTTGATAGTCACCTCCAAGTCCAGAAGTTTGCACTTAATCTCCCTGTGCGCCCCATACACTTGGGCCATGCAATGGCCCCGCACCACAATTTTAAACGCTTACCACTCTACCTGTGATGAGGCAGTGTTTGCATTGATAGGGAAGTAGGTGTCAACTAATTCTTCCAGGGAGGACCGGAAAGGGACATAGTCAAGTAAGAGTGGGTTCAATTTCCAAGTAGGGATCAGGAACGCCGACCCAACGGTTGGAGTAGCATGAGTAATGGGCTGTGGTCCGACAGGGTACACCCCAAGTACTCCTTGTGAGACAGATTCCTTGAAGGCCGGGGAACAGAGAGGAACATGCCAAGCCTGGTATGGGCTTGGTGTACCGGTGAAAAGGAGTACTCCCTATCCCATGCATGTTGCAGTCTCCAGGTGTCTTCTAAGCCCCAATGGGACATCCAAGTCTGGAAGCCCAATGCAGTACGATGTGGCTGGGTCCCTGGCATGAGAGGGTGCGAGCGATCAATGGTAACATCCGCCACACAGTTAAAGTCGCCCCCCAGTATGAGAGAACCTGTTAGAAATTGAGCCAGAGAGGCGGAAAAAGACTCCAGGAAACCGACTTGGTCCCGGTTGGGAGCATAAACACTGCCCAGGGTCACATCCCATCCTGCCAGTCGGCCCACAAACATGGCGTATCTCCCCTCCCAATCCAGCCATGCGCGTTCAGGTGAGAAGGGGACCCCAGACTTCACCCAAAGCATGACCGGTCTGGCAAAGGCTGAGTAGGAGGTCGCAAAAACCTGCCCCGCCACCTCTTCTGTACCCTTCCAGCCTCCTCTTCATTAAGATGTGTCTCCTGGAGGAAGGCTATGTGCACATACCTGTGCCGAAGGTAGGAGTATACGTTATGATGTTTGGCTGTTGTTCCCATACTATGGATGTTCCACGTAAGGAACCTCACAATGTTAAATGTGCCTGCCATTTCCTTTGGAATCCTCTCCATAGCGACATAGGGGGACCCCCCCTCCCCTGCCCGTGTCACAGTACATGCACAACCACCCTCCTCCGCAACCAACCAAACAAAGAGAAAGAACATCAACCATCTTGAACAACTCCCTAAACCCAGGACAGCTTGACAGCTGTCAGTCGTTCAAACAGTGTGTGGAACATGACCCTTAATGAGGCCTTACACTACTAGTAAGGTACTCGGGGTGTGGACAGTAAGAGCAGAATACAACATAAGATTAACGCGCAAACCTACCTAGTCGCGCCAGCCCCATCAAGTCATGGTAGACCACCACTGGTAGATCAGCAACTCCCCAAGGGTCCGAACCAGTAGGAGTCTAGGCTGCCTCAGTTAGCTTTGTCAGCTGCGTGTGGTGTCACCACCAACATCCTCACACTGTCGCTGCGGGATGTATCTGAGTCAACGTCCCCAGTGTCCTTGGACGAATGAGCTGCCGTCTCAGGAATGGGGCTCCTGCCCTGCATCAGCGCTGCAGCTCCTTGCAAAGCTACTGCCCTCTCCCTTTCGGTTTGGGAAGAGGTCAGTTTCTTGGGAGCTCCCCTTCGGGAGCGCTTCCACATCTCCATCGGTTTCCTCGATTCAGATTTAGGACCCACAGGCTGGGAGGCCCCAGTCTTGTAGGCCTCAATCCAGTCCCATGCGTCACCTGGCCTCTCACAAAAGTGGGTGGTGCCGTCCAACACAATCCGCCACCGAGCTGGGAACATCAGGGAGTACTGCAAGCCCTTCTCCCTCCGCGCTCTTTTAACCTCCAGAAAGGAGGCCCGCTTCCGTTGCACCTCCAGGAAGAGTGAAACCCTACTATTGCCAACTGCATAGGGACCCTCTGCACGTGCCTTCTGTAAGAGAAGATCTCTGTTCCAGAAATGGAGCAAACGGGCCACCACCAGCTGCGGGGGACGCTCAGGCGCCGGGGGCCTGGCCGGAACCCTGTTGGCGCTTTCAAGAGTGTAGAAGAGCGACAAGCCTTCCGGCACCACCACAGATTGAGCTAATGCTCCAGGTAGGCCTCCTTGCCCTAGATTCCCTCTGACAGGCCCAAAATACGGACATTGTTCCTTTGGTTGCGTCTCTCCGCGTCTTCGGCTCTCTGTTCCAGGACACCCACCCTGTCCGTGAGGGCTCCCGCCTGCTGCTCCAGGGCCTTTTGGGCTGGGGTTATCTCAGAAATGCCGACCTCTCTACCCTTCACCCTCTCAGAGAGCTTCCTATGTTCCTCTCGCAAAAGACCCAGCCCCACCGCCCTTGTGCTGATGTCCTGGTGGAGGGTGGCCTTCTTGTCTGCTATAGCCTTCATTATCTTGCCCAATTGCTGCTGTATTGGAGCTTCTATAGCAGTTTGCGACTGTTCCTGGGCGCTGTCATCCGGGTCTTGTGCGGCTCTGGCCTGCCAACCTCTGGGTTTGCCCATGGCGCCAACCCACCCCCAACCGGTGGGCCGCGCCTGAGAGGAGGCTCGATCAGGCAACCGGCACTGCAATCCCACACCATGTTCCAGGGCCCGGGTGCACCACACTCTGAGGAGTTCCAACGCTGCCGCCAAAACAGGTGCTCCACTGCAGGTCCCGGCAGAATAAGTGCTCATCGTTCACGTGTCAGCCGTGACTCTGTTCAGGCCCAGTCACACCTCCATGCTCTGGGTCCAACCCAAACCCCTGCAGACAATGAAACACCCCCTGCCACTCACTGCTCACTCCAGGGCGCCCTTATTCTTGCCAGGGAATGTCAACTTCACCCCAGGGCAATGTCTATCACAATGTGCAGGCAGGAGGACCCCCACGAGGCGAGCAGATGAATCAGGTGGCCCCGGGTAGCCCCCGTAAACAAGGGCCATCAGCAAGGCTCCCCGGCAGGCTCTCATCTAGAGGGGAACCCTTTGGGCTGCGCGCACTCAATAGAGGTTTCCTCCGCTTGGCCTCTGGAGCCGGTGGGAACTCTAATGTCTGGCACCCCAGCTCAGCCAGCAGTGACACCAGGCGCAGCCACTTTAAAAGGGGGAAGCCAATGGGCAGCAACTGCGCGCCAATCCTTGAGCCCCAATATGGGTCCCGATCATCTGCGCCAGCACCCAGCAGTCTACCCTGGCAAGCAGGACACACGGCCCAGGCGATTGGAGCCACTCCCTCACCAAATCAGCCACACTGGGCTGGGCCCGAGCAACTCACTGGACCATGGATTGCCTGGGCCCCCACAGCAACTGGCGCTTACCTCTCAGGGCCCAGCCAGCGCCTTTGCAGCTCCTCATTCCCACAGAGGGGCCCCATCCTACCACTGGAGTGGTGTGCACGCCCTCCGTCGCTGGGGCCAGTGGCGTCGCACACCAACCAAAGTCACGAGCCCCCACCGGGCTCCTCGCACAGTTTAACTGCACCACAGCAAGTTTGTCCCACTGCGACAGCGCTAGTTCCCCCGCTGGGGGCCGTCGGCCCTCTGCTGTCCCACGCCGCAGCCAGGAGGTCATTACAGAAAATGGGGTTACCCAGTTGTTCATGGACCTGGGTGTATTCTGATACAATAAACAATGGTACTAGACCTGATTTAAATGTCGAGTAATCGTGATGCTTAGTTGAAATGAGTTAATTAATTCTGGAGCATGCTAGAGGAACAATAGTCCGCTCAAGGTAATCTATACATAATTCATACAAAACAAAAGAAAGTGCAACAGATCAGATTCTGAATCCACAAGCAATTTATTTTCATTGCAAGTGGCGTAATGAATTTACTAGACAGATATTATATTGGTGAGGGTTGCTCCAAGAGAGGGAATGTGCAAAGAAAAGTAGTGCTCTAGTAAGTGGTGATAAGGCAAAAATAAAAGTATTTAAGATTGTGACATAAAAGGATGTTACAGTTCTAAAAGGTGAGGACTGGTTGTCAATCACCGTCCTAATTGGCCTGGCCAAGGATGCAGTTCACGCAATAATTGTATTACAAGTCTCTATTGAGGGACAGACATTCCCATGTTGCACGTTGAGCATGTAGAAAGGGGGTCCAGGCCGTATTTAAAAGGGGGCGTTGACGTTTCGGCCCAACTTGGGGCCATGCAGGTAAGTTAGACCGTGGCTGTGCGGGTCTTCATCAGGACAGGTAGGGGCAACCCAGAGGATGGGAAGGGGCTTCTGAGTACCCCCTGGTTGGTTCGCATGGAATCCAATTGCTTGGGCAGGTATAGTGCGTCACAGATGTGTGTTCTGCACAATTCTAGAACTCTCACTCTGTGCAAGTAGGGGTAGGTCCAAACGAATGGGACACTCCTTGTCCTTATCTTGGCTTGAAATTAATTCAAAGCTGATGCTGCAGTGGATTAGCGACTTCCTCGGAACTGCGTCTTACAGAGGATGCCGGGGAGGTCCGCAAACTCCGGCCCACACTCGGAGCACGGTCTGCAGAGAGGAACGGACTCCGCTCCTCCTCTGACGCTAGACTCTCTCAGACCTCCATCTTGCCTGCTGTGTACCTCGGCAGCCGTCTGAGGCTCCAACCTGCATCAGCAGCTCGGGGAGTCGCCCAGGCGCCGGAACAAGCCCTCGGCGTCCTAGCACCGACGGGCACAGATTGAAGGCGTTCCCCGGTCTCCAGCTTCTAGAGGAGTGCTAATAAGTATCGGGCCGGTGCGTACCTCTGAGCTTGCGCATCAGCCATGCCCGGCTCCTTCGATAATGTCTTTCTTGGAGGACTGTCACACCAAATAGGACAGTAAGTTTTGTGCATTAGTGATTGCCTGACATTTTTCAGATTTTTTTTCCAAAAACCTTTTTCCTTCTTGGTAACTCTTAGAGCATAATTTAAATGTTGGCTGGCTGCCCATTTCTCCACCAGGACTTTGGAGTAAATTACTGCATCACCCTGACGGAGGTGCTGCCTGCCAAATTTAGATTTGTCCGCCGGCCCAGCGGACATTTCTAACATTGTCAGAAACCGCCGTCATAGCGCTTCCTGTCGATGCATTGTAAGTGGACTGCTCTGTCAACATAACGGAGCTATATGGCAAACGTACTCTTTCTTTTGACATTTTTCGTAAATCTTCACTCATCTAAATTAGGGGGGCAGACATACAGCAAAATCTTCGACAGTGACCATGTCCAAAACAGAGAAATCTCCACCATAGTCAAACCCATGGTCCGCACAATTCTAAATCGGGCAGTCGATGTTTGCAGGAAGGGAACTCCATCGATGTTACAACAGAATTTCCTCACCTCAAACATTCAAATCAGGCCCTTAATTTCTACCAAATATAATTTCAGCTTTTCACCTGAATTAGTTGTTTGCCTTTACCTGAAATAATGCACAGTATTCTATTACAAGGCTAGCCAACTCTCTGATTTGTAATGTAGACTGCAGTATAGGCTATCACTACATAGACCATCAAAAAGTGAATGAACATGGGGATCTGCATTAGATTACTATAACAGAAGTTCCTGAATCTGACTTAAAAGTATACCACATGCGGTTGAAGTGCATCTAAAGGCCTACAGACTGTTATTTCTACGTAGCCTTCGAACATACTTCCCAATAGTTATGTTGAAATAGGTTGTAACGTCTGATGACCCCACTGGGTAAGTCTGAGTACCAAAACAATGACCAGGACTGATGCCAAAAAAGAGGCTTCTCCATTAACAAGTTTCCCCTGAATATGTGTTTAAAAGTCTCTCTCCCTATATTTCTCTTTCTCCCTCCCAATTAATGAGACACACACTTCATTGAACAGAGGTACCAAACGTGTAGCACGTGAGCAAGATGTTGCTCACTGGAGCCTAAAGAGTTCCTCAGCAGATGATCTAAACCTCTATCCCTTTTTCATTTTTTTAAAACTATTTTTGCACTAGTGGAGCATTTCATTTCTTTAGAAGGAAGAGAGAGAACGCTTTCCTGATTAGTTTTCTTCAGTGCTCCTATTTCCCCAACACTTATTCCTCAGGTCTCAGACATTATGGCTGGATCCTCTTTAGTGGCAATGTAAGGCTCAGGAAGGGAGCCTCTAGTTTACTTCTGAACTCCCCATTGGAGACCAGAATCGGAGGCATAATGTGGCTTGTAAGAAGTGTAGAATCTTAGGTAGGGGAAAATAGACACAGAACACCTCTACTCGGGCCTTCCAGCTCCTGCCATTGGACGAGCCCCTGTCCCATCTGCCAGAGCTGCTGCCTTTTCCTTTAGTAGGAGATCAAGTAGTGGTATCTCGAATGAGACACCACCAACACTAAAAAAAAGGCTTACCACAGCAGATTCCCTTAACACAGGGCCCAACTATCCAGACTGAAGTAAACACTATACTTTGTGAGAACTAGAGCATTTTGAAGTTCATGTAGTAGTCATACTAGAAGTTATGTTGGAAAAAAGCAAAACAATGTGCCAGGAATTACATTATGAAAATGTTAAGTGTGCTTGCTATGTAATTGTTCAATGCCAAGAGGAGCTAGGTGGAAATTCTATGCTGTTGGCATTGCTTTGGCGGGATCTATTGTTGTCGATTTAGCTTCCGAAGGGGTACAGGAGATGTGCACTCACCCGGACATGCGATGTACACGTGCACGGCTTGCGGCGTTTCAGCACGCGCCTGGACAGGCGATGTGCAGCGGCGTTTCACTTTCCCTCCCTTCCCCAGTCGGCTCCTGAGAACCCAGCTCGGGAAGAGGATGGAGGCAAGGGGATGGCTTCTCCCAGTGCGGTCTACAGACATTAACCTCTGCTAGACTACAAGGTATTTCTAGCGCACTCTTCTCTTTCTCTTATACCGTGCTGCAGTAATTGCATTCTAAAGTGCTTTAAATAATTTTACAAATCTGTGTCAGCTACACTCCAGGCTTGCCGATTTTTGCTTCACCACCTTCCCCTCTCATCTCTCCCACACTCCCACTATACACACTCAACTCCCAATACCACTGTCCTCTCTCACCCCTCCCTCACCACTTCTCTCCTCTCTTATTGTGTAGTCGCACACGTTCATTTTGGGTGATGCTGTCTGCGATGTACATTGTGTGGCCTTGGGCTGCGCACACATTGTGAATGGTGCTGCCAGTGCTCTGGTCGCATGGTGCTGCAAGCACACGTTGTGGAGTGAGTTGACTGCCTCACATTGCAGGAGTGCTCAAGTTGTGTGATGCTAGCGGGGCACACATTTTTGCATGGTGCTGACTCCGTCGCCAGGAAGGCCGCACCGGAAGCCTTGCAGGACAGCTGCCAGTTACAAATTGTCTGCCATATGTGTTGCAGGCGCACAGCAGCAGTGCGGCCGCCTTCAAAAACAAGAAGTTGGTTTTGAGTGGTCTGGGCCAGTAGGCAGGGTTAGGACATGTAAATAAGCAGTTATGGGGGGAGAGCACTAATGGCACTGCATAACAGTACTCTTCAGTCTCAGACCAATCAGCATTTCCTGCTCTATTTTTTTCGTCCTCGTACAGTAGCTGATAATGTTCAAGTTTGAGCCCCCGCTCTGCAGGTCGCTCTCCTCTGTCTGCCCTTTCCCCTCCTTCACACGGCAACTGGTCCATCCAAGATCATTGAAACACAATTAACACCAGCATTCTCTGTTGTTCCAACAACACCCCCTCCTTGATTTTCCGAAGTCTGTTGTTTCCGGAGTTAATCTCTGCAATAAAAGCAATGCCCCCACAAACCCCCAAATCCCCGCTATTCAATGAGAACACGCTGCACTTTAAAATGCATTTACATTTTTTTATCTAAATAAAATGGCATTTATAATGCATTTCATTTTGGTAATTTATTACTTTTACAAGACTTGAAACTATTGCAAATTACAATGGCTTTTATTTATGTTTTACAAAACAACATTGTCATTTACAATGTCAATAACTCAAACTAAAGTCAATGCGAGACCTATTGCATTTCCATTGCTTGTTTTATACAGAGGTGAGCTTTGATTATCGTAGGACGACTCCTGCTACTGTGGATCTGAGTGCCTTTTAGGGTTTGAGGCGGATACTATGAAATTATTGCATATTTAAAAAAAAAAAACTAAAATAGCCTGTGAAAGTGTAGTCCACCATGCTGATTTGACCAGAAGTAAGTTGCATAACTATTGAGCTCTTAATATTATTCCACAATTCAAAGTCAGTGATGCATCTTACAAAGCTGCACTGACATCTCACCGGTCTTTTGTAGGACTTGTAAAAAAAAAAAACTCTAAATTTGGATCACTCAATAGTCAAGCCTGCCTGTGGTTTTCCTGATAGTGCTCTGATGTAATTTGCTAAGCCTTAACATTAGGGAATTGTGGAAGGTCGCAGATCACAGTATGCTAAAAGATGTATTATGGAATCTTGGAAAGTGTGGTAACTTGGGGTGCTGCGGAGAATAGTCCTAAGGCGTTTGCTTTAAATGGCCCTACACCCTACCAAGATTTTATAGTGACCATTTGTTTATATGCTACCAAATACACCATCTGCTTCGGAACTGACAAAACAAATGTTGGAGACAATCCTAAACCTATGTAAAGTTGCCTTCATGTCCTACCACATTTTTGCCAATCTTACTAAGCTAACACAAAATGCACCTCTCTGACTCTATATTTCTTAGAAAGAACCCCAAATCCCCTCGATTTTAAGTGATCTGCTAAAGTTTGACCAATGTTGGCATATAATGTGTGTGGAATAAAGAATTTTCCATTAACTTTCCAAACAGTTCAGATGGCGTCTGCTTATGAGATAGGGGAAACGCAATATCTGGCCCGCTATCTGTCCGACCATTTAAGCGCTTAGAGACCAGTGGTAATTTGCGCTATATAAAATATAAAATAACATAACATAACCACTCACCCCTGTTAAAAACATATACTTTGGGCCGGCCGAGATCCAAGGTACGGTTGTGGAGATTAAACATTGAGGCCTTTGCAGACCAGAACTATGAAGATGCAATAATGAAAGGGCTAGATGTCTATTTTAATGTGAATTGGGGCACGGCCAGCACTAGGGCGTTCGAATGGGACTCGATGAAGGTTGTGATACGGGGTGTCTGTATGTCCACGGAGGTGGGGGTTAAGAAAGTGCTGGAACGGGATCTGCACCACCAGGAGGAGCGATTTGCAGCTCTAGAGAAAGAGCTTCACATGGACAGGGAGGGGCCGGCTAAATGGGCGGAACTACGACGGAAGATAGGGGACATCTGGGACTCACTGGGCAAATTTAATAGTACTGCGAGTAGACGCCGATGGTATACGGAGGGGGACAAGGCCGGGTGCCTACTGGCGCGCCTGATTAGGATGGAGACTCAGACTCAGCCGATTTTGAGAATTAAAAATGAACATGACCATATGGTTTATACATAACACAAGATCAATAGGGCATTCACGACCCATCTGCAAAAGATATATTCTGAGCCCCAACCCCCCCACCCACACTTCAGGTTGTGGAGGCCTATCTGGCCGAGGTGGAGCTGCCCTGCCTAGACCCTGAGAGTCAGGAGTCCTTGGGGGCCCCTTTTAGAGGAGAAGAGATACGGTCAGCGATCGCCCATTTGAAGACCGCTAAGTCCCCCGGGATGGATGGCCTAGTGGCTGAGCTCTACAAAAAATATGGGGTGTGGTCTTGTTTCCTAAACTCCTGGAAATCACGGTTGATACTCCCAGATTTCATGCGCGAAGCATTGATAGTGATGATTCCCAAACCAGGGAAGGATCCCCTGGCCCCCAGTTCATATCTGCCGCACGTGGATCTTAAAATTATTAGCCAAGTGCTGGCAAGTAGGCTCCTCCCTTATCTCTGGCAACTGGTGCATGATGACCAGTCAGGTTTTATGCCCGGCAGGAATGCATTAAGGAATATCTGCCGCCTTGCACACGTTATGCAATCATTGGAGGGAAGTGCCCAACAGAGCGCCTTAGTGTTCCTAGATATCTAGCAAGCGTTCAACTCGATCCACTGGGAATATTTATGGCAGGTGCTTTTAAAAATGGGGTTGGGCCAGGGTTTCGTAAATTGAGTAAAACTACTCTGCTTGGCCGGTGGCGAGGGTTCGCACGGGACGGTACGGGTCGGACATAATATCAATAGAAGGGGGGACACGACAGGGGTGCCCACTCTGCCCCCTGCTGTTCGCCCTGGCAATGGAGCCATTGGCATGTCATCTCCGTGGGGTACTCCAGGGGGAGGGCATTCGAGTGGGTGGTATGGAACATATCGTATCGCTGTACGCTGACTATGCTTTGGTATACCTACACCGGCCGACCCAGTCATTGCCGTTACTGTTTGCTGCCCTGACTCAATTCGCTGGAGTCTCCGGGCCTTACATTAATAAAGTAAAATCACAACTGTATGCGATTGGGTCAGCGGACGAGTGGGACAGAGTCCAGCTCCCTGAGATGGGACTTCCATGGGTTGCAGACACACTGCGCTATCTTGGGATATGGATAAGTGGAGATGAGACCACCTTTTACCAGCACAATATGGGGAGGATACTTGGGGGGTCTCCGGGGCAGTATTGCCTTCTGGAACACACTCAAACTCTCATTGATGGGGAAGATCGCCTTGATATAAAGATGGTGGTTCTGCCTAGATGTCTCTTCACAATGCAGGGTTCCTTCTTTGAACTCCCGCATCGGGTATTTAAAGAATTGGACGCACTGCTCATACAACTACTATGGAACGGGAAACACTGTCGGGTTAGCCTAGAGGTCATGAAGCGTAGGTGGGGCAAAGGAGGTTTGCTAAAACAAATGCTATCCCTCCTGGCTCAATAAGATCTCCATCAATAATAAAGATCAATATGGTTTTTCTATTGAAGGTTAAAATGCTGTTTTGCAATACAGCAATGCTTGTAACTTGGATTTTGGCAAGATTGTTGCCAAGATACAATTCTAAACCCTTCTACTTTTGAGCAGTTTTTCTCAGCTAATGCTTTGTAAAATTCACAATTTGCCATTATTTCCAAAACAATTTCTTGAGAAGAGCCTACACCTGATGTACCATACTCTTGAAATCTGTTGACATTTTTGTTGAAGCCATTGTCTTATACTGGGCCCTGAAATAAACAGTTTGTGTCTTCTCTGTGTCCACCCAAAAATGCAGTTAAATGCTGCTCATTT
Organism: Lissotriton vulgaris; assembly: GCF_964263255.1. Taxonomy (NCBI): domain Eukaryota; kingdom Metazoa; phylum Chordata; class Amphibia; order Caudata; family Salamandridae; genus Lissotriton; species Lissotriton vulgaris. The sequence goes on from NC_141691.1 coordinate 1,389,309,360, forward strand.
ATAGGTGTTAAGTTTATACATTTTGTGCTTATGAGAGACCTGGTTCATGTTTCAATCGTTTTACCAACACACCTCTGACCAAATCACATGTTCCGTTGTGGTTTAGATGTCACTCATTGTTTCAATGGACACAGAAATGATGCTTGTTGCTTAAAAAACTTTGGTGACGTCTGATACAGACAGATGCTATTCAGTGTTGTCTCCCAAGCATAAAATCCATTATCCAACAAAATGATTGAAAGTTGGCTTATGAAGAGATGTGTTGCTTGGAACTGTGTCCGGTTTGTGCTACAGATATTCCACTTTTTTCCAAAGCTTGCATGACCATTACCTAATTAAAATTCTTACATTTGTTTTTTTTTGTTTTTTTTGCAGACGATGTGTCCTGTTTGTTTGGATCGTTTGAAGAATATGATCTTCCTCTGTGGTCATGGGACATGTCAGCTTTGTGGCGATAGAATGAGTGAATGTCCAATCTGTCGTAAAGGCATTGAAAGAAGAATCCTTTTGTATTAGATCCGATTTGTATTTTGCAAACTTAAGCTATTCGTCGTTTTTTTGTTTTTTTATCCTCAAACCTCAGCACGCCTTACAGGCATGTTATGAAGTTCCAGTGGCTTTCATCTCTAATGTACTCCACATGCAACACTCATTGTTGTGAACTCTACAAAGGCAGTATTTATACAACAGTAATTAGTTGTAGATTTAAAAAGAGCCACGCTTAAATTATTTAGGCACTTTCTCTGTTAAAACCATTTTGTGTATAGCAACTTTTTTTTAATATTGTTTTTCATGTCGGTCTTAAAACTATAACATGCTATGTATAATATATGCTTTTATTAATGATTTTAAGAAAATAATGTGGTCTGGAAATATTTTCAAATCAGGTTGAATGCTGTGAACATGTGACTTCCCCTAACCCAAGCCTAATACTGAGCTATACTTTCTTTGGAAGTTGCCTCAGTAGTTGTTTGCTTGGTAATTAATGCTACACATTTAACATGACTGTTCTGACCCAGTAAATGAACTAGTGTTTGAAACCCAGAATTTTCCTTCTGTTTACTTTACTTAACATAATTTGTGCAATCTGAGGAGGTGGAAGTTGAGTAAAGGTACAAGGGCAGACAACAACGGTTTTGTTTCATCAATATAATTCCTGAATTCACACATTTCCCTGCTCTTGTAAAACATCTATTAATAAATTGTGGAAAAACATGGTTTATCGTGTCAAACAATTTTACTTTTACAAGCACAGCTCTAGCGATCTTTTATTGACAATGTATTACCTTTTTCAAATACACAAAACTGTTAATTGGGGAATGCTTTATACTGAATGTCAGATTTTCCATTAACCCACTCCATAAAATGCTTCAATCAGACTGCTCATCAGATAGTGCAGTAGACATGAACATTTTTAATGAAAGTGGCATTGTAGCAGAAAAAAGCATTATTTTTTATTTACCAAATCAAGGGAGTTTTCGGTTAGCAAGCAATGAGTCTAAACCGGAAACCATCAGTCATTTCGTTGGCTACATTAGTTCAGTAAGCATGATAATTTTTTACAGTGTATTGCCATAACCCCGCCCTCCACCACTAAACACCTGGTACATTGTCTTGTATTTAACATCTTCAAACAAGGCGTTCCTAAAACCTGAAAGGAGTGGGGATGCCATCTAACTGTCCCCCTTATGACCATCCGTTATGTTCTCTCTTCACCCCTCATTTTGCTCTGTTCTGCCAATCCCGAAGCACTGATCGGTGCATTTATTATTTTCATTGCCATGTCGAGACTAGAGCCATTTGGCCCTCAGGTTAATCTGCAGGGGCTTTTGATCCAAGAGCAGTGACTAGGTGTTGCATGTTTATGAAGGAGTATTGTTGGGAATCAGTTTGGAAAAATTATTTTTTCATCCCAATCAGAATTACGTTTCTGCCCCTCCCCCCCCCCTTTGTTGAGCTGTCCACATCTGAAAACACATTCTTCCATCCTCCTAATACATAGCCTTGAGTAAAACCCAATTCTTTATCACTCTAGAGAGGTGGATCTAAGCTTGCATCAAGTATACAATTAGAATTCTCCTTAAGTATAAGATAGGAGCCAGATGTTTTGGATTGGGCTGCAGTGCTCTCAAGAAAATGGTTTCATTAGTATTATGATAATTGGTACATCACAGCAATGTAGATTTTCAGTATGGTATGCTCACAGACCTGAACATGCTGCTCAGACTGCTTTCAAAAGCTCAGATTGCACTGTATAAAGGAACACCGGTCTAGGGCATGAGGAAAATGTTAGATAACTTGAATTATTCTTTGTTGTCAGCCGGGAATCCTCCGTAGTCCATGTTTAATCAGCAGCAGTGACATATACTGTAGTGGATGAGTTAAATGACAAAGGGGACATATTACTATAACATGTTTCACCTTACCATTCTAGGTCAACAGCAGATGTGGTTTTTGTATTGTTGCCATTTAAACTACAGGGCCTGACAAGTACGATCTGATGTGATTCCTTGACTAAACAACTGATGCCTGAACAATCGAATGAACAATTTTACACAAGTTCATTTATTAAAGCATTGGAGTGGTGGCCCACTGACCTGTCATAACTTTCAATCAGAGAAAATATTTACATACAGTATAACCAACCCCAAATTCCAATTACATGTGCATTCTATTTTATGTATGTGCAAGTATAACCTGCACCACTTGTGTGCAGCATGATGTAATGTAAATAATTCCATCTGCTCCGCTCCAAAGTAGACATTTACTTCAACTTTTGAAATATTTACTGTCCTTAAGATTACAAAGTTGTCTTGCGGGTTGAAAGTTAATGCATGTTGAGATTTGCTGTAGAGTTTCCATCAGATGAGAAGGTGTTGGAAACACTTGTTCTCTAAGCATACATTGTAGGTAATGCAACCAATCAATTATGTATGCAAATGAGGATTTTTCTGCTAATGGAAATGGTACTGAAGTCCCATGTGGCTCCTCCCCATTTGTTTTCAAGACAAGCATCACCCTGCTAAATGAGAAGAAAGTATATATTAAATGACGGTGTGGTGGCTGATTTCCATGGTAAGTTAAAAATAAATGTATCCTTTGGTTCCTATACACTTGCTTCTACATGCAACGCTAATACATATATGTTGAAGCAAGTGTAAAGGAACCAAAGGATACATTTATTTTTAACTTGTGAAGAGTACCCTACTTCCTTGGTGAGGCGAAGGGGTCCCTCTCTTTTTTGTTTGATTTCTATGGTAGCCATTCAAGGCACTGAGTTTGTTCACTTCAAATGTCAGTTTTACAAGAATCCAGCATAGCGACTGTTTCGAAAATTCCCTTTTCAAATATTTGTCAGTTGTTCTTTCTTCAGGCATGATAACCGATTCATTGGGGAAACTGTGCCAACAATCACCAATTTCCTTTTATGTAAAAACTGCAATGTTTCCCTTCTGTTAATATATGCAGGTTTATTAGTGTCTTTATCTTATAGCTCAATTGTAAAAAAGTGACATAATTGTCTCTACATATAATGACCACCAAAGAGGGATTTATTACTTACATTTAAGAACTACTGTAGACTATAAACCCACTGCATCTCTTTAGTGTTTGTATCTGTGACAAGAGTTTAGCATTTATTCTTTTCCACATTTTGATAAACTAAGAAGTATATAAATGTATCTTTAAATGTATTTTTTACTGAAAGTGAAGCGGCATGTTGGACATTCAAATCTGTTACTAGATCTTTATTGAAAAGCGAACTATAAATATTTCATGTACTGCTGACTATACTTGCCACTTTTTTCTCCTGTTCCGGTCTTCCTCTCCCTTCTTTTCTATGTCTTGTACCTCCTTTGAAATATTGTAAAGTAGTTTCAGGTGTGTTAAGTACACAGAAATGTTGTCCTTTCTCTGGAACCCTGGCTTGCTTTCTCCCCCAATCCATTTGGCTCCTACATATTTCACTTTTTAGATGATTCTTTTGCATCAGGAGTGAAGGCTCAGCCTGTACCATGTTCGTTTTCTAGTTTGTACACCGTTTCGAATTTTCTAACCTTTTTACCTCTTGATATGTTGTTGTGTAGTTGGTTTCTAATTGCCAATTAGGCAAGTTTATTCCGCATTTGTGCAGCATTGGTTCTGCACTTTGTCAGTTCCAGCACTAATTGTGATTAACAGAGCCTGTGTACACAGCCTGAAATGCTAGTAATTGTTAGTTAATGGGCCCTCAGTAAGACCCATCATTGAGCACTGGTGACCTTAAGAGACTGAACCTTATTCTAAAAAGGCCAGCAATATGTGGAGCTAAGAAGGACTTTGCCGTTTGCATAATTTCTTGACATTCCTTTTATCCCAAAAAGGAAGACTAGCGACTTAGATAACCTCAAAGTGACTGTCCCCTCTAGCTAGATACATGGTTAATTCCTTGAAGGGTATTACTTGTGCGAATTTCTTTCCTTCTTGGAGTGTTGATGCATGGGTAATGATTTTTCCAAAGATTGATTACCAAACTTCCTATTGTCAGTTTAAAACTTTTACAAGGTTTTGCCCATATTCCTCAATCATCTTGTTTTTTCTTCTGTGTAAATTTCAGTGGTTCATTCTCATCCTCTGGTTACTTAAAACGAAATACGTCTGGGCCAAAGGACAAGGCAGAGAAACAAGTAGCTCATGTATTTTGCCTTGGGAAGAACAGATATTTCCAGAGTACAGATTATCTTTTAAAGTTACTGATATTTCAAATAACTATACAGGATCTAGAGATTGGCATTACAGGCTAGAAAACAGATATCCTTAGCTTACATTTATGATCTGTGAGCCACATCTTTCACATGGGAAGTTTTCTCAGTGATTTTTTCTAATCTTTTAATCCCGACTGCTTTCTTACCTACTTTTTAAAAAACAGTTCAGCTGAATTCTCTCTGCTTGTTTTTAGTGATGCTTGTTTTCATCATATGGTTTTAGCAGTGTGTATGCTGCATACTATTATCTCTTTTTAGAAGTTTGTAAAGGTTTTTAATTAACCATACAATAAAAATTCACTGACTGACTAACCTTTTAATCTTCTAGGCTTTGACTGAAGCGTAACTAAGGACCACCCTTTTCCTATGACTCCTACCCCCAACTCCATATTTTTCAAAACTAACATTTGCACATCTGCTTTGACCAGTGGTGCCTGGGGTCTTATTTGTTGCATTCTCCTTTCTACATCTGTGGCTGCTGTGGGCTACTGACTTTTGGGATCCTTTTGTATAAACCCTTTTAGCCTTGTTCCACAGGGGTCCCATCTGAACAGTTAATTCAACGATCCAGTGGCTTTGATACCCTGCACTCAATGACTCTCTTTTTCAAACAAGGATTTTTTCATCTCTCCTTTGCTGCCCAAAGTTCTGTTGCACTCTTGTCCTAACTTTAGACATTGACGGTGTGGAAAACATGGAGTGTCAAAAAGCATTGACAAAAATTCGGAATACCTGTTGAGTTCGTTTGTATCTACATTAATTTTGCTGCACAGTCAGTGGTGGTGATGTATTAAAGGCTTTCCTAGAAGACCTACCTAGATAAGCAAGAGGCTTAGTTTGTTATTGGCCTTTGGAGTGTAAGGCGCAACCATTGTGTTGCTCAGTGGACTGCCAACCCTGCACCTGCTTGTCCATATAATACAGATTCCACATTTAACAATTTTGCAGCTGCTTTTTAGGTTTTCTGACTAATCCTGATGAATAATTTAAGAAAATGTACATATTAGCAGTCACTCTGGATAACCTCTGCATGTTTTCTCTAAATTAGGCGCTACACGCTGGATTGAATTGAGCGTGAATACTTTTTCAGCCATTATGACAACACCACCGGTCAGCCTAATGTCTTTATTTTGGTTGATTCCAACTTGAATAGACTTTCTAGTAGTAATCCCATTGAGCTTTGGAGTCACTGAGCTTGAAGCTTTCTTTACAGATATGCACTCTTTTCACATAGATCAGATTACCTATCAACCCTTCATCCAATTGTATATATATCTTTAAAAATTGACAGCTCTCGCCTTGTATGTTCTTGTGGGCCAAGGTAATATTTAATAGTGTGCAGTTTAGAATTGCTTTGAACTTCATGTTGGCTAAAGTAAGGTGTTCAGTTTACACCTACTGTATTTCATCTTGGATTGTGTCCTGAATTACTTTCTTATTGAAACTTTACTGATCTACTCAGGCAGTGTTTGCTGCATTTCAGAACTTTCCTGCTTTTCTGCTAAGCAGTGCAGTGCGATTGCCCTTCCAAATTGAATTCTGTTAGCTCAATTGGAAGTATTTGAACTTAAGTGTAATTAACAGCAGTTTGTGATAAGTAGCCTATGATTTCTCTTTTTGACCTACAATTTCCAACTGTGCTATGGCAATCGTTGTAGGCAGCTTTTCATAATTGGGATCTTAAAATCAAGGCACGGAAGATGGAAAATAGGTCAGAGATGCATGACAGAAATGTTCTGCATGTCACATTGCCCGAAATGTTTGTAAAACAGTTCATTTCACTTGTTGGTGTATGGGGTTTAGATTAAGCTAGGCTTGCATTGGTGAGTAATTATTCTTTTTTCAGCATGACTTACATGTTTATTAACTTAGTAGACTTTTCAGTTTTAGGACTGACTTTGAGTTCTGGATTTATTGTAAACAAGGATTTTTTCCTGTCCAATGTTTATTATGTAATAAGGCTATTATCGCAAGCTGGAAAATTATGTAATGTCATTGGAAAATGTAATACTCTTAAGCTCAATTTTTTTAATGCCAAAGGTGTAGCCAGGGCTGTTTATTAAAATGTGTTTTCTTCATTCTTATAAAATACGTATTATTTTTGGGAATTCCTTCCTTGAATTTTTGTATATTTGCGGTGTTGAACAAAGACTTACTGTGTTTATAGTTTAATTTTTAAATGCATGCATGCAGGGTGCTCTTCAAAGATGCCATTATACATTTATAGTGGATGGATCATTTTGGAGCATTGTCCACACAGAACAGTTTTAAAGTAGCAAAATTGGTTGACTAGTTTGTGAATTTGAATTGATGTCAACAATATTCTCATTGCCCAGCGTTGTAATGATTATTGTAAAGATTATTGTAAAAAGCTGATTATTTTGGCTGAAAGAGCATCATATTTTACATAGGCAGGAGTTGTCCTGGAAATCTGGCATACCTGCACTTCTACTAAACCTACGTCTGACCTCTCTGGAAGAGTATAACAGCATTTAAATGGCAAAACTTTGAAAGCACCACCTGGTTCCCAAGTAGTACATTTGTTTCTATTGTAACTGTAAAGATTCTGCTGTAATTCCATATAGAGATTTCTGTTAAACCAGTGTGTTATTCACGGAACGTAAACTGCAAAGTGTACTATTCAAAAAGAAAACAATTTTTTTAAAAAAATCACATATTATCCGGAAGCAAAATAATATGATAACAGATTATAGACACTATTAAAATGTTTCAGTTAATGTATGCATAGTTTTTATTATATTCAAAGACTAGACCATTTTGGGGCTGTCCACTTTCAGAAAAAAACTGTACGATGCTCTGTACTTTAAAGTGAAAGCCTCAGAAAGTTAACATAAAACCAGTATATTTGGGGCATTGAGGGGCATTGATTGTGCAAATGATACCAAAGTAGTGGCCTTAAAGTATAACAAATGTAATTAATTACTGTCATATCTTTTTATAATACGATTGCAAAAAGGACATGTAGATTTATTTGAGGAGCTTTATTTTTTCTATATGAAAATTAAGGGGTTAAAGGAGTAAACTAAAGGAGTGACTATTCCTTAAAAAGCATGCTTCGTTGTTATAAAGTTCTGGAGTCTATTTTAGGGAGGTATTCCTAATTTTAGGATTCATATTATGTAGACCAACTTTACAGTTTTTCTACATTCCCTGTAAAGAATTCAGTGTACAGATTGGCAATTTTTTCAAGAGGTGACTCATAGTGCTTATTTTTATGACCCTTTAATATTAGGAATTCATCAATTACTTGAGCATAAGTGATCTCCATGTTCGTCAACATGTAACAATTTTTACATTGCCTTTTCTAGTAGAAGCATAATCTGTCTTGATTTAGGAAGCTGTTTTACATTAAGCAGTATTTCACTTTACTAAAGACTGAAAATTGTGAAAATTTGATGCGACAAGGGCGTGTAAATAGAACTGTTGTTACCCAAGTGCAAAGTAAAATAACTGAGCATTGGTTTGTGTATGTGTGTGTGTGTGTGTGCATGTGTGTCTATTAATTTGTAGTTAATTTTGGATGGGGATTCAGCCTATGAGATAAGGCAATTTAGTTTTGGGCTCTATTCTTTGTGGAAATAGTGATTTATGTTTATTCACAGCATACATGGGAGAAAGTGGTTTGCATTTTCCTGAAGCATGATTCTGCATTGTATCCTATATTGAGTCAGTGTTGGTTATTTAACTACATTGGTAGTGTAAAGCTCATTTGCCACAGAATTGGTAAGAAGAACCTGTGGTGCTTACATTTTGTAACTTGTTTGATAACATAGATGCTTGCACAAGCTGATATTTTCTCAATGGTAAGGTTTCAGATAGCTTTTTAAGATTTCCTGGCTGTTATTTTCCCTATGTTGTTTCCCTCAGGGCAGATGTAGCCCTTACGCTATACATTTTTTTTAAAGGTAGTTTTACCCCTCCTACATGTCCTCAAGACGCATGTGATGATGCAGGAAACCAGATGAGAAACCATACGAATGAGAGTACAGCGCTATACAAATCTCTGTGAACATATCATGGCTTCTACTTAGTAATAGATTATGAAAATGGAGTGTCTACTATTATAGTCCCGATACCTGCCATATTCTTCATTTTATTTTTGCACTGTAATTCATAAAGTGTAATTTTAAGCAATTGAACATGCAATTAAAATGCACTTAAATGCATGCTGCTGAAAGTTTGTGAATTTGCTTTTCAGGAGTTAACATGCCTCCTAATCGTCCTTCTAATCCCTGTTTATTCATTTGGTTAAGGAAGTTGTATTTTGCCCAGACACTTCATTCATTTCTTATTTTAATTTCAGCAATGCGTGAGGGTATTTAATCTTAGAAATCACTGGGTGGGTGCCTCTGGTTAATACAGAAGATCTATTATTTTAACGTGACGATAAATGCACTTCTGATTATGATAATATATCCTCAAGCTCTACTGTTGTAAAGGTTTTCACTAAGGTTATTTTTTATTCAAAATAGCCACTAATGCTCAAAGTGACAGCATGCATCTCTGTGTACTCTCCATTTTTATAACTTAACCACTTGTTCTTTTTCAGAAGTCTTTAAAAACATCACATTTTGGGGTAGGTCGTGGGTTGCTTTTCATGCTATGATTTTTAAAGCATGGTACACAGATAAATGTCTGTTGTAACAAAGTGCGACTCTTTTTGATAACTTTCATCAAGCACTATTTTCCATATTTTAATTTAACTTTGTTTTATGGAGTGTCTTGTGAGGTACGTTAGCAATAAAAGTGCTAACTTGAAAAGCTGCAATCAGAAACTGAGATAGATGGTTTCATTTTAAAGTATTTTCTTGTGCTCGCAAGCCACATTGAAATGTTTATTATCATCCTTAAAAATCAGATGACTCCATTTAATTGAACGGTAATTTTCTGTTGAGGAAAAGTGCTTTTAGCAAGAAAACATTTCCTAGAATTCTGATTTTCTTTCTGTTCCGTCCTTCATTGCTAATCTTCAACTGTAGTAAAGGTTGTAAAACAATTTGCATTTTACCTCTTCTCAATGAGGTGGAAACGATGTTCCATTATAAGAAGTATACTATTGCCAAGACTAAACAGCAACTTTTTCATAAAGTGCCTAAGCTCTTCAGTAGACCCCTGATTATTCTCTTGTTGTTTTGACTTGTGATAACATTTTGCAGACTCATGCTTGCCTATTACCCTTTTTTTTCCTCAAAAGTCCATCTACCTTATAAAAATCAGAAGCCCTGATATGTTCCAGCTGTTTTTCATTAATCCGTCATTCATGCCTCGTGGTGAAATTGAGATGTTGCAAATGATCTTATGAAGCAGATATCGCTAATGTAACATGCTCTGCAGTCTAGCCCTACTCTGAGGATGCTTAGAATGTACTTTATGTATGGTGACCGGGAGAGGGCCAAAAGTATATGTATTCAATAGATTTTATTTTGTAACACGCCTTAATAGGTCTCAACCAAGAATAACTAATCTGCCCACTTATAAAGAATTCATTACTTGTCCTCTTAAAGTTGGAAACGTATATGGTATCATTCCATTTACAGTATGATCTTCATTTCTTTTAATGGATTTTGTATCTAGCTCATTTGTAGTGTTTTGGGGAAACATTATGTACACTATCAGGCTAGAAATGTGAGGTGGTAATTCTATAAAGAATACCTTTGATAGGCAAGATCTTCATCATGCACTTAAACCTAAGGATTCACTTTACAGCCTTTCGAGCATTTATCTAGATTGTGCAATCCTGAACAAATTTGCTAGTCTTATTTCTACTCTTTCTCTTGGTCCAATGCTCTGTTTCTGTGTTTGAGAATCAAACATTTCTTGTAGAAATATAGTTTGTGCATTGTTCATTTTTGTATATGCTTTATTCATACCTTTAACAGAGTTTTATTCTTTTCTGTGACCTATTGCACTTTGGCATGATAACTGGCTTAAATTCATATGTTGGTTATGTAACACAGTGTCAATGAATATAGTAGTTTTGTATTCTGTTGCTCAAACCAATTGCTATGTTGCAAACGTATTGCTCTGCAATGTCTAAGCTTCCCATAAAAAGTACTAGTTAATTGTACTGTTAATAAACCTTGAGTTGATCCTGATATGAATTTGTATCTGTGTTTTTAACGTGGTTTATGAATTAGCAACTTCCAGCTAAAATGTTTGTTTACATCATAGGTGCTTTATTATACAGTATTACTTGTTTGTATGCGCAATGAATGGGCTATGTAGCAGTGTGATTTAAAAAAATTTACATTGTCCTTCTGCCCTCATTTGGGATATTATTCCTTGGTGTATGTTAATCCAAAAGGCACATGGAATAACTTTTACCTAGAAGTTTGATATCTTTGTGTCACATGTTGCCCCATGCCTCCTTAACACCCTCTGTCAAATGTCCTTCTTCACAAAGTTTACTTGTCTATTGGCGGCTCTTTTTCTCCAGTCTCTTCCTGTTTGACGCATAAGGTGTTGACTGCGCTACTTAGTCATCATCGGTGCTATAATACTACTATTAATCACCAAGTAGCAGTTTCTGATCCCTTGTTGCCTTTTGTGATTACATGGAGGAGCATTGAACATTTCTTAGTAGCCACAGATGAAAGTGAAAATATGTTCGAGGCATATGAGCTGCAGATTAAACACTGTGCATAGATCGCCACCTAGTGTTGGGCCCGGATGTTTGCAGTCTGTTTTTGTCCTGAAAAGTTCTTTGGAAGTCACGAGACAGGTGACTCCTCCTTTGGACCACATTGCGCATGGGCATCCGCTCCATCCTCCGATTTGTTCTATTCCGCCATGTTCCCTGCGCTCCGGTTTGTAACCGTTTTTCCTAAGGCGCGCAATCCTCACCCAGTTCGACGGTATTGTTTCGATCGCGGTCCCCATCGACGCGACTCTTCACGACTTCGAAGTCTTCGATTCTGGTCGCCGACGAAGGCCTTCGGGCCTTCCTCACTGGTTCATGGAAAGGACGCCATTCAGAAAGTGTCTTCAATGTGGGTCGAAGTTTCTCCACACCGATCTACATGAGGTGTGCAACCTTTGGCTCAGCCCGGAGCATGAGGCCAGAGATTGTTCCGCTTGTGCCTCATTCCGCTCCAAGAAGACGATTCGGGACCGACGAGCTCGAAGAACCATGGCTCGCTCGTCAGCTTCGATCCCGACGGCATCTTTGAAGAGGGCGTCAACGTCCCAGAACAGCAGTGGGCCAAAGAAAGCGCTAGCTCCTCTGATGCCGAAGGCTCAGACGTCGAGGACATCACCCCAGCTCAACGGGTCGCAAGTACAGTCAGCCCGACCCTTCCTCCACACCCTCCAAAAAGGATTCGGTCACACCCTCACCTTCGGGCCCGGGCGCACACCGAGAGACTGCTTCCCACGCCCTGCCTTCGGGCCCGGCAAAGAAGCCTACTAAGCCTTCAGGCGGCTCGAGTCAGCCTATTCCCGGTGTCGATCCCATACCGACACCGAAAAAAAAGCCATCTTCCTCATCCACGCCAACCGCTGCTTCAACACCCAAGCACTCGGCGCCGAAGACTGGCACCGGCTCATCGATGTCGAAACCGCACTCAGAGCCTAGTAAAAAACTGCCTAAAGGTCCCGACTCCCATGCTTCGGAGCCGAAAAAACCCCCGGAATCGAAAAATTACGTTCCGGTTAAGGACATTTCATTTCAAAAGGTCACAGTTCTAAGCCGAAGACCCTAGACCAGCTACCGAGTCGGTGCCAAAAAAACCTCCAGAACCGAGAACTTCGACACCGAAGGATCTACTCTCCACAGAAGAGCTTTTTACACCAGATCCTACTCAAGACTCTTTTAAAGGATCCTAAGACTGGCCAACTAACTCTTAGCTCCAAGAAGAGACCAGTAGAGGCGCCTGCACCTCCTCCACCTCCAAAGAAGAGAGACATTGCAACCTCTCCATTAAGGGTCCCTCCTCCACCACCTCCCCATACTCTTCCTTTTCCTCCACCTCCTCCACCACATCATTCTCCTACACCATCCCCTAATCCAGATGAATATGTAGATACAGACTCTGATGACACAGGTGCGGGTGCACATGACCCAGTAGGGACCAATAGTCCCCCCTCAGTCACCTAATCCAAGGGATGATTATACCACCCCTGATTTGCCTTGCGTCCCTCAAGATGATGAATATCCCTCCACGCCTCCCCCCCCCCCTCCCCCCCCAGAGGACACTATAGGTTTTAACCTACTAGTCCATAGGGCTGCCCAATACCATGGGGTCGATTTGCACACAGACACTGTGGAGGAAGATTTCTTATTGGACACTTTTGACACAACACAAAGGTCCACTTCCATTTTGCCAATGCTTAAGGGGGGTTATTAAGCCTGCAACAGAGGTATTCAAAGATCCTGTCAGGGCTCGAGTCCTCAACCCCCGCATTGAGAAAAAATACAAAGCTGCCCCTACAGATCCAGTTTACATTAGAGGCCCAGCACCGCTAGATTCCTTGGTAGTTTCTAACGCACGTAAACGTGCTAATTCACAAACATCAGGTGATGCCTCACCACCAGATAAGGAATCTAAACTCCTTGACGCCTCCGGCAAACTAACAGCGTCACAGGCAGCACTGCCAATACTCAAGCTCTATTGGCAAGATATGACAGGGCACATTATGATGAACTGGAATCCATAATGCAGCATCTACCAGATAAATATAAAAATAGGACCAATGATCTCATACAGGAAGGTAAAAATATCACCAATACTTCCATTTGTTGTGCCCTAGATGCCGCAGATACTGCCTCAAGGGCCATTAACACCAGTGTCCTTTTGCGTAGGCATGCCTGGCTACGTATTTCAGGTTTCAAACCTGAAGTACAAAATTCCATCCTCAATCAGCCATTTGATGAGCAACACCTATTTGGCCCTAATGTCGATGTATCTTCAGAGAAAATGAAAAAAGACACTGACACAGCTTAATCTATGGGAACCTTGCAATTGCAAGCTCCCAGAAGTTCTTTTCGTCGCTCATCATATAGAGGCAACACAAGAGGCTACTCCTCCGATAGCCCCTCCACTTCCTATAAGACCCCTAGCCAATCCACATTCACTAAGGGCTACCAAAGAGGGAGTTACAGGGGTAACCACAACAAAGGCAGAGGCAAAATCAACATTCCCGCTTTGCCTCCACCGCCCCTTCCCCCCCCCCAAAATTCCACTCCTGTGGGGGGAAGACTACAACAATTCCTTCTTGCCTTGACCAACATCACATCAGTCAGGTGGGTGCGACAAATATTCAATCAGGTTACTGTCTAGAACTACCCCCCAAACCGCGTCCAATGTCACAAGAGCATCTATCACTGCTAAAGCAAGAAGTAATATCACTACTGGAAAAAAGTGCAATAGAACCTGTTACTCTGCACCAACAAAACAAGGGAGTCTACTACCTTTACTTTCTTATCCCAATGAAGGACGGCTCTCTAAGGCCTATTCTAGACCTTAGACCTCTAAACATATACATACAGTCAGACCATTTTAACATGGTCACACCCCAACAAGTCCTTCCTCTTCTGTTACAAAACGACTTTACTTCCACATTCCCATTCACAAAGCTCACAGGAAGTATCTCAGATTTGTAATAGATGGGCAGCACTATCAATTCAAAGTACTCCCATTCTGATTCACAACAGCACCAAGAGTATTCACCAAGTGCCTAGCAGTAGTGGCAGCACATTTACAAAGACAGCACATCCACGTCTTCCCATACCTAGATGACTGGCTCATAAAAGCCAGCTCCTATAACCAGTGTGTAGAACAAACTCATGCCACTATCCAACTGCTTCACAACTTGGGGTTCACACTAAACCACACTAAGTCCCATCTACAACCATCCAAAGTACAACAATACCTCTGTGCCATAATAAACACCTCGACAGCACTAGCTTATCCTACTCCGGTAAGGATAGCCAGCATGCAAGCTCTTCTCACAAAGTTTCAGCCACAACACTCCCTTCCAGCACGAGTGTTCATGCAGCTCATAGGGATGATGGCCTCTTGCATTTTCATAGTGCCCCATGCAAGACTTCAAATGTGTCCTCTCCAAGAGTGCTTAGCACGCCAATGGAACCAGGCTCAAGGTCAATTAACAGACCTAGTGTTGGTGGACGGTCGGACTCATCGCTCTCTGCAGTGATGGAACACCAAAAACCTTTCCAAAGGGCGACCGTTCTTAGAGCCAGTTCCTTAGATAGTCTTGACAGCGGACGCATCGCTCTCCGGCTGGTGAGCCCACCTACTGCAACACACCATGCAAGGCAAGTGGACACCACAACAAAAGTTACTCCAAATCAATCTGTAGTTACTTGCCATATTCCTAGCATCAAAAGCTTTCCAAAAGCAAGTATCAAACAAAGCTGTGTTAGTCTGCATGGACAACATGACAGCCATGTATTACATACAGAAACAGGGCGGAACACACTCCCTGCAACTCTCTCAGCTAGCACAGAACATATGGCGGTGCGCTATACCTCAAAACATATTCCTCTTAGCCCAGCATGTTCCAGGAGTACAAATACCATAACAGATCTGTTAAGTCATCAGACACAACAGATCCACGAGTGGGAACTTCATCCGCAAGTTCTTCAACCAGTCTTTCAGATGTGGGGACAACCTCAGATAGACCTCTTTGCCACCCACGAAAACACCAAATGGCCAAGCTTTGCCGCCAGATATTCACACCCACTGTCCAAAGGCAATGCAATATGGATGAACTGGTCAGGCAAATTTGCATACGCTTTTCCGCCACTACCACTCATGCCACCAGTAGTAAGCAAACTACAGCAGCATTCTCTAACCCTCATCCTAGTTGCTCCAATGTGGGCCAGACAGCCGTGGTACACCACACTGCTACAACGGTCTGTCGTGCCGCACCAAAAGCTATACCTATCTCCAAGCCTTTTAACCCAGAACCGTAAAGAGATCAGACACCTGGACCCAGGTCAGCTCAGCCTTGCGATCTGGCTCCTGAAATCCTAGAATTCGGATATCTTAACCTTCCTCCTGACTGTGTGAACGTCATTAATGACGCTAGATGTCCAACCACTAGAGCATGCTATGTAGCCAAGTGGAAACGCTTTATATTGTCTCAACACCAATATTGATCCTCTACACGTGTCTATTCAACACATGATAGCATACTTGTTACATCTTTAAAAATTTTACTTAGCCTACATGCCTACTAGACTGTATCTTGCTGCCTTAGCAGCATATCTACAGAACAGACAGCATCTATCTCTGTTCAGAGTGCCTGCTATTAAAGCTTTCATGGAAGGCCTCAAGCGGAGAATTCTTCCCAGGGTACCACCTTCACCAGTGTGGAATTTAAACATTGGTCTCACATGACTAATGGGACCTCCCTTCGAACCTTTACATAAAGGTGAACTACAATTTTTGACATGGAAGGTTGCGTTCCTAGTAGCTATTACTTCATTATGGAGAGTTAGTGAACTACAAGCACTAACCATTCAAGAACCTTTCTTGCAAATGCATCACAATAAGGTCGTTCTCTGTACCAATCCAAAATTCCTTCCCAAAGTCATCTCTCCCTTCCACCTCAATCAATCTGTGGAACTCCCTGTGTTCTTCTCGCAGCCACAAACAGTAGTAGAAAGAGCTCTTCATACCCTAGATGTCAAAAGAGCATTGTTATACTACATTGAGAGAACACAACCCTTTCGTAAGACCAAACAACTTTTTGTGTCTTTCTCACCACTGCACAAGGGCAACCATATATCAAAATCTGGGTTAGCTAGGTGGATTGTTAAATGCATAAAAATTTGCTATCACAAAGCTAAACGTACGTTATCTGTTAATCCTAAATCCCACTCTACAAGGAAAATGAGGGCTTCAATGGCATTTTTAAGGAACATTCCCTTAGATGACATCTGCAAAGCAGCTACATGGTCTACACCGCACACATTCACAAAACACTATTGTGTAGATGTGCAAACTAAACAACAAGCTAATGTGGGCCAGGCTGTTCTCAAAACACTATTTCAAACTACTGCAACGGATAGGGGTGGTGCCGCTAAGGGTGGGTACTGCTATACAATCTATGCACAGTGTGTAATCTGCAGTGCATATGCCTTGAACGGAAAATGCTACTTACCAGTATGCATCTGTTCTTGGCATGTAGAGCTACAGAGTTACATACGCCTCCCCGGCTACCCTTATCTGTTCCAATATTATCTTAATTAGATACAGCTTACATGGACATCCTTCCTTTTGTTGCAAAGCTCCATCATTTCCCTAATGGCGAAAAACAATCTGGGGATGGAGCCGATGACCATGCACAATGTGGTCCAAAGTAGGAGTCACCTATCTCGTAACTTCCAAATAACTTTTCCGGACAAAAACAAACTGCAGACATCCGGGCCCAACACTAGGTGGCAATCTATGCACAGTTTGTAATCTGCACTCTGAATCTGCACTCTGAATCTGCACTCTGAATCTGCACTCTGAATCTGCACTCTGAATCTGCACTCTGAATCTGCACTCTGAATCTGCACTCTGAATCTGCACTCTGAATCTGCACTCTGCACTCTGAATCTGCACTCTGCACTCTGACTCTGCACTCTGACTCTGCACTCTGCACTCTGACTCTGCACTCTGAATCTGCACTCTGAATCTGCACTCTGACTCTGCACTCTGACTCTGCACTCTGAATCTGCACTCTGAATCTGCACTCTGACTCTGCACTCTGAATCTGCACTCTGCACTCTGAATCTGCACTCTGAATCTGTCTGTTTCTTTGACTGCAAATATGTAGGGCTCAGGGTTGATCATAGTATCTAGATGTATATGAGAAGAGATACCAATCAAAAATGCAGTTTGTTTAAGAAATCGTGTCTGATCGAAATGGGATATTGAAACATAAGCATCCCTGGATGCTCAGAGATAAATGTGTGCTGCATCCATTTGTTGAGGATCACACAACATGCTTCATGGATGTTCTGATGGGTTGGAAGCAGCTTAGCACCAAAGGAGGAACATCTACCTGAACTCAGATTTTATCAAGGATTCAACATCAATCTCCCCAAATGTAAAACATTTAGTCTTACATAACTGAAGGTAATACAGCCGTCAGCGTGTTACCATAAAAGACTAACAGGATGCACAGGAGAAAAGATGCAAGCAAAGATGTTTAAGGTAAAAACGAGGGGTCACTTTGCTTTCCCACTGGACTAGCATGGAGCTGAAGTAGGGCTTAAATAATGTAAACAGATAAAGAAGTTCAGGTTTTATCAGATGAATGTGATCACAAATGGGTGAAAGGCTCTTGAAGATTTGGGGGAGTTATACCAGGTACCCCACCATGTTGGGGGGGGGGGGGGGGCAGAATACAACTCTACCTTTTAACAATGAGGGGTACTACTGCTTGTGGATTTGGACGGTGGTGGGGATGAAGACGCTGTTCCTCGATAAGGTAAGGGATGATACAGTTATGTCCCTTGACAATGAAGGCATGGACAGTGAGATCTGGAAAGATACAACCCTGATCATTGAGAAGGGGGCCGGGGGGGTATAACAATGCCTTTTGAGGATGACAGCAAGGAGGACACAACTTGGCCCATTGGAGATGGGGAAAGTACTCTGTACTTTACAGAATGGGGGTGGGAGGAACACCCTATTTAACGCCGCACATTAAATAGGGGAGACAATCTATTTACCTCTTAGAAAGAAGGGTGCTCTACCCCTAGAAGATATGGCGACTATGCCATGCAGATGTGAAGGATCGGTTCCCTGCAGATCCGAGAAGGGGTGATCCGGCCCCTGCGGACGAGGCTTGGCCCTGGCCACAGTCCCTGGGGACAAGAAGAGACTTGGCACTGCTCTGCCTTTTGAATGGAGGGAGGCATGCATCTAGCAGATGGAAAAGTAGCCCCTGGTAGGGGTTACTCTGCTCATTGCAGCTGTGCGTGGGCTCTAACCCACAGGAGTTTCTCCTCTAGCAGATGGACTGACTGGTTGTTCTTACATATTGTGGTGGCACTCTGCCTCTTGCACATGTGATGGGACAACTCTACCTCTAGCAGATAAGTGGGCTGTATTGTTGCCTCGTGCTGATGAAGTGAGTGCCCTTTGCAGGTGTGTGGGCTACTCTCCCTTTTGCATAAGAGAGGGGCCTCAGATCACTACAAATATAAGCATTTATTTCCACTAATGAGGGGCGCCTGTTTCCTGGGAATGAGAAGGACCTCTGTCCACTCTGCCATTTTTAGATGAAGCTTCACCC
The DNA here is from genome assembly GCF_964263255.1 of Lissotriton vulgaris. Classification (NCBI taxonomy): domain Eukaryota; kingdom Metazoa; phylum Chordata; class Amphibia; order Caudata; family Salamandridae; genus Lissotriton; species Lissotriton vulgaris. The sequence continues at coordinate 1,389,328,379 of NC_141691.1, forward strand.
TGAAGAGAGTGTGGGTTTTGTGCCTCCCACGAGTGAAATGATCCTGACTTTGCAAAACGATTGGTGGCCCACCCATAATGGGTCCTAAAAAGTCTCCTAAGAGAATGGGGAAAAGAGGGTGTCTTCCCTTCCTCAAGGGGTGGGTAAGGCCTCTTACAGATGAGTTCCCAAAGCCTCCCTCAAATGGCCAACAGGAAGGGATGTGTTCAACGTAAGCAACAGGATGAACTCACAGCCGCCTGCCCGCAATTCAGACCCAACACCCCATGCACGTCTAGAGGCTTTTTACCTGTCTTGGACGGTCACAGGGGGGGCGGCAGTCCTCTACTGCACCATTAATCCCTTCATTCTCCTTGCTCTCTCCGCCCTGCTGTTGTCTCTTTAAGCCTCCACCAGCCTGCCTTCCATTCGACAGTAACAATCCACCAGCTGCTCCCCGGCGTAAGCGTCTCGCCCGTCCCAATCCCCGGCCTACCCCACTGGCTTATAGATTGTCCGTGAATGTGCGGAGTGATAATAAAAAAAACAAGCAGTGATTCATGAGAACAAGGAGCCTCAAAGTAAACAGACTGTGAACTAGAATTAAAATGCTAATGCATCTCTGCTTAATGTGGAAGGTAACAATGTCACTTTAAGAACTCCTGCTATAAAATCAAGTCGAATATGAGCGCAAACCCGGCTGTGACGGGGCGGGGAAAGTCATGTTTATACGGAAAACTTTCTTACCGGGCTTTAACATGGGAATACGAGCGAAAATCACGCGCTTCTCTGGAATTCGTAGGTTACATTGGCGAAGTCCCTCTCTAGAGGGCTCTAAAGCCACACCCACTTCGTGGGATGTAGGCCGAGCCCTAAAAATCAGTCAAACATAGTACGAACAACTGCAATTTAACCCCTTGGGCGCAGCTGCAATTCTGCGCCTGTGCGGCACATCTGAAGAGTGGGCGAGATCATGACGCACCCCAGCCGTCATCAGCACACGCCCACCCACTGGCTTATAGATTGTCCGTGAATGTGCGGAGTGATAATAAAAAAAACAAGCAGTGATTCATGAGAACAAGGAGCCTCAAAGTAAACAGACTGTGAACTAGAATTAAAATGCTAATGCATCTCTGCTTAATGCGGAAGGTAACAATGTCACTTTAAGAACTCCTGCTATAAAATCAAGTCGAATATGAGCGCAAACCCGGCTGTGACGGGGCGGGGAAAGTCATGTTTATACGGAAAACTTTCTTACCGGGCTTTAACATGGGAATACGAGCGAAAATCACGCGCTTCTCTGGAATTCGTAGGTTACATTGGCGAAGTCCCTCTCTAGAGGGCTCTGAAGCCACACCCACTTCGTGGGATGTAGGCCGAGCCCTAAAAATCAGTCAAAAATAGTACGAACAACTGCAATTTAACCCCTTGGGCGCAGCTGCAATTCTGCGCCTGTGCGGCACTTCTGAAGAGTGGGCGAGATCATGACGCACCCCAGCCGTCATCAGCACACGCCCACCGTGTTCCATGACTGACAGGGGCCGTCATCAGCATCGAAGGGGTTAAATTCGAAAATCAACCGTTTCCAACAGCTTTAAAAAAAAAAGTCCTTAAACTTAAGAAAAATGCAGCTTAGCCTAATATGCTACATTTAAACTCTGAACCAGACCCTTCCTACACATCGTTATGCTAAGTTGATTAAAACATTTCTTCAGGCATTTCCTACAAGTCTTCAGCAAAGGTGGGCATGTACATAAAATGTGCAACATTGTCTCCAAGTCTGCACTTTGCAACAAGCCATGTTGATCTACATCTAGGAACAACGACTTTTGTGGGAAAGTTACACATTCTATATGCAAGTAACTTCCGCATCAAGTAAAGGAGAAGTTAATTTTAAGATATTGTGGCAGTGAGGGTATAAGAGTTTAAAACAGATTGCCTTGTGTTTTTTTGGGCAAAATGTCCGTCTTGGATAGTTGCAAAACTCTTTTTACGCTCTTGTTAACCATGCATCTAAAGGTGATAGGCAAAGCTGCAGTGGCCCACAAATCTTTATGGCCCAGCTTGATCAATGAGAATTTTAAGTATTTCGGCGACTGATTATCAGGTCTAGAATACATGATTTATTGCCATATTTGATGGTTCAATGTGTTCCCTGAAGCTTCCTCCATCCTTTTACAAGTTTTAAAGAATGCCCCTCGCCGAGCTAGGCAACACTAACCAAGCTCCAGATGTACTTGGGCTTGGGTAGAATAGTTGTTTAAATATAGGGATTTGTATGGAATCCAGTAGTGAAACTTCTTTCCCTCTATAAATTGTGGATCCATATGTCACGGATAGAAGGACTTTACTGCTAATAATTCTAAAACTAGGTTCCAGTGAGGGACAATTTAGAATTAGTTTTTTTTGGTAGGGTTGCAAATGCAAAGAATAAAGATTTAGACTTTGTCTTGATTCCCTGCATATGTGACTTAAAGGAACCTGGTTATCAAACCTGATTCCTAGAGAAGTATATTTTACAACTGTTTCCAGCTTCTCTTCTAAATAGCAAGTTGCTGGCTTTTTTAAACGGCTTGAAAAAGTCAAAACAGTTTATTACCTTCCTGTCCCCTTACTTTTGAAAGCTGGCTCTATATATACAATACCAAAAAGAGGTATAGTTCCACAGAGTCCTACGAGTCCCCAAAGGTATGGCAGAGGTTAGACAAGATAATACCTTACTCTCAATTTAATGGTAGCTGGGCTGAGCAGTTAGGCTTATCAGGGGGTGGTGCATTTGGCGTACATACTAATTTGAAAACAGGAACACACACTCGGACTAATTTCAGACCAATGTTTTGTAAAAAGTATTACTTTTGATACCTTTATTTAGGAACTAAGTTGAACTTAGTTACAAGCAGGTTATACTTTCAAAAAGGCAGTAGGAATACTTTATGGTCTTGGAAATACTTTGGTATTGTCAATCCGAGACATTAACATTTAGTACCGGTAGAAGATTGACAGTTGTAGGTAGGTGGTAGAGCGCAATGCAATGCTAAGGAAGGAAAACAGGGTTATGCATCAGCGTGTAAGTATGCGACTTTGGGGGGCGCTAGAGGGCGCACTAGCAGTATGGCCGCACTGATGTGAGGCTCCTGCAGCCTGGATCTCAAATCCGTTATTTATCCTACATTTCCGCCTCCTTTGCTTGTCCTGACCACTCTTAAGCGGAGAGACTGCAGTCAAGGAGCCTCGGCGTAACTTGCAGCGCTCTGCGACTTGCGGATTTGAAGCTACGTCGCCTGGAACTTCCGACCGGGGCCGGTATCGGCAGCAGCTGGAAGACCTGGTGGGACCGGCGACCTACGTGAGACTGCGGCGCACCACGAGGCGACCAGGCCCCAGTCTGTGCGCTCCGGCATAGCGGCTTTCGGCCGGAGCCGAATTCAAGTAAGACCCCCCCCCCCCCGAGCTGTCCTGGAGAGACCTGCGACGCTGCCGCCACCGAGACTTCACACCTCTACCCCTTGATTGCGACTGCTCCTGCCGGCGCCAGGGCGCTGTGTGCAGCGGAGGTCGGGTGGCCAGGGGGAATAGCGGCCATACTTTGCGGACATTACAGCGCGATGCTGCCGTACGTTTCCGGCTGACCATCCTGCTCTTTGGCCGCACACTCGGCACTGCCCGCTATACGCCCGGTCGCTGCATAGGAGGGCAGGGGCCCTGGCTGCTGAACTGCCCCCCATTCTCTCCTGCACTGAGGCCAAATACCTGCACACCCCGGAGTAACTTGTGAACATCCTGGAGGCTCTTAGTTGCTGTGGACGGCGTCCTTCTGGGGTGCACGCGGCTGCTCACCGATCCCCCTCCTCCTGCTACTCGTACTGGAGAGCCGCGACCTTGTGAGCCGTAGACCTCTGCTTTGCCAGCTGGGACCGGAGAGATCACCCGCCTATCTGCGACATACTGGCTATCTCGGGAGACGCTGTCTAGCAGCCAACTACCTTTTCTGGGCTCCTAGGTCCCCGTTCTCCCCTGCATGTGTCCTGGGAGCTGATTGCTGATACCGGGCTGGGACTTACCTCACACATCTAGGTTAATGCGGATTGATGTTGCCTCTTGGTCTAGAGGAACTACTCAGAAGGATAGCGACCCTTGACTTCATTCAGCATACTTCCCGCTTCTACTACCTAAGCTGCGGCTGCTCTCCTAACTTGACTCTGTGCTCGCCATTACTACCTGATTAGTCTAGCCCCACGCGCGCCTCACAATATCTACTAAAAAGAGGACTGCTTGGAGTGAAACTCTAGCTAATGAATACGGACTCCGGCCCACTTTGCGACAACCAACTAATCCGCAATTTACCATCTGCCTCGAGTCCCTACAGGAGGCCTGCCATGGGCAAACCCGATAACCGGCAACCAAAACTGTCGTTTGAATCCGCCACGTCCAAAAAAAGGACTGAGAAGCTCACAAGAGGCGGGAGGATTGCAAACCACCATGACAACGGAGACTGGCCCCGGCCCGCTGCGTCCGAACTGCAACAGATGATGCAAGAAATGCGGCAGGGATTCGCCACTATAGTGGACTAAGTCGACAGGATGTCCTCGAGAATGGACGCTATGGTTCAGAAAATTGATGTTCACGAAGAACGCATCACTGCAACTGAACAACGCATATCCGAGAATGATGACACAACAGCCACCCACACGACACAATTGGCGAGAATGGACAATGTCCTCAGGGTCATAGCCGCCAAGAATGCAGAGTTGGAAGCCCGAAGTCGTCGCAATAACATCCGCGTAATAGGTGTGTCGGAATCGACCAACACGGGGCGCATGGAGGAATATGTGGAGAAGATACTTGTTGCGGCGATTGGCCCTGGGACGTTCTCCAAACAATTTATTGTTGAGAGGGCACACCGATCGTTGGGGCCGAGGCCCAATCCTGGAGCCCCACCACGACCCATCATTGCTAGACTCCTGAATTATCGAGATCGTGATACAGCGTTGAGGGCAGCACGCGCCAACCACACGCTTACGTGTGAGGGGGTCAGCTTCTCCATCTATCCGGATTTCACCCCTGTGGTACAGGAACAGCGTCGTAAATTCCTCGATGTCAAGAAGAAGCTCCGAGCACTACAAGTGGACTATGCACTGCTATACCCAACTAAATTGAGGGTGACGCATCAAGCTAAACAGCATTTTTTTACAAACCTGCAGCAGGTAGAAGACTTCGTGAAGAAACTAAAACGAGAACAGGCCGAGAACAGGCGCAATTGGGAGGACAGACAAGAAGATTTCCACTCGGCAAATGAAGATGAATAATACTGGACACTGCGTGCCTGTTTGCTGCTCTATTCCATGAGTGTCCATCTCGGGTCCCCTGGTAGGACCTACGCGGTGGACATCTCACTTGCTGGCTGGAGGTCACTGGACGAGCACTGGACTATGGTGGTAAAGTATTCCAGGAACCCCCCCCCCCACTACCTTGACTACGCCCAATGTGGCCGATCAGAACGATGGGCGAGGTGTGGGGGGAGGCTATGTGCGCGACTAGGTTGCACCCCGAAGGGAATACCCCACTTTACTTGTTGATGATGCTGAAAATGTTGGAGTGTGTTGGGATTGTTAAGGAAGGGGGGTGGGATGGGGCTACTGGCAAGTTGGGGCTTCTTCAGTGGGAGGTGGGGGTGACGCGCTGGCTGGAGCGGAATGGACCCTCGGTGATGAGTTCCTGTGCTATTTTGGGCTTCTTATTACTAGATTTACAGTTGACTGTTGGCAGGGCGTCTCCGGCACTGTTGGACCGCGGCAACTAATGTATGCTTTACTTTCACCTTGAATGCTGCAACGACTTGCCTGTTGATAGCTACTCAGATACGTGGTGAGGCTGGTTGGGAGGGAGGTTGTGTCTTGCGCAGTGTCATATTAGACTCATCGCACTGCATGTCATAGTGTTTTCTGAGGTTCTGCGATGTGAGAGGGAGGAAGGGTGGTACCTTGCTCAGGTATTGATGGGATATGTCGAACTGTATGTACTTGTTTTTTCACAGCTTCTAAAGCCAATCTGTTGGGGTTGTTGCAGGGGGGAAACTGGGGGATTGTTTGGTTACAATGTTACGTACTAAGGTTATTCACGAAACCTACCGACGAGTTGCTAAAGCTTGACACGACAGGATATTGTGATTGTATGCGAGAAGGTCTTCTTGCAGTGCAGGTTACACGCACAAGCGACAGGTTGGCTCTGGGCGCCGGCATGCATACCATGCTGCGATTACGAGTGATTGATCACTCGACATCGGCGACTGTTTTTCTGAATGATGGGGCTATACACCAATCATGGGGGACTCTAACCTGAACATTTTAACGTGGAATGTGAGAGGTCTTGGCGATCCCAGGAAACGACGGCAGGTTCTAGCGTACCTTGATCGCCATTCCATACACATAGCCTTCCTGCAGGAAACCCACTTCAAGATGCAACCCACTCATACTTTTGCTAATAGATGGGCGATACATACTTCTTTCTCGTTTTTCTCTACATACGCTAGGGGCACAGCAATCTTGGTAAAAAGAGGCACACCCTTTGTCATGGCCGGATCCAAGGGGGACTCTCAGGGACGATACTGCATGATGTGGGGTAGATTAGGACACATAGCGGTTACGTTGGTGTGCTGCTATGGCCCCAACATTGATGACCTGGGGTTCTTTGCTGAGCTATAGGCGGCGATTGTGGGGACAGGTCCACATCATCTCATTTGGGGCGGGGACTTCAATACCACACTAGATCCTACACTGGACAGGTCACACCCAGCCCCACAACACTACACTAAAGCGAGAGCGGAACTGCGTGCAGTAGTTACGGACCACAATTTAGTGGACGCCTGGAGAAGCCTCCACGCTGATATGAAAGAGGGCACACATTTTACAGCACAAGCGCGCTCCTGGGCCAGACTCGAATATGTATTTTTAACACCACAGCTTTATACCTTGCTTACTCGGGCACACCATCTCCCAAGAACATATTCAGATCACTCCCCCGTGAGACTCACACTGCGCTCAGCCATCATCAATCTATACTCGCATACGTGGGTACAAATAAAGAAAGGAGATGGGTCCAGTTTAACCGGCAAAATTCCAACATCCAATGGGCTAAAACAGGGTTGCGTTCTGGCACCCTGTCTATTTAACATCTACACCTCCGATCTCGATAAGCGCCTCAGGTTAATCCAAGCAGACCCTCCAAAATTGGGGAAAAAAACGATCCCTTGTGTCCAATATGCTGATGACATCGTCCTGCTAGCACAAACTCCCATAGGCCTACAGAAACTGATCACAGAACTAGGAGACTATGCCACCTCGAACCAACTTACGATTAACCATAAAAAAACAAAAGTTATGTGTTTCTCAAAATCTACTAAAACACCGAAAAGTCTAACTTTTTCCTGGAATTTGGGTGAGCATCAATTGACAAGGGTTACGTGCTACAAATACCTGGGCTTTCAGTTAGATTGTAAGCTTAACTTCAAATCACACTTGGACCAAGGTCGCTTGAAAGCTAAACAACTGTTGTTCGCTTTTAAAACTCTAAGGAAAAAACTTATAGGATGCTCCACTGCCCACCTGCTTAAAGTGATTGCTGCAAAATTTTTACCTTCCATTTCATACGGCTCAGAAATTCTGAACACCAAAGATGCCACAGTCCTAAATACAGCACAATCTACACTATTTAAGAGACTGTTCTCAATTCCGCTACACACCTCACAGGCACAAATCCGCCTAGAATATGGTCTAAAAAATCAGATTATGGCCAGACAAGGCGCCCTAGTAAAATACTACTGGAGGATGAGGTAGGCAGAAGATAACACCCTAGCCCACTATTGTTGGGTCGAGATTGAAAACCAAAAAGCCTAGCTAACTCAACCACAGCAGCCCTGAAGGAATCCCTGTCGGCATTACAGCTAGAGGATGCTTGGCTCACCCTCACAACGTACTCCGGATTTAAAATCGTTGTCAATAACGCTATCAAACGGACCTCTTTATTAACTGATAAAACGTCCTTTGCAAAAAAACATCATGCCTGGGCTGTGGTTAAGGATTATCAGAGGCTGAAGCCGCAACAATATCTTTTGGAACAATTCTCCCACCAGAAAAAAACATTATCTGACTTTGATACGCATGGGGTCTTTCCCCTCAAAGGATTTGATCCCAAAATGGAAACAAACATGGCCAACCAAGGAGTGTCGTCTCTGTGGTCAAGGGGAAGAGTCGCTACTACACTTTCTATGCACATGCTCTTTTTTATTGGAAGCCCGAAAATCCATTCTCCGGGAGGCTCTAAGGAAAGAACAAATAAGAACATGTAGAGCAGCGGTCATTAAATGTCTCGGAGGATCGTCAATTCCTCTGTCCTGTAGAGCCATAATACTATGGAAAATCGCAGCAAAAGAACTGGTAAAATGCGACCCTGCCAAGCAGCCAATTAATTAGCAGATTTTTCCCATATGCATTGTTATATTCGTCATTATTTTTAAAATAATAAGTATCTCCTTATTCAGACATCAACCTCAAGTCTTTTTAGGTTTTAAAAAAAATGTATATTCTAAAGCACGGTGTTTTATGACGGTTGTCCATCCTTTTATGATTTTTTTTAATGAATCAAATAAAAGTATATTTGACTCACTGCGCTCAGCGGACCTCGCCCCCCCCGCAACAGCTTGGCGGATGCAAGCCACAGACATCACCTTTCAGGAGGAACTTCGAGAGGAATGTCTCGATTTTTTCAGGAGGAATAAAGATTCCGTCAGAGACGTTGAAACTATTTGGGACGCATTTAAAGTGACATTAAGAGGGATTTGCATTGCTAAGGGAGCTGGGATGTTAAGGGCCATTGTTGCTCGAATAACGTCCTTAGAAAAGGAACTTAAGAGCCTAGAGACATTGCTGGCCACTTCCCCCACTGACCCCGTTCTCCTGAAGATACGAGAAAAAGTCACCGAATATGCTGCTGAAGCCACTAGGGAATCGAAATTTAGAGGCAAGTACTGGACCGCCTGTCGTTATGGTGAGGGTGAGCGACCCGGGAAGGCATTGGCTTCCACAATTAAACTAGCGCGCGCACCCAATGTTGTGATAGAACTTGAAGACCCAGACGGTGTTGTGATTAGAGACACTACTCAAATCCTCTGCTCCTTTGTGTCGCATTACGACACGCTTTATACTTCCTCTAGAATGGGAGAACTTCGACTGCAAGATTATCTAGCTGATGTCTCCCTGGGCTGGCTTAGCGATGCCCAAAGGGCCTTTCTTAGTGCACCCTTTGAACTGGATGAAGTTAGAGAAGCAATTATGAGTATGAGATCAGGTAAAGCCACAGGATTAGACGGAATCCCAATAGAATTCTACAAAACCTACATTGACTTTATGGCCCCAGTGTTGCGTGAGGTTTATGAGGACGCTCTGGAGGTGGGACATCTGCCGCCTTCCATGAGGGTTGCACTTATTACATCTTTGCTCAAACCCGGTAAACCTGCAAACAAGTGTGACTCTTACCGTCCGCTCTCATTGCTAAATTGCGATGTTAAAGTACTTGCCAAACTAATTGCTAACCGCATCAGCCTTCTACTTCCTACCTTGATATTACCTGATCAATCCGGATTTGTGCCTGGCAGGGCCACCTCGCATAACTTGCGTACCTTTTTCTCAGTCCTCAACTCAGTGCATGAAGGCCAAGCTATGGCAGCTGTCTTCCTGGACGCCACCAAGGCGTTTGATTCCCTTGAATGGGACTATGTATTTCATGTCCTGGAGAGGATGGGCTTTCCGGCGATTTTCATCTCCTGGATCGGGCTCCTTTACGAGCGCCCAATGGCCAGGGTACTTATTAATGGTAAATTATCCAAGGCATTCCCCATCACCAGAGGGACCAGGCAGGGAGGCCCCCTTTCGCCTCTCCTTTTCGCGATAACTACGGAACCATTAGCCGCCAAGCTGCGACAGCATCATAGAGATAGTGCACTACGTTGTTTTCAACGGCAAATACTGATATCAATGTATGCTGATGACATCACTTTATATATACGCGACCCGTGCGACAACCTAAACCCCATTCTTAGAGAATTCATACAATTCGGTAGACTCTCCGGTATCCAAATTAATTGGGGCAAGTCTTGCATTTTTCCGCGTACACCTTCCACAACACGCTTTGACTTAGATTACCCAATTGCCTGGAGTGACGGCGATTTTAAATACTTAGGGATACACATCGAAAAAGATAGGGATGAACTACTGCGTGCCAACTATGGCACTACTATGAACCGCATTATTGATAATGTTGCACGATGGATTACCTTGCCACTGTCTATGGCTGGTTGAACATCATTGATCAAAATGGTAATCCTCCCACAACTACTTTACCTTTTTTTGAATATTCCGTTCTACCCCGGCAGGTCCTTTTTCCAACAGCTCCCTTCAGAGCTCATTAAACTTGTGTGGGGCGGGAAATCCCCCCTGTTAAAGTGGGATACCCTGACTCGACCCTATGCTCAGGGCGGTTTTGGTGTACCGGATTTTGAGCTATATTATCAGGCAGCTCAAGCTCATTATGCCTATTTCTGGGTGCATCAACCTAGATATATGCCTCAACTACCAGCTGAGCACTGGCTAGCACATCCTTTCCCAATAGAGGTGCACTCTATGCTGTGGTACCTGGCAGGGATAAAACACCCACAACTGTATTAAGCACGGTTAAAGCATGGTCCCGACTTGCTGCTAGACTTGAAGTGGCATTGATCTATGCCCCGTCACTGCCACTGGCCTACCACCCAGACATGCCCCTATTGCAGGAAACGGGATTCCGCAAGTTGCTCCACAGGATTCATGTAGTAACCTGGGGGGACCTCTATCACAATGGTACATTTCGCTCCATGGAACATTTGTATGAAGGTATACGACCAACTCGGCTTGACATTATTTTGTACATTAGGCTCCGCCAAGGACTTAAAGCACTCACATCTGACTTTCCAAATGAACCTCTGGCCTTAGTTCCTTTGCAGCTTATACTTCAAAATGATAACCCTAGCAAGCTGGTATCAACAATATATCGGACAGTGCACACACACATAGATTATCCTCCTGCGGCAGCCAAACTGAAATGGGATTCAGAACTAGACAGACCCCTCACTGACAAGCAATGGAATTTCTGCCTCCAGCAAACAGAGCGTATCTCAGCTAGCAGTAGACATAGAATTATACACTACAAATTCTTACATCGCCTATATTACACTCCAGCCCGGTTATGTAGACTTCGACTTCGCACTACTGACAACTGTGATAGATGCCATGCCCTGGGAGCTGACTTTTTACACCTTGCGTGGACCTGCGATGCAGTCCAACTCTACTAGGTTCAGGTGCTGGCTGCGCTATCCAACATGATTCACACTGACATAACTCCCTCTCCGATGCTGGCACTTTTGGGGTACGTAGAACCCCTACAGGCGGCGCTCCGCAAGTTTGTGGCGCTGGCTCTCCTTGTAGCAAAAAGAAGAGTTGCGTGCCGTTGGGGAAGGGGCAGGGCCCCTAAATTCAAGAACTGGCTCACTGATCTAACTTATTGCCGAGAACAGCTGGACACATACTCTGAGATGTTGCCGACGGCTTCACGACCCTGTGATATATGGGCCCCCTTACGTGGCTACCTAGCTAGGGAAAGTGCTGGAGCCGGAGAGGAATTGTCGGCCTAATGCCCCCCTCTTACCGCCACGTCTAGACACTTCCCACCATGTGGCCTGCCGAGAGGTACCGACATGTTATCCGAGGTATCATGAGGGCCGCTTTTTGCAGGCTCTTTGAGATGTGGACAATGATTTTAACAGGCGGACACTAGCCTTCCTAATATAGTACCTTTCTGTCAGGACTTATTTATGTGGAACTTTGTCTATCTCAACATATTGCTACTGTGCTGACATCGTCTTGCATGGGTTATGTTTCAAGGGTTCGAGGCCGACCTATGATACAATGTATAATTGATTGTACTAGCTAAATGTCTGATGTTAATGTTATACTGAAGAATTGAGATGTGTGTGCCCGTGATCAGAGTCTAGCCACATATATTGTAACACAACCTGCAATGTGTAACTGTAATGCACTCTATGGTGAAGGTTATCGATGAAAAACCCAAAAATAAAGTAAAAAAAAAAAAAAGTATGCGACTTACGTTGCGAGTCTTCGAGGGTTAGTCCAACCCTGAGCAAGGGTCAGTTTAAGCTGGGCACTGCACCACCAGTGGCACTGGGGTGGCCGGGTGCAGAGTTCAGTATCTATGCCGCTGCGGACGATACCAGCAATGTTTGCTCTCGCAATCAGCGAGAACTATGGGAATGAATGGGAGTCAGTGGGCCACCAGCGCCAGTACCATCATAACAGTCATCAGCGAGTCACTGTAGGTTGAAGGGAGGCACCACCAGCCCAGCAATTGTGGTTGTGGGGGTGGAAATGTGCAGGGATGGAGGAGTTCCACCGCTGTTGGTGTTCTGCCTATGTTGGGCCGTCTATGAGAGGCCGCGGTTGAGCAGGCAGAGCAGGATGAGGCAGACAGGCCACTTGGAGGATGGAACAGGCTCTCTTGAACGGAGCTGCGTTCAGCTTGGGTCGTTGGGTCGAGAGGATCCCTCTAGGTCGTGGACGCCGTCCAGCTGCTGCACTTTTTTCTGGCAGGGCAGAGTCACGTTGACCCGAGTGTCTGTCCTGATCTTGTGGTTCCTTTTTTAGTAGTGGGTCATGTCTGGTGTTTAGACAGACAGCAGGTCTAGTTTTCAAACCAGCTACAGGTGGCGGGGTCTTGCCGGGTTCTTCCTGCAGCGGTTCAGTTCCTGGTCTGGCAGCGATCTTCTTCCACCAACTTTTTTTGGGCTGTCGAATCTGAGGAACAAGGTTCAGGGGAGCCCTTAAATACTGAATTTAAGGGTGTTACTGACTTTGAGGGGCAGTAGCCAATGGCTACTGTCCCCTAGGGTGACTACACCCTTTGGGTGCCCCCTCCCTTTTGCGGAGAGTGCCACATCCATGTTCCGATTGGGCCTATTTCTCCAATGCATGACGGAGAATTTCTAAGAGAGGGGTTCACCTCAGCTTCTGGCAACCCTAGGGGTGTGCCAGATTAGGGGGGACACTCCTACCCTGTTTACTTATTTTCCCGACTGACCTGCAGCCAAAAGTGCATTCGCTGGAGCTGCCCAAATCAACTCATCCGAAGATCAGAAGGTGAGAACCTTTGAGGCTCACCGCCAAGTGTTGCTGCTCCTGCCAGGGGGAAGTGTCCCCATTGTTATGTAAAGCCTATCATGGAGCTTTGGAGTACGTAATGACAAACTCCCAGCCCATGTACTCAAAATTGCTTCACTGCACTTACAATGCCTGCGAATGGCACAGACAATGTAGGAGCATATTGCTCATGCAGCTATGCCCTCACCTGTGGTATCGTGCACCCTGCCTTAGGGCTGTGAGGCCTGCTAGAGGGGTGACTTACCCATTACACAGGCAGTGTTGTGGGCATGGCTCACAGAGAGATGTATTTATTAATCGGATGGGGAAGGATCACTGGTCCTGCATAACCAATGTATGCAGGTCGTAGATTGGTGTGTCCCAAATAAAAAACCCTCATGCACGTGTTGGAAGGATCGAGGTAGCGGTATATCTTGATTCTCCGCTATTCATACACGTGTGTGCATAATCATTGGGTCAGTTTGTTATGCAGCCTCCACCCGGAGGTTCTTACCCATGGTTAAAATCAGTAGTGATCAGTGATGTGGTCAGTGCTCTGTGAAGTTAAAATACCCGGACAGCCAGATTCTGTGCTTTATTAGGTCTGGATTCGGGTAGCCTGTTGGCAAATTTGTAAGGTCGGGCGTCCTGTGAATTTCTTAGGAACTCATACGCACACAAATTGGTAGTTAAAAGTGGTCGACATGTTTCTGCCCTGTATTGCCTTGTTAGGTCTGGCGGGCTTTCTTCAGGACCGTAGTGAGTGATGAAAAGTGAGTGTTTATACTAGAAACTTTCTAATTATAATCAAAAAATGAAAAAGGAATAAAGTGACCTGTTTTCCTTAATTTCCAGAAGGTCTCATTGTACCTGTAAGAGAAAAATAAACAGTGTATATGCAACGGAGGGATAGAAGGGTAGGGGTTAAGGACTCACTCAGCAGATCAGTTCTGCTACATTTACCACAAATTCAAATGTTGAATATATCATTAAAACGATGCAACTCGAAAATGGCAATACTTTGTAGACCTCACAATTAGTGGCAGTTTCAACTCTCTCATCTCTGTACGATGTTATTGAAGGTGATGTACAGTGTTAGTACAATCTATCCACTTATATATCTGCGTTCTCTTAAGTAAAAGAAGTTGAGTTCACTTGTGTCAATAAGCATGCAGTGACAATGAGCATGCAATCACACTGATATCCTAACGGACTTATATGATTAATGTGGGGACACGTTTGCCGTTCTTGTTCGTGTCCTTACGTATATTCAAATGACACTATTACATGTTTTAGAGAACGTCTCGTTGCCGTATACAAAACATGTATGCACATATGGGACCTCTAAATCTTCATTTAGTTTTGAAGGAGTGCATATTAAGTTTAGCTGTGATCCTCGCTAAAGGTGTAGAACGCTCATTTGCGCGATGCGGGCGCCTTTTAGTTACATACCTTAAGTGAGGTATTACCGCACTTCAACGGGTTTGGCCGGAGGGCGAGGGTGCCTACTGTTGGGAGATGGAAATTATTAGTAAATTATACTTGCGGTTCTTGACGAAGCCAAGAAGAAGTCCGCGTTCTGGTACCTGCGGCAAAATCCCTCTCGCACTGCTTGTGCTGACGCTGCCTCTGTCCAACCCGGATATGTTAAGGTGTTCCCTCCGGTTGTATAAAAACGGAATGGAATGACTACACAATAGAAAGACTCGTTGGGCTGAACGCGAGTCTGTCTTTCAAATAACACGTGTGTCATAACTTTAGTGATAAAAATTAGAAACACCAATAATGTGTATCACTCTGTAAATATGAAGGGTTTACGCCACAGAGGAAATACGTGTGTATGTAGGATATTAAATTATAAAAATGAGTTCTGTTATGTAAGTACTCAAGCTGGAAGTATGGGGTATGAATTAGTGCTGACTTTATTGGAAAGGGTGACTCTTTTGTAATGATTTATGTCTGATACAGTGTACTAAGGTGGAGAATCTCATAGTTCGTCACCGTTTTCAGCCAGGACAGTTGGTAGACACTCATTTATTTAGGCTCAGCCAGGGGATGTTATCTTTGAGGCCCACAGAGTCTGTCTTCAACCTGTGTACCCATCTTTGTTCTTTTTCGAACAGGATTTTCTCAGCATTGTTATCCTTAATCGAGAGTGTTTCTAGAACCACCCAGTGGAGTTCTTCTATTGTATGTCCTGCTTCTAGGTAATGGCTGGACATCTTCGTGGTGATCTTTTTACATTTTACATTGCTGCGGTGTTCGCAAATTCTTTGCTTAATCTTTCTGCATGTCATACCGATGTACCGCATGTTGCACGGGCAAGTTATCATATATACAACATGGCTGGTATTACAGTTCGTATGGTTCCTTATCGTCCATTTCAAGTTCGGTAGAAGTTGTATTTCTTTGACAGTTTGAGTTAAACTGCAGACTGAGCAGGAACCGCAGGGAAAATGTCCGATGACTGGTGGATTCCCCCAAAGACCTACAGGTTCTTTCCGTTTCTTTGGGGGTGGTCTTGTGTGGACAAGTATGTCCTTTAGGTTCCGAATCCTCTTGTTGGCGAACCTAGGTTTTGGCCATGTCAATGAAGCGGAGGTGAGAATTTTCCAATTCTTATTTATTATCTTCTTTATGTTGTTCGTCACAGGGCTATATGTGGTTATACATGTTATCAGTTCTTCTTGCGGGGCTCTTTCTGTTGTCTCCAGGAGACCATTCCTATTCTGGTTTCTGGCTCGCTTCTTACATTTGCTGATCACCCTCTTTGGACAGTTTCGGTCTTTGAGTTTTTTGCAGAGGTCACTTGCCTGTGTTTTG
The DNA here is from genome assembly GCF_964263255.1 of Lissotriton vulgaris. Lineage (NCBI taxonomy): Eukaryota > Metazoa > Chordata > Amphibia > Caudata > Salamandridae > Lissotriton > Lissotriton vulgaris. Next base: position 1,389,344,419 of record NC_141691.1, read on the forward strand.
TACTCCTCTGTCTTACTACAGTTTCTCCGTAGTCTTAAAAATTGACTATATGGGAGGTTCTCCCTCAAGGGGCGTGGGTGGAAACTATTAAATGACACAGGCTGTTTTTTGCTGTTGGTTTGAAAAATGTCCTGGTTTGTAAGGTGTTGTCCTCCACATAGATAGTTATATCTAGAAAATCAAAGCTCTGTTTGCGATGTAGGTAAATTTCAAACATTCATCTCTGGTGTTAATCCACGAGTGAAAGTTCTGAAGACTGTCCATATCTCCCTCCCAGATGAGAATGATATCGTCAATATACGCTTCCAAAACAGTATTTGACGTAGGTAGGGATTGTTTTCATTGTGGACATATGTCTCTTCAAATGTGCTGACGTACAGCCCTGCCACACTTGGGGCAAATGTACTGCCCATTGATGTTCCGTGGCATTGTAGGCTTTACTCGCCCGTTCCTACCTAGAGGACAGATTTACTCCCCTCCTTCCGCCGTTCACGCAGGGATCAGCGCAGACCCATCCAAGGACCACGCAGGCTCTGGATAACCCCTTAATTCTTGATTCTTTCCTCCCCCCCTCCCGCCGATCACGCTGGGATCAGCGCTGACCTATCCACGGACCATGCGGCTCTGGATAACCCTCTAAATCATTTTGTGCTCAATTGCACTTGAAGTACCGACCTTGTGAGTTCGAACTTTTCTCTGCCACGGGACGTCCATCGAGGCACCCCGTCAGACCCTCAACTCACGGATATTTCCCGCCAACCCTTGTTACCAATCTGTTGCCTAAGCGCACTGCCTCCAGCCCCCTTTGTCCTGATGATGATCCCAATTCTTACGGATCGAAACGCCGTCGACTCTCCAGCGAGATTCTAGGCGCCCCTCACACAGTGGTTTTCGCAAAAATGAAAAAATTAATAACAATCTTCTAGAACTATTTTGAAACCACTTTGTTGCTTTTATTCACTGTACATAACTGCTCCCTATACACCTTGCGCCGTCCACGCTGCTCTCACTGGCACTTGTGTCGCCGTAGTGTCACTCACATTTGCACTCGTGCACCTTGTACAACCTTGGGCTGTCACGTATTATTTAATAATTGCAGTGTTGATATTAACTGTTAATTACAATTGTCCTATACCTCTCAGAATGCTTATATAAATGATGCCTTGAGCACATATGAAAATCAAACTGAGTCTCCTTTTTCTGTCTGGATAATACTGTATAGATATCCTCAATAATTGTCTGCAAACAATACCGGTTGGGATATTGTTCCTTGTATATAATTCTCTACCCCAATCCCAAAAAGGTTGATGGGTTTACACTCCTGTTATCTTTTACAAACACCAGTCCGCCCAGCGCGGCAGGGTAGAGCTCCGCCCCCGCAGCTCACTACTTCAGCCCCGGGATTTGTGGCCCAGTGGCAGGAGACTTCACTCAGCCATTTCTCCCGCAAATGAAGACGGATTACAGCTTCAAACTGCTTCGCCGGGTGCTTGAAACTTCTGATGCAAGAATCTGAATCTTGTGGCTTCTTAGAGGTGATATGCTGCAGGATAACTGACGGATATGATAACGGCGATTGGTAGCTCAGGGCTCAGGTGGCCATCTTGGTCGTGAGCAGGCTCCGCCCCCAATTGTAAATGTACTTTGTTTTGATTTACAATACTGTTACTGAGAAATGCAATGCTTTGAAAATTCAATACATATACTTTGTAGAATTGCAGGTAAGTTAATCTTTAGATTACTTTTCTTACACAGAGCAGTAAACTTGGATACTGCACTGGGACATTTCCTAAAAATAGGTAAGTAAAAGCATTTTTTTTGTTATTAGGTACAATTTTAAAAGGATTTCTTAGGTTTTCCAACTGCACACTTCGAAACTTTTCATAGAAAAACAGTTAATGTTATCCTATGGAGGGAAATAGTGTTAACAGTTCAAAGGAAAGTACTTTGTTGTGGGAGTTGGTATTCTGGGGTTAGACTCGGAGGTCCTCTATGGTCAAGAATGCACTTTTGTTACACCCTCTGCGGCACTAGGGCGGCCCGGTGCAGAGTGCTAAGGCCCAATGTTATGCAGTGGGAGATAGGGGGACTCCGGTTGGTGGCTGCTGACTAGCAGGCCACTGGGTTGTGGGAGCAAAGCTCTTGGACTTAGCTCAGGGCAAATGGGGGTTTATGCCAGCACAAAAGATGCACCCTCAGCGGCACTGGGGCAGCCGGGTGCAGAGTGCTGTTTTGGCATCGGAAACCCTGTAGCTTTCAATGGGGAGTCTCCGGTTTGCATAAGCCCTGCAGGCTCTGGGACGAAGGTCTTCTGGGTACAGCCACCACTTCAAAAGGTAAGTTGGGAAGTTGGGGGTTGGCTAGACATGATCAGTTGGGCTACCCAAGGCCGTGGGGTATCAGGTGCCGATGTGCCTTTTAGGGTTGGTTCTTCTTACCAGCTACTGGTCGCGGTTGTGGGGACCTTCCGGATTTCGGCTGCAGGAGTCGGCTGAAGGCTTGAGGCAGGTCAGGGATCACTGGATCTCGGGTCAGGATCGCTGTCAGACCTCCTCGTGTTGTTTGCCCACTCAAGCTCTGGCTGTGGACGGCAAGTGCAGAGTGGGCCGAATTCGAGGTTCCGGCCAGGGCCAGAGGTTGGAGATGAACAAATCCAGTGTTCACGAGAGACAAAATCTTTGGGCTTGAAGGCAAGCAGGTCATCCGGGTTTCTCAAGGTTGCTGGCTGCAGGACACGCCGGGATTTTGTAGGAGCAGGTTGGAGGTGGAGACAGGCTGGTAGGGCTGGGACCAAGTCAGTAGATGTCTTCCTCTTGTTAGCTTCAGCACAGCTGCTTGGTTCTTCTTCTTCTTGTGGTTTCTTGTCTGAGGAAACAAGGTTCAGGGGTGCCCCAAAATACTAGATTTACAGGTATTACAGATAGGTAAAAGGTTGGGACCAATGGGTACACACACCAAAAGGGGGTGGGGAACAACAGACACTGTGACGCAAAGACAGGACTATGAAAAACAAAAATTATTTGAAAAAACTGCCCTCACTCACACACAATGTGTGTGACATGCTTCATCGGGTCTGCTTACAATACGCCCCCGGGTAGCCATGTAGGGGGCGGAGCATAGGGAGGGGGAACACAAAAAATACACTACTCAAAACCAACAAATCCAAACAACATATAAGTGACGTACAGTGATCACAACGATTAGTGTTGTCCGTCCGGACTGGGTAAGTGATAGACTTAAAGTGCAGTTGGAAAGTGCTCGTTAAAACTGGCTCATGGGTACCCACAAGTACTTTATTCCAGGGTCCCAAGGTCAGGATTAAAATTAAGGTGAAGGATGTGTACGTGTTTAGGCAGGAAGTCAAGATCCACAAACACTACTCCTTATACTGCGGTGGTCAACATGTTTCGACCGTTGATCCGTGCCCTTGATTAAATGGGTCACACCGGTCTTCGTCAGGACAGTCTAACTGTACCAGTCCTTCTATACCTCTTACCTCAATGCAGTGATGGGTAGAGGAAACCACGTGGAGGGTACTTCCACACCCGTGGATCGTTATTACTACAAAGGAAAATATTTTTTTTCAAAACTGTATCCATTGTAGTATACTTGAGTAGAGTACTACTAAGTATTGGTAGCCCCAAATCACTATATACTCAGAATCTCAAATAGTTAAAAAAGAAAGAATTTTAATATGGATAACAGACACGCTCCAGAGGCGACATGATACTCCTCATGTAAAGGAGGAATCACTCAACCCCTATTAGAAGGTTTCGAAATTCCCATGGTACATATCCTGTCATCCACTGTAAACAAAATAGCCCATAAGATAGAAAAAACGGCATAGTCGTCTTACCGAATCTACTGATTCTTAAGGCTCGAAATGGCGTGAGCGGGTGGAGCTCCAAAGAACACAACCTGTGTTCGAGGGTAAGACCTATGCAAATAGATAAAGGTGGTTCTCAATGTAAACATATCATGCATATCCAACAACCCCTCCTGCCTCCTGTTATATGCAAAGGGTAAAGGCATTCCCAATGTGACCACATTATGCATATATAGCATCCTCACTGTCCTTCCGTTACATCTCCGTGTTACGGAGTACGATAAACAATCTGTGTGGTCAAAATGTCCCCGCCCAGCTCACGCAGGACCCGAGTAGAAAAAGAAAGTCCATATTGGCGCATTGAGGAATCACCCATCGCCTAGTAGCCCCACTCACTGTTCTGCAGGATAGCTCCAGCACAAGTCGTGCCCGCCAAACACGGCATGATATGTTTACATTGCGAACCACCTTTATCTATTTGCATATGTCTCACCCTCGAACACAGGTTTTGTTCTTTGGAGCTCCACCCGCTGATGCCATTTTGAGCGTGGCTCCGCGGGGGCGTATTGTAAGCAGACCCGATGATAGCATGTCACACACATTGTGTGTGAGTGAGGGCAGTTTTTTCAAATAATTTTGTTTTTCATAGTCCTGTCTTTGCGTCACAGTGTCTGTTGTTCCCCACCCCCTTTTGGTGTGTGTACTATATACTTGGGGGTTGTGGGGTGGTGGAACTTATTTTGGGACCCTCTCCCCATTTCTGTGACGGATGGGACCAATGGGCCCCTTCCCTCGGTGGGTACACCCCCTATTAAGCCACCCTCCTATGGGAGGGAGACATATGCCTTTCCCTGGTGGGTGTGATCCCTCCATCTGCAAGATGATGGGGACTGGGAGTTGTGCTTCACCTCGCCTCCCCCACCTGAGGGGTGGAGTTGGCAGAGGTGGGCACACCTCTCTTCCCCACTTGTTTTTCCTGTCGGTTCTCGAACCCAAAGTGGGGGTCAGAACCAGTGGGGACCAGTTGCTGAAGGTAGCAAGTGTCCTGGGGAAGCTCACAAAGGCGGCAAGCCTTTGAAGCTTCCCCTTCGTGGACCCGGCCCATCCTGGGGGAGGAGGCTTAGCACCTCGTCCCAGGATTTGCATCGTTTCAGGCCCCCGAGAGCAGCAGGCTCTCGACCCAGGGGTCCAGAAACCGACCCAGGGCTCCATAAACATGTCTGGTGGTGGCAGCTGAAAGCAGCCACTCCGCCAGGACACTAGTGGTAGGTTAGTTTTCAGGGGAATCTCTAAGATGCCCTCTGTGTGCATTTTTCATTCAATCCCACACTGGCATCCGTGTGGGTTTAATGTGCTGAGAAGTTTGATACTAAGCCAGGGCAGTGGGTTATAGGCAAGGCACACATTGTAAACTACAATTCCCAGCACGATTGTAGTTTGCAAGACCATTTTTCTGTTTAGAAATTCAACTCCCTGTATTTCGGTAGTTCTGCTAGTAAGTGGCAACCTCGATATATAATTGCCATATTTTGTTGTGCTATTTAATTTACTTTGCATAATAATTTCCTGGTTCATGTTTAAATGCATGTTAGTTGAACTGATAGAAAATTAAGTTACGGCCGTAATGAGGTGCCCCGTGTGACCCGGATGTGCATTGGGACTCTTCCAGGTCACAAGACGCGAGATGCCGACAGTATAACATATTTAACCTCATGCGCGCTATTGAAATTTTGGCCATATGCTGAGATTTTTAAAAACCCATGTTACATGACGAGCTGGGCTCGTCATCAGTGTGCGAGGAGGCTACACCATGACGAGCCCAGCTCGTCATGAGCATGGAAGGGGTTAAATGTGTTTCGGGCCTGTTACGTACCCCTTTGGCCTCTATGCGGTAGATGCAGACTCCAGGAAAGTCGGTAAGATCTGCAGTACATTTTGATGGCTTTCGGAATATGTGCGACTCATGTTGCACGCGGAGGTTGCAGCCATCTATAAACCCGTATAGATCGCTAAGTTATATTTAACATTAATATTCTAAGAATGGGAATTATAGCGAGGCCCACAAATGGCAGTTGGGCGGGTGAACAACTAAGTAATATAATTCTTTTTGACAGCCATATCCCTGATTTTAATAAACCATTAAGAATCTAATTGGATGACTGAGATTTATCGATTTGGTTAGTAGTAATGTTCAATGATAATAATTGAACATTAAGAGTAGAGTATGGAAAATGCTGATGTATATAATTTAAGTGCCAAAGAGAATGTGTGCCAAATGGTCTTATTTTAACCTTTTGTTTACTCCACTTCAGATTCCTGTGACATGTGTATGTAGGACCATAGAAGGAAGAAGTAGATGAACTTTAAGAAAGTGGTGAGGTGACATCATTTTATCTCACACGTGTGTGGTTCCACAGGTGTAGCACTGGTTTGTATTAACACTGGGAGTATATTTCTGAGGAAATTATGGTTATTAATTAATATTGACCATGAATGTTTTTATTTGCAGAAACCGGACCAGACTGCAGCTGGTTACATGGTTTTCCATAAATATTAAGGATGATAACTTTATTATTATTTTTCACGTTATAGCAGAGTGACAACTTGTTGGTCCTGACGAATGCCACAAACTTTCAGTCATCAAGGCAGAAACATGTTGCCCTGACATATAAGGAAAATCCATACCCCTATTTTTCATACTGTTTTTACTTCTATCCGCCTAGGACAACTATTAAGGTTTTGTGTCCTTGGTGGAGATAGTTTTAACTCACTATTTTTCTTTGCAGTTTTGCCCTCTGCCCCTCACTCATCATTACATTGGATGTAACTAAAACGCCTCACGCTCCTCTCCGAAAGGAGAGTTGTAGCCCTCACTGTGTACCTTGCGGTCACAGTGTGCAAGAGGGAACCCAATGATGAAGCATGTCGCCCTCGGGTGAGTGAGGGTTCTGGTCTTTAAGACAGTAATTGTCCTTTTAGACAGAATTTTCCTCATTCCTTGCCCCCAGTAATAATGTTTTTGGTGTCAACTTACCAATTAGGTATAGTTGTCTAAACCATCCAGGTATTTTTGTGAGAATTGCCGTTTAGGAGTGTGCCTTGGATGGTAACAATTTCTCCTTAGTTGACCTTATAGTGTGATTAATGATAGTACACCTTTGGGCTGTGGGTCAGTAGAATTCTAATTTTTGACACACTTTTAATTGGCACATGCATATACACTCTCTCTCTATATAATTATTACAGTTGTTTAGCGTCTTGGTTATATTATGGAGAACACAGGGTTAGCTTTTGATGAGGATATGGTCCAGGCAATACTTCAGACACCCAGTATTCTGGATACGCATATCTCACAATCCCTATCAAGCAAGGAAGAATGGACAAAACTAAACAATACTGAGAAACATCATGTGAGGACTATACTACACGCAGCCATTTTGACAGAGTATTTGAGAGAGAACATAGCTCCACCGGGACTAATTGTATCCAATGCCCTGGATTGTTCCTAGATAATAAGATCTTTGTTACCAGCGGGTCCAAAATTGCCTGGCGTTGTACCAGAGATTGGCTGATCTTAATAATAAAGACCGCTAAAGAAACAGCGGTTCGATTGGTAATAGAAATACAAACACTAGAAAACCAATTAAAATCAGGTATTGAAGTCCCTGTATACAAAAAAAGATTTGAAGAAATCTCTAAAAATTTGAATGAAATAAAGGATGATCTAGTTGAATTTAAAATTAATAAATTTAAGAAAGATCTGAATAGATTTACTTTGGAGAAAGTCTACCCATATACAGCGGAAGAGTATCAAATAACAGTGACAAAGAAGACAAATAGAAAAGGAACAAAAGGTTGGTGTAAAGACACAGATGAATTAACCACAAACTCTGATAAATGGAGTGACTCGAATGGTTATGATTCGGATCAACAATCCTATAACCTTGGGAGGAGAGGAAGAGGGCGAGGGAATAGATATCCTTTTCCACAACAGTCAACATGGTGGCCGCCACAACCGTGGTCATACCCACCGCATCCGTTTAATCCCTGCCCCCTATTTGTAGGTCCGAGTTATCCCACTCTTTTTGGACAGGACAGAGGAAGAAGAGGGCACAGGAGAGGGAACCGGAACCGGGCCACAGGGAACCACCCACAACAAGTGAGCTGGGATCTAGCAATAGAAGAGTGCATCAACAAGCGACCAGACAACCTTGTAGTCAATCTCAGTACAAAAGTCTTGACCACACTAGAACTTAGTGTGTTGTCAAAGGGACTGGGTTTTGTTCCTACTAAACAAGGGGATCACTTTATGATACATAAAGAATTGACTGAGTTTTTTCGGAAGGTACGTTTACATTTTTTCTTTGCAAACCATGCAAGGGATGAGAGCACTTCCATACTTGGTACTGGTCTTAAGAATAAATCTACCTTTTTACCCTCCTTGCAACAAGTACCCTCCGAAGTAAATACATTTGAAAAAGCTGTTCTAAAGGATTATAAATCAACGGTGGAGCACCCCAAAAGAACCTTCTGCAATACTTCTAATGCAGAGAGAAAGTGCATAAATGATTTGGGCAAGGATACCAGCATTACTATAAAACCTGCGATAAAGGCGGGGCCACAGTCATAATGGATGCTGAAACTTACCCCAATGAATGTTTGAGACAACTTAATGATGCTAGATTTTATACTCGCATTTGACAAGATCCAACATCTAGATTACAACATCAGATAAAATTGTTTATTGAAGAAGCAAAGGAAGTGTGTTGGATAACTAAGAGGGAGGCAGAATTTCTTATTCAAAAACATCCTAAGATTTCTGCCTTCTATACCCTCCCGAAAATACACAAATCGCAGAGGCCTCCTCCTGGAAGACCTATTGTGGCAGGTATAGGTTCTATATTAGAACTTCTCTCTAAGTTTGTGGACCATTTTATACGACCAATAGTGGCAACTATGCTATCTTATCTGCAGGACACTAAACAGGTCATTTCTTTGTTGGAGACTGTACCTTTTGACCCACTGGTGAATATTATGGTGACGTACGACGTTGAGTCGTTATATACCTGTATTCCACAGGATGACACACTAGAGACCATCAAACAACTACTTGAGTGTCATTATTGTTAGGATTAAACCCCCAATGCATTTGTGATGCAATGTGCGAGTTTAGCCTTAAAAGAAAATTTCTTCAGTTTTGAAGATAAATTATATTGGCAAACTACGGGCACATCTATGGGCAGCACTTGTGCCCCTAGTATGGCTAATTTATACATGCATGGTTTTGAAACCAAGTTTATATACTCCAGTCTTAATCCATTCCAACCACAACTCAAACTGTGGAAACGGTATATAGACGATATCCTGGTCATTTGGGAAGGTGACCAGGGGTCCCTTGATGCTTTTTCCATATGGTTGAACAACTGTGATGTTAATATGAAATTTACTGGTGAGTTAAGTACTGTTACAATATCTTACCTAGATCTTAGGCTATATCCCAGAAATGGCCAAATCCACACAGAACTATATCAAATGCCCATGGCTAGGAATTAATTGCTTAGCTATCATAGCTTTCATCCACGTGCCTTATTGAAGAACCTTCCTATAGGCCAGTTTTTAAGACTACATAGGAATTGTAGTGAGATTGCAAGATATAAGGAACATGCCAAGATCTTGAGTGAGGAACTTCTTGCCATAAATTATCCCAACCATTTGGTGACCAGAGCAGAGAAAAGAGCACGCAATAATCATCATGAAGCATTGCTTGAATCTTATGATAAACCAGAAAATAAGAAAATGGTTTGTGTGACTACTTACAGTGATATTACAGACAATATCGAAAGGGCCGTTATGAAATCCTGGCATATTTTGAATACAGGCTCCTTAAGTTTAGAAAAACTTTTATTTGCCTTGAAAAGGAGCAGCAATTTAGGAGATCTACTAGTTCACACGAGACCAAGAGTACCACAACAAGGTGTGTCACAGGGCACTTTATGGGGGGTACCTCCAGTTAAAGGGCATTTCCCTTGTTGTTGCTGTTCAGTGTGTCCCCTTACTAAACATGTGAAACAATTGGATATGGGACTGAAAACACCATGGCAACTGAGGACACATACCAATTGTAACACGAGCGGGGTAATTTACATGATTACTTGCCCGTATTCATTAATATATATTGGTATGACTACACGTAAGGTCAAGCATAGAATGGTGGAACACCGTAGTGCTTTTAGATGCAAGAAATCTAATACATGCATGACTAGACACTACATAGAGATGAGCCATGCTGAAAATGATTTCACTTGGGTTATTGTGGATAAACCTAGATATGATGCTAGTATGGAGCCTCATGATAGGGTACTGTTCAGGCGTGAACAGAGATGGGTTTTCCGCACTAAGAGTCATGAGATAGGATTAAATGAAGATATACCATGGGGTTCATTATAGGATTCTACTATGCTCCTAGATTGTATATTATAAGGTTCAGCGATGGTGCACTGGGATTGAGATTTGAATGACGCAAATGTGTCTATTTGTTTATTTTTTTAATCATTATTGTGCAACACATTTATACTAGCGAGTACCACACTATTAGTGTACATGCGAGTTAGTTTTGTCCATCTTTCTCTTGCTTTTTGTAATTTTTGGTCTTAATTAAATTGCCCAGCATGTTTGTAGTTCTAACGATTATATTTTATATCTAGGATTAGCTTACATGCATATAATACAGTCCTCACATAGGTATTTGCCCTTTATGATCTTTGTGATGGCATTCCCTTATTGATAACATTGCATAGGGTGGTGATTTTAGGTTGTAAACTACAATTCCAAGCTTGATTGTAGTGTGCAAGACCATTTTGCTGTTTAGAACTACAACTCCCTGTATTTCAGTAGTTCTGCTGGTAAGTGGCAACCTCGATATATAATTGCCGTATTTTGTTGTGCTATTTAATTTACTTTGCATAACAATTTCCCGGTTCATGTTTGTTGTAGGTCTAGGTGTTATGTTCGGCCCCCCTTCCCATTGGTTACCAGGCACGCTCCAGCCATGGAATGTTAAGCATGTATATAAGTGACGTCACACCTATGCAATCGTCTTTTCCCGTGACTCTGTGTAGTCACCACTCCTTTCCCACAAGCTCTTATATTTGGAATAAAATATTCTATTATGACTTATAATGTTTCCGTAATTATATTCTGTGCTATGTCACTACAAATGGCGACGATCGCAGGCCAAAGAACATTCAGAGCTTGTGGAGGAGATTTCTTCAAGAGGCAGATATTTCATTTAGAGGCAAGTGTCTATTTTGCTTTCATTTAAAAGGAGCATTTCTCATAAATAATTCTGCTTCTTTTCTGTATTTCGAGCCGGTCGAGATAGTAGCTGATGAAAACCTCATATATCTACGTTGAAGTAATACGTGAGGAAGATTATTGAAGTCAGCGAAGCTGTCAAAGGAAATTTTCAGGCAAGTGTGGATATTTGCGTTGTGTGGAAACGCTTGTCAAATCGGTAAACTGTTCCACATTGTGTTGCAGCTTTGCTGTTGGAGTTGGCATATCGCTGTTGAAATTGTCGTGCTGAGGGAGTTTGGCTAACCGCCGTTGAAATTGTTCGTTGAGTGTCCTCCAACTGTCAACTGTCAAAACTCAGCTGACGCCATTACGTCATCCACAGCTGTAATCCAATCTGACTCATCTACGGGTTACAAAGCTGCGTGAGTATGTAAGCACGGCTCAGACGTAAGTACGTGACGCCATTTTGGATTGCCGTTCATCATAGCAACATCGCAAATTACTTCATGCGCACAGTTACGAACATATCGTGGCAAATTGTTTTTCGAGTTGTCTGAAACTACAAAAGGTAAACGAGTGTTCTAATTAGTATAAGGAAGTATTTACTGTGTAAGAAAGTGTCGAGAGTCAAATAGTTTTCTTCTAGTGATTTCAAACAAGTCTCTCTCTCTGAGACATTAATGTTTGGACTCTATTTCTTGTCAATTACATTTCATGCGTTCTATAAGTAATATTGGTTCATTTTGCTCTTGTCTTTTCCTGTATTAATCCTTACTGTATAAGACAAAACCGACAACACAATTGATTTCATATTTAAGAAAGAGACTTTAGACGAAGTTAAAGTCATTGCCAGTGAGATTAATTTTAATGCACCAGCACATTTCCTTGACAATCCTGGTAAACCAGTGATGAAATGGTGGAACTGGTACAGGGCTTTTGAAAATTATCTAGTCGCAATTAATGGCAAGAAATATGAGCCTGAACGGAAAAAAGCAATTCTTTTTGGACTTCTCGGTATTGCAGGACAAGAAATGTTTGACAGCCTATCAGAATACGAGCCTGAACCGGGACAGTTTATTTCCCTTGATGAATTTCAGGAGGCTGTGAAAAGACTAGAAAATCAATTCGACGAAGAAGAGAACATTATGGTTGGCAGACATCGTTTTGCGATGAGGAAGCAGACAGAGTCAGAAAACGTAGAAGAATATATTGGTAGTTTGAGGGTCTTAGCCACCAAATGTAATTTTGGCGACTTAGTTGATGTATACATACGAGATCAATTTGTCTTTCACTGTTTTGGGCACAAAATTCAGGAGCGTTTGCTTGCCTGTAAAAATCCCACATTATCTGAAGTAATTGATATTGCCAAAGGTATTGAACATTCACTTGAAGGCAGAAAAGAGCTAGCTAGAGCCAATGATTCCTCAAGTTCAAATGTTTCATATGTTAATGACAAAAGAAAGAATTCGGTTCAAGTAATTTCTACAAGTCAAAATATAATTCTAATTCTTCAAATTTTGTATGTTTTAGATGTGGTTCTCATAACCACAAAGCAGATTCTTTGAATTGTCCAGCATTCGGAAAGAAATGCACAAGATGCCAGGAGGTGGGGCATTTCGCAGTTGTGTGTGGAAATTTTGGCCAAAAACTCGTTGTCAGATCTAAAGTTAATATTGTCGAATATTTTAATGAGGATATGTGTTCCAATATTGTTTTAGCCTTAGGTGATTGTGACAAGGAAATTAAAGGTCCTTTAGGAGTTGCATACGTAGGAGAAGTGGAGCTCAGTATTATGGCGGATTCTGGGTCGCCCATCACAATAATTTCTGACAGAAAGTACTTGAAATATTGGCCTAATGTTGATTTGTTGCCTTTGGATGTAAATCCCAAAGCATTTGGGGAATTTGACATTAATATGTTTGGATAGTTTGAGGAAGTTTTGAACATAAAGGGTAGATGTAGAAGTACAAAAATATGTGGCGGAGCGAGGAAGAGATATTGTAGGATGGAGAGATCTTGCAAAATTGAAGATAATTCTCAAACCAGGATCAGATGATCCCATTGTATTAGATGAAGGGTTTATATCTCTTGTTTCTATTCCCTCAGAATCCAGTAATGATGTAACAACAATATTGAGTAAGTATAATTCACTATTCGAAGATCAGATAGGGTGTGTGAAAGGTTTTGTACACAAAATTATACTAAAAAAATGCCTTTCCAATCAGACACAAAGTTAGGCCTGTACCCTTATCGGTTCGTGAAGAGTTGCGGGTTTTGCTAGAAAAACCCGTCAATGAAGAAGTAATAGAACCAGCTGATTCAGCTGAATGGATTTCGGGGATTGTTTTGATTAAAAAAAAAAAAATGGAGAGTACCGTCTATGTGCCGATTTAAGATCTTTGAATAGAAATATTTTAGTGGATTGTTTTCCCCTCCCTAAAATTCAGGAGATATTAGCTAACACCGCTGGATCCAAATATTTTTCTCTCATCGATCTTAAGTCTGCATACCACCAGGTTAAACTGGATGATGAATCTAAACTGTTAACCACTTTCATCACGCCACTAGGTGCTTGCAGGTATGTTCGCTTACCATTCGGATTAGCATCCTCTGCCAGTGTATTTCAGAAACTAATGGAAAACATGTTTGGTGAAATTAATGGAGTACAGAAATTCCAAGACAATATATTGATTCACGCAGATACAGAAAGTAAGCACAATGACATTTTAGATATGTTGTTGTATAAATTGCAAGAGAGGGGTATGACCGTATCTAGAGATAAGTGCAAATTTTTGAAAACAGAAGTAGAATATTTGGGCCATGTTCTTAGTGCTGAGGGAATCAAACCCAAGTTGAATTTGATAAAAGCTATTACAGATGCACCTAAACCCGAAGGAAAAGACTCACTGAGATCATTTTTAGGTCTCGGCGAGTATTATTCTCGGTTTATTGAGAACTATTCCGGTATGGTTGAGCCTTTGAGGTTACTGTTGCGTAAAGGTCAAAGTTTTGAGTGGAATGAACAGCAGGATAATGCTTTTAAAGAGATCAAAGAAGCAATTTTGAAAGCACCTACTTTGAAACCTTTCGACGCAAATGGCACTAATATAATTACGGTTGATGCAAGTTCTGTGGGAATTGGTGCTGTATTCACGCAAAGAGTAGGTAAGCTCACCCACACTGTAGCTTTCATTTCTCGCAGATTAAACGACACAGAGAGAAATTACAGCACCATCGAGAGGGAAGCTCTCGCCTGTGTATGGGCTGTAGATAAATTGAAAATGTATTTATGAGGTAAAGAGTTTGAATTGATTACGGACCATAAACCCCTCACTTTCATGTTCGATGGGTATGGCAGAGGAAATGGAAGGGCATCAGCTAGATTGGTAAGGTTATTGGCTAAGTTGCAGGAATTTAATTTTTCAATTAAACACATTTCAGGTAACAGTAATATCAGAGCAGATTTTCTATCTCGCTTACCAACTGATAGTTCAGAAGCACAAAAAGAACATGATACTGAGTGTGTTGTGTCAAACGTTTATATTTTCCAACAGGCTAACACTGTTATTTCAGATGAAGAGTGGGCGGATGCAATGAGTAAAGACTCAGTAATTTTGAAAGTTAAAAGGTATATGTTTACAGCATGGCCTCCGGTTCGCAATCTACCGTCTGATTTGTGAACCTTTTTGCATGTGGCTAATGAGTTGAATATTTTCAAAGGTTTCCTTAGAAGAGGAGAGTTACTTGTTCCCCCCACTATGATTAGAAGCAAGTTAATTTCAGTTGCGAATAAATCACATTTAGGAGCTACTACGACCAAAAGAATACTGAAGGAACACTACTGGTGGCCCGTCATGGACCTTGATGTTAATCTTTTTGTCGAAAGATGTGATATATGTACCAAATCTGACAAACATTGGAAACTTGGGACACAAGAAATGGAACTTGTTTCCATTCCCAACTCTGCATGGTTCAAAACTGCCATAGATATGGCCGGACCATTTCAACTCCTTGAACATGATTCTAGATTCTTGATTGCAGTTAGTGACTATTACTCAAAATTGATATATCACAAGTTTGTCAGTAACATTGACTCAGGTGCAGTTATAAACTTTCTACGTACTTGCTTCTCCATTGAAAGTTATCCTCGAATCATCGTTTCTGAGAATGGGAAACAACTAACTTCAAGCAAAATGACTGACTTCTTTAATTTACACGGTGTTCGCCAAGAGAAGACTCCGTTATACTCCCCAAAGTCTAATGGACAAATTGAAAGAGTCAATCACTTCCTCAAGGACGGATATATTCAACTATATTTGGCATCTAAATTACCAGTTAAAGACTTTGTTCAGGAAAGAGTCTTCTCTTACAATACCACACCCAACAGCACCACAGGGTTCTCCCCTATCTTTTTAATGAGAGGAAGAAGATGTGACAATGATATCGTTCCTAAGTTTGAGATGTCAGAAGGCGCCTTGCCTTCAACTATCGTTGTTAATGATGATCAGTTACAGGTCAAAAAGAAAATTACAGATTGTCAGTTGAAATCCAAACAGTATCATGACAAGGTGCACAGGGCTATAAACAAGGAATTCTGCAAGGGGGAATGGGCTTTGGTCACTAAACCTGGTCATCATCTCAAAGGAGAGTCTAAATTCTTTGATCCTGAAGAAATTGTAGCGGTCTCTGATAGTGCTGTTCACCTCAAACATGCTGGTTGGCGCAACAAAAGTGATGCAATAAGGCTTAACAAAAGTCAGGTTGATTTATGGCACAAGGGAAAGAAAGGGAATGCTGATTGTAACAATGAGTTTTCTTGGTTAAATACTTACCTGTGTGAAAATGAACAAGACTGTTATACGCAAGCAGGTGAAACGTGTATACCAGGTAACCATGTACGTGAGAGTGATAACTGTGTTGAAAATAGTTGCACTGATACTAGTAACCACACTAACAAACTTCATGTTAACGATACAGTTTGTGTCCAGCACCGTAGTAGTAGTAGTGTTGATCCTAGTCAGGCATCCACCACCATTGCTCCTGAGTCCTTAAGTTCTACGTATGTGCAGGGTGGGTGGGAGGTCACCTGCACCAGGTTTGGCAGAATATCCAAGTTGCCCAATGCACTTAGAGAATACGAATTATTGTAAACCTTTTTCCCCATAAAGGGAGATGTTGTAGGTCTAGTTGTTATGTTCGGCCCCCCTTCCCATTGGTTACCAGGCACACTCCAGCCATGGAATGTTAAGCATGTATATAAGTGACGTCACACCTATGCAATCGTCTTTTCCCATGACTCTGTAGTCACCACTCCTTTCCCACAAGCTCTTATAGTTGGAATAAAATATTCTATTATAACGTATAATGTTTCCGTAATAATATTCTGTGCTATGTCACTACAATGTTTAAATGCATGTTAGTTGAACTGATAGAAACTTAAGTTACGGCCGTAATGAGGTGCCCCGTGTGACCCGGATGTGCATTGGCACTCTTCCGGGTCACAAGACGTGAGATGCCGGCAGTATAACATATTTAAATGTCTTTAGAGCCGGTTACATTCCCCTTTGGCCTCTATGCGGTAGATGCAGACTCCAGGAAAGCCGGTAAGATCTGCACCAAATTTTGATGGCTTTCGGAATATGTGCGAGTCATGTTGCACGTGGAGGTTGCAGCCATCAATAGACCCGTATAGATCGCTAAGGTATATTTAACGTTACTATTCTTAGAACGGGAATTATAGAGAGTCCCACAAATGGCAGTTAGGCGGGTGAACAACTAAGTAACATAGTTCTTTTTGACAGCCATATCCCTGATTTTAGTAAACCATTAAGAATCAAATTGGATGAATGAGATTTATCGATTTGGTTAGTAGTAATGTTCAATGATAATAATTGAACCATACATGCCAACATTTTATGATGGGGACGTGGGAGATTTTAAGTAAAAAATCGTGAGAATGAAAATTCCCCATTGACTTCTATTGTAGAAAATACAATTTCAGGCGGGAGACAGCTGAAATAAAGCCATTTTTGGCTTGAAAAATCGGGTCTATTGGCATGTATGATTGAACATTAAGAGTAGAGTATGGAAAATGCTGATGTATATAATTTAAGTGCCAAAGAGAATGTGTGCCTAATTGTCCTATTTTAACCTTTTGTTTACTACACTTCAGATTCCTGTGACATGTGCATGTAGGACCATAAAAGGAAGAAGTAGATGAACTTTAAGAAAGTGGTGAGGTGACATTATTTCATCTCACACGTGTGTGGTTTCACGGGTGTAGCACTGGTTTGTATTAACACTGGGGGTATATTTCTGAGGAAATTATGGTTATTAAGTAATATTGACCATGAATCTTTTTATTCGCAGAAACCGGACCAGACTGCAGCTGGTTACATGGTTTTTTATACATATTAAGTATGGTAACTCTATTATTATTTTTCACGTTATAGCAGAGTGACAAATTGTTGGTCCTGAGGAATGCCACAAACTTTCAGTCATCAAGGCAGAAACATGTTGACCTGACATATAAGGAACATCCATACCCCTATTTTTCATACTGTTTTTACTTCCATCCGCCTAGGACAACTATTAAAGTTTTGTGTCCTTGGTGGAGATAGTTTTGACTCACTATTTTTCTTTGCAGTTTTGCCCTCTGCCCCTCACTCATCATAACATTGGATGTAACTAAAACACCTCACGCTCCTCTCTGGAGGGAGAGTTGTAACCCACACTGTGTACCTTGCGGTCACAGTGTGCAAGAGGTGACCCAATAATGAAGCATGCCACCCTCGGGTGAGTGAGGGTTCTCGTCTTTAAGACAATAATTGTCCTTTTATACAGAATTTTCCTCATTCCTTGCCCCCAGTAATAATGTTTTTGGTGTCAACTTACCGGTATAGTTGTCTAAACCATCCAGGTATTTTTGTGAGTATTGCAGTTTAGGAGTGTGCCTTGGATTGTAACGATTTCACATTGGTTGACCTTATAGTGTGATTAAAGAAACACAGGGAGGTGTGCCATGTCGATTCTTCCCTTTGTTCTGCATCAAGGCACGCAGCCTGCAAAGGCTTTGTGTGAATGTCAAGGTACAGGGCCTCTAAGAGTGCCCTTAGAGGTCTTCCCTGGTCACAGTGCCCAGGGTACCTGTGGTACCATTTACCAAGGGCTGACCTGTGGCCAGAGATGCCTATTGGGTTTTGGCTTCAGTGCAGTTTTATGAAAAGAACATAGGCCCTGGGTACCTGTGCCCAGGGCACACTCAGTATAAGCACATCAGCAATTCAGCAAAATGTGGGGGCAACCATGCAGGAAAAGGGCACTGTCTACAATCCCTTACACCTCGTCCCAGGACCTCTCAATTCTAATTTAGCATTTTGAATAGGAAATTCAGGTGCTGGAAGAGTCAGTCAAACCTCCCCCACCCCAGCTCAAACAACATCAGCAAGGAGGAGGTGACAGATAAGGTCAATGGCAGATCACCTACCATTGAAAGTCACAGCTCACTCTGGTGGTGACCAGAGAACAAACCAGGAAATTTCATTTATATAGTGTTTTAGAAAGGCTGAAGAGCTTCTGTGTTGCAAAGTTTCCCTTCTTCCTCGACCTGTTGGAACATCAGAAAACCTTACCTTCAGGGCTTAACTTGTCAAACAAAAACAAATCATAAGTACCAGTGCTCCCGTCAGGAGGCCACTGCAGCTTGCACCACACATTTTTCCTGTCATGCTACCAACGATAGTAACAACACAACTACTGGCCATCACACTCCTACAAGTCAATCGGTCAGGGTTGGTGAAGCACAGCTACTCGCTTGCGAGGGTCTCAAAGTGCTATGGGGAGGGGGGTGGGCGTGGCTCCTTTGAGTGCTAGGGTCATCGGAAGAACCAGGCTTGAGGTCCTTCCTGAGCTGGAGCAGGGTGGGGGCTTGGTGGAGGGGAAGGGCGTTCCAGGCCTTGGCTGCGAGGTAGGAGAAGGACTTTCCTCCCATTCTTGCCTTGTAGATACATGGAATGGTGGCCAGAGAGAGGTCAGCTGATCGGAGGTGTCTCTTGGGTTCCTGGAAGGAGAAGGAGAATGTATGCTGGTCCTATGTTGTAGAGGGCCTGTATGCGTGAATGAGGAGCTTCACGGTTATTATTCTTTCGATCGAGAGCCATTGAAAATCGCAGAGATGTAGGGTGATGTGGTTGTGACAGAGGATCAGTCTGGCTGCGGCTTTCTGGACGGTCTGGAGTTTGTGAAGTAGTTTCTTGTTGATTCTGGCGTAAAAGGCGTTGCCGATGTCCAGTTTGCTACTGAAGAGGGCATGCTTGACCGTTTTTCTGAACTCAAATAGGATCCATTTGAATGTATTTCGGAGTATGTGGAGGGTGTTGAAACTGGCTGAGGATTCTGCGTTGATTTGGCAGTTCATCGTGAGCGATGAGTCTAGTATGATGCCGAGGTTTCGTGCGTGGTCTGTCAGTGTGAGGGGGTTCAGAAGGCGGGGGGCCACCAGGTGTCGTCCCATGCAGGACATCTTTTACTGGTAAGTTCCCCGACATACATTAAGATCTAGTACAGCCAACAAAGTGGAAATTCCCAGAACAAATAAAGCTCATTGTTGAGGAAGAAGATTATCCTATAAGGCAGCAAAATGGTGGAATCTATTGCCGAATCATCTTCAAGCTCAACCAAACCTTTTAAAATTTAGGAAGAATCTAAAAAACAGTTTTTTTCCTGGGATCAGCGGATTGATACCTCTTAAAAGATTTATTCGCTTTTGGTTTTCAGATTATGGACAATATTGGGAGTTTATTGCCATTAGCAGCAAGATGCCCTTTCTTGGTTGCCATCCAGGTGGCAACGGCTTTCATCTCTTCTTGGAAGTTGTGTCTGGTGATGGGTTCTTTGGTGAGGGTGAGGATGAGCTGGGTGTCGTTGGTATAGGAGACAATATTGAGCCAGTGGATTCTGACAATGGTTGGGAGGGGGGCCATGTAGATGTTAATAGGGTGGGGCTGAGGGAGGATCCCTGGGGCACTCCACATCTGGTCTCTGTTGGTTCCGAGAGGTAGGGCGGGAGTCTGACTTGCTGCGTTCTGCCTGGGAGAAATTAGCATATCCAGTAAGGACCTTTCCACGGATGCCAGCATTGTGGAGTCTGGTGGCTTGTGTGCGGTGGGAGACAGTGTCTAAGGCAGCTGACTGGTCCAGGAGGATGAGGGCTGCCATTTGGCCCTGGCCATTGAGGGAGCGGATGTCGTCTGAGGTGGCGAGTAGAGTGGTCTTGGTGCTGTGGTTGCTGCAGAATCCGGATTGGGAGATGTCCAGGACGTTGTTGGCTTCAATGAAGTGTGCTAGTTGGGTGTTGATGGCCTTATCTGAAAGAAACAGTTAGTTATAGGTTCCTTACCTTAGAATTACCCCCAGGCATCGGACTGGATCCGGAAAGTTTTTTCATCACCAGTACCCCTGAATGTCAAAAGGTGCCATCAGGCTTCTCAGCGTCCGCGCCAGCAAGCGCAGATCCGGAGAGAGTGGTACATCCAGTTATTTTTTGACTGAATTTTTCTTGACTTTTGTCGACTTCGATTTTTGAGTCCTACGACTCCTGGTACACGAGGGATACCTGGCTTCAAGGCTTGCGGTTCCTGTAACCGACTGATGTCGGTGACGCATCCGCACCGCGTGTGCCTCTACTGCCTGGAGCCCAAGTCATGGTCTGACTGCCGGAACATGGGCCGAGAAGTGTTTGAGGAAGCGGTCCTGAAAGCTACTCGAGGGCCAGCAGTCGGCCCGCGCCGCTCATGCTCCCGGTTACGTAGGAGGTCGCGGGACCAGTCGCGGAGCCACCATCATTCTTCCTCTCAGCCTTCGCACTCGGGTCAGGTAAGTCGAAGCACAAGAAAAAGTCGCTCTCCAACTTCTTACCGTCCATCAGCCAACGTGAGGAGGGATGCAGGTGGTGTCCGTAGCATTGGTTCGGAGCTTCCCTCCCTTACCGGGACCCGGAGCAACCCCTGCCCTTCTTTGAGCTTTCTACGAAGCGATGCATGGCATCTTTGGGAAGCCAGACTCCACCAGCGTGCCTTTGGGCCCCGTGGACTCGGCTGGGGGCCTTGGGCCTTTGACGCCAATGGCTCCGGCCTCAGCACCGCAGGGTTCCCTTGGATCCAGGCCTGGATCCAGATCAGCGCCGGTCGACCTCGTAACACCTCCACTGGCTCCGACTCCACCGGCACCACGTCCACAACCAGGGTCAGCTGTGTCCCCAGCCGATTCGACCCTGGCCTCCACCTCAAGGTTGACACGGAACCGGACCAACGCCGGATCCGGTGCCGACGGGTACTTTTGTTCTATCCTGGCTCTTTGAGACCAGATTGGCAGCCAGAGGAGGGTGAGGGGGACTGGGAGGGGTTTGGGGACCCTATAACCAACCAGCTGGGTTATGACCCGGACTGGCGAGAGGAACTGGGGGAAGCCAGTGGTCTAGATACCTCACAGACCTTGGCATGTTGTCTCCTCCTACTGTGGCTATGGAGGATGGAGCGTCATACGCAGTGGTGTTGTATAGGGCAGCCAAGGCTCTCCACCTTGAGCTACCTACGGTGGCTGTCAGGACTAACCTCATGACAGAGGTGCTTCAACCAGCAGCAAGCTCTTCGGAGCCCCTGCTGCCGTTTAATGAAGCCCTCACGGACATCCTTTTGGGCACCTGGTCCAGGCCCAACTCAGGGGCTGCTGTGAACAGGATGATTGCCCGATGCCACCGCCCGGCCACGGGCGACCCCACTTTCCTCTCCCAACACCCCACTCCAGAGAGCTTGGTGGTCCAAGCCTCCACCTCCAAGGACGCATTCCTTACTGCTCCACCTGATAGGGAATCCAAAAAGCTGGACCATCTTGGGAAGATGATGTTTTCTTCCTCCAGCTTGGGACTGCGTCGGTAAACACTGCATGTCTGATGGGCCTTACTCTCACTCCGTGTGGGATACGGTTGCACAAGTGCTGCCTCAGTGCCTGGTGGAGGCACAGGCCATACTCTCTTGAGCAGTTGCCGAAGGGAGAGATGCAGCGAAGTTTACCATCCGCTGTGGGCTGGGTACCGCTGACTCACTAGGCAGAATGATTTCCACGTCGGTAGCCCTTCGCCGCTATACCTGGTTGAGGTCAACTGGTTTTTCGGAGGATGTTCAATCCACTCTTATGGACATGTCCTTTGATGGCCGTCGCCTATTCGGCGACAAGTCAGACACCGCGCTGGTGTGCTTTAAGGACCCTTGGGCTATGGACAGGTCTTTGGGCCTCTCCACCACCTGCCCTGCGCAGTCTGGTTTTCACCCCTTTTGTGGCTACGGAAGGGGTGCCCCACCACGTCCCACCCAGGACCACAGGCCGGCACAAGCTGTTCAGCCCCTGCGCAGCTGGGGACATGGGAACCAAAGCTGTGGTTAGGGGGGAGCTGGAGCGGTGCGGAGGTCTTGGTTGTCGAAGTTGTCATAAACATCTTAATCTTGAGGTGAAAATAGGTGCTGAATCTGTTGCAGTGGTCTTGGGAGGGTGGGACATCTGTTGTTTTGCTGCAGGGTTTGGCAAATTCCTTGATCATGGAGAAGAGTTCTTTGGTATTGTGGGCATTGTTTAGGATTCTGTCTTGGAGGAATTTCTTCTTTGTGGATTTGATGAGTTGGTGGTGTGCTGCGGTGGGTGCTCTGTAAGCGGTGCGTGTTTATGGGGTTTTGTTGCTCATCCATGTCTTTTTGAGTCATCGGCAGGAGCGCTTGGATTCTTGGAGTACAGGGGTGAACCAGGTTCCTTTTTGATGTGTCGTCCCGGGGCTTTCTTGAGGGGGTGAATGTCGGTGCAGGTTGTGATCCAGCAGTGGTGGTTGTGTGCCGCAGTGTTAAAATCAGGCATCATTGGTGGTGCTTGTGTCCTGTGGTTTTTCTGAAAGAGAAGTGGATGCAGTGATGGTCTGTTCAGAGGAGTTCTGTGGTGTGGCTGTAGGAGAGGGTGTTTCCATCTGCGACAACTAGGTCGAGAGTGTGTCCCTCTGTGTTTATGGGGGCGGTGACAAGTTCCTTCAGACCTATGTTGGCTAAGTTCTCTAGGAGGGCGGTGGTGTTGGAGCTGTCCTGGTTGTCCAGGTAGAAACTTCGGTCTACGAGTAGGATGTAGTCTGTGGAGGCGAGGGCATGGGGTGCGATGAGGTCGGTGAAAGGAGCGTGGGCCCGGGCGGCCTGTGGATGAGGGTTCCGAGGAGAGTCGTTTTAAGGTTGGTCTGGACCTGGAAGTGGGGATGCTCCATGAGAGTCATGGTGTCATCCGGCTGGGGGTTGTCATGGCAAGGATGCTTTTATGGACAATGGTTATGCCACCTCCTGGGTGTGTGGGGCGGTCTTTCCACAGGATCTTGTTTCTATCTGGAATGGCGGTGGCTATGTTGGACGCGGAGTTGGCATTGGCCCAGGTTTCTGTAAGGAAGGCAACGTCTGGCCTTTGGGCGTCGGACGTTGGGTGTTGAGGTACCACCAGATTTATAAGGAGTGCTTGTGTAGGGAGCGCACGTTGAGGAGGATTCGGTTGAGTGGTTTGTGAACTGTGATGTCTGGAAGGCTTTGTGCTGCTGCTTGGGTCGGAAGCGGGTGAGGGTGAGGGTGAAGGTGAAGCGGCATTGACGACCGGAGATCAGGTTTTGGGTGTTGCTTGGTGTCCAAAGATGGCAGTTGTTGCTGCATCCGGGGTTGAAAGCGTAGAGGGTGCTGAAGTCATAGTGGAGGTGGGTCTGAGGACCAGGGACCCTGGCACTAGTCTGGTCGTGAAAGGGCTTACCTTTGGTGCGCCTTTGGCGCATCAACGGCCTGGCCATGCAGCGGCCACCATTAAGCATGGGTTGGGGTAGGGTGGTATGGTGGGAGTGGGAAGGACATACGGAAGGAGCTGCGGGGGCAGCTGTGGCAAAAACGCAGGGCGTGCACATGCACAAGAGAGAAGAGAGAGCAAAGACTGCACAGAGAAAAAAGCCAAGAAAGGCGGAACAGTAGAAGAGCAGAGTGCTCTCCCACTGAACCACCAGGGATGAGGTGCTGGCAGGAGCCTGCGGGTGGAGAAGGGCCTAGAGCACCCTGTAACTGAGCTCAGGGGGCAGCACTTACTGGTGGAGCTGTGTGGGGAAGAACAGTCACACTGACCAGGTCAGTGGTCTAGCTCTTCTTGCTGCACAGCAGCTTTTATTAAGTAGGGGTCGGGTGAGGGGAGTCAGCTGGGAGGCGGGAGCAGGAAGGACACACTGGAGGGGCTTTCGGGGCAGCAGCAGCGAGGAGAAAAGGTGGGGACCACAAGAGAGAAAAGAGAGAGAAAAAGAAAAGAGAGCACAGAGAAAAAAGCCAAGAGAGGCAGAACAGTAGAGCAGAGTGCTATCCCACTGGACCACCGGGGATGAGGCGCAGGCAGGAGCCTGCGGATGGAGGAGGGCCTGAAACACCCTGTAACCGTGCTCAAGGGGCAGCACTTTGTGGTGGAGCAGCGCGGGGGAGAGCAGTCACACTGACCAGGTCAGTGGTCTAGCTCAGTGACAATTTGGACTATTTCAGGCCCCCAAAGTTATAAGAATGGCTTGATTTGCAGGTAATAGTCATTTTTAATTTATATATTAAATTAATAATTACCTGTTGCTGTGGACGCCTCTAAATTGGCCAGACAGCGCCACCTTGTGGCTGACTGCCACAAGCGCTGGTGTTGACAATGAAGTGCCTGAGCAGAGCACTGACAAATAGCGGCTCAAATTAAGCCTTGCTCACTTGTTCTGCTTATTTACAAGGACCCATAAGGCATTGTTTGTGACAAGCAACGGACTAGTTGATCATCAGTGAGAAAGCATTGTATTTGCACCACTGAACAAAATAATGCAAATTAATAGTTACCCGAGTGTGCCCCCTCACGCATGTTCCCTGCCACTGGTTTCATTTATTCTTTAAAAACAAAAGAGTGCGCTGTACACAACACCCACTGAGCATTATGTTTCATGTGGAAAGTGTTACACCTCTTAGCCAAAGTCATCACTTACATACACCTACCCCAACTTTTGTATTTCTTCAGCGTTGCAGGCCTTTCTCTGGGCACTCTTTTCACTTACCACCACATGGTATATACTCATGGATCATCTTTGCAGAGATACTTTCAGAACAACTAGGAGACTTCCAGGAGTGGAATATCTTTAAAAGTTTTTTCCAGTGTGGTCATTGTGCTCAACTTGTTGTAGTTATCCCTTAAATCTATTCCGTATGATGCTGCAGAAAATATTGTGCACATTACGTATCAAGGGGCATATGTATGAACAAGCCCTTTTGCGATTCCTTAATAGCGATTTTTAGCAAATTGCTATTAAGGAATCGCAAAATGCTATGTATGTAGGAATCGCAATAATAATTGCGATTCCTTAATATTCCTTAATTGCAAATCGCAATTAAGGAATACCTTCCCATTCATTCCTATGGGCTAGGTGGCCCAAAGGAATGAATGGGAAGACAGTCTCAATTTGCGATTTGCAATTAGAGAATCGCAAATTGAAAATGCAATTTCAAGGGTGCCTGGGTGTCAGAAGAACACCCTGTTGCACCCCTGAAATATGTATGTGTACACGTGGTGCACATACATGCCCTAAGGGCATGTATGTGTGCCGCATGGCACTTTGAAAACTTGAAGTTGGTGGTAATTCGCGATTTCTTAAGGCCACATCGCACTTTTTCTGTGCTTCATACATTGCATTTAAGGAATCACAATTTGCGATTCCTTAAGTCCTTTGGTGCTCATGACGTGCCCAGCTCGTCATGAGTCACAGTGGAGCTGTGCTCATGATGAGCTGGGCTCATCATAACAGCTGCGCTCAGCCCACACGCAATTGATTCCCCGCCTGTGGGGGCAAATTAATCAGTGGGTGGAGTCGTGACAAGCCCAGCTCGTCATGAGCACAGCTCCACTGTAACTCATGACGAGCTGGGCTTGACACGAGCACCGTGGCGCTGTGCTCACCCCTCCGCCACCCGCACAGTGAGGGAATTACCCCTGCAGCGAAGGGGTTAAATGCAATTGCAAAATAGAGAATCGCAAATTTTGTGATTCTCTATTTTGCGATGTCCTTTTGCGATGGTACATCCAAAAGGCCTATTCCCGTTCGCAAACAGGTCGATTCTGAGAATCGGTCCATTTGTTAAAGGGAAAAAGGCTTGATATAGATGCCCCCTAGTGACTGAAGTATCTAGGCAAGGCACATTTTAATTTTGACTATCTTTTTCTTCCACATGGTAAAATAATTGAAAGAGTTAACATGCAAACCGATGCCGTACACATTGCTAACCAGGCGACCGCGTATGTGTGTGCCTGTGTGTGTGTTATGCATTAACTAAAGGTATTATAAAGACCTCATATCAATATATTCGCTTATCTAGCCTTATTTGAATGGGTGTCATGGGCTCCATTGAGACATGTACTTCGTATGATGGTAAAAGTGAACTCTGTTGCGGGCATGCTAATATCCACCTATGCGGTATATCTACAGTGTTGGATGTGTGATGTTTCCTGAATGATATGTTATTCGTTTCTGTGTTATCTAGTTGTCATTGATCTCGTGTGCACTTTAATGCCAATATTATTCCAAATTTACAGGGTATTTGTCTGGAGTTTTGTATATACTGTAGGAGGCTGTATTAATGTTACTTGTTGGGGCTGAATGGCAGCCATGTAAGGCATGTCGGTTCTGTGTTGGTGCTCTGTTTTAAGACTACTGTGGAGCACTGAATAGCAAGATACTGATAATCGTCAATCTACGGTAAACAGATTTGATTTAGAAGGCAAGAAATACAGGGCCCCATGTGCAAGGATTCCAAATATGTAATTGTGAATTGTAACTAATAAAGGAGTGAAATGTATGCTTTCTTATTTGGAATGTACTAAAAATATACTAAAACTGATTTGGTAGTGGTTGCAGTTTGTACACCCACTTCTATTGAACGCATTGGTATTTTTTTAACCGACCTATTTACTAATGGGTCAGATCACAAAATACGCAGAGCGGTAGGGGGTTGCAATTCGACGTACCTCATCAATTTTCATGAGGCATGTTGCAGATTGCAACCCTCTAAAATTGGGCCCACCCACAGGACCCGAGGGCAGCAGAGTAGCCTGTCTGTGATTGCTTTCATATAAACCAATCTTTATTTTTATGAATTTAAGCCCGTTTCCCTAAAAGGAAAGCATGATGCGTTTAAAATGAAAAGTTAAACCTTTTTTAGGAGTAGAAAGTGGTCCCTATACCATTCTGGGTCACCAGAATTGCCTGCTACAATAATATACTATAAGGTACATAGCGACGTCATTGACCAACAGATTTGACTCGTTGCTGTGCTCTATACCAGCAAACTACGTGTGTATGCAGGCAGCACTTCATGTATACTTGCCCATACCCTACTGCAGCAGTCCTCTGAACTGCAAACCCGACGTCCTGCCTCATTTTGTACCCGCTGACGGGGTTTCCTATAAAATCTTCTCCCACCGGCCATCAGGAAAAGTACTGAACTGTCAGCACCACAAACCGCCCGCACAGCTGGTTTGTGGCAACTAAAGTGCACTGGGCAAGGTACAAGCAATTCTGGCCGGCAGAAACATGACCTTGAATGCTTCTGAAATGTAGACACCACTACACCAACGTCTATTCCTTCCTGTGTCTCCTGCGTGCACCTCTGTTGATCGCCAGTCAAGAGCAAGCGATAATGCAAAAGCCTTAGCACTAAACAATGCAACCAATCAAACTTACTGACACATCTTCGTAATCTCCAAAACGCAGAATGGGCAGACACAACCCACAATCTGGGACTGTACATAAACAGTCGTCCTGCACAGTGAGAAGCCTGGTCGCCTAATGAGGTGTCACAACAAGTACCACAGAGATCCCACTTTGAAATTGATGCACAGACAAATGTGTTAGAGCCGTGGTGTTGAACATGTTTTTTATCTTACGTTGTCATGTATGTTTTCTATTTCCATGGATATGCGTCACACTCTGTCATCTCCGAATGTTCGGAGACTACATATGTGACGTCACAGCAGATGCCGTGTTCGCTCTGCCAGTGACTGCGTCCCTTCATCTGGCTCCCTGTGGGCCCTTTTACTCTTTTAATAAAAGTAAACCTTTACTTTATTTAAACGTCTATTCCTTTATTTAAGTCCCCACAACAATTGGCGACGAGGACGGGGATACGACTTGGGCCCACGGGTGATGATTATTTCATAAGAAGAATCGCGATACTGAATGAAGAGTCATCGCGGAGGATTCGGTAAATGAAAAAAAAAAGAAAAAGGGATGCGGAAAATTAACTTTAAAGAACCTGAAGTAAGTGCAGCGTGAAAGTGACTTGCGAGGTAAAGGCTGCCGGCGTAAGCGCTTTGAGGAAGTCCTGTCAGCTGTGTCGCGTGAGGCATGCTGGGAAAGGAAGGCTTGACATCTATCTAACCATTGGATGATAGCCACAAACGTCAGCGAGCGTCAAATGCGTGCGGCCATTTTTGAGAAATAAATTACCTCAGAGTAAACACGGTGCTGATACTATTTACATAGAGCGCGACTGATGGCAAAAGCGGCGATTTTACGCTACCAAAATTAACGCGCTTAACCAAATCTTTGAGAGGAAACCAAGTGTGAATACAATACACTGTACAAACTTGAGCAAGTAAACAAAGAAGAAGTAAATAAATAAAGAAATTTGACAACCGATTGAACGGCACATGAAACAGCAAAGTGAAGTTACTTATTGAAATTATGGGAAATTATGAATTTAAGGGAAATAAAACATACAAGGAAAAACTCTAGAAATTAATATGGCACAAAGCAATAACGTATGTGTGCCACCACTCTTCCTGGATGAGCCTGGAAAACCAGCAATGAGATGGAAGAAATGGATTAGGGCATTTGAGAATTATATTGTGTCCATTGATGGGAAAGGATATGATGCTGAGAGGAAATGTTCATTATTCTTTGGCTTTCTAGGGAGAGCCGGGCAGGAAGTGTTCGATAGCTTACCGGAGTATGAAAATCCCTCAGGAGTCTTTATACCTTTTAAATGAGTACCAGGAAGCAATAAAAAGACTTGAGGCACAATTTGATGAAGAGAGTAACATAATGGTAGGAAGGCACACATTTGCGCTAAGAAAACAGCAAGAGGGGGAAACAATTGATGAATATATTGCATGTTTGTGTGTCCTAGCTAAAGAATGCGAATTTGAGGACATGACAGAGACCAGATTGTATTTTACTGTTACTCAAAAAAGGTGCAGGAAAGATTGCTAGCGTGTAAAAAAAACGACGCTGCAAGAAGTTGTAGACCTCGCAAAAGGGATAGAGAGGTCAATGGTATCTACAAAAGAGTTGTCAAATGCATGTGGTAATACTAATGTATTTTATCTACAGGACAAAAGAAAAGGTGAGAACAAAAGCTATGAGAAAAATTGGAGCGAGAGAAAGGTAGGAGGGAAACAATTAAGTTGTTTTAGATGCGGTTCAAAAGAACATTTAGCAGACTGCAAAACGTGTCCTGCGATGGGTAAAAAATGTGTTAAATGTAAAAAATTTGGACACTATTCAACTTTATGTAAAACAAAAAAAGCATATAGTAATGTAAACGTAAATACTGTTGTAGACTATGATAAATGTGGGCAAGTATAATTTTATATGTAGAAATGGTCGATGGGAAAATAAAAGGACCAATAGGTGATGCAAAAATTGGTGATGTTGAGCTGCAGTTCACGGCAGATTCAGGATCACCGATCACAACAATATCTGATAAACTATTCGAGGAGAAATGGCATGATGTAATTTTAATGGAGTCTGATGTGAACCCAAAAACTTTTGGTGAGCAAGATATAAATATGTTAGGATATTTTTGTGATACTGTCACATTCAGAGGAAGAATGATTAATACCAAGATCTATGTAGCAGAAAAAGGGAGGATTTTAATTGGGTGGAGAGACTTGGCCAAATTAGGAGTATTGTTAAAACCAGGTGCAAAAGATCCTATAATTTTGAGTGAAGATTGGGTGAACAGTGTATGTTTAGATGACAATCAGTATGAAATCAAAGGTACTATTGAAAAATACCAGGATGTTTTCATAAATGAAATAGGTTGCGTTAAAGGTTTCACGCATGAAATAAAGCTAAAAGATGGTGCTGTTCCTAGTAAACATAAGGTGAGAACCATTCCATTGTCGATAAGAAAGGAGTTGAAAGAAGTCCTAGATAAATTGAGCAATGAAGGTGTGATCGAAGAAGCTGATGAGTCAGAGTGGGTATCAGCTGTTGTGGTTTCTAAAAAGAAAAAAACTGGAGAAATAAGGTTGTGTGTGGACCTTAGAAGCCTAAACAAGAACATCATAGTAAACTGCCATCCACTCCCGAAGATCCAAGACATATTACAATCAGTTTCTGGTTCAAAGTATTTCACTTTAATTGACTTGAAGGCTGCATATCACCAGGTATGTTTGACGGAAAATTCAAAGAAGTTGACAACATTTATCACACCATTTGGTGCGTACAGATATGTCCGCCTGCCATTTGGTTTGGCTTCCTCATCAGGCGTTTTTCAAAAATTGATGGACATCTTATTTAGTGGAATGAAGGGTGTCGAAGCATTCCAAGATGATATCCTAATCCTAATACATTCAGAGACTGTACATGATCATCTGAAAATTCTTGAAAAGGTATTAGGCACCTTGAAAAAAAAAGGAATGACTGTCTCTAAGGACAAGTGCAAGTTTATGACAAACAAAATAGAGTACCTAGGTCATGTATTGTCTTCTGAAGGAATCACTCCAAAAGATGATCTTGTGAAGGCCATAAAAGATGCACCAAACCCAAATGACAAGGAGAGTTTAAAATCATTTTTGGGCCTCAGCGAATACTACGCTAAATTCATTCAAGGTTATGCTGAGAAAGTAGAACCGCTGAGGAAATTACTTAGAAAGAATGTGGCATATAATTGGTCTACTGAACAAGAGCGAGCATTCAAAGTAGTAAAAGAAGAAATAGCGGGTGCTCCCGCTCTAAAACCTTATGATCCTGAACTTGAAAATTTAGTTACTGTTGATGCAAGCGCCAAAGGAATTGGAGCAATTTTCTGTCAGCTTCAAGGTAACAGAGAAAATACAATCGCGTTCATATCTAGAAGTTTAAATGGCACTGAAAAGAATTATAGTACCATTGAGCGCGAAACGTTGGCATGTGTCTGGGCCGTGCAGAAACTAAAAGACTATTTGTGGGGTAAAAGGTTCACTTTAGTCACGGATCATAAACCGTTGGTTTACATGATGGGTGGTGAGGGACGTGGAAATGGCAGGGCAAGTTCAAGATTAATAAGACTTCTTTCGAAACTTCAGGAGTATAACTTTGGAATAAGGCACATAAAAGGTGGAAAGAACTGTAGAGCTGACTGTCTGTCCCGCCTACCAGTTAGTGGTCAAACAGAAGAATCACTCGATGACACTGAGTGCGTGGTGGCATGGATGGATGCTACTGCCATGTGTAAAGGATCCATTACAGAAAAAGAATGGTTAGAAAACATAGAAAAAGATTCTATTTTGTTAAATGTTATGAGTCATGTGAAATCCAAATGGCCCCCTATCAGAAATGTGCACAGTGAATTGAAAAGTTACCTGCAGGTAAAGGATGAACTGACCATCGAATGCGGTTTCCTGAAAAGAGGTGAATTGTTCGTACCGCCAGCAGGTTTAAGACAGAAAATAATTACATTGGCACATAAAGGTCACCCTGGTAGCACTGCCACAAGGAATGTTCTGAGGATGCATTATTGGTGGCCAGGTGTGGATAATGAAATTAAGGACTACATTGACAGGTGTGAACAATGTCTAAGGTCCGACAAGCACTGGAAAGTCTCTAAAAATGAATTGCAGATTGTGGAAATACCAAATGGTCCATGGACAAAGGTTGCCATTGACTTTGCTGGACCTTTTAATATATTGCAGGATGACTGTAGAAACTTAATTGTACTAACGGATTATTACTCCAAATGGATATACTATAAATTTGTGAGTACAGTGACAACAGATGTGGTGATAAAGTTTTTGGAGAAAATCTTTGCAAGTGAAGGGCAGCCAAAAATCTTACTCTCAGACAATGGGGCTCAATTAATTTCGCATAAAATGACAGAATTCTTATCAAATGCAGGAATCAAACCGGAAAAGACGCCTTTATATAGCCCTAAAAGTAATGGTCAGGTGGAGAGAGTAAACAAGTTCATTAAAGAAGGCATCCAGTCAGCTATTGCATCAAAAAGGGATGTGAAGGAGTTCATTCGGGAGAAAATAAATGCGTACAATAACACGCCCAATGAAACAACGAAACATACGCCTTTTTATCTGATGAGGGGTAGGAAATGTAACTCTATACTTACGCCTAAATTTAGCAAATGGTACAGTGAAGAAGTTATTTCTGATGAAATAAATGACAATGATATCAAGGTTAAGGAGCGCATTGTTAACAAACAGGAGAAGACCAAGAGATATTCAGATATGGTGAAAAAAGTCAGAGAAAAAAGAGCGTGAAACCAGGTGATTGGGTTTTAATAAGGAAACCTACCATGGTATCAAAGGGGAAGACAAAGTTCAGCATTCCTGTTAAAGTGTGTGAAACAACTGGTGGAGCTGTTCTTGTTGAAGGAAAAGGATGGTGGAGCAAAGATGACATTGTAGCATTGAAAAAAGGGCAGGAAAAGATCATATTGAGAAACATGGATGAAGAAGAGAAAGGTCTGGATGAGAGTATACTTGAGTGGGATAATGTTTCTGAAA
Source organism: Lissotriton vulgaris (assembly GCF_964263255.1). Taxonomy (NCBI): domain Eukaryota; kingdom Metazoa; phylum Chordata; class Amphibia; order Caudata; family Salamandridae; genus Lissotriton; species Lissotriton vulgaris. The sequence goes on from NC_141691.1 coordinate 1,389,377,378, forward strand.
ACCAAAGCTATTCAACTTTAGATGGTAGTATCAACAATTCCATGAACAATGGGGAGAGAGCAAGGGGTTCTATGGTAAAGACAGGTGCCAAAATAACTGACAGTGACAGTTCTGTGTGGGTACGGTCCAATGAGCGTGATAAACCCCTTTGTGTTCCAATGACAGACAATGTGTGCCCGAGTACCTCTGGTGTTCAGTCTAAATCAGGAAGAGCTGTCAGGATGCCTAAACGCTTTGAGGACTATGTGATGGAATGAAAATGTTTTGTTCATGTATATATCTTTATTGTGTCAGTTTGGGAAAAAAGGGAGATGTTGAACATGTATTTTATCTTACGTTGTCATGTATGTTTTCTATTTCCATTAATATGCGTCACACTCTGTCATCTCCGAATGTTCGGAGACTACATATGTGACGTCACAGCTGTCATCTGTCAGATGCCGTGCTCGCTCTGCCAGTGACTGCGTCCCTTCATCTGGCTCCCTGTGGGCCCTTTTACTCTTTTAATAAAAGTAAACCTTTACTTTATTTAAACGTCTATTCCTTTATTTAAGTCCCCACAACACGTGGAACTCATAGTACGGCCCATGGGCCGCCAGCTGCCCAGCAGGCCTTCATTGGTGGCCCGCGGACCTTACCTTGTCTTGACGTTTCCAGTGAGGCCGGCAGTAAACACAGAAGATGGCCGCAGGAGCATACGTAGTGAATACGTGTACGTGTATGAGTATGTAACCGCCTCTGTGACGTCACACACGGCACCAGCGGAAAGCTTCTCAAAAGACCCTTTAAAAGTGGACATGTTCATTGGGTTTCAGTTGATGGGGCGGCCCATTGCTACATCTGGCTGTAGTATACTATAATATGACTGAAAACAGAAATAGGTATATCAATGAGGAAAAAAGTGTAGGTGTTTGCATTGCATCCTGTAAAGTTGCTTGCAGTACACTCTACACCACCTTAAAACATTTCTGTATGCTAGAAACACCCTGACCCCCTAGGCCTGCTCTGGGGGCCCCCCTCCCATTAAATAATAAAAATAAATAAATAAAAGAGACAAAGCTCCGGGCTATGGGGACCCCGAGGCTGAAAAAGGCCTCAGGTGGGGGGACGTGCAGCCCTTTCCTGTTTTCAAAACAAAAAAAATATTAAAAAAAAAAAAAAAGGCTCAGGCCCTGGGGGATGGGGTCCCCAGGGCCCAAACATTTCTAAGAAAAGGGAGGCCACACAGCCCCCCCCTTCTAAACAAACAAATAAAAGAGAAGCTGGCATCTCGCCGGAGGCCCCACCCCCTCCCTGCACCACCCCTGGCACGTTCTATGTTGGGGATTAAGTCCCCTAGAATCTTAAGGGTCCCCAGGGACCAACTAGTCCACCAGGTACTTCCAGTAAGCCCCACACAGTGGGATTGCTGAGAGGTGGTACGAGGCCATGCCCCTTTTTACACCACTCTGCAAACGCACCTTTTGGCTCACTGCTGGTGAGGCGATGAGGTCCTCTTGTGTCCTGAGGACCTCAGACTGAAGTGAACTTCATCCCCCGAGCAGCAGTGCGCTGGAGGTGTGTTTACAAAGTGGTGTAAAAAGGGGGTGTAGCCTCAGACCACTCTCAGCAATCCAGCTGTGTGGGGCTTACTGGAGGTACCTGGCGGGCTAGTTGGCCCCCAGGGACCCCCAGGAGGCAAGGGGACTTCATCCCACAACCAAGAGCACCCCAGGAGGCGTTTTTCCAAAGTGGTGGAGAAAGGGGGCGTAACTGTGTCCACCTGTCAGCAATCCCACTCTCTGGGGCATACTGGAGGTATCAGGTAGGCTAGTTGGCCCCTAAGGACCCCCAGCAGCAAAGTGGACTTTAATCCCCAACCAAGAGCACACCAGGGAGCATGTTTGCAGAGTGGTGGGGAAAGGGGGCATGGTCTGCTATGAGAACTTTTCAATCCTGTTGTGTGGAACTTACTGGAGGTAATAGGAGGGGTAGTTGTCCATTAAGGTTTTTCTTGGTGGCCAACTACCCCTCCTGTTACCTCCACTAAGTCCCACACAGTGGGATTGTGAAGAGGTCTTCAGAGGCCCACTCACCTTTCTCCACCACTCTGCAAACCCGCCTCCTGGCACAGTACTGGTTGGGGGATGAAGTCCACTTTACTCCTGAGGGACTTTGGGGGTCAAGAAGCCCTCCTGGTACCTCCTGTAAATCCTATGCAGCAGAATTCCTGAGTGCTGGTTGGAGGCCCAGCCCCCTTTCTCCACCTTTCTGCAATGCGACTACTAGTTAAAGATGCATTTGCAATGTGATTTCACAATTGCGATAGTTAGAGCTATTGGCGTTGTAAATGTAAAAGTGTTTTACTAATGTTTCTTGGGGTGGAGTGGATGCAGGTTGTGTGTAGTGGAATTATGCGTTATGATGTGCAGTGAAATTATGTGGATAGACTTTGACATGGATAGAAAGTATGTGGTATTTAGTGTATAGGGATTATGTAGAGTGGGATTATGTGTTATGGTGAGTAATTATGTGGTATGGTTGCCTGTGTTGTGGAGTAGTAACCTCAGGTTTAGTCTTCCTCATTTCCATAGAAAAAAAGAAGGAACCACTGAGGAGCACTTCTGGACCTAGTCAGAGGCATGAGCAGGGCCGCTGGAATTATGCGACTGTTTGGCTGCACCGACTTTCACACAATTAGCCAAAAGCCAGCTGGTTCACCGCGGACCTCCAGGCCTCCAAGCAAACCTGCAGCACACTGGAGAAGAAATGGCACCGCGAACAGACACCAGAAAGCTACGCAGCCCACAAGAACGCCAACCGTAGGCACCATCACCTCATCAGATCCGCCAAAAGGGCCTCCTTCATGGACCAACTCGACAACAACGCGCACAACAGCAAAGAGCTCTTTAACATTGTGAAGGAACTCTCCAACCCCAGCTCCAACACCAATGACATTCCACCGTCGCAAGACCTGTGCAACTCCCTTGCCACCTTCTTCCATTGCAAAATCGTAGACATCCATGACAGCTTCAACGATCTGACCACCCCGACAACCACCGACAACGCAGACCCTGCGGCCAACACCCACATCAATCCCCTGCTCACCTGGACCAACACAAACGACGACGACACCACCAAAATCATGAACACAGTCCACTCCGGCTCTCTGTCAGACCCATTCCCACACCACATCTACAACAAAGCTAGAGCCACCATCGCCCCTATCTCCGCAAGGCCATCAACATCTCCTTCAAGACCGCAACCTTCCCGGAAAGCTGGAAGCACGCTAAGATCAACACCTTACTCAAGAAACCCAAGGCGGATCTGAGGGACCTCAAGAACTTCATGCCCATCTCCCTGCTCCCGTTTGCCACGAAGGTCATCGAGAAGACCGTCAACAGACAGCTGACCTGCTATCTCAAGGAGAATAACATCCTGGACCCATTCCAGTCCGGGTTCTGCAGTAACCACAGCACCAAGACTGCCCTCATTGCAGCCACCAATGCCATCAGGGCCCTACCGGACAATGGCGAAACGTGGCCCTCATCCTCCTGGACCTATCTGCCGCCTTCGACACTGTCTGCCACCTCACTCTACGCACACGCCTCCACAATGCAGGGATCTGAGACAAGGCTCTGGATTGGACCACCTCCTTCCTCTCCAGTAGAACCCAGAGCGTCCGCCTCCCCCTTTCCGCTCGGAAACCTCTGAGATCATCTGCGGTATACCCCAAGAAACATCCCTAAGCCCGACATTATTCAATGTCTACATGTCCCACTTACCCACGTCACCCGACTGCACGACTTCAACATCATCTCCTACGCCGACGACACCCAGCTGATCCTCTCCCTCACCAAGGACCCCCTCACTGCTAAAACCAACCTCTACGAAGGAATGAAAGCTGTCGCCAAGTGGACGAAGAACAGCCGTCTGAAGCTGAACTCAGACAAGGCAGGCTCCTCATCCTCGGATCCACCCCCTCAGCATGGGACGACTCCTGGTGGCCGTCCGCTCTGGGAACAGCACCTTCACCCACCGACCACGCATGCAACCTGGGATTTATCCTCGACTCAACGCTCTCCATGACCAAGCAAGTGAACGCCGTCTCGTCCTCCTGCTTCAACACCCTCCGCATGCTCCGCAGGATCTACAGGTGGATCCCCACTGAAACAAGAAGAGCGGTCACCCAGGTCCTCGTCAGCAGCATGCATCACTACGGAAACGCCCTCTACGCAGGAGCCCCAGCCAAACTCCTGAAATGACTACAACGCATACAGAACGCCTCCGCATGCCTGATCCTCGACATACCTCGCCACGGCCACATCACACCACACCTGAAAGACCTGCACTGGCTTCCCATCAACAAGGGGGTCACCTTCAAGCTCCTCACCCACGCATACAAGGTGCTCCACAACACCAGACCGGCATACCTCAACAGACGACTTACCTTCTACACCCCGAACTGACAGCTCCACTCCGCCAACCTCACACTCGCCACCGTCCTCTGCATCCGAAAAACAACCACCAGCGGCAGATCATTCTCCCACCTCACCGCCAAGACCTGGAACACCCTCCCCATCCTCCTATGGCAAACCCATGACCAAATAACCTCCAGGAGGCTCCTTAAGACCTGGCTATTTGAACAGTAGCAGCACCCCTTTCCCCCCAGCACCCTGTGACCCTCACAGGTGAGTAGTGCGCTCTACAAATATCTTGATTGATTGATTATACATTTTTTGCATTTGCCGCATAATCCATCATCTGCTGCATAATCTGCAGATCTGTACAAAAAAACTTGTTTCTAGCTCAAACACTATAAAAAATGCAGTGACAAGTGTTACGGGGTGGTGGAAGGCCCTTTGCACACCTAGAATGGTCACCTGTTACTTATTGCTAAATCTGGGTATTAAATTGGTACTAATAGTGTGCAAACCACTCTTGCTTCTTTCTGCGCCTCTCTTGCTGATATCTGCATTTCTGTTGCTTCTTTCTGCACCTTTTTTTTCTGGACTTCTTTTGCATCTTTCTGCTCATCTCTTCTACTTTCTGCACCTCTCTTGCCTCTTTCTGCACCCCTGTTCCCTCTTTCTGCATCTCACTTGCTTCTTCCTGTACCCCTCTTGCCTTTCTTTACCATTCTTCCCTCTTTCTGTACCTCTGTTCCCTCTTTCTGCACCCCTGTTCCCTTTCTGCACCCCTCTTGCCTCTTTCTGCATCTCTCTTATCTCCTTCTACGGTAAGTAGACATAATATCGAGTTTTTAATTTCGACTAGACATAATATCGACTAGACATAATATAGACTACAAAAATATCGACTAGAAAAATGTAATATCGACTAGAATAGCAATAATATCGATTCAAAAATATAGAATGGACACAATATCGACTAGACAGAATATCGACAACAAAAAAATCGAATTTAAGGTAAGTTAATATTAATGTTTAATTTTTGTGTAATATAATTCTGTAGCGGGTTGTGGGTTTATAGGGGAATAGGGTGGGAAGTAATTTAATTATAATTAATTCAATATGTTATTTAATTATTTGGTATTTATTTAGAATTGTTAATTAATTATTAATTGATAATTAAAATATAATTGGCAATTAATTTTAATTGATTAATTGATAAATATATTATTTTTAGTTATTTTCTGTAGCGGGTTGTGGGTTTATAGGGGAATAGGGTTGGAAGTAATTTAAATATAATTAATTAAATATGTTATTTAATTATTTGGTATTTATTTAGAATTGTTAATTAATTATTAATTGATAATTAAAATATAATTGGCAATTAATTTTAATTGATTAATTGATAAATATATTATTTTTAGTTATTTTCTGTAGCGGGTTGTGGGTTTATAGGGGAATAGGGTGGGAAGTAATTTAAATATAATTAATTAAATATGTTATTTAATTATTTGGTATTTATTTAGAATTAATTGTTAATTAATTGTTAATTGGTAATTAATTAAAATATAATTGGTGATTAATTTTAATTGATTAATTGATAAATATATTATTTTTTGTAATTTATTTTCTGTAGCGGGTTGTGGGTTTATAGGGGAATAGGGTGGGAAGTAATTTAAATATAATTAATTAAATGTTATTTAAATAATTGTTTTTTATTTAAAATTATTTGTTAATTATTAATTGGTAAGTAATTAGAATATAATTGGTAATTAATTTTTATTGATTAATTGATAATTTAGCGGGTTGTGTGTTTATAGGGGAATAGGGTGGGAAGTAATTTAAATATAATTAATTAAATATGTAAATTAATTAAAAGTTATTTATTTAGAATTAATTGTTCAATAATTATTAATTGGTAATTACTTACTATATAATAGGTAAATACATTTAAATGATTAATTGATAAATGTGTTAATTTAATTAATTTAATTTTGAAGTGGGTTGTGTGTTTATAGAGGAATAGTTTTGGAATTAATTTAATTGTAAGTAATTACATTGTTTTAAAAAATATATAGAGTTTATTTTGTAAAATAATTTTAAAATTTAAATTATTTGATTGTTAATAGGTAAATTATTAGTATTAGTAGGTAATTTATATTATTAAATAATGTGTATTTTACAATTTAATAGATTAATTAATATAATTTACACAATTCTAAAATATTTAAAATATTTTGTAATTTTACTATTTATGTTATTTATATTTATATAAGAAGTATTTACTTTCCCTACTGTTGCACTCACTGGAGTTGGAATAGTAAATTTAACCCCTACGCTATCCAACGCTTTCCCTACTGTTACACTCTCTGGATTTGGAATAGTACATTTTACCCCTACGCTATTCAACGCTTACCCCATTGTTACACTCTCTGGAGTTGAAATAGTAAATTTTACCCCTACGCTATCCAATGCTTACCCTACTGTTACACTCACTGGAGTTGGAATAGTAATTTAAACCCTTACGCTATCCAACGCTTTCCCTACTGTTGCACTCGCTGGAGTTGGAATAGTAATTTTAACCCCTACGCTATCCAACTCTTTCCCTACTGTTATACTCTCTGGAGTAGGAATAGTAATTTAAACCCCTACGCTATCCAACGCTTTCCCTACTGTTACACTCTCTGGAGTTGGAATAGTAAATTTACCCCTACGCTATCCAACACTTTCCCTACTGTTGCACTCATTGGATTTGGAATAGTAAATTTAACCCCTATGCTATCCAACGCTTTCCCTACTGTTACACTCTCTGGAGTTGGAATAGTAATTTTTACCCTTACGCTATCCAATGCTTACCCTACTGTTACACTCACTGGAGTTGGAATAGTAAATTTTACCCCTACGCTATCCAATGCTTACCCTACTGTTACACTCACTGGAGTTGGAATAGTACATTTTACCCCTACGCTATCCAACGCTTACCCTACTGTTACACTCACTGGAGTTGGAAGAGTAATTTAAACCCCTACGCTATTCAACGCTTTCCCTACTGTTGCACTCACTGGAGTTGGAATAGTAATTTTAACCTCTACGCTATCCAACGCTTTCCCTACTGTTGCACTCGCTGGAGTTGGAATAGTAATTTTAACCCCTACGCTATCCAACTCTTTCCCTACTGTTATACTCACTGGAGTAGGAATAGTAATTTAAACCCCTACGCTATCCAACGCTTTCCCTACTGTTACACTCTCTGGAGTTGGAATAGTAAATTTTACCCCTACGCTATCCAACGCTTACCCTACTGTTGCACTCACTGGAGTTGTTAGAGTACATTTAACCCTCTCGCTATCCTACGGTAAAAATATTGTATATGTTTTGTTAATAATATGTAGATATATATATAAGTATTAATAATTTTTTTTAAGTTACATTAATTATTTCTTAATTTTCTGTTTATTTAAGTATTTTAAATATGTTTATAATAATTTAATTTACTGGTATATTACTTTTAAGTTACTTTTAACATACTTAAAAAATTCGATATTTTGGCATTCTATATTTTTTACACTCTATATTCTGGAGTCGATATTTTTGTACTTACCTGTTTGAAGATACGAAGTCGATATTCTGTCAGTCGATATTTTATCCTCGATATTTTTGCATCTCGATATTTTGTCTGTCGATGTTCTGTCAGTGATCCCTTTCTACACGTCTCTTGCCTCTTTCTGCACCTCTAAGGCTTCTTTCTGCACCCCACTTGCCTCATACAGCACCCTTCTTACCTCTTTGTACAACTCTCTTGCCTCTATCTACTCCTCTCTTCCCTCTTTTTACACCCCTCTTGCCTCTTTGTGTACCTCTGTTCCTTCTTTTTGCACTTCTCTTGCCTCTTTCTGCACGCCTCTTGCCTCTTTCTGCACCTCTGTTATCTTTTTCTGCACCTTACTTGCTTTTTCTTGTACCCCTTTTGCCTCTTTCTGCACCATTCTTCCCTCTTTCTGTACCTCTCTTGCCTCTTTCTGCATCCCTGTTCCCTCTTTCCACACCTCTCCTGCCTGTTTCTACACCACTCTTGCCTCTTTCTACACTTCTCGTGCCTCTTTCTGCACATCTGCTGCTTCTTTATGCACCTCTGTTGCTTCTTTCTGCACCCCTCTTGCCTTTCTGCACCTCTGTTGCTTCTTTCTGCACTTCTCTTGCTTCTTTCTGCACCTCTGTTCGTCTTTCTGCAAGCCCTCTTGCCTCTTTCTGCACCCTTTTCCCTCTTTGTGCATTTTTCGTGCTTTTTTCTACATCCCTCTTTCTGTACCCCTCTTTCCTCTTTGTCCACCTCTGTTTCCTCTTTCTGCACCTCACTTGCTTCTTCCTGTACCCCTCTTGCCTCTTTATGCACCATTCTTCTGTTTTTCTGCACCTCTCTTGCTTCTTTCTGCACCCCTGTTCCCTCTTTCTGCACCTCTCTTGCATGTTTCTGCACCTCTTACCTTTTTCTACACTTCTCTTGCCTCTTTCTGCACCTCGGTTGCTCCTTTCTGCACTTCTCTTGCCTCTTTCTGTACCCTTCTTGCCTCTTTCTGTACTTCTGTTGCTTCTTTCTGCACTTCTCTTGCTTCTTTTTGCACCCCTGTTGCTTATTTCTGCACCCCCATTGCCTCTTTCTGCACCCTTCTTCCCTCTTTGTGCAACTCACTTGCCTCTTTCAACACCTCTTGTTGGACAGGCCACGTGAAGGGCTTGCCTCCTCCCCACATGACAGGACCCGGGCCCCGGTCCTCTAGATGTTACCCACAAAAGCAACCCGCACCCCGTCCCATGCGGGACTCCTGCCTCGGACATCTCTGTATCATGGGGCCGAATCCCTTCCAGCTCCCTCGGCCGGCCCGGCTGCCATCTTGGACACTGCACCACGAGGCCGCGTGGCCTCAGATCGACCCTAACCCTGGGCCTGGCCAGGCCCCGACATCCCGGCACCACCATCCACCCAGGAGGTGAACGGCCCACTTGGCAGGTTAATGGGAGAAAGAAGTATCGATGGCTCTCCCCCGCCAGGTGCCGATCGCACCCAGCTCCCCCGGGCGCTGGCTCCACCCCCCTGCTGGGTGTCTGGACTCCCTCCTCCCGGACCTCCCGACCTCCAAGTGCGAGGGTCCGGACATCAAAGGGCGCCAGACCTATAACTGGGGCAGCTCCAGAGCAGGAAGGCAGTTGTATCCTGGAGTCGAGAGACACCGTGACGAACTCATCCTTGACGGACTACTGGCGCTGCCGTAGCCCTGCCTTGCGAACTATTGCCCTGACTGCTGGCGCTGCCGCAACCTTCTGAATCCTTCAACCTCGCCGGGACCTGCTGGCACTGCCGCGGACCGTTGTAACTACCATCTTCACCGGGACCTGCTGGCACCGCCGCGGACCGTCGTCTCCTTCGATCATCTCGGGACCTGCTGGCTCTGCCGCGGCCCGACCATCTAGAACGCCGAGCTCGAGGATTGTGAGCTATCCATCGTACCATCACATCTACCAGATTGGTAACAAGACTGTCCCGCTACCCCCTTCCCATCCAAGAGACTAAACTCGAGGGGACCCCTGAGTCCAGACCTCCTTGTACCATTCTACCGTACTTAAAGATTGCATATAAAGAACGTTAAACCTTATCTTTGTGTGGTGCCCATCTGTGGGGGGGAAGTTACTCGTCTGTACGATCGCTGGAGACGGCTCTCCCCGGAGACCTCTCCCCTTGTCCTCGGCCGACCCTCCCGGTCCGTCTAACATTGGTGGCCAGCGGCGCGATCCGAATCAACGCGTAATCGTACAGAGAGTAGCTCACCCCACGACGAAACCACAATGACAGCCAAAGAAAGCGGATCCACCGAGAAATTCCAGATGGAGAAATTGGAAGAATACAACCATCGTGAGCTGAAACAATTCTGCATTGAACTAGGCATTGCTACCACCGGTCTGAGTACTAAAGACGATTTTAAACACGCCATTGAGTCGTGGGCAGAAACCGGGGCCGTCAGACCCCCGGACCAAAATGTTGCAGCATCAGAGAGGAACACCACGGCTCCTGAGGAGCGAAGAACGGGTCTCTCGCAGGAAGAGATCCAAGAGAGGGAAAAAAATAGACTACATGAGTTAGAAATGGCCCGGCTAAAAATGGAAGGTGAACTCAAATTAGCCGAACAAAAACTGAACCTAGAACATATGCGGCTCGGAGAAGAACGGGAAGAAAAACAGAGACAAAGAGAACTCGAAGAAAAGAGACTAGCTTATGACCACGAGCGCAAACTAGCAGAAATAGACTTACGGAAGCAGAACAAAGAACTGGGGGTGCCCGAGCAACCGCGCACCCCAGGAGCGACAGAAAAGAAAGTACACATCCCCAAGGATGTCGTTCGAGAGTATTTCCGAGATGACGACATACAACAGTGGTTCAAGGCCTACGAGATCGCCATGACCTCCCACCGAATAGATCGAAGTGACTGGGGAGCCGGTCTATGGGGGAGGTTCGTCAATGAAGGCCGCGATGCCCTGTTACAACTCCCAGACCATCTGATGACCTCCTATGACCACATGAAGGCTGCCCTCCTCACCCGATATGGGCTCACACCCGAAATGTACCGCCAGCGGTTCCGAGACTGCACCCGGATCCCGGGTACCACTTGGGTGGAATATGTAAACTATTTCAGCCGAGCCTTCGAGGGTTGGATCAAGGGAAGCCAGGTAATGACCTACGAGCAACTTTTTAATCTCATGGTGTGGGAACACCTCTCTAACAACTGCATCGTAGAGCTCAGGCAACACCTCCTCGACAGCAAATTGACAGACCCACGGCAGCTCGCCGCCGAAGCTGACCGGTGGGAGATCACCCGAGTAGGCCGGAACGGGCCGCACGAACAGCACCGGAAGAACCAAGGTCAGCACCGTCCCCGAGGAGGAGGAGGAGGCCAGGGACGAGGAAGAGACACCGCCCCGGCCGCCCCCGCTGCCAACACACCGCCCCCGGCCAACCGGGGCAACACCCCAGTGCGCCCGGGGTACCGAGCCAATGTCACGTGTCACCAATGCCAGCGAGTCGGCCACTACGCAAATGACCCGAACTGTCCACAGAACCAGACTCCGAGACCCCGCCAGGTAGCTGCCGCCGCCTTGGGGGGAGAACAAATCTCCGAAGAACAGGAGGAATGCGAGCAAGAACAACAAGAATGGGAACCGGCCGCCATGGTTCTAGCGTGCCTAGGGGGAAGAGACATGGTTCCGCGGGCTCCCCTACCCGCCAACACCAGGAAATATAGTCAATGGGTGAACATTAACGGGCGCCGGGCCGAAGCCCTACGTAACACCGGGGCCAGTGTGACGGCCGTCCGCTGTCACCTGGTGACCCCAGAACAGATCCTACCAAACATTCTCTGCCCCGTCCGTTCAGCCGACAATTCAGAGAGTCTCTGTCGGATGGCCTGCGTCCCCTTCGAGTGGGGAGGAGTCTCCGGCATGTTGAAGGTGACGGTCCGAGATGATGCCCCCGTGGACTGCCTCCTGGGGAATGATCTTGAGAGTTCCCCGTGGGCCGCCGTAGAGAGAAGAGAGCACCTAGGGTTGTTGGGCCTCCCGGACTGGGCGTGCGTAACCACCCGGGCCATGGCTGCCCGTACCATCCCCCGAGCCGAAGAACCCGAATGGCCAGCACCTCCGCCCTCGGTCGCTCCAGTAGAAGACACCGACCAGACCGACCCCCCAGGGCCAACTCCCGAAGGGTTCGCTCAGCCCCAGGACCTTCCCGGCCTAGCTCAGTGGCGGCAGGAAGGGGGGCCCACCCAGGAACAGTTCCGTCAAGAGCAGAAGACCTGTCCCTCCCTCGAGGGACTCCGCCAGCAAGCCCTCGCCCAGAGCGCAGGGGACACCTCCAGGGCCCATTGGATCTATTGGGACAACGACCTGTTGTACAGTGAACAGAGATTCGCGGAGTTAGGGGCCAGTCGAGTGCTAGTGGTGCCCCTCCGTTTTAGAGACTTCTTGTTAAACTTGGCCCACGATGTCCTCCTGGCTGGACACCTGGGTCAAGACAAAACCTACAGTCGCCTGGTGACCCACTTTTTCTGGCCCAAGATGAGAAACGACGTCCTTAACCACTGCCGTTCCTGCCCCACGTGCCAGGCCAGCGGGAAGAGCGGCCGCAAACTTAAAGCACCTCTGCAACCCTTCCCAGTTGTCACCACCCCGTTCGAGAGGGTGGGAATAGACATTGTGGGGCCCCTGGACCCCCGTACAGCCCAAGGACATCGGTTCATCCTGGTACTGGTGGACCACGCCACCCGCTACCCCGAGGCTGTGCCCCTGCGAACTGTGACAGCCCCGGTGGTCGGCCGGGCCTTGATGGGGATTTTCTCCCGGGTGGGCTTCCCCCGAGAAGTCGTCAGCGACCGAGGCACAAACTTTATTTCAAAATATATGAAATCCCTCTGGCAACAGTGCGGGGTCACCTACCGATTCACAACCCCCTATCACCCTCAAGGAAACGGACTAGTCGAGCGGTTCAACCGCACGCTCAAAGGGATGATTGGGGGGTTGGAAGAGCCCCTCCGTCGCCAATGGGACGTGCTCCTGCCGTGCCTCCTCTTCGCATATCGAGAAGTCCCCCAGAAGTCCCTCGGCTTCAGCCCGTTCGAGCTTTTATACGGACACCCTGTGCGGGGGCCCCTCAGCCTGGTCAAAGAAGGTTGGGAGATGCCCCCCCTAAAAACCCCTCCAGATGTCTTCAAGTACCTCCTGACCCTACGCAATCAGACCAGGCGATTCAGAGAAATGGCGAAGGCGAACCTGGAGGCTAGTCAGGAGGACATGAAGAAGTGGTACGATCAAAATGCCTCCTCCATCGAATTCGAACCTGGCCAACAAGTATGGGTGATGTCCCCCACGGAACCATGTGCCTTACAGGACAAGTGGACGGGCCCCTCAAAAATGGTCGAGCGCAAGAGCCCCGTCACCTATCTCATCGATATGGAATCTGCACGGAACCCCCTCCGGGTCCTCCACGCCAATAGACTCAAACCCCACTTTGTGCGCTCGGAGCTCAGCCTCCTGATGGCTACAGACAGCGGAACAGAAGAAGACTCCGAGCCTCTCCCCGATCTCCTAAAGACCCGGGAGAAAGATGGTTCCGTAGACGGGGTCCGACTCTCCGAAGCCCTCACCCCGGAACAGCGCCAAGGCTGCTGGGACCTCCTGCTGCAGTTTGCGGCCCTGTTTTCCCTCACCCCAGGGGTCACCCCCTGGTGCTTGCACGACGTGGACACTGGGGACAGTCCCCCTATCCGACATCGGGCGTACCGCGTACCAGATTGGGTACGGGCCTGCATCCAAGAGGAGGTGTCCAAGATGCTCACGCTCGGGGTCATCGAGCCCTCAGACAGCCCCCGGCACCACCCCTGAGCTCCGGTTCTGCGTCGACTACCGGGGCCTGAACGCTGTCACCAGAACCGACGCTCATCCCATCCCCCGAGCGGATGAACTGATCGACCGCATGGGAGCTGCCCGCTACCTCAGCATCTTCGACCTGACAGCGGGCTACTGGCAGATCGGCCTCACACCCCGGGCTCAAGAACGGTCCGCCTTCTCCACCCCTGATGGCCACTACCACTTCAAGGTCATGCCATTCGGCATGAAGAATGCCCCAGCTACGTTTCAGCGACTGGTGAACCAGGTCTTGGCGGGGCTCGAGGAGTTCAGCGCCGCCTACCTGGATGATATCGCTGTGTACAGCCGCCACTGGTCCGACCACCTCCACCACCTCCGAGAGGTCCTGCAGGCTCTCCAACGGGCTGGCCTCACGATCAAGGCCAGCAAATGCCAAATTGGTGAGGGGTCCGTGACCTATCTCGGACACCAGGTGGGAAGCGGTCTGGTAGCCCCTCTTCAACTCAAGATTGCTGCCATCCAGTCCTGGCAGCCCCCCATCACGCAGACCGAGGTCCGCGCCTTCTTGGGGCTCACAGGCTACTACAGGCGGTTCGTGAGGGACTATGGCAGCATTGTGGGGCCCCTCACGGAACTCACCTCCAAAAACCACCCAAAGAAGGTCAACTGGACCCCAGACTGTCAAGCGGCCTTCGAGAAGCTGAAGGCCGCCATGTGCACTGCCCCTGTGCTCCAGGCCCCCGACTACAGTCGGGAATTCATCGTCCAAACGGATGCCTCCGACCATGGCATTGGGGCAGTCCTCTCCCAGTTGAACCCCGAAGGACTTGACCAACCAGTGGCCTTCATCAGCAGACGTCTCCTGGCCCGAGAACAACGCTGGAGCACCATCGAGAGGGAGGCCTTCGCAGTGGTGTGGGCCCTCAAAAAGCTCCGACCTTATCTCTTCGGTACCCACTTCCGGGTGCAGACAGATCATCGGCCCCTGCAGTGGCTAATGCAGATGCGGGGGGAAAACCCAAAACTATTGCGTTGGTCCATCTCCCTGCAGGGGATGGACTTCACCATGGAACATCGACCTGGCCAAGACCACGCCAACGCAGATGGCCTGTCAAGATTTTTCCGCCTCGACGAGGAGAGTCCCCAAGAGGATGGGTGACTCTCCCCGCCTTCAGCTGGGGGGGACGCATGTTGGACAGGCCACGTGAAGGGCTTGCCTCCTCCCCACATGACAGGACCCGGGCCCCGGTCCTCTAGATGTTACCCACAAAAGCAACCCGCACCCCGTCCCATGCGGGACTCCTGCCTCGGACATCTCTGTATCATGGGGCCGAATCCCTTCCAGCTCCCTCGGCCGGCCCGGCCGCCATCTTGGACACTGCACCACGAGGCCGCGTGGCCTCAGATCGACCCTAACCCTGGGCCTGGCCAGGCCCCGACATCCCGGCACCACCATCCACCCAGGAGGTGAACGGCCCACTTGGCAGGTTAATGGGAGAAAGAAGTATCGATGGCTCTCCCCCGCCAGGTGCCGATCGCACCCAGCTCCCCCGGGCGCTGGCTCCACCCCCCTGCTGGGTGTCTGGACTCCCTCATCCCGGACCTCCCGACCTCCAAGTGCGAGGGTCCGGACATCAAAGGGCGCCAGACCTATAACTGGGGCAGCTCCAGAGCAGGAAGGCAGTTGTATCCTGGAGTCGAGAGACACCGTGACGAACTCATCCTTGACGGACTACTGGCGCTGCCGTAGCCCTGCCTTGCGAACTATTGCCCTGCCTGCTGGCGCTGCCGCAACCTTCTGAATCCTTCAACCTCGCCGGGACCTGCTGGCACTGCCGCGGACCGTTGTAACTACCATCTTCACCGGGACCTGCTGGCACCGCCGCGGACCGTCGTCTCCTTCGATCATCTCGGGACCTGCTGGCTCTGCCGCGGCCCGACCATCTAGAACGCCGAGCTCGAGGATTGTGAGCTATCCATCGTACCATCACATCTACCAGATTGGTAACAAGACTGTCCCGCTACCCCCTTCCCATCCAAGAGACTAAACTCGAGGGGACCCCTGAGTCCAGACCTCCTTGTACCATTCTACCGTACTTAAAGATTGCATATAAAGAACGTTAAACCTTATCTTTGTGTGGTGCCCATCTGTGGGGGGGAAGTTACTCGTCTGTACGATCGCTGGAGACGGCTCTCCCCGGAGACCTCTCCCCTTGTCCTCGGCCGACCCTCCCGGTCCGTCTAACACCTCTCTTCCCTCTTTCTGCATCCCTCTTGCCTCTTTATGTACCTCTGTTCCTTCTTTCTGCTCTTCTCATGCTTCTATTTGCACCCCTGTTGCTTCTTTCTGCACCCCCTTGCCTCTTTCTGCACCCTTCTTCCCTCTTTCTGCAACTCTCTTGCCTCTTTCAAAACCTCTCTTCCCTCTTTCTGCACCTTTGTTGCTTCTTTCTGCACCCCTCTTGCCTCTTTCAGCACCCTTTTTACCTCTTTCTGCACTTCTCTTGCCTCTTTCTGCACGCCTCTTGACTGTTTCTGCACCTCTGTTATCTCTTTCTGTACCTTACTTGCTTCTTCCTGTATCCCTCTTGCCTATTTCTGCACCATTCTTCCCTCTTTCTGTACCTCTCTTGCCTCTTTCTGCATCCCTGTTTCCTCTTTCTGCACCTTTCCTGCCTGTTTCTACACCACTCTTGCCTCTTTCTACACTTCTTGTGCCTCTTTCTGCACATCTGTTGCTTCTTTCTGCACTTCTCTTGCCTCTTTCTGCACCCTTCTTCACTCTTTGTGCAACTTTCCTGCTTTTTTCTACATCCCTCTTTCTGTGCCCCTCTTTCCTCTTTGTCTACCTCTGTTTCCTCTTTCTGCACCTCACTTGCTTCTTCCTGTACCCCTCTTGCCTCTTTACGCACCATTCTTCTGTTTCTCTGCACCTCTCTTGCCTCTTTCTGCACCCCTGTTCCCTCTTTCTGCACCTCTCTTGCATGTTTCTGCACCTCTTACCTTTTTCTACACTTCTCTTGCTTCTTTCTGCACCTCTGTTGCTTCTTTCTGCACTTCTCTTGACTCTTTCTGTACCCCTCTTGCCTCTTTCTGCACTTCTGTTGCTTCTTTCTGACCTTCTCTTGTTTCTTTTTGCACCTCTGTTGCCTCTTTCTGCACCCTTCTTCCCTCTTTGTGCAACTATCTTGCCTCTTTCAACACCTCTCTTCCCTATTTCTGCACCCCTCTTTGTGTACCTCTGTTCCTTCTTTCTGCACTTCTTTTGCCTCTTTCTGCATCCCTCTTGCCTCTTTCTGTGCCTCTGTTACCTCTTTCTGCAGCTCACTTCCTTCTTCCTGTACCTCTCTTGCTTCTTTCTGCACCCTTCTTCCCTCTTTCTGCACCTCTCTTGCCTCTTTTTGCATCCCTGTTCCCTCTTTCTGCACCTCTCCTGCCTGTTTCTGCACCCCTCTTGCCTCTTTCTACACTTCTCTTGCCTCTTTCTGCACTTCTCTTGCCTCTTTCTGCACCCCTCTTACCTCTTTCTGCACCTCTGTTGCTTCTTTCTGCATTTCTCTTGCTTCTTTCTGAACCTCTGTTGCGTCTTTCTGCACCCCTATTGCCTCTTTCTACACCCTTGTTCCCTCTTTGTGCAACTCTCTTGCCTCTTTCTACACCCCTCTTCCCTCTTTCTGCACCCCTCTTTCCGCACCTCTGTTCTGTCTTCCTGTACCCCTATTACCTCTTTCTGCACCTCTGTTGGTTCTTTTGCACTGTTCTTGCTTCTTTCTGCACCTCTCTTGCAGATTTCTGCATCCCCTTGCCTCTTTCTGCAGTTGTCTTGCCTCCTTCTGCACATTTGTTGCTTCTTTAGCACTTCTCTTGCCTCTTTCTGCACCCCTGTTGCTTCAGTCTACACTTTTCATACTTCTTTCTGCACCTGCCTTGCTCCTTTTTGCACTCCTGTTGTCTCTTTCTGCACTCATCTTCCCTCTTGCTGCACATCACTTGCCTCCTTCTGCACTTCACTTGCTTCTTTTTACACCTCTGTTGCTTCATTCAGCAATTCTCTTGCCTTTCTGTACTTCTCTTGTCTCTTTTTGCACTCCCTTCCCTCTTTCTGGACCTCTCTTGCCTCTTTCTGCACCCCTGTTCCCTCTTTCTATACCTTTCCTGCCTCTCTCTGTTCCCTTCGTGCCTCTTTCAGCACCTCTGTAGCTTCTTTCTGCATTTCTCTTCCTTTTTTCTACACCCCTTCTGTCTCTTTCTGTACCGCTCTTATCTCTTTGTGCACCTCTCCTACCCCTTTCTGCAGCCTTCTTGCCTCTTTTTGCACCTCAGTTGGTTCTTTCTGCACTGCTCCTGCTTCTTTCTGCACCTCTTTTGCAAATTTCTGCATCCCTCTTGCCTCTTTCTGCTGCACCCTTCATCCCTCTTTCTCTCTTGCCTCTTTCTGCACTTCTCTAGCTTCTTTCTTCACTGCTCTTGCTTCTTTCTGCACCTCTCTTGCAAATGTACGTGTCCCTCTTGCCTCTTTCTGTACCCCTGTTCCCTATTGCTGCACCTTTCTTGCCTGCTTCTGTACCTCCCTTGCCTCTTTCTGTACCTCTATTGCTTCTTTCTGCATTTTTTTGCCTCTTTCAGCACCTCTGTTGCTTCTTTGTACACCTCTTCTGCCTCATTCTGCATCTCTTACCTTTTTCTGCAGTTCTCTTGCCTCTGTCTGCACCTCTTTTGCTTGGTTCTGCACTTTACTTGCCTCTTTCTTTACCCCTCTTACCTCTCTCTGCACCTCTGTTGGTTCTTTCTGCACTGCTCTTGCTTCTTTGTGCACCTCTGTTGCAAATTTCTCCATCCTTCGTGCCTCTTTCTGTACCTCTCTTGCCTCAGTCTGCCCACCTGTTCCCTCTGTCTGCACCCCTTTTGCCTGTTTCTGTAACCCTCTTGCCTCTTTCTGCAGTTCTGTTGCCTTCTTCTGCAAACCACTTACCTCTTTCTGCACTTCTCTTGCTTCTTTCTACACCTCTCTTGCTCCTTTCTGTACCCTTCTTCCCTTTTTCTGCACACTTTTTGCCTCTTTCTGCACCTCTCTTGCCTCTTTCTGCACCGCTCTTGCCTCTTTCTGCACCCCTCTTGCCTCTTTCTGCACCCCTCTTGCCTCTTTCTACACCTCTGTTGCTTCATTCTGCACTTATGTTGCTTCATTCTGCACTTATGTTGCTTCATTCTATACTTCTGTTGCTTCTTTCTGTACCTCTCTTGCTTCTTTCTGCATCCCTCTTGACTTTTTCTCTACACTTCTACCCTCTTTGTGCATACCTCTTGCCTCTTTCTGCACCTCTCTGGCCTCTTTCTGCACCTCTCTGGCCTCTTTCTGCATCTCTCTTGCCTCTTCCTGCAACTCTCTTGCCTCTTTCTGCACCTCTCTTGCTTCTTTCTGTACCCTTCTCCCCTTTTCCTGCATCTGTCTTGCCTCTTTCAGCACCTCTTTCTGTAATTCTCTTGCTTCTTTCTGTACTTCTCTTGCCTGTTTCTATATTCAAATGGGAAGTCCTGTTTTTAAATAGTGTGCATTATATTTTGCTTTGTGATACTCGTTTTCTTTCATTTTGGCAATTTTAAACCAGAGCCTTCTGCTTCCAGGCATTATCACGCATTCATTCTATCTCAGCACAGCAGAATACTTGCTGACGCTTTGAAACACAGGTGAGCAGCAGCCAGATTGGGGGAAGGAAAGGGTGCCGCTCTAGTAGCTGGCCGCCTCCCACCCTCCTCAAACACTGGATAAAAGACGAACGTCACCCCGTCCGCGCAGCGGGCACGCCGGCGGCGCGCCAAAGGCAAGCCCGTCTGCGCCGACCCGTGCCGAGGGCCACGACCCCTGGTTCAAACGGGATAGCCAAGCACTTTCTACTCAGGCGATGATCTCTTACACCTACGGTCAGTCCCATGTAACATCTGCCCCCGATATAACCCCGAGCATATTTCTCAAACGGTAATCTTTGCTTGCCCTGGTTGCGCTTCCTCTCTACCGTTTATCAACAGCAAAGCTCGCGCCAAGCCAGGCTTTAACAACAAAACCAGGAATATAATCATTGAACTCATTAATGCCAGATCCCTGGGAAAGCACAGACAGGAAATTCATGATCTGATTCTAGATAACAAGATAGATATGCTATTTATAACTGAAACCTGGATGGATGCCGAATCAGACCCAGATCTGGTGGTCGCTATACCACAGGGATACACAGCACAACGACATGATAGACAGTTAGAATATTTCCGATTCTGTCCAAATGCTGCGAAGCTTTTCAATTTGCCATTAAGGTGACGCCCTCATACAATCTTAAGGGAGTACTTATGTACAGACCGCCGGGTTCTCTTTCTGCTTTCTTGGCTAATCTTAATTCGCTTATCGAATCTTTGGTGACTGAGGACTCTTTTATAGTATTGGGAGACTTGAACTTTCATTTAGAGAAGTGGGAGGATGCTGACTCCCAAGCACTAAGGGGAGACCTGGAAAGCTTGGGGTTGGTTCAACTTGTCAACGCTCCTACACATGACGCCGGCCACACGTTGGATGGCATTTTTTCTAACATACACGGCATAATTGTCCAGGATATCCTACCCCTAACATGGTCCGATCACTATGTTATTCTCTGTGCTCTTCCTTTCATTGACACATCCCCAACAAGACAGGCCCATTTAACTCAAGAGCCTTTTAAAGTATGGAAAGACATAGACAATGTAGCTCTTACTGAGCTGCTGATCAAGTCCCGCCCCACCATATCTACGGACCCTAACCTAGCCGCCAAACAATTTACAGACTGGATAGGGAACACGATGAATCTACTAGTTCAATCTAAGACCATCTCCAGAAACAGAAAGGTGCCCTCTGCCCCATGGTTCACAGACGAACTCAGGAGACAAAAGCAAGAATGTCGAAAGCATGAAAGTTACTGGCGCAGGTCTTATGATCAAGTCAGTAAACTACGCTATAAGGAGACAGAGCTTATCTATAAAAAACTGATTACAGAGACCAAGAAGAAGTTTTTTGGAGATCAAATTGAGACTGCTAAAAACTCCAGCAAACAGCTATTTGAAGTAGTGAAACAACTAGCTGGGAAGCTCACAGATACAGCCCCCATTCCATCGCAGGCCCTCTGTGACTCCTTGGCTAACTTCTTTTTCACCAAAATCAATGACATTTTTTCAGAGTTTTCGACCAATGATATACCGGCCTCCCCAGTTACACATATCAACCTCCCCATCTGCTCACTAGTTCAATTTGAAGGACAAGAGGAGGAACAAATTAGGGACATCATTCTGTCTATAAAAACAGGATCGGCTTTGGACCCTTGCCCCCCCAAAGTCTATCTGCCGGTAATTGACTCTATCAGCACAGTTATCACACAAGTCTGCAATGTGATACTCAGGTCTGGGATATACCCGAATATGCTAAAGAACACCCTTTTAAAACCGCTCCTTAAAAAACCATCTCTAGATAAGGAGTTGTTGAAAAACTATAGACCTATAGCCAGTCTGCCATTTCTAGCCAAAGTGCTTGAAAAGGCAATGAATGTTCAGCTGGCTGACTACCTCGAGCAAAACAAGCAGCTGGATGATACGCAGTTCGGGTTTTGAAAGTTCCACGGCACTGAGACGGCCCTCATCAAAGCCGCAGATGATATCAGAACCATCAGAGATCATGGAGGGACAGCTGTCCTTATAATGCTGGACTTATCTGCGGCTTTCGACACGGTCAATCACTCCATATTGATTGACCGTGTCAGAAATCTGGGCATCCGGTCGAGTGCTAGAGAGCTGCTTACCTCATTTCTTTCCAGCAGAACACAAGCAGTAACGCTGGGACCTTTTAAATCGCCGGAGCTTGCCTTACCTTGTGGAGTTCCCCAGGGCTCATCGCTAAGTCCAACACTGTTTAATATCTATGTGTTGGACTTAGCAAGAGTTATTAAAACCTACCAGATGAGCCTTACCTCCTATGCTGATGATACCCAGCTGGTGCTTGCTATCAATAATGATGGGGAACAGGTAGCGGCACTGTTTCAAGAAGGTATGTTGGCTATTAAAGACTGGATGCAAGCCAACTGCCTAAGGTTGAACTCCGAGAAGACGGAGGTAGTCATTTTCGGGAAGATTGCCCCACAATGGTCTCCTGTGTGGTGGCCTTCATCCTTAGGAGTTTTGCCAACTCCTTCTACTAGGGTCAGAAATTTGGGAATAGTCTTCGATGAAAAGCTCAATTTTGTAGCACACGCCAATCAGACAGTGGCAAATGCTCATCATAAACTTAGACTCATAAGGAAAATCATCCCATTTCTTTCTGAAAGCGCGGGAAAAACAGTGGTGAGCACACTTGTGCTCTCTTCTCTTGACTACTGTAATGGCTTATTTGCCAACGCACAATCCCCGGTAATCTCCAAACTACAAATGATTCAAAACGCGGCAGCAAGATTACTCTCCAGGACCCCAAAATTCAAATCAGTCAGTCAAACAATCAAAAGCTATCACTGGCTAACAATTAAAAATCGTATTAAATTTAAATCACTTTGCCTAACTTTCAAAGCTATTCATAACCAAGGCCCAAGGTTTCTGCAAGAGCAGCTTTCTACCTACTGCCCGTCAAGACAACTGAGATCGATGTCACTGCATCAACTAGCAGTACCTCGTACCAGGACGGTCACCTGGGGAGACAGACGTTTCACGGTGTCTGCAGCTAGACTCTGGAACTCGCTCCCGCTGACAATTCGATCGGTTCAATCTCTTCTCCAGTTTAGGACACTGGTGAAGACATGGTTGTTCAACCAGTAACGAGTCCTTATGGCCATAAGCTACCACCCTCAGAGATCCTATGTTGTAATCTTAGCGCCAAGACGCCCACGGGCAAACGTATGCGCTTTATAAATGGTATTAATAAATAAATAAATAAATAAGTGCAAGCTATCAAGTTTATAGGTCTGAATGCACTCGTGACAGAGGTATATGTCTACTTGTACATGTATTCTCACATCTGTTATGCTTTTGAAGATGGTAGCTTAAAATGTGGTTAGCTTCTCCAATAGGTGGTCAAATCTTCTCAGTTCTGTCATTCGGTTGCAGAGGCAGACATGTCATGTATATATGTGTCATAGAGCTCCTCAAATATAGCATTGAATACCCATGTGCCCTGTATAATGAGCAAAAAGAAATACATACACCTTTTTGTACACAAATTTACAGAGTATGCTATTTGTAACACAGGTATTCAAGTATTTGTATGTTTAGTTTTATGTAACTAGGAAAAAACAGAGACACATGCAGGCACACCTTTACAAACTTGGTCAGACTTACAACAGTGATATGCTTAGGATTGCTGTTTTATATTTGGTATGCCTAACATTCTGAGCAGTCAATGAATAGTGAACCTAAAAGAGGAAAGTGAGAGCTAAGACATCTTGGGAGAAAGATTAGTCATTATGCTGCTTTGTATAAGTCTGTTGTAAGGTACAGTCGAAGTAGGCCTCTTTCTGCAACTCTGTTGGTTCTTTCTGCACATCTCTTGCTTCTTTCTCCACCTTTCTTCCTCTTTATGGACTTCTGTTGCCTCTTTCTGCATTTCTCTTGCTTCGTCTGTACCTTTCTTCGTCTTTCTGTACCTCTCTTCCCTCTTTCTGCACCTCTCTTCCCTCTTTCTGCACCTCTCTTCCCTCTTTCTGCAATTCTCTTGCTTCTTTCTGTGCCTTTCTCCCTCTTTCTGCACATGTCCTACCTATGTAGGCATAGTTAGAAATTAACATTTTTAAAAAAAACGTAGAAATTCACTGAAAAAAACATAGATTTTTGGGACGTTATAGTTAGGAATTAGCATTTAAAAAACCTTAGAAATTCACTGAAAAAAACACAGGTTTTAGGGAGGTTATAGTTAGGCTGACATTTCACTCGTACAAAACCAAAGAAATGTAGCTGTTGTAGTTAGCTGAGCTAACTATAACTTGCGCCCCACAGTGCCTTGCGGGGGCCCGAGTTATAGTTAGTTCAGTTAACTAGAACAGCTGAATTTCTTTGGTTTTGTATGAGTGAAATGTCAGCCTAACTATAACGTCCCTGAAACTAACCCCGGGTGTAGTGTGCATAGCGGGGCTACGCGGAGGGCCATGGAGTTGAGAGCAAACTCCACTCCACTCCGCTCCGCACCCGTCTCCACCCCCGTCTCCACCCCCCTATTAACAATTAATTATAAATGATGTAAAATAAAGAAAAAACACTTACCTGGAATGTGGCGTCCCCGGGATGCCTTCCTCCTCTTCCTTGCCCTCTCTGCAAAAACTGTGCATGCACGCGCGCCCACACATGCGCATTTCTCACAAGAAATGTGCATGCACAGTTTTTGCAGAGACAGCGAGGAAGAGGAGGAGGGCAGCCTGGGGGCACCGCAGTCCAGGTAAGTTGTCTTTCTTTACTTTTATGTAATTTATAATTAATTGTTAATAGGGGGGTGGAGGCAGGGGATGGCCAACTCCACTCCACCGCGGAGTGTGTGGAGATTTGTCTTCTCCGCACATTCCACGGGCGGAGCAGAAGTCTCTAACCGGGCTTACCTGAAACCTGTGTTTTTTTTCAGTGAATATATATATATGTGTGTGTATGCCGGGTCTGGTGGCTCAGTAGTACCAATGTGTCCATGTGTTTGACCTCTTGATCACAGGTTTTTTTACCTATACCCCACCCCTACTGACCCACCCCCACTAACCCCACCCCCAATGGTGCGGCCCTCGGCCACAAACCACACTGTAATTTTGGCCCCGAGAGAAAGTTTGTGAGTGCCCATGTGTTAGAGGGTAGGCTAGCCTCAAAGGACCCTGGCCCCAATGACTTGCCAATGATGCAACCTGGCCCAATGCTTTGAACACTCCCATCAGGTCGACATTCCTGCACAAGACAAGAATTCCTCGTTAATGTAGATGTTTGTAGATTCCAACATACACATCCAAGTAACTGAGCATCGAAACACCGCACTCAACGTCTCCACATGTGCGCAAACTCGTGCCTACCACCATCAACCCCATGAGGAGCCCAGCAGAATCAAGAGTATCTATCCAGTCCCCATCAGCCCTACTCCAAGGCAGGTGCAGCGTCGAAGAAGACCAGACATTTTTTCAGGTTTGCATGGCTGCACCCCCTAGAAATCCCTTTCAGTTCAGATTCCAAATATCTAGAAATGTGCAATAAATATATTTTTGGGTTGAACCTATTTATAATAACTGGCTCTTAAACATTCTGTACATAACTTCTGTAACCCTACGTCCTAAAAAATAAAATTGAAATCTAACCCACATGGTAAGATTTGGTCTCCACTAAGTTGATTGACGTGGTAATTGATTTTTAATCATTTTAAACAATTCCTCTCTGAGATGTGCTACAGAATATACCTCACCTGATCCAGTAGGACCAAACAGGCCTTCTACAATTTATAGCATCTCACTGTATAACAGCACGTTTGTTTCACATGGTTTCACCCTAATTTTACATTTAAGCATTTCATCTAAAGGAAGCTCATGTGGATACCGCATGCTGAAGTCAAGATTAAGAGTGGACTTTGTTCTTGTTGACCTGTTGTTGAATCTGGGAGTGCAATGCTCACGTCTCCATGGGTATTAGCCTTTGCAGGAGGCAATGTGTTCAGGATTTGCCCCGATTCTCTCAACTTACCTGAAACGGTGATGTGGTTGAATTCCTGCCTTTTGTGTGTGGTTAGCATCTGATGCCACTATCGCTACGGGGATAGGAGACATGCTTCTTCTGTCAGCTGGTCTGCCTTGACTCCCCTTTCCTCTGGGAAGCAGAGACAGATGGCAATTTGGGCAGGTCCAATCGGAGCACATTCAGGAGGCAGTCTCTTCATTGGTCTGCTTGCACTGTCACCTGGCCTTTCACTGCTGGAGCAACACATCGCCTTGGGCATTGGTGACTTGGGGTTTTCTTTGACTGCCCATTATGTTTGCTCGTTTTTGCTTTTTAAATGATGTGAAGACATTTCCACCTTGTTTCTGGCTGTGTTTGTATTGTTGCTACAAAGAGCAGACCTGTAGAACGACTGTAGATGCACCTCTCCATGCTTTATTCTTCAGTAGATGAGGGAAGCCTCGAGTCTTTCATGGAGAAGACTTTATGTATTAAATATTTTATTGAGCATAGGCAAGACTTTAAACACTCGTGGGTAACCATTTACCCCCCCCCCCACCCCCAAAAAAAACCATCAGCTCGTGAGGTAAAAAGCACATTCACCTGTTTACCCTCACTGTTTCTGGGTGTTTTTTGTTTGTCCTGCTTGTTCCCTTCACACTGGCTGAGCTTCAAAGTGAAACGAGCATTGGCAAATTCAGTAGGTCTGACATTGGTTGCTAGCCTTCTGGTAATTCTTATTTTGTCACAGTGTTTGTGAAACTTTGTTTGGGAATAAGCTGGACCCTCATGAACCTAAAAAAAGAAAAAATGATTTGCTAAAGGCAAAAAAGAAATATTGTGGGTCTAAAAATACACACCATCATAATAGTTCCTGGTACTGAATGGAACTACTTAAAAGTTGTTGAGTTTGCTTCATCCCTTAAAGAAAGAAGGAAAGAGAAAGAAAAAAATGGTAAGAGGGGGAAGAGAGAAAGAAGGAAAGAGAAGAAAAGAAAAGAGGAAAGAAAAGAAAAAGCAAGAAGGGCGGGAAGAAAGAATGCAAGACGAAGCAAGAAAAGGGAGAGAGTGAAAGAAAGAAATAAGGAAAGAAAGGGAAAAGAAAAAGAAGGAAAAATTAAAGGAAAGACAATGAAAAATGAAAGAAGGCAAGAAAGAGAAATGAAAAGGCAAGAATGAAAGAAGGAAAGAAGGACTCAAAGAAATTGGGAAAGGAAGTAAAAAAAGATAACAATACAGAACAGTTTTCAAATGGACAGAGCGTGGTATGCAGTGAAATAGCAGCAGTTAGAAAAGCAAAAGACTCCAAAAGGAATTTACAATTGCATTGACAGGAGATGGGATGTGATTAAAATGGAATTGTTCTGCTATCACATGTGGTTATAAACGCAAAGGCAACACTAAAGTCATTATAAAGTAGAACAAGCATTGGCATAGCCAATATGTCTCGCCATTGGGACCTTATAAGTGTTTAGCCATGCAACAATTGATGTTTAACACACACTGCAAATTATATCTACTTGTGTTGACATCTCAGTTTCAAGGGCGCCTCTCTCATAGTGAACTGAACACACGTACAGCATGCATCATCTGGTGTGCCGTTGTGAGCATCACACCTCAGAATGAATATCTGAATCTGTGCAAGGCAGGGGCTTCCTGCACCCTGACACTGACTACATGTCAAGAAAAGTGCCTATGGCTGACAGAATCAGACAGCACTAAACCTTCTCCTTCAATAGGTAATGAGAGGTAAGATGTTTGTTATCAAAAACTGAAAGAACATACCTCCTCAAGATCTTTGACCTTTGACCTATGTCCTCATTCCTTCAAAACACTATGATGTGTAGCACTTGGATAGTTTAGTAGTTTAGTGTTGTTAAAGCGCTTTACATAAATAAATAAACACATTCATTAAAAGAGAAAAGGAGTTTACAAAAAATAATTGTCAGCAAACTCAGAAACAAAAAGATGTAGAGACATGTGTCTCTCTGTTTAGTGGGAATGGATTAGTAACAACCAAAACAGACCCTTAAATACATTTCACATACAAACATTGCATTGCAAATCATTATTTTTGCTATTAAATTAATACAGCGTTAGGAAGCCACCCCGCGTCTGGCAGGTGAATGAACATGCACAGTTATGCATCTAGAGACATTAACGGTCTTCAGTTCACTGCCAAAAAGCTATATTGCCACACTGAGACTAATATACTCATTTCCATCTTGTTTACAGTAGAGACCTCAATTTTCTTTGCAGGATACCAATTATCTGTAGCTATTTGGTGGCAATATCCAATTGTTTCATACTGTTTTTCAAACCTCCCTCCCTCAACTTGCCAATATCCTTTAATCCAATATCTGTTGTCTCTTATTAAAACTTGATCGAACCTCCTAAGACTTCAGCATTTGAAGAGGTTAATGAATGCTTCCATCACCCTTTTTAATGCGAACTGCTTTGCGTGGCAATGTGCATTCATAATGAAGGCCATTTGCATTTCTGTTTGTAAGAGTAAAGAGAGTCTGCAGAGACTTAGGCCAACCTGCCTGGACCTTCCTCTATTTCAGATTTGGCTGAGAGGAATCACTCATGAAAGCTAATGGAAGCCAGGGCCTCGCAGATGACAAGGCTGCGGGTGCCTGACTGTTAGGCCCAAACTTCCTTTGTTCCCTAAAGAGAGGCTGTCAAACACCCTGTGGGGTGCCAGATCTCTCTGTTCAAGTCCCTAATACCCCAGCCCTCTTGCTTAGCTAACCATTTCTAAGTATCTCATTCCCTCTGTGTCACATTGGTTAATGGCTGGAGTTCACGCTCTGACTGCTTTGTCAGCGAATACCACCCTATTTGCCTCACAATGACCAACTCACCCACACACAGCACCATGATTACCGGTCTTAACATGCGCATGCGCATGTTAAGACCGGTATGCGCATGCGCCCTGAGAGCTGAACCAGCGCTCGGTCGATGTTCATATTCTTTGTATTAAAAATTAGCACATGTGATTTAAAACATTTTAAGTTTCTCCAGCAAACTTCCACAGAAGAATGTCAAGCAGCAGGGTGCTACGCATTCGGCCTAATGACTTCATTTAATAACTATTGTTTTAGATTCGGCTGTTAAGATGACCATTTATAACTGCCATATATAACGGCTCGTTGCCACAACAGAGCCATTCTGAGAAAATTTCTCGAGAGAAACCAACCGTTCCTATCTGCACCTAACAGTATTTTTGTAATCTGTTCCTTTACTCATCTGAGTCCGATTGCATGAGACATGCCAGTGTAATTATGGGCCCTTACATGCACCACAGAGACAGCCTGCATCTGCCTCTTGATGGCAAGAAAGTGAAAGCAAACTTGAGCAGGCAAAGTGAAAGCGACAGTGAGCAGGCAAATGTAAGCGACCGCGGCCACGCTAATAGAAAACAGATGGCCCCTGCGCACCACTGCTCGCTCCTGCAAGGTGGATGCCGCCACAAGCACAAGTGTTTGAAAAGTGCAGACCGATTCCAAAAGGTCATCTCCTAGAGCAGCGATTGCGCGCTGCGCTAAGCTCAACCTAAAAAAAATAACACAGGTATTGAAGGGAGCTAACTTTTGTGCGAATGTGCACCTTGTGAAAGGTCTAAATGTAGTCACTCAAGGTGAAATTAACCAGTGGTTTAAGTAGGCTTACCCACTATCCCTAGCTGTATGCTCTAGTGGGCAGAGACAAAATGTGAATGACTCAATACCAGACCAATGGATGAAGAGAGGTGGCGAATAACTCCTATATGTAAGAATACTATTTATACTTTAGTAAAAATCAAAAGGTCTTGGCAAACACCACACCTTAAAAGGAAAGATGATAATCTGATTTCTAAGTTAAGTATGTCAAAGACCGCATCGCTTCTCTCTTTTTTTTTTTACTTCCACTTCCCCAAGATACCGCCTCCCTCATGTGGGCACAAGAATCCTTCAGTGGTACAAGGAGTAAACTAAAATACCCTTTGCTTACACATCAGATTGTATTATCAGCACGAACATATCTTTAATATCGCCTGGATATCGTCAATGAGGCAACCTCACGGATTTCAATGACTGCGGGCATCCCAGAGGCAGGCTTCCCCCAGACAAATATCCCAACAGTGGGCCCCACATGGCTTTGTATTTGGAATCCTTATCATGCAAGTCCCAAGACAGATTTTGCATACCAAAAATTGTGCACGGTTTAATGGCCAAATCTTGCATTGTCTGTATGTCTGGGGGTTTCCATTTATGGGCCAGTAGCTGCTTAGCTGCCGCCAGGATCAGTTGAGAGCGTGGCTTGGCAAGATGGCAACTTAGATGCGGGCCTAAGGAGCTCCGACATCGCGTAAGCTAATTCTCAATAACCGCCCGCAACAAATATCCTATCACCCCACTTGCTAAATGCCAATCTGCCTGGCTGTAGAGTGCTGCATTAGGGGAGGTCTATACAGTTTTGGAGGGGTGTATCCATGTCAGTAATGGTGAGGGTGGCGATCACCGAGATGTTATTTTCTCCTCAGGCCTATATATGTGCTAAAAAACGCCCTATACCCTTGTGCCACAGGACGCGTTTAACCTCTTGAACAGCTGCCTGGTAAAGTTTGTCTAGGCAGTTTGGAGGCAGCGGGTGGCCCTACACAGATTAAAACTGAACCCAGCAGAGGGGGGGCTCACATTGCCAGACATCGACAATAATGACAAGTAATTGCTGAAACAGACACACAAGGGCACAACATGCCCTTGTTGATTTTGCTGATGTGGGGGCAGGACTGAGGGACAAGTTCCCTTACCTAGTGCGGCACACAACCTGGGTCTGGGAGTGGATTATAACCAGAGTACTGAGACGACCGACCCTTTCTAGGGACCTGGACATCTGGGCATTAAAGTCCTTCAAGGACATTGGCTCTGCCATCTCTATCGCTCAATGGCAGGATGGAGGCTGTCAAAGCCTGGGAGGTTTGTACCCAGGGGAGTGATTTTTCACATATCAGGAGGTCTTATCCCTAGGGCATGGACAATAGCTACAATAAATAAATATTGCACAAATGGCAAGAGAGATCTGGAGGGAGTTCCTGAAGGTGGTCAGCCAACTTTGAGATGTTGAGGCACTACTAAATATGGGCAGGGGGGTGGACACATAGTCTCCTAGATGTACAGATCTCTTATGTCGGACAGGCCCGATTTGACAGTTGGCAGTTAAAGAGGCATGGGGAGGACCTAGGGGAAATACTCACAGATGAGGAATGGAAACTGACCTGTGCAATAGTTAAGATGGTTTCAGAAATGCCAGGTTTAAACTACTGAATTTTAACTATCTGCACCACACATATCTTACACCCCTTAAACTCAAAGACTATATGTGGTACCTTCAACTGCTTGCCCCAGTTTTGGACATGGAGAGGCTACATTCTTACATATGGTGTGGTTCTGTATGGAGGTGCATTCCTACTGTCTGGAAGTGGTAGACAGACACGATGGCTGACATTGGATCCCGATGGCAAGCAGTGCCTACTGGGCATACTGCAATGTCCCAAACAGGCTAAAATGTACTATTCATTCCTGCAGCTGGCATTACTGCTGGCTAAAAGGCCTGTTGCTATGGTGTGGCTGGGCACACGGAACCCTACAGTGATTAACCAGCTGAGTACAAGACACAGTTGAATGGGCTTTGTCTGAGAAAACACACCTTCACCTCTTCTCTCGTAAAGACAACAAGGTCATTGAAAACCTAGAAACTAGGGAAGAATTGGTTGATACCTTTGAGGAGGCAGTGACACAGGGGGCAGAGGGTGGATCAGGGTCTCTTCTGCTGAGGAGGTTCTTCATCCTGCACATGAGACTCTCACAGATTGAGATACCTCGAACAGCTAGGACATGCAGGGGTAATCTCAGACAGAGCCATGAGCTAAGGAAACAATGGAGTATGTAACGGTATTTAAGTTGAGGGGGATATATGAGATAAGGATGGTGCACCAATGCAAGAGAGGGCAACTACAGGTGGGCTGAGCGGGCCTCTCGCTACCTAATGCCATGATGGATCCGGAAAGTGATGGTCACAGTCTTTGTTGTCTGTTATACATGTTATGTAAAAGCATGAATAAAGAATTTTAAAAAAAAATAGCAGCTTGTATAATATTCGTGCTATCCTGCAATCAGTTAGTGATAAGACCTTTATCTTGATAGGCCGAATACCTAACCAACTACAGCAGGATCGGCCCGAATTGGGTGTTTCTGACTCCTTTTACATGGCTCAAGAGCTCTTTCCAAAACAGTGTAAAGCATGGACACACCTATCACATATGCAATTTGTCCTCTTTCATTCCATAATTTTTCCAGCATAGGCCGGAAGTGTTAGTATACATCTGATTTACATTCATAGTGGTTTTTATACATGGACTCTGAATACTTTTGCACATTCTAGGTATTTCCTCCCCCAGTGTCTGCCATTGATTGTTGCCACCTTTCCAGTATGGCCATTGAACTATGGGACTCATCTACAAGAGCAGCATAAACATTAGTAACTAGACCTTTTGGTGTGGAGTAGTTGGCAAATAACTTTTCCCAAAGAGTAAGGAGTAGGAGTCTACATACCCCGCCTCTATTCTCTGGTTGGATAACCCAATGGCTCAATTGGAAATATTAAGACCAGTCAGCCTCTTGCACTTCAAATTATTTCTTAAAATGATAAAAAAAGTCTTGTTTTTCTCCCCTATAAAAACGATCCCTACATTCGCAACGTCGATTCGACCACTTCTTGAATTCCTTTCCCCTCAACCCTGGTGTAAATTCTGGATTTTTGAAGAGGGGCATATAGGGGAAAGATGAGATGGTCTTTCTTGACTATGATGTCCCATATCTCTACTGTAGGGTGCAATATTTATGACACATAACATACTTGGGTTCTAGAGTTTCCAGGCACCTAAGCAATTGTCTAGAGAGACTGTCTCAGTACTGACACATCCATGTGGATCTTGTTTCTTTCTCCCTTGTGCAGAGACTAATCAAAGAATATCTTAAGGTAGGTTGCCCAATAGAAACTTTTTATGTCCTACATTTCCAAGCCTCCCAATTTCCAGTGCGCCCTCAGGACTCCTCTTGAAAATCATGCTTTTTAGTTGAATAGAGGGATTTGAAATTCTTATCCAGAATTTTAGTTGGAAGAGCCTGAAATATAGAGTAGTCTGGATAATTTGACTGCTGCTAATCTTCAATCTTCAAAGCCACCCACTATTAGTAGCACTCCAGATAGTAGGGCCATTCCCCCTCCTATAGCAGCATAGAATGATCTGATATTGCTGCTGTACCGTGTTACATTGAGTGTCATTTGCGATCCCCTGTGTCCATCACATCAGATCAATCCTCAAGTAGGATCTGAGCACATGTGGAAAAAATAATTTATTCTCGATTGTTAGGAAATGTTTCTCTCTATATATCTACAAATTTGAGTTGTCATAATTCTGTTTTCAAAGATTGGGGCATGCAGCCTTGAGTCTATCTATCTTGCGGTTGTCTGTCCAGGCATGTATACGGGACTATATTTGAAATTCTCTACCCAATCAATTCGGGTGAACCCTATTTTTTAATCTTGCCTACCATCTTGCTTAAAAAAAAAGAGTCAAAGTCTGGTTCAATTGGGCGCCTTCGACAACTTTTCCGATACAGAGAGACACCAGGCAGGGCTGCCCCCTAACGAGGGAACAACCCTTATGTTGAAGATTGCAGGGATTTGTTAGCATGAGTTGAAAGCCATTTTGTACTTGGCAGCCATTTTAGTTAGCCATGTGCTCGCCATGTGCTGTTTCCCTCTTCCAGAGCCTTGCACATGCTCAGAGAGGCCTAGCTAGTAGAATGCACCTGCTCCTAGTATAGAACTGTCAGGCTATTCTTGTTTATGTTAGGAGAAGGAACTCTCCTCCCACTTTGTTGAGCAAGCAAATCTTGTATACCCATATTAGTCATTTTGCATGCTTACATGTTTCAGGACCTCCCCTTGGATTTATGCTGACTAATGTAACCTGAGCATATATAAGGTCCCTGTTTTCTGTACTCCTTAGAATGCCTCCTACAGTTCCCGAGGGTACTGTGTGACGTAGTCTCCCTCATCTGAGGTTATTAAAATATGTATTTTATATTACAGCTTCTGTGCCAATCTCTTCTTTGTTCGTTTAAAAGGACCAGGTGTATCAGTGAGACCCCTGAGAATGTTCCTATGTTTTACACTTAGAGATGAGCACATGTCACTTTATGCCGATGACATCCTAATTTATGTTACTAACCCCGAAAGGTCACTCCCAGAGCTACTACATCTCTTTGACGACTATGGCCAACATGCAGGCTATAATATCAATTGGGATAAATCTAGTGTGAATGCAGTGGGTGGCTCCCTGAACACGCAGGAACTCCCAGGTTGTTTTCGAGTGGCCCAGGAAGTATTCTATTACTTAGGCCTATATGTCACCTCTAATGACACTCTTAATCTAAACCAAAATATTCGACGGGTTACCTCCGATTTTCACGATGATGTGGAGAGATGGAGGCGGCTCCCATTATCAATAATGGGTAGAGCAGCCCTATATAAAATTATTACGCTTCCGAAACTTTTCTATGTATTACACAATACATACTATTGGATATCAGAGTCCTTATTCACAGCAATAAACACCGACCCACGCACACTCCTCTGGGATGAAGCCCATCCGAGAGTGGCACTACAGACACTCCAATGAAACCAATATAATGGAGGTCTGGCACTGCCTGATATAAAGTCCTTCTATAGAGCGGCCCACCTAGTGGTAGTGAATGAGTGGGGACATGCAAGGGACGACCATCCCACATACGCCATGGAGCACCTAGTGTTTAGATAACAAACACATCTCCATTATTTATATGGGGGCAAAGGATGCCGCCGACTATTGCCTGCCACTCAACTAACGATAGAGACCTGGAGAGGAGTAGAGAGGCAAATTAAATGGGATCACAAGCTTACGAAAGAGACCCCCCTTTGGCAAGGATTACTCTTGCCAGAAAACAATAGAGTCCTAGGGTTTCACCAGTGGGAGCTAAATGGGATCTCCAAACTGGGAGATATTGTGGTAGGGGGCAACTTAGCCTCCTTTGAAACACTAAAAGACACATATTAAATTAGAGATACCCCAAATTACTCATATCTTCGGCTCATTCATGCATGGAGAGCGATAGGGATAGACACCACGGACATCCCAGAATTTGCACCCTTAGAGGTCAGATTATTACAAGAAGTACTTACCAATAAAGCCATTTCTTGAACCTGCAAAACATTAAGCAATAACATCTCTGATAGGTTGGGACCTCTTAGGGCAAAGTGGGAAAACACCACAAGACTACTGGAAGACATCGATTGGGAGGCAGTCCTAATGCACCCAAGAGAGGTAGCTATTAAACTGGTCTACGCCTCATATAATTTAAGATTCTTCTCTGAGTATACTTTGATAGAGCACACCTGCACACCATGGGTACAGCAGAAACACCCTACTGCCTCCGCTGTAAAACACAACTAGGTAATTATATTCATACTCTCTGGGACGGTAGCCACATCCAAATGTTCTGAAATCAGATATTAGGGGCGCTAAATTGAGTGTTGGGAGCGCAATTAATTAGAGAGCCCAAGTATATCCTGTTGGGCATTCCTACTGAGGTACATTTACTGCATAGCAAACTCCTGCTATGCAATTTAGATGCTCATAGTGGCCAAGAGAGACATAGCCCGTTACTGGGGAGCCCCAGATTCACCTACACTTAACAAATGGAGGACACACATGGACCTCTATATGGTGGCAGAAAAGGTGACATATCAGGCCCGGGTTGCCCCTGAAATATCCGTAAGATATGGCCCCCCTAGCTGAGACACTACGGATTAGAGATGGGAGATGGAGAAGATGTACCCGATATTGTGTAAGGAGATTGTGAGAAGAAAGGGAGTTGAGTGTCTCTGCCCGGGTTCCCTCAACCTGTATTATTGGTTTTTTGTAATGTATATTTTAGCAACTCACTACTGTGTAATAATGATCAATGCAGATAACAGCCCTGACAGAGCTCCAGGGGGAGTAGCCCCATCTAGGTTTATGTTAATAAAGCCTTTTTTTCAAGCTTTATGTATATTTGCAATATCATGCAGTTATATATGTCTCCCTGATATGTACAATGCTTGCTTCCATGAAAACAGTTTTAAAAAAAAGAGAGTCCTGATTCTGAGCATAAATATTAATGGATTTTTTTTTAACCAAACAATAAAAAGGAGCATACAATTATGCACAGTTCTTTTATAAAATACAATCAGTATCACAAATCCATAAGATCCAAAAACATTGAGCGGGGAGTCTTGGAGTATCTTTTCTCAGTTTTTCTTTATTTGTAGTCAT
Organism: Lissotriton vulgaris; assembly: GCF_964263255.1. Taxonomy (NCBI): domain Eukaryota; kingdom Metazoa; phylum Chordata; class Amphibia; order Caudata; family Salamandridae; genus Lissotriton; species Lissotriton vulgaris. Next base: position 1,389,413,252 of record NC_141691.1, read on the forward strand.
AAGGGACATGCGTACATCAGCCCAGTCAGAGCGTTTCGTCCAACATGGACTTCCTTCGGGTAAGGTAAGTCTTTACTGGGAACTGGTGTGTTCTTCTTCTACTGCAAAGCTATTATGCGCTGGGGTTCTCCATAGCGTAAAAGTTATCAAGAAAAGTTTGAGCATAATAGAGTAAGACATAACCTGAGGATCTATATACATGTGCAGCCTTCATTGGCCTATGCTGCTAACAGTATAACTTTATAAATATTAAGGGAGCTAAAATCACTGCCTTGATGTTTCTTTCCAGAGGTATAGATCTGCCCTCTTTCATATCCAGTATCACCCTACTAACTTCAAATTGGAGGAGAAATCCAATGTGAAACTGTGAAGCCCAGATCTGACTCTTTTCCTGGCAGTCTTGTATAGTTAGCAGCTGGCCTGATTTCCTTTAAATAGAGTGTGATCCTGTGTTTAAATATCAGCTCCTTCTTTTAGCTTGTCTTGTTATTATATACCATTTCTATATTGAGATATTTCCATTCAAATAATATCATACAAAAGCTATATTCCTTTGCACATAAACCTTGAAATGAGACCGAGCTTGTCTTGCTACTTTAGAGGAAAGCAGCCCCGCTCTTCAAAGCCAGCCACATACTCTTGAGGCCTTGCCCTCCTTGCACATGTGCACTAGACTATTGGTTCATCCGAGTCAGTTCTGGTGTACAGGTCAATTGAAGTGTCAGCAGGCGGGGTTAGCTAGCCAATCCTGCACTGTGGTGTAGGAAGGCAACCATGCTGGAAGCCAAAGATAGGATAGGTTCCTTGCCTGAAGCCCGCCAGATTCAGGACAACATGTACCAGCAAACTGCGATCGCGGTTTAGAGATTGTGTTGGGATTGACAAAGGGGACATGCTCACACTCTTTTCCCCCACCCCCTCCCTATGGCTTAGAAGCAAGATTTAACAAAGTGAAATATAGTAACCATACTGGAGTGCTAGATGTAAATGTCATGGTAGAACATGGTAGGCCCTGCCCCTCAGCGCTGCAGATGGGATTGGGATTACATTACTCAATTCCCTCCATCATTCTGAAGAAGAGCCACAATTTCCCTAATCAATTTGCCCTACGCGATTAATCCAGGCTCTTCTGGATAGGAGAAACAGGAGAATAAGGAGTCTGCATGAGGTAGGGGAAGTGATGGAAGCCAGGCCCAATCTCAAAGGGTCTCATAATTGAAGACCCAAAGTCCCTTGTCACCATCACTGTAACTTCTGCTTTTCCGGCTTGCAGGTCTCCCTGTCATCTTAAGCTTCCATTGACTGCTTATAAGGAAGTATGGTTTCGCCATCGTCGGGGGGGGGGGCATATCTTGGGATTAATGTGATCATGTAACTAGCATACTGGTCTAATGAAGAACCAACAACATGTTGGGGCCTCGTTCTGGTACAGAAGAGTGTGTTCCTTTTGAGGCTCCTGTCGTGTCAGTCCAAACACGAGTTTGCCATCAGTCACAAAAACTCCACATTTGTTTTGTAGACCTCAATAAAAATAATGCTGAGCAGTGCATCAATGTGCTTGCCGAGGATTTAACTGGGGGTTTCAAGTCCCTGGTATCTTCGACTGGATACTTTGCAGCAGGTCCACAGAGAGGATCTTGCAGCATGAAGGATCAAAGAGGGTTTGAAACTGCACATATAACTCTCTCCTATGACACTTCCGAGCAGGAGTAGAAGGAAGTCCAGAGGGCTGTCCTGTTGGTGGGACATCCTGCAGCAGTGAATTGTGGTTCAGCATGCATCCCTCCCTGAAATCGCAAGATCACAAGTGCAGTGAGGTGATTCTGGTGTTGAGAAGGGGGCGTCTGTTGCTCAGAACCCAACAAGGAAGAGGGAAAAGTGTGTGGTGGGGGAGGAGGTTGGGTGAATTCTAGGCAGGAGGACTCTTTAAGTGTGGAGTCAGAGGAAATGTGGCTCTTGACTTTGCCCTGGCCAGGAGCTCTGAGCATGGGCTGCAGGGGTCTATACAGAGGCCCAGTCCATCTGTTGAGCAGGGAGGAGTCGGGCAGGAAAAGAGCAAAATGTCCTCGATGTTCAGTGAGTTTTGAGAAGCTGGAACTCCTTCCACAACTATTTCCTTCCTCAAGCTACATCATAGTGAACGCACTGGAAAGAGACCTACCCATTGAATGATAAGAACACCTTTGCAAACAATTTAAGCAGGTTCCTAGACTGGCATTACATCAAGAAAATACCCAGATGGCAATAGTCGAAGTTGAATTACCTCAGTTAAAGTTCTGTTTCTTAGATGTGATGGGGCTGGGATTCTTATCTAGATTTTTACCTTATCAATTCTCCAGAATCCCATGACAGGTCGACTGGACCTTTTTGTCTGCTAAGAAGTGTAGAGCGGAGGTTTCCAAACTCGTAATTAAACAGCTTTGTAACTCGGCAACCAAATTCAATTTAAAGAACCACTGACTACAAACTGAAGTTAAGAGCTTATTACAAAGCTAAAAAGAATTGGACATGCAAACACCTTAGCAAAAGGTTTAAGAAATAGACTGGCACTAATACAAACATAATCCTATGAAGGAGTCTCAGACGACTCAGAATGAAAAACAAAGTTAATTCTAAGAACATCAGGCATCCAATTACCGTCCATATTTGAAGTCTGGACTGCATTTACAAAAGGAAAGGAAAGGTTAATCTGTCCCTACACTAACTCTAAGGTGACATCCCTACTTAACAATTCCCTTCAGGCAAGAGTAAAGGTGTCAGCAGTGAAGACTCCCTAAGAAGTGCATTCACGTTTCTCAAATAAGTAGACTAAACTACTGAGCTGGTTCTAAGATGCTCCTTCCTACACCCCACTCTGCCCTAAGTTCCCTCAACACTGTCTAAGATTGCCTACATCCTGCTCTAGCAACCTCCTGACAAAATCTGCTCTCCACCCTCGGGTCTGTCCCTAATACAAAACTCCCAAATCGTAGATAGGCCCAAGGCAGGTGTTGGTCTTTGGATTTTTCCAGCATGGCATCCTTCCATCCAGCGTCCGTTGAGGTGTCCTTGGATCCCAGGCACCTTCTCGGCAAATGTTGCAGATGGACATTCCTCTGGCACCTACTCGTCCTCACTCCTACTGGCCTAACTTCCAAACTATGGATCTTCCTACCAAACGAGCTTCGTGGCCTTGCACCTGCAACTGATATACGGGAGAAGCAACCTTGTGCACATCCTAACTTACAATTCAATATGAGCTAAGAACAGCACCCTTCCCACAGGCAGCTATTTCACAAGAATAACCAATGCTAACTAAAGAAATTACAGGTAGGCCTCTACTGGCTTTTCTTCATGTCCCTGGCCTTTACGCACTTAAATGCATTTCTAAATGATTCTACATTATAAGCAATGCACTCTATTCCATTACAAAGACAACATTACATTTCATCTCTAAATGTGAGTTATTTTCCACATTAAAGTGTCACATTCTATATCCTACACATGCAACTCTTAATATAGCACGTTTATTAATCCTACAATACACACGTTTAGTAGCATTTCTACATCATATAAAACATTACACTCCTGTTAAGGCTCTACATTAGTCTGCAACGTTATGAATACATCGTTTACACATTGCACTAATTCCCAACCTACTGTTATATCTCTAAAAGCACACGTTAGTATACCCTCTAAATGTGCGGGTGCTGACTACGGAGATATGGTGCACCCCTACAATTTTCCAAAACAACATGACGCTCTCTCAGATGCAAGGCTCTCCTCCAGTGAGTTCCTGCGCAGTTGCATGCATTGCATGGAAAACACAAAAAGAACAAATGCCAAATTAGCATCTGGATGCTGGGAGCAGGGTCCTTGACTCTACTTGTGTTCTTCAAGTTGTTTTTGAAGAAACTGTGGTCAGCGTTCAGGAGTCTGCTACTTGTCTTCCTTATATTTATTTTACACTGTGACAGGAGCATCACCAATATCTGGAGGTATGGCCTTGTGATCACGTGTAGTGAAGAAAGTTGACCCACATCCAAACGTGTAAACAGTCCAATAAAAAAATGACACTTTCTTTTGTAACAGAGTTAGCGTAAAAACCTTCAATCGTAAAGGACCTTATAAGTTCTTTGGTCTCATTATCATTGCCATTTCCTGACACTACAGAAGAGGTGTCTGTGATCTGAATATTGCAATATGTCCCATCACTTTGCAGTGGAAATTAATTTACTAACAGTCTATAAAATAATGGGGCATATTTACCAGAAGTTAACACCACCCGAATGTCACTTTTTCCGACGTTCTGGTGGAATTAACTCCTTTGCCTTATTTACAAGTCAACGTTAAGCTGCTTAACTCAGCATTAAGCTGCTTAACGCTGCCCTGTCAAAAATGCCTCTATTCATGCAGCACTTAGTGTGAAAGGGGTGTGCAATGGGTGTTGCAGTGGGCGTTCTGCCACAACACTTATTGCTTTTAGACACTGCCCCATATTTACAAGGTATAGGACAGCGCCAAAAATATCGCCATGGAATACTTGGTCTTAAGCAGGCGATACTAGGAAAAACATTTTTCTTTCTCCTCGTTTCTTGCTCTATCCTTAAGTTCTGCATTCTGCAGCACACATGGACAGAGTAAATCGCCTGAAAAGATTGTTTATGTGCAGGAAGGCATCCCTTCCTGCACATAAACAATTGCCCTTGCTGCGCAGGCACCCTAGCAAAATGGCGGTAGGGTGTCTGTGCTGGGGCTAGGCAACTCTTGTTGTGCAAGGGGTACCACAGGGGTGCACAGCATTCTTGTGGATAAGGCACTTCCATGCATTTTAAAACTGTCTGAGTGCGGCATTGCTAATTTTGTTATAACACTGCGCTCCGCTAGCTTCTTGTACATATGCCCCCATTTTTGTTAGATTAGTTGCATGCTCTTGTCCTTATGGACTCCTTGGACTGCACAATAAGATAAATTACTTTTGATTGTTTTGTTCATTTACTGTTGGTTATGTACTGTCTGGTTGGCTACCTCATTTAATTGATATTGCTTCCCCATCTTTGTGTCTATCCTAGTCACTCATTAGCTCATTGACCTATAGTTTCAGACAAAAATTCATTGACTGTGTCTGTTTACCAGGTAAGCAAAGGATCCTAGTCTGATACTAATAGGCCAATAATGCCATCAAAAAACAAATAAATATTTGAGTGTCAGACCTAAAGTTCTATAACTAGAATAGTCAGGAGACTTGTTGGCGCATGAAAATGGCCCTTTATTGTCACCCATTGCAGGCCATTTCAAAATGAATGCTTTCTTCTGCATTAAAGTCAAATTTCCTAGAGCCAAATTTACATTTAGAATCTACAGTTGATGATAATGTGGTACTTAATCAGGGATCTTCTAAAGAAGAATTTTTTATTTAAGAATTCAATTCAATCTTTATTATGTTTTGGAACTCCGTAGAGGTCCACATAAAAGAAACACACAATACAAAATTCCATTCATTACCGGAAAGACAATTTACAATAATTACCGCAATACAAAGTAGTTCATAGATATATACTTCATAAGCAAGCCTTCAATAAATAGCTAGAAAGCATTTAAAAAAGTTAAAAATGTTAAAACAGAATCTCTCATTTGGGGGGTTATATAAGGCAAGCATAAAAGAATTAGCATTTAAAATACCCATTTGCAAGCATATTTACCTTAATCATTTACGGCGAAATGGACGCAGCACTGGACATATGAAAAGTACATGCATTCGATCTTGAGTGGACAAGTGACAAAGGTCGCAGATTGCAGGGACTCCGTACCATTTAAACAAAAGATTATTTAGAGGCAGCAAGTCCTGCCTCAAGAGCAACCAGAATCTCCGAACGCCGTGAGGCAAATTCCAAGTGACATAAGGTTGTACAAATTTTCTTGCAAATGAGTCAGTAAGGGGATTAATACCTTTCTTAGCAAGGATCGAGGCGCTGTCCAATCTGTAGCGAAGGTCCCAAGAGGCCTCTTTCATGACAGATTTTAACTGGGTTGCGGATAAGGAAAAAAGGGTACTCTCCTCCAACTGCAGAAGCGATACAGCCTTTCTAAAATTTTTAACAATTAGGGAATATTCTCTTAAACTTCCCAATAAATCCGCCTTTAAAAGGAATCTCATAGTCCCCGCTTCTCCTCTGGCTAAGCTTGCGACCCAACGTACTACAGCTGCCAGGCCCTGCACCCAACTGCTGCGCAGGCCGAACTCAAGTCTGCAAGCGGCCACTGAGCATGCGGAATTAATGGAGGTTACGCTTCTTAATAATTTTCCTTCAACCACATTTAAAAAGTCCCAATGCCTTAGGTCGACCAATTCCAATCCATACAAGAGGGTAGAGGGAATTTTTGCCCTGAACACCTCCAATAGATAAGAAAAGTGCCTTCTTCCCATTGCCGAATACAATGCACTTAAGCTTCTCCCTTGGGATAAGGCCTTCCAGGCATTGTTGTCGATATGGGATTTATCACTTAAAGAGTCTGAGATTCATTTTCCTAAGAAAACATAACTCTTTACCACCTCAAGTTTGTCACCTCCCACAGACCAGACAAAACTCTCAAACTTATGTTTTTTCTGGCCTGAAATACACATAATTTTACTCTTTGCTGCATTGATTTTTAAATAATGGGTTTCTGCATACAAATGTAAAGCATGGAGGCGTTTGGCAAGACCTTTAGGCATAAGATCCATTATTAAAATATCATCCGCATACAACAGACATGAAATGTGCTTTCCACCCAAGACTGGGGCTATACCGTCACAAGAGGAGAGTGAGGCGGGTAGATCTGCAATATACAGAGAGAAAAGCAATGGGGCAAGGAGGCAACCCTGCTTAAGGCCATTAATTGAAGGAATGATCTTAGATAATCCTCTATCTCCTCCTTGAAGAACTTGACACCATGTGTCTGTATGTAGTGCCTGGGTCATATCTAGCAATTGAGGGGGCATACCCAAAGCAGATAGCTTTCTCCACAGCGGAGGGCGATCAACCTTATCGAATGCTGTGGAGAAGTCTATGAATGCCACATACACTCTTCCGCCACGTACCCTTATGTATTTATCAGTAATAATCTGAAGGGCGGAGAGATTATCCAGGGTTCCATGCCCCTTGCGAAAGCCTGTTTGTTCTAGTGGCAAAATTTGTTTTAGAACCACCCAATCATTAATTAAGGACAATAAGCATTTAGAGAAAACCTTCCCAATAGCGTCTAGGAGGGCTATTTGTCGATAGTTATTGGGAAGATTTCTATCACCCTTTTTTTTTTTCAAAACCATTTTTATTAGGAGTTCAGTCAGGTGTAAGCACAGCCCTCCACAGTCAGGAGGAGACTGTCAACGGTAAATATGAAAAGACACATCATTGTCATAGCATCGAACCCCATGTATGAAGCGAAATTTCAAAAAACACTCCCGCCCACCTACCCCAAAACTCCCACCAACCCCGTCCACTGCCCACCCCTTATCCCACCCTAACCCTGTGCACGTGATCATGAGTCAACCATAAGAGAAGATGTACAAGGGTGGAGCCGGCCAACGGCCTAGGGTGCAGGGTCCACATGCTACGGTAATGCATCGTCCATGTCCATAGGAGGGTCGAGAGGCAGGCCCCTATAGTCTGCCCACCGTTTCCATATCTTGAAATGTTTGCGGGGACATCCCCGAGCCTCGAAAACTGGCTGTTCCAAGCCCATGATAAAGTCCAGGCCTGCCCTCCAGGCACTGAGGGGGGGGGCTCGCTCACTCTTCCAGGCCTGTGCCAGGTCCCTCTTCGCTACCACCAGCCCCAGCAGCAACAGGTGGCGCTTGTAGATGTTGCCCCGAATATTTTCTAGGATGTGAAGAAGGCCCAACCTAGGGGTACGGGGCAGGTCCCACCCCAGCACCTCAGACAGGCAATCCCAGACCCCGGCCCAAAACCGAGTCAACCGCACACAAGACCACACAGTGTGAAAGAGGGTGCCTCTCTCCGAACCACACCCCAGGCATTCCGGGGTTGCAATCAGTCCCGCCCGCCACAAACGGTCCCTTGTGAAATAAGCTCGATGCAGATATTTGAACTGAATAAAGCGGAGACGGACTGCAATGGCAGCCCCCCGGGGGGATTCGAGGGCCTCGCGCAAGTCGTCTTCGTCCAAGGGGCCAACATCGGCCTCCCATAGGGCCTTCAGTGTCGAGAGCGAGGGGGTGCAATGCGTGACCAAGGAGCGGTAAATCTGTGAGACTTTTTTGTCACCCAAATCTCCCATAAACAGCTTCGCCTCTATGGGACTGAAGTCCGGGAGCCGCTCCAGCCCCACCAGGCTAGGAGTAAGAGCGTGGCGAAATTGGAGATAACGAAAGAACTGGGACCTGGGCATGTTGAACTCAGCACTAAGTTCCTGAAAGGATTTAAGAGTGGTGCCGGAGAGGACATGTCCCAGGGACGAGACCCCTATTGCGTCCCAGCCGTCGAAGCCCTGCAGCGACGCCAGCGCCGGCAGCAGGCCATTATGCCACAACGGAGTCTCCGCCGTCAGTTTACCCCACCAGCCCATGCGGTGCAGGGCCCTCCGCCAAACAGCAAAAACCACCTGGGTGACTCGTGGGAGCAGCCGTCTCCTCCTGGCCGAATACAACAACGTGTGAAGGGAGGCGTCGCCCATTAGAGAGTGCTCCAGGGCATAGGCCGGGTCACAGCGGTCCCCATACCACCACTCGTTGAGCACCAGGAGATGGGAGGCCTGATAGTAGGACAGCATATCTGCGGTAGCCAAGCCGCCGCAGTAAGTAGAGAGGAAGCGCGTACGGAGCGCCACCCTGGAGGCACCTCCAGCCCACAAGAACCTGCCCAATACAGAGTCAACACTGCGAAACCACTGCGGATCAATCGGGTAGGGATGATTCTGCAGCTGGTAAAGGAGACGGGGCAAGGCCACCATCTTAAAGATGGCCGACCGACCGTAAATGTTAAGAGGCATGCGTGTCCACGTCTTGATGTCCAGCTGGACCCGGTCCCAAACCGGTTGAATGTTCCGGCTCCACGCCTCCGCGGGCGAGGCAGAGAGGAAAACCCCCAGATATTTCACTCCCTCCACTGCAATCCGAAGGGACGCAGCCCATGGGAAGTCCACCGCGCCACCATCCAGCACCCATAGGGTCGACTTGCGTGGGTTAAGGAAGAGCCCCGACGCTTGACCAAAGCCCTGCATCAATTCCAGGACCCGCAAGCCTGTAGTCTGTAGGTCGGTCATGAAGAACAGCACATCGTCCGCATACAAGGCGATGCGGTCCGCGTGGTCCACGCTACAGACAAAGCCACGATACAGCGCATCATTGCGAACCCTGGCTGCCAGCGGCTCCATGGCCAGCGCAAAGAGGTAGGGGGAAAGCGGACACCCCTGACGTGTGCCCCGAGTCACCGGGAATCGAGCCGAGGCCGCCCCCGAGATCCGCACCGAGGCAGTAACCTCAGTGTAGAGCAGGCGAACGTATGAGATGAAGACCGGGCCGAGGTTCAGCAGCGGTAGAAGGGTGAAGAGGAAAGTCCAGCTGACTGAATCAAAGGCGCTATCAATGTCAGCCAGCAACAACGCCGCCTGACCCTCCGAAGCTCCAATAGCATCAATCGCCGCCTGCGCCCGCCGTATATTGTGCCGTGTTGCCCGGCGTGGCATAAAGCCAGCCTGATCAGGATGAACAAGAGCAGAGATATGGGGAAGCAAGCGATTCGCGAGCGCTTTGGCCAGAAGCTTGGTCTCGAAGTTGATAAGGGAAATAGGCCGATAAGAGTCATGGCGGTCCGGTGGCCTTGCCGGCTTCTGGAACGCGACGATTTCGGCATGACGCCAGTCTGGTGGGAGGCGGCCCCGCTCCCGCGCCAGCTCCAATGCACGCAGGCAGTGCGGCCCGAGCAGTAGATGGAATTTCTTATAGAATTCACTAGGAAAGCCGCTCGGTCCTGGTGCCTTGCCCACATTCAGCTGACCCAGCGCGTCCCCGAGCTCCTCAGCCGTCAGGGGGAGATCTAGGGCGTCACGCACCTCATCAGACACAGCAGCTGGGGGGACCGATGTGAGATAGTCTGCAATAGCAGCGGGGGAGAGAGTTTCCCGGGAGGCGTATTGACGCCCATAATAGTGCGCAAAGCTCGTGGCAAGAGTGGCCGGGTCTGTAATCGCCACACCCGCGGCATCAACGAGGCCCGGGAGCATAAGGGGCTGCAGGGTTTGTTGACAGAGCCGATGGAGCATTGTGCATGACTTGTCGCCCCACTGGTAGACCCGGCTACGGGTGGCCAGCCACGCCTGGCGAGCCTCGTTCAATAAGACCGAGGAGTGTGTTTGCTGCGCCTGCAGGAGCCGTCGCAGGGTGATGTCATCCGCCGCATCTCTGTGGCGAGCCTCTAGTTCTTCCACCCGCTCCGCCGCAGCGGCTATGCCCTCCAGCCGAGCCCAACGAGCCGACACGCACCATGTCAAATCAATACCTCGCAGAGTGGGCTTCATGGCCTCCCAGACAGTCACCGCGTCCACACCCACGGCAAGATTGTCCTGCCAATATTGGGCGATAGCGCCACGAAGATGCTGGGAATAGTCAGGTCGCTGCAGATGCCACGTGGACATCCGCCATCTGAAGGGCTGGCGCGGCCTATGTAGGTCTATCTGGACCGCTACCGGGGAATGGTCGGAGAGCCCGCGAGGCCGAATCGCCGCCCCCTTCACTCTGGCAAGGAAAGTCCTCGGGACGAAGACATAGTCCAGGCGCGAAAGGGAGCCATGAACCGCCGAGACGTATGTGTACTCGCGGCGCTCCGCGTGTAGATGTCTCCACACATCCGCCCATCCCAGTACATCCATCATAGCCCCCAACCGCATAGGAGGGGGGACGGGCGCCACCCCAAGCCTCCGCTGTCGGTCCACAGCCACATCCACAACATCGTTCCAGTCGCCACCAATCACCGCCAAGGAGTCAGGGAGTTCAGCCCATAAGGCAAATAACCGCTCAGCCAAGGCCCATTGCAGGGGGGGGGAGCATATACACATCCAAACACCACAGGCTCCGCACCAACCTTCCCCTGAATGAACACAAAGCGCCCCTGGGGGTCGAGCCACTGACGCTCGTGAGTGTATGCCAGCCGCCTATGGATAAGAATGGCCACCCCCCTGAAACCCCTGGCAAACCCGGCATGGAACACCTGGTGGAAGCCAAAGCGCTGGAGACTGAGGGCCTTCGTACCCAGCATGTGTGTTTCCTGGAGCATGAGCACATCTGCAAGATCCCTTTTGGCCCAGCGAAGTACCGCCCCCCGTTTAATCTTATCCAAGAGACCTCGGACATTCCAGCTAAGAACATGCATGGAGGCGCCAGAAGGCGCCAAACGAGGGACATCAACCATCATCACGACTCTTCCAACCCCACAATCCCCTGCCCCCGGCCCAGGCCCCAAACCCCACAGTAGCATAGGTCAGAAAGATCACGTGCACCCCAACGAACAATACCCCAATACCCACATCCCCCACAATGCCAACCCCCCCAATACGCCACCAAACAACCCCAAACCCCCCACCCCCACCCCAATACCTCAAGAAACAATGAAGTATCTGTCGCGGCATACGGTATTTCAGGTACAAAACAGAGCACCAAAAGTTAGGCATGCCAATGGATCCCACACAACCCCCTAGCACCAACCAAGCACACACCCAAAAACCTCCCCCAACCCCAACAGGAGGAAGCAGCCCACAAAACATGCCCCATCCTTCCCCCCATCAATAAGCACCATCAATAATATTCCAAGATATAGTGCATTTGTCCACAGGAGTCCCAGCTAGGCCCGTAAGGGCCAAGTAATACTGCACCAGATAAGGTCCGGACCGTCGTGCAGCAGGTCGCCGCCGCAGCAGGTGGCCACAATAGAGATGTAAGAGTCAAGGGTCGGTGGACAGAAGTCACGACCCCCCGCCAGAGTGATCCGTCTCCGGCTGCGTGTCCCCCAAAAGGGGGTCTCGAGACAGGGACCTCCGCCTCGAACAGGACTTGCGGTGCCGCTTCCCTTTGGCCTGTTGATCGCCCCGCTCCTGAGATAAACTGCGGGAGGAGCCGGAGTGCAGCCCCGGCTGGACGTGTGGACGAAGCCGGACCGCCTCGTCGGTCCAGGCAAAGACAGCCTCCGGAGTGTCAAAGAAGTGGGTCCTCGAATTGTAGATGACACGGAGGCGGGCCGGGTATAGCAACGAGTATTGAAGTTTCAGGCCCCGGAGTCTGGCCTTGGCCGCCAGAAAAGAGTGCCGCTGCTGTTGAACCAACTTGGTATAGTCTGGGAAGATCATAATTTTGCAATTATCAAACAGCAGGGTGTCCTTGAGTCTCGCCTCCCGGAAGATGGCATCCCTGTCGTGGTAATTCAGGATCCGGGCAATGATCGGGCGAGGCCGCTCCCCAGCCGGCGGCTTCTGTGTCAGGGCGCGGTGGGCGCGTTCTACCACAAAACAGCTTGACAGGGCGTCCGGGGGCAACCAGCTCTCCAGCCACCGGGAAAGGAACACGTCCATAGGCCCCTTCTCGCATCCCTCCGGAAAGCCCACAAAGCGCAGATTGTTCCGCCGCGCCCGCCCTTCGGCGTCCTCCACACGGAGCGCTAGGCCCCGCTGCGTCCGCTCCAGGTCGGCGACTCTCTTCTTCAGGGCACCGACATTGCGGAGGTCTTGGTGCAGCAGCATCACGTCGGCGCCCACCGCGCCGATCTTCGCATCCAACATGTCACGGGATTGCGTGATGGCCGTTAGCAGCGCTGCATTGTCCGGGCCTGCCGCCTGACTCCCTCCGGCCGCCCCAGCACCATTCCCGGGGCCGGTGAACTTGTGGATGGGTCCCTTAGTGGCTGCATTGAGACCGCCTTTGCCTCTCGTCATGGCCGCCGGCGGGGTAGTCCGGCGGGAGACACTCACTATGGGTCACCCCACAGAAGCAAGCAGCAGATGGGACGTCCACGGCACCGCCGTTCCTCGGGTGTAGCGCGCCCCAGTTCGTCAAGAGATAGGCCAGACCCAAGGGGGGGGGGGGGCACACTCTACCGAGGCGCCGGGACCACCAGGCAAGGGCCCAAGGCTGAATCGCCGGATTGGCGCCACCAGATCCTCCGTCACTGGAAACGCCGCAGCCCCTCGAGAGTGTCAGGGCAGGTTGATCAGGATACACTTCTGGTCCACACCACCAATGCGTCGGGACCCCACTCCATAGGGTACGGTCACGAGCCCCAGTCTCTCGGCTCCTGTGACTCCGCTCCGGCGGCGCGAACTAAGATGGATGACGCCCAGCCGGCCTCAGGGATTCCCGGCGGGCAGGAGAAAATCGAGGCCCCGGCTCACCACGCGGCAGGTAGGCCCAGCATGGACGGCCCCCGATGGTCGGGCCAGCGGGCGTCTGTAGCTCCAAGAAGCACACCACCGGGTTCCGCCGGACCCCAGCAAACTCCTGCACTAGCAGAGATGGGGGAAGAGGAGGTAGGGCAAGGATAAATTAGCGGATAAGGATCGGGCCGGCAGGAGCTCTACAGAGCCGCGTCCGCCATCTTCGCCCTCGAAGCCACGCCCCCATCTCTATCACCCTTTTTAAACATGGGCACCAAAATACTCCCCTTCCAAGAAGATGGGATAGTTTTTTTAATGAAGCAGATCCTGAATAGAGAGAAAAAATTTTTACTCCAAGATACTGGATCTTGTTTCAGGACTGAAATCGGGAGTTCATCCGGTCCCATAGCTCCTGATGGACGCATATCCTTAATAGCCAGTTCTATGGATGATTCAGAAGGGGACTCAATTGTGGAATTGATATCTTCACCTATTCCCCTAAGTTCCACTCGCAGGTCATTCCTGGCATATAAATTTGATATATAATCTACCCAGGTTTGTTCCGAGATAGGAATTGGGAGGGGACGCACTCTTGTACCACAACCCTCCCCAATGAGAGTCCAAAATTGTCTAGATTTTCCTTGAACAGCAGCCTCCCGCAAGCCAATCTATAGGGAGTCCTCCTTTTCTTTTTTAATTTTTTTCTTTACCCTGCTTCTCCTTTTTTTGAGGAGAGATATATTTTCTGAAGTCTCTCTGCTGATCTACATATATATTGCTCCCTCACCAACTTATTTATTTCCTTATTGAGGGTGATAACTGCTTTAGGGAGGGAGATCTTACTTGTAATTAAATTAGATTTTTTTACTGCAGAGATAATCTCCTTCATAAAAGCCTCAAAAGAGGGTAGTTTCAAACCCTGCCAATTAAATAAGTTAGTTAAAGTTTTTTCAAGGATTGGCTCCAAACCCTTCATAGCTTTAAAATCCCAGAAACATCTGCCTGTTTTTTTTTTTAAAGGAGACCACGTCACCATTAAGCGACCAAAGGTCAGAATTAGGAGGATCCACTGAAAGTGTTAACATCATAACATTGTGATCACTGAAAGTTGATTCTACAACAACCAAGTCCCTTAAAAGAGAGAAAATACGGTGATCAACAATTACATAGTCCAGAATTGATTTACTTTGGGAGGAACTATGTGTATAATTTGCGGGGACATCAGACGGAAGCCTACCGTTAGCTATGAGCCCCTCCGTAATATACAATTCTTCTAACAGTAGTTTACCCCGTTTATTTGTTTTTATATTTCCTGGAAAAAGGGCTTGGGGAATCAACAGAGCCTCCTCTTTTGCTTTATTTCTAAAAAGCTCTAGGCTAAGGTTGGAAACTTTGCAATTTAAATCTCCTACTAATAGAAAGTTGGGGGAAGGAACTGTCTCCTTGATTTGTTTAATAAAAACGAAAACTTGTTTTAATAAAATATTAAAATGATCGTCTGGCGGTATATAGGCATTTATTATCATAAAGGGGTACTTTTCTCCCATATTATCTAGATTAAAAAGAGTCACTGCCTGGAAAAGATTACTGGGGTCTACGTAGTGGGAGAAATCCCACTTTATTCTATTGGTCAGTAGGCACGCAATTCCCCCTTTTGCATGTCCTCTACTGGAAGGGGTGGCTGCCACCTCCAACACAAAGTAATCTCTCCCTACATTCAATTTGTCAACACACCATGTTTCCTGGATGCAAATTACACTGGCATTCAAGGAAGAGAGGTACTGTAATTTTTCAGGGTTGTTGTTAATGCCAGCGGCATTCCAGGAAAGAACAGTGAAAGAGCTGCTAAAGGTGAGAAAACAATTTTGGGTTGTCTGACACCTTGGTCGACAAGGCACCGGGTAACCAGTTCCATTGCTGTTCATTCTCAATTATACCCCTATTTATTGTCATTGGTGCGGGGATAACATGTGTAACTAGCCTTTTCGTTTTTAAGACGCGAATCTTTAAGTCTTCAAAAGGCTTAGAAGAACCGGCTTGACCCAGGACCCGTTGATAGCCGTTCTCATAGTGGTTATTGACACATGTAGCTAGAAAGGGCACCACGTCAATCCCCTGACTCTGGAAAATTTCTGCTTGGTTTAGTATAAGATTCACTATCAACTTGGAATGGAACCTTACCCTAATAAATGACATGGCCCCAGTTCCTAATATCGTTACTAAGTCGATATCATTTGATTGAAGTAGTTTCAGACACTCTATGTCCTTGAAGCATTTCAACAGTAAAGTTCTATTCAATACCAAATCAAGATCAAATAGTGGGAGAAAATCTAAAATCAATGAGTCTGTATGGGTTTCCACCATATTATTAGAAAAGTTTTGAGCAGGTACTACCCCTTCTGCCAATGTATGGAAGGAAGGGGCAGTGGGGTTAAGAACGGTTGATACCACGGGAACAGATTTTCTTATTTCTATTACAGGAAAGGGGACCATCGGCCTTTCATCTTCTACGTCCAGATCTCCTGAAATTGGATTAGAACAATTGGTGGTAATTTCATTGATTTTAACAGGAGGAACCTCAGTATTGAATAACAAAATATTTGAATCATGCCTCGAGATCCCATTGTCGATCTCAACCTTAGTAGGGGGAGAGTTATGGCAAACTTGGGAGTCCTCGAAAATTATTTGTCTCTGCCTCCTCTTTTTAAATCTACGGAGAGGCTTCCTCTTTTTTCCTTTACTCTTTTTTTGTTTTCCCACTTTCTCCTCAACCTCCATCCCCTTGAATTCTGGGCCAAAAATGGGAAATAGTACCTTTTCTACATTGGCATCTAACAATACAACACTTTTTTCATCTATAACAATGCCTGGTTCTAAATCTTTTATACAGTTATAGGCAGACGTTTTAAAAACTGGGCATAATTCCTTCATAACAGGAGCAACTGGTATATTCTCAGATGGCAAACAAGATGCATTAGCTGGTATTTTTTCAGGGAGTAGAGTAGTACAAGGATCCATACAGGAATTCTTTTCTGGAGTTTTCAATAATAAAACCTTTAAGATTTGAGTGACAGATTCTAATACACAATCTGTACTACCCACAAATTTGCTCAATAACGTTAGAATTGAAGATAATAAATGTTCCAAGGAAATCAGGGATTCTGATATAGGTTTCTCAGATGAATTTGATCTAGGAGCATTAATGGCCTCAATCCCCGTTATATTAAGCATCAGACTCTTTGACATGTTAGTATGAAAGGATAAATCTTGGGATTTGAGGGATGGAGTGCTACTATAAAGATGTAAACCAGAGGGGGTAGCACCAATTGGGGTCTTTATAACCTCTAGTAATTTCCTGGACTCATCTGCCAAGTAGCGTCCACACAACTCTAAGTCAATATCCAAAGGCTGAGAATCCCCATTAATAACCTCCCTTAACTTGGAATGGCCTAACGAGATATTGGGAATACAGTTTTCGGATATTAGTGGATCCTTAGTTTGATGTAAATTATCCAGGTTAGGGACTGAACACTTGTCATTCTCAGAGAATATTGGAGGAGATGATAAGACACCCAAACTTGAATGTAAGCTTAAATTTAAATTTCCCAATTCCGTCTCATTCTTTTCCTGATCGGGCACTGAGTCATGCAAGGGAGTTGAGCAAGCACCCTTATCAAAAACAGTCTTTCTCCCACAACTGAAATATCTGGCTTTGGCCCTTCAATTGGAGAGTTGAGTCGTCCTTGTTTCGCAGGGGGTTGGATCTTGTCTTAGCACAGGATCTTCCCCCCAACAATCTCCCAGATCGAAGCTTTTTTGCGGTCATATTTCTGAGTATGCCTCAAAGAAGATAGAACAATACACAATGCCAGAAAACGATTTTAAATATGCTCAACGTTTAAAAAAGGCGAAGCAAATGAAGCGCATCGATCAAACCACAAGTGTTGAGGCAATTGCCAAGGTCTATAGTGGCTTGAATGGATACGAAATATATATGTTTAAAAATAAGTGGGCCCGGCCCAGCCTACTTCAGCCACTGAGGGCCACAGAGGGCCCGCCCTTTGCCCGGGCTTCGCCCCGAGCTCCGTCCCGCGCGCGTCCCGCTGCGCGAACCGGGTAGACTGGTTTTATCCTCCCAGGCGAGGGGGCGTTGCCGCTGCGGGAAGAGGCTGCAGGTGTGGAAGATCGCCTCGCAGTCCCGCAGCGGTGTAGGCGGTGTGGGCGTGTCCGGGGTCCAGCAACAGCTGAGGAGCGGGTGCCGCGACCGGGGAACAGGAGAGCAAAATCCGATCACGTTCCTGGAGAAGAAGCGCCCAGTCAGGTCAGCAACAGCCCCAAACACTGAGTATCACCCGCGCAGCGGGTGCTGCGAAAATTAATACGGGAGCCAGGCGCGGGGGGGCTTTGCCGCTGCGGGAAGAGGCCGCAGGTGTGGAAGATCACCTCGCAGTCCCGCAGCGGTGTAGGCGGTGTGGGCGGGTCCGGGGTCCAGCAGCAGCCGAGGAGCTGGTGCCGCGACCGGAGAACAGGAGAGCAAAATCCGATCACGTTCCTGGAGAAGAAGCGCCCAGTCAGGTCAGCAACAGCCCCAAACACTGAGTAGCACCCGCACAGCGGGTGCTGCGAAAATTACTACGGGAGCCAGGCGGGGGGGCGTTGCCGCTGCGGGAAGAGACTGCAGGTGTGGAAGATCGCCTCGTAGTCCTGCAGCGGTGTAGGCGGTGTGGGCGGGTCCGGGGTCCAGCAGCAGCCGAGGAGCGGGTGCCGCAACCGGGGAACAGAAGAGCAAAATCCGATCACGTTCCTGGAGAAGAAGCGCCCAGTCAGGTCAGCAACAGCCCCAAACACTCAGTAGCCCTTCTAAATAATGTAGCTTACATGCACAATTTTATGCATGGTGGTCTACATCAGACATCAAATCAATTTAAAGGAGTTGGTAGAGAGTTGTATTCATGTATATTAAAGTCTTCAGAGGTATTACTTCTCATCAAGAGCACAATGTTTGAGAAACACCCTTGGTCTCTGAAGGCATTCAGCTCAATGTGTTATCTCACTGGCAGGCTGACATAGATGCCTTGCCTTTAGGGACACATGATGATGCTGCTCGCTCTGACCCCTTGTCTTCCCTGGTCAGGATGAGACAAATCTGGATTTCTTAGAGATGGAAGAAGGGATTCTATCAGCTTGAGATATGGTACTTTGTTGGATACTCCATGAAGGCCAAAAATAACAAGCATTTGCAATGCAATAGGTCTTGCATTTGCAAGAGTTTAAGCTATTGGCATTGTGAATGACAATGCTTTTATTTATCTGGTTTGCTAATTACAATGACAATAGCTCAAACTCTTGTAAATGCGAAACATATTCAAAGAAGTGGCCGCCATTGTCCCGGGCTGTTCAGGAAACTGAAAGCGGGCATGTCGAACTGAATGTTGCGGGAAAGCATGTCGTGCCTGCAGTAGGAGAAACTCATTAAAGAAAATAATGCTTAGAGACTTAAAAAGACGTACCGTGTAACAATTGATGTAAACGGGCCAGTCCTCATGGGAGGTTACTAATGAAGACAGAGCGGTACTATGGAGGGACTAAAAAGCCTATTAATGAATCAGATGCCAGCATTTACGAAGGACAAAGACACAAACCAATGACAAATATAGGTGGAGAGTGGGCGGGACTTCTATTCCATACTCCAAAACAGCATGCCGCAGAGCAACGCATGCGCTGACCAGACTCGGCCTAAAAAAAGGAAAGAAAGGGGGTACATAAGTAACTAATACTCTTACTTCCAACTCTTTAGGCATGTGGAACAAAAAACTGAAAATCTAAAAGTAGGAGAAAAGTTGGTAGTTAACCAAAATGTTATAATATTGATCAGTGTATTTACTGTGCATTTATTCATCCCTTATGCAACTGATTCTGTCAAGGTCATTAAAACCCCTGATCCTAATAACATGCAAGAAAAATACAGTTTTGGATCTACTGAGGATTTACTTAACATTGTTATACTTGCTCTTGCTGTATTTATAGCCAATGATGAAAGGGGGAGCTCGGGTGTAATCATGTCAGTTTAAATTCTGAAACTTCGGGACCATATTTATTTAACTGTTTGATACCATGCCAATAAGGCAATACAAACATTTCATATCTAAATATTTGTGTGGCATTTTAAGCTCCGAGTGAATTTTCCCGAATCATGCCCTTATATATGTACATAGCCCATGCTACCCAAATACACGCATGGCTACTTCCACCCGTACCAACGTCACAACGACTTCTTGGAAAACCAGCTTAAGCAGTAAGGGACTTCCCCTTGCTTGAATATTGATTTCTCCAAGAACTCAGTTACTTTACAATGAAAAACTATTCCCAAGGGTTCATTCATGACGTTCATATGCACAACTTTATGTCGTACTATGGCATTCCTAAACACCTTCAAGGTATAAATATACCTTCACTTGCTATAGCAAGATACAGTGGTTCGGAGCAGTTCGAAGACCTACTTGCCCGACGCAGCTCGCTACAGCAAGTGCAGAAGGAAGCCAACTCTCCAGCTGACGTACTGATCAGGAAGCTGCCTTTCTCCTGCCGAGAATCGAGCTCCAGTGTTTCCGGCTCCCCTTGCGGGGTGTTGGGAAATCGAGTCCTGAGAAAGAGTTACCAGACCTCCTTCATTCTAAAAAGGTATGGAGCTGATTAGAACCTAGTGAAACCTTTGGTAGATTCTGGGCAAAATAACTAAACCTGCGCTACACAATACTTACTTCTTCCCTCTTACTAGACTTAGGTTAGGTACATTGGGGTAGACGTAGTTTAGAAGCACCAGTTGAGTATTTTATGCCCAGATGTAGGTAAATCTGATTTACCGACTCTAGAATACCAAATTTTACTGATTCGATATTCTAGATTCGGTAAATCAGATGTAGGTAAAAATTCTGTACTTTTTACCGAATCTGTATGATTCGGTAATTACCGAATCGGTATTTACCGATTCAGTAATTGCCTTTGATTCCCATTGGCCCCCTGATTTTGGCTTGTGTGCCATGTGACACACATACATGCCCCTAGGGGCATGATGTGCATGTACACAGGTATTCGTTATTTACCATGCAATAGAATTACATGGTAAATAACGAATCGGTAATGGCCTGTGGCACTGTTTTCAGTGCCACCTACATCTGGATTTACTGATTTGGTATATTTACTGATTCGGTATTTTACAGAATCGGTAAATTTACCGAACCGGTAAATTTACAGATTCTGTATATTTGAAGGTCCCTACATCTCCATTTGCAAATACTGGTCGGTAACGGCCGAATTCGGCCGTTACCGACCGGTATTTGCTGACCTACATCTGGCCCTTAGTCTGTTATTTATGTATGTATTTTTATATGGCTTAGAAACCATACAATGCTCTTACAGTATTATTTCATATTACGTTTTAGGCTGTATGGATTATACTTTGCATTCTGCCTAACGATTGTAGCACTTCACTTCTCTTGCATGAGAAAGAAGACTGTTCAATAAACCTTTTATTGAAAACGCCTGTCTCACTATTTCTCTGCAACTCTGTAGAAACGAAGCATGCACGATTGACTAAGTGAAATACTTATCAATTGTTTCCGCGACGCTGAGAAATATATTCTTATTCTTGGGGAACAAAGTTGTCATGTTTATGCGGTTGTCAGAAACTAATCCCTTCTTGTGTATTCGAGAAAGTTTCTAGTGACCTCTGAGTTAGCTGGCACACACACACAATTAAGTTTAGTATATTCGATAGAGACCTAGTTGACCTCAGTCGTACGTCAAATCTATAGGATATGTTATTCCAATGCGCAGAGCCTATTGGGAATATAGGACCTACACTACAAAATATTTCCTTAAAATTAGGATACAACCTGATTCTTAGATCCTCCAGTCATCAGACATACATTGTTTTCCTATATTCATATACAGCTGGAATTAACCTTCAATAAGACACTTTCCCTTACCAATTGTGCAAAATGCAATTGTACATGTCCTAAATATAGTTATAACATTGAATGGATGTATGACTTTTAAAAAGGAGTAGACTAGAAAAGATTATGAGGTGCAAATACAGTAAAAATAGTGTACAATTACAGATCATAAAGGCAGACTATTATTCTAAAAACCATATACAAGAACTAATCAATGCAGCTACGCAATTGTTATGATTTGTACAAAATACAGATGTTCTGTGTGCAATATACAATTGTGACATTATAAAATGTGTAAAAAGCAATAATGTTTGTGCAAAATGCAGTTGTCACAGAAAAATAATTCTATCTATTGCTATGGGCTACTCAGAACAGTTAACCGTTCGGCAACTATTGACAATAGTTTCCCTAGAGCAACACATACTCATATTATTACGCTTTAAAATTACTGTCATTAGCTCACTAATGGCATACCTGTAAAATCCTAAAAACAGGGAGTAACAAACTTCTTTGAATTTTATCAATGCATGTGCAAAATACAATTATGTGCGAAAAGGACAATGGGGTCGTTTGGCCGAAGGGGCAGGTGCCTCTTTCAGTCCTAACCTGTCTGACTAACTTTCATTTCATGAAGACCGGAACCTGCCCCAGCCTGACCTTCATGGCCCACCTCCTGACATACCCACTTCTTAAAGTTGCAAAAATAAGGCTGGATATGCCCACCATCGTCTGACTCCCATAGATGTTGCAGGCTGGCTCTATTGGCCACATCATCTAAATCACACTTCCTAGAACACACTTTCACCATACGTTTTAGTACTTGGTTCTGCTGGGATATAGACATATTCTGAGGTTTGTAGCCTACTGGGAGATTCAGAGAGGCCTTAATATCATGGAGGTTGACAACCCATTGGCCTACATACTTCTCCAGGTATGTTTTAATAATGTACCTAAAGGAGCCCTCCTCTGACTTTAAGAGACGGGCCCGATAGTTAAGGATCCTCTGTTTATATTTAAACAATTTATTAGTAGGAGCCCACTTTATCCTCAGGGCACTGTCCATGGAGCCATCTTTTCCTGGTGTTAGTTTCAATAATCTTAATGGCCCAGATGTACGAAAACCAAAAATTTGTAGGAATCGCTATTAGCGAGCCGCAAATGGGTATGTACGAAAGAACCGATTCCTTAATAGCGATTCCTACAAAATCGCAATAGCTGTTAAGAGATTGGTATTTAAGAAATCACAAAATTGCAATTTCTTAAATAAATAATCGCTAATTAAGAAATGGTCCCAAACTGCAGCTGAGAACAAGTGGATGATGTCAGAGGCCAGCTGGAAGCTGATTACATGGTGTGGCTCACAGGCAGAGCTCCTGACACATACAGGAAGCAGGGAAAGGCTTAGAAAAACATTTGACAGCACAGTTAAAGTTCAGCTCACCCACAACATGGCTGCAGAGAAAGGAAAGGAAGGTGGGAATCCCAGAAAATGCAAGGTTACATTTTCAGAGAGGGAGCTGTAGGTGCTCACTGACGAGTGCGTGGCCAATATGGACCTACTTTTGGGTAAGCATCCTTTTCTGTCCCAGATGAACAGAAAAACAGCATTTGGCAGGGCATCTTGGAGAAGCTAAATTCCCAGGGGGTAGCACAGTGGACGATCCCTGAAATCAGGAAGAGATGGTATGATCTTCGCTCACGAACAAAGTACAAGCTGGCCACCAGAAAGTCAGATGAGCAGAAGACCAGAGGCGGACCATCCACACATCCCCCCCCCATCTGCCATAGAGAGGCTGATTAAGGGTACCCTTGAGTCAGAGAGTGTCAGTGGGCTTGGGAACATCGACACCTCCATTGCAGGAGGCAGCAGCCAATGTAAGTCATTTGTCTTCATGTTATGCCCAATAAAATAATCCAAACCACAATATATACAGCACAGCTAGCAAAATTCCTTTGGGGTACTAGGCCCACCCAGGCAATATATCATGGGAGTTGTAGTGCACTCCCTCAGTGTGTAGTACTGAGTGCTGATGACCAGACCAAAATAATGTTCACTTCACCTACATGACATGCACACATGCAGCAGAGTCACAACATCATGGTGCCAAAAGTGTACCCCATGTATTTACAAAACATTATGTACAAATATCTCCCACAGATCACAGCCCGGATGTGACTGCACCTGGGACAACTGAAGGGGGTGCAGCGACTGCCGTCCAGCCAGAGCCTAACACACTAACATCACCCCCACCCTGCACTTCAACATCAACCTGCAGAAGAGCCACCAACAACCCACTGTCCCAATTTACAGATTGTGAGGGCAAACAATCCACAGTAGTAGACTCCGGCACAACAGAGGCCAGGCCAGTCCTGTGAGGAGCCACATGGACACCATGGGTAGACCTGCTGGAACACCTCCCTTCTATGGTGGCCTTAAGCAATCCATTGTGCGGATACAGAGGTTGCTGAATAAAAGAAAATGTTGGGGTCATCAGAGAGCTACAGCGCTTGACCAAGGCAGTTGAGAAGGGGTAGGAACAATGGCAGATGTTAATGGAGCATGAGCACAAGGCGGGGAACATCGTTTACAACGCGGTGTTTACACCGCACTACCTTAACAATGCTGCCATTACAATGCAAGTCGTTACTACGACTTGCGCTGGATGGCGCTGTTGGTTAAGGAATATTGTAATTTTATATTCCAACACCTTCCCTACTGTTACGTGGACCGGTGTTGGAATATAAAATTATAATATTCCATAATCCACGCCCTCCAACGCAAGTTGTTGTAACGACTTGCGTTGTAATGGCAGCGTTGTCAAGTACAGCGATCTAAAAGTTCGCGTTGTACTGACATACATCCGCACAGGGCTTACCATATACGCCACAGACAATTCTTAGGGCACATTCACACACTCAATCAACCACCTTGCAAATGTCACTTCGAGCCTGGCCAGGCATACCTTCAACATACAAATGGTCATGTCCCACTGCTGCTAGTATTTTGCTTGTGACCTGGTGCAAGTCACCACAGTCCTGGAAAGTATACAGAGAAACAACCTGTGTGTGCCCCACATACCCCCACCACCTGAGTGAGAAGGGATCAAGTATAAGTGGTGTCTCTGCGCAGGAACCTCAACAACTGAAGTGAACACGTCGCAATCATTCAGGGAATGACACAGTATCTGCCACCCAAACCAGCACAGCGGAGGAGACCACCCACACAAAAGGTCGCAAAAAAGATCTCTATGCTGAGTTCCTGTTGTGTTACCTTTTTCCTATTTTCACACTTTAATTCCAATATGTGGAATTGTGTTTATCAAATTGTAGTAGCCACCTGAATAACAGGTGGCCACTGAGTTATGCACCAGCCTTTCCCCTTTGTGTCACATCTTTTGTACTGTGTCATGTCTTTACTCACCTCAGAAGTAGTTTTGTGTAATCTCAGATAGTAGTGCATGCCCCTCAGCCACACGTGTTCGTTTCTGCTGCTCCTGTGATGATTGATGGTCATCATCAGATTCATTGTCAAACTCTGGCTCAATGGTGACAATTGCACAGGTTGCTATGATCTTGCAGCATGTGTGTGGCTTGTAGAGGAATGATCCACCTGTCTTGTGTATGATGTGGAAATGGTACTAGGTGTTCTTGGAGTGAGATAAGGTGTGCGGATCCAGGGTCTCAATGCATACACACTGTCACCTGAGGGCAAGAGGGGGCAGGGCCAGACTGGGAACCACAACTGGCCCTGGCAAAGTGCTCGCCCCTCCCCACTTGGGGGTTGGGGGTGCCGCCGAGCTCTTAGCCGCGGCTGGTTATCGGCCGATTTTTGTACAGGGCCGGTTTTGCAGCTATGCTGCAAAAACGGCCCTGTAACAAAAACGGCCCCCAGGGGCTGCTATGACCAGTCCGGTATATATTAGTTCAGATCACACATACACTCCTGGCAAGTGCTTTCATTGCTTCTCTGGACACCTTACCTAGCAGGTAACTATCTCCTAACCTGCACTGTGCCAGCCGGGTGTTAATGCCACTGTGGAGGAAGATGAAGGAGTTGTGGCTGCTCCCTGGATATCTGGCCACAAGGTCTGTGATAACACAGGAGGCTTCACACACCATTTGCACGTTCAGGGAATATGCCGGACTGGGAACAGAAACTGGCCCTGGCAAACTGCTCAGCCCCCCCCCCCCCCCCCCCCCCCCCCTGGTGTAAAGGGGAGTGCAGCCGAGCAGTTTGCGAGGGTCAGGTTTGGCCAATTTTGTTACAGGGAGGCCAATATTGCTGACCCCCGGTAATAAAATCGGCCCCCATGGGCCCAAAACTGGCCCCCACCCTAGTGGCCCACCGGGTAAACAACCGGCGCCCGCTACGGCCAGTCCGGCCCTGTTTCGATGGATATATTCTTTGGTGGCATATGGCTATATATGTCCTATCCACACAACCAATTACATTGGGGAAATAAGCTACCCTGCAGAATTAGAGTTTTGTCTGCTGCAATGATTGGAGTGTTCCAGGAAAATATGTGATGGTTTAACTTTCCTACCATTACGTCAATAAATGTGTGGATTAACCTAGAAAGTGAGCTTTGTGTCCCACTCCTGCCACTTCTATCACTTACTGGTAGCTCCATGACGATAGGAGGTGTAGGCAACACAAAACTTGCACATGGGAGGGTATGGCGTTGCTCCGCTATGTTGGTGCCTGTAGCTGGGGATGTAAAACAGCAATCAGGTCTAGTATGACCTGACTACTCAGTCTATACCTGTCTATGATCTCTTCTGTCAGGTTTAAATAGGATGACCCTCATCCTGAATATCCTCTCATGTCTCCGCCTCCTCCTGTCACACAGCGCCAAAATCCTCATACTCCTTGCCAAGATGGATAATGCCGCCATTGTGAGAGAGCCAAATGCATTTTAGGGCTCTTTTTATAGTTTACACATGATTCCCATCTGGTCAGGATCAGTGGTAATTGCATTTCTTAACAGGCTCTTTTTTCCCCATTGGTAAATAGGTAATCCTTAGTAAATGTGGTTCCAATTTGCTAATAGGGCATCGCAATTTAAGATTCCCTATTTCACCGATTTCCAAATTGCGATTCCTACGTCCATACAATCTCTTTTTCTTTCCACTTTATTTGTCTTATTTCTTTCCTGAAGGCTTTCCTACGTAGTTTTATTAGGCACTCCCTATTAATTCCTCCTGTTTTATACGTCTCCCATATATTCTTATTCAGTGATGACTTTGCCAGTGCCTTGTCAAAACTAAATGAACCTTTCCTCACCCACCCACTATTTAATCCTGAGGATGTCTTGTCCCTTATAGCGACAATAAAGTTCTTGAAATCTTCAACTATATTCGGAAGCGATTTATTAGTTTGAGAATTCAACAACTCCTTCATACCCTTTAAAATGTGAACTTGTCGTTTTGTGGACCACACTAATCTACGCTCATTCCCGCAATAAATTGCCTGACTACTTTACCAGTGATCTCTTTGATGGGCACCACTAAACCGCGAAAGCACGTGTGGTTAGTGATCACTACCGACCAGATCTCCTATTACTAGATCCTTTACTAACCCACATTTTCAGCTGAGATTAAAACATAATCGATCAGTGTAGCCACCTTCCCGTTATCAAATATGGGCTGGGATGGCTGATCTCCAACACATCTGCCATTTATAAAAGTCCTATTTAGGTTGTCTAGCAGAGTAACTAGTTGTCTACCCATCCCATCCCCCCACTGACACAGCAAGACCTGACAAGGGTTCCAACAGAGCATTTTATTTCTCTGATTGTAGCTCATCCTTCAACTGGTTAGATGGAATCTTTGCATTAAAGTCACCCATCAATAAGGATGGCACATTAGGGTAAGCCAAATGAATCTTTTCCAATAATGCTGCCAGCTCTTTAACTTGTTTTTGTTTACTTTTTTCGCGGGGAAGTACGTATTGATTAGTATTAGATCAGGAAAGCCATTTTAGGTTTAAAGTATTTTATTGAAGCAGGGTAAAGAAGGAAACAACAAGGACATGAAAAAGAAAAACCACAGGTGCCCCACAATCAATGCGTGCAATACAGTAGATACATCAAAGCACTTCTGTCTCCTCAATGGGCATCATCCAGCATGGAAATACAGCTTGCGCGCCTGTGGTTAAAGACAAGAAAAAAAAGGGGGGGGGGGGAGAGGGAAGGGGAGGGAGGGGAAAAAGGAAGAAGGGGGAAAAAGGGTGGGGAAAAAACCCTGCTCCATATCCTACCCAACCAACAAACCCCCCAACTACAGCACCCCAACCCACCCCCTGCACTGTGCCAATGACCATCTGCTCTCCCCTCGTAGCGACCCTCCGGTTGACTCCGCTACTAGACGCCGACTCCGACCAATCAAACAGGCGGATCCGGCGGCGGTGTCAGCCGCAACAGCCTGAGATACCTCGGGCAGGTGATCTCCCTGAACTCAGAACACAACAGACTATGGAAAGGTGCCCACAGCTCCTCAAAAGCATCTACATCCCCCACTGCCACTAAGGACATTTTTTCCATGCCAAGAACATGCCACAATCTATGCAGCCAGCCGACAACGGTGGGGAGCGTGGTGGAGCGCCAGTGTATGAGAATGTTTTGCACCGCTGACCCCAGAGCTATCGCAATCTGTCTACCCCTTCTAGACCTGAGGGGGTACATCAACCCATTCGGCAATCCCAATAGGACATAGGCAGGGAACCGTGGCAGCTCTATCTCGAAACATTTGTCAACCTCGCTAAGGACCTCCTCCCAGTAAGAAGCCAAAAGGGGACAATCCCACAAAATATGTGTAAGCGTGCCAGTTTGGCCACAGTTACGCCAGCACGTCCCTGGTATTGACCTATCCATCTCATGTAATTTCTCAGGAGTGCGATACCAATAGGTCGAAATTTTGGTGAAGGTCTCCGTGAGCCCCGTGTGATAGGCAGAGTGGCGTGAGCGGTAGGAGATGTGGTCCCACTCTGTATGACTCAACACTCGACCGAGCTCCCGTTCCCAGCGCTCCCGACCCGGGCTGTGAATGTGAAAGGGGGGGGGCTGTAGCATCTTGTACAAATCAGAGATAAGCTTAGCGTCCGACGTGCGAGTGATTAACCAGCGCTCATACACCGTGATCTCCCGGTCTGCCCTTTCGCGCACTTGGGACTGTAGCGCCCAGTGGCGCGCCTGCATATACCGCATGCGCTCCGTCTCAGGGAGGCCATAATCCCGCCGCAAGTCCTGGAAGGGGATGACACCCTCTGGGCCATACAGGTGATACAAGGTGCAACAGCGGGCCGCCCGCCAGCAGTCGTAAGCGCCAGGCTCAGTTCCCGGACCAAAGTCCAGATTGCCAATTAGCGGCGTGAAGGGAGAGGGAAAGGTAGTGAGTTCATGCCTAGTGGCCACTGAGTCCCACACCCGAAGTGGGACATGCGTCACAAAAGAGGCGTATAGGTTAGGGGGTCGATGAGCCCGTCTCAAGAATGGCACCTCCTGTAGCGTTCTGCCTGCTACCGCCTGGTCCTGAAACAGCCAGTGTTTGTCTGACTCCCACCGGCTCCACTCCACCAGATAGCGAAGTTGGGCGGCCTGGAAATATTTCCGTAAATCTGGTATCTCTAGCCCTCCAGATTCAGGTGCCAGCGTAGCAATGTTTCTTTTAATCCGTGGCCTACGGCCCTGCCACACAAAACGCGCAATAGCCGACTGAGTCTCTGCGAGCCATCCTGCGGGGGGTTGCAGCGGCAGCGCCCTGAACAGGTACAGTACCTGAGGTAGAAGGGTCATCTTCACAGCGGCCACCCTACCCAGCAGCGACAACGTGCCCTTATCCCACCGAGCCAGTTCCTCTCTGATTTTCGTGCTCAAAGCCGCATAATTGGCCGTGACCATCGCTGGGAGGGAGGGTGCCAACAGGATCCCCAGATACGGAATCCGGTCCCCGGACCAGCTCAGAGGGAAAAGCCTCTGTAGTTCCGCCCTGGTGGCGTCTGTTAGCGAAATATCGAGGCCAGCAGATTTCCCGAGATTCACCTTAAAGCCCGCCACCGCGGCGAAGAGGTCCAATTCCGCGATACAAGCCGGCAGCGACCTCCGCGGGTCATCGAGCGTCAAAATGACGTCGTCCGCATAGAGGCTAATCGCGTGGTGAAATTCTCCCATCTTGACCCCGATAATATCGGGGTTCTGTCGAACCCTTTGAGCAAACGGCTCCATATAAAGAGCAAAGAGCAAAGGGGACAGCGGGTATCCCTGTCGCGTACCCCGTTCTATGGGAAAGGGCCGGGAGCTGCCTCCGTTCACTCGGACCACCGCGGACGGAAACCGGTAGCAGTTGAAAATCAGGTGCCGGAACTTCTCGCCTACCCCGAACTTGCCCAGGACCTTCTCCAGGTAGGGCCAGTGCACTCTATCAAAAGCCTTCTCCGCGTCGATGGAAAGGAGCATTCTTTCCCCGGGGATCCTGGAGGCCTTCTCAAGAATATGAGTCACCCTCTTCGTGTTGTCCACCGTCTGCCTGCCAGGCACGAAGCCGGCTTGATCCGAGTCGACCATGCCCGGGAGATGAAGTGCCAAACGTGCCGCCAATATGCTAGTGAACACTTTCAGGTCCACGTTCAGTAGCGAGATAGGACGGTAGGATCCACAGGCAGTCCGGTCCTTGCCCGGTTTCGGGATCACGGAGACCGTGGCCTGGAGAAATTCGGGCGGAATGGCGCCCGGCTCCGAGAACGTGTTGAAGAGGCGTGTCAACAGAGGCGCCAGCTCCTGACAGAAGGTCTTATAAAAAAGAGGGATGAAGCCGTCCGGGCCCGGGGCCTTGCCCGGCTTAAGCCGGGAGATCGCCGTAACCACCTCCTCGATACGGATCTCCCGCTCCAGATACTGGGCCTGATCCGGCGTCAACGACGGGAGCGGCACCGACTCCAGATAGTCCGCCTCCGCACGGGCGGAGGGGGCCTCGCCAGTGTAGAGGTCAGCGTAAAAACTACGGAAAACGTCCGCAATTTGCTCGTCTTCCGTGACTGAACCTCCGGCAGGGGTAACCAGCTCCTGCACCCGGTGCTGTTGGTGTTGCACCCTAAGCTTGTTGGCCAAGAGCCGTCCGCACCTGTCGCCACCGGTATAATACTTGTGCTTCAGACGAAGCATCGCGTACTCAGCCCGGTCCATGTCAAGGGCAGACAAGAGTTTCCTGGCGGCTTTCAGTTGTCTCCAGACCCTGAGGCTCCCGTCCTAAGATGGACCTGCTCCAGCTCCCGCACCTGTCGGGTAAGCTCATCCCTCTTGAGCTGGCGATCCTTGTTCTCCGCCGAGGAGATAGCGATAAATTCGCCCCGGAGCACAGCCTTCAGGGCGGCCCATTGCCTCGCGCGGGAGGTGTCATCATTATCGTTCACGCGCTGGAAATCTGCAATGGCCGCGCGAATCTGTTGCACCGTCGACCGTCTGTGCAATAGGGTGTCCCGGAGTCGCCAGACCCCCCTTGGTCGAGCCACCGGGGGTAAATTGAAGATACCCTCCACCGGCGCATGGTCGGAAAGAGAGAGGACCCCCATGTCGGCATTCGAGGCCAGAGCGAGCATCGGGCCAGTCACAAGTAGATGGTCCAGTCGCGCGTAGGACTTGTGTGCGTGTGAGAAATAGGAGTACGCGCGGGTCGCAGGGTGGAGGCGGCGCCACATGTCATGCAAATCCAGCTCCTCAAGTCGGGTGCGAACCGAGCCCGAAAGCTCTCCCAACTGGTAGCGCCGTTGCACAGACCTGTCCAGAGCCGCGTCGAAGACCAGATTCAAATCTCCCCCCAACACTATGTGCCTATCAGAGGTGGACGCCACGTCTTCCAGTGCCCTGTGCAAAAATTGATCTTGATGGACGTTGGGACCGTAGATAGAGCCTACAGTCATCACCTGGCCCCTCACCCTAATCCTGTATGCTAAGAGCCTCCCTTTCTGTTCCGCTACCTTTCGTAAGACCTCCCCCCTGAACCCCCTGGAGAACAGAAGTGCCACCCCTGCCGTTTTAGAAGCGCTGGAGGAAAAAAGCTGCGTGGGGAACTTGGGGGTACGCATTCTGGGACAATCCTTGGCCAGCAGATGGGTCTCTTGTAGCAGGCAGATGTCAGCCTGGGAGTTCTCTAACAGAGACAGCACTGCCCGCCTTTTAACCGGGTTATTCAGCCCTTTTGCATTCAGAGTAACAACCTTAAGGGCCATCAAGGAGGGGAACCCTTAAAACGCACATGAAGGTGGGCAAGGCCCAGCAGGCGAACATAGAGGCCACCTCACGAAACCTCAGCGCACAGCAAACGCAGACATCCCTACGGCACAGTGCAGTCCCCAAACCCCAAAACCCCCCAACTAAGTGGATCCCCCCCCTCCCCTGGAACTTCACACACCCAACCCCATACCGCTCCAAACTCCCAGCCCCCCTGCAAACCCCCAAACTCAAAACATCCCCCTGCAATTCCCAATCCCCATCCCCGCTCCTCAAGTCATTCAAAGAAGTCATTGTCCCAGTCCGGTCCTTATCGGACAAGGCCGTGGAAAGTTAGTCTAGTGGACGTCCAGCCACAACCACCTGCACTCGCCATCCCGTCCCTCCCCACCCCCAGAACTCCCGCACCTGCAATAAGGAAAGGCTAGTGTAGACTCCCCCCGGAGTAAGTTCAGGCCGTCAAGGCCACTTCGCCAACCGCTGTTGCCCTGGAGGCCTCCTGGATGGCGGCCGACATGTCCGCCCGAATCGTGGGCGAGTCAGGCCGCTCCGGTGGCGGGGAGCGCCTCTCCCCAACCTGCCGCCAACCATCTCGGGTGCTTCGTCTGCGGCGCGGCGCCGGGGTGTCTGCATCCGATGCCGTGATGCCCAATACTGCGCACACATCCTGGAGGGACCGGAGCTGGTGCAAAATGCCGTTCCATCTGAAAATCAGGCGGAAGGGGTGCCCCCAAGAGTACTGCGTTCCCTGCTCCCGGAGAAAGTCCGTAGCGATTTTGAAGGATTTTCTCTTCTGCAGCGTGACCGTAGACAAGTCCTGATAGAGGGCTACCGGGTGATCTCTGAAGCTGAAAGGCTGCTGCCGCCGTGCCTCGCGGAGGATCCGCTCCTTCAGGGGGAAGTCCGGTAGGAAGGCCAGAATGTCCGGGGGGGGGGCGCCGTAGCTCTGCGAGGGCGGCCCACTCGGTGCGCCCTGTCGATGCGGACTCGAAAATCCTCTGACTCCCCCAAAATTGCACGGAAGAGGGCCTCTAGGTAGGCGGTCACGTCTTCACCCTCTTCGCCGGACGGGACGCCCCGGACCCTGATGTTGTTCCGCCTGGATCGGTTTTCGAGGTCCTCGGCGTGGGCCTGCAGCTCAATCTGCTGCTCCCGCAGCCGCAGGACCTCTTGCTGCAGATGGGTGATCTCTTCGTCCCTGGAATGACCAGCTTCCTCCACGGTGTTGACTCGCTCCCCCAGGGAGTCCACCTCTCTCCGCACCTCGCGGACCTCCCAGGCCACCTCCTGCTTCAAAGTCTGAAAATCCTCCCTTAAGAAGCTAAACAGCGACTCCAGGAACGATCGTGTCACCGGGGGTTCCCCGCCTTCAGCGCCTCTAGAAGGGGCCGGGGAGTTCGGAGCGGCCTGGCTCCCTCCGCTGCGCAGGGCACCGCGTCCCAACATATGCGGCAAAGTCCGGTCGCCTCTCCTCTGACCCCTGGCATTCGACATCCTGGCGGCGCGGGAGCCACCGTTGGCCGTCGCTCGGCGAGGAGGCCACTAGGGTCAGAACTGCTATTCGCCAGCCAGGAAGCACCGCCACACAGAGGCCCCGACCAAGGCCGGGCGGCCAGTCCGCGGTACCCAAAATGGCCGCCCGTTACAGTCAACGGGCCAACGCCCAGGGGATGAGGCCTACCTCTGTCGCGAGTCCAATGGCGATAAACACAGCCGGAGGGCAGGCTCGCGGGGCAAAGGTAGCCGGGGCCGGCACGTCTGGATGAAGAAATGCTCCGGAAGCGCGACACCACTCCGCCACGACCAGGGTTGGGCCGGGGCGGCCGCGCAAGGCGAGCGTTCTCAAGCCCCGGACTTGCGTAGTAGCCGGAGGCCGGCTCCGCTTCCGTCGCCCTCCTCCGTTCGGCTCCGCTCCGCCGGCGAAGTCCTCCTCGGTACCCACTCGATCACCACGGTGCAGGCACTTCGGCAGGCCACTCACACCCGGCAAAGCACATCGTCGAGACCCCAAGCCTGAAGGCCTCGCGGCCTCCGGGCCGCACACAAGCTGACCAGCGGGCTCCGCCCCAGGCTATCTCGGTCAGAATCGCACCTCTGTCGGGGCACCCAGGGCTCAACGAGTGCTCCACACCACCACGGGGGTCACCAGGCTCAGTCACCGCTCGATCCGGGGGGGAATCAGCGGCTGCGAGCGGTGCAGGGTTTCAGGGGTCCGGGAGCTCTCGGCAAGTGCGACCTCTCAGCCCGCCATCTTGGCCACGCCCCCCAGGAAAGCCATTTTACCCCATTTTCTTCTTTTTTTTTATACCAGACCAGAAACTGGCAAAGTCAACAAATGAGTGCACTCCTTGAATAGGATGACCCCAACAACATCATATTTTACATCCATCATAACAGCTAAGCCCCCAGCAGGGCGGACAAATTGCATCCTAACTGCATTAGCGCTAAAGACTCTCTAATCGCTCAGCACAACATCATCCAGTTCCCAGGTTTCTTGCAAACCTGTAATCATAACTTTCTTCTCAACTATGACAGACAGAAGAGATCCAAAGATCCTTTTCATCCCGGCGATATTCTAGGACAAAAGATTAGCTCAAACAATATCAGGATCTACGGAAAAGGGGTTTTGATGTCACCTTTTTTGAGTTAATTATACCTACAATCCAATTCCAGTTGGTATAATTCTTTTCTGACGGTTAGTGAAGATTTGCTTCCCCTTTTCAGATTTCACAATGAAGATTGTTCCAGACCCAGCACCCTACTGGTCCCCCAAACCCGCCAACCGGGAGTCACGATTGTGCTGGTTAAATTGTGCCCGATTAGCTTCTCCATGATCTTTTCATAAATTGGCTGCTCCCTAGAGAATGCAGGCTGTTGGGTAAATGTGTGGTAGATGTCAACGCCTGACTGCGGTAGCTCATACAGTGAATTCAGAACTACTACTCCATCAATCCTGGAATAAAAATGCACCCATACACATGGCCAGGAATCAGCTGTATCACAGACTTTAGGGAAAGCGACCAAGGAAATGTCTTTAGAGGATATTTTGGCCAACTAAGGTATTAACTTGAACAGAGATAAAATACTCGATCTATTTAACACACATTCTGACTCTGAGTCAGCGAAGATGTCTGCCGGTTGGAAGACCCAGTCCACTTCCACATAGAGGTTGGATTTAATTCCCTTGTCCCACCTTAGATCAACCTCCTGCCTGGAGATCTCAGCTCCAGCCATTGCAGCAAGTGCCACCTTACCCTGTGAGGACACTAATGCATCATAGCCCTTCTGTACAGGCTTATTAGCAGGGCTATAATCCACTATTGCTAATTCAGTCTGTATTGAGACCAATTGGAGGAATCCATCTCCTGAGAAACAGAGGCACTTTCCTTGGTTGTTATTGGTAGGATGGCCGGCTCCCCAGGATGCGGATCCATCTCAGGGAATGTAACCCTTTATACTTCTCTTATTTAGCCTTCACAACCCCCTTTTTGTCTTTCTTCTATCCTTTCTTTGCAGGGCTTAGGGCCAGGATCCTGAATAATTGCCACTGGGTTATTTGTTTTGGATTTTGTGAACATTGAGAAAACTTCACAAGTTTTCCCAGAATTAGTGGCTTGGCTCAGCAGTTCCATACCATTATTTATAGCCTCTGGGACTAAATCATCTTCTTCTTTCGAGAGAACTTCCAAATAGTTTGTCTACTGACCGGTCACATCTTTTGACCTTTCTTTGGGGTTTAAGCCACAGACCACCCACTTGAACACTGGCGTTTACAAAAGTAGGGTCAAAACTTTTTTCACTGATCAAGATTTCCTCCACAACTGACTTTATGGGTAGTTCTTCCAGTATTACTGAATATTACTGAGAAAATGTCTAGAATCTGATTTGAGCTGTTGGTAGATTTCTCCAATAAGTACAAAATGTATGACAGTACATGCTCCGGGCTTTGCAAAGACCTTGCAAATGACACATAATTGGATGGGATGTTAATTGGTGGATCCGATTGGTCAGGAGACACCTAGATATTTGATAATATGGCAGTTGAAGAACTAGGGGCACTCAAGAACATGGTCATAGATTGTTTTTGCAGCGTAGGCGTTTTGGTCAGTGCTGCCATACTGCTGTTTATCACCACAGATTCTGGTTTAGGTGTAGTCCGGTGCTAGTGAAAACTGTGAGGCCGGGGAAGCTGATTTAGCCTCTGTATTCTTACAGACTAAGGAGCTGCAAACTAAAGAGTGATCTCAAGGTGGACCTGTAGTTGCTTCCTTGGAAAGGGACGCTTGGTTATGATTTTGAAACGAAGTATGAGGCCCCCCCTAGGTTCTCTGCAATCTCAGGCAGATGGATTTCCTCAGCCTTTGACGTCCCGGTCAGCGTTGTCTGCACCACTAAAATAGGAATAGAGGTTCCCTAAGATCATTTTTGGTGATCCGCTGGTATTATGCCTCTTTCTTCAAAAATTCCCAGATGGACCGCTCTATTTCTTAACTGGTTAGCTTTATCTTTTGACAGTCTAGTAAACAGTATTGTTCCTGGTCTAAGTTTCCATGCAGTCATATACCCCCTGAAGGAACATGGAGCAAAATAAGAAAAATAATGTCAAAGAGGATCATTGAGGGTGGGAGGACCCTACATCCCGTAAGCCGCAGCAGGTCATATCCAGGTCACTTCTGCAGGAGCGGGCTCTGATATCCTAATGAGGTCACTAATGCCACAATACCCTCAGATCTTGATGACTGCCATGGCATTCGCCTCCTTCCCCTTCTCACCACTCTGCAATAGGTTTTTAGGGAGTGTTAAGAAGACAAAGTTGTAAGGTGGCTCCCAGGGCCCATGTCTTTCCTTAGATCGTCCAAAGATGGAGGAAGATTCTGAAGAACGGACGCCTCCTCACCTTCCCTAGTGGATGAATGACATCCTGATACTTCAGAGAAGGAGCACAAGCATTCTAGATGACCCTGCTCCGGGTTACAGGTACAGCATACTATTGAGGTAGAGTGATCACTCCCCGCATAGGCAAGCCGCGCCGACCTAACATCGGCCGCCTCCGCTTACTGTGGGGTGCTGTCCTGTGCCCTAGGCACTTACCCCCTCACGCCTCAGTACCTCGTTCCACAAATGTCTCCTTACATCCGGCCTTCTTATGCCTCAGCCAGCCTGGTCCGGTCATGCGTCTCCTTACTCCACCATTATACTTTGCTAATGTGCGGGCCCTTGGCACAACACCAAAGGGGCCCTGAACAGAGCCCTGTGAAGCTTAGGCAAGCAGCGGTCGTCAGTTGGGTCACGAGACAAGACAAGAAGTTGTTGCTAATGGAAACGCCCCACCCACCACTCACTTACAGGCACAAGGGTCATGCCGGACTCACGGGTCTTGCGGGGCTCTCTTGACTCGGAGCCCCAACCGGACCTAAACTAGAGTTTCCGCCCCCCCCAGGTGCCCTCATTGCCACGGCCTCACACCGCTCTGCTCGACTCTCTGCCACTTGGCCGCTCAGACTGGACCCCACCTTGGCTGCTGCAGACCACGCCTCCAACCTCCAACATCTCCAACGTCTCATATACACATACAATGCACACTGTGTTGTGCTCTGGCCACGAGTGCAAGGTTTAGGAATGCAAATCTAACTCCCTGCCCGCGTTCTTGGTGGCAGAGAAGAAAGGTTTGCTCCTGCCAGGCGGGAGCAGAAACAAAACCTGCTCCAGCCAATCAGGAGGGTTGCGGGCTTCTCCCACAGTCACTAGCGTTGTAAAGTTGTGGGTGGCCCGGGTGAGACCAAGGCACCCACCATACACAATAATAAAAAAGGTAAATGCCACTGCAGTGAAGGAGTGGGCTCCCCCACTGCCATTAAAAAATGAGCTATGGATGCCCCAGGTGAAACTGGGACAGCCAAAGTATAAAAAAAAACCATAAGATGCTGCAGTGTGCAAGTGGGCTCCCCACGCAGACAGAAAAAACAAAAAAACATAAATCCTGGCTGTGGTTGCTGCATGTGGGACAAGGGCCCCCACAATTTAAAAAATATAAAAAGAACATTAGTCACGGCCTCGCCAATTCAATAGAGAAGTGTCAGAGCTCCAAAATGCCCTGCATAGGCTACGTTTTAAAGTATTCTAGTTGCTGTGGTGCCCCAAGAAGGAGCAAGGGCACCACCAACTACAAATAAAAGTGTTGTTGGGGCTGCAAGAAGCAGAGCAGCTCGACAGGAATGTTAACAAAACAGTAAGCCTTCTGGCTCACTGAATGCATGACCCTGGGAGGGCTTACTATTTTAGTCAAAGCACTACAAGCTAGAGCTCTATGGCCTTCAGCTAGATGGTAGGGACCTTTTGTGGTTGGTGTTATGGCTGCATTTAGTGGTCTTAAAAGTGTTAAAGGAAGATTCAAACACATGTATGGTTGTTTTGAAATTTAAAAAAACTTGTGATTAAAATATCTTTGTGAGAATTTCTGTTATTTATTGTCATTTGTATATTTATGAGAAATACATTCTATTAAGGTCATTGATAAACTATTGTGGTGCCTTTTCGACAAAGCCAATACAGCTCCTTTAGATATGGTGATGTGTTGACTGATCCTCAGATAACGCAGAGAAACCTCTCTTTTATAGTTTGGTGGTCTGACCCTTTGACAAAGCTAGAAGGTCTGTCTTATTTAAAAATGACACAACTTTACATTGTTACTCTAGGTCGTGGGCACTCACAGTGGACAAAAGGTATGGTCTGTGGTATGGACCAGGGCCACATCCATGCCAGTGGGGGACGGGGAAGGGAGGGAGCACTGCTTTGGAAGATGAGGGGTGGTGTAATGTGGGGATAGGAGACGAGAACCATGTACGCGGTCAGTTAGTCATGGAGGTATTTTGAGGGTTTAATTTCATACTGCCCTCTAAATTAAGACCCTAGTCTCTAGAAGAATCATATATTAGATCAGGCTATATTATGCTGTATCTGAATCTATATCCCTCTGTAGCACTTTGGGTTAAGCCTTCTCTGGTCACTATTACTGCCTTGGGAAAGTCAAGTGTGAAAAGGAATTAACTAGAGTATCGAATTAGAGTGAAATAGAATTGCACAAAAACCAAAAGGCCTGGGATCAATTCCAGCTTCCCCCTTGACCAAATTGTGTCATCCTAGACAGTTGTTTTAGTTCACTTTTCCTCCTTTTTCTTCGCTATCACATATGAGAGCACCTTAAAATACATGCGTTTGAGAATTATTTATTAAACTAGAATATTGTCCATGTATAACAGCCCAGGCACCCAGAGGGTCCACATGACAAATGACCTACCTCTTAGTTCATTATTGTCATTGTTGTCTGGGTGGGAGGATTGAATGAATGTTTCTATGTATGTTCATTTTTTTAAACTATGACTTTTAAAATATACTTCTCAATGCACTGATATAGTATGATGTACTAAGGTGACAAGCTTCTGCATGTGAATGACATACACATTTTTTAGGTCTCGCCTAGGTAGCGTGCATGCCCTGCTCTAGGTGGGCATTTAGCCATCGATCTGCTTCTTTGCAAGCACACTTGTGCTTGTGGTGGCATCCACTTGCGGGAGCAAGCAGCGGTGAGTGTGCTAATTGGCCGCTGCTCGCTCCCGCAAGGCGGATGCCACCACAAGCATGAGTGTGCTTGAAAACAGCTGCTGCTTGTTTGAGTTTCAGCATTAGTCATTCACATTCATTAAACACAGCACGGGGCACGTTTTTTTTTTCCATTCCCCCCCCTCACTCACTCTCTCTATTGCTCACACTCTGTCTCTCGCTCTCTCTTTTTCTTGTCGCAGGTCGCACAGAGACAGCAATTCGTCTTACAATTTTCTTTGTAACAACAATTAACAATAGCCTCAATATGAGGCAGACACTACTGAGCCATACATTATCACATTATAAGTTTCACCTCAGGCACGGCTCTCTCTCCAAAGTGTCCCATCACATCATTGCATTATGTTTGCATGTTACTTTCCTACTACCAGCTGTGGGGCATAAAGTGCATTGAATAATTCAAGCAGTGTCAGTACTTTATCTATCTTTTTTTTCATTCCCCCTTCACTCACTCTCTCTTTCGCCCACAGTCGCACCACCACCACCACCACCATGTCCACCATCACGTCCACCACCAAAAATTCCACGGACCTGATAATTCTTGCCTCGTGCCTATTCCAATCATGGAGTCCCACTCTGCAACTCTGGGCAATATATTGCTTAATCTCCACAACGGCCCCCACAACGCTAAGGATGCCTGGCCTCCACCTTGGGGGTGCCCAGGAGTGGACATCTCACAGGAAAAGCCAGGATGGGTTCCACAGCAGTATTCGTACAAGCGCCTTGAGACCCTTGCGGGTGAGTAGTGAGCTATACAAGTATCAATTTACATTTTCACCACCGCCATGTCCACCACCACCACGTCCATCACCACCACGTCCACCACCACCACGTCCACCACCACCACCACCACCACCACATCCACCACCACATCCACCACCACCACATCTATTACCACCATGTCCACCATAACCACATCAACCACCATGTCCACCACCACCACATCCACCACCAACTCATCCACCACCACCACCACATCCACCACCACCACGATGTCCACCACCACCATGTCCACCACCACCACCATGTCCACCACCACCATGTCCACCACCACCACCGCCACTTCCACCACCACCACCACCACCACCACCGCCACTTCCACCACCACCACGTCCACCACCACCATGTTCACCTCCAGCACCACCACCACGTTCACCACCACCATGTCCACCCCACCACATCCACCACCATGTCCACTACCACCATATCCACCACCACGTCCACCACCACCACATCTGCCACCACCACATCCGCCACCACGTCCACCACCACGTCCACCTCCACATCCACCACCACCACCACCAGCATCAACACCACCTCCACCATGTCCACCACCACCACCAAGTCCACCACCACGTCCACCACCACCACATCCACCAGAAAGTTCACCACCTCCACCAGCAGCATGTCCACCACCACCACATCCACAACCACCAAATCCACCACCACGTCCACCACCAACACCACCACATCCACTACCACACCCACACCCACCACCACCACCACCACGTCCCCCACCACGTCCACCACCACGACATCCACCACCACCACCACGTCCACCACCACCACATCCATCAACACCACTTCTGCCACAACCACCATGTCCACCACCACCCGTAATCCACCGCCACATCCACCACCATGTCCACCACCATGTCCACTACCACTACATCCACCACCATGTCCACTACCACTATGTCCACCACCATGTCCACCACCACATCCACCACCACCACCATGTCCATCACTACGTCCACAACCACATCCACCACCACCACCACATCCATCAACACCACGTCCACCACCACATCCTCCACCAACACCACCATGTCCACCACCACCCCGTCATCCACCACCACGTCCATCACCATGTCCACCACCACCACCAGCACCACCACCACGTCCAACGCCACCACATCCAGCATCACCACATCCACTGCCATCATGTCCACCACCACCACGTCCACTACCACGTCCACTACCACCACCATGTCTGCCACCATGTCCACCACCACCATGTCCACCACCACCACGTCCACCACCACATCCACTACGACATCCACCACCACCACCACGTCCACTACGACATCCACCACGTCCACATCCACCAGCACCACGTCCACCACCACCATGTCCACCACCACCATGTCCACCACCACCATGTCCACCACCACCATGTCCACCACCACCAGGTCCACCACCACCAGGTCCACCACCACCATGTCCAGCCCCACATCCACCACCACCATGTACACAACCACCACGTCCACACCACCATGTCCACCACCACCATGTCCACCACCACCACGTCCACCACCACCACGTCCACCACTACCATGTCCACCACCACATCCACCACCATCATGTTCACCCCCACCATGTCCAGCACATCCACCACTGCGTTGACCACCCCCATGTCCACCACCACCACCACCATGTCCACCACCACCTTGTCCACCACCACCACCTCGTCCACCTCCACCACCACATCCACCACCACCACATCCACCACACCACATCCACCACCACATCCACCACCACGTCCACCACCACCACGTCCACCACCACCACATCCACCACCACCACATCCACCACCACGTCCACCACCACCACGTCCACCACCACCACATCCACCACCACCACATCCACCACCACCACGTCCACCACCACCACATCCACCACCACAAAGTCTGCCACCACGTCCACCACCACCACGACCACCACCGAGTCCACCACCATCACGTCCACCACAACCACCATGTCCACCACCACCACATCCTCCACCACATCCAGCACGATGTCCACCACATCCACCACCACCAAGTACACCACCACCATGTCCACCACCACCACATCCACCACCACCACCACATCCACCACGTCCACCACCACCACCACATCCGCCACTATGTCCACCACCACGTCCACCACCACATCCACCACCAGCACATCCACCACCACCACATCCACTACCACCATGTCCACCACCACCACCACCACATCCACATCCACCACGTCCACCACCACCACCATGTCCACCACTACCACATCCACCCCCACCACCACGTCCACCACTACCACTGCCACCACCACATCCACCACCACGTCCACCACCCTGTCCACCACCACCTCGTCCACCACCACCTCGTCCACCACCATATCCAACACCATATCTACCACTACCACATCCACCACTACCACATCCACCACCACCACATCCACCACCACCATGTCCACCACAACATCCACAACCACCACCACGTCCACAACCACCACCACATCCACCCCCACGTCCACCACCACCACATCCACCACCATGTCCACCACCACCACTACATCAACCACTACCACATCCACCACCACATCCACCACCACGTCCTCCACCACCACCTGTGACAGGTAAAGTGTCATTTGAGGGCAGGGGGAATAGGAGTTTCAACTCCAGCTGTACATGGGGCATTTAAGGATGCATTAGGTGCGAGAAGATGGGAATAGGGGCTAGAAGTATTACACCAGACCCAAGATACATTTTGAAGAGGCACAATGTCACAGGGGCTCCTGTAAAACCACTGGCAGCATCTGTACCTCGCAGTGGCATACCTGCATGAGCCACTCACTCAAAACAAGCATTGGCATAGCCAATAGGTCTGACCTTTGGGACCTTATAAGTGTTTAGCAATGCAACACTTGATGTTGTTGCACCAAGGATATTGTGCTGGATAACAAAACACTTATAAGGCCCCAAAGGCGAGACCTATTGGCTATGCCAATGTTTGTTTAATTTGAAGAGACATTATATTTTTACACATTTGTTGCAAGATATTTTCAAAAATGAATGTGCTCCTAAAGTTAAATGGTGCAGGACACTTTATTTACTTATGTTGTTTTACTACAGTTAGTGTGCAAATAACTGTTTGCCAGTTTATTTAAAATCCTTCTAATTGTTAATGCTCTCTCAAGTAAACAGCAGCCTGGTTCCGGTGTTCGGCAGGCAGTTGCTTATGAAGTTCAGGAGGGCCACAAGTGGCCCCTGGGCATACTTTGAGTATCACTGCTCTGTGTTAAAAACCTAAAACATTCACTGAAAAAAAAAGGTTAAAGTGCTGTCATACGTAGGTAGGTGGGTATGGTAATACCTTACTATAAATTACAAAATCCATTGAGATTCACAGACAAAAACAAAGGCTGAAGTGAGGGTATAGTTAGGTGAAAATGTCACTTAAAAATACTATTTTAAACTAATGAAAACATTGGAATTCATCAGCTATAGTTAACAGAAGTAACTATTACTTGCGCCCTCCCCATGCATGGCTAATGGCCTCACATATTACATAATTCATGACATGTTCTATGAAATCTTGGATAATATCTCTGACGACAGCTGAAATTACATTATTGATGACAACGCTGTGCATGGATGGGGGATGAATTATAATTACTTCAGTTAACTATAACTGGTGAATTTCATAGTTTTTTTTTGTCTAAATGTTTTTAAGTGATATTTTCACCTAACAATAATGTCCCTTTAACCTTTGATTTTTATCAGTGAATATGTATATATATATTTTTTTTTTATACACTGAAGAAAACAAAACTTAAAGGAGAGTTATACACCCAGATTCATCAATGTCCCGATTTGCGAGTCCTTAATAGCGATTATTAAGGAATCGCTATTAAGGACTTGCAAATCGGGATTCATGTAGAAATCGCTAAATAAATTGCGATTCCTACAGCCTCCTTATTTGCGATTAGCAAATTGCTAATCGCAAATAAGGATTGACTCCCCATTCATTCCTATGGGCCAAATTTTGCTAATCGCAAATAAGGATGCGATTTAAAGGGTGCCAGGGGTGTCCAAAGGACACCCTGTAGCACCCCTGAAATGTCAATGTAGACTGATGTTGCGCAC
Organism: Lissotriton vulgaris; assembly: GCF_964263255.1. Taxonomy (NCBI): domain Eukaryota; kingdom Metazoa; phylum Chordata; class Amphibia; order Caudata; family Salamandridae; genus Lissotriton; species Lissotriton vulgaris. The sequence goes on from NC_141691.1 coordinate 1,389,457,297, forward strand.
ACACATGTCCAAAGGACATGTGTGTGTGTGTAACATACCACTTAGAGAAATGCACTAATTTGCATTTTTCTAAGTTTTCGCTATTTACCACGAAGTCAGACTTCGCGGTAAATAGCGGTAAAAAATAGCGAATTCGCAATTTTTCAAAGGTTCATGAATAGCATTTAAGGAATCTCTAATTGAGATTCCTTAAATGCGATCGCAATTTGAGAAATCGCAATTATTCGTGATTTTTCAAATTGCGAGTTCATGACCCATTAATGAATTCCAAATGCCATTTTTGCGGGCGCAAACGGACAAATTTTTCGATTCGCACCGTTTGCACTCGCAAAAATGCTTGATGAATCTACCTGATAGTTAAGTAAAAATGTCAGTCAAAACATACTGTTCTAAACAAAAAGAACACTTAAATTCATCAGTTATAGTAATCTCAATTAACTATATCTTGTGCCCTAACGTAACCATAACCATCACCCTCGCCATGCACTGCTTAAGACTTCACATATCACATCCTCATAACATCTTCTATGACATCATTGATAATATCACTGTAACATCTGAAATGACATTGATGACAACACTGTGCATAGCGGAGGCTTGAGTTAAAGTTACTTTAGAGCACGAGTTATAGTTTCCATAGGATAAGCATTTTTGCTTATAACTTTGGTGTTGTTTGACAAATCTTCACAAAATGTTCAAAACAAAAGTCTTATCTACCTCAGCACTTTCCTGGAAAGTTTCAGGGTGATCTGTAAAACAAGGGCCAACAAAGGGGAGGGAGTCTAAAACCTATTTTCCCTATTCATTTTTCCATTGGAAAACTGAACAGTAATACTTCAATAAACTGCTGAAAGGAATTTCACCAAATTTCGCAGACAGCTAGATCTTGGTTCAGACAGCAAGCTTTTTGTGACTTTCTGTAAATCTATTCAGTGGATTTTGAAAAATGAATGCTCAAAAACTTTGTGTATTTCAAGCTGTGAAGGATCCATGGATTCTGACAGATCTCAAGATAAGATCTTATTGGCTGCCATCATATCCAATAACATGGGGGTGCAGCCAAATGGCAAACAGTGGTTGGGTCAACATAGAACACTCCTTTTACCCCGTTTCAACCTGTTATTTTGCCATGTCACCATCATCCAATCACCTTGCCAGTGGCTTTGTCAGAATATAATGTACAAATCAACTTGTAGGGTTAGAGCTTCATCCATATATGAGGCATCTTATGTGGCTGACCATAGCAGAGGCCTTGCTTAGGTGCACAAGGCATCTGCACAAGTACATTCAAATTATGTGTATAAAAGACTTTACGTACGAGTGTGATTTCAAAAGTTTAAGTTACACTCCTAAATCAATTAACTTGTTTTTAATATTTATCCAGTATTGTGTAATACTGCGTGTAAGTAAATCTCTTAGGAGCAGAGCATTCTAGAACGGGGTTGTTGTAGAAAATCTGGTAAACCCTAGAAGCCTGTTTTGGTATCTTGAGGAGACTACGGAAAACCTTGGACAGCCTACCTACGTCATCTAGGAAAATCCTTGTGCATGCTCTGGTAACCTCAAGACTTGATTACGGTAATCTGCTGTATCTGGGCGCTAATGTTAAATGTTTGCAACGTTTGCAGTCCATCCAAAATGCAGCAGCAAGGCTAGTTCTTATGCTCCCGAAAAGGGCCTCTGCCTCTGATGCGTTGGCATCTTTACATTGGCTCCCTATTAGGGAAAGAGTAAAGTTCAAGGCCTTGTGCGTGAGCCACCGGATTCTACAGAGAAAGGGGCCAAGGTACCTGCATGACTTCTTAATCCCCTATCTTCCGTCTAGACTCTTAAAGTCTAGTGGGAAAGGGAAGGTGCTTGTTCCTAAAATTCGAAGAGCTAGAATGGGTGGCCGCTCGTTCTGCTATCTGGCAGCTCAACTGTGGAACTCGCTTCCTCAGACACCCCGGCTGCAGCGTTCGGAATCCACCTTTCGGAAGGGTCTTAAAACGCACTTGTTCCCTGCCCTCTAATCTGTTCTGCTGAGCTGTCTGTTGATTGTTGCTGTCTTTGCTCCGCAGCGCGGGGACACACTGGCCTCAGTATAACCAGGCGCTTTATAAATGTCATTATTATTATTATTATTATAAAGCACAGGAGTTTTGGGGTTTTCACAAACTTATTTACGACCAATTCCCAACCTAGAAAAAGTCAGAGACATACTGCTGCCAAGGGCAGGAGTAAATCCCCTTAGAGTTTAGGAATGGCAAGGGAAAGCAATGTTAGTTGCACTCAGGAAAGAGTTTCTCCTTCAAGGAAAATCTTTTTTCTGTAAGGAAAACCAATAAAAAAAAGCATAATTGCATTTGCCCTCATGCATGTGCAACTGGCTTCGCATGCACACAAAAGTGACTTTGCAAAACATTTCTGACTATCGCAATTTTCCAGGAGTACTCTTGGAAAGGTTTGCGAATTTCTCTAATTCTTAAATCGTGATTTATACAAAGGAGTAAGCCTCCTCCTCACGGCACATGTATGTTTTTTTTTTGTAGAATCAGTCTCAAGATGCTTTTTATTGTGTGCTTTAAAATATGTATGGCGCTTTACTCAACACTGCAGCGATACATCACAGTGGATTTTGCACAGTCGGTGCAGGATGGAGTGAAACATATAATCTATCCAGGGGCACTGGAATTATAGGATTCTGTGGCATTATCCGCATAATTGTACATTTACCTCATAATCTATCATCTGCTGCAGAATTTGAAAATTTGAACAAAAAAAGTTTCTAGCTCAAATGGATTAAAAGTTACTAAAAACGCAGCGACACATGTTGCTGCACAATGGAAGGCACTTCACAAAGATTGACTGGTCATCTTTCAGTTCTTTTTTGCTATATTTGGGTGTTTACCTGATACTAGCGATGGGATGTACAAATGTCAAAATAATGAATAATGCTATCACAAAACATGTCTCATTATTCTGCATAATTTCCATTACTTGCCGTATTATTTAAAACAATTTAGGGCAGTGAAGCAAACAGTTTGCAATGCAGACATCACCGGAAACTCACCACTCACTACGGATCCCATAAAACATTATTTTTTTTGGTTCTTTTTACATTAGTTACTTTTTTTGCTGTTGTTTTCGTTTCATTTGTTTGTTGGTTTTGTTTCCAACTGTAGATGGCGCTGCGCCCCAATTTAAGACATTTTAAGATCCACTCGCTCCTTAGGTTGGAAAAAATGATACGGGATTTGCCAAAGGAGGCCGGTTGTGATCAAGAAAATGTGTGCCAGTTGTATACGCCGTGGCCTACATTTGAATCTGCAGCAGAAAAAATTGTGCTTATCGAAATGGGACACCGTGTAATATATTATTTACCTATTTTTCGCGGAGAACCCCCATCTCCTACACCCCGCCCCCATAAATCAAGAAATATGGAAATATTCAGTCCTAGTCCCCACTCTCTCTTCGAGAGGTACTTGAACACCCGTAAACGTTTGAGTGTGTGGGTGATGACCCACTTTGCCAGGCTGGTTCAACTAGAGGCGCCCAGAAACCTGCCTCTCACCCTCCGTCTGTGATTGCGTCATTCCGCGATGCTGGCAGATTTTTTTCCATTCCCGCAGGTACCAGCAGCGGGTACATTTCGGCGGTTCGTCATTCTGGGAATCAAAGATTGTGAATCTACACTCGCAAATAGATTTATGACGCTCCAATGCATAGCTTAGGTTTGCAAAACTTTTAAGAATGTATCCTGAATGTATATGCAGATCTTTGCATTATCACTCAGAAGAGAACATGGTTCTACTCTTCCGGGATCCAGGTTCAAATATGTTGTTAAGAAATTATGTAAGAATTATGATCTGCCCAGCTGTGGCAAATGGAAGGTTGACAGGGTCAATTCAAACGTCACTGTCGGCATATGCAAAATAGAAGTGCTTAAAAGTCGGGTCAAAAGAGGAGAACGTCCGTAGAACAGATCACCCCTGAAGATTAATCCCGGATTTACAAACCTACATTTTAAGATTTTGCTTTGTGACCTTGTCCGAACATGACTGACAGTTTTCTGGGACAATTGCACCAGTATGTCAAGCAAAAATAAACCGGCGATAATACCGGGGACTACACTGAGGGGAGCAGCAGAGAGGGACCGTACGGTCATAGAAAAGTACCGCATATCTATGGAAAAGGTTACGTGACTGTGCACCCGCCCAGAGCGCTGTAAGCATCACAGTCAAAGACGAACAGTTCGATGTGGTGTGCAGACCGATGGACAAGAGCGGGACACCCTCCCACACCCCGCACCCCTGAAAAACAAGAAATATTACATCATTACACACCTCTTGGCACAGGGGGCAGCCATATGCCACTGTGCGCCCCTACAAAAGATATGGAGAACATGTTATGTTAACAGAGATGCATATAGCGCTGTAATAGCCGATAGTATGGTCTCCTAGCGCTGAATAGATGCAAAGTATTCCATTATTAAGGCTCGACATTCAGCTCTGTTCGATAATAACCATAATTCTGTTTTTTTTTAAACTAATAAAGCTGCTACATGTAATAATTAACTATGATAAAGAGCTGTTAAGAAACTTAACTTTACTTTACTGGCGATAAAGGCTATAATCACTAAAATACATTTCAATTGCGATGAGAATTTTGATGGCATTAGTAATTCAAATCTCTCTAATGTTGTCCTGTTAATTTTTATTATCTTTCTGTCACCGTTACGTAGTTACGTTATGAAAGCGAGCCACTGGAATTTAATGAAAATATGTTTTAGAAATGCCGTCCGTCAATTAATCAGTAACTTCCAGTTGATTCAGGTTCCTCCACATGAATTTTCGGAGTAAAATCCTCGGAAGGAAACTTCACTCGATGACACTTGCATGTTGTTTAATACTTTGTCATTTTTTTCTTTGTTTTTGAACGAGTGACACGTGCATTTATTTATACGTCCAAAAGCTTATAAACTCCAAGAGAATTTGCGTTGAAAACATTCGCAACTGGCACTTTCGCAAGGGAAGCTGATGTGGGATTTTAACAACTCGCTTTCTTATATCGCGTTTTATCCATACTTTTCTAATATATATATATATATATATATATATATATATATATATATATATATATATATATATATTACACACAACCATGTTGCACGCATGTCCACCAACGCATGTTTGCACGATACACATATTTCAGTGCAAACTATTATTATTTGCGAACTTTACGTTGCGCTGTTTGCACACATAGGGAAACACAATTCTGCGACGGCACCTCATTTCAGTGGATAAACGGCTCCCTGGTTTGGAAAGGGCATGCATGCACATGGACTGCGCATTGCAGGGTCGGTCCTCTTTACCCTTTCTAAGGATGTACAATAATTAAAAATCCAGGCAGCTGGTCATTGTGGTCGCGATATGATAGCTCAGATTTACCTAAACGCGGAACGTGCGGACATTTCTTGAGTTTGGGCTGAGAGGATTTCCATCCTAAACATGTTTTGAACTTCACAGATCTGTGCTACTGCGACAGCAGCAGGACAGCATTATATTTTTGCTAAAAAAAAGTGATAAAACTGCAAACAGGACTTTATTAGGTTAACGTGAAAATTTGGTAATTAGCGTTTAATGCCACGTGGTCCCTAGGTTTCCGAGGCAGGGCTATACATTTCCACATTTTGCTTGCTGCTAGATTTTCTGGGACCAGTTTCACTATCAATGAAGCCGGCTCTACCAATTCCTCTTCTCTCCACACGGTGGCAGTAAACCCGTCTCTTCCTCGCGTTTATTGTAGTGAAGGGCCTGCTCCGGTTTTATTTAATGCCACCTAAGAGCAAACACACTCACTTTACAGGTTAATGATCGCTCGTTGCCTAAATATGGGCGGCCCTGACCTTCCCGTGCCCCCCTCCTCATGTTGGGCCACTTATAATTAGGTTATTTGCTGACTGCCGTCAGCACCTGTGCTCTTTCCCCAGCTCCCATGGGGCCTGGACGTTGCTTCTATTGATCAGGACAAAGTTCCCTCGGTGTTTGTCTCCGCCTTCGTTGTAAATCCAGGCCCTGGGAGCGCAACCGCCGGTCAGGGCGAGGTGTAGCACCGAGCACGGGGAGTTCTGGTTAAAAGAGGGGAGGGGGGGGGGGAGGGGGGGGAGGGGGAGAGGTGTGTTTCCTACTCCCATCCCATGCCTCGGTCTCAGTAAATTGCATGGACGTATACAGTATTTCTACAACGCGAACTCAGCCTAAAGGCAGCTGTGATGTGAACTGTACAGGGTCAAAGACAAGCACAACGCCATAGTGATAGGAAAGCAAGAAGGATTGTGGACGTGAATGCATTGAGACGTATCTAGGGAGATGCGTCACGTTGTAAACCCCTGCGCCACATGAGCCCTGCGTCAGGTTTCGGCGTTCCGGAGCACGGTGGGCGTTCCCTAGCAGGTACGCCTCGTAAAAGTGACTCAGTGAAATCTACAAGTTTTCACAGAGTCGCTTTTACGGCCATGCTGCGTCAAAACCCTGCGCCTGCTTAAAGCAGGCGTAATGAGTGACGCAGCATGTTAGGTATAGGGCACCCCGAGCCTTGCTAGAGCCGCGTCTCGCTTGCGACACGACTCCAGCAATGCGCAGCATTTCCGCCTTAGAATGCGACACACATCTGCCCATCCGTGCGCAACGGCGCGCCGCATTGTAAATTCGACGCATCAGTGGTGGCACACGGGTGGTTTTGCGTGTCGCAAGTGTTCTGGCGCATCCCTGCTGATTTGCAGAGATGCGCCAGACCTTGTAAATCTGCCCCTGAATATTTTCCTTCTAAAAGTAGGTCCAGTGTAGTGGAAGGAAGACTGTGGGCTTAAGTTGACACAATCCTGCTGAAATCTCAACCTTTATAAACACAGTGGCGTAGCAAAGGTGCCACAGGTCTTCAAACTGTGATGGTGTGATCCTGGTGGCCGGCCCGAGTAATGGGGCACATAAGAATGACGACACTCACACACTGGAGATGGATCGGGAGAAGAACCCACCAGCGGTTCCTCCCTTTTATTCAACCCCCACGGGCCAGCCGCGGATGACGTGCAATGTACATCCGGTCCCAGCTCCGGCCAACAAGACCGCTGACCTACTACACATGTGAGGGTGACCGCATTTTGAAAAGCAAAAACCTGGACAATCTCTCAAACGCAGAAGTTACTCGCCAATTAATTATGACACAGAGATTAGTCTAATTAAAGACAACATTTATAATTAATAAGTATAACGATCAATAGAAGGAAGATGCAAAAAAGCAAAAACTAAAATTGAAAATGAAAAAAGACAAAATGTTAACAACAACCTTTAACACGTATATATTGTGGATTCTTTGCTGACATATGTCTGAAGGTATATATAAGACCATTCCCCAAACTATAGATGATGATAACTCATATTCAAAATTGTAAGGCATATTTACAGACGGGGGTGTAAGGCCGACTCAACAAAGAGAGCTGGAGAGCTGTCTAGTGATCCTACAAACCCAAAGTTAATTCATTGAAGATTGAGGATATAGAGGATGACCATAAATCTCAATTAGGTAGCTGATTGGTGACAAGAATTTAAATCCACTGATTTAATTTTTAATGAAGGGTGTGCTACTTAAAAAATCAGCGATTAATTATTTTACCTAAGTTCAAATGAAAGTGGGGGTTCAGTACAAGGATCATCCATTGTCATGAAGAAGAGCCGTTTAGAAGATTGAGTTAGAGATTACCTGTGAATGTCCAAAAATATGAGTAAAGTATCCTGAAGAATTTCTTTTAAGACATGGGGTAGTGCCACTAATTGTATTAGCTCTGTGGGTAAGGGTGACTTTAGTGATATTTAAGAGTTGCTTACCATTGTACTTTAGATGAACGAACAACAATAACGTACACAGTGTTTTTTAGTCACAATTTATTTCTGAAAAATATAAACAGCTGGTATACTGTTAACCAAACCCTGTTTGGGTTCATGATTATTCTTCACCAGTTAGTAGATTAGCCCAATCAAGATTATTTCTAGGGGCTTACCAGAAAGTGAGTCTGTACAGAAAACACATAACAATGAGGCGCTAGGCAGAATTAAAGGCAACTTGTACTCACAGCATCATTTGTGTTAACTAAATAGCTTTCTGATAGCGGTGCTAAATATTTGGGTCTGCAACACAAGAATATCTGCCTCCGTCCATTAAAAGTGCTAAATTTACAAAATCTGCTAGGAAAAATGGTGAAAAACCAGAACTGTCCAGCAAATCCGTAATACTAGCGCCTGTATTACGTACAGTGCATACATGCCCTTTTCTGCACCCTTGTAGTACTGCAGTATTACGGAACAGGCTCTTCCGTACTACAGATAGTGCTGGTGCTGCAGTATTGGAGCATCCCCTCATCTGCAAGGTGGTTTGTCCTATGCAAATGAGGAAAACTCTTTGCCTCTGTGCAAAGTTATCGACACGGGCGCAGAGACAAAGAGGCCTTCAGGAGGTGCACTGACTGTATGCCACAAAGAGGTGGTGGACAGTCAGTATTGTTTCCCAGGGCACTCCTCTGGACGGGGCAAAAGAGGCTCCATTGACCTCCCGACATCCTCTTGAAGTTGGGTGCAGTCACCCACAGCACCCGCCTTCAGGGGGATCTTCCTCCTCTCATTGGAAGTGCACATGGCTGCCTCCTGCATAGTAAAAGACAGAGGGGCTGCTTCAAGCGGGGTCTCTATAGAGTTTGCAGCTGTCCAAGGGTCATCACACTGATTGTAATAGGGAGGGCTCACTGTGCCCGTTTGCCCCTGGTGCACCTGTTTTAAGGTGCACTATGACACAAGCAGGGAGTGTGTGTCCATTACAAAACACAGGCCACAGCTGCATTCTTAATGCAAGCAGGAATAAAATCCCCCTCACTTGTTCCCCGGTTTGGAAGGAAGAAAACAGCCATACTTGGGGTCCAGTAGTCTCCTTACACTACTGCACCTTGGTGCCACTGCATCTGCTGGACTGTTGATAGCCACACCGCTGCATAAAACAATGCACTTGGTCACAGGTTCACAAAGTTACTGATTATTGGCTTTTACATAGTTTGTGGAGTTTCCTAATTTTCCTCCACCTGTGCCAGAGGGTAGTTTTTCTCTTGGGAGTGTTAGTTTAGGGCTGAAACCAGATGTGCCTTTTTCTTGCAAGGTTTGTGAAATTGTGTCATGCATTTTGCATGCGAGTGCTTACCTTGCGCAATTTTTCCTCCTGGGTGACTCAACACTCACGAGGGTGAGGTTGTCACAGTACACTTCACGAAAAAATGTTGAAAATAGAGACTATGCGATATTAACATGTTTAAAACGTTCCCCGCTTTCATGCAAAAGATCAAATTAGTGTGGAACTTAGCTTATTTTTGTAGTTCATATGCAAATATGCAACTCAAGGAAAAGTTGCGAAAGAAATCATGTCAGCTTCTCACAAAACTACAGATGGCAACAAATGGTTGTCTTACGTCATATTCCCAACAAAAATATTGGTGACAAAATAACTGCAAAAAATAAAGTTACCTATAACATTTTATGTAAGCATAAATAAAAAATATTAATCACATTAATATAGTACTAAACATTAAGGGGCTCATTACGATGTCGGGCTGAAAGCCTCAGCCCGAAACTCTCGGATACGGGACCAACCGACTTGCGGTCGGCAGTTCTGACCACTGGATTACGGATTTCCATTGTTTCCTATGGGAGCTCGTGCTAGGCCCCTGAACCGGCCGTAACACAGGTTCCTATGGGGAAATGGTGTGTGTGTGTAAAACCCTGCACTATTTTGCAGGCACCCAATGGTGCCTGCCACACAGTGCAGGGTTTTACAGGGGAGTACCTTAGGGGGGACCCCCTCGGCCACCAACCGCAGGCTGCGTGGGCTAGTGGGCCCAGTCAGGGGCCCCCAAAGTCACTTTCTGACAGCCTTCCGTGTCGGAAAGGCCAGCGCATAAAGGCTGTTGGAAACCAACATCGTAATCCAGACGGCAGAAACACCATCCATTGGGGATTACGTGTTGGTTCCGACCAACAGGAATGGTCTGCGAGTCGGTCGGAACCGAGTCAGAATGACCGGCCAGTTAACGTTCTGACCGCGAACATCGCAATCGGGCAGTCGGACTGTAAACCGACTGAGTCGGTCTGAAGCGCTCCAAAGCGGCCAGGAAGATTCCGACTGTTGGGCTGTGGCTTTCCGCCCGACATCGAAATGGGTCCCTAAATATAAAACATATATGGAATAAGAACACAAAAAAAAAAGAACAAATAAATTAATAAAAAATATAAACAATTAGTCCTGGAGAAGTGAAGATCAATACTTCCACTCAAACCATGGCAAAAGTAGGAAATGTGTTAGACTTTGGAGGGGTCAGATTTTCTATTCCCACTCCAACCTGAGCAACTGTAAAGATAGTGTTGGACTTTGGAGAGGTTATTTTTAATAATCCCACTCTAACGTAAGCAAAAATAGGGAACAAGTCGGACTTTGTAGAGGGTTAGATTTAGTATTCCCACTTCAATCGAAGCAAAAGGAGGAAACTCTTTGGACGGGTCAGATTTACTATACCCACTCCATTGTAAGTAAAAGTAGGGAAAATGTTGGAGTTTGGAATGGCCAGATTTACTATTCCCATTCCAACATTAGCAAAAGTAGGGAAAGTGTTGGACTTTGGAGGGGTTAGATTTAGAATTTCCACTCCAAGATAAGCAAAAGTAGGGAAAGTGCTGGACTTTGGCGGGATCATATATTTAGTATTCCTACTCCTAATTCTTTTTAAATGAAACATTTATATTTAAATCAAAGAACTTTTAACCATATTTTGAATAATGTTTTATATCATTAAAAATAAAGCAGATACATCTAAGGCATACATCTTTATATTCCTTTTTAAATTAAAACCATCCTAAAAAACAAACGACAAACACTCATAGATAATGAAAACATTACAAAGGAAAACATATTAATAGAAAATTACTTAATATAGATACAGTTAAAATTAAAATAATCATTAAATATAAACTTAACACAATTTATTAGTTAAGCAAACTGCTCAACAATGAATAAGTTAAAAATGAAAAAATAATACAAATAACAATTAACCAATTAATATATATGTAAGTATTTATCAATTAGAAATTAAATTACACAAAGAATTAATTATAAATCAAAAACAATAATTTACATTTTAAAAACCTTCCTTTTCAATTTCTAATTGAAATAAAAAATAAATATATATATCCTTTTACAAATTTACAGATTATATTAAAACTGATTAAACACAAATAGTTTTATAATGCTATTGACCTATAATCTTAAAATAACAAATACTTATCAAACTAATTAAAATACAATATCTTATGAGTCAATTATATAAACAGTATGTGCAACTATATTTAAAAAAGGACATTAAATAACTTAAAGCACATTCTTCTTCTTAACTTTGATATTTTTTATAGTACATTTTCAAAATACAGACAACAACATCTGGAAAGCTGACACCATTATCCATTCAATGGTCATTGGGAATAATAAAGACCACCATATAGGCTTCACACAAGCTTTATACCTGCAAGAAAACCAATAGTGATGCCTACTACAATATGTGGCAGGCCATAGGTCAAATTGGGACATGTTAAAAAACTAGTTGGGGTTTTGGAGGGTAGTGATACAGCACAAATGGCATATTTGATGCACACATACAAGTCATGTTTTTTCTGAGAGTGCCTGCCTTTATTCAAACATGACCTCTGGTCTCATACAAAACATGAGGTTTGCCCTGAAACTCTACACTGGTTCAAATGATTACAAAACACACTGCCTAAATGCATTAGGTACATCATTTTAGCTTGCTTTATTTTGGTGCTGAGGCTTTTCTAGTAAATTCAAATTCAAATTCCTTTATTCGGTTTCCAAAATTTCATAGAAAACCATAAAAGTACACATAAAAACACGTGCAGTTAATATGTTTAAATCATCACATTACAATGTTCCAGAAATATTTTAAAAGAGGCAACATTAAAATGCAATAAAAATCTAGACAGATCAGGTTGTAAAATGATACACAGTTGTTTAAACAAATTTGACCAGGCATGAGTTTAGCCAAGATTTGGTCTATGGTTAACACAAAACTTTAGGAAATATTCAATGTTTTTTGCATAAGTTTCTACTTCCAAAATTGGAGGACAAAAAAAGCAGGGCGACAACTACGCAGTCCCAACTTTTTTAGAATTGGTATTATCCAAAATATCCTAGGCTCTTTGTAAAATTTACAAGATAAAACTGTATGAATCAGAGATTGAAAAGATACATTGTCACAGGGGCAAACAGAAAGGTTCTTGGACCAATCATTTGGTTGTGGAAAGGTCACCAAACGATGGAAGATATTGAACCTAAAACGGGTCAGTAAAAATTTCTCGTAAAAGCTCAGCTTATAAGTTAGATAAGGCTGCATAGCAAAGGTGGTCTGAATGGATAAAATATGCTGCACTGAGCATTTTCCGACCTCAGTGGTTAGCCGTAGCTGCTCTAGATGAGACATGCATAGCTTTTTTTTTTTTTTTTTGAAAACCTTTATTGTGCAGTATCAGCAAACAGTTATGGGCCTACAACCACCTGGCCGGCCTCGGCTACGATATGGAGCACAGCAGCAAATTTACGGTTACTCAGTAGCACATCGATACAAGTAGCAAGCAAAGCAAGCAACACTATACCCAGAGCGACGACTGAGAAGCAGGAAGAGTTAAGGTTAATTTTTAAATTTTATGGAATATAAAGGATCAAATGCCGCACAATCTAGCATGGAGTACCGAGTGGGCAATGCGTGTAGCATAGCAATTGAGCAGCAAGCATTTTCAGAGTACCGGTGCGAAAGACTACCAATGGGTTAAGCGTAAACCATATAAGCAACATACCAGTCGTCGCCCATCTCAGGTACGTAAAGCAACCCAAATACCTCCCACAGAACCGCAAGAAGCGGAGAGCAACGAGAGGCACCCAACTAACCCAGCATAACGATCCAAAAGAAAAGAGAGAAAAGAAAAAGAAAAAAAGAGAGCACAAGAGAAGGGAAGAAGAAGAAAAAGGCCCATAGTAACTAAGGAAAACAAAACAAGAACCCCAACCCCCAACCCCCCCACCCTGCACCCCTGCAGAGGCTACGGCCTACCCCCCCCCTAGCAGCGTGCCTGTCGCCCTCAAAACAAATACCCGAAATGTAGAGAGAAGACGTAGACAAGAAAGGCCATAGAGTGAAGAACAGATAGACCCAAGAACCCCCCCCCTCCAACCCCCCACCCCGCACGTCAAAGAGGCTATGGCCCACCCCTCAACTAACGTGCCCGTCACCCCAAAAGTGTCCCAATGAAAGGGAAAATACGGGGGAAAGTCACTAATTCCAAACCCCTGCCCTCCCCCCACTCACACCCAGTAGCTCAGGTTCAAACACAAAGAGACCAGTAAGTCAACAAACGATAGTGGCGTCGTAGCACAATTCGGAAAAACGTTCTCATCCCAATGATTGAACGGGCATCCGTCCCTCATAACGAGTAAGAAGAGTTCACCCCTGGCCCAGTTTGACCCTGCCATCAACACGTGGCCACTGATAGTTAGCGATGCAGTACAACTTCGGACGATCAAAGTGACCAGTCAAACAAAGCAGAACCAACTCCATGAGGGACCCCAGCGTCAATGGGCCGAGGAAACAGCACTTCCAGCAATGTAGGCACAGCAGCAAGGTTCCGGGCCAATCTCCCAAATCGCAACACGCCGAAAGCAACGTGAGTTGGATGGACAAAGGAACAACGCCAAGGAGGCAATCCGCCTGCATTCCAGTTTCAGTCCCCAATGCCGCTCTCACGCGGTCGGTCGACTCTGACTCGTACTCAACACTAGGCAGGGCTCCCCGCGGAGCCATCAGTAGGTACACAGCAGTTTCATCCGGTGGCAGTGGGGAGTCACTAACAGCAGCACACTCTCCCAGATCGTCGAAGCCATCATCCGTCAATGGGGTAAGAATGGCGTCCAATTTCCGTCCAAGGTCCCTGGCTTCCCTTACCCAGGCAAGGTGGAGAGAGCCCAGGGCAACAATAAGGTCCCGAGTCGTGGGTTCCATCGCGCGTGGCCGGCACAAACTCTCTCGCACTCAGTGTAGTTTCTTCCCCAACCGGCACCAGCAGCCCCCACAGTTTCACCTGGCCAGAGAGCTAATAAGAGAGCCACCAAAAAGGGGGGACCATCTCCACACTAAGCTACTGGGGGCAATCCGCCATTTCCACAGTAGCCACTAGCCAGTCACTCAGTCCGTGGGCGCCCGATAGAAGGCACGGGTAGTGGTCGCACTGTGCTGCTGGTAATCATGTTACCAGGGACAGACCTGCCAGCCGTATACAAAATTGCCAACCTGCAGGACACTGGGGTCCACAAAGGAAGCACAGGTCTGTCTCCGAGTGCTTGTTGCGTTACACACGATCTAAAATGGCGACCACCCGCCCGTCCAGCCAGCTCACATAAAGCTGCCTCGAGAACAAAGGAGCAGTCTTACTGGCCGATGGTGTGGAATCTCTCGAGCGCTGCCGTATCCTGGGCATCGCTCTTCAACCACAGCCGTCTGAGAGGTTCCGATGCTGCCTCCAGCAATTCCAAGCCTCGGACGTCCTGGCCTGCAGAGCCGCGTCCTCGAGTGTCGTCGGCAGCCGGCACCAACCTCCGGCCCCTCGGTCAGCGGGCGGACTCAGTCGCGGTCCAGGCGGAAAGGTTCACAAAGGAGAGTTGCCGGACACGTCTAAACTCCGGAGTGACAGCCGGCCAGTCACCAATTCTTCCGACGCCGCATCAGGTATGCCCCGAGCTCGTGCAAGCAGGGGAAGGCAGGATAATAACAGGATTTGTGTCGTGGCGAGCGGAGCTCGCAAACTAAGCAGCCATCTCGCTTCGCGCTCGGCCACGCCCCCCAATGCATAGCTTTTTTAATCCCTTTCTTGAAACCTCCGATATAGTTAACAGAGAGTGATTATTTTTTTCCAGGCCTAGATCATAGAGAATTTTTTTTTTTACATAAGCAAGCTAACTAATCTTATGCCCATTCTCAAGCAAAAGGCAATCGCGCAGAAGGTTTCGGGATAATTCACTCTGTGAGGACGACCAAACACGGTGCCATAAAAGTATTGGTTGGAGTTTAATAGTTCAAATCACAAAAAAGATCCCTGTACCAAGGACAGATAGTGTAGTCTATTTACTCAACATGAGAGTACACTTGTTCTGGACCTATTACTATAATGTGCCAGAAACAACCCCCTTTCTCTCCACAGTGAGGTGTGTTTTCTCTAATGTCTCGCTGTACATACACAAAGCAATGTTTGTGTCTTAGAAACTTAAAATCACAGGGTGGCAATCAACTCAAAATGTCCAATGATACCTGCCCTTGATCAGGCAGTCCATCAATCCACACTCAAACAAGTGATAAAATGAAAAAATGTGTGGTGGAGAGGAAGGCACCTCACGGGCGAACAACCCTCGGGGAACTTGGCAGATGTTTTTACCAATACTATGCCCCTTTCTCATCATCGGTTGCCATTCCAATCCAACGAGAAATAAGTGTACAAAACATAGAAAATGTACAACACAAAAGAAAAACTGCGTGTAAAGAGGTGCTAGACAGAAAGCTCAAGACAGTAGCCAACTGGTGTGACCAACATAAACGAGTGACATAAAATCATCAGAGTTTGCAAAAACAACAAGTGATGGACCGAATGAGGATCAATGTCACACATTCAACCCAGTCAAAAGATCTGGGTCCTAATCCATCGTTTTTTTGCACTCCACACCACCCTGGGTTAGACAATGGCGATATGCAAATCAGCTCTGACCCTGTGCCCCATGGGAACAGTCCAGTCCGAACTACAAAAGCCATGTCCTTCCCAGAACGGAATCAAGCATCCGAGGACCGGACCGGTTTCGAGGTAACACCTCTCATCAGCCCGGCTAGCTTGACTCCAGTGGTGTGGAGTGCCTGGGACCCACGTCTGGGCATCCCCAGTACACTTATAGCGAGTTTGCAAAAACAACAAGTGATGGACCGAATGAGGATCAATGTCACACATTCAACCCAGTCAAAAGATCTGGGTCCTAATCCATCGTTTTTTTGCACTCCACACCACCCTGGGTTAGACAATGGCGATATGCAAATCAGCTCTGACCCTGTGCCCCATGGGAACAGTCCAGTCCGAACTACAAAAGCCATGTCCTTCCCAGAACGGAATCAAGCATCCGAGGACCGGACCGGTTTCGAGGTAACACCTCTCATCAGCCCGGCTAGCTTGACTCCAGTGGTGTGGAGTGCCTGGGACCCACGTCTGGGCATCCCCAGTACACTTATAGCGAGTTTGCAAAAACAACAAGTGATGGACCGAATGAGGATCAATGTCACACATTCAACCCAGTCAAAAGATCTGGGTCCTAATCCATCGTTTTTTTGCACTCCACACCACCCTGGGTTAGACAATGGCGATATGCAAATCAGCTCTGACCCTGTGCCCCATGGGAACAGTCCAGTCCGAACTACAAAAGCCATGTCCTTCCCAGAACGGAATCAAGCATCCGAGGACCGGACCGGTTTCGAGGTAACACCTCTCATCAGCCCGGCTAGCTTGACTCCAGTGGTGTGGAGTGCCTGGGACCCACGTCTGGGCATCCCCAGTACACTTATAGCGAGTTTGCAAAAACAACAAGTGATGGACCGAATGAGGATCAATGTCACACATTCAACCCAGTCAAAAGATCTGGGTCCTAATCCATCGTTTTTTTGCACTCCACACCACCCTGGGTTAGACAATGGCGATATGCAAATCAGCTCTGACCCTGTGCCCCATGGGAACAGTCCAGTCCGAACTACAAAAGCCATGTCCTTCCCAGAACGGAATGCTTGATTCCGTTCTGGGAAGGACATGGCTTTTGTAGTTCGGACTGGACTGTTCCCATGGGGCACAGGGTCAGAGCTGATTTGCATATCGCCATTGTCTAACCCAGGGTGGTGTGGAGTGCAAAAAAACGATGGATTTGGGCCCAGATCTTTGGACTGGGGTGAGTGTGTGACATTGATCCACATTCGGTCCATCACCTGTGTTTTTTGCATATTCCGCCCTAAGTGCGCTGGGGATGCCCAGACGTGGGTCCCAGGCACTCCACACCACTGGAGTCAAGCTAGCCGGGCTGATGAGAGGTGTTACCTCGAAACCGGTCCGGTCCTCGGATGCTTGATTCCGTTCTGGGAAGGACATGGCTTTTGTAGTTCGGACTGGACTGTTCCCATGGGGCACAGGGTCAGAGCTGATTTGCATATCGCCATTGTCTAACCCAGGGTGGTGTGGAGTGCAAAAAAACGATGGATTTGGGCCCAGATCTTTGGACTGGGGTGAGTGTGTAACATTGATCCACATTCGGTCCATCACCTGTGTTTTTTGCATATTCCGCCCTAAGTGCGCTGGGGATGCCCAGACGTGGGTCCCAGGCACTCCACACCACTGGAGTCAAGCTAGCCGGGCTGATGAGAGGTGTTACCTCGAAACCGGTCCGGTCCTCGGATGCTTGATTCCGTTCTGGGAAGGACATGGCTTTTGTAGTTCGGACTGGACTGTTCCCATGGGGCACAGGGTCAGAGCTGATTTGCATATCGCCATTGTCTAACCCAGGGTGGTGTGGAGTGCAAAAAAACGATGGATTTGGGCCCAGATCTTTGGACTGGGGTGAGTGTGTGACATTGATCCACATTCGGTCCATCACCTGTGTTTTTTGCATATTCCGCCCTAAGTGCGCTGGGGATGCCCAGACGTGGGTCCCAGGCACTCCACACCACTGGAGTCAAGCTAGCCGGGCTGATGAGAGGTGTTACCTCGAAACCGGTCCGGTCCTCGGATGCTTGATTCCGTTCTGGGAAGGACATGGCTTTTGTAGTTCGGACTGGACTGTTCCCATGGGGCACAGGGTCAGAGCTGATTTGCATATCGCCATTGTCTAACCCAGGGTGGTGTGGAGTGCAAAAAAACGATGGATTTGGGCCCAGATCTTTGGACTGGGGTGAGTGTGTGACATTGATCCACATTCGGTCCATCACCTGTGTTTTTTGCATATTCCGCCCTAAGTGCGCTGGGGATGCCCAGACGTGGGTCCCAGGCACTCCACACCACTGGAGTCAAGCTAGCCGGGCTGATGAGAGGTGTTACCTCGAAACCGGTCCGGTCCTCGGATGCTTGATTCCGTTCTGGGAAGGACATGGCTTTTGTAGTTCGGACTGGACTGTTCCCATGGGGCACAGGGTCAGAGCTGATTTGCATATCGCCATTGTCTAACCCAGGGTGGTGTGGAGTGCAAAAAAACGATGGATTTGGGCCCAGATCTTTGGACTGGGGTGAGTGTGTGACATTGATCCACATTCGGTCCATCACCTGTGTTTTTTGCATATTCCGCCCTAAGTGCGCTGGGGATGCCCAGACGTGGGTCCCAGGCACTCCACACCACTGGAGTCAAGCTAGCCGGGCTGATGAGAGGTGTTACCTCGAAACCGGTCCGGTCCTCGGATGCTTGATTCCGTTCTGGGAAGGACATGGCTTTTGTAGTTCGGACTGGACTGTTCCCATGGGGCACAGGGTCAGAGCTGATTTGCATATCGCCATTGTCTAACCCAGGGTGGTGTGGAGTGCAAAAAAACGATGGATTTGGGCCCAGATCTTTGGACTGGGGTGAGTGTGTGACATTGATCCACATTCGGTCCATCACCTGTGTTTTTTGCATATTCCGCCCTAAGTGCGCTGGGGATGCCCAGACGTGGGTCCCAGGCACTCCACACCACTGGAGTCAAGCTAGCCGGGCTGATGAGAGGTGTTACCTCGAAACCGGTCCGGTCCTCGGATGCTTGATTCCGTTCTGGGAAGGACATGGCTTTTGTAGTTCGGACTGGACTGTTCCCATGGGGCACAGGGTCAGAGCTGATTTGCATATCGCCATTGTCTAACCCAGGGTGGTGTGGAGTGCAAAAAAACGATGGATTTGGGCCCAGATCTTTGGACTGGGGTGAGTGTGTGACATTGATCCACATTCGGTCCATCACCTGTGTTTTTTGCATAAAATCATCAGACACACGCACTATATATCTTTATTATTCGTGTTAGTGTGTGCTGGTGAATTAAAACGGCTGGTAGCTTAATAATGCATACCGATACCTGATACCGACATGTTTCACTGCCCCAATGCTTTTGGCAGATTCATCAGGGTATTAACACTCGGTCACTGCACCGATTGTGGACACCTCTTTTTGGACACCTGATTCAGCCCTGTCTTCTCGTACCAGCTGATCAGGCAACCATCCACTTCGTTTTGTGTCGATTGATACATCAATCGTATGACTTCGCAACCAGGACCTAAACTCATCCCAGGTCTGATACGTATACCATCCCCAGCTCTAAATGGCAGCAATAGGTCGAGGAGCTCTGTGGAACAGCAAGCAAATATCTCAAGAAACTATTCTCGACTTTCTGAAGGGCGTCCACCTTTCCATGCTCCCAAACCCCAGCTCCATAGCATGCTACGCTAATGCATTTTGCTTGATATATCTTGATCATTTCAGTTGGTGACCTTTTACCTAGCCTTTGTGCAAATGCTACAAGGGCAGTAGTTGCCCTAAGGCATAATAATTTTCTCGCCTCAATAGCCTGTTTCCATGAAGACTTATTGTCTATTAGAATCCCAAAATAGGGATAATTGTTCGTTCTCTCTAACTTTGTATTGTCAATAAAAATATCCCTTATTTTCTTGGATCTTATTCCTGAGTGAATTATGAACGTGTTTTTAATGTTAATTCTAAGATCCAAGCTAGCCATAAAACTGCGGTATCTCTTTACAACACGTTGGAGCTCCAGAGGAGTTCTGGCTAAAATCACGGCATCATCGGGGTACAGGAGGGCCGGTATTGGAAGAGAATCGATAAAGGGCCCCCTTCCAGCATAGCTGTTTCCAACCCGTTGGTGTACAGGGTAAAAAGGAAAGGAGCCAGGACACAGCCCTGCCTAACCCCCTCTCCACTCCAAATGATGCCGTGAGTTCTCCCCTCAGACCAAACCTCACTCTTGCCGTTGCGCCAGAGTAGAGTTCACGAAGAAAGTTGACCAGGGGTAAGTCTACACCCATTTCCAAGAGGATCGACCATAATTTGGGATGACTTACACAGTTGAAGGTTGCTGTCAAATCGACGTAAGCCATGTGTAAATGCCCACCCTTTGCTCCAACATCTTTCCCCATTAAAAGAGACAGGTTAAGGGCTTGCTCCACGGTACCTAATCCCTCTCTAAACCCATATTGCAGGTCAGAGACTATATTTTGATCGTCTGCCCAGCTCTGGAGATGTTCCAGAAGAATACGACCAGCCACCTTACCAAGGGAGTCTAGGAGGGAAATAGGACGATAGCACGATGGACTGTGGCAGTCGCCCTTTTTAAAAATAGGACCAAGAATTGAAGTTGACCATGATTCGTCTAGTCCTACGGCACAAGCAGCTTCAAGTACTTTTGTGAAAATGGGGGACCATAGTTCCAAATTATGTTTAAAAAGGTCAACTGGGACCCCGTCGGGGCCCGGTGCTTTCTCTCCCTTGCTAGCTAGTAAGGCAATTTCCACTTCCGAATGTCCCGCCCATCTATTTCAATTTCCTCGGAGTGTTCCTGTGAATCCGAGCTAAATATCTGGGTATAGTGCCCAACCCATCTCGTGTCGTCAACGGCAACGTCTATTTTGGGATACACCTTCTCACCTAAGAGGAAAGGAGATTTAACGACTCTCCAAAAGTTAACACTGTCTTTCATAGAGCAACTTTTGTGACTTTTCTAGTATTAAACACACGGTTGCACAGCTTTTGATCTATGGAGCCTGAATTAAAAAATATTGGTGATTTCCTGGGTGGGTCCTGGTTTTATATATATAGCCAATTCACTGAAAATGGCTCATTTATTCCTGCTAGGAATTAAAAAAAAGTTTCATTGCAGTATACATGGATTTACTACAGCAGGGTTCTTTAGCAAGAGTGTGGAGAAATCTGCAGTAGTAAATTCCACTCAAGGGGTGGGAAGTGAGAGTTAGAAGGCATGGTTACTCCTGTAAGATTGTTGGATTATTGCAATTCACTTTACGCCGGGGCCAACAAGGGCCTTCTCCAACGCCTGCAGGTGGTGCAAAATGCCGCAGCGCGCTTCGTTCTGGCCCTGCCGTGGATGTCCTCTGCGACCTTGGCAAGGAAGAATCTCCATTGGCTGCCTATCCCATTCAGAGTCTCTTTTAAACTTCTCTGCTTGACATATAATGCCTTGAAGGCAGGCCCGACTGATGCCCTAGGCTCTTTGCTCTCTAGGTATGTCCCACTCAGATGCCTTCGCTCGTCAGAGCTTAATCAATTGGTAGTCCCTCGAGCTAGGACGGCACGATGGGGAAGCAAGGCTTTCTCCATTCTTGCACCTCAACTCTGGAATACTCTTCCTCTGGAGATCAAACAACAGCCCTCACTTGATCTTTTTAAGAAAGTTCTGAAAACTTGGTGTTTTACTAAAGCTTATCAGTGAGCTCTTGTCTCTGTCTGCCCGCAGCTAATTTTGAGTTAGGCGCCTTGACGCCCACTGGGCATAGTAGCGCGTTTATAAATTTTATTTCATTCATTCATTGTGAATGCACATAAACGTATGCTTGTGGGCCTTGCCATGCTGGAACTGGTCAGAAATTTACAGGAGACAATGGCTGAAGTAACTCCCCTTCCAGGGTGGACAGTGGAACAGATCACCTACAATTGTGTTGGGGGAGTCAAAGAGTAACACTCTTTCAGTGGTACAAATACACTGTGAAGATTTCCCCACTGGGGAATAGAAAACCATGGGAGATGTCACATGGCATTCCCAGTAGTATGCCTATAAACTTGCATATGGTACATCATTTCATGTGCATGTCTGTGAATTTTTGTCAATTGGAAAAAAAAACCATTAAAGTATATTCCTGGCGGAGATGTAAATCTCCATCATCCTTTTACTTTTTTGTGAATTAGTCCTATAAGGCGAAGTAAGACTTTTTTTGAGATGGTCAACGGAGGAAGTTATTTTGTTAGCAGTTTCCCCTGACGAAGGGCCTCTTCAGGCCCGAAATGCATTGGGTTTGAATAAACTGCTACATATGATTTTGGCTTATGTTGTGTTCTTGACGAGAGGAACGGATGGCCAAGCAGTAACATTAGAAACTTGGGAAATTGTCGTAATTCCTTGCATGCGGATTGGAAAGTTTGTCAATACAAGAGTGGTGAAAAAATGGAGTGAATAAAAGACAGAAAAGAGAGTGACTTAGCAATGAAGATAATAATGAAAATATACTGCTAAATGCAATTCGCTGTGCCAGGGGTTGGGGGCAGAAGGTTGCCCCAAGTGTTGGAGTTCAGTTCAAAAACACGTGCCTGTTGGGCTGGGCACAACACCATTGAGCACACTATGTCATAAAGGATTTTCAAAAAAGAATTCGGAGGAACTGTGAAAAGAAAGGTGTCGCAACCCATTCATATATAATGTGAAGTAAGATAAGACATTTAGAGCTTACCCCAAGTATCTGATCTAAAGCATTGCTTATTATTGTAATTCTAATTGATCAAACTGTGTATGATCATCACCTGCTAAATTCACTGTTCTTTGAAGCAATTTCAATTCAGATCTCAGATAACTTCAGCTCAGCACCCCTCGTGCTGATTTTTTCAAATAATCATTTTTCCTTCTGTGAAGTTTCGTTTTATGGGCTCTGTCGTTCATAGTGTGCCAGGTGAAGTACCTGTTAAATAAACACATATAGAACATGGCCTCTATAGACATGATTACCTTATCTAATACTCACTGACATTGCTCAATTACTCTTGCAAACATCACACAAATGTGCCAAATCTCTTATCACTAAAGAAGAGATCTCACAAAGTCACTCCCTGTGCAGTCGACCCACTGCTTGATCAACAAAAAGTGGACTTTTTTTTAGGTAGGGCTGGGCTGTGACCTTGAAGTAAAATAATACTGTCTATTTGCTGATACTAAGGGATGCAGCTTGGTCTAGGCAGCAATCCTTACTCAAAACCTGGGCAAACTCCCTTGTACAATTGCTTAATAACTAGGAATTGTTGATTAATTTACCTTTTCATAGCTGTCAAAGACTAACTAACACTCTTATAGGGGTAAACCGCCATGAAACGGCCGGCGGAAAGGGACATTGTAATCCTTACGGTGGTGCCTGGCAGTCACCGCCACTGTTTTAGGGGTACAAGTCCCTCCGACAGACAGCCGGCGTGGCGGTCGGTCTCTCCCACCTCCAAACATCCGCCCGCAATCCTAATGTGGCGGGCGGTAATCAGTATTATGATGGAGGTGGGACCGCCACCTACAGGTTGTCGTGGGGGTCTCACCATCATCGTCATCAGGCCCTATGTAAAAAATGTTTTGTTGTATTTACATTTTGTAAAAATGAATCTAGATATAGGTTTGGACTCTGTGTTTTTGCTCAATTTCTCTGCGATCATCCTCAATACATCGCAAACACACATAAATAGGAATCTCTTTTTAAAAGAGAGGGAAACGGTTAACAGATACTAACCAGTCACAAGAGGAGATAGTGCAAGCTAAAATGCAAGACAGGATTTATTTTGCTGCCTTTCTCATGATCACAGAGTGCAAAGTTAATAGGTTGCCATTTTATGGTTGCTTTGTATGAGAGTTGTGTACCATTCTTGTGCTTAGTTTTCAGAAAACCTAACATTGTCAAAACTAACCAGAAAGAGCTAAAAGAACAATATATTCTTCAAACTGTATTCACTGGTATGTACATAACTTTTTAATTCTTAATAAAAAAAATACATAAGAAAAGAAGATGTATATGGAAGTTTGAAAAATCAAAGGTTACAGGTAAGTTATAGTTAGGAATTAGCTTTCAAAAACCTAAGAAATTCACTGAAAAAACCAAAGGTTACAGGGCTGTTATAGTTAGGATATAGGAGTAAAACAAAACTTAGATATTGACTGAAAAAACAAAGGTTACAGGGACAATATAGTTTCACTCCTACAAAACCAGAGAAATTCAGCAGATATAGTTAACTGAGCTAACTATAACTCACCCCTCACAATGCACTGCTTTTGACCTCACATATTACATCACTCATTACATGGTCAGTGACATCACTGATGACATCTCAAATGACATCACTGATCACATCACTGATTACATCATCTATAGAATCTCTGATGCACCACTCACACCCCATGTAACCTTTCATACACCCACTCCAACTTTCACACTACCATTATCAAAACCATTGTCACACCCATACCAGTACTTACATTCCAACTCACTAATTCATAGGTCTACACACACATCCACTAACTCACACATACAGCCACTCATATACCCACTCACTAATACAACCACTGACATATTCACTCATATACCCAAACAACCACTCACACACTGTCAGACACTCATACAGCTACACACACACACACACATACTCATTCACTCATAGAGTCGATCACAGTCAAGTACTCAAATATACAGTTATACACACCCCAACTCAATTATTCATCTACATACTAACACAAACTACCACATACTTACTCACCTATACAATCACTGACACAAGTACACACTCATCCACACAGTTCCCAATAAGCCGCGCGCACCGAAATCAAACCAAAAGTGCAGTGTGCTGTATTCAGCGCGTACACAACATCTGATCCTGCAAAACCATATTCATGGTAATTGCAGTGCACACGTACGCTGCAATTAACATGAATACTAACCCAAGGCCCACAATCAGCACCACAGCTGTGCACTGTTAAGAAAAGAAAAACAGTGTCTCAAACATGAGGTGTGCTAAAGCGCACACTGTGTTTGAGACTCTGCTTTTCTTTTCTTAATTGTGCACAGCTATGGGGCTGATTGTGACCCTTTGAGTTAGTATTCATGTTAATTGCAGCACCCGTGTGTGCTGCAATTAACATTAATACTAACTCACAGGCCAAGTTCCGGCCTCAAAGTTTTGAAAGTGCGAGTCAAGGGGGACAAACGCTCCATCATTTGGAACCTCACCTCTTCAGGGCTCATTTATGAATTGTTTGTTGTGCCAGTCCCTGGAGATCAGAAGGTGTTTGTAAATTGTTTTGAGGCGTTGTCTGCGGCGGAAGAAAGCTATACAAAACATAAATGAAGCTTCAAATGTCAGTTTTTTCCACTAAAACGGCATGTGGTGCTGATGGCTCCGAGGATTTGTCACAGAAGCGCAAGCCACATTTTGTATGACGAGAGATACGGAAATGAAACACACCACCACACGCATGGAGAGGTAAATATTGGGGTAAAATCTACGAGGATGTGTATGTATGTGTTTTTTTATAGATGTGCACAGTTATACACTGCTCTGTTAACAATTTCAAACTGCAACTTTTTCATTTTTCTGGAATTTCAAAATATTTTTGTAAACTGTATTAAGTACAATATGGTTACCTTCGATCAAACTTACCCTAGCGTAGCAGGAAATGCTGTTTATTACTAAATCTGACACTTGACCTAAAGGAGGATAACAATGACGCCACGCACATAAAGGGAACGTGTGTGGCAGGCAAGCTACTAGAGGCCAGGCTCAGACGGTTCTGGACCGAAGCTCGCGCTGGTCTCCAGCTCCTCGAGGTGAAGGGCAGCTCACGCAGTGGGGGCTTTTCGAGACAGAGAGAAAGAGGGGAGAGATCTGAGAAGGAAAACAGATCAAAGTGAGAGGGAGTGGGTGTGTGGCTAGCTAGAGACAAGAGCGATCAGAGGTAGAAGAGAGAGGGAAGAGACAGAATGGATGGAAAGATAGAGAGCAACAGAAGGGAAGGAGCAGGGGTAGCTTTGACATTTTTTCCAGCCCTGCTCTGAGTGAGCTTCCAGCTCTATGCGGTGGTTCTTAAGTTTCGAAATCCATTAGGGATTCATCAGGCTCCCCAGAGCACATGAGGAGCGACTTCAGAAACCTTTTGTAGTTTGACCAAGGTAGGAGTGCCCCACCCCAAGTCCATTGACGGCCGCTGAGGCAGTGATGGGGTCAATGCTGATCCCATCTCTAACCCTTCCCCCTCGGAGTCCGCGCCTCATCCCTTGGGTGGCAAACACGAATTTCCGCTTCCAGTGGTGGCTTGCGGCCTGAGCCTGCCTGCCTACAGCCAGCCTTGCACTGCCTGAAATGGAAAACCAAGAAGCGCAAGGCCAGAACTAGTTAGAGTTATGGGAGCCCAGTCTACTGCCTCTGAAGATGTCCAGGGTTTCATCAGCAGGCCCTTGGCATGCATGCCTGGATGATGGTAAGACAAAAAGTTGATAATATTTTGACAATAATTTGATAATCACAACGTGGATACACCCAGGTAAAATCATGATGGGTCATTCAAATATTGAAGGATAGTCACTGATGTATAGGACATCAGCACACTTTGTAGCATTGCTGAGTGCAGGCTTGAGGCAGAGACGCAAACTTTAAATGCTAGGCTATTTTCATGTTGTGCAGAGTACAAGCTAATGCACAGACAGGTTGTAAATGCACTGCACACCGGGATTGGATACTGTTAACACTTGGTTATTCATTGCATTTTTTCAATCTAGGTAAACTTGCTGGCGAGTGTCACTCGCAGTTGTTGAAATGTCACTCATAATTACACTGAATTTATGAAAATGTCACACACAGCAATCTGAAACCTTGGCACCTATGCCCGCAATCAGCCGGCAGCTGTGCACTGTTAAGAAAAGAAAAGCAGAGTCTCAAACACAGCGTGTGCTAAAGCACATGTCGTGTTTTAGACACTGTTTTTCTTTTCTTAACAGTGCACAGCTGCGGGGCACTGAGATTTCGAATGGGCAGACTACAAATGGGTCAACTTGAAACACTCAAAATATGCCCAAGTGAAATATTATTAGAAATTACTCTTTCAGGTAATATGATGGGCCCCTTTGGATTGAAGTCTTACACAGTTTTGCCAAAGAGGGCTAGTTTAAAATCAATGGACTCCATGGGCACTCTGGTCAATTTGCATAACAATTTAGTGATCAAAGGTCACACACAGAGTTTAAAATTCATCAGGCCACTAATGTGGTGCGAGTGTCTGGCACCACGAATTGGCGGTGCTGTAAGCACATTGTAAGGGAGGACTCCAGCCCCTCCTCAGTATTGGCGCCTCTTAACACAAGTGTCACTGGGACCGAAAGTCCCCCTCAAATGATCGAAATGGTACAACTGGCCTGTGCTGCAGGTTGACCACAGTTCTGTGGGCATGATGTTAGGGATAACTTCAATCCCATGCTCCGTCTTGGCACCTCCCAGCACAATTGTTACTCTACCCCCTCAAGTGATGCAAGTGGCAAAATCCACGGCCATACAGCAACACCCTGGTTTATTTCACTTCAATTAAATAGGGGACCAAATGCAAAGGTCCCAGTGTCTGGAGTACACCTTACAATTGCTCTTGTCCAAACCAACAGGCTGAAGAACTAGGATTAGTCTGAAAAAAGGTCATGAGATAAAAAGGGTGTGGGTCCAGGGTTACCGCACAGCAACAGAGCATTGGCCCACCCTCACCCACAAGCACCCAGCAATCTCTCCCCTTGATTCAGAGGATGCATGAACCTTTTGTCAGACGGACCATCAGACATATGCTATGGTAGAACTAAACCCAAAGGATGCTAAACACTCTTACCAAGAACAATAGTAGATGTCCAATGATAGAGCCAAGTAGGGTGGTCTTGCCCTGGCTCTTTCTGGTGCTGATGGGGGCAGGACGGGCCGGCCCTTGGCTGCCCCTTTGCAGTAGTGTGGCCTGTGCATTTCCCATGCTGCAGGAGGAGGAAGAGAGCTGGAAAGCATGTAGCATGGGGGAATCAGATGTGGCCCCTCCTCCTTTCTTCTGTGCGGCAAGGAAGTATGGGACACTGAGTGCCTGGGTACACCAAAAGTAGCAGGCTCCCTGATCATCCCAGTTGATGAAAGATTTTTCAATGAAAATGTTGTTGGTGTAAACATCAAATATAGATTTCATGAAACTTAATAGGAACAGGGTTGATCATTACTATTGTCAATGGAAAAATGGATACAATTCTACAAACTGTGGGATTTTGCCAAGGTTTTGTGAATTACTGCATTTTAGACGTGTCAGCCTTAGGTTGATCTTCCCCACAATGTTTTGCCTACTTACCCTCAATTTGTACTGGATGTTTGCTTTTGTTGGCCTTAGGACTCTGCACGTTACCACTGCTAACCAGTGCTAAAGTGCTTGTGCTCACTCAGCTAAACATGGTTTAATAGGCATGCAGCTAATTGGGAATATTTAGTTTACTTATAGCCAATATCTATTCCCCAAGACAGACTAATAGCTGCATTTAGTCTAATGTTTTTGATCCAGTTGTCTGCAGATAAACTGGCAAGGAGAGGGTAAAAAGACAGACACACTGGCTTCTACAAGAGAAAATCAGGCAGTCCATGGTGGTTCAAAGAGAGAGAGTGAGAGCAAATATGTCAATCGCAATGGTTAAGTAACCAAACACTAACTTTGGAGCGTGGGTTAAAAGAACGTTCTGTGATGCCAGCCCCAGTTCCATATCAGAGATGGTTTCACTCACTAACAAGCAACCAGCAAGTTGTTTCTCTATAAAACACACCTTTTTGTAGGTTTTTTCCAAGGAGGAGGTGCATTGCACTGTTTAGAACAGCTGCCATATCACAAAAAGGATGTTAATTGTACCAAAGGCAATCTCCGAGCCTGTGAATTTATAAGCTCTTTGAAACTGGAGGCGGAGGGTTTCTGCACTCGGGAATCTGGGAACTGTGGTCCACAGGGCATAAGACGCCGAATGTTCACATTTTGTGAACAGTAGTTCACTGAGATTTGGTACTAAAAGTATATAGAACCATTGCTGTTGAAAGAAAATGTAGGCAAATATGGTCAGAATTTTAAAATGTCATAATTTAAATGTAAGGAAAGTGCAAATGTGTAACCAATTCATGTCATGGCATGCGTATCTAAATTGAAAACCTGCTTCTAGACCATTCATGTGGCGCTGCATGTGTGGAAATGCACTGTCTTTTAAGTTCTTTAAGCAAAGGTTTGGAATTATATTTGGCGCTCAACCCCCACGCGCGGTCTGGTTCCTCGCGTACATAGTCTTGGTTGCAGCACACAGAGTCCTTACCCAGCCGCACACAGAGGCAACAAATTAGAGGGAACATTGCTCACCCATACAGCCACTCTCACAATCGTTCACTCACACATACAGTCACTTATATACTCCAACACTCAACTATACTGCCTTTCACATATGCACTGACACATCCTTTCACTCAACAACACAGCCATACAGACACTCACTCACCCATACATCCCTCCTAGATGCACTCATGAACCCATACTGCCAGTGATTCACCCACTCACTCATCCATGCAGGGAGTCACACACACCCTCACCCACCCACACAGGTACTCAGAAAACCAATCAATAATCCATACAGCTACCCATGTATCTACTCACCAACGCACACAGCCACTTACAAACCAACTGACAGACTGATACAAACATTCACACAAATTAGTCACTCACCCATATATTCACTGAGACACATATAATCACTCCCTTATACAGTCAGTCACACACCCACTAAATCATCCATACGGGCACTCAAACACCCACTCATTTATCAATACACTTTAGTGTATAAATATTTAACGCTCACAAACGTTTTAGAAACACCCAGAGTCACCAGATGATGTCATGAGGGATGCCATTTGAGATGTCATCAGTGATGTCACTCACCATGTCATGAGTGATGTAATATGTGAGGTCATAAGGAGTGTATTACGGGGGCGCAAGTTATAGTTAGCTCAGCTAACTATAACTGTTGAATACCTTTGGTTTTGTACAAGTAAAATATCAGCTTAGCTATAATGTCTCTGTAACCTTTGTTTGTTTCAGTATATATATATATATATATATATATATATATATATATATATACACACACTGAAAAAACTAAATATGTCAGGAGTGATGACATCCGTGATGTCACTGACCATGTTATGCGTGATGTAATATGTGAGATCATAAGCAGTGCAGTGTGGGGGTAAGTTATAGTTAGCTCAGGTAACTCTAACTGCTGAATTTCACTGGTTTTGTGTGAGAGAAATCTAAGCCTAACTATAACATCTCAGCAATCTTTGTTTTTTTCAGTGAATTTCTAAGGTTTTTTGTTTAATATTTCCTAACCACAGCATCCCTGTAACGTTTTTGTTTTTTTAATGAATTTCTACGTTTTTTAAATTCCTATTCCCTAACTATATCATCCCTATAACCGTGATAGAAGCTGCTTGACAAATATCAGCACGAGTGCAGCGCTGTTGGGAAAAGTGAAAGCAATTTTTTAATAGAAATGTTTGAGATGGTTTAACTAGAATTTTAAAACCGTTTTTAATACTTACTTGTTAGCCACCGCATTTTTGCACAAACTGCCTTTTGCACTTTGTGGGGAATTGACGGGGGAAACCTTGTGCTCACATTACTGGCCGACATTTTCTTGAAGTCAGCGTTCTAGTTGCTGACCCTAACAGGGCTAATTAAGCCCAATGACGTGAGCGTGCAGCGGACGAGCGCAGCGGGTGCGCCACTGGCGCGCCGAAGGCGCACCAAAGGCAAGCCCGTCTGCGCCCGCCCGCGCCCATCTGGGACCAGGGGCCGGATCTTCTGCCCTTTTTCCATCAGAAAAACGCTGGTATAACTCAAACCAACTTAAGGATTTGAACCTAACTCTAGACTTAGTCTGCTCTTATTCCATCGCCCCTGACTGTTGGAGTCACAAATGCAAGCACTGTAAGTATATCTTCCAGGACCCTAACTCTACTAACCTAGGGCCTGATTAGGATCGCGGTGAATCCGCATCCTTCGGGCCGGCGGAAGCCATCGCCGGCCCGGAGGGATCGGATTCAAGCCCGGATTGCTGTTCCTCATGGAAACTTGGCTAAATACAGCCGCTGACCCCGACATAGTCCAAGCCCTTCCTTCCGGTTATATAATACAGAGGTTAGATGGATCTAACGATAAAGGGGGCGGAATTGCTATTATTTTAAAGAACCATCTTATTTGCAGAATTCTAGGGAACCCCCTTTTAAACTGTGAACATTTCCACTTTTCAATTGGATTTTCACCTACACTAACTCTTTTAGGGATCTTGCTCTACCGTCCTCCGGGACCTATG
Organism: Lissotriton vulgaris; assembly: GCF_964263255.1. Taxonomy (NCBI): domain Eukaryota; kingdom Metazoa; phylum Chordata; class Amphibia; order Caudata; family Salamandridae; genus Lissotriton; species Lissotriton vulgaris. The sequence continues at coordinate 1,389,488,620 of NC_141691.1, forward strand.
GGCCAATTCGACAACTCACTTATAGATTCGGTCTCTAAATTAGCAAGTTCCACTCCCAATTTCCTTATTCTTGGAGATTTTAATATACATTTTGATGATATAAACTCCAAACATGCAACTGAATTGATTTCAGATCTTGCAGCCCTACAGCTTACCCAGAAAGTACCATCAGCAACACATTTAAAAGGACATTTATTAGATCCTATTTTCTCAGGACTGAAGGAATTGTCCTGCCATGGACCAATACCTATTCCTTGGTCGGACCATTCCCTCATTCCCTTTTTTTGGTCTCCCACTCAAATAATTCCCCCAACCTGATCAGTACAAACTAAATCTCGTGGCTGGTCTAAACTTCCTTTAGATACTTGGGGGGTCATTAGGATGGCGGGCGGACTTTGCCCGCCCGCCATCCTGACAGTGGCGGGCACAGTGGCGGGCACATCCTGTATTTTTAGCATTGTGGCGGGCTGTGCTCTCTGCACCGCCCACCACAATTCTAAAAATGCTTTACATCATTTGCATTTACAAAGCGGCAGGCAGCACGTGGTGCCTGCCGCTTTGTGAATGCAAATAAAGGGGGGTACCACAGGTACCCCCTCCGTGCTCACCCCCCTACTCACCCTCACTCTGGGGGCCCACACGGGGCCCCCAGAGTGAAGTCCGCCTGCCTTTCCGTGGCGGCAAAGCCGCCACGGAAAGGCATTGAAAAATTCCCATGATAATATGACTGGTGGTGTCTAATAGACACCGCCACCATATTATTCCTTTTCCGCCCCGGTCGCAAGGCGACCAGGCCGGAAAAGCGGCGGACGGTCTTTCCGTCCGCCGAGGTCCCCCCGCCACACTAATATGGCGGGGGGAAAACGAGAGATGATGGCGGCCGGATTGCCCCCGCCAGCTTGCGGTGGCCACCGCCAGCCTGGCGGGGGCAATCGGCCCGCCATCATAATGGGCCCCTTGGTTATTAACCTTGGACATATCCACACTTGTATCTGACCCTGATCCAATAGTGGCCAATGAGAGTTTTGACAATTGGATCAATAATTCCTTAGATTTGGTCCTCCCAAACACATCTATGAAGATGCATAAAGGACCCAATAAAGCTGCCTGGTATACCCCAAAGCTCCGAGAATTGAAACGAATGTGTAGAAAGATAGAGAGAGGTTGGAGAAGGAATTTTTCTCCAGATAAGAAGCAAGAATATAAGAATTGTATAAAAATATATAAAGCTGAAATTAGAAATACTCAAACTATCCACCATGAGAGGATTATTGCTTCTTCAGCCAATTCCTACCGTGACATTTTTCAAGTTGTCCAAAAAATTGACTAATGTCCCCTCTCTCCCTGATCCATCTGCCATCCCAGACCTTAGCTGTGATGAAATGGCAGAATTTTTTCACAATAAAATCAGGAACATCTACGAATCCTTTTCCCCCAATGAAGACCTTAATCCTGTCTGTCATGACAAGTCTTACATAGAGGATAAGGATACACGTTTAGCAGCTTTTCCTACTATGGACTATAATTCTCTGTTGGCAACTGCGGGCACAGTAAAAAGTGGCTCGCCCATTGACCCAGCCCCACTTAAGATCCTTAAACTAGCTACAGAGACAGTTGGCCCGGTCATTCTAGACTTGGTTAATTCTTATATCGCATCGGGAGTGGTTCCCCCCTCCTGGAAAAAAGCCATGGTGAGAGCCCTTTTGAAGATACCTAACTTAGACCCTGACTGTTTGGCCAACTATCGTCCAATTTCCCTCCTCCCAGGAATCAGTTAAAATTCTGGAGAAATACGTAAATACTACACTCTCTGCCTACTTAGAATCTAACCATCTCCTTCACCCAACCCAAACAAGATTTCGTCCTGGTCATGGCACAGAGAAAGCACTCTTAGCTGTCCTAGAAGAATCAAGGAAAATTCTTGACTCTGGAGGATCATCTGCTGTTTTCCTCCTAGATCTGAGCGCGGCTTTTGATATGGTAAATCACCGTATATTGATTGACCGTCTCAGAAATTTGTGTGTCCGGAACGGCGTTAACTTTGCTGAGATCATTTCTGGAGGGGCGATTTTCAGGTATTTGAGGGCGATTCCATCTCTAAGACTTGGCCCCTTTTGTGTGGAGTTCCACAGGGCTCTTCTCTAAGCCCAACACTTTTTAACGCTTATATGGCACCTCTGGCAAATATCATACAGCCTTATGGAGTGAACATCGAAACATACGTTGATGATACACCACTAGTGGTGTCACTTAATCATCTTGACTCACCCATACCCTGCCTCCACACTTGCCTTAAAGAAGTGGCTAAATGGATGAACTATTCCCATCTTAAATTGAATGGGGATAAGACAGAGCTCATAATGCTTGGTAATTCTGCATTATTCAGAACAATTGAGATGTGGCCGACCATAATGGGATCAGCACCTGTTCCCAAACCAAACATAAAGAGTTTGGGCTTCTGGCTGGACTCAGATTTTACTCTTAAATTCCAAGCCAGGAAGGTAGTTGCGGCCTGTTTTGGCATGCTTAAAATGCTACGTAAAGGGGGCGTGGCTAAGGCAGCTAACATGGCGGACGTAGCTTAACAGAGCTCCGTCCCGCCAATTTATCATCCACTAATTTATCCTGCCTCCCCCGCACCCGAGAGTGTCCCGATGTTATGCGGTGCAGCGGAGGGTGACCGGCAGGCATAGGGCAACTCTGGGCCGCTTCGGAGGCACGGATGGTACCGAAACACGCCCAGAGACGAAGCGGCCTGCTTCAGGAAGTGGCGCTGGGGACCTCACGATTGGTGACGCCCGGAAAAGGAGAAGGGCTGGCGGCAGACTCACTGGCGCTGATCCGAGAGCTGCACCCCTGGTGAAGGAGTGAGGAGCTGACGCGTGCGACCTACCGGAGGAGACAGATAGATCCGGAACTGCGGTGGTGGAACCAGATGGGTGCCGCATAGCCGAGACCGGAGCATTGGACGTCGGCTGGCCGGAGGTCGAGGCACGACCGGGGCCCGGAGGCGCTTCTCACACGGTGAGCAGACCCAGAGGTGCGCGGAGTCGGCCAAGAGAGGTGGCGGGAGCAGAGGGGCAGGTACTGTAGACCCCGGCGGTCGTGTCGGACCGAGGAGGACAGGATTCCACGCGAGCGAGTAGGCCTCTCCTGGGGGCGAAGTGCAGCAGCCGGCGCCCCGGGTCGGGCCCTTGGAACGGCCATCTTGGGTTGGATGCGATGTAATGGCCGTGTAGGCACTGGGAGCGCCGCGATAGACAGTATATATATGGCGAGCTCCATTTGACCGCCCCATCAGCCACAGATGAACTAGTCCGGGCCTTGGCTTAAAGAGGTAGGAGCCCCTTGGTGGACAGACGCAAGAAAAGGAGCGGTGGTGGGTCCACAGGGAAGACACCGGGGGCAGACATTGGGAGTTGTGGATTGCTGGGTGAGGCCCGGGTCGCCAGCCGCTTGACTGTCTGAGCTCGGTGCTCCGCAGGGGGAGTGGTTGGTGGGCCCCGAAGGACGACATCTTGAAGAAGGGAGCCCCCCCCTGTGGCGTGGTGCCGGAGCAACGAGAGACACAGGAAGAGACCCGTAGACCGACCCTATCAGCCATAGATCATGACCAGAGGCGGGAGTGGCGGCGGAGCCTCGAAACAGGGGACTATTGATAAATTCACCGGCCCGAGTGGGAACACTGGAGCTTCGGGAAGTCACCAGGTCCAAGGGCCGGAGAATGCAGCGCTCCTGGCGGCGATCACTCAATCTAGGGACATGTTGGATGCCAAAATAGGGGCCGTTGGGGCTGATGTCACTCTGCTGTTCCAAGACTTGCGAAATGCAGTAGCCCATATTACAGAAGCAGAAGCCAGGATCACTGGAGTGGAAGATGATGTGGCGATAATAAAGAAAAAAGTAGCCAGCATGGAAGGGATACAGAAGGGCCTGGCGCTCCGGGCAGAGGATGCCGAAGGGCGGGCTCGGCGCAACAACTTAAGATTCGTTGGCTTTCCGGAAGACTGCGAAAAGGGCAACATGGAGGCCTTTCTCACTAGGTGGTTGGAGGGCTGGCTCCCACCGGAGTCCCTCTCTCATTGCTTTGTCATTGAACGGGCACATAGAGCGCTTACCCAGAAGCCGCCGGTTGGCGAGCGCCCAAGGCCGGTGATAGCCAAGCTACTCAATTACCATGATCGAGACACTATTCTGAGACAAGCCCGAGAGAAGGAGCCCCTCATGTGCGACAATCAGCAGATTCTGATATTCCCGGACTATACAAGGTTGGTGCAGCAACAGCGGCAATCCTTCACAGCGGCCAAAGCTCGCCTGAGAAACCTCAAAGTCCAGTGTGCCTTACTTTATCCGGCTCGCCTACGAGTGGTCTACCAGTCACGTACTCTGTTCTTTAACTCTCCTGAAGAAGTGTTCACCTGGACTGATGAGACAGTACCAGTTAGACCGCATACCCCGCCGGCCCGAGACTCTGATTCATCCTCCTCAGCGCTGCCGCCGCGGACCCCCAGACGCTCATGAAGTAGGCGTAACTGGAGATCCCGCTCGTCGAAACGATCTCCCGCTAAGGGGGGAAGTACGGAGGAGACCGAGCCTCCAGACACCCAGAAGGTGGATCCGTGAGCGGCGAAGGAACACAGGTTACCTTTTTGGACTATATATCACAGCGCAGGTAATGTGAGCGGACATAGAAGGCCTAGCTGGAGATGATGAACGCTTTTCAGAAGCACCGAAATATTGTGTAGCAGATTATAGACTTACAGACACGGGATGCGGGTTGGGTGGGGAGGGACAGACTAAAAGGCGGACACGTGCCTCAAGTTAGAGGAAGTTCGATCTTCTAGGGGATAAGTTGGGGAGTTGGGGGGCTGTTGGTGGGGCTCCGTTGGGATAGACGGTCTCAGGTCTCCCGTTGGGGGCTAGAGATGTCCTATGCCGCAACAGGTACTTCAACGTTGCTGAGGTATGGGGGGGGGAGGTTGGGGAGTTGAGGAAGAGTTGAGGAAATGTATGCTACGTTGGGTGTTTTGGGGGGAAGGGGGAGGACGGGGGGAACCGAAGGCTAAGGGATGGGGGGGAGTTGTATTGCACATGGCTGTCTTGAATGATGCTGTTGGTGTGTCCATGCCCACTATGCCCATTGCTATACCTGCTGCTGCGCTTATGCCTAGATGGGGGCTGAAGACTCCGAGCAGAGACCCACTATGGCCTCAATGAAAGTGATGAGTTGGAATGTGCGGGGCATGCTCGATAAGATTAAGAGAGGCGCAGTACTAAGGCTGGGGAAAAGGGAGAAGGTGGACATTCTACTGCTGCAAGAGACACACTTACTGGGCAATAAAGCACTTGGCCTGCAGAGATACGGTTATGACCAGGTCTATCACGGAGGGTTTTTGAGGGGGTCTCGGGGGTGGTGATTTTGATGCACCGCAGATTGTCCTATCCCCACACGAAGCAATGGACTGACCCGCAGGGTAGGTATGTTTTCATACAAGGGATGATTGGCACGGAGTCACTAATAATTGGGAGTGTGTACGCCCCACCCCCACTACAGTGGGCACTGATTGAGAAACTGTTTACAGTATGGGCTGAGATTCCGGAGGGACTGGCGGTGATCGGAGGGGATTGGAACGATGTTATGCAATGCCGACTTGATCGTTTCAGGCCAGGGGATGACCCCATTGCAGATACTCCCACCAAACTGAGTGACATGGTGCAGGGCATGGGCTGGGTGGACACATGGCGCTACCTTCACACACATGAACGAGAGTATTCCTATGTCTCAGCGGTTCACAACTCATTTTCGAGACTTTATTATATTTTTGTCCCTACTGCCGTTGTGAAGAGGGTTACCTCAGCATCCATCCTACCGCGTGGACTGTCGGATCACTCTCCAGTTGTGATAGATGTCACCCTAGACAAGGAGAGACAGCCATTTCGATGGCGCCTCTCCGCTTGGAACTTACAACAAGAAGCCTACCAACATCATATGGAGGTGGCTATTGCTCGCTACTGGGAAGAGAATTTAGGCACCGTGTCTGATGTAAGGACTGTTTAGGAGGCCCTGAAGCCCACACTTCGTGGGGTAGATATAGCCTGGTGTGCAGCAGCGCGCCAGAAATGGAAAGAGGAGCTAGTCGAGGCCACGCTATCGGCTGAGGAACTGGGTACAGCCCTGGGGGAGCTCAATACCGGTAAGGCCCCAGGGCCTAATGGGTTTCCAAGTGAGTTCTTCAAAAGATATCACCTCCAGTTAGGGCTATACTACAAGGCTGCCCTAGAGGCGGTGAGAGAGGATGGCCTTCTGCCAGCAGACTGGAGGCATGCAGAAATTGTGGTGTTCTGCAAACCTGGACGGCCCCTAGACCGACACGAGTCCTATCGACCGATCTCCCTTTTAAATATTGAGGCCAAAATATTGGCCAAGGAGCTTGCAAATTGACTACTCCCATATATCACGGAATTGATCCACCCAGATCAGGCCAGATTAATGCCCCAAAGAGCGACGAGGCACAATATCAGACGCGCACACGTGGCAGTGGAGGCGATGGGTAAGACCGGGGATCAGGCGGCGCTGCTACTGGCGGATATTGACAAGGCCTTTGACTCCCTGAGTTGGACCTATCTGTTCACGCTCCTTCCACGTCTCAATCTAGGGCCACATTTTATGTCCTATATACGACTGCTATACACCGACCTGACAGCCTCAGTGAGGGTGGCGGGAGAGACATCGGCGGCCTTCCCAATAGGACGGGGCACCCGACAGGGGTGCCCCCTCTCGCCATACCTGTTTGCTCTTGCTATGGAGCCGTTAGCCGCATGGGTCCAGATAGATGCGCAGCTGCGGGGCTTCGAATGGGAGGCAGGACCTTCGGACAGAATAGCAATATATGCGGACGATGTTCTGTTCTTCCTTACAAATGTGAATCGGTCCGGGCCGCGGGTCCTAGAGATAATGAGAATTTTTGGAGAAGTATCAGGACTGTACCTAAACCCACGGAAGTCCACGCTTTGGATGCTGAGTGACCGCACCGGGATTGGGACGTGGGCATCGACACTACAGATAGCGGCTGGAGGTCTCAAGTACCTGGGGGTGTTTTTGAAGGTCTCGCCGGCAATTGCCTGGGAAAGTAATATCGTCCCGGTGTGGGATAAAGTACAACAGGAGATGAGGTGTTGGTCCCGTATGCCCCTCAATATCTACGGCAGGTCAGCTATATGTAAGATGGTTCCCTCCCCCGCATGTTATACCAACTACAGAATCACCCATACCCGATCCCATCGCATTGGTTCCGACAAGTCAACTCAGCTCTAGGCCAATTTGTATGGGCCGGGGGAGCGGCGCGAGTGGCCCTACGTACCTGTTTTTTGTCCACGTATTGTGGGGGATTGGCGACATCAGATATATTGTCCTATTACCAAGCATCCCATCTCGTAGTCTTGAATGAATGGTGGTACAGCAACAGGGGAGACCCAGCATACGCCCTTGAGAGTTACCTGATGGACCCGGACACATTGCACACTATTTTATACTCGGCAATGCTGAGAAAGGGGCTGCCTAGAGCAACCCAGGTGGTCTTTTAGCTCTGGCGACAATCACTACGTCGTATGGGATGGTGGGGGGAACTGACGGGGAGACCCCACTCTGGCACAATGGGCAGTTGCCGACACTGGCATTGCTGCAAGGCTTCCGAGGTTGGGACTCAATAGGAATTTCTGCATTAGGCCATGTCCTGAAGGGCACAACACTTAAATCCTTTCAAGAACTTAGCGAAGAATTCTGTATGCCCCGCACGCAGTTCTTTAGATATCTACAGTTACAGCATGCCCTTTCACCCACACTGGAGGGATTAAAAACCTTGCCCGAATTTAGCCCGTTAGAGGTGAAGGTGTTCATGGGGGACCTGGGGGAGAAGAAAATATCCCGTATATACCAGACACTAGTCACACACTGCTCTTCCGATCTACAGCCACTACGAGATCACTGGGTGAGAGATGTGGGGGAGCTGGAGGAAGAAGATTGGCGAGAAGCTCTTGAATCCCCCAGAGGAGCGGCTATCGCCATGCGCTTGCGCCTAATACAGTTTAAGTACCTACACCGTGCCTACTATACTAGAGAGATTGTGGAGGGCAGGCCTGATTGAGTCTCCAGCGTGTCTGAGATGTAGCCACGACATGGGCGATTTCCTGCATACAGTGTGGGGCTGTAGTGGCCTGGTGGGATTTTGGACTGGGGTATGGGACTGTCTGTCGGAGGTGCTGGGGTGGGACCTCCCTCGTACCCCAAATTTGGGCCTACTTCATGTTCTGGAAGGGGTGGGAGGCAACATCTACAAGAGACACCTACTCCTACTGGGCCTTACGGTAGCAAAGAGGGATGTAGCTCAGGCATGGAAGGACCCCAGAGCTCCCAAAGTGGTTGTGTGGAAAAAAGGCATTGACTTTTGCATGGGATTGGAACAGCCAGTATTCAAAGCCAGAGGCTGTCCCAAGAAACATTATAAAATATGGAAAAGGTGGGCGGAATACAGGGGCCTGTGGCTGGAACCTCCGGCACCGATGGGAGACGTGGAGGGGCAGGTGTGATGGGAACATGGGGGCGAGGATGTACACACTGTTTTATATATGAACAATTTATGCAGTATCGTAGAGACGCTGTGCAGGGGGTGGGTAGGGGAGGAAGGGTTCAGGGAGGTTGGGAAAGGGGGTGGGGGGTTGGAGGGCATGTCTTCTAATGTTAAATGAATCGCTGATTACGATGTACTGTACTTGCTGCAGTTCCTCCGGGGTACGGAGTGCTGTGTCTTCTATGCGATTTATCAATAAAAAGAGTTGTTTAAAAAAAATTCCTACGTAATGTACTTCCCCTACTTCCTTTTCAAGCTAAGAAAACTGTAGTGCAAGCGCTTATTCTATCTCGCTTGGACTTCATTAATGCACTCTATTTGGGCGCCCCACAGGCTGTGCTTTCCCAGCTTCAAATGATTCAAAACTGTGCAGCAAGAACCCTTATGGGCACGCCATATCGACAGTCAGCCAAGCAAGCCCTGAAAGCTTTGGTTGCCCATCCGGGAGAGAGTCCACTTCAAAGCTCTCTGTATTACCCTCAGACTGCTTGGAGGGAAGGGACCTAAGATCTTCTCCCCCTTAGTCAAATAACACAGTCCCAATGGGTCTTTACGCTCAGACGAACTGCATCTGGCCTTTGTCCCTGCGGAAGGAAGCTAATCATATGACCTTTAGCAAGTTGCTGAAAACCTGGCTCTTTCCTAGATAGATCTCAAACAGCTCCTGTCATTTTTTTAGCGCTGGGATGCCCATGGGTAGCCATGCGCTCTATAAATGCCACCTCTATTTTCTCTTTATTCTATAACCTTTGGTTTTTTCAGTAGATTTCTAAGGTTTTTTAAAATAGTATTTCTTAACTGTAACCAGTACCCTTGAGAGTGAGTGTGAGTGCATGAGAGTCTCAGAGGGTGTGTGAGGGTCTCACTGGTTGTTTGCGTGGGTGCATGAGTTTCTGAGTGGGTCTGTGAGTGAGTGTGTGACTGCGGCTACTGAGGTTTGATGCGCTGCTCCATGAGAAGACGCCAAGGCGCTGTTGCTTGAAAACGGGCTGAAAAACGCTACAGAGCGCTGTCCCAGCTGGTCCCCAGCATCCTGCACGGCTACTTTCGTAGTGATCTTGGCTAGCGGAGACGGTGATGGTGCACGGCGTAGAGGTCTGCCCTAGCTATTGAGGTCTCTCTGACCGCTGAGCGACGAGAACCAAGGGTTTCCCTGTTTTTTCGGACTTACGACAGCGGGAGCTACAGAGTAAAGGGTCGGCGTTTGTACTTTGTAGGCAGACTGACAGAGAAGTGTGGCTCAAATAAAAAGGCTCGGCTGCGAGAATTACGGGAGAGTGCTACATGAGTGTAACATGAGAAGTTTTCCAAGACTGAAACTTAAAGCGATTTGTGCGTGGACTACGGCAGGAGAGAGGCAGTAGGGCGGCAGTACCGCCTACTCAGGAGTGTTGATGGGGACGCGCCGAATTACTGAGACCCAGCCGTGAGGGGAACGGCCAATGTTTAGTGCCTACCTGTTGCCTGCTCTCGAGGAAAACCTGTTCATTCTTCCTGGTGCCGCCGCCGCGAGGGGAACGGGTATCGACCATCTGCGCCAGCAGCCCCCCGTGCCTACAATTCCCAGGGGGCTGCGTGAGAAGCATTCGTCATGCATCAGCGGAGGGCGCCGGAGGCCCTCAAATCTGGCCCGGCCCTCCTGCAGCGCGGGACACGCCGAATTACTGAGACTCAGCCGTGAGGGGAACGGCCAACGTTTAGTGTCTACCCTGCTCTCGAGGAGACCCTGCTCATTCTTCCTGGTGCAGCCGCCATGAGGGGAACGGCCATCGACCATCTGTGCCAGCAGCCCCCCCTGCCTACAGTTCCCAGGGGGCTGTGCAAGGCACATTCGTCAAGCGTCAGCGCAGGGCACCGGAGGCCCTCAAAGCCGGCCTTGCCCTCCCGCAGCTCGGGACGCGAGCAGGCGTGCCCAGGCAAAGCCCAGGCCAAGGGCAGGCCCATACGTGCCCGTCGTAGCCAGGAGGAGGCAGGGCTGGGCCACGCCCTTTTTATTGACATTCCTGTGTCTTCAAAGACTTGATTAGTGACTTTAAACTTTAGGGGGCATTGTACTGTTTTGTTACTTGTATATTATTACAACTGTGTATTCTAGTTATTGTCAGTCATGAGCAAGGGCAGCTGTAAGGTGGCAGGGGGCTCAGGGGTGGTAGGAACTCTTGATGTGTTTCTTTTAAGAGCAGAATCAGTACTTAACCATGAGATTGAGCTGACCCAAAGGAGGCTTTCGCTAGACCATCGTCGCAGCAACTCATGCAAAAGAAGGGGAGTGTACTGTCGCTGCAAAAAAAGGAAAGCCGGTGGTTGGCCAGGTACTTTACACCAGGCCAGCAAAGTGCCTAAAACGAGAGGAAGTACCCGGGGTAAGAAAGGCTGTGCGCTTGAGGCTGTTACCCCAAGTACACCCAGTTTAAAAAGCACTAGCTCACAGGCCTGGTCTGGGCAGGTGTCCTGCGACCTGGAATCTCGTTTTGTAGCAAAATTCGAGGAGAAAGTATTGACATTATTGAAACCCATTTCCACTAAACTCTCTGACATAGATTCCAGATTGAGTAAAATTGAGAATCAGCTTCTTTCTCCTGAACTTAATTTACTAAATGGAAGGACAAGTGTGCCTACTGCCTTGACTGGGGAATTAGTTGACGTGTCAAAGCAGACCCCAAATATGGCTGGTGTAGGCTTCACTGCTGTTGTCCAAGCTTCCCCAGTTACCACAGGTAGTACCCATGTTCCACAATGTAATAAAATGAATGATTTAAGCTTGGATACAAATAATGGATTGGACCAGGGAGACCACCTTTGTCATAGAAGAGCAGACAGGCTTAATCTAACTCCTGAGGCTACGCCATATACCGTTATTCTGTCAAATGTACCCCCCTTGCAAAGCAGAGAGAAGGAGCATTGGGTTTCCCTTAGGAATAAGGCTCTTCACCATTTAAACATCCTAACAGGGCTAGGTAGTCGTTTATTTAAAGAATTTAAAATGTCCTGCAGGATTGCCTGGATAGGGAATTCGGTTAAAACCAGTAGAGGTGACTGTGTGATATTAAATTTTGGGTCTCCACAGATTGTTACATTGATTTTAAATAGGGCTGGAACTAGGCACCTAAGTGGAGATGGCATCTGTATTCTTCCTTTAGGGTTTTTTTTACAGAAATATGCCACTAATGGTAAGAAGTAGGCTTGAACGCATGGATAAAACACAAGCCCAGGGAATCTACGAGTATACTGTACCTACCTATAACAGATTTGAGGCATTTACAAGTCTGGAAGAGATAGATTGACCATTAGCTAAGACCATCTCACACAGTAAGTTGATTCATACCAAGGAAACCCCAGCACTAGGTACCTCTATTAGGGACAGGGTAACACTTACTGAAATCTATGAGGGCACGAAGATACTCAGTTGGAATATTGCGGGGCTAAAAAATAAGTTAGATGATGTTAGGTGGAGAAACTTTTTAAGTGAGTCGGGTATCATTGGGCTACAGGAAACATGGTATACCAATAATAATCTGTTCTGTCTAGATGGCTATACCACGTATTCGACACCAGCGATAGCCTCCGTTATGGGGAGGGCGGAGGGCGGGTTATTGACCCTGATTTCCCTGAATATTGCAGGCACTCATACCAAATTGGAGACAGGTTCAACTTATTGTTTGGCAGTACAAATTGTATCTACTAATGCTTGTACTATCCTTATTGTAAACCTTTATAACTCTTTTGATAGAGCATTTTCTAATGAACACTTGGTCAGTTTGAATCATTTTCTTGAATTGTATAAGGAGAAAAATACTAATTCTTATTCGGTTATTGTTTTAGGTGATTTTAATGTGCACTATTGTAATGAGAATTGTTATGTTTGGGATAGCCTAGGCACAGTAGATCAAGGAGAAACTCAATTTGAACATTCATCGCAGGGAGTCCCAACTTTTAAATGCAATGGTACACGTTCAATCATTGATTACATTTTCATTAGTGCAGCTCTGAGCACCAGGGTTAGTGGCTATACTGCAATTTGGTCTATGTTTAAGGACCATAATCCAGTCTTTTTGACTTTGGCAGACGATTTTAAGAAACCTAAGAAATCCGTCAGAATGGTGGGTAAACTAGATATACGGCCTACAGATCAAGCTCGCAACATTAAATGGTGCCGGGTGGTGCCACAGGATTTTCATTCCAATCTATTGATTAAGGTTGGCTGTGAGATGTCTATCTGTATGAATGACAGTGCAGGGGATAAGGAAGTTCTTGTGGCTTACACTAAAATGTGTGCCCAGATTGCCCTAGATCTTAAACGGCCGTGTAAGGTGCAGGATAAACCAGGGGAGAGATGGTTTGACCATAATTGCTCGTTAGCCCATCGGAAGCTGCTGGTGGCCTTGAAGCAAAATCCACCGGACAAGTCCACTATAGCAGCATTAAGGAAAACCTACAAAGTGACTTTAGAAAATAGGAAAAAGGAGATTAGAAATGAGGCTTGGAATGAGCTATTATCTATTGACGTTATTAAAAACAGCTCCAAATTTTGGGAAGTGGTCAATAAGCCCTTTTTTCAAGATTCCTTCAATAACCACCTTGATTGTGGTATCCAGGAGCAGGCCTGGTGTAATCATTTTAAATCAGTGTATGAAGGTGAAGGTACTCGATGTCATGTTAACACTATATTTAAGATTGAGGAGTACATTTTATCCTTCACAGAGCTAGAAGTTTCAGAGGCTATTAACCAGATGACGTGCAATAATGCCCCGGGACAAGACGGTGTTCCTGCTGATCTTTTTGAATCTGGTGTCAAGACGTGGTTCCAAATTTTGTATAATGTTTTTAATAAGGCTTGTAAATCGGGATTGCCTAGCACTTGGTCTGAGTCAGTAATAGTACCAATTTTCAAAAAGGGAAATAGAGGGGATCCTAGTTGTTACCGATCCATTTGCCTTATCGATTCTGCAGTTAAGGTGCTTGGTAGGGTGGTACTTAGTAAACTCACAAGATGGCTGGCCGAAACGAATACCCTCTCAGATCTGCAATTTTGATTTAGAAAAGGTAGGGGCACAACTGATAAATGTCTCAACTTACACCTTTTAATTGGGAAGTATACAGTCGCCAAGAAGGGCACACTTTATTTAGCGTTTCCTTGGCCTTTGACTGAGTGAATAGGTCCAAATTATGGGTGATGCTTCTCCAACTAGGTGTTGATAAAAACATTGTGCACTTTCTTGCTGATCTGCATAGGGATCTATCTGCCACCGTGAGATATGACCATATGGGCAATTGCACAGGAGGAATACGCATTGCCAATGGCGTTCGGCAGGGATTAATTTTGGCCCCTTTACTTTTCGCCCTTTACATTAATAACCTGGCCCCAGTTTTATGTGTGTAAAGACATCCCGCTGGCAGGGAAACGCCTGATCCCGGTACTGCTTTACGCAGATGATGCCGCTCTTTTGGCACGAACCGCGGCAGGGTTGCAACTCCTTTTAAATTCATTTGCTGCCTTTATGAAGTCTTTAGACCTTAGTGTTAATTTTTCTAAATCCCATGTTATGATTACTGGCTGTAAAGTAAAAGGGGTCAAAACCTTTCACTGCAAGGGGAATGTGTTGTCTAGGGTTTCTACCTTTCCGTATCTAGGAATTATATTTGATGATCAAGGCACATGGCCACCACAAATACAAGCGAAAATAAATGTTCTGGCCAGATCGACATCAGCTGTCTTGGGATTTGCACGTAAACTGGGGGCCAAATCAATGCAAGCCCTTCTAAAAATATACGGATCAAAATGCATCTCCCTCGCAATGTATCGTGCGGATATTTGGGGTATTAGCAATGTGAAGGCAATCCAAGTAGTTGAGAACAAGTTTTTAAGAAATATTTTATCTGTCCCACAATCTACATCTGGTTATATTGTCCATCAGGAGTGTGGAGCTGGTTTCGTGGAGGATTTAATAGCCATTGCACCTCTTTTAAAATGGATTTTAACCTGGTTAAACACTGAATTAGAGCTGAACCAGGAAATCCTAAGAGATTGTCTAGTCTTGACCACGGGAATCGCATCCCCTGGCTGAGCTATGTCCACAAATTGACAGTAAAATTGGGCCAAACGGAGTTATATAACTCACCTGAAAAGCTGGTGAAAGGGGATTTTAAATGGGTAAAGGATTCATATTTTTTAATGGCTGCTATGGCTGGAGAAGAAAGCGAGTTGGTTAAGCCGACTGTAAGAGCTCACCAATTGCTAAAAACATCTTGTGCAATTGAGCCATACTTGAACATTGTCACCAACCAAAATCACAGTTTTTTATTGGTCCAATGTAGGCTGAATCAATTTCATTTCCTCTTCGCTGAACCTCCGGTTTTGGAAAAGGGAGGAAGATTTGGGGATATGTCCTTGTGATAGTTTTTCTGTTCAAGACACAATGCACTTTATTTTTTTCTGTGAACACTTTCTTCAAATTCGGAAGCGTTTTATCCTCCCAATTTTAAAAAACAGGGGCTTTTTGCAAGTTAAGCCAAGCCTCCTTTATCTGCAGCTGCTTTCGAATGTGTGGGAGATTTTTAATATCGCCAGGTTTCTCACTGCGGCGGTCAGATTAAAGAGGGAAAATAAGTTGTGTATTGCTCATTCTTATGAACTAGCTTGATTTCATTGAATTTAAGGATGCTTCAATCTGGAAATGTGGTCTTTTAAAAGTTATTTAAAAATGAATTGATTATCTGTATTGAATGTATCTAATATTTGTATAGTGTTATTGTAACTCTTGGTTCTTTTTAGTCTTATTGTATGAAGTGTTTAGTATGCTTTTATGGTTTTAATCTGAACCGAATAAAGTACTTTTGACTGACTGAGTGTGTGACTGTATTAGTGGGTGCATGAGTGTCTGAGTGGGTCGGTGAGTGGGTGGATGAGTCTCTGAGTGAGTCTGTGAGAGGGTGTGTGAGTCTCTGAGTGGGTCTGTGAGTGGGTCGGGGGAGAGTATGAGTGATTCTGTAAGTGGGTTCATGAGTGTCTGTGAGTGTCTGACTTGTTGTATGACTGGGTGCACCAGTGCCTGAGTGGGTTCTGTTCAATTTCTGTTCGATTTCTAACTTTTTCTCCTGACTTCTGACCTTTATTTTGCCTCTTTCTGCTAATTTCTGACCTCAATTTTGCCTCTTTCTGCTCATGGCTGGCCTTTATTTTGGCTCTTTCTGTAAGTTCTTGACCTCTATTTTACCTCTTTCTGCTAATTTCAACCTCTATTTGACCTCTTTCTGCAAATTTCAGACCTCAATTTTGCCTCTTTCTGCTTCTTTCTGGCCTCTATTTTGCCTCTTTCTGCTCGTTGCTGACCTTTATTCCGCTTCTTTCTGCTTGTTTCTGACCTTTATTTTGCCTCGTTCTGCTCGTTCCTCACCTTTATCTTGCCTCTTTCTGCTTGTTTCTGACCTTTATTTTGACTCTTTCATCTCGTCCCACCGAGACCAGCTGGAAATGTTGCTCCCTGCGTGCAAGAGCATTTTTTTTTATCTACTTGCCCGCTTGTTTGCAGGCATGGGAAGAGATGAAACCTCCGCTTCCAGCGGGTGGGAACACGTTGACAGCTCCCACTTGCTGAAAGCGGAGTGTTTGTTTTTGCTTGTCGGAAGCTGTCAAAGCCCCCACCAAACAAAAGCAAAGGGAGCCGGTCCTTGGGGGGTGGCGGTCCCCAAGGCCATATGTCTTGAAGAGGGGGGCCACGTAGCTCCTCTACTTTTGTTTGCAAAGGCCACCTCAGGGAGGTGGTGCTCCCCGGGGCTGAGAGCTGCCTGGAAGGGGGCCCCCTCCTGCTAAAAAAAAAAGCGACCCCCGCCAATTGTTTAAATTGCCCCGGGGAAGTGGTGGTCCAGAAGCCCAGGAGAGGGGTCAGCAAGACCACCTCTTTTTTTAAAAAAAAAGAAAGTCCAGTGCTTCTAGAAGTCCAGGTGGTGGGTCCGCTCCATCTTACCTGTGAAATACTTACGTTTTCGTTGTAAATGCATGGTATCAGTATATGCATGGTCAAAATTTGCGTGGCAAAGGATGATGCATGGTAACGGATGCTTGTAAAGGTATTTTGTGGTAATAACCGCATTGTAGAGGCTGTTTCCTGTGAACAAGTGATCGACCATGTGATATCACTGAAAGTGGTACAAAAGGGGGTGGTGATGGACGGAGCATCTGAACCAATCAAACACTCACACCCAGTCAACAGATCTGGGTTTAATCCATCACCGTTCTTTAGCCCACTCTGCCACCCCAGTTCAGACATGGCCATATGCAAATCAGTCTGACCCTGCGCCTCATAGGAACAGTCCAGCCCGAACTGCCATGCCTTCCCTGGACCGGAAACAAGCTTCCTAGGACCGGTTTCTGGCATTCCAGCCGTCTTCAGCCAGGCTTGCTTGAATCCAGTGGCAAAGTGAGCAAGGGACTCAGGTCTGAGCATACCCTGCCAACTTATGGCGAACAAAGCGGTACAAAAGGGGGTGGTGATGGACGGAGCATTTGAACCAATCAAATACTCACACCCAGTCAACAGATCTGGGTTTAATCCATCACCATTCTTTAGCCCACTCTGCCACCCCAGTTCAGACATGGCCATATGCAAACCAGTCTGGCCCAGTGCCTCATGGGAACAGTCAAGCCCAAACTGCCAAACCATGCCTTCCCTGGACCGGAAACAAGCTTCCTAGGACCGGTTTCTGGCATTCCAGCCGTCTTCAGCCAGGCTTGCTTGAATCCAGTGGCAAAGTGAGGAAGGTACTCATGTCTGAACATACCCTGCCAACTTATGGCGAACAAAGCGGTACAAAAGGGGATGGTGATGGACGGAGCATCTGAACCAATCAAACACTCACACCCAGTCAACAGATCTGGGTTTAATCCATCACCGTTCTTTAGCCCACTCTGCCACCCCAGTTCAGACATGGCCAAATGCAAATCAGTCTGACCCTGTGCCTCATGGGAACAGTCCAGCCCGAACTGCCAAGCCATGCCTTCGCTGGACCAGAAACAAGCTTCCTAGGACTGGGTTCTGGCATTCCAGCCGTCTTCAGCCAGGCTTGCTTGAATCCAGTGGCAAAGTGAGCAAGGGACTCACGTCTGAGCATACCCTGCCAACTTATGGCGAACAAAGCGGGACAAAAAGGGGTGGTGATGGATGGAACATCTGAACTAATCAAACACTCACACCCAGTCAACAGATCTGGGTTTAATCCATCACCGTTCTTTAGCCCACTCTGCCACCCCAGTTCAGACATGGCCAAATGCAAATCAGTCTGACCCTGTGCCTCATGGGAACAGTCCAGCCCGAACTACCAAGCCATGCCTTCCCTGGACCAAAAACAAGCTTCCTAGGAGCGTTTTATGGCATTCTAGCCGTCTTCAGCCAGGCTTGCTTGAATCCAGTGGCAAAGAGAGCAAGGGACTCACGTCTGAGCATACCCTGCCAACTTATGGCGAACAAAGCGGTACAAAAGGGGGTGGTAATGGACGGAGCATCTGAACCAATCAAACACTCACACCCAGTCAACAGATTATTTGCATATGGCCATGTCTGAACTGGGGTGGCAGAGTGGGCTAAAGAACGATGATGGATTAAACCCAGATCTGAACCAATCAAACACTCACACCCAGTCAACAGATTATTTGCATATGGCCATGTCTGAACTGGGGTGGCAGAGTGGGCTAAGGAACGATGATGGATTAAACCCAGATCTGTTTACTGGGTGTGAGTGTTTGATTGGTTCAGATGCTCCGTCCATCTACAGGAAGTCTATCCATGTTCAGTGGATTGTGATACACACATGTACGTTCACACTTAAAAATCTGGTTACTTTCAACCAGAGCTTGTGAATTGTTCGTACATGCAAGTTATTCATCCTGTTTTAAACTAACAATAGTAAATTCCCCCAAGTTAATGGATGTATCAACAATTGTATCAGATATTGTACTGAGTTTTCAAACCAGAAATCTCAATGCAAAACTAGAATATGGCTTGATAAACTGGCATGTCTGATTGGAACCAAGGCTGTTGAGCATAATTATGGCTACTTGGAATTTCAATTGGCAAATAACTACGATAGACTGGGAGCTCCAGAAATTGTATCTGGCCCTCTAGAAGCACAAACATGTATGGAACCTTCAGACAGAACCTTTGTGTCATGTACCATTTGGTTAGACTAAGGTCTGGGACTTGAGATATAATGCTTCATGGAACATAAATCAGATACACCATCAAGGTTGGTCCCTCTTAAGATTTTGGAACTCCATAATTGTTTGTAAGTTTGAAAATCATTCACTAGGATAAACTTCCTGTGTGGGTGGGGTATTTACCACATGTGGCAAATACCATTACCCCAGGGTGGCGTATTTACTACATGTGGTAAATATCTCCTACTCTGGGTTTTCAACTTGTAAATGAGGCAAACCATGCAGAATCCGTATGTAGCACACCCGATCTGCATGTTTTGCCTTTTGTATGTGTCTTTTCCCTGATAAATGTGGGCAGATTTGACCAGTTGGAATATATCAGGGGTACTCTGTGAGGGTTTGATAATTAATACACTACTCACAATTCCAATCCCATTGCGTTCGTTTTAAGTCCTTACCTTGTAATGAAGGTCTTTGTATCCAACCACAAATATTCAACACTCATTAACTAGAGGTGACAAGGACCAGTCAACTTTATAAGTGACATCTTTTTATTATAATTGATTTCCCTTTGATTTGTAGTGTAACATTTTAGCATTAATTTGAATGGTAAAACTTTTTACAAACTGTTTTCCGGTGTGTCATCTTTTTCATATAAATGCTTATTGGTGTTTTTTTTACATTCTCCATAACTTTAGAATCCCTTATCCTGCATGCACCTTGTCTGACGATTGTCTTGCTGCTGGCAAAATACTAAAGGTGAGCAAAGGTTGTTCATTAGAATCTGATGAAAGATTCTTCAGTCCCCCAAGAAATTCGTTCAGCATTTATTGTCTGAATGATCCATGAATATATTTATTAGACTCAGCAATACTGTGATGTGCTTAAAAAATCTTCCAATAGTTTTTCTTTTTCTAAAGGGCAAGCATTTTTCAAGTTATTCTGCTCCCAATCTAACGTAGATGGTTGTCAATTGAAATTACACATGACTAGGTGCAATTGGACTTTGTGTATTCCTCCCAGACAGTCACACATAAGAGGGACTGGGTGTTGGCGGGACGGGCCATTCTGACTTGATGGGAGGGGTGGAGCTGTCATCAGCTCCACTATCACTTCAAAGATACTGCCTCAGCACAGACACAAATAACTTCACACTAGCCTATGGTGCATCATACATCCTGTAACCAGGACAGGGAGGCAGGACATTTCATTCGAATCTGTGGGGGGAAACTCCAGAAGTTTCTTCCGCTTCAAGCTGGCACAAAGTATAAAGCTGGGACCTTCAGACCCACTCTTCAGTACACATCTTGACCTGTGGACACTACAATAGAAGGACTGCCCTGTTGCATGAGGACTGCTCTGCTGCTGGAGGCCTCCCTACTGTTTGAGAAGTAAACCAGGACCTGCTCCCTTCATCCCAGGCTACCTGAGTGATTCCAAGGGCTAGTTAGCTGGCTTCCTGTTGTGAGCTACAGGGACACAACAAGTTCCAGAGGTCTCTCTGCAACTGCCCAGCTGACCTGCTGCACTGGACCTGCCTGGACGTGCAACTGGATCTTTCTGAACCATGCTGGCCTCTGGAGGAGTGAGTTCCTGATCCCCACGAGTTGCAAACCAGATCCTGTACCCTTAGAGTGGCATCATCTGAGCTCCTACTAGAAGAAAGGAGGAATCCTGAAGTTTTGGGCTTTTCTTGCCACCCACGTTGTCCACCAACACGAAGCTCTGGTGAGCCCGACTCTTTGCGCTACAGCACCGACCCGCAGTGCAAGATCTGCATTTCGTACTACAGCATCGACAGCTCCAGCAACGACCATTAGTGACGCCCAACAGGATCTTCACACTACAGCAAGGACCACCTGTGGCACCTGGCCTACTCTTCACGCTACAGTGATGACAATCCGCGAGGCTCTCCCTACTCCTTGGTAACTTTTTTACCTGGACTAGCCTGGTCCCTATATCCGGCCGTGCTCCATTGCGGTCGGCTCGACCTTGTGACTTTCACTCCGTCTTGTACACCAGATACCTGCGAGTGGCAATTTGTGCTTTTATGTACTATACTTACCTTAAATCTTTGAAAGTGCATGCCTCCTGTTTTACTGATTGGATTGTTGTAGTTATGTTGTCAAATAATTTATTACATTTCATCCTATGTTTCTAAATTGGTGTGGGATCGTTCTTGTGTTGTATTTTCACTGTATTCCTGTTTGCGAGTGTCATAAATGATTTACACATTGCCTCTGAATTAAGCCTAACTGCTTTTGTGCCAATCTACCAGAGATTAAGCACAGGTTAATTTAGTGATTTTTTGTGGCTCACCCAGACAGGGATTGTAGTTGTTGCTTGAGGATGGCTCACAGACCCCTCAACTACCAAGACAATTCCTCAAAATATTTATCAATAATATATAAACACATTTCAATATCACTTATACATGTATACTAACAGAATAAAAACATAGTAATACATAATAACACAGCATAAATAACATTAAAAAGCCAACATTGGGGCGTGGCCAAGATGGCGATATAGCTGGTCGTGAATCCCGGAGGCTCCCCGTGCTGGACCCCTCTTACCGGCTCTATCTCTTGCAATCTTCCCCATCGGTCCCGAGGGCGACGGGGGGGCGGGGGCGGGGGGGGGGGGGGGGGGGGGGCAGGCTGTCGACCCGGGCCAGCTTCTGTGCGAGTCCCACGGCTGGGGAGCCACAGATAACGACCCCAGCGGTTTGCCTCGGAGAGCCGTGAAATGGCGCCCTAACTGCAGGGGTGCCACCACAGATGTGACCGGAGCTGGTAGAGAGCGTCCCTGGTATCTGCAGCGCAGCGGACTGGAGGGACACACATCTCCCACCTAAGCGTGCAGCCCGCTCCCGATTCCTGCTGTCGCTGGGAGCTCCAGAGGCCTGCTGCCATACCCAGCGGGCGGCAAGAGGACGAGAGCCTGTAAGGCGCACGGAAGTGCGAAACTTGAGGCCACGGAGGATCGGCCTTGCCCGGCGTGGGAGGGGGATGCATTCCAGCTCTCTCACTCAACACAGCCCCGTGTGCCTGCACCAGGGGGGAGGCGGCTGGACCTCAACGGCGAAGGCGAACTGCGGAGGGCATTGCTGGTCACCCCCGGAGACATTTCCTGTTGTGGCTGGGAGCATCGGGGGCCGCTGGCATCCCTGGCTGCCCCCGAGAGCCTGCAACACGCGCAGAGGTGTGAAAATCGAGGCCACGGAGGAGCGGCCTTTCCCGGCGTGGGAGGGGGCCACCTTCCCTCGCATTCAGCACAGCCCGAGTGCCTGCCGTGGGGAGGCAGCAGCGGGACCCAGACTGAGCGAGCAGACAGCGGGGGACACTGCCAACCACCCCCGAGACGGTGAGGCAAGATGGGCGCCTGTGCCTGGGTGAGCGGTGCTTCTTGGAGGGCCCCAGCATAGAGAGCCTCTCCTTGTGGGGGGGGGGGGGCGGCAGGTGACTCCTTGCGGTGAGCCCACAGGCAGCGGGGGGGGACTCATTGTGGCAGGTGGGGCCCCCGCTGTTAACTTCAATTCTTGGGTCACCCACAGACGAACATAAGGGATGAACCAGGCCCTGCAGAGACATTAACCCAAGGTCTGGATGCAAATTGCACCAGCAGTTCCCCACTGTACAAGAGCCCGCATTGCTCATATTAGGGCCTCTGGGAACACAGCAGGAGGAGGGGATTGGCAACCGGAGGGGGGCGTCACGCTTCACTGAGCTGCGACCAACACCACAGATCTACTCGGCCAGGGCGCCTCCTCAGCAAGGCTACAGTGCCGAGCCAGGGTTCTAGCACTTCACAGGGCCTGCTGAGAAAGTGCGACACTAGAGGGACCACCTCCTTTTATCCCCCACCGCCACAAGGACCTCGAGGGGGGGGGTCCACCATCAGGCTACTGAGCGGTGGCTCTTGCTCGACCATCCAACAGCAAGTGGTCCTGACGCAGGAGCGGGCCCGGGAGAACCCTGCTGCTACCAGGAGCAACAACGCAGGTAGACGGCGACAACCATGGCCAGCGCTGGGAGGAGAGGCGGGCGCACCCTCACTGATATGCTCCTCAAAGGTCCCCCCAAGGGAGAAAAAGGATCCACCTCTCCGGAGGCGTCGAAGCAACCCACAGATCAGGGCGCCGGAGAGATGCCCATCACAAAGTCCTTCCTTGAATCCTTGTTCAACTCCCTCAGGAAGACTTTCAATCATGGAAGCAAAAGATGGCCGGGGAGGCCCGAGAGCTGCGCCGCGAAGTGGACGGTCTGGGGGAAAGGGTGGCAGCTATTGAGGATTCGGACCAGACCAGGAGCGGGGAAGTGGAACAACTTCAGCAAGAACTTCTTCACCTCCGAGACCAACAAGTTGACTTGCAAGCGCACTCAGAAGACCTTGAAAATTGGTCCCGACGCAACAACATTCGGGTTCATAATGTACCATCAAAAGCGGAAGGCGCAGACATCACCAGTTACCTGCAGGGGATGTTTAGCGAAATCTTGGAGGAACCAGCGGACTTCGACATCCGCATAGACAGGGCACACAGAGTAAGACTGGTGAGACTGGCGCCTGCTCCTCCCCCGACATCATGGCCTTCCTACTAGACTTTCCTTTGAAGAAGAGGATCCTCCGTGAGGCGCGTCGGAAGCAGCCTCTTAAATACCAAGGGCATCCAGTGGCTTTATTTCAAGACCTCCCAGCCATCATACTTTAAAAACGGAAGGCATTCAAAACAGTCACGACATTCCTGCGGGAAAAAGGGGTCCCTTACTCTTGGGGTCACTCCTTTTGTCTGATCTTCAAGTGGAACGGAACCTTACATCAAATGAGATCCCTCCAAGACACCTGCGCCATAATTGATATTGACCACGAAGAGGGATCTACCTCCCCGAGACCGTCCCAACAATCATCGCAGGGTGGGTGGCAGAGAGTATACCGCAGGCGCTCACCCAAAGCGGTTCTGAAACCAGACCCAGCCACTATAGCCCAGGAACAGGCCATGGCCATTCAGGAGGTTTCCAGGGACACAAGGTCCCCAGACTGACTTTTCTAAGCGATGGGGACTCCTTAGCAACACGTCAATTCTAGTCCGGAGGGGGGGGTGGTCGGAGGGCCGGAGGGGTCACCACAGTTTCACGCTCCTTTTTCACAACCTCACCACAGGTCTGCGCTACAGACTGCCTGACCTGGGACTATGACAACACTTTGGGGCTTTCTTGTTGGGGCTAGGGCGGAGGGTGGTGGGGGGATTGAGTGCTTTATTTCTGCATAAGGTTGGGAGAAGAGTTAAAAAGATCCGGGGGGTGTTGGGGTGGGGTACGACCGTTGGATGTTTTGTGGGATGGGGGGGCGTATGGCAACCAGTATGCCGACAGGGAGTGAAGCCCAGGCGCAGGGAACAATACAAAATGTGAATGGTAGACTGCGCAAATCTGTAACCCAGTATTGTGATGCCTGAAGCTTCGTTAAAGGTTCTTACACTAAATGTTAAGGGGCTCAATAACCCCATTAAGCGACGAGTGGTCCTGTCCGTCTTAAAAAACTCAGACGCCGCGATCTGCCTACTCCAAGAAACTCACCTACTCACTAAAGACTGGCACAGGATGAGGTCCCGTGCGTTCTCCCACCAGTTCTTCTCCTCAACTCCGGACAAAAAGGCAGGGGTCGCGATTCTGGTTGCCAAACATTTTCACGGCCTGTTTGGAGACAAGGTCGGGGAGATCAAAGGTAGACTTCTAGCTCTTAATGTCTTGGTGGGCTGTATGACAATGACAGTGGGGTCCCTTCATGCCCCTAATACGAATCAGGAGACCTTTCGCAAAAATGCCTTATCGGAGGTCTTCCGTTCCCCAGACGTCTTCCTCCTTGTAGGGGGAGACCTAAATTTGGTAATGGATAAAGAAAAGGATAGATCAGGCCATCGCTTTGGCAGCACAGGTGCCATTTCGGCAGCAGGGAAGAAACGGCTGACACAGAGTGGGCTAGGGGACCTGTGGCGCATTAAACACCCCGAGGCCTCGCATTACACGTTTTACTCTCACTTGCACCACACGTTCACTAGATTAGACCACTTCATAGGCTCCTCTGAGTTAGTGCCACAGGTAGTGGACGCGGATATCACCCCGGCTGTCCTTTCCGATCATGAAGCAGTGGAAATAACGCTTAACTTCCCTCAAATTAAGAAACCACCCGGCCGGTGGCGACTGTGGGAACCCCTTCTGCAACGTAAAAAGATAGTTCAACAACTCCGTAAATGCATCACAGACTACCTCGAGCTTAACGACTGGCCGGAGACGCCTGTGGCGGCTGTGTGGGGGGGCCTTAAAAGCATTAGTGAGAGGAAAACTGATAGCCATTTTGGCGGCAGAGGTCAAAGACCGTAAAATCAAAAGGGAACCCCTAGCGGCCAAAGTAGCTGAATTGGAATGGGTGCATAGTCGTACAGGAGCTTCCTAGAATCTGGAAGCAGTTAAAAATCGCCAGTGCCCAACTAGCAAGCTTAGTCACTGATCGGGCTGAGTACGCTGCTCTTAGGCTATGCCATATATATTACGTGGGGGGAACAAAATGGGACGCCTTCTAGCAAGTGCACTTCGGCCCAAGGTCCAACACTCAAAACTTTTAGTCCTGCATAACAAGGATGGGGAGGAGATCCGTGATGAGGCACAAATAGCGGGGGTGTTCAGGGACTACTATGCGTCTCTTTACAAGGCAGATCCTACGTCCGAGGTTGGCGCTGATACTTACTTACGTGGTGCAGCCACCACTGCACTAAACACAGCAAATGCAGGGTCCCTAGATACTCCCATCTGAATTGAGGAAGTGGTAAGCGCTATCTCATGCCTCAAACCCCTGAAATCGCCAGGCCCAACGGTTTTTCCTCCGGTTTCTATAAGATTTTCTGTCCGGTCCTCGCCCCGATTCTTGCAAAACTTTTGAATTCATTCCAGGGTCCCGGCTCCATCCCACCCGACATGCTCGCGGCGGACAATATTGCGCTGCCTAAGCCGGGCAAAGACACCACCCAGTGCTCCGCTTACCGGCTGAGATCCTTGCTTAATCTCAATTTCAAAATCTTTACAGGGATACTAGCCTCAAGACTTAGCCCTTGTCTCCTGGGGATCATAGACCCAGATCAGTCGGACTTTAACCCCGGCAGACAATGCAGCGACAACATTAAACGCTTCCTCCACTTAATTGACAAAGCCCACTTCCAACAATCAGACTCTGTGCTCCTGGCTATCGACGCCGAGAAGGCATTTGATCGTGTTGATTGGGGCTTTCTTGAAAAGGTTTCACTACACTTTGGAGTCGGGGACGCTTTTGAGCGTGGGTAGCAAGTTACTACTATCATCCGCAGGCGCAAACTCGTATCAACGGCCAGAGCTCCCGCCCCTTCGCAACCCAACGCAGCACCAGGCAGGGGTGCCCGCTCTTGCCCCTCCTGTTTGCGCTCTACATCGAGCCGCTAGCACAGAGAGTGTGCGATAACCCTAATATTAGCGGCATAACCTTCGTGGGAGAGCCGCACCCAATCGGCCTATACGCCGATGATAATTTGACGGCACTTGATGATCCCAGGCGCTCTGTGCTGGCCTTTTTAGAAGAGGTGGAAGCCTTTGGTAGAGTGTCGGGCCTTAAGATAAACAGAGGGAAGACGCTGATACTGCCACTTGGCAAAAATGCTCACACACAACATGGAGCACCCACGTATAGCGGGGGTTGACAAGTCCAGAATGCAACTTCCCTACCTAGGTATTGTCCTCACGCCGTCCACGGAACAAACAGTGGTCCTAAATTACGCCAACCTAAAAACGCAGATCCATAGCGATCTTGGGCGCTGGCAGACACATCTTTTGTCCCTGCTAGGGAGGATCGAGGCCGTGAAGATGTCGGCACTTCCCAAGATACTGTATATCTTTCAGACTATCCCAGTGCTACCCCTGACTGGATCTGTTAAGTCATTGCAGGAGGCAATACAACAGTTTATTTGGGCGGGGAAGAGACCGCGTAAGAACAGACAGCTAGCTTTTCGTGGGACAGATGAGGGGGACCTAGGCATTCCTAACCTACAACAATACTTCCAGGCAGCACAGTTGAGGTACCTGGTTGAATGGTTCAGACCCGAGTCAGAGAAGAGGTGGCTCTTCTAGGATAGAGCCATGGCCCAGGCCTCCTTATGGAAGATTCCTTTTCTCCACCGCGCACACAGACCACGCTATCTCCAGAAATCACCCATTACGCGTACACTACTGAGGTTGTGGGACTCAGTAGCCACAAAGCAGGATCTCACATCATTCCCATCCCCGCTAACTCCTATACTGGACAACCCCGACTTAGTCCCAGGCGTCGACACCCATGCGTTTCCACAATGGCAAGGCTCCAATTACAGATTGGCGGGACACCTCTTCGACTTAGAGGGCTTCCTCCCACTCTCCACAC
This sequence comes from Lissotriton vulgaris, assembly GCF_964263255.1. Lineage (NCBI taxonomy): Eukaryota > Metazoa > Chordata > Amphibia > Caudata > Salamandridae > Lissotriton > Lissotriton vulgaris. The sequence continues at coordinate 1,389,515,836 of NC_141691.1, forward strand.
TCTCACAATTCTATGATGTCAAATCACCACAGCTCTTTCAATAGTTCCAACTCCAGCACTGGCTTACACAGCCTGAGACTGATCCCTTAGTTGGCAAACGAAAGACGGGATTCGAAAAATGGCTCGTTAGAAAAGAATTGGACCGTGGCTTAATCACAGATCTTTATAAGATGCTTTTTCCTTCCCTCGAGACACACCGATCGGCAGGTCAGAGGCGATGGGAAGGGGAATTAGGGCGAACGCTCACGAGCCGGGAGTGTCAGTCAATTTACTACAGAGCCAATCACACGGCTAGGAACACAGCGGGAAGGGAGACAGCTGTGAAGCTGGTCACATACTGGTGCTTAACCCCAGCTAGGTTACATAAGGGAAACTCGTCCCGAGGCCCGACTTGCTGGAGGGGGTGCGAAGAGATAGGCACTTTGACACACCTTCTATAGGACTGCAAGGAGGTAAAAACCTACTGGACCTCTGTCCTCAACGACATAGACACATCCCTAGACACCGAAATCCCACGGCTCCCTGCCTATACCATTTTGGGACTCCCGAACACGCTCACTTTCCCGCTGAAATCCATCAGGGAGCGACAAATGGGTTTAGCACTACAGGCAGCCTCCCAACACATTCTGTCCCTCTTGGTGACTAGCACTCGGCCCACTCATGTAGGCTGGTTGCACAAACTCTGGTACACACTGGGGATGGAACACATTCAGGCCACACTGACACAGACCACAGCTACCTTCCAAACAATTTGGCAACCACTCCTAACACATTAAGCCCAGGAATTCAAGGAGATAACGTGCCCTAGATACCTCTGCCTATTACGCTTAACCAACGCCACCCATGCCACCGCAGATTCTGGGACAGAAGTGCAGTGAACACTTCACAGTTACACTCTATTTAATCCATTCACATCGGCACACTGGTTGGGGTTGTGGAAGTTTCAGGGAGGGAGGGGAGTTTTTTGGGGGAGGAGGGGTCTGTTGGCTTGTTAGACTTAGCTTGGGTACATGGGAGATCCTTACCTAGACTCACAAGTCATTATGGCAACTTAACCCAAGGACAAGCGAGAGCCCGACAGCTCTTGAAGCTACATGCACCATTATGTACAGTGGCTACGTTAGCCAGGCACTGGCGCTCTCTCGTGTACTCAATACGACATTGCAATGTATTTGTCTTGTTTTCTGAAATCAATAAAACAAATTTAAACAAAAAAAAGCCAACATTTCCCACCCAATAAAATAAATTAATAGTTTAAAATTGCATTTGTAATTTTGTTGCTGAAGTCGATGTAAGTGAAATCATGACCCAAAAAAGCAAATCCACGAAAGAATAATAAAAAAGAGTTAAGTACAACTTAATTAATCCACAGAGTCCACCCAACACCTAAATAATATGTTAACGGTCCAGAAAAACCAAACAATTAAGGAGAAACAAAACAATTTTGGTTAAGAAAATGTATCAAGGTTAAAAATAATATCTGATAAAAACCTGTAAACCAAAAACATATAAACCCAACCAAACAAGATGTACAATCCAAATATCAAAGACAGCACAGTAGAAAATCATGAGAAAAATAACCCATATCACATACATACAAATATCAAATCAAATCAAAAAGTCCTTTATTCGATTTTCATGATTTAAAAAAAACATAAAAGTACATTCAAACAGATTAAATAAAATTAGTAAATAAAATCAAATATGATAAAGGCTTCACTAACCTAAAATAACTAATAAAAATTACACTAAGAAACATCACCCTAGCTAACTTGAAACCCTTTCCCCCAAATACTAAACCCGTAGAAAGTAACTGTAAATTACTCTCACATGTATAGCCCAAAATGCGAAAATAGACTACAAAATCAAGGAATCTATTAAAAAATGTAGAAAAACGACATGTAAAAAGACCTATATCCCATAGGAAACAATGGATTTAACAATGTTTACCTTTTAATAAGGTTTGTACATTATTACAAAACATGTTAAAAATATTAAAATATATTTTTTGAGGGGAAAAACATGCCCAAAATGTCAAATAAATATATTATAAATACCAAAAAACAAATCCGAATAAATTTCATAGTACTTTTTAATGTATTAAAACACATAAAAACTTTTAAAAAGTGGAAAAAATTAAACTTATGTCAAAAATCACTTTGAACATGTTGAAATAAACTGTATGAGAATGAATATGCAATAATAGTTTAGCACATGGACAATGTTTTGTCTTGCACTAAAACAAACTATTATTTTATATTCGGAACAAATATATAACAGTAAAGTTTTTGTGATTATTTCATAATATTCTTATTAAAAATTGGATTTATTAAAAGATGTGTTGAGGAAATGAGTAGAACTAAATAATGTAAAATTATAAAGTTAATAAAAAATTGGTAAATAAAAATAGTTTATAGTAAAAGTTACTCTTAAGTATCTTAATCTTATATGTAGCCACTGGCATTCTAATCGCGTCTGGATTGAAGTGGAAGTGGAGGCAGAATCTGCAGAAGTCTTTAGGCGGTCAAGCAGTTGAGAGGAGAGACAGGGTCATGGCAGTGTCACGCGACAGAAGCAGTGGCTGTGATAGCAGCAGCGATGTTTCAGATTGCTCCGCACACTAACCACTGCACTAAACACAGCAAATGCAGGGTCCCTAGATACTCCCATCTGAATTGAGGAAGTGGTAAGCGCTATCTCACGCCTCGAACCCCTGAAATCGCCAGGCCCAACAGTTTTTCCTCCGGTTTCTATAAGATTTTCTGTCCGGTCCTCGCCCCGATTCTTGCTAAACTTTTGAATTCATTCCAGGGTCCCGGCTCCATCCCACCCGACATGCTCGCGGCCGACAATATTGCGCTGCCTAAGCCGGGCAAAGACACCACCCAGTGCTCCGCTTACCGGCCGAGATCCTGCTCCACTCCTGTCAATCACCACAACTTTTATCATTGCTGACTTTGTCCCAAAGAAGGTCCCTATCAGGAGTAGAAGTATCAGCTTGCAAAACAAGTAATTCCAGTTACTCTGGGGAAAATGAGATCTGGAAAAATCAGGCAGCAGCCTGTTCAGAAATGTCCAAACCATAAGAGAAATCTTAGAAATTCGAGGTGGTCATCACAACAAAATCAAGGGAAACCTTGAGCAGTCCTCTGATATCACCAACACATAAGCTCTTTGGGAATATGGATCAAAATCACTAATGTACTTTTCTTAAAGATCCGGCGGCGGCAATCTACTCTTCATCTGAAACCTTAACGGTTATTCCAACTCCACTGACTCCTCAAAAAAACAGCCTAATAACAATTAAATAAGACCACGGTGCACAACAGAACCATCCAGAGATGCAAAGCTAACCTTGCTCAAAGACAACCACACCACCGGGCCAGTCTCAAAGGTAATAACAACACAAGCTCAAGTTCATGCTCCAAACCATTTCCAATTGACACCTAGACTCACCTAAACTTGTGACATTCCACAAAGAACTAACTGCAACCCCATGGTCTCTGTAGAGGAGCTAAATGGCTCCTGATTACGTTCAATCTCAATATCAAGTAACACTGACTTGGTGCAAGCGATGGAGGTAAAAACAATCGACCTGGCTGACATTACGAAAGGCCAAGAGCAATTAACCACCAACACAACATCTAGGTCATAACAAAATATGCAGGGAGATTCTTTAAAAATACAAAAGCCCTCACCAAAGTTATTTACAATGATTCAATAGGTACATGTGGAAGAAATAGAAGCAGAGTTTTCGTACAGCATTCAAAGAAAAATGAAATTGGCCCAGCAAGCACCTGGCAGAGGATGGAAAAAGATAAGTTGCATGGGAACACTGGCCACAATGATGAAAGTACCTTGAGCTCTTACGTTTCGTTGGTAAGCATCTTACACGAATCAATCAAGGCTCTCAATATGCAGTCAGATAAACTAGACATTCAAATAGATCTCATGAATCTGATGGCCTCTCATATCTCAGGAATCAATGCAAAGATAGAAAAATTAACAGACTGAAGAACTAGGGTCCAAGCAATGTATCCACCATCACAAACCAATTTTGCTTGTGGTCCCATTGTTGACATACGTGCGATTCTATGAAGCATTTTAGAAATGAAGAAAATATCCCTCACTAACAAATTACCAATAACACTCAAGCACAAGAACAACAGCCATACAATTTGGCAGTCGCTCTACACCGAGTTCCAGGGCCATGCTCACCATGTGGTGATGCACACAAACCTTCCATAATTTGACTGTTATCAGAAGAAACAATGCAATCCACGCAACAACTACCAACAAGTGGAGATGGAGTAAATCACTCAAAAAAGCAAGAGATGGCTCAGGTAACAACGCAACTTATTCAACAATTACCAACAAGTTACACAGGTCCCAAAGGGCCTAGAGAGGGCCCACAAACAAAGCGGCAGAAAAAATTGCAAGGAAGGTTAGGAACTAACACCAGCACCTGGTAAAGGAAGAGTCGACTAGAACATACCTGTTATTCACAAGAAAACAGACCAGAACCAATGACTCTAATACTAATATATCAACTAATACGCATCCAAGCATCATAACGGAGGAGGAACCCTCAGTCTCAGACTCATTAGATATGTTGGCCTCAGCTAAAGAAATGACTTTTACTACATCCAAGCAAGATAATGCCATTCCAACACTATCTGCCACCAGTGGTGGAATGCAACTATGCAATAACTTAGCACGCACAGCAGAATGTCCTATGAACAGGATCAAGTAGGGTCAAGCCTATACATAATCATGAAAATTGAGTAAGTTTGCAAAGCATACTTCCACTTATGCAGGGCACCCAGACATCATCTGTGCACAATGTAAGGGACACTACGCAGGCACACAGAAAAAGATGTTGCCAACGACAGGGCCCCCTCAAATTATACTATTGTGAAATGCAACTAGCAATCAAGAAGTCGTGTTCATCTTCAACAACCTGAAAATGAATGAAATAGCTGCCCCTCTATGGGGCGGGCCGGGCAGTCATATGACTGATATACCAAAGGCCGAAAAATTATCAAAATCATCACTCAAGGAATAATGTCCAAACTGAGAAGTTAAACCCCAAAACCTACTCAAGCAAATCATAGTAATTCAGAACTAAATAAGAATCACCTGCCATCGATGGAGATGATAAATCAGCAAATTCTCCTCGAACCTGAATATGATTCAAAAGGCTTTGAGAACATACTCAACAGGGGAAACATAATGAGATTTCTTGCAGAAATTCTCAGTCTAGAACACCTCAAATCTACAAATCTGTCATCAGTGGAATTTATTCCCAATGAAGATCGTGATCTTGCAGAGTACACTTTCACCACATGGAGATCAGAAGAAATAGCTCTAGTAATCCTGAACTTCAAACAACAATTTGAAGCATGGGGCATCGTAATGTCAAAGAATTCAATGCCCCGGTACCCACTCCCTTTGATGCTGATGACTAGGGAAAAAATGGCCCAGGAAATAGCCCCCACGTACTTAGGGGCCGATTAGGATTGCGGTGAATCCGCATCCTCCGGGCCGGCGGAAGCCACCGCCAGCCCGGAGGATGCGGATTCACCGCTGCGGTGATTTAAAAGACCCCCCACCAGATTAGGATGGCAGGGGGGTCGGGAAGATCGTCCGCAGCTTTTCCGCCCGGTCCGCGGCGGAAAAGCTCTAATATGATGGCGGTGTCTAGCAGACACCGCCAGCCATATTAGGTTGCATGCGGAAACCTGCTTTTCCACGGCGGGTTTTCCGTCGTGGAAAAGCATGTGGTGTTTGGGGGCCTGTTGCGGGCCCCCAGGGTGTCGGGGGTGGGGGGTGCACATGGGGGTACCTATGGTACCCCACAGCATTTACATGCACAAAGCGGCAGGCACCGGGCGGTGCCTACCGCTTTGTGCATGTAAATGCAATACATGCATTTTTAACCTTGCGACGGGTGCTACTTCAAGCAGCACCCGCCGCAAGGTTAAAGGTACGGGATGTGACCGCTAGGGTGGTGGTCACATCCTAATTTGCATGGAGGGACCGCCACTGCCCATGCGGACGGTCCCTCTACCTCGGGGGTGGCGGACGGACGCAGGTCCGTCTGCCATCCTAATGACCCCCTTAGTGTTGCAGACCTACACCAACTGCTATGACACAAAGAAAGAAACAGGCATCCAACGCAAGCTTGACCCAGGAGTCACTCGATTTTTGTGGCCACAAATGAACTGAGCATGTGCGAGTCAAAGACTAGATTCAAATGCGGGCTGCTTGTGCAAGGACGGACTGGCCTGGAAGTACAGATGGCTGCCAAGTGATGAGCACAGTGGTACAGAACATGAGAAAGTTTGGTAAAGTTACCAACCGAGAGCCGAACTAGGCTGGACGCTTAATAAAACAATAGACCCATTAGAAAATTGCAGACGGAAGGAAATTTGAGTATCGATGACGAGATGTTGTACATCCACCCCAAAATTGTCCAATCAGAACTCGCATTTAAGTCAAAAGATACACTTTGAGTTAGATAGAGCTAGTGAAAAAGGTATAAAAAGTGCTGATTTTATTGAAGGGGATCGCTTCCTTCAATTTCTACTCAAGATGCTGTCGGATCTGATGATTTTTCCTGAGATGTAAGAAACATGCCTAACTCTGTTTTTCTTTACAGGGAAATTCACTTTATCTGAGAGTCTAGATAGGGAGGTTAGGAGAGTAGGTACATTTTTTCGAACTATCTGTCTTTTGCTAAAATCTGAACTTTTCAAAAATACTAAAATGTTTGTTCTTAATTTTTCCTCAAATAATTGATTTAACTGTCCTAAAATCTGAATTCTTATATATTTAAATTTTGAATTTTCTGAATCAAATAAATAAAAGTGAATTGTATTAGACATGCTGATTCGCTATTAATAAAAATTAGATAAATAGAGAATCAAGTTGGTCTTGAGTTTTCCTACCCCTAATTACTTACTAGCAGATCTATCGATCTCGATGGTGGTGTGTCTAATGAAATTATCGTATTTTATAAACCATGGTAAATACATCTAAACTGCAGGTGTAAATAGTATAAATATAAAGTTTAATTTTTAGGCACTCCACTAAGTTACAGCAGCTTTTCCTTTGAAATTTCACCGATCCATGAAGTAATGTGTAAGTGTTTAGGTGTGATTCGCAGTGTTATGGGCCCCACCGTTTGATAGAATGTCAGAAATTATACTTCAGGGAGAGGTGACATGTCTTTAGAAATCATTTCCGGAGAAGCGCTGCAACAGTTAATTAGCTTGGTAGCAGACTATTGGTTGCTATAGAATTAGCTAGTATCATGTATAAAGTATTTTAAAGGGAGTCTTATATTATGTGCAAAATTATGACTAACATCTGTTAAGTTCGTATTGCGTTATATGTAGTCCTGAAAAGCTTCAGAGTGCGGTGTGAAGCTAGTTACTCTGTCTGCAGGCAGAGGAAGTGTGGCAAGTGAAGTCGCACATCGCATTAGTCTGTTTCAAAGGGTAATATCGTTGTATACTACGGTGGTATCTGCGCATATCACAAGTGGTGTTGTCGCACATCACAAGTTTAGGGACCTTAGGTGTGAAAGGATAAATGCATAGTGAGGGCAGTCTATGAAATCCTAGCCTTCAAGTATAGGGATCATTTTGTATTCTGGTTTAAAACTTATTGCTGGGAGAGTAGTAGGACTTAACCCGAGCTCGAAAGAAGGATAAAGGAGTTGCGTCTACTTTACTAACGAAAGAGAAAATCTGTGGTGGGCTAGAGGTAAGCGCTGCCTACTGGAAATACAGAATTATTGTATACATGAATAGGGATTTCCGCATGAACGTGTGTAAATGAAATAGCAATATGCGTTCTTGTGAAACTCTGGGATTGACTCTAAGGAGGTGAAAAAGATCTCTGTATGTGCTTTGCTGGAGAAACAGGTTCATTATTGCCTGATAGAATGGTAAGGTAGTGGGTTGTGCTACTTTATCGATAAATGAAAGATCCTGTGGAGATAAGCGTTGTCTACCTCACATATGGGATACCTGCACGATTGAAAAGTCTATCACTGTGTTTTAGCGAAACAGATTAGTGGAGTTGTTTTGTGTAAGTTACTAACTGATTTTGTAAAATATCTTGTAAATACGGCTTCTTGAAAAATCCTTGTAAAGGGGGGGTCAGTCGGCGCTGCAGAAGCCGGAGCACTGGTGATGTCAAAAGTGTCGCGCTTGGATTGGTCCTTGTGACCAGGACAGAGTAGGAGCTGATAGGTTCATCACGAAAAAGCAGCAAAGTTATTGGTTAAGCACTAAGAAAACTTATCTTGTTCTAATTGGTGAGTTAATGTGAACCGCGCTGTGATAGGTTGGTGTTACGGACCAGCAAACAGGGAAGTGCACGATCTTTTGAAAGACAGAGGATTACCGGAAAAATGTCTTATTATTACGAAGAAGAAAAGAAGAAACCTTCATGGTTTAAGAAATTAAAGAATGTATTTGTAAAGGATAAGGAGATTGTGACAAGAGAGGGAAAAATACTTCCTCCACCAAAAACTCCTGCTTCTTACATGTTGTCGAAATATGGTTACCATACGTGTGTTTGGTTAGAAAACTGGACAAGATATACTAGAAATGATGGTGTTTTGGCATTTCCAGAAGGAAGATCATTTGATGTGGCAATTTTGAGAAATCTAAGAGATAAAATGATGAATCTTGATCCAAGACCTAGACCGACTCAATTTGAAGCACTAGCTAAATGGGAGGATGAGATGCATGAATTGGAAAGTGAGAGATTGTCAAGACATATCAGACCCAGAGGAGGAGGTAGAAATCTTTGGGGAGAAACACACGAGAGTAGAATGCGTAGATGGAGAGATGCTAATATGTGTGATGGTATGTATCCAGTCAGATTAGTGGATGATTATGAAGGGCGAAATGTACAGAAAAAAGAAAAATATAGAAACAGGGAATCAGAGCTATGGTGAAAGTGAACCAGAGGATGCTGTAATGGAGGAAATATTAAATAGGAGACCACCACCGTATCATCCAGGTTCTTTATGGACTACCCCAAATGCTCCAATAGCAGATGAGAGAAATAGTGAAACTCCGAGACAATCATTACATTTCAGAGAATTCCCTGAAAGAGTAGAAACGAGATATATTCAGAGTACACCGATTGGGGAGGCTAGAATTGCTGGTACTCCTGTACAAATAAATGATTCGCACAAGACTGTGCAAAGAACTGAAAAACAAAATAGTGAGCAACCAGATATCTCTGATTATGAACGTTCTGCTCATGAACTGATCCAAAACCTTACGAAAAATATGGAAGCAGTGACTGTCCCAGTAACGATAGGACCTGTAATACCAGTGTTCGAGAATCAAAGAATAAAAGAGTCAAGTTTCACAATCCTTTCCTTGTGGCATCAAATACAAAAGATGCATGTGTGATGGATACTATTGCACTATTGAATCGTTTGGCTCAAGAGGGACATAAGGTGTCACCGTCAAAATTGCAATTTTGTCAGCAGGAAGTGCAGCATCTAGGTCATAAAATTGCTAAAGGAATCAGACAAGTAACTACAGAAAGGATCAGGATGATACAAGGAATGCAACCACCAAAAACTAAGAGACAAGTGAGAATGTTCCTAGGAATGGTAGGTTATTGCAGACAGTGGATTAGTGGATTTTCATTGATCGCAAAGCCACTCCTAAGATTAACAAGAGCAGATATCAGAGACCCTATAGTTTTGACTAAAACTGAAATGGAAGCATTCGAGCAGTTGAAAAGAAGTTTATGTGAAGCACCAGCTTTAGAAATGCCCAATTATGAAAAAGAATTCGAGCTATACTGCAGTGAGCGAGAAGGATGCGCATTGTCAGTTTTGATTCAGAGACATGGAAAACTGAGGAAACCTATCGCGTATTTCTCAGCTGTTTTGGACCCTGTTGCAAAAGCATTGCCAGGTTGCTTGAAAGCAGTAGCAGCTACAAGCATTAGTTTAGAACAAAGTGAAGGAATAGTGATGAGATTTCCTGTAAGAGTGTCTGTACCTCACTCTGTGGAGATTCTCCTTACTAGAACTAAGACACAGTATTTGACTAACAATAGGATGACTGAGAAGGTTATTCTAGGAGCAGAAAATGTGACCAAATCTAGATGTGTTAATGTGAACCCTTCCACGTTATTGCCTGACACGATGGAAACAGAAGTGAGGAATGAAGTTGATCACAAATGTTTGGATGTTCTTGAATACTGTACCAAACCAAGAGCAGACATCAGAGATGAGCCTTTGCCTGAATCAGACTATGTGATGTTTGTCGATGGTTCATGTTTAAGAACAGATGAGGGTGCTTTGAGTGCAGCATACGCTATCTGTACTGTGGCAGATGTATTGGAAGCTTCTTGTTTGAAAGGAATTCGATCTGCTCAAATAGCAGAGTTGATTGCCCTGATTCGAGCATGTGAGTTGGGAAAAGAAATCAAAGTAACCATAGTGACTGATAGTCAGTATGGCTTTGGAGTTGTTCATGATTATGGACAACTGTGGTCCCAAAGAGGTTATATGACTTCTGCAGGAACACCCATACGAAATGCTGAATTTGTACAAATGTTGTTGGATGCCATTCAGCTGCCAGACTAATTGGCTGTGGTAAAATGTGCAGCACACAAAAAGGGGGATGACTATATCACCCAAGGTAACAGGTATGTAGACTCAATTGCTAAATACTGTGCCAGAAATCTTGCATCAAATAATAAGGAACGGGAAAAGGAGCATGTTCCAAGTCCTTTAATGCTAACAACTGTAGTTGAGACATGGCAGGAAGTAAGGCAAATGCAGGAAGAAGCCGATGAGGAAGAGAAAAATGTCTGGTTAAAAGCAGGGTGCAGACAAAGAGAGGAAGATGAAATCTGGGTTTACAAAGATGAAAGACCAGTAATGCCTGATAGCATGATCTCAAATATGGCCTGAATGTACCATGGTCAAGCACACATTGGAAGAGATGCCATGCTTCGCTTGTTTAGACAGACATGGTATAATCCCAACTTTAGGATGATAGCTGAGAGTTTGTGCTAAAAATGTTTAGTCTGGCAACAGTTTTATCCAACCAGGAGAACAATTGTGAGTTTGGGAACCATAGGAAGGGAGGGAGATCCAGTTACAAGAATGCAGTTGGACTTCATAGAACTACCACCATGTAACAGACTCAGATATGTGTTGTGATCATCTGTTTGTTCTCCCGATGGGTGGAGGCCTTTCCAACGAGGAGGAATGATGGGCTAACTGTTGCAAAACTGCTCTTAAGGGAGATCATACCAAGGTTTGGTTTCCCTGTGATGATTAAAACCAACTGTAGTCCACATTTTCAGAATGAGCTCATACAAATGGTATGTGAAGCACTGGACATTCGTCAGAGACTGCATTGTGCTTACCGACCTGAGGCTTCAGGAGTGGTAGAGCAAGTCAATGGAACAATTAAAAACAGGATAGCAAAAATGTGCCTAGCAACAGGATTAAAGTGGCCTGATGCCTTGCCACTTGTTTTGATGACCTTAAGAAGCATTCCTGACTGGAAAACTGGATTAAGTCCACATGAGATCTTGATGGGACGGGTAATGAGACAAGCGTATGCACCAGTTGATAAGTTGTTAACAATTAATGATGACATCATACTGGATTACTGCAAAAACCTGTCTGACGTAGTAACTTCTGTGTTCCATCAGGTGGGAACTGAATCGAACACCAAAGAGAAAAGTCCAGCTCATTATCTAGTCCATGGAGACTGGGTGAGGATAAAGGTTCACCGCAGAAGAAACTGTTTGGTGCCACGTTGGCAGACACCAAGACAAGTTGTTCTGGTTAGTACTACTGCAGTTAAATGTGCTGGAGTAAAGAGATGGGTACATGCTAGCCATACCATTTGTGTGCCTGAACCTGAAAATCTTGACGAGGAAGGTGAAAGCACAACTGATTCAGATTCAGAAGGTGAACCAGAGACAGAAGATCGACAGGAACGTTGATGTCTGGAAATATCAGATACAAGTTCTGCATCTGAAGGAGAAGAAGAGAGCACTGAAATACTGATTTCTGAAGATCAATCTGAATATCGAGAAATGGTAAAGACAGACATCAGTAAGGACACTGAGCAAAGTGAAAATGAAACTGGTGAAGAAGAAAATTCTGAGCGACAGACTGAAAGCTCTGAAGGCAGGAACGAAAATCTTGACACTGGGAAGGCGGAAACAACTCATGAAGAAGATGAGATTCCAAGTTCCAGCTATGGAGATGTTCCTAACAGAGTGAAAGAATGGTCTAAAGATAGAGCTGACTCTGAAAAGGAGAAAGACACTGTGAAAGTCATTATCAATGAAACTGTTGAAGATACTAACAGTAAAACTGATGACAGTGCAGATGAAACTCCATTGAGGAAGAGTCCAAGAAAAAGGGCTTGGAGAGTGGAACATAATACCACAGAGCCTAAGACTAAAAGATTTTGTAAATGAGATAATTGGCCTAAAGCAAATGATGGACTGAGATTTAAACTGGTTAAGAAAGAAAAACAACAAGAAGAGCAAGTTCATGAAATAACCAGTCAAAGAGAAGCATTGGGAAAGAAAATAGAAGTTGTGCAAAGGCCAAAGAGAGTGAGAAGGCCAAATCAGAAGTATAAATCACCTGAGTGGACGTATATAATACTACCTCCAATTGAGGAAGTAAACAGCAGTCAAGAAAATTTGAGTTGCCCAAAAACGAATGGGAAAAGTGAGTAAAAAGTTGGATTGGGAAGAGAAGTGGTAATTGATCAAAGTAAAATTTTTAAATTTCAGAAGAAGGAAAGGATAGAAAGACAATTGAAAGTAGAAAGAACATTTTTGTAAGTGACATAAGGTCGAAGAAATCTTGTTAGAAAACAAAGCTTGTAAAGACATTAGGTCGAAAAAAACTTGTTAGAAGCATTAGGATTTAGAGGTGACATAAGGTCGAAGAAAAACTGTTAGCAAAACTTGCTGTATAAAAAAAAATAATAATAATAAGTAAAAAAATGGTTACTAATGACCATAAAACGTAATGTTCTATTTTTAGAAAATGGTGTAGAATGTGTTTATTTTGTACTGAATTGTTAATATTGGTATGGATCATTTTAGCTATTGTTATTCCTTACCAAGATAGTAAAACGGAAGCATAATGAAAGCTCAAATGAAGAGAATGTTAAATCAAAATCAAATAAGCAGCATGTATATAAGCCAGAATTGCAGCAAGATAGTTCTATTAGTGATTTTACAAAGAATACGTTTTCAAGACTATTAACTGAATATGTTAGAGCAATGGATGCTAGTGATTGTTATGCATGTGTAAAATTGCCTGCATCTGTTTCTGAGGGGGTGACCTATCATCCTCTCCCACTTACATATGGAGTCACATTTAGTGTGATTGCAAGTTTGTTTTATCAAACAGGTAAATTGGAATATCATTATTCTAATTTAGATGAAGTGTTTGTAAAATTGAAAATAGATAGTGCATTGAATAAGAAAAGACCTGCAACAGTTATGGGGGAATTTTTGTTGGAAATACATGAATTGAGTCATGATTATGCATTTAAAAACAATTTAACTTGTAAGATGAGAATAGAAGAAAAGGCATTTTTAGACATGGTTGAAGAAAGGAGAATTGCTTATAAACGTAAAGAAAAAGTGAATCATGAAAAATCAAAATATTGGACATTTAATGATGAAAATATTGATGAAAGAAATGTGAATGTAGCAATAAATATAGACACTCCATTGTTAGGAAAATTTTGCATTAGGAGAGACAATACCATGTATGACAATTATTTTGTGGGAGCAAGTCAATGTAAAGATACTTATCGCATCCTAGGGGGATGGGGATTTAAAGGTGGGAATGATCCTGTTTTTCCTGCAGTATATTTCAATTGTGGAAATAAAGCTTATTATAGTTTGCCTGACCATTGGTATGGGTTTGGTCTTTCCTAAAATGTTCCATGTAGATAGAGGAACAAATGGAATTCATGAGATAGGTAAACCTTTAAGTCATAGAAAAAGAGAGAGTGTTATGGAAATAATAGGTGATGTTTTTGGAGCACTGATATTAAAAGTGGGAATATCTTTCAATGCAAATCGAATTCGAAAATTTTAAACGATAGTAGATCACTTATCAACAGATACAGCTGGTGGATTCCTAATGGTAAACACCGAAATGGTTGCTATGAGAACAATGGTAATGCAAAATCGTCTTACACTTGATATTATATTAGCAAAAAAAGGAGGAATTTGTGGAATTTTGAAGGTACTACATTGCTGTACGTACATTCCGGATAAAAGTCAAAACATTGAAAAGTATATTACAAATATTATAGAATTGCATAGAGAAATTGAACCACTGGAGGTTGATGGTATCCTTGAACGACATGGTAAAAGATTAACAGCAATTAAACATTGGTTTCAAGAAATAGGAAGTTCAGTTATAGGTAAAATACTAATTGCAGTAACAGTAATAGTATTAGTTATTTTGATAGGTTATGTTGCATATATAGAAAAAGAAGGAATGTTAGAAAGTCATTAAAGAATATGATTCAGAAAAGTCGAGAAAGAGAAAGAGAAAAGGGTGATATAGAAATGGAAGAGCTTCAAGAAAAAGTCTTCAAAGATACAAGAGAAAATGATACAAAAGTGTGGAAAAACTAACAAGAAGAATTTGGAACATGTTTTGGGAAAATTAAAAAAAAAGTACACATTTTTAGGTGGTATAAATCACCAAAGGGGGGAGTTGATGGAGCAAGGTGGTGAAACAAAATTTTGTGTACCCCTTGTGAAATTATACTCTAAATAACCATAACTTGTATTAATGAAATGTCGTGCATGATTAACCAACGTAGAGTACGAAATGCACCAACACAAATACACGTGGGAAGTTAATCTTGCTTGTGTTGCAATCATAATCAACTAATTATGTGATTTTGTCATGTCCTAAACTAATAAGCAGCTTTAAATTAATGGAATGCGGCATATATTTGCTTTTGTCTATGTGTCTTTGTGTAAAAATGCGAAGATAAAGTAAGTATAATGCGCTTAAATGTAGCTATTTGCTAGGTAAATACTAATTGGGAAACTTAGTAAAAGGGGAGGTAAACAGAAGGGCTAATCGACTTAAAATAACGTTGTTTGTGTTTGTTTCTATGATAGTTCCCATTTCTGAGTCATGAGGCCTGAGAAAAATGGAGTCACTCGATTATTGTGGCCACAAATGAACTGAGCATGTGCGAGTCAAAGACTAGATTCAAATGCGGGCTGCTTGTGCAAGGACGGACTGGCCTGGAAGTACAGATGGCTGCCAAGTGATGAGCACAGTGGTACAGAACGTGAGAAAGTTTGGTAAAGTTACCAACCGAGAGCCGAACTAGGCTGGACGCTTAATAAAACAATAGACCCATTAGAAATTTGCAGACGGAAGGAAATTTGAGTTTCGATGACTAGATGTTGTACATCCACCCAAAAATTCAAAAGATACACTTTTAGTTAGATGGAGCTAGTGAAAAAGGTATAAAAAGTGCTGATTTTACTGAAGGGGATCGCTTCCTTCAATTTACTCTCGAGATGTTGTTGGATCTGATGATTTTTCCTGAGATGTAAGAGACCTGCCTAACTCTGTTTTTCTTAACAGGGAAATGCACTTTATCTGAGAGTCTAGATAGGGAGGTTAGGAGAGTAGTTAAATGTTTGGAAACTATTTGTCTTTTGGCTAAAATCTGAACTTTTCAAAAATACTAAAATGTTTGTTCTTAATTTTTCCTTAAATAAATGATTTAACTGTCCTAAAATCTGAATTCTTATATATTTAAATGTTGAATTTTCTGAATAAAATAAATAAAAGTGAATTATATTAGACATGCTGATTTGCTATTAATAAAAATTAGATAAATAGAGAATCAAGCTGGTCTTGAGTTTTCCTACGCCTAATTACTTACTAGCAGATCTATCGTCCTCGATGGTGGTGTGTCTAATGAAATTATTGTATTTTATAAACCATGGTAAATACATCTAAACTGCAGGTGTAAATAGTATAAATATGAAGTTTAGTTTTTAGGCACTCCACTAGGTTACAGCAGCTTTTCCTTTGAAATTTCACCGATCCATGAAGTAATGTGTAAGTGTTTAGGAGTGATTCACAGTGTTATGGGCCCCACTGTTTGATAGAATGTCAGAAATTATACTTCAGGGAGAGGTAACATGTCTTTAGAAATTATTTCCGGAGAAGCGCTGCAACAGCACCATCATGTTAAGGTCACAAAAACAGGTGGCCTTGAAGTTTATGTATCAATAGCCATAAACATCAAGTCAGAACCACTCCCACCACCAGATCCTGACCTACTAATAGTTAAGTTTAGTAAGTGTAGTAGACATGTGATCAATCCAGTCTTCCTGCTTAATGTGCACGCACATCCCAATCCAAAGAAAAGCAAGCATTCTATGCAATGCTGGAGAGGATGTGGGGCAGAAGGCAGAGCTGCCGACTCAGGAGTTGGGGATTCGGGTTTGAGTCTTGGCGTCAGCTCAACATACTGTGATTCTGGGCAAATCACGAAACATCCTGTGCCCATTGGCAGCGCTTTGATACCCTCATGGGTGATAAGCTGCGCTATATAAATCTTCAAATTACCAAGGTAACAGAAGTTAGGCATGCAAATCTATCATGGGAGAGGGGATTTTAACGCCAGTCTAATACCCACCGCTGGTGAGGATGAATAATTAAGCACGGAAAACGCAATCTGGAAAGTGAAACTACAGTACTGTCATATATCAAGCCGGTGTGAGGGACATGGCAAAAGCCTAATAAAACCCTTGAAAAATCAAGGTTTGGGAGTTGTAAATGGCAGAACAAGCCAAGACATAACACCAAAGTACACATTTCATGGTGCAACATCACAATCCATTCGAGACTACATAATCTTATCCCATTCATTGATACTGTATTTAATACTATATATAATTGAATATACAACCTGTAGTTCTTATCAATGACTAACGCTGGGAACAAGTCCTTTGATGCACAACTGTGCCCCAGCAGACCATGGATTTTTAAGAATCAACTAACCTAACTCATCTGAGGTGGTCCAACAATTCACTAGCAGGCCGGTTCCCCCAAGCAAAACAGGTACTAGAGTCTAGCACTGCAACCGCTACTAATCAATTGGACGTATGGAGGGATTTTACAACCATATTAATATCCTAAGCCCCTCCGTTCAAAAACAATAGGAGGTATGCATGCAAGGGTGCCACTGGACTGTCCCTCAAATGTCAAACCCCAAAAAGGAAACAAAGAAAATCAATGCGAAACCTGAAGACCATGGATATCCATCCCACTTCACGAGAAAAAGTAAGCAACTAAGAAAGCAATACAAAAAGGAACTCTGGGGAGACGGTAAATCAAACAAGCATTTACAATGCAACGGTTTCGCCTTTGGAAAAGTTAAAGCTATTGGCTTTGTAAATGACAACATTTTTATTTATGTGTTTGCCATTTATTTAGGATATCAAAGCCATGTCATTTACAAAGCCAATAGCCTAATCTCTCGCAAATGCGACACCTATTGCATTTGCACCCACACCCACACAAAAAACTGGATCACAAGAAGGGAACAGAGGCACACACAAAACCAGGTCACAAGCAGGCAACAGAGGCACACACAAAACCGGGTCGCAAGCAGGCAACAGAGGAACACACAAAACCGAGGGGGCAGGGAAGCAGCTCTACTTGATAAGAATAAATCAGAGATCTGGCAACGATGGGCGTGATCATGGAGGGAATACTCAATCCACAAACAGGAGAGTAAGAAGCACTGCAACCAAATTTGCAAAGTAAGGAAAACATCAGAAAGAGGTAGAAAGAATTCCATGTTAGACAGAGGAAATGACATATTGTAAAAATCGTAAGGTAGGAAGAAGATGGAAGGAGCTAGAGCCACAGTTACAAGGGAGGACAAGAAAGAGAGGGTAAGAGAAAGAGAAAAAGTTAGCAGATATGAGATATTGTTTTGATAAAAAAAAAGAGTCATTGAGCAAGAAAGAAATAATAAAACAGTTAATGATGACAAACAAAGACTCTCCAGAGAGAAGTTGGACTGCGTGTTATAGTGAGGGAAAGGTAACTAGACGTACAAAGAGGAGCAAAGCCAGAGGGGAATTAAGATGAGAAGCTAGAGAGAAAACAAGAGATGAGACACCTCCGAGAAGAATGATAGAGAAAGGGGGAATGAAAGTGGCACTAGTGAGAACTGGGAAGTAATTCAAAAAGAGCGAAAAGTTTGAGAGGCAACTAAGGAGTTTTGGGAGACACGTAGAGCAAAGGAAATACCTGATACAACTGGTAAAATGAGCAACAAGTGACAGAATGCAGCCTGAGAGATAGAGCAGAAGAACAGTGGGAGGAAGACAGAACATTACAAGAACAGTTTGCTTGAAATATAGATCAGAGATTATTTTGCCTGCTGGTGAGCCGATGACCAATAGACATGTCACCTCAAAGGTCACTGTATTCCTCAAGGGAGAGAAGAAATGACCCAGTCAAGATATGCACCTGACTGCATGCCTCCACCTCTCCTCTTGAGCCACAGTCATTTCTGTGCATCTCCCCAAGGATTTCTAAGAATCTGTTTCCCCTGCAGTGCAGGTGCAGTCAGGCAATCAGCATGGCTCTGGTGATAAGAGACCAGTCACATGCTGCCCTTGTGAGTGACCTCTCCCTGGAGAAGTGGTGTGATCTCGGACTTTTCCACCAATTTTATTTTGCTGCATTAAATCTTTTCAATACTCATTTAGATTCCATCTTCTTCCACTTCGGAAAGTGATTGAAATGCTCCAATTGTAACACATACATCCTCCCCAAGGCTACCATGGACTGCAGTGAGCAAAAACACGGGTGTTGATCGGTTTATAGAGTGCGCTCGACAAAAGCACCCTAGGTACCTCACCTCTGCCATACCTCCCACGATTAGACATCTGCTTTCTCCCAGAGGACCTTCAAATGTGCCTCAAAAGCCATCTCCTTCACTTCGAATGTTCAACTATCACCTTGGCCTCCCATGGCCACCACTTGAACAAGCACACATTGATTACTCCAGGCACACATTGTTTACTCTAAGCACGCATTGATTACTCCAGGCACAATTTGATTACTCTAAGCACACATTGATTACTACAGGCGCAATTTGATTACTCTAGGTACGCACTGATTACTCCAGGCACACATTGATTACTCTAGGCACACATTGATTACTCCAGGCACACATTGATTAATCCAGGCACACATTAATTACTCTAGACACACATTGATTACACTAGGCATGCACTGATTAATCCAGGCGCCCATTGATTACTTCAGGAGCGATTTGATTACTCTAGGTACGCACTGATTACTCCAGGCACACATTGATTACTCTAGGCACACATTGATTACTCAAGGCACACATTGATTACTCCAGGCACACATTGATTACTCCAGGCACACATTAATTACTCTAGACACACATTGATTACACTAGGCACGCACTGGTTAATCCAGGCGCCCATTGATTACTTCAGGAGCGATTTGATTACTCTAAGTACACACTGATTACTCCAGGCGCACATTGATTACTCTAGGCATGCATTGATTACTCCAGGCGCACATTGATTACTCCAGGCACACATTGATTACTCTAGGCACACATTGATTACTCTAGGCACGCATTGATTACTCCAGGCACGCATTGATTACTCCAGGCACGCATTGATTACTCCAGGCGCACATTGATTACTCCAGGCACACATTGATTACTCTAGGCACACATTGATTACTCTAGGCACGCATTGATTACTCCAGGCACGCATTGGTTACTCCAGGCACGCATTGAATTACCAGGCCTCGTTGTGCTGTATAGCAGATGCACTGCTTTGCTTCGTTGCACTGTTCGCCTTCTGCCTGTCCTTGTTTCCGTTCACTGGAACAAGCCCCATGCCCAGATCGTTAAGCAGTCTCAGGGCTGCTCCACATAAATAAATCCGAACACAAACAGTTCATTCATGCGTGGAGCTACCGCCTCTCCCGTGCACAACACACGCCCTTATACATTGAACTTTGGAAGTTCTCTGACATATAGAAACAGCAAAGCATAAAACTTGTGAGCCGCACATCGTCTCAAAAATGAACTATTTTCGTTTTTTCTGGGTAAATGACCTGCACACGTTCGGCGCTGCTATCAACAATGCCACCCCCGCCCCCCCCTATATAATCCACCTGCCGCCACCTCCATACCATGCCCCCAGGCTCGTCCAAGACGAAGAGGAGGTGGTCCGCAAGAGTTAAGCATTAACAGCGGGTCTCTCACCTGGAGAGGGCAGACCAGTTCCTGCGGCTCAGAGACATTGCGGCGGCGGTCGGGAGCTCTGGAAGCGCTGCCAAGCAAACGAGTTCACCTGCGTGCGTGTGGTTTCTGTTTTTGCTGCTTCATCCCTCAGAGCGGCTGGTGCCGGGATCGCCCCATCCGACAAGTGCAAAGCCAACTAGAACGAAACACAAAGGCAACACCCCTGCGGAGGATTTGCGGTATCCTGTGAAGAGGGATGGGCGAAAACGCTGTTGTTCCCTTGACCCCCTGCCTTGGTGGCTGTTGCTGCACCTTCACCCTGGTGGCTGCTGCTCTTTCCTGCTGCTTGCAGGTCACGTGACAGCTTTTTTTTTCTTATCTCCAACCCTGTCACTGCTTAACTGTAACTTGTCTTTTAGCAGCAACTTGCAAAGTATTAAAAAATGAAAATAAAAAGAGCGCGCTAGGTAGGGCGAGAAGGGCGGGGCCGGCTTCGTACAAAGTGCACCTCGCTGCCGGTTTTACAACCTGTCTGTGCAGGCGAAGGTTTCCAGAGGGGTTCCGATGTGGCCTTTCTGGGACATCATGCGAGTGTGTCTCGGGTGCCCCAGGTTCCTTTTAGGTGTGTGAGGGGAGAGCCTCCTCCCTGTGGCGGAGCCCTGACTCAGATCTCGCTCGACCGGCCCGTCTTGGAAAGAAGGGTGCTGCCAGGTTCCCAGAACACACCTGCAGAGGCGGGACATTGGGCGATACAGATTTATCAGGAAAGAATCTGTGACGTATTGCATCCCAGATATGGGCCATCTGATTTCACGATGATCCTTTTGGCATTTAGCTATGGACTTCAAATGCAAGAGGCACCCGGACTGTGGCTAACAAACATTCTTCTCATGCCATTTAACCTGTGTGCCCAATATGGCGTCGTCAAGGGGGTCTACGTACAGGGTAAATTAAGCTCTCTGCGTCAACTGATAACTGGACTACAAATCTATCAGTCATGGCACTTTCTCTGACCATATGGCAGTGGAAATGGCGTCCACAACAAGCCCATCACAGAAATGGTTCAAGTCCTAACTGTTCTATCTCCTGGGAGCCACGAGTCACGCCACTGGCCTTTTCTGACTGTTTACAAAGGCGAAACCATTAAGTAAATTCATCCGAGGTCGGGAAGGGTGGCAACCTAAACAATAACAAGTCAGGTCCCGGGCCGGCAGCCAATCACAGCGCGGCCCGGGAATGACGTCACGGGGGTGTCCCGGGCCGGCAGCCAATCACAGCGCGGCCCGGGACACGCGGCAACAAGGGGCGGGGCTTAAAAAAAGCCCGAGAAACGCCCCCGAATCGCGTTTTCTCTGAGAAAGCGTGATAGACAGCCTCTGTCTCCCAATGGCTAGCCTCCATTTATGGAGCTAGCCAATGAGAGACAGAGGCGGGTCATCAAGTCGATATTGAACTCAAGAGGTTTTTTAGCGCTTGCGCACTACGTGCGCAAACCGCAGGCAAAACCTAAAAAGGATGGGTTTTGAGCTATACGTATCTGCAGCCTAACACAGACCAATTCCAGATCATTCTGGGAGATCGTAAACGGTCTCGGCAGACCAAACAAGCCAAACAAACAATTCATATGTCCCAGAGGATACATGGGTTGATTGCTTGGCCAGGATGTTTGACGGTGATTGCTGCCCTGATGCTACCGAGATAGTTGCCCGCATAAGTCCTTATTGGAATCAAAAGAGTGCCACTCTTAAAGGCGGAACTGAAACGTATCTGCCGCCGAATGTGGGCACCATTAAGCTGGGATCAACAATGAGGGTAGAAGCACAACAAAGGATACAAATAACTTAAGAGCCATGGGAAACAGTGGTCCACTTGAATTGTGGGTAACTTTAAGCAGGAGCCCAACTCTCCCGATGACGTAAAACAAGTAATAAGCATAGGGTGAAGAGGCAGTGCGCCAGAGCCAAATGGCATTCCTCAGGCCATTTATAAACTAAACCCTTGGGGGCAGATTTACAAGCCGCTTGAGCCACTTTTGCATCACTTTTCCCATGTTCAAAGTGACGCAAAAGTGGTGCAAGGGGCTTGTAAATCTGCCCCTCAGTATTGGGCAAATCTGCTATACCTTCATGCACAAAAGGGAAAAAAAGAGGGACAATTATAATCAGGTCGCTCACCACTCACTGAACCATAATACACAATATCTGATTATGAAAGAACACTATATCTTTTCAAGGACACCAGGGGCAGTCTGACACTATCCCTGACCAGGAGCTGGCTTCATAAAAATACCAGTTACACCTGGTTCCCAGTGTTAAATTGTCAATACACCAAATAGCATTTCATCTTGTAAGAATAATCAAGAGGAAAAAATAAACAAGAGGAAAAAATGTGTGAAAGATCAGAAGGTACCTCAAGTAAGCATCACCAATGGAGCTGCTGATTGGTAATCAGCAGTTTGCTCACGCTATTATCATTGGTGACCTTCATGGCTGTGAAGAAAGAAAAACAGTGTTCTGATTTTAGAGGTGAAGAAAAGAGTAAAGTGTGAAAGAATGCAATATAAATACTTGTGTCATTCTTTGCCAATCTGACCCCATAGTGAGAAAGAAGAAAAAGATTGCTTCTCCAAGCTAAAATGAGTTGTTACTCACTTTCAAATATACATACTTTATTGAACACTGTGAGCACACTCAGATTAAAAGAACAGCAAGTGTTAGACCATTTCAGTTAGGAAATTTCATCAGGGCTCGGAGACCAGTCTTCACCTCACTGGTACTTCAAGTATAACTGGGTGGCTGCTACCAAAGTTCATACCAGCAGTCGCCATTCATCAACCACACTTAGGGATGGTTCTGTCTTGCACTCGTTCCCAACTAGTGCAAGACAGAGCCACTCATTCCCAACGAGTGCAAGACAGAGCCATCCCTAAGTTGGAGCCTGCGCAGTAAGTATGCAGGTAGTCCCAGGTATAGGCTGGTTGCATATTCAAATGAGGATGTGACTATCGCATGGACTACCGTCTTCCGATGAACTTCTGGCATTTCCTAAAACACCTCATCTTCCAAAAGCAGGTGGGCGAGATATGCTGTATCTGGGCAGAAAAGGACAGCTCTTTGTCCAACCTGATTCCCAGATTCCTGGCAGCCTCTGAGAGGGGTGGGGGAGGATTCAATATTGATGGCCACTATAGACTGGATGGAGCAAGGAACAGCTGAAAAACAGGACTTCCATTTTCTCAGTGTATAATTTTAGGCAGTTCCTATCCCTACATACATCCTACAACTACTGTACTCTTCCACTACCCAAAACACTCTCTCATTCTCAATTATTTTGCATGCTTCACAACCACAGGGCCAGAAAATGCCCACAACAGTGATACCGCCGACCTCATCACTTCTAAAGACCTGGCTAAACAAATACTCCCATCCCATTTTGGACACTATAGACCCTCAAAACGTAACAATAATTCACAAAAACAGACAACCTAAGCTTAGCAGTGACAATGCAATCGTCCACAAAGCGTCTATCAAAAGCTCACATGTCAAAACCTTATAAATGTAAGTGTCCAGTATTTGTAAAGCGCAAACAATTACCCAAGGGTGTCAAGGTGCTCTGGGCCATTGGGAAGATTAAGCGCTATTGCCGAGAGTCACATGGTGCTGGGATAATCTGCTGCAGGGGATCAAACTGTGAGCCCCCAGGTTCCGGAGCCAGCTGTCCTGGCAGCTGCGCCACACCTCTTATCCTTCTCCACCTTTGAATGCCACATGGTTGTGATGGAGCAAGGATTCGCACGAAAAGCGGCTTGCTCCAATTCATGAACCTCAAGTAACCCTAACTATGTAATCAACCTGTTTGTCTTACTAATTTACCCTTTTTCTATTGATATTGGGTATCCGTGTGAAGCTTGCTTATGTGTTTTCTAATCCTAATATGCTTGCAAATAAAATGGCTGCTGCTGCGCGTGAATTTCTACTGCGCATGTGTCTGTCATACCCATGTGACATGACGTACTCGCAGCTTTGGAGGGAACCCTATCGCATCTGCGCACTAGTGTTAATATGGCTGTTCTGTGTTCTCACATGCGAGAGGCTTGCACTGCTGCTTTTGCTAAGCTGATCATCCTGCGTAATCCTAATGCTATAGTTTATTATGAAGTAATGGGTATAGTGTAGAAATTCATGGTATACAGTGTAATCATTTATTCTGTGTTCTAAAACTGTTTCTTTTCCACTTATTGTTACACTTTGAAAACTGGCCTGTCTCATAACGCTGTACTCCATCTTTGTTGAAACTGTGTCTGCGCGAGAATCACAAATCTCCAGAGCAGTGACCTTTGGACTATTGCCAAGGAGCTGACTGACTAGAAGATGCTCGTGAGAAGCTGCCCCAATGAACTCTAAATTGTATACATTGTAATCGTCAATAGAACATCCATTGTTAGGAAGAAGAAATCGTCATGAGCACCTAAATTTGATGGGCGTGGACATAAATTTGAATAAGGAGAAGGCGAAAGTCTAAATTTTAGGTGGTGTGATGACCTGTCCTCCTCCTTTGCCCAATCGAAATTGGGGATCCTTACACGTGCAACATTGGGGGGTGGTACACTGACCTGGAAAACAGTTTAACAAGCGTAAGTTTAGCTAGAGAAATTGTCCGACTTATCCGAATAGCTGACCTGTCACTGACCCAACGCACTCAATAGGTGACTAAGAGCAGAGGGCTGCGGAGCACTCTGTCGGGAGGTTCGAGAACCCAATCGGGGTTCTGGGAAGTTGAAGTGTTTGCAAAGCACTTTGTTGGCGAATGCTGTAACCCAACCAGGGTTTTGGCTGATTCCTTGCAGAGAGGGAGTAGCACAGGCGTTGCAACCGAAACTGCGGGTGCTGGTCTTAACTTTTGGTGGTCCGGTCCTGATCCAAATTCTGGGTTATCCTGTCCTGAATTTCTGAACTGCACCTGCTGGCCTACTGGCACTGCATCCTTTGGGGTTCCTCGGTCCTTTCTAACTGACCCGTGGCCAGGGTTGGTCTTCACACCATTTTAGGTAAATATAAATCTGTGTGGATAATTGTCAATATAATTGCGTCCTTTTCTTTACCTTCCCTGAATTTGCAAAGTTTGATTGCATATGTTCCTTTTTCTTACCCTTCCCTTGGTAAATGATAAATTCATCTTTTGCTGTTTATTAGCGTGTTCCACTTTTCTAGCCACCTTTTAGTCAATGTTAAATGTTTTTCATGATAATATAACGTTTCCTTCTCTTTACCCTCCTTTAGGGAGTTAGGTTTAATTATTTGAATTTATAGTGAGTTGCAATTTCTTCCCTTCCCTATAGTTATATGCTAAAAATGTAGTTTCGTTAGTGCACCTGGTATTTTTTCTCAAACCACAAATAATTACAAAACTGTTGGTTTAGTATGTTCCCTTTCTTTACCCTCCTTTAGTACAATTGCGTAAGTCTGTTTTCTCGAAATAGTATGTTCCTTGTTTTACCTTCCCTTTATTTCAAACTTTTCTAAATGGTTGGCATAATCTATTTTTTGCATAGTTATACACTGTTTCTGATCTTGGTTATTGATGGTTTAATTGCTTTTAATCTGTGGCTTATGACTATTGGTGATGATTAGATAAAGAGTTTGAACCTACCCTGAGTCTGTGGTCATTACATGAGTGCAAATGTTATGGTATTTTTGATTGCCTTTCTTTACACAACTCCCTGATCCATTGGTACCAGTGACAAGAATTGGTAAGTCAATGGTATAGGAATTAGTGGAATAAAATAGACTGGTAGTAGAGTGTGGGTTACCTGATTAAGTAAATGTGTAATTGAATTATGGGCCCAGGTGAGTATTGGTAAATTATAGTCGGGTGACCTGCGCGCTCTATCAGTTGCATTCTAGATCTCCCCATCTTACACTAATTTCTTACACATCAGCTATTCCCCCCATTTCAAAGTTGATTTTGAGTTGTAAATCTCCTAATACATTGGCCCTTGCCAAATGTTCTCTCAAATGAACACTTACATCGGAAAATTCAACATAGACTGGAAGAATGAAAATGACAACTTTACAACTCCCTAAGCTCCTTCTTACATGTGCATGACCTGCAGCAGAACTCCTCTTTTCCCACACACAACAACAGCCAACCAGTGAATCTTTTCCACCAAAATGTGATCAAGGGAAATTTTTCCTACTTTGCCAATGCCTTGTGCAAAATCATCAAGCAATTCCTTATCCAAGGAACTTTTGCAGACTCTAAAATGTGGTTAAGTAACCCCTCTTCTAAAAATTGAACCTTTTCTCAGGGATGCCATTCAACTACCAAAAATACACCTAAAGATTGCCTGCATGACTTACAAAGCCCTGCATAGCAATACCCCCAGCTACTTAGCACGAAAGCTTGAGCGATCAGGAGGATGCAGACTATTGTGTAGTGCGAGTTCATTACTAATGACACCACAATCCTTCCACAAAAAGAGAACTGGTTGCAGAGCATTCTCAGGGATCGCTCCAAAGATCTGGAACTCCCTTTCTCCAGTGGTTTGTGGAATCACTTCCTTTACCTCCTTCAAAAAAGAAGTAAAACTGCTCCTAATGAACAAATTCACATCCTAAGACTTTAACTCTATGATGACTACCGGTCTCCTTTGCTACCCTTACACTACTACAAAATAGAAGGGGGTTCCCCAGAGGGATTTAGGATGCTGGCAGGAAACAGGGGAGAGAACAGCTGAATAGAAACAAGAACTACTGGCTCTGATACGTATCTTATGTCATCTCTCATTTGATTGTAAGGATCCCCATGGGACCTTGAAATTTACCCTGGCAGGGTAGTTCTTGTTTCTATTCAGCTACCCTTACACTACTGTCTACCTCTTTTGTACTGAATGACGAATATCGAATGTATGTATACTACCTCAACCTCCTAATACGTAATAATATGTGTATTGCAAAGCGCTCTGATTCCCTTGTGGATCATTCCTTAATAACTACTAGTCTCCCATGCCACCCATATAATCCTATCTACCTATTTTGCACCGAATGGCGAATACTGAATCTTTGTCTACTACCTCAACCATCTAATGCTCAAAAACTGCATATTGTAAAGCGCTCGGATACCCCTGTGGGTCATGTTCGCACTGTATAAAACTTTATAAATAAATAAATAAGTACCTCTCAAACCCAAACTATCAGTGGCTGGAGCAAGATTATGGCAAAATGTATCTCCTGAACTAAACCACTGCTGAAAACCTTTTCTCCACTCATCAGTTTCAGTACAGAGTGGGTTATAGAATTAAAACAGTCTCAT
The DNA here is from genome assembly GCF_964263255.1 of Lissotriton vulgaris. Lineage (NCBI taxonomy): Eukaryota > Metazoa > Chordata > Amphibia > Caudata > Salamandridae > Lissotriton > Lissotriton vulgaris. The sequence continues at coordinate 1,389,543,498 of NC_141691.1, forward strand.
TAAAAATTCTGGACAATATTTATTGGATGCTAAATAGAGGCGACTTCTGCCTCTTAGTTCTGCTCAGCCTCGCAATAGCTTTAATTAAATTGACCACAAGCAGGTGCTATCCCTACCTGAACACCGCTTTGGGACTGAGGGTGCAAAAGTAAATTGGGCCGTCTCATTCCTATCCATCCATACCCAAATTGGAAAGATTGAAGTTAATATCTCTGAGCTGGCTGTTATTACTTGTGTGGTTCCACAAGGCTGTATGTTGATGTATGTTAGCACCAACACTTTTCAATTTAGACATGCAATACCCTTCTAGAGTCTGTGAAGGCGCAGGAGTATCAATCAATAAATAAGCGGATGGTGTCCAAATTTGCTTCAAAACCTCACCACTACTTGAAATTCTTACTCTTAAATTTTTACTTGTAAACATCCAACTCTGTATGTCTGAGAGCTTCCATATTCTCAATCCCCAATAAGCTGAAGTTGTCCTGCTCTCCCCCCACAAAAATCTCATCAACCCAGAGTTGCGAAAACAACTGAATATTGAGGATGTCTCTTTCCCACACACTTTCAACCAATGTATTCTTACTCAGGATCATTCTAGAGCACTAACTGTCTGTGATTCTCAACATAAATAAAATCACCTGAATGTCAAACTTTCAACTATGGGTCTTCAAGAAAATCAAGCTGTTCTGTTCCTTGCTTTTCTAAAAATAACAGCTCACCCCTAAATCCTGTCACCACTGGTATTTAATAAGATCCTCCTTGCAGGTGTCTCCCAGCCTTTTCGCTTGCTGTTAAAAACTGTTCTACCTGCCAGACCCAAACTTATATTCTCTTTGATGAAATTCATCATATCACTCCAATTCTCAAAGAGTTTTACTGACTTTCCATTGAGGCTAGAATAACATTCAAATTGGGATGTTCAGCCTACAAAGCAGTCCTTGTCAACTCTCCACCTCACCATTCCTATCTTCTCAAACTATCAGGTGGTTTGAGGAGTCTAGAAAAAAAGAACCAATCTTTTGACTGAAACCACAAGTTTCAAAACCACCCATACACTGTACCAATCCTTCACAGGAGCTACTACTCTTCTATGGAAGTCTCTCTCCATGATATGAATACTAAGACCACTCTGTGTCATTATGTTAGCTTCTAAAGTTGCAATTCTTTAGACTGTTTTTGAGCCAAAAGCCTTATGTTCTCTTTGATTATTTGCATTTAAATGATTACCTCTCCAGTTAATTCCCCTTAGACTATCTGGTACTTCACCCTCTCCCATTTTCTCACTCGGATAAGTTAGCTTTTCCCCTCTATCCTACTTCCTACCCCTCCACCTCCCTTCACGTCTTTTGTCAATTTGACTTGTTCCCACTCTGTCTCCATAGCTATCACGTTTTAGTCTCTCATAGTTCAATTGTATCTTCCCCTCTTGCAAACCCCTGGACCTCCCCAGCCCCTGATTTATTCCTGCCTTGTTGATTATGCTCCCTGTTCACACCTACCTTTTGTTACTCCCTCTAGTTCATATTACTTATTTTTCACTTCCCCCCCCTTAGTCAGTGTGCTACACACCACATTGAAGGAAACTTCACTTTACAACCCTTGGATATCAACCTGTGAATCTTCACCACACCACACTGTTTGGCAACCAGAGGCCATTAAAGCTTTACTATGGGTGGAGATGCTAAGACTTGATACTTTGAGTCCTCTAACTCACCCTTCAATCTCCTCACCTCCCTATTATCACCTACTCACCATTCAAGAAATGGAACCATACCTCCAACACCACCACCCCTAGACTCTAGGCTGTTTTCTGTGAACCATCCTCCTAGTTCAACTACGTAAAAACAACAGCACACAAACGTACCATTCACGGAATCTTGCCTCATACTTCAGCACTTATTACTGACCAGAGGATGGATTTCTTTTCTTATCCCCAAAATGAATTTCTTGACATCAAATTGGAGGGACATCAACGCTTGAGATTCAACAAAATATGCAAAGCACACTCTCGATCTTGTGCCCAAAGGTCTAGGTCAATGTCCATCATCTCCCGGACCTCTTTCTCGATCATCATCATGGCATTGTGATGGTGTGAATTCACTTGTTTTGGTGTCAAAGAGGTGGCACAGAGCCCACACAGTGCGGGCATGCATAGGAACACAAAGGCAGCAAGAGAAAAATGTGGCTGCAAGGATTGCAACGAAAATCATTATCTACCATCCCCACTGAGATACAATGCTCCAAAACCAGCCTGTTAGGGACCATGAACCCTTATCCTGATGGATGTCGGAAGCAATCTTATGGAGCTTCTGGATTGCTTGATAAACTGTCGTGCATTATCAGGTATGCAAATGCAACTTGTTTTGATCAATGTGCAGACTCCTCCACGGTCCGCCAGTATTATGTCAAGTGCCATTCTGTTCTGTAAAGTCATGAGGCGGTCCGCTTGAAGTTCAGCTGTGATGTTATTGAGGGCACCGGCAGTCGCGTTGATGGTGGCCTCCACCACCCTGGTGAGATGTCGGAGACTGTGACTATTGACCATAGGGCCCCAAAAGGGGAGGAACCCTTCAACAAAGTCACCAAATTCTTGGCCAGCTGTGTCTTCAGTATCAACCACACCTCTCTTCTGGATGTGGTGTTTTGCATCGGCTGTGTAGGTGGGGGGAAGCAACCAAGCAATGTAACAGGTGCCTGCCCAAGACTTGGGCAGCCAGGTATAGGCCTTGGTCCCACACACAAAATAGGTATTCAGTGAAGGCACCAGAGCTGGGCGAGTCAAACCATTGAGCTGAAGTGCGTAAGCACAGTCACTTTCTCCCACCCATACTGTTCCACTGCTCTTCATTCAGTATTGTCCGGGATGTGGGTAGACAGGGAGGTCCCTGAAGGGTGGCAGACATTTCTTTCCCCCACCACTGAAGAGGCTCGATGGATAGAAAGACCCATGATTGTTCTCATATTCATCCTTTTCTGGTGAAGCCTTATCCATATTTGGCCACTCCGTAGCCATAATGTGGGTGAATGCTTGTCTGCTACTGATCTTCCCCAAGGATCGTGTGGATGTGTCACCTGAATAGAATGCATCAAAGAACACAGTATACTATCCGTAGGCTGAACCAGTTCGAGAGAAAGGAGCAGGAATTAGGGACATTCCGGTGCTTGCAGTACGGGGCAGCAACCCACATACCCAACAGTTTGTTGTGTTCACCACAAGCTGGTGCTGATGTAACATTTGAATGAAAGTGTTGTTAAAGAAACCTGTCCTTCTGTTCTTCTCATGGGTGGGCAATGACACATGTTGATTAAGTGATTTTGTAGAGGTTGGGGCATGCAATTCTTGACTAACCTCTCGGCATATTTTGGGATGTGTTTGTTTTGCCATACCGGAGCTAGTAATTTGCAAATATCTTGTGCACTAATGTGAGCTCGGACATGAGCCATAGTGACCACTGGTAAAACATAGGCATCGGGTAACAACCATCGTTGTTGTTCAGACAGATTCGTCCAACAGCCATTTTCATTTAATAGGACTATTTGCTCTTCCCAGAGAGCCTTTTCCTCTCTAGTTGCTTCCGCCTGTATTTCCTTCACATTTTCAATAGTGTCCTCATGCATCCCTTTGTCTGGTACCCAATTTGAGGGGCTAGCTACATACATACGGGTAGAGACATCTTTAGCTGTTTCCTTTGCAGTCTGGTCAGCAAATGCATTACCCCTTCCTATGCCATCAGTTACTTTCTTGTGGGCACTACATTTAACCACAGCTATCTTTGAAGGAAGAGTCAATGCGTTTAACAGCCTGCTGACCAGCTGACCATGCTGTATCTTAGTACCGTGAGAAGTCAAAAATCCCCTCTCTGCCCATAGTCGCCCAAAATTATGGGCCACTCCGAAGGCGCATGGGCTGTCAGTGTAGATGTTGACGGCCATCCCTGTACTTAGTTCACAAGCTCTGATCAGTGCCACTAACTCAGCAGCCTGGGCTGATTGGTATGGTATTCTCTCACTCTCCACTACTGTCTGTAACGTGGTGATGGCAGAGGCAGCAGTTGTGCTACCATCAGGAAGTTTGAAGCAAGTAACATCCACATACAGGGTACCATCAGGGTCAGTGAGGGGTGTGTCAGTCAAATCCACACGGCCTTTAGTCTCTTCCTCCGTCCTGAGGACACAAACATGTGGATCAGAACTAGTGTCACCATCAACAAAGGGTAGCAATGTGGCTGGATTTAGCATAGTGCAGCGGCGGATGGTGATATGACTGGCTAAGAGAGTCAATTCATATCCGGACAAACGTGCACTAGTAAGATATTGAGTTTTTTTCCAATTTAATAAAGTATCAACTGCGTGAGGAACCATAACTGTAAGTGCAGTATCAAGGACCAGGCCAGCAGATTGGCGAATGGATATGGCAGCTACGAATGTCTGACAAAATATCGATAACACAAATATCGATATACAAAAATATCGGAACTAAAATATCGAGGTAAAAATATCGGATTCCTATTCTTAACAAGGTAAGTACAAATATATCGAAAAAAATATATAGAATGACAAAAATATTGTTTTTTGTAAAATATCGTTTATTTTTTATTAAATAAAAATCTAATATTAACAACATAATACTTATAAATGTAATAAACATATTTAAAAATATACTATAATATTTAAAATGAATACATAATGTAATACAAATTAATATTAATAAATATATAATACATAATATATTTTTCATTAATAATAACTCTAAATTAATTATTTTCATAACTTATAAACAAATAAAAATATAATAATTTACTAATACATGTATATACATAAAATAATCACATAAATAACAATTAATACCAACATAATACTAATAAAAAAGCTAAATACATTTTAGATAGTGTATGAGTAAAAATTACTATTCCCACTCCAGAGAGTGCGACAGTATTGAAAGTGTTGGATAGCGTAGCGGTAACAATTACTATTCCCACTCCAGAGAGTGCAACAGTAGGGAAAGTGTTGGATAGCGTAGGGTTAAAAATTACTATTCCAACTCCAGAGAGTGCAACAGTAGGGAAAGTGTTGGATAGCGTAGGGGTAACAATTACTATTCCAACTCCAGAGAGTGCAACAGTAGGGAAAGTGTTGGATAGCGTAGGGGTAACAATTACTATTCCAACTCCAGAGAGTGCAACAGTAGGGAAAGTGTTGGATAGCGTAGGGGTAAAAATTACTATTCCAACTCCACAGAGTGCAACAGTAGGGAAAGTGTTGCATAGCGTAGGGGTAAAAATTACTATTCCCACTCCAGAGAGTGCAACAGTAGGGAAAGAGTTGGATAGCGTAGGGGTAACAATTACTATTCCAACTCCAGAGAGTGCAACAGTAGGGAAAGTGTTGGATAGCATAGGGGTAACAATTACTATTCCAACTCTAGAGAGTGCAACAGTAGGGAAAGTGTTGGATAGCGTAGGGGTAACAATTACTATTCCAACTCCAAAGAGTGCAACAGTAGGGAAAGTGTTGGATAGCGTAGGGGTAAAAATTACTATTCCCACTCCAGAGAGTGCAACAGTAGGGAAAGAGTTGGATAGCGTAGGGGTAACAATTACTATTCCAACTCCAGAGAGTGCAACAGTAGGGAAAGTGTTGGATCGCGTAGGGGTAACAATTACTATTCCAACTCCAGAGAGTGCAACAGTAGGGAAAGTGTTGGATAGCGTAGGGGTAACAATTACTATTCCAACTCCAGAGAGTGCAACAGTAGGGAAAGTGTTGGATAGAGGAGGGATAAAAATGACTATTCCCACTCCAGAAAGTGCAACAATAGGGAAAGTGTTGGATAGCGTAGGGGTTAAAATAACATACTTATAAAAATTTTTTTTTTTAATAATACAAATATGATCTATTAAATAAATATAAACCATTTACAATACATATACATCATTATTAAAAACATGATTACCTAAATATATGTAACCTAAAATAATCATTAAAAAATACCATTTTATAATATTTATTTACCAATTAATAAATAATTAACTATTATAAAATTAACTTAACAATGATTTTTAATTCATTATTACTTAATTACATTAAAATTAGTTTCCACCATGTTCCCCTATAAACACACAACCCGCAACAGAACACATTTATCAATTAATGAATTATTTAAAATTAATTACCAATTAATTAAAACTATTTACCAATTAATAAAAATTAATGTATGCTTCCTACTAATTAATAATTAATTCTACATAATGAAATTACTTCCCACCCTATTCCCCTATAAACCCATAACCCGCTACAGAACATATTTATCAATTAATCAATTAATTAAAAATAATTACCAAAGTATATAAATATAATTACCAATTATTTTAAATTAATGTATGATTCCTACTAATTAATAATTATTTCAACATTATTACATTATGTCCCACCCTATTCCCCTATAAACCCATAACCCGCTACAGAACATATTTATCAATTAATCAATTAATTACAATTAATTAAAAATTATTCTCAATTAGTTAATTAATAATTCCAACTAATTAATAATTAATTTAACATAATTAAATTACTTCCCACCCTATTCCCCTCTAAACCCATAACCCGCTACAGAACATATTTATCAATTGATCAATTAATTAAAATTATGTAAAAATTATTCTCAATTAATTAATTAATCATTCCTACTAATTAATCATTAATTTAACATAATTAAATTACTTCCCACCCTATTCCCCTATAAACCCACAACCCGCTACAGTACTAAAAGACAACATTTAATTAAATTACAATAAAAATAAATTATAAAACATAATAAATACAATATAATATACACAAAATTTATTTAAAAATCGATATTAGTGACATCGAAATTATTTACTTCGATATTACTGACATCGATATTTAAATCTTCGATATTACTAATATCGATATTAAGAGTGTCGATATTACTTACCTTCTATGTTATGTCCCTTCGATATTTAAACTTCGATATAATTGTATATCGAAATTTAAAACTCGATATTTTGTCTGTGTACCGGCAGCTACAGCTGCTGCTCTCAAACAACTGGGTAGTGCGCTGGCCACGGGATCTAGAACTGCAGACAAATATGCACAGGGGCAATGTCTGTCGCCAAAGCGCTGTGTTAGCACTGACAATGCGCAACCATCATGCTTGTGTACAAAAAGAGTGAAGGGCTTCTGATAACTAGGGGTGCCTAGCACCGGGGCCGAACACAAGGATATTTTCAGTTCTTCAAATGCATGCTGGCACTCATTTGTCCAAGGGAGTGGTTGAGGAACATCTTTAAGTGTGAGGGTCAATAAAGGTTTAATGAGTAAAGAAAAATTGGGTATCCACTGGTGGCAGTAGGAGGTGATACCAATGAAAGCACAGACCTTTTTCTGCGTCTATGGTGGGGGCATTTTACTGATTGTTTGTATTCATTCAGGGGTGAGGCGGCATCCCTCCTTTGACAGGAGATGACCTAAGTAGGTCACCTCATGTCGACCGTATTGGAGTTTGGAGAGAGAAACTTTGTGATCTAACTGTGCCAGATGCAGGAGCAATTTTATTGTAGCTTCTTTACATAACGCCTCGGTGTCTGCTGCTATAAGTAAATCATCAACGTACTGGAGTAGTGCCGTACCTTGAGGTAGGGACAGGGAATCAAGTTGTCCCTTGAGGGCCTGACTATAAATTGAAGGGCTCTCTGTATATCCTTGTGGAGCTCTGCAGAACTGGAAACTTCATCCTGTCAATGAGAATCCAAAAAGGTCCCTACTCTGTTCATCAACGGGTATACTAAAGAAGGCATTTTTTACGTCAATTACAGAGAAGAAACATGCAGACGGGGGAACCATAGTCAGTAGAGTGGTGATATCTGGGGCCACAGGAAACTGGGGAACTAATATTTTGTTTATCTAGCGCAAATCAATGACAAAACAATAAATAGGGGGCTTGGAAGGATCGGTGCGTTTTAGGACAGGCATAATTGGGCTATTGTACACGTTTCCTCTTGTCTCTTCAACCACACCCTTGTCAACAAGTTCAGAAATGATCTGGAGTAATGCCCTTTCCCCTTCTTTGGGTATTTTGTATTGGGGAAGTCGGGGAGGGCAAGCATTTTCCTTCAGTGTAACAGGAAAGGGGGGTATGGACAAAAGGCCGACATCAGTATCACCTTGGGCCCAAAGAGCAGGAGGGACATTCTGAAGTTCCGGGGGAATGGGATCTGAGGAGGCTAAATATACTGGGTGTGTGGTAGGGGGGCCCATAGTGATGTAAACCCCATCAGGAGAACAGTATATGGTGGCATGTAATCTTTTTAATAGATCTAAACCCAACAAATGTTTGCCACATGTGGAAGTCAAAACCAAAGGGGAATCAACCGTATAGGGTCCTATCGTTAGTTCCAGTAGTTGTAAAACGGGGCTAAATACTGGGGTGCCAGAAAACCCCACAGAAATGTTATTTGCACCAGACAAGGGAGCCCCTTGGACTTTAGACCTAGCAATAGAACTTATGGTTGCACCAGTGTCGACCAAGAATTTTCTGTAGAGCCCAGTGTTGTAACATGGACATAGGTTCCCTTTTGGTCAACAGGAATAGGCACAGGACCCTTCTCTTGTCCTTGGCAATCCTAGTGGGACAAAAACCCGTCCCTTCTTCGGGCTCATAATCCTCAGTAAAATAATTGCGGTCTTCATAATTGGCGGTATCAAATCTATTCTCTTGCATAAGGGGGGCCTGTCCTGTAACTGTGTTCTAGGTGCGCCTCGCCCTTGTCCTCTCTGGGGACGTTGTCCTGTGAAGCGGTCAGCTGAGGCAGAATTGTTCTGGTCCAACAAGGCACACTCGTGGCGCCAATGACCCTCCTGGCAACAATAAGCGTACTGGTTGGTTCAAAGCGGTGGGCGAAGAGTCACGGGGGCAGGTTTCTGAGCAATTCGCTGAAACTTAGGGGCACCTCTGTTTTGGGTATGGGTCGGGTATGCTTGTTGGGGTAAGACCTTTTTCTTTAAGTCTTTAGTATTTTTATACGTTCTATCTCTCTCTTCATTCGCCCTATTCTCATAGTACTGGGTCATTGTCAAAATGCCAGATGGAGTGGAAATGGGCCATGCACTTTCTGATATTTTGAGCTTAGTCCCAAGTTCTGCTAACAGGTTCGACACAAATTTATCCACAAACAGTCGCTGGCCCCCTTCTGAAGTCATGTCCTGTCCACTATAGTTGTTGAATGTGCTTTTGAATCATGTAAAAAAGTCAGAGACACTTTCATCTTTCTTTTGCTTGCAAGCAGCTAATCTTTCCCAATTGATACAGTGAGGAGTCAACATCTTTTTCATGGCAGTAAGTATCTGGGCCGGAAGGACTAAGATCATGGGATCGAGTTTCTCACCCCCAGTTTGAGCTCTGTCAGCCTCCTCAAATTCTTTCCATGTATGGCCAAATTCTGCCTGATCATTATGGCGTATTTTAGACCATACTTCAGTCGGTACTACCTGTCCCATTAACATATCTATATCTGCTAAAGTCATCACGCAAGATTGGAGTGTCTGAGTCAATTCCTTGTAATAACCTGCTGGGTTTTTACGCTGGTCAGGCAATTGGCTTTTAAGTTGGAGGACGTCAGACCTTTTCCAAGGGACATGAACCCACTTCTGTCTAAAACCCGTCGGTATGTCAGGCTGGCCATCTATGCCAACAACGCGGTCCCTCCAAACAGGCTGTACCTCCCTCATTGGGAAACCCTTATTTAGCGTGACACCAGACAAAGAGTCTCTGTAGGCCACTAATGTGATCAGATCGCATAATAGTGCTGGGCCCTGAATGTCCCCTTTTTCAACCTTATGGCGAAGGTCAGACAGACCTGGGGGTGGACCTGATTCTACAAAATCTTCCCACATTTCGATCAGTGATTCCCACATATCACAAAAAATGTCAATCTGTTGAATGCGCGTCCACTGATCCATTGTCATCCATATATCCTGAGTGGTGTACATGGTGTTATTTTCCATCCACACATGAGCTTGTTGACTCATAGCGAGTTGTTCTTGTGTACTACCTATCAGTCTGCGCAAGGTGCGTCATCTGGGATTGGGTGGTCTATGCGGAGTTACATAAGGGATATAATCACGGACCACTGACCAGGCATTCGCTAATAGCCCGGTACTGGGGGAAAGTGTTGAATGACTGTCAACCAGAAACGGGTTAGGAGTGACGGGAGTTAAAGACACAATAGGTTGGACAGGTACGGGACCAGTGGAAGGTGCAACAATGGGAAAGGAAGGGTGGACTTGCATTGGTACACTGACCTGAACAGTCGGGCGTTGGGAACGAGTGGCTGAGGTATTGGATGGACCGAGGCATGGGCAGGGTCAACAACTGGAGCAGTAGCGGGGGTCAATTGGGCGGGATCAAGGGTCGGATATATGGCGGGAGTATAAGGTGGAGGGGTGCTCAACATGGAGGTTATAAGAGTGTCATCCTCCTTGTCCCGGGCCTTTTTCGGGAACCTTCTTTGTAATGTAACATCCATCTACCTTCATTCGATGTAATCTGTCGTGTATCACTATACCTCCTTCTATTCTTTGATTATCATTATTCTGGGCTTTCTGAATATGCATTATTTTAGCTTTGTTCTTTTTGACTTTGATTTCTTTCTGTTTGGATCCTTGCGCCAAACCCGAAAGGAATCAAACATCGCAGGTCTAGCTTTTCTTTGAAGCAACTTCTCCTCTAAATTATCTAATATAGGAGGTTCAATACTACCGTACATTGGCCATTGTAACTCAGCATTACCCTTTGTATACTTGTGCCAAAGTGAGGAAAACATAATCGGACCAACACCATGTTTAGCATAGACTTCATGATTAGGGGTCCCCAAAGGAGGAATCGGACAAGATTCCTCCAATGCGGAGCCCTGTGTACAATAACAACAACGCCATTTCCAAAACGTACTAAATCCAGGCATCTCTAGACGTGTATCCTGGTTCCAAACATCAAAGGGTAAAATGTAATATTTACAGCATATAACTGTACTTACCCTCTGGCTTCGGCTTTTGCAAAAGTCGAACAATACCCAAAACCAAAATACAATTCACCAAAAAAGTGGGCCACTCCCACTCTTACCTGACCGTTAATCTTCCATCACACGGCAAGTGTCACTAAGGTCTTGATCTCCCAAAACTAGGAACCAGAACTGGGGCGTCAGTCGGGTAGCCCACTGGAGGGAGGAATCATGCTATCAGAGACCTCGGGCCCACAAAGACAATTTTCAGCCGATGTAGTGGCGTACCTCCCTTGGGATTCGATCACAGACCCCTCACGACCATCAGGCTCGATGACGACTACCGAAGACGCCCCACGTGGGGCGCCAAATTGTAGAACCGGCTTCTTTAAGACCTCTCCCCACTGGAGAATCAAAAGCCAGCAGTTCAGGGGACACCTAGAATCTACGGGTTCTTCTTGCTTAAATCATACTTTACCAAAAAGACCAGGACAACCGGCCGTGGAGGGAAGTAAGTTATTAATTAGCTCGAGCTAAGGGCAGGATCCCAGAATGGTACAAAGACAATTCTACGGAGACTGCTGCCTTACTCCGCAGCGCACATATACTTATAGCGCTAGCCACGCCCATTTGCACAATACAAAGTTCCACATTTTGACAAGTTCTTCATCAGACAAGTTCTTCGTCAGTCTCATGTGGTGCAATTGTGGCCAGGGGACATCTGTCTCTGATTGCACAATGGTCACAGCCTCGTGCTTCCTTGCTCAATTGTGTGGTCACAGGGTGCAGCCTCGTGCTTCCTTGATCAGATGGTGTGATCACGGGGCACAGCCTCGTGCTTCCTTGACCAGATGGTGTGGTCACAAGGCACAGGAGTTGGTCGTGACAGGCTGAGTTACCAATGGTGGGCAGGATGTGGCTAAGTTTCTGACACAACTTGAGGGGTGAGGCACACAGGCAGCTTCTCACAATCGGCTCGACCACAAGGAGCGGTGGGGTTGAGCAAGCTTCAGCAGGGACGTGGAAAGCAATTCTTCACCAGGTTGACCTGAGCATGGCAACACAAAATGGAGTCTTGTGGGTCACTTTAATTACAGTTCAACAAAAGCATGACAACTCTTGTCTCTTTCACAGTATTCCCCTACCTGCACCGTTATCCTTGATCTGGAATTTACAAAAGACAATTAATCAGGCCATCTGGCCTGAAAAAAAACATCCAAATCGTGTATGCATGCTTCCACACAAAAATGTCAAGTTGGGGTCCCCCAATCTGACAAAATATTACCATATTATGAAGCAGCAGAATTAGGACACCTATGGGAATGGAATCAAACCTTCTCAACAATGGTGATTTATAGAACAAAGAATTACAGGGGAAACCATGTGGAAAATTCCCTGGCTCCTTAAGAAATATGGCAGCTGAGGTGTGTGTTCCTCTGCAGCCATGTTGTCTTCTTAGCTGATATGGGACAAAGTAGCCATGAAGAAGGGACGGGCGACATTTTCTTCTCCATTCACGCCCACAGTGTTAACCCAGAATTTACCCCCGCTGTCCAAGAACGTGGGAGACAAAACACAAGCTGAGGATAGGAGACCTATTCACAGACACAGGCTTTATCATTCCAAGACATGAACATCAAATATAGGCTTGAGGAAACAGAAAGATTAAAACACCAACCAATACAGCACCTAGTACTACAGCCCTTTAATAAATGCTAGACACCAAAGCATCACATCCCACGAGTGGTGACTTTTAACTAAAAAAAGAAGGAATTAGAAAGAAATCTCCCTGAGTCTGAGAAAAAATGTGCTGTGTATTGGTACTGTACTCCATCTGGGCTTCACTCCTTAGGCGGGAGGGATGATGCCACATAGTGGAGGGGACATGGTGAGAGGGGCACTTTAATTCATCTCTATGGGGGGAATGTACTAAAAGCAATTGTTATGATGCTTGACACTGGCATGCCAAGGTTCCTGGCAGGCGTGCAACACCCATTGAGCTCACGGGGCTTCTGTCCCCCCCCGTTGTGTGTGTCAGTCTGGGCTGACACGTCTTCCCGGTCTGGTGAGCATCTAATTGCAGCCACACCTGAGTACTTAGCAGGTCTTTAAAAAAACATTAATTGTAAATAAGACTTTTGTTGTGTTCACCCATTCTTACAGCCAAGCCACTCTGTCTGTGGTTGGAAGAATTAGCCCCCCCGAAATATTTTTCAGCCCCCCCCCCCGAAATTTGGCTCTAGTTGCCCGCCTGGTTCCTGGCATAAGCTATCTTTGGTTTTCCGAGCAAACATACATTCCCACTTCTTTCGAAACGAGGGAAACAAATTTCCCTGGTGCTTGGCACAGGTACTGACAACGCTATGAGACAAGACCGGCAACCCATATATAGTAAAATGTCATTATCCACTATGGGCCGGGCCACTGGAATTATGCGGCAGGGGAGGGTCAAATGATACGGCAGGGTCGAGAAATTATGCGGCACCGTTTGTAATAGTATTACTACTTTATTTGGTCATTTTTAAACGTAATGCTCTCTGGACATTAGTTTACCTCATTAGTACCAGTATAACACTCAAATATAGCAGGAAGCTACAGAAAGGTGACCAGTCAACCTTTGCAAAGGCCTTTCCACTGCACAGAAACATGTGTCATTGCGCTTTAAATAACTTTTGAAACGTTTGAGCTAGAAACAATTTTTGTTGTTAAAATCTGCAGATTATGTGGCAGTTGATGGATTATGTGGCAAATGCGTGAAACCCACAATTATGCGGAAATCACCACAGCCGCACAATCGTATAATTCCAGTGGCCCTGACTATGGGGCATATGGAGGCTGGAGAAGGTCACACATAGAACAGTAAAACAAATACTTTAACGAGACTTGGGAACCCTTCTTTAAGCACCTCTCATAAGATTTCAGAGAACTGCGGTGCCCTAAGTACCTTGGTATTTTACACATTAGGAGAAGTCTAGAGACTGCAAATGTGGTGACAGCGAGTAACACGGATGGATACAGCTTAATTTGTCTGGGGAAGGGATTGCCGATTGTGTGTGGAGCATCATAGAGCAACATCTGGGATGCAAAAGGTGGGTGAAGAGTTACTGCTCATGGTTTTGTATTATCAACATAAAATTCTTAGATGTAGCTACTAGTACTAGCATATTTTGAGCATTTGGATGCAAATTACTATCAAAGCACCCCTGTAGTTTAGAATGTCTGGTAACATGCAAATAGATTTTTGCTCTCCTGTTCTCAACTCTAGCAGTGCAATAAATAAAAAGACATCATAAATGTCTCCTTATCAGCCAATGACTCAAAGTTCAGAATAGGACAAATAAATGGAGCCGATAAGCTACTCTTTTAAATATTCAAGTACCAGATGCAGTTGATGTTTGGCTTAGGAAGCTGCATTTCCTACATCTGCTGGCTCTGGCGAAAAGTAGAGTAGTGTTTTAATCCAACTGTAATACATTATTGCAGTAGAGTAGTGGTGACAGTTTCATGTTAGTCATGAGCAGTGATATCTTCATTAGAATGTAATAAGAAAATTAGAGACATGCTTTTTTTATATGGATTGCGGACTTCCATGTATTATCATGGCATAGGTAATAGAATATTGCATGAGCCTCCTTACAAGTTAGGAGTTACAAAAATCGGGAGCAGAGGAAAATACTTTTTTTTTTATTTCAAATCTTTTTTATTGAAGAGTAAGATAAAAAATAAAGACAATACAATAAATCTTTAAAGGTGCAAATGAACAAATTATTGGTATCATGACACTTACAATAATCAAAAAGCAAATCAAGGGAAGAAGATAAGAAAAGGGAGAGAGAGAAAGCGAAAGAGAGGTAGAGAAGGGAAAAGATAGAGGAGAAGAGAAGGAAGAGGTGAGAAGAGAGAGGACAGGTGTATCCATATGGCAATAGTAGTTGGTTTACCCAGACGTGGCACACTGTGTGTGTAGCAGAGAATATACAGTAAATATACAAAAACAAAAGCAAACACTACAAGTTCCACCTAGATTCTGTCTAGGAAAGCTGAGTGTTGAGATGCATATCATGGTGGCTCAAAGTGGGAGGATGACGCATCCAGGGATGCCCAGAGTTTTTTGTTTGAGGGCTTCCAAGTGGCTGACTGTAGTGCAGGGTTATCTGCCCCTCTTAAAAATGAAAGCCATTCCAGCCACATTTTGAAGTTGACTTCGTCAAAATTTTTCCATTTGTAAAGAATGACTTTGCATGCCAATGTCAGCATAATATCAAGCAATTGTCTGTCATGAATGTCCGGCAATTGTGTTTCCAGAGGACCTAAAATGACATATATGAATTCTTGGACAGGCGTGATTCCAAGTACTTGTTGAATGTATGTAAATATTTTACTCCAAAATGATCGCAATAGGGAACAATGAAAAAACATGTGTGCCAAGTCACCAGGAGCTTCATGGCAGTTCCAACAGGTAGGCGTATCCCTCAGTTTACATTGAAACAATCTCTGGGGGGTCCAGAACACTCTATTTAACAGCATATATTTTGTTTGACATAGGATCGGGGATATCTTGTTTGTCAGTGCGGTGTTGTGTATCACCTCCCAGTCTAATGCAATGCCTGTGGAATTAGGTTCCGATTCCCACTTAATTTCGGTCAGCCTATGTGGTTTCTTGGATAGGGGGAGGAGCAATTTATATATTCTCGATACAAAGTGGTCAGCATGGTATAGTATTCGTAACCGGGTCACAAGCCAGGGTAAGTCTGTGTTGAGGGGGCATTTGGAGATAGCGGCCTTCAGTTTTAGGAACTGGTAAAATTCTATGGGTGGTAAGCTAAACTTTTCTTGCAATGTCGAAAAGGGCAGAGGTCTGCCCTTATCATAGAGGTCATTCACTATGTGTATACCTTTCCCAGCCCACACTTCCCAAAAAAGGGTTTTCCCTTCTATCCGGATCTTAGGGTTATGCCATAGTGAGAGTAGGGTGGATCTCTTAATCACCCGAGCAGTCTTATGGTACTGGTCAAGTCGGAGAAGCGCTCTTCTGGTATTTAGAAGGATGTATTTAGAGTGAGGTATATGGGCCAGATCCATGGTGAGGAGAGACGAGAGGGGTGCATCTGCCAATAACGACCGTTCAATAGTTAGCCATACTGGAGTGTAGGACGTATCCTCAACCAGCCAAAGGGCCCCTTGCTTACAGAGGAAGGCCGTTTGGTAGTTCCTAAACGAGGGCAGGCCCAGGCCGCCCTTATCTTTTGCTAGCTGCAGCTTTTTAAGTGATATCCTGGCTTTTTTCCCTCGCCATAGGAACTCTCCGAACAGCTTGTCTACCTTCTTAATAAATTCGTCTGAGAAAGTCATGGGGAGCATGCTAGCCAGGTAGTTAACTAGAGGCGTGCACATCATTTTTAGAGTCTCAACCCTACCCCACCAGGACAAAAATTTTGGTGACCAGCTGTCTAGCAAAGTGGATATCTTTTTTAATGTTGAGTCTTCATTTAATTTCAGAGTCGTAATCAAGTCCTTCTCAAAGTCTAGGCCCAAATATTTAAAAGCTTTCGGTTGCCAGGTAAGGCCAGATGCTCCCAGAATTCCTTTATCCCCGATGTTGTTTAGTAACTTAACCTCTGTTTTATCCTTGTTTAATTTATATCCTGAGACTCTGGAGAACCCCTCAATTGTGTCCATCAAGGCCGGGATAGCCTCGTCAGCTTTTTCCGTCAAGATCAGGACATCGTCGGCGTAAGCAGTCAGTTTTACAGTGCAATCACCAAATGGAACCCCAGCAATGGCTTCATTGTGTCTGATATGCCACAAAAAGGGTTCTATTGCCAATAAGAACAGAGAAGGCGATAGTGGGCAGCCTTGTTTCGTCCCTTGTTTTAGGCAGAAAGAGGAAGAGAAGGAGCCGCCCGCTCTGACCTTAGCAGTAGGACCTGCATACAAAGCCATTACGAGTTTAGTAAACGTCTCTCCTAGGTTGAAGTTGCATAAAACTGCCTCAAGGTAGGACCAATCTACCTTGTCGAAGGCTTTTTCCGCATCTAGTGTGACTGCCACCGTGGGGGTTGTCAAAAGCTTCGCTTTTTCTAGAGCATGGGCCAGTACTCTGGTGTTATCACTAGATAGTCTATGTTTTAAGAAACCCGCTTGAGACGGATGTACTAGGGTAGGGAGGACTTTTTGCAGACGGGCTGACAAGATCATGGCTAGTAATTTACAATCAAGGTTAATCAGGGAAATCGGCCTGTAGTTCTTTGGAAGTGACGGGTCTTTGCCGTCCTTAGGCAGGACTGCAATAGTCGCCTCTGCCAACGTGCCTTTGACTTCTCCTGACTCCGTAAATTCGTGAAAGAGGTTTAGAAGAGGATCAACCAAATCCGAGCAAAACTTTTATAAAAGTTGGCCGTGAAGCCGTCCGGACCTGGTGCTTTCCCACATTTTAACCCCCTGATCGCTTTTTCCACCTCAGTAGCCAAGATCGGCCCATTCAGACTGAGTTGTTCCTCAGGCTTTAACTTTGGTAGAACACATTCTTGTAGATATTCCTGAATTTTGTCCCCCATCACCAACTCGTTTTTAGCGTATAGGTCCTCATAAAAGTCTTTAAAGACCTCGGTTATCTTTTGGGGGTCCGAATGAGCAACTCCCGCCGAGTCCCTGATAACATTAATAGTATTCCTTTGCACTTTAAATTTTAAGTATGCTGCCAGGCTCTTACCGGCTTTATTAGATTCACATAGCTTAAACCTTCGCTTCCTATCTAGCCACACTCCCGCCCTTTCGCTCACTAGCTTGTTATATTCGTATTTTCTATGGGTCATGATATTGAACGTTTCCTGGTCCCTTGTCATTTGGTGTTTGTTCTCTAAAGTAGCTATCTCAGCTTCCAACCCTTCTAACTTCGCATTACAATCCCTATTCATTGCTGAACGGATTTTGATGCACACCCCCCTTATTGTGCTTTTTAGGGCCTCCCATCGCACTAGTTCTGAAGTGTCCCCCCTCACATTAGTCTCCAAATAAGATCTAATAGCCTCCAAGATTTTAGTCCTATTCTGTTCTTTGTGCAGGATTTCTTCATTAAGTCTCCAGGCCGTTTGTTTAGGGGATGGTTTAATGTTACCGATGGATAGAGATATACATGAGTGGTCCGACAGTACCCTTGGCTCAATTGAAGTATCCTCTATCCTTGCTACGCCATTTTGTGTAATGAAAATGTAGTCAATACGGGAGAACGAGTCGTGAGGGGAAGAGTAGAATGTGTAGTCTCTATCAGTAGGGTTTTGTATCCTCCACGCATCAATTAAGTGGAATTGTTGGCATAGTTTGATGAAGGCATTATGTGATTTGTTTGGCTTGAATGTACACTTAGAGTCCCTATCTAAGGTCGGGTCAAACGGAAGATTAAAGTCCCCCCCAATTATGTGTATCGCCGTGTCAGGAACCGTTGCAATCTGTTTGACTAAATCCTGCCAGAATTCTAAATCATTAGTGTTAGGTGCGTAAACATTAGTGACAAAGAATTCCGTGTTATCCTTAGTGAGTTTCACCGTAACCCAGCGACCTTTTTCATCTGACGAGGATGATAGTAGCTCTACCTTGGACTTCTTTGACAATAATACCAAAACCCCATTCTTTTTACCGAGTGCACTTGATCCTACAACCTCTGTATAAAACTTGTTGCGCAGAGTATAGAATTGTTTAGCATCCAATTTGGTTTCTTGTAGCAGAACAATGTCCCCCTTTTGTCTCCGCAAATAATCTAATATCTTTTGTTTTTTAACGGGTTGATTCAGACCCTTAACATTCATGGATAAAACTTTCAATCGATCAAGAGAGGTTGTACCAAGTGGAGTGGACAGCGTTCTATGTGACATTTACAATGGTGTATGTGTCATGGTTGTACCAAGAGACCCAAGGGAAAACATGGTACTCGGCGCATCATGTAAAGGACATATTGTTCTGCCACTCAAGATGAAGTACATTCGAAAACCACCACCAGATACCTGGATACCCAATGATATAGCACGCTCAGTCTGAGTATAGATATACAAACACATCATATGCATGATACAACTTGTCCAGTCAAGAGCAAAGAGACAGATCAGAAAAGAAAGAGGTGATACGGAAAGGAGAGGAAGAAGAAAGAAGGAGAATGAAGGAGAAATAAGGAAAAATAATACAAAACACAGAACACAGCACCCATCCCTCCCAACCCCACGCAACCCCCCACCCCACCCACCCAGAGGAAAATACTATTATTACACGGTAATGGGTCAGTTTTTGTATCTGATTCTAAGATTTTCCACTGGAAATGGTCAATAACATGCAGCAACAGTCTTTGTGACAGGTATTAGTGCAGTGTGGGCCATATGTACTAAGGCATTGTGTGGTTGCAAAGGTTCAGATTTGCAGAGTTGGACCCTTTGAAATGATAAAACAGTTTTTGGTATGCACCTAACCTAAATTGTGATACCGTAACACATTACCAAATAACTATTTGGGTTTGGGTCCAGCTACCAAATCGGTATTTGAAAGGGGTGTGTTTAGGGTAACCCTGGGCATCGTACTCCCCTCCGCCAGCGGAGTTTGCTGAGATTTACCAACTCCACGCTCCGCTGGGAACGCAAAGTTGGGCAAATCTCCGCCTCCGTGGCGGAGCATAGTACAAGGCTAGCCCCCCCATATAAACTTTTTAAAAAACACTACTTACCATGTCTTCAGCCTTCCCTCCTCCTTACCGCAGTGTCTCCCTTCTTCCGGTGTCCTCCTACTCGCCGCCCTGTTGGTATTATGTCATGCGTGAACTGCGCATGCACAGTTCACGAAAGACGTAATACCTTCAGGGATGCGAGGAGGAGGACACGGAAAGAAGGGAGACACCGTGGAGAGGTGCAGGGAAGGCAGCAGACAAGGTAAGTGGTTTAAAAATGTTTTTTAATTATATGCCGAATGGCCCCGGGGCGGAGCGGAGCCCAGCGTAGTTCCACGGAGGTTTTGCTTTACTACGTGGCTCTACGCGGAGCTCCCCTACGCATACTCCGCCCACCCTTAGTTTAGGGTGTCCCTTCCAAATAAGAGATTTGCAATGGGATGCATTAATATTTTGCAACCAAATCCAGTCACAAAACATTAACATTCTACCATCGATCCTTTTCCCTTTGTGAAATTAATGTTTAAAAAAACATTTTTTAGGAGTAGGCAATGGTTCATGGGATCACTGGTTACTCTTACTCATATAAAAAGGTTTGTAAAAGTTTTTTTATTTTTTATGCATCCCGTTTTCCAATTAGGAAAATAGGATGCATTTAAAACAAGCATTGGAAATGCAATAGGTCTCGCACCATTAGAGTTAGTGCTTTTAGAATTGTTTATGGGTTTTTTTTGTAAATGTTTAGCATTTTTGTTTCCTGTAGCCAATGCTAAAGAATTACAAATAAAAAAAGCCATAAACATTTCTTAAAGCTCTAACTGAAATGGTCTGAGACCTATTGCACTGTGTGAGGGTGAGGGGTTGAGGGTGAGTGAGGGTGAGGGTGGGTGAGGGTGAGTGAGGGTGAGGGGTTGAGGGTGAGTGAGGGTGAGTGAGGGTGAGGGGTTGAGGGTGAGTGAGAGTGAGTGAGGGTGAGGGTGAGTGAGGGTGAGGGTGGGTGAGGGTGAGGGGTTGAGGTTGAGTGAGGGTGAGGGTGAGTGAGGTGTTGAGGGTGAGTGAGGGTGAGGGTGAGTTAGGGTGAGGGGTTGAGGGTGAGTGAGAGTAGTTGAGGCTGAGTGAGGGTGAGTGAGAGTGAGGGTGAGTGAGGGGTTGAGGGTGAAGGTTTGAGGGTGAGGGTGAGGGGTTGAGGGTGAGTGAGGGTGAGGGGTTGAGGGAGGGTGAGTGTGGGTGAGGGTGAGTGAGGGTGAGGGTGAGTGAGGGTGAGGAGTTGAGGGTGAGTGAGGGTGAGGGTGAGTGAGTGTGAGGGGTTGAGGGTGAGTGAGGGTGAGTGAGGGTGAGGCTGAGGTGTTGAGGGTGAGTGAGGGTGAGTGAGAGGTTGAGGGTGAAGGGTTGAGGGTGTGAGGGTGAGGGGTTGAGGGTGAGTGAGGGTGGAGGGTGAGGGTGGGGGGGGTGAGGGTGAGGGGGTGAGGGTGAGGGTGAGGGGGTGAGGGGTGAGGGTGAGGGGGTGAGGGTGTGGGGTGAGAGTGAAGGGGTGAGGGTTAGGGGGTGATTGTTAGGGGGTGTGAGCGTTAGGGGGTGTGAGCGTTAGGGGGTGTGAGCGTTAGGGGGTGTGAGGGTGAGTGTGAGTGAGGGGGTGTGAGGCTTCGGATGTGTGACGTTGCGTGAGTGTGAGTGTGTGTGAGGGTGAGTGAGGGTGTGAGAGGTGTAACTGGCGTGCTGTTCACTCTACACGGTGGGGTAAGCTTTGGTGGCCACACGAACGAAAAACAACGGAGCGAAAAGTGTCCCGCTGGGCGAGATCCGGAGGAAGGTGGGACCCGATTGGGAGACACTGAACCAGACGCAGCCGAGCACCATTATCTTGCTGCTAAAATCGAGCCCGAGGCGGAAAGCGAGACTGAAGGCCGCAGCTGTGGGAAACTGCGGAGAACGAAGCAAAGCACGCAAAGGTGCCTGGGGCTGGCGGACCGCGCTGCCTCGAGCGCCAGATCTACACATTGCAAGTACACAATTGCTGCGAGAGGGGGCTGTTTAAATATAACTTTTAGATGCTGGCGCCTGAGCCTTTACCCTATACAAAATGGCGGCACCCCGCAGATTGCTCTCCTGAAGCTGGCTGCCTGATGGAGTGGAGAGCGGGCGGGCAGAGAGAGTGGCTGTGAGCTCCGGGTGCCCGTAACATCTGCTGATGTGACTGACTTTGAAGTGTTGCGCTCACTCACGTGCCAAGAAAATCTTGCAAACACTTTCCCCACCGTGCCACGGTACGTCACAGCCCTCAGGCTCAGGTCGACAACACAAGCATTCCTTGGAGCTGAAAAGGGACAAGAATGTGCTCGATCCGGCGACAAGGCCACATCAGGAGGATGGCTCCAGCACAAGTCAGCACCAACAAGTACATTGGCACCGAAAGCTACCAAACAAACTTTAACCCCGCATTGGCTCCGAAGAAACACTTGGGATCGAGCATCTCTGAATCGAAGCAGGCCTTGGTTCCGAGGACATAAAAACAACATGGCCAAACTTCTGGACACCTGTGGGTACAAAGACACACAGACGACGTGGCTCCTCCTGTCACAGACATAGACTCACCAGTTTCGACAAATGCGACGCGGCAGGCAGGGGAGGGGGCGGAGCGGGGGTGTGGGAGGAGTGCGGGAACAGACGGCGAGGGGAGGAGAGTAGGAGGAGTGAGGAGAGTAGGCAAGGCAGGCGGCTGGGGGCATGTGCACGCGCTTTTAAGCTCAATGCGCATGCGCATTGAGCTTAAAAGTCACGGGCACTGCAAGGAATCGCCACGATTCCTTGCAAGTTGGACAAAGAGTGGATAAGCCCCCATAGTCTCGATGCGCATGCGCATCGACAGGCGAGACCTAAAAAAGCAGTCATAGACATGGTGGCCAGCCTACCCCAACAGCCCTTCATTCTTGCATTGCAACCAACTGTAGTGGGTCTTAATTTATGATTTTACCAAGCATTTTCATATTAATGAGGCTGGTCATACTGTGACCCACTACAAATGGTGATTTTGCAAATACCCCTAATAATACACAGGGCGGTTCGCAAAATCAGAGGAGAGGATGGGGGAGAGGATGTGGCCTTACGGCTAGAACGGTCGACCTCGAAGCTGGGGAACCGGGTTGAGTCTTGGCAACGACGCTCAACATCCTGTGATTCTGGACAAATCACTTAATCTCCCAGTGCCTAACAAAAATGAATGTGTCCATCTGTAACAAAACTGGTGCTCATGTAAGGCGCTCTGATACCCAATGTCTCGAGTCTAGTTTGCGCTACATAAAAAAAAAAGAGGTGATTTCGAAAAATTTGGTGCTCAATTTCAGCTTACTTTTACCAAATTGATTACCCATATTATATTTTCTGCACCGTTTAGCGGTGCAATGTCCTCTCTAGAGCAGAGTAAATTGAGCTGAACCAATGATTTGAAAATGAGAGAAAGACGCCATTTGCATTCAAATTGAATGATGCCAGAGCACTCAGAATGTGGCCATAAGTATTTTCCTCTTTTCTTTTGCTATAATCTACTTTTTTTCCTTTTGCACTCTTAGCAAAATATAAACTTTGTAAAATAAAGTCATTGTATTGTTAAAAAATATACTTTTAGTCCTTCATCTTAATGCTGTTTTAGTACAATGTACATTAGTAACTGGCCTTCCAGATTCTGTTCCTTTGGAGTGGAGAAGCGTCGCCCGCTTAAATTACTCCAAAGCCCCAGAGATGAAAAATAAAATGATAATTTATTACCATGTTATTTTTCATCCCCTGTCCTGAACAGATCTTCGGGATGGGGCAGGGCCGCAGCTGAGTGACAGCACCAGGCAGCCGCGGTCGGTAATGGGTGTACCTGCAGCGCGGTAACATGGGGAGGGGCAGGATGGGGGGGTAGTAATCTATGGATTACGGAGATTTACAGGTAAGTAAACGTATAAATAAATAAAACAAATTTCATTGCGAGCACTGCATCGCATTTGGGGATGCAGTGCACGCAACATAATTCATTTTATCTATTTATATGTTTACTTACCTGTAAAGCTCCGTAATCCATAGATTACTACCCCCCACGCTGCGATGAGGGCCGTCTCAGTGGTATGGTTGCTGCAAAATCCATATTGTGAGTTGTGAAGGACTCTGTGTTATTCAATGCAGTGGGAAAGCTGGATTTTAAATGCTTTTTTCATGAGTTTTCCGATGAAGGGAAGCAGAGAGATTAATTGATAGTTTCTTCTGAGGACAACCGGGCCTGCGGATGGTTCTTGAGGAGAGGGGTGATATCTGCGTGTATTCAGGCATCCAGGAATGTGGCAGTGGTGATGGATGTGTAGACAATGGACTGTAGTACTGAGCTCATCGTGGTGCTGCCTAGGTTAAAGAGGCGATGGGGACAAGGGTCCGCGGGAGCACTAGAGTGGGTGGATGCCATGATCTGTGTGGCTTCTTTGGAAGTTGTCGGGGTCCAGTTGGAGAGATTTGGGAATCCTGCGATTGGGCCTGTGAAGGAGGAAGGGTTGTGGGAGTAGGTGGAGGCTCGAATTTCATGTAAATGTTGAACATTTTGTTGTGGAAGAAGTTTGAACGTTGATTTCAGAGGTCCTGCGAACGGGTGATGGAGTTGGATGTGGCTGCCGGGTGGGTAAATTCTATGATGATTGTGAAGAGTTCTTTAGGTTTGTTGTTGCCGGCTTCGATTCTCTAGAACAGGACTCTCTTCTTGGCATCTTTCAGTTCCTGGTGATAGGATCTGAGAGAGTTCTTGTAGGCTCTCTTGTCTGAGGGCTTCTGAGAGGACCACTACTTCCTTCCCAGCTGTCTGCAATGTCTGTTGGCATTCCTGAGGTTGTCTATGTAAGAGTTTGCATATTTTCAGGTTTTCTTGGGTTTGCTAACCTTAAGGAGAGTGAGGCTGTTGGTGCAGGTGGTGATCCATTCGTTGAGGCACTGGGCATTTCTGTCAGCGGAGAAAGTGGGACAATGTAGGTTGAGGTTGTGGATCCATGCTTCTGTAGTAGGGGATCTCTGTGTATAGTCATAATCTAGTGAATAGTCCCGCCCATGTGCGTGGACCCTGGAGCAATCAAAAATAATCTCTTACAGTGTCGAAAAAAATGCAGAACTGCATAGACACTTAAGAGAGAATTTAAAGACATATAATGCAGCTTATAAAAGGCTACACTGTCCAGTACTTCAGCTAGAAATTCCACCAAAAATCCACAAAACAGCAAAGCCTGTCCAAATTTCCCTTGCCTTCAGCACAAACCCCTCTGGAAGATAGAGAGGAGGACATGGATAGACAAGCCCCATAGGCTGCCATTATGTGGCTCAGAATAGGATACTGTGCCTTTAAGAGAACTTTCCAGAATTTCACAGTATCCCAGAATGCCCTGCAGGTCTCTCTTACTTTCAGTTCTTTTTTCCGGCTCCTGCAAGCAGGACCCTGGAGCATTGAGCTCTCCCTTTTCAAGGGTTTTGTTGGTGTTTTTTGCATTAAATTCGATTTTGTGTACTTTTAAAGTACTTTGGTGTCTTCTTCTTGGCTGTTTGCACCCTTTTGTTATCCATAATGCCTGCATTATTTGACAAATGCCCGGAGTGCTCCAGGAAGAAGGCCAAGTCAGACCCCCATGAGGTCTGTATCCTCTTCCTTCCCTCTTCTCACATCCCTGAGGAGTGTGAGATCTGCCAAGGCTTCACTGGCAGGACCCTGAAAGACAGACTGAAGATCAGGCTTCAGGGACTCGAAGAAAGAAGACTGAAGGCGCAAAGTGGGTCTGGAGGGGCTTCATCTGCCCATGTTGAGGCCTCTGGGGGGCTCCCCAGAGGCAGGAAGTCCAGCACACGTACCCACTCTCCGTCGGGGTCAGTGGCACCCACCACGATGTCGAGAGGGAGGTCCAAGGCCGCCTCCCCGTCTCCCCAGGGCTCTGGGTCGAGAAAACGTCGCCTGTCGACGTCGAGGGACCTGCATAGGCCGCCGTCGACCCCCAGGACATTATCTTCATCGTTGTCTTCGACGTCGAGCTTTCGGCGTCGACGGGTCCGGCTTCGGCGCTCGCCGTCTGGGCGACACCGTCGATCGCCGTCGAGAGACAAGACATCATCGTCGTCGAGGGGATCCTCGTCGTAGAGACCGACGTCAAAGCGGAAGCGTTCGCCGGCGAGGCGGAAGCGTTCGCCGTCGAGGCGGAAGAGGTCGCCGCCGAGGCGGAAGAGATCACCGTCGGGGCGTTCGAGGTCGACGTCGAGTCATTCCAAGGCGACGTCAAGGAGGTCGCGGTCGCCGTCGAGGCGCAAGAGATCGCCGTCGAGGCATAGAGGATCGTTGGCGAGATGGTCCGGGTCGACGTCGAGGCATGGCAGGCGTTCGACGCTGAGACAGAGGAGACGGTCGACGCCGAAGGGACGTTCGACGTCGAGGGACCGACGTTCGAGGTCTGGTCACCATTCGTCGGCGCCGAGGGATGATGCTGCGCGGCCTAGGGCTGTGGGGGGCTCCCCTCAGTCCGGGAAGGATGGTGGGTCACCGGGATCGGTGCACTCGGAGGTGTATACTCCGAAGAAGTCTGTTACACCTCCTCCTCCGTTACCTAGAGGTCCGCGTCCGAGGGCTCCTACCCCTCCTCCGTTGCCTCCGCTGCCTGCTCTTCCAACCGGGCCACGGGCCCCGGCGCCTGAAAAGCCTCCACCGGTTCCGCCGAGGTCGGTCTCATTGCCCAGGCTCCCGACCCCTCCCAAGAAGACTCCTAAATCTAAGGAACCGCATAAGCCCAAGTCGTCCGTCCCGGAGACTCCGGCTGACCGTCCGAGGCCCAGGAGATCGAGGTCGCGCTCCAGCCGGAGAGAACGATCGAGGAGCAGACACAGGTCCTCCACCCGTTCTAGACGGCTCCATAGGAGGCATCGATCCAGGTCCAGTGCGACTTCTAGGACCCGCTCCTATTCACCTACTCTGTCCGATTCCCCGGAGACTAGGGTGTCTCCGATCGACGACATCGGTACATTCCAAAAGGTTCTCCTGAGGGGGGGCTGCGAAGTTGGGTATCACGGTGACGGCTCCTACACCTACGACATCCGTGATATTCGAAACTTTGCACAAGAAGCACCTGCCTCGCCCTCTGTTACCTTTGGTGCCAGGACTGGTTGAACCGGCGCAAGAGATGTTTCTTACACCTGCGGTGGTGAAAGCTGCCCCGTCCAGACTTTTGAAGAAATACAGGGCACCGGACTCGGACCCTGCCTTCTTGAGGATGGACCCAGTACCCGACTCAGTGATAGTGACGGCGGCCAGGAAACAACATTCTACCTCCCCGTCCTCCACCGTGCCTCCGGATAAGGAGAGCCGCTGGATTGATTCGGCGGGAAGGAAGGCATGTGGGACTTCCTCCACCACGATGAAGGCTTCCAGGGACTCGGCATTACTGGGACGATATGACTGTGTGCTTTGGGATTCCATGGAGCAGTTCGCGGAGCTTGTGCCGTGTGACAGGAAGGAGGACTTCATGGAAATCGTCAAGGAGGGGATGCTGGTCTCGAACCAGGCCATCAGTGCCGCGGCGGATATCTCCTTGTTGGCCGCATATGGCTACTGCCACGGTATCAACCAACGCCGCCATGCGTGGCTCAGGCTTACGTCACTCAAGCCTGAGGCACAACAGCGAGTGGCCAATCTGCCGTTTTCCGGGGACACGCTCTTCGGAAAACACTCAGATGACGAAATGGCCCGGATGAAGGCCGAGGCGGAAACCCTGACGGCTGTGGGCTTGGAAAAGCCCAAAGACAAGAAACCCTACCGCCAGTTCCAACGGCGGTTCGGCTCGCAAGGGAAAGGAAGAGGACAGTCTTCGGGACAACAGCAGCAGCAACAACAGCAGCAGTTCCGAAGACCCTTCCAGAAACGCCAGAGGGGTAGAGGTGGACAGCAGTCCTCTACCGCGAACAAGGGCCCGGCCGGGTCTCGACCCTGAGCGGTTACTTCCCCGTCATCCGTTACCCGCTCCGGTGGGGGGAAGCGTTCAATTTTTTCTGGCAGAGTGGAGAAAAATTACTCAGGACAAGTGGGTGCTGAATATTGTTTGCAATGGATTCAGTCTTCGATTCATCAGTCCTCCTCCAGTGATCCCTCCGGTCAGCTCGCTGTATCAACTGCGCGAGCTGCAGGCGGAGGCCGATATCCTGTTAAGGAAAAGGGCGATAGAAGACGTACCTCTGTCTCAAAGAGGAAGAGGTCTGTACTCCCGATTCTTTTTGGTTCGCAAGAAGGACAAGAACGAGTTCAGGCCCATTCTGGACTTGCGTCAGGCAAACAAGTGGATTCGCAGAGAAAAGTTTTGCATGCTGTTGTTGCATCCGATTTATCCTCAGTTGCAACAGGGGGACTGGCTTTGTGCCATAGACCTACAGGATGCGTACTTCCACGTGCCCATCGCGTACAAGCACAGGAAGTTTCTGCGATTTCAAGTCGGCACCAACCATTACCAATACACAGTACTGCCTTTCGGGCTTGAATCTGCGCCAAGGACATTCTCGAAGTGCATGGCAGTGGTAGCAGCACACCTGAGGAAAGACAAGGTGTTTGTCTACCCGTACCTGGACGATTGGTTGATCAAGGCCTCCTCCTTCTCAGAAGCTCAAGCAGACTTCCAGAAGACGTGCGTTCTCTTGAACAAGTTGGGGTTGCACATCAACATGTCCAAGTCTGTCCCGATCCCGGTCCAATGCATTCAATACCTGGGAGCCACCATCAATACGCTGTCAGCAAGCGTGTCTCCTTCGGAGGAGCGACGGAGATCGATCCTTTGGAAGGCTCAGGCTCTTATGACCGCTCCATCTACAATAGTGAGGACGGTGTCTTCTCTACTGGGGTCAATGGCCTCTTGTATCTTCCTCACTCCTCATGCACGACTACACATGAGACCTCTGCAGGAGTGCTTGGAGGACCAATGGGACCAGAGGAGAGGATCTTGGGACGACAGGATACGGCTGTCTCTGCATGCTCTCCAGTCTCTGAAGTGGTGGTGTTCAGCGGAGAATCTCCTCAGAGGGGTTCCTTTCCACAAGGACATTCCTACTCAGACTATCGTGACGGATGCTTCTCTCCAGGGCTGGGGAGCGCATTCGGGAGACTTACAGATCCAAGGCACGTGGTCTCAGACGGGGTCCACGTATCACATCAATTTCCTGGAACTCAGAGCTGTTCACTTGGCGCTGAAGGCTTTTCATCCATCCTTCCGGACCAACTCTCTGCTTGTACAGACGGACAATATGACCACGATGTATTACCTCCTCAACAAGCAGGGGGGGGTCGAGATCGCGCACCCTGTCTCGGGAGGCGCAGACGATCTGGCACTGGCTTCTTGCCAGAGGATTGACGATAACGGCTACCCATCTGCCAGGTGTACAGAATGTTCAGGCGGACGCACTGAGCAGACTGATTCAGGAAAACCACGAGTGGGTCATAAACGACGACGTACTAGGAGAAGTCTTCGCAAGGTGGGGGACTCCAGACGTAGATCTGTTCGCCACCGCCGAAAACAGCAAATGCCGAGACTTCGCCTCCAGGTACTACCAGCAAGGGACGCTGGGGAATGCACTCTGGATCAACTGGTCGAACAGCTTTGTTTACGGTTTTCCGCCCATTCCCCTGATTCCGGCGATGCTCATCAAACTGTCCCGGTCCAGGGCACGGATGATCCTGATTGCCCCGGAATGGCCCAGACAGTGGTGGTTCACGGACCTTCTACACCGGTCCCTCCTTCCACACATATGGTTGCCGTGCAGGCCGGACCTTCTCACGAAGTTCGGGGGGCAGATGGTGCACCCCAACCTCTCGTCCTTGAGTTTGGCGGCATGGCTCCTGAGGTAGTGCAATATGGCCATTTGAATCTGCCCGAAGATTGCATGGACATACTGAAGGAGTCTAAGAGACCTTCCACTCGGACGTCCTACGCTTACAAGTGGAAGAGGTTTTGTATCTGGTGTGTTTCCAGGAACTTTGACCCTACGACGTGCAAGGAAGATGTCATCCTTCCCTACCTTCTACATTTGGCGCGATCTGGCCTTAATGTTCATTCCATTAGGGTTCATCTCGCTGCATTGACTGCCTACAGGAAAAGCCCTTCACAGACTTCCTTCTTTCAGATCCCTGTGATCAAAGACTTTTTGGAAGGCTTGAAGAGAGTGTTCCCTCCTGTCAGGCTTCCTTCGCCTTCATGGGAATTGAATGTGGTGCTGTCCAGATTGATGAAGGAGCCTTTTGAACCCATTCATAAGGCTTCGTTGCAGCACCTGTCCTGGAAGGCGGCGTTCCTCGTGGCCATTACTTCGGCCCGCAGGGTGAGTGAAATTCAGGCGTTGTGTTGTAATGAACCTTATACTGTATTTCATACTGCTAAGGTTGTTATGCGTACTCACCCTAAATTTCTTCCCAAGGTTATTTCTGACTTTCATGTCAACCAAACTATAACTTTGCCTACGTTTTTTCAGAATCCTTCATCTCCAGCGGAAAGGTCTTTACATTCCATGGATGTTAGGAGGGTGTTGAAATTTTATCTGGATAAGACCAAAGATATTCGTAGGTCAGACCAATTGTTTATCAATTACGGATCGGTCAGGACGGGTCTTGCGACCTCTAAGCAGTCCATCTCTAGGTGGATTGTGTCCTGCATACAGCTATGTTACCATGAAGCTAATAAGACCTTAGGAGGTAAGCCTAAGGCTCATTCCACCAGGGGCAAGGCTGCCTCGACAGCCTTGCTCCGTAATGTGCCGATTGCAGAAATTTGCAAGGCCGCCACTTGGAAGTTGGTTCATACCTTTGCTAAGCATTACTGTCTGGACGCTGATGCCAGGGCAGATGCTCAGGTTGGACAGGCTTCGCTGCGGAATTTGTTCGCACAATAGTGGTGTTGGTTTCTTTCCTCCACCACCGCTTTGGTGTGGGATGGGCTTGCCATTCTATTCACTAGATTATGACTATACACAGAGATCCCCTACTACAGAAGGAGTAGTTTCTTTTCTGTAACTCCAGTTCTGTAGTAGGGGTATCTCTGTTATAGTCATAAGCGCCCGCCCTCCTCCCCGGTGAAGAGATAATCATGTAAGGAATGCTACAGGTCTGGCGTGTTACACCTTCAAAAAGAACTGAAAGTAAGCGAGACCTGCAGGGCATTCTGGGATACTGTGAAGTTCTGGAAAGTTCTCTTAAAGGCACAGTATCCTATTCTGAGCCACATAATGGCAGCCTATGGGGCTTGTCTGTACATGACGCTGCTTGCTCGCTGGACCTGGCTGGAGCTGTTTGTTGCAAAGGGCTGCCTTAGACCCACGACTGCGGAACCCGCTCTGCGGGTCCCGCTGCGGATTTCACCTCACCTTTTACTGTTAGTTCGTGGTCTCCTGCCTGGCTGCTCTGTGGGGGCGTGTGAGGCTTCAGGGCTGCGAGCGTGAGGCTGAGTCACCTGGCCCCGCTCTACCGGAACGCCCCGCCCCCACCTTCCTACAATCAAAAAGGCACCCCTGGACTCTCCCCTCGTGGGACGCTGCTTGCTCGCTGGACCTGGCTGGAGCTGTTTGTTGCAAAGGGCTGCCTTAGACCCACGACTGCGGAACCCGCTCCGCGGGTCCCGCTGCGGATTTCACCTCACCTTTTACTGTTAGTTCGTGGTCTACTGCCTGGCTGCTCTGTGGGGGCGTGTGAGGCTTCAGGGCTGCGAGCGTGAGGCTGAGTCACCTGGCCCCGCTCTCCCTGAACGCCCCGCCCCCACCTTCCTACAACACGCCCTATTGCTCTTGGCCCATAAAAATCAGAGAGAGACGCTGCGCGGGAGCGCGCGGGAGCACCCGGGGCTAAGACCGGGCAAAGAGCGGGCCGTTTGAGGCCAGAGAGGACTGGACTGGCCCACCCCTCTTGGCTCAATATTTTTTGGTAACTAAACTATCAATTGAGGGGAAACAGACCCATCCTCGTCATAGTGCTACAGTGCTATGGATCCAAGGGTAACCCGTAGCAAGTCCTCTAAACGTGGGTCACAAATCAGTGGCCCCATGGATGATTTCATAACCCGCACTAACATAGCCATAGATGACGAAATATCTAAGCTTCAAGCCCGGGTCTCGCTAGAACTAGATGCCGTACATGTCCTCCTCTCTATCTTCCAGAGGGGTTTGTGCTGAAGGCAAGGGAAATCTGGACAGGCTTTGCTGTTTTGTGGATTTTTGGTGGAATTTCTAGCTGAAGTACTGGACAGTGTAGCCTTTTATAGGCTGCATTATATGTCTTTAAATTCTCTCTTAAGTGTCTATGCAGTTCTGCATTTTTTTCGACACTGTAAGTGATTATTTTTGATTGCTCCGGGGTCCACGCACATGGGCGGGACTATTCACTAGATTATTACTATAACAGAGATACCCCTACTACAGAACTGGAGTTACAGAAAAGAAACTACTCCTTGTTGGGTCATGTTTTTTCAGTTGCGGCTCTGGGTGGGGGTGTCGCTGTTCGCGTGTACGGGGTGTGGTGGAAATGTTGAAATGAATGATAAAGTGGTCCATCCAGGTGAGCGTGAAGATGTGGCTGACTTTGGCTATGTTGCTTGTGATGAGGTCCATTGTGTGGCCTGCTGATTGCGTGGGGCCAGTCACGAGTTGCATGAGGCCAATGTTGAGAAGGCTGTCCAGGAGGTCAGTGGTGTTTGGGTCGCTGGTGTTGCAATATTTTCTAGGAGGCGAGCAGAAAAAGGGGATTTTCTATGGAGTGTATGGAAGATGGTAGTTTATACCCCTTATTCCAGACTAGCCTGGTTATGCTGAGGGCCACGAGTGGCAGTATCAGGCGGAGGAGTTAGGGTGAAACTTCCAAAAACTCCCATAGTCCAGGTCTGAGTGTGGAGCCCAATAAGACTGCTACTCAGCTAGAGATGACCAATTCAGAGAGGCATTGCACTGGTACAGGGGAGCAGGCAGGCTCTGTACTAGGTCGAAATGGCTCTGTGGCTAAACAGGCAGAGGCTGAGAGATTCTGACGGGCTTTGCCAGTGTGTTTCAGGAGGTTCTAAAAGAGGTGACAGCTGTTAAATTCCGGCTAGAAAAGATGGCGGATGAATTGAAAGACCAATTAGATCCAGTCTAAGCACAGCTGGGGGGCCTCTCTATTCGGTTACATGAAGTGGAACAAAGAGTGTCTGACTGGGAGGACAAGATACATAATTTGGAAAAGCTAATGAACAGCTGGAGAAGGAGACACTATGGCTTAAAGAGAAACAGGAGCAGATGGAAACATATGTGATAAAATCGAACCTTCGGATTACGAGTATTCCAGAGCATAGAGAGGACACAAGACACTGGAGGATGCATAAAATTGGTGGAAAATCTGATAGTCTTTCTGGATTATAGCGCCATTTAACAATCACACCGGTCCATCGTGTACCAGCTCAAATTGGAGGTCATACCAAGTACCCCAGCACTGTGTTGATGAATTTCTCCGATTATAGAGTGAAAGAGAAAATATTGTCTAAAACGATAAGGGAGAAGGCCTTTAAGTCTGTAAAAAACGTCAAATTTCATATTTTCTCGGACATGGCAGTAGAATCCAAATTTGAAACAGCGGGGGGGGCCGGCCTCGATAATTCAGCTTTCTAAACTAAAAGTGTTGTATAAAGGCTCTTTCTGAATATTTGGTAATGAGGATGAAGGCACCAAGTTCCTAGAGTCAATCCTTTCTTTACTTGTGGCATGCAGGCTGCCTGATGTTTATATGAGGATTATTTGAGGGTGATGGGTGAAGGGGAGAGGGGGAGAGGGGGAGAGCAAGGGAAATCTGGTATTGAAATAGGGCAGTTTTGTAAGAATTGTGAGAAGGGGAGTGCATAAAACTTTGTAATCTTAAAAAGTTGATGAAGTTGTGTAGGCTTAATGCTCCCACTGTCCAGGTTCAGCACAAGGAAGTAGGTTGTTATGAATTGCACTAAGGGGAGGGGCAGGAGGGGAATAGCAGAAGGCCCAGAAACTCTGTCATGGTGCCAGTGTACCTGAGGGTGAGGGTTGGGTTGCGCGCAAGGAGTGGTTAGAAGGGTGGGACTCCCGCCGTGGCATGGGGCCCTTTGTTACATAGTGCACTATGCTCTCAGGTCTAAATAACACTTCATAACGCAGACAACTTCTCATTGTAGTATTGGAGTTGAGTTTTGATATTATCAAAGTGATATTTTAAAAGGCTGTTTTAAATTCCTTGAGTAAAAAGAATACGTTGCAAAACATCTTGGACCTGAATATTTTTAATTCCTCTAAGAGACTATCCAAGCATTCCGCTGACTGTATGGAATTGCTTAATTTGAGCCTGTGGTTTCCGGTGCTCAGCACCAGAAATTATCAACACCAGCACTTATGACAGCTGTCACATGGTGTCACTGTTTGTGTAATTAAAAGATGAGCAGAAAAACAGTTGTTTATTAATTCAATACACATTAAAAACAATTAATACCAAAAACCCAAGCCATTCTTATAGCTTTGAGGGTCTCAAACAGTCTGAAGTGTCCCACTCGTAGAAGTGTGATGTTTAGTAGTTGCGCAGATACTGCCATTGGCAGCGCTCGCAGTGGCAATGTGTGGTGCAAGAAGTGGTGGCTGTCTGAGGAGGGTCCTGGCACTTATTTTTTATTTTATTTTTACAAATTAAGCACTGAATTTACGTGAATCTTAAGAAGAGTCCTAATATTTTTGTGTCCCCATACCAAATACCTTGTCTCTCTCCAGAAGTCTGTCCCTCTTTCACCCAGCACTTACCCTGGGCCTCCCTCCTTGTGGACTCTTTTTGCTGTCCTGTCACCAACATTCTAAGGGGTGGTTGGCAGTGCACCATCTCACCCTGAAAGGTGGCAGGCCCTATTCCTGCGGTGCAGGGGCGTAACACAAGCTCTTGCAAGCCCACCCGTTCAGTTCTCCCACCCCAACTAGGCAGGGGGGCCCCCATTTCAGGCCAAGGTCAATGAATATCTGAGATATGGGGACTACGAGTCCACTCAGCACATTCTGCGGGGTAGTGGTTGTGTATTTAGCGTTATTCACTGATGTGGTGTTTATTGCGCAGTACATTTAATTGATTTTACACCCTGAGGCATTTATCAGCGCTACGCATGTATTGACACGGCCATTCGGGGTCCCGGTGACGCTGCACCTGTGGCACCATTGGTAGCCACGCCCCTGCCTTCTCCTCACCCCCAGTCACCTGGATTGCGCAGTTCATGCAATCCCACGTCAGGAGCCGCGCGCCGCGCTGCCTCCCATTTGTGGGCAGGACACAAAGGTACTTTGTGACCCGTGAATTGATTAAGCTAAAATCCAGTGCTAATACAGTAAAATGAACATGTTAATCATTAACTTCAGCAGAGGTCACCGGTCCTTTTCTCACAGGCAATACTAAAATGGGCCACAAATCTTCAACTCCGGATTATTGATTTTTTAAAACCTTTTTTACTTCTGCAGATAAGGCAGCAGAGTTAACGCTTTCGACGCTTGCTTTTGTGCAGACTAATCAGACTCTGGCTGGTTCCCAAGAATTGCAGAGTTTGATGTCACGTCCTCTCGCTGAGTACTTTTCTGAATGCGGTTATCTTATCGTTTACAACAGAATGAGATGCCTATTCACTGGGATAGCAAATAAAGAACATTTGCTGCTGATTAGTTCAATTTGAATCGTGGAACTGCCGTGCATTCTAGAAGACAATTCTTATTCAAATGCCAAGTAATGCGTTTATGCGGCTCTGTCTATGAAACCTCCTTTTCTTTTCACGACCCCTAACATGTCGCTGACTCCTGTTACGTCATCTCGCTCCAGTTGGCCATGCCAGGTCTAATGCGCAGCTCATCGCGCAATAAACAGATCACGCTGATGTCTTTAAGTGTAAACGGCCATTTATTAGGACCAGGCTGCACAACATAGTCAAAAACCAAATAACAATTAACGAACAACAAACCCCAACATCAACTCTTCTTCCATACACTCCCTTCGCCCACTCCAAACTCACCTTTCATTCCACTCCATGACCCATTCCGTTCTTCAACCATTTGTTCAGATCTCTCTCAGCATCCTCCCCGGTAGCACCTGGCATTACACTCTTGCCTCCAGATCCCCCCCATCATTCACTCTCCCCCCACCCAGAGGGATGGGCGCGCCCGCTAGTGACTCCCCCACCCCTCCAAAGTACCGCAAACCATGCAGCCCGTCCTAAACTGGCACGCTCTGCCAACCCTACCACCGAACCCTAATAACTATAGGGTGGGTGGGTGGCCTTTTTCTGACTTCTCCCAACCGACGATGCCAGAATGCAGGAAGAGGAAGTCGCCTTCCTCCCCTGCATTCTTATACCCACCCCCAAACCACACCCCTTGACCCTTAGCCTGGCCCTCCCAGCGCGAAAGACCCTGGGGGAAGACTAGTCTGCGACTCTGCTTCCCCCGGGCTCACCATTCTAACAGGGATTATTAGCTTTTCGCTGTCCATGGAATCAAGAATCTTTATAGCCCTCTAGAAATCATTGCATCTTCTTACTTTTAAAAAAAAGTTTTACATAGCGTGAACTCGACCCAAAGGTATCAGAGCGCTTGCCATGTGCACCAGTGGTGTCACAGACGGACACATTCATTTTGTTAAGCACTGGAAGATTAAGTGATTTGCCCAGAATCACAGGATGTTGAGTGTCTCCTCCGAGGATCGAACCCGTTTCTACAGCTTTGATGCTGAGCACTTTAGCCATTATCAGTTAAGGGTTACTCGCCAACGTGTATTGTAGGCATTCACAAAATTCAAACCAACCTCTTCCCACACCGAAAATGGTCAGAAAGTTACTCTGTCCAACAAGGGCTGAAGTAAATTCCCTTCTAGGATGGGAAGGGGAACAAACAGATCACCCCTGATCTTGTGGGGGTCTAGGAGAAAGGTTTTCTCCATGGGGGAAAGGGGGGGGGGGGTTATTTTTTTCTGTCAATATTTTAATTTCCTGCTCATCACTTACCATTTTCCACTATTCTTACGGCCTATTCTATTCCTTCTACAGCTTTATTATTATATTGTATTGTATTGTAATTGTATTTATATAGCGCTTACCACCCCAGACGAGGTGTCAAATCGCTTTTTTTGCAAGTAGCATGCTACTCCAGGACCCATAGAGCATTAGTGTTGAATTAGTATGATGAAACATGCAAGTACATTTTAAGTGGTGGATAGGTTAGTCAGTTATTTGGATTCGGAAGGATAGCAGAAGGATAGAAGAGGAAAAAAAGGTTTGTATTTATATAGCGCTTGTTACACCAGATGGGGTGTTGAAGCACGCTACTCCGGAAACCCATAAAGGATTAGTGCTGAATTAGTATGGTGAAATATGAAAGTAATTTGAGTGGTGGATATTAGTCCGTTATTTGGAGTGAGAAGGATAGCGGAGGGATAAAAGGGAAGAAAGGTTTGCATTCATGTAGCACCTGCTACTCCTGATGGGTGTTGAAGATATTTTCTGGCGAGTAGGCCACTACTCCGGAACCCATAAAGGATTAGTGTTGAAAATTAGTATAGTGAAGTATGAAGTAATTTGAGTGGTGGAAATGTTATTCAGTTATTTGGATAGAGATGGGTAGGTTGCGGGATAGAAGAGGGAAAGAGGTTTGTACTTATATAGCGCTTGCTACACCTTGATGGGGGTCTGAAGCGCTTTATTGGCGAGTAGCACGCTACTCTGGAACCCATAAAGATTACTGTTGAATTAGTATGGCGAAACATGAAAGTAATTTGAGTGGTGTTAGTCAGTTATTTGGATTGAGAAGGGTTGGGGAGGGGTAGAAAAGGGAAAAAGGTTTGCATTTATATAGCACTGGTAACCCTGATGGGGTTTTGAAAGGCTTTATTGGCGAGTAGCACGCTACCCTGGAACCCATAAAGGATTAGCAGTGAATTAGTTTCATGGAATATGGAATTTGAGAAGTGAACATGTTAGTCTGTTATTTTGAATGAAAAGGATAGTGGAGGGACAGAAGAGTGAGCTTTTCTTTTTTAGGTGATAGCAGTAGGAGGAGGCTTTTGGATGAATAACATGGGGTTTTTGAGGGGAAGAGTCTGAGGGACGTGTTTAGAAAGGTTTGTTTTGGGGATCAGTATAGTAACAGAGGTGTCAGATGATGCAAGGAAGGGTAGTGTAGGAGAGAGTCTAGAAAGGGTTATTTTGGAGATCATAGTAGTGGTATGGGGTTTGGGATAAATGAGAGTGGATGTAGAGGACATATTGGTAGATGTATAGGGTGAAATATAGGGTAGTGTATTGGAAAGAGATGAGTCAGAAGGTTGGGCTTGAGGATATATTGAGAGAAGTATAGGCTGGGAAATAGGGTAGTGCATTTGAGATGCTAAATTAGAAGAAAGTGATAAATATATAGATCCATAAGTACATTGAAAGTATATAGATGCATAAAGGAGGTAAGTCTATATAGATTAAAGATATTGATAGAGGTACAGGATGAGAAATAGAGTAGTGCATTGGATATGGTTTTTCAGGAGAAAAGTAACAGACACACAGATCCAAGTACATGGAAGGTACATAGATGCACAATGGAAGTAAGTACATATAGACCAAAGATGAATTTTTTAAAATTTCTTTCATTTATTTATTTTCAACAACATAATTATTCTACATGTTTATACA
This sequence comes from Lissotriton vulgaris, assembly GCF_964263255.1. Classification (NCBI taxonomy): domain Eukaryota; kingdom Metazoa; phylum Chordata; class Amphibia; order Caudata; family Salamandridae; genus Lissotriton; species Lissotriton vulgaris. Next base: position 1,389,581,852 of record NC_141691.1, read on the forward strand.
AAGCAATACACAAAGATAGGTACATATCTATACTGAAAATAAATGCATATATACAGAGGAATATGCTGTAAATTTCTGTTTGCGTATTGTGCTTATGTGGGGAAAGAGACAATTCTTGAGTAGTTTTCTGAAGATAAGGTGGTTGTCGGTGGATCTTATGTTGGGGGGTAAAGAGTTCCATAGTTTGGCTGCTTGAACAGAGAAGGATGTGCCACCCATGTTTTTTTTCTTGTATCATGGGATTTTGAGGCGAGATGCCCCTTTAGAGTGTAGGTTCCTTCGTTGAATGTGCTTGGTGATTTTATTCCTGATGAAGAGTGGTCCCATTCCATGTATTGCGGTGTGGGTGATACAAAGTAGCTTGAACATGGATCTTTTGGCAACCGGTAACCAATGCATTAAAGTCATGTGAGATGTGGTCTCGCTGTTTAATATGCAAGACTAGTCTGGCAGCCGAGTTCTGATTCCGTTGTAGTCTCTTCATGGTCGTTAAAGGTGATCCGTGGAATGTACATTCACTGGTTCTGTTAAAAATGCTCAAGTAATTAAGCAATTTAATATATGCTATGAATATGTAGATGTTTTCATAAAGTCATTGTTGGACTTGGCCCTTTTTGCAGTGTCATCCCTGAACTTTTTGCCTTCCTCCTTCATTTTGTCTGACCTGTTTTTGTTGGTTTTATAACTCTGGGCACTTTACCACTGTTGATCTCTGCTAAAGTGCATATGCTCTCCCTATTGTAAATTGATGTATGAATTAGTGATTCCATGATTGGCTGATTTGGTTAATTGTCATAACCTAGTGCAGTGCACTGAGCGTGCCCAGGGCTTGTAAATCCAAATGCTGCTGGCGGGCTTGCAGCACTGGTTGTGCCACCCACAGAAGCAGCCTTGTAAAGTATGTCTAAGGCCTGCCACTGCAGAGCCTGTGTGCAGTCTGGTACGGCCATGCTGACTGGGCAAGTGCACCCACTTGCCAGTCCTTAAATCTTCCCTTTTTTTCATATCAGACACCCCAACTGTAGGCCCAAGGGCAGGGCGCATTGTAAGTATAAGGTAGCCCAAGGGCAGGGCGCATTGTAAGTATAAGGTAAGACATGCCCTGGTGTGTGTGGCATGTCCTAATAGTGAATTACAGCCATTTTTGTTTTTCCCTATTGCAAGGCTACCTGTTCTCCATAGCCCAGAATGGGCAGTTAGATTATTACATCATATAATCCTAACTGACTCAGAGAACATGGTAGAAATTCGAGATTAGTAAGCCTGATCTCAGAATGATAAAATACATCTTTTAGTAAAGTTGATTTTAACATTCTGTGTTTGAAAATACCACTTTTAGAAAGTGGGTATTTTCTTGTCTAACTATCCAAGCCTGCCTCTGCTAGGTTGTGTATTCCTTGTCTGGAGTTTGAGTAACAGGGCTGGGGGATTCCAGGAGACAGGATGAGTCAGCCCAGTGGTGAATAGAGAGATCTGCATCTAGATGGGTGGGAGGAGTTGCACATGGGACCTGAGTAGGGGTGCCTGCCTTCCACAATGCCAGCTGCACCCCCTCTGGTGCATCTGATGGCTCCGCCCTGCACTGTGAAAGGAGAGGAGTCATGTCCACAGAGTGCTCCAGGGCTGTGCCTTTCCTCCACAATGCTGGCTCCACCCCCTTTGGGGCTTCTGATGTTTCTGCCCTGCACTGTGAAAGGAAAGAAGGAGTCATGTAAACAGAGTGCTCCAGAACTGGTTTGGACTGGGCAAAGGCCCCTCTGCCCTCAGAGGACAACGGATGTTGGGATATAAATATTGGGACCCTGATCCCAAGAAATAAGATCACTTTTGGACAAACAAGAAGAAACCTTTGCTGAGGAGAGGAACCTGAAGAAACTGAGGAGAGACTATCCCTAAGCTGATGTGCTGCTTGGGGGATTGGCCTGCAGTGGTTGCATGACTGCCAAAGAAAGGAGAAAGGGACTTTGTGTACTTTCATCAACTTGTAAGGAACTCCAAGGGCTTGGAACCGAGCTTACCTCCTGCTGAAGTCTCAATGACAGCAGACTTCAACCCACAGCTCCCCAGAGTTCCTCGGGAAGTGCCTGCTGCTGTTTTTGGCCTTCTGAGGGTTTGCGTGTCTCAAGGAACTAGAAGCGCAACTCCAGAGGAAGAAGGGTGGTGCCGTTGCTGCTGCTGCCGTCGCATCTTGGATGTCGCGGCTGTAGCTGTCGTATTGCACCGCATCGAGAGAAGCGTCTCGCAACGAAGAGAAAGCATGTTGCCGTCGCTGCTGCTGTCGTTGCATCTTGGATGTCGCCGCTGTAGCTGTCGTATTGCACCGCATCGAGAGGAGCATCTCGCATCCCCGGAGAAGCGTGCCGCCATCGGAGCTGTTGTCATCGCATTGCTGAACAAGGGTGTCGCCGCAGCAGCTGACACATCGAATCGAGACTTCGCATCATCGGAGAAGCATGTTGCATCTGGAAGATCTTCATGTCTTTATTTCTTTGCACCGGAACTTTGCCGCATTTCCATTGCTGCAACATTTTTGTTGTGGAAGCGTCACACATCGTAAGGTACATTGACTTAAAATGTCGCATTTTAAGAACTGAACAGAACTAAGCTAAAACTACCATTTTAAATACAGTATTGTGGATTTTTGTCGTTTGTGGTCTTGTGATAAGTCTATATAAAGAATATTAATTTTTTATATAAAACCTGTGTGGTGTCCATCTGTAGTGTTTTCACTTGATGGTCACAAATGCTTTACACACTGCCTCTGAGATAAGCCTGTCTGCTCATGCCAGGCTACCAAGGGGGTGCGCAGGGGTTATTTTAGGAGTGTACCCCCTTATCCTGACTAGAGGCAAGGGTCCCTATTTGTCACAAGTACCTACCTGTGCCAACTAGAGACCCCCAAATCTAACAGTCATGAAGTGAACTTGATTTCCCTTGATTATGCATAAACCTTCCGCTGAAATCTCAACTGGAAGAAAATTCAAGATGCGGCATCATCCTCCTGAAAGTGGGTTTTCAAAGGGTAATGAGCTGATATCTATGAACCGTTGGGGAGTACTTCTCTAATTCATTTTAAATAAAGTCTTACAAATGTCCCATTGAGCAAGGGTTAGAGGGTATCAGGACTCTGCTGCTCTCGCGATTCCCTTTTGGTGTTTGCTCCTCAATAAATAAGACAAGCATTTAAAATGCAATAGGTCTCACAATTGTGGAATTTTGAGTTATTGACATTGTAAATGGCAATGCCTTTTATAATATTAAAAGGCATTGTCATTTACAATACCAATAGCTCAAAGTTTTGCAAAAGCAATACCTATTGGTTTGCAGAGTGTAGTGTCCCTTAAAAACGGGCGCTGCGCTCACTAATAAAGTTAAAAAAAAATACGAGCGCGGTGTCCCTAAAGCGGGCGCACCGCTCAACTACAAAGTAAAAGCAAAATAAAAATGTAAAATGAGCGCATCATCCCTAAAGCTGGCGCTGTACACACCATGCAAATTACAATGGCATAACGCTCTATGAGAAAAGAGGCTGCCATTGTCCCTATCCTTGTCAATAAACAAAATACTGCTCATCAACTAGATAAAGCAGGGCGAGTAACAAGCCAATTAAAAGGTCCAGTCGTTATGGGCGGTAACAAATACAGACAAGGTGGTACCAATGAAGGAATTGGCCCGTTTAGGGTCACCCCGATCATTCATGACCACCTCTCAGCCTTCCTTACCAAATGAAGAGTCGGTCAGACAGTAGAGAATACAAACCAAGTATATGTTTATTCAGATACACTCGAGTGGAGCCTCATCTGCCCAGTCACTTAGGGGTGTTGCAGAGAGGACTGACTTCAGCAAACATAGCGATACATTGTGTACATTTCAGAGCCAAGGAAGAACCGCCCATAATGGAATATTCCAACCAGGTGCAACTAACACAAAGAAGTACAGTAGGATGGGTTTCGATTCTGAGGCCGGGCACACAGTATCTTCTACCCAAGGACACTCTAGCCGTGCCTGCCGCTAGACTGGTGGGGAAGACCTCTATCTAGTGGGAAAAGTATAATCTAATAAGATCATTGTATTCATTAGCAGAGTGAGGCCTAACCTTGGAGATATGAAACTTTCCACAGCTTGCTTCACCAGGAGACAATAAGCAGTCAATGGCATGATTAAAAATGATGGCTAAACATAAAATGGTGCAACAAATGCTAACTTACAATGGAACAATATACGGACAAAATAGCAAAAACATTTTTATTTCATCAGACTCTCCAGTTAGCATTCGCTAACTATTTCATGTGGTGGGCAGAAAAGACATAACAATTCTTATGAGCAAAAAGACATCAGTACTTGGAACAATCCATATACTCAGTGTCAGGAATAGAAGCTGCAAGGGATGATGTAGAATCAAAAAATCCTTTCGTCAATCTACATCATTTTGTCAATGTCTTTCTGTAACATAACTGCTGCATTGGTATCATGAACTGTCATTTTCAGCTTGAGAGTGAGGGTAGTGACACAATAGAAGCAACAAGTTGGGAGACATTGTATGCTGAGGGAACACATGAAGAAGATACCAGCAACCACAGATAGGAAAATGAGGATCTTCCAATTCTAAGATGTGAGTATATCCCAAAACCACCCCAATAGTGTCCAAGTACCTGTCTCTTGGTGTATGTCAGATGAAAGTCTATGCATATTTTGTATAGCTGCATACACGTGGGGAACGTGATCAGGTATGTAAACGCAACAGCTGCTGCCAATGATGCAACATGTCCCACCTCTATCTGCAAGTATGACGTCTAACACCATACAGTTCTGCAAAGTTACTAATCTCATAGCCTGAAGCTCAGCAGTGATGTTTGTCAGTATCCCAGCAGTTGTATTAATAACCCCCTCCACAATTCTTTGTTAGCCGACGAAGTTGGAGACTATTAGCCATGGGGCCACAAAAGGGCAGTAGGCACTTGATAGCATACCCAAATTGCTGTGCAGTGGTGTCTGTCTGATCAATATCTTTGGTGTCAACAGTCCTGGCCAAGCTTGCATCGGTCCTCCCCACTCCTGATCCTGCCCCTGTCATGTGTTTAGTCCAGACTGGACTCCACCAACTCCACCTTCATGAGTCCTTAAACCTTTTTACCTTTTTTCCTTCCTGGACTTCAACCCCGTCCTGATGTATTAAATTAATATGAACCTCTATTCCTGTGCACGTAGTTACATGTCACGGGAATTATCGATCCCACAACCCATCGGGCTGTCACGATCGCATGGGGTTATGAGGCATAGAGGTGAATATCCATCAGCCTACCTACCCAACATGGCCGCCAGATATGCCCATCTATTCCACTCACTCCTTTCAGATCGTAGCTAGTCCCTTCTTGCAAACCCTTACGCATGCCCGGACTCGGAAGGCTCAACCACGCCCACAATGGCAATCACCGTAACCCGGAGGTGATGGGTACAAGTACACTGGAACAATGGCGACCCAGTTACCAGTCGCTACAGATCCACCACGGATTCCACGTGGGGGTAGGTGTTGCAGGCAGAGACCGCACGCCGTTCGGGTAAGTTTCCTTGCTTTGATGTCGGCTCACAAACTGGGGTTGAGCTTCATCGAAATACTTGCGGTTTTCGGCACAATTGCGCGCTGATGTCTGGTGTGGAGGCTGAGACAGGCGACCCTGGGGCACAAGGGCTAACGCTGGAGACGGGGTCCGTACCTTGCCATAATTTTTGAGTGGATGTATTTCTGAGAAGGGAGCGTGGGCTTCTCCTCACCTCGCAGCCTCACTTCTGCTTCCTTTGCTGACGCTGCAGACTCGAGGGATACGGTGGGGCTTACAGACTCTCCTTGTCAAACACCACTAATCATTGGAGGGGCGGTACCTTCTGAATCCATTCTGCAGGCCAAATTTTGCCACGGTTACCGCTCTGAGACCTGGACATAGGGCATCAAAAGTGAAATTGACCAGTTTAGCCCGGTTGTGATTATTCTCTTCCTGTAATTGACAGCTGGCTCCCATTGAAGGAAATTAATTGTTCCCTTCCTCCTTCCCCAACATCCCCTAGGTCCCTGACTCCTTTGTGCAGGTCCCACAGGAGCAGACTGCGGGGCACCTTAGGGATACTCTCAGGGTAAGCTTTTTTTGTCCAATCTTCCATTGTTTTTAACTCGGCTGAGTCTTGTAAATAATTCAGTGTGTATGGTTTATTTATAGGGAAATGCACCTAGGCTCTAGAGGAGAATTATGTTGACAATCGTCCCTATATGCTCTCCCCTTCTCTAGGTTGCATCACTTGAAGCAGGACCATTTGGCCTGCCTATCACAGACCAATCAAGTCAAGGTTGTATAAAAGTTTTTTTAATTCACTGTGTAGTACTAGTCACCAAGGTCCTGAGGAATTGCTAGTTTAGCAAGAAACATGTCGACCTAATCAGAGGGTTGCAGATACCTTCGCCACTTACTTCCGTAGCGTCTATCTCCCCTCCCACTTTTTTAACCAAGGGAGTCAGCCACGCTATTAAAAATCCTTGTGGACTGACTTACCTTTTTTAATCACTACCACCTTCTCACGTCTACATACTTTTTCTGCCCTCTAACACGCATGCACCATATGGCTGGAACAAAAGATCTCCGCTAAAGAGCCCCTTCGCGGGTGCCCATCAGACATTGCAGCGCCAGTCTGACGAGGAGCAGGACCCATATGATGAAGCATGACACCTAGCTTGCTGGGTGTGTGAGGGTTCTAGTTCCCAAGACGGAAATTTCCGTTTTTCCTTTCCCTCTTGGCTTTCCCTATACACATACACACTCTTCCTTCTTAGTCCTTTTGGGGAACTTTGTGCTTTATTTTGTTGCTAACAGTCCTTTTGACTCAGGGCAAGAATGTACTCCTACGCTGCAACGTATGATCTTTGTGATAATTGGCCGGGGCAACATATATAGGTGGAAGGAGGAAAGAGAGATAACGTCTGCCTGACCCTCTCCTCGGAAGCCAGACATGAGCTTGGGATCCACAGACAAAAGAAACATTATGAGGTAGGATCAGTGCCGTACTATTAATCGTTCTGAGTCTGTAGGTGAAATTGCATTTACTCTCCCCACCTTTACCTCCCCAGTCCCCAGGACACAGAAACTAGCTGTTGTATTGACCACGGACACCGGCATCGGTTTGTCTTTGGTAATATTGAAAGCTTGGAAAGATTGAAAATACTCAGAGGTGTTAAACCTTTGGAAATCAACCATTTCCTTTCGAAGCCAGGTTTAATTCTTCATTTTTTGGTATGTGTTCATACAGGACGTTGAGGATAATGTACCAAGGGTCCCTTTTCCTGCTGGTCCTATGGTAGTAAACCTGTGATGAAAACGTATATACTCTACCACAGTGTGAGAATCAGCAGGTGTCATACCCAGAGTAGAGAATTGGAAGTATTAATGCACCATACTGAACAATTCAAACCAACCTTCACAGCTATCAATATCCCCTTCACCGCGGGGCTAATTCCCCCGCGGTGCGGCAGGCCGCGCGCACAGCACCACTGTGCCTCATGACGAGCTGAGCTCGTCATGAGCACCGAAGGTGATATATGACAATGGCATGGACAACAAATTGTGGCTCTTTTTGGTAACTGAGGTGAGCAATCCACAAACCCAACAATTAGTTGTATTGGAAACATCAAGAGCTTGATGCAACATTTGTATAAATACATTGTCTGTGTAAGTATTTCTATGCTCTTCTTTGTGAGGGGCCAAAGTAACAAAAATGTGCTCAGGAGAAATGGTAGTAGTACCTACCAAGGAGTGCACAGGAAATTTCTGCTCTAGAAACCAAGATATTCCAAGTATTGTTTTTTTTTTTTTTTTTTTTTTTAAATATATTTTTATTGCAGGAATCAGTACATCAATACAGTATCGACCAGCATTGTGTTATAAACGACATATACAACAGAAAGCCCACTGACCCCCCTCCATAACGTTTGTACACAGCCAATTAGCCCATATCCCTGGGGTCGGGCGGCAAATGCAGCTGGGGTCAGTAGAATGCTGGAGCTGGTCCGGATAAAACACTGTCCGTCTTCTGCTTTCCTAAACAAACCCAAAACCCCCAAAGCAAACCCCCCCCTCAAACTGCCCAGTAACTGTGGAACCCCCCCCCCCCCCCCCCCACCATCAGCGCCAGGGAGCTCATCAACATAGGATCCATTGCTTGACCCACGGGGAAGGTAATGGTGCTATCAATGCTAATGTTTATCGGGACTCGGGGCGAGTTGCCTCATCACATTCGGAGTCGCTGGGGGTACAATAATCTCTGAGGGCCTGCACCAGCGTTTCCCACTCTAACGCGGCCTCCTGCGCCTTCTCGTTACCCTGCCTCCAAGCCAGCTGGTATCTTAGCGCGCTCTCACCCGCCGCCCACTTCAAAAGCTCACTGTGCCATCTGCTGCCTGCCGGACCAGCCCGTGCCTTCCAGTTCCTGGTCACCTCTCGCTTAGCAAGTAGGAGCCCCAGGTCAATGAATTTACTGGAGATTTTATTCCGAGGGGTATGGGGGAACCAGTGCAGGAGCCCTACCGCCACATCGAATGATAAATGCCTCCCCGTCACCTCCTCTAAGGTCGCCGCTACCTCCTGCCAGTAGGACGTCAGTCCTGGACAGGCCCATAGCATGTGTAAAAGGTCCGCCTCCTGAGCCGGGCACCTAGGGCATTCCGCTGAAGCCGTGGCAAAATAACGCCTGATCTTTACCGGGGTCAGGTACGCTCTGTGGAGAACATAATAGTGGACCAGTTGGAAACGGGCGCTACGTGTACCCTTCCAGGCACGCCTCACCAGCTGGGCCCAGGTCGTCTCCGGGATCTCCCTACCAATGTCCTCTTCCCAGCGGGATTTCAATGTGGTGAGAGGAACCAACCCCTCGGTAATCAACCTGCCGTAGAGGCAAGTGACCGCCTTCACCGTGCCCGCCGACATCATCACGTACTGGCATACCTGAGACAATTGGGGTTCCTCTAGCCCGTTCTGCCAGTGCGCCTGGATCGCTCGCACAATGGCCGAATGCAGCAGAAAGTCGCCCCTGGAGATCCCAAAGCGGTCAATGAGATCCTGAAAGGACAAGAGCGCTCCGTCCTCATACAGGTCCCCGACGAGCTGTAAACCTGAGTCCTCCCAGTCCGCCAATCGTGACCAATCCCCTCCGTGGGGGAGGGCCGTCAGCATCCCCAACGGTATTTCAGGCGCATATGGCTTCCGTAAGTGGCCTCTAGCGTGAGCCCGGTTCCAGCACAGTCGGATAGTCCGCTCCTCCATCGATAGGTCCCGTAGGACCAAGCGTTGTCGCAGCGCGATAAAGGAAAGGATGTGCCTGGCCATACCCGTCCCCCTTCCGTCTTCCGGGCCTCTAAATTCCCTGGCTATCTCCTGGGTGTAGGTCTGGAGCTGTGCCGCCAGATAGTATTTCTCGAAATCCGGCACAGCAAGCCCCCCCTCGTCCCTTGGCCTCATCAGGGTGTTGAGGGCCACCCGCCGCCGGCCCGTTCCCCAGAGGAACCCGACCACCATAGAACGCAGGCGACGAAACGTGGCCGGTGGGACCCAGATCGGCAAGGTTCGGAAGTAATACAATAGCCGGGGGAGCGCCACCATTTTGAGCAGGGCAATACGTCCCGCCACTGAGAGCGGCAGCGTGGCCCAGAAGTCCATGCAGCCTCGGAGCGCTCGCATGCAACGGGCGATGTTCCCATCTAGGAGGTCGGGTTGGTCATGATACACAAATACCCCGAGGTATTTAAAGCAGTCGGGCTCCCACCTGATCTCCTTACTTAGCGCAGGAGCGGGGGTGCCCCTGCGCATCGGGAAGAGGCAGGTCTTAGACCAGTTCACTTGGAGACCCGAGACTGCTCCGAACTCCGTTAGCGCTACTTCCGCTCCCCGCAAAGCGTCTACCGGATCCTCCAGGAAAAGCAACAGGTCGTCCGCATAGAGCGAGACATAATGCGGGCCCGCCGCCGTCCATAAGCCCGTGTAGTGGGCTCCCAAGCGGAGGTGCATCGCCAGCGGCTCTACCGCTAGTGCAAAAAGAAGCGGGGATAAGGAGCATCCCTGCCGCGTGCCACGTTCCACCGGATATCGCGATGAAATCAAAGGACCCGATCTAACCCTGGCCGAAGCGGAAGCGTAGAGGACTGCAGTCCATTTGACAAATCCCTCCCCGAGGCCGAATCTCCGTAATACCGTGCATAGGTAGTCCCATTCCAGGCTATCAAAAGCCTTCTCCAGGTCTACCGACAAGACCACCGGGGACGGGGCTTCCACGAATGGTTCCCCAAGCAAGCGGAACAACCGTCGGATGTTCATAGTCGTGTTCCGCCGTGGGATGAAACCGGCCTGGTCCTCATGTACTAGGGAACTCATATGTCCCAGCAGCCTCGAGGCCAAGATGCTGCTCAATATTTTGTAGTCCACCGTCAGCATGGATAGGGGACGGTAAGACCCCGGGTCGGACGAGTCCCGGCCCGGCTTGAGGAGAGGAACCACCAACGCCTCACACATCGAGCCAGGGAGACGACCCAACCTCTTCGCCTCCCTGTAGACCACTAGTAACCGAGGGGCCAAGAGGTCAGCGTAAGCTGCATAGAACTCCACTGGGAGGCCATCTAGGCCCGGGGTCTTGTTTCTCGCCATCCGTTTGATGGCCCCGCGGATCTCCCCTAAGTCTATATCGGATCCCAGGGTTTCAGCCACTTCCTGTCCTACTGTGCGGAGTTCCAGTGGGCTAAGATAGTTATCAAGCCGATCTGGGTCACGCGCGGAGCGACTACGGTACAAACTTTCGTAGTAATGCCGGAAGCAACTAAGAATCTCCGGTTGGGTGCAAACCTCTGTCCCATCTGCCCTACGCATATTTGTCGTTGTCTGGGACTGGCGCGTGGGGTTGGCCAACCACGCCAGCAACGCACTCGACCTGTCTCCCTCCGCAATAGACCGGACCGTATAGGCCTTATAATCAAAACAGCGGAGCCGCTCGACCTCCACCGCTACCTTCTCCCTCGCCTCTACCGTTTGCGTTTGCAATTCCGGGTGCCCGGGACGGCTAACCTCAAGCTCGCGGAGTGCCCGGTCCGCTGTATCTAAATCAGCCAGGATAACACGCCTCATGCCCACCTTCTTAGAGATACAGTAGCCCCTCACCACCACCTTAAAAGCGTCCCATTCGAACGCCCTAGTACTCGCGGAACCGCCGTTGGACGCAAAATAATCCGTGATTTTCTCCCCTAGATCCGCCTTGAAGACACTGTCCTCGAGGATCTCGGGGCGCATCTTCCAGGTGGGTACTGCCGGCGTCCCGGGGAACCAGCGAATGTCCAGCAGGAGGGGGTTATGGTCCGAGATGGTCCGCGATAGGTACTCCGAACGGACCGCTGCCGAAACTAGTTCGGGCGAACCAAGAAAGCCATCTAGCCTGACATGTAGCTCATGGAGGCTCGAGAAGTATGAATAATCTCTAGTCGCGGGGTGATGCGCCCTCCAAATGTCCGTCAAACCCCAGCGGGTCTGCCAATCCTGACGACCCTTGGCCGTACGCCGGACTGGGGAATCGGGGAGCGGGGGATGCGAGCGGTCCATGTCCACATCTACTACGGAGTTAAAGTCTCCCCCCAGCAGGAGGGGCCCGGCAAAAAAGTGGGCCAGCGAGCCCGATAACCCGGAAAGGAAGGCAGTCTGGTCAACATTAGGAGCATACACACAGCAAACGTTCAGATCCCTCCCTCCTAGGGTGCCTGAGATGGCCACGAAACGCCCCTCTGGGTCCAACACTGTCCTCGTGACCTGAAAGGGGACTCCTGCCCTAATCCATATTAGCGCCCCCCTGGCATAAGCAGAGTACGCCGTGGAGAAGACCTGCCCTCGCCACCTACGCTGAAGCGCCGCCCCTTCCGCCTTGTTCAGATGCGTTTCCTGCAGCAGCGCCATTTGCACTCCCCTACGCACTAAATAAGCATGGACCTTGTGACGCCTGGACATAGTGTGAAGCCCCCTCACGTTCCAAGTAACACATTTCAAGTTAGCAACATCAGCCATTGTCCCAGAGTGTTCTTGCACAGTCTTCCCGTTTGGGTCCCCCCAAAGACAAAGCATCAATCCTCCCAGCGCTGATGGCGACCATTTTCCCCAACCAAAACCAAACCACCCAAAAACCAACAAGGCCCCCCCCCCAACCACCCCAGAACAGGACCCAAACTGCACTATCTAGATCCCATCCAAACCTCGGCGTGTATCAACCCCAAAACCCCCCCTAGTCCCACGGTCGCCACCGTAGGAAGGCCTTATGGGCCAGGTGCGGGCTGGGCGGAGGCAGTGGGCCCTCGTCGCCCAGGCTACCAGGACTATAGCAAGCCCCCCCCGGTATCGAGACCTCCTGGGGCAAGAGCAGAGGCCCCCCAACCCTCCCTCCTCCGTTGTCCGCAATAAAGAACGGCAACCGCCTCCCCCCTGCCGGGCCCCCACCCAAAACAAGGCAGCGTACCCCGTCACCCTTGTCCGTCTAAAAGATCCTCCACCGACTTCGGTGTGATCACCGGTGTGTGGGTACTGTCTGCCACCGAATCTTCCGAGTCCGACGGTGCCCCCTGGGCACCCGGGTTTTCTTCCTCCTCCTCGAGGGTGTCACCTCTTGCTCCCGATAGTTCCGACAGAACCTCCAACACTCCCCTCCGCTCCGATGATGTCTCCGCAGTTGATGGCCCTCCCGTGCGGCCGCGGCGATTTCTGACTCTCTTGGATCGCCTCCTTTGTTCCGGCTCATCCTCCCGTTGGGTCGAGGCGCCGAAACCATCTTTCCCTGTCCGATACAGTTCGAGCCAGTTACAGACCTCCTCCGGGGTGTCGAAGAACTGGGTTTTGTCGTCGACAATGACGCGGAGCTTTGCGGGGAATAGGAGGGAATATTGGATGCCCTCACTCCTGAGTTCACGCTTAACCGCCAGGAAGGAGAACCGCTTGCGTTGCGTCTCGTAGGTATAGTCAGGGAAGAGGTTCACCTGACTGTTCGCAACCTGGAACGGGCCATTGTGCCTGGCGGCGTTTAGGATCAAGTCTCTGTCCCGAAAATGTAGCAACCGCGCCACCACCGGCCTTGGAGTGCGTCCCTGCTGTAGGGGTCGTGCTGGAACTCTGTGGGCCCGTTCCAGAGTGTAGAAGGAGGACAGCCCCTCCGGGACCACCGTGTCTCGGAGCCAGGTCTCCAAGTATCGCACCATATCACCATCCTCGTTTTTTTCCGGCAGGCCCACCACTCGAATGTTGTTCCTTCTGTTGCGGCCTTCCGCATCCTCCGCCCTCCGTTCGAGGGTCTCGATTCGGGACATGGCATCCTTAATCGTCGCAGCTAAGGTTCTCTGCGCCGGTTCCAAAGTTTTTACCGTGCCCTCCACCTCCTTGACCCGGTCTGAGAGTTTACCATGGTCCGCCCGAAGGAGGCCCAGGCCTGTCGCCACCTGAGCAATGTCCTGTTGGAGGGCCGACCGAGTAGCCTCTATCGCCTCCAGTATTCGGTCGAACTGTTGCTGCAGCGGAGCGCCATCAGGTCTTTTGGGGTCTCCTTGCTCTTCCTTGTCCTGGGCTTCGGAGTCCGAGGTGGTCTGGTTGGATCCCTTGGCTCCTCTGGGTTTCCCCATGCTGCCGGGGGCTCTCCGTAGGTGTCCCGGAGTATGCGTCTCCGCGTACAGGAGTCGATCACGACCTTCCCGGGAATTCGTTCTCACGTCGGGTCTGGGCGATCTCCTTCTCCAGAGCCTGTGAGGACTCCGCCGCCTCGGCTCACACCACCGCCACGTCGTCCGAGGGCACCGATGAGGGGGCGGAGACAACCGTCGCCTGGACGGGCAGGCCCGTTCACCCACTATAGCTCCCGGGTGAGGGCCATCAACTCCCCCGGTCGTTCCGTGGCGCCAGAGTGTCGCGCCTCCCATGTAGTTGGATTGGCCGGGAGGACGTAGCTGGTTGCGGAGTCGCGATGCGGACCACCACCTGTAGCCGAGGGCTCCCACACCCGGTGCCCTCCAGTGCGTGGGCACCCGCCCGGTCGTCTAATCGAGTGTGAACCCGTTGTATAAAGTCCGAGCCCGTCAATGTCCAGTGTCCAAATCAACCGAGGATGGGGAATCCGGGTGCCAGCCGACACCCGCGAGTCCTCCTCAACTCAGCAGCTTCGATCGAGGGGACAAAGGAATCCGGGCGCCATGTTGGGTCGCACTCCGCAACTCCGCAGACTTCGGCATTTCTTCAGGGCAGCCCCCGTCCAACCTCCACTAAGGCCCCCGGCAGGGTGTCGTCGCCTCGCACAACCGAATGCGGGGTCTGGGGTGCCCCTCAGCCTCCGATTTTCAGGATAATCTCGGGCTTAGTCCCGGAGCCGAGCTCTCAGGCGACCATCGCCATCGGCGCCCAAGCCACGCCCCCCAGATATTCCAAGTATTGTTGCTAATACAATCACAACAATCAATATGCAAATGACTTTACTCTTTTTCGACCAACCCTTCATTGACCGCAGTTTTGCAAATGGCTGTTCCTCCTAAGCCACAGGCCAACCAAAAGGATGCGTGATTAGGCAAGGAAAGAAATGCAACGAAAATGATAATAAAAACAAGTGTTCCCAGTGTCCGTCTCAGCCTCAATGGTACAGGCTCCTACTGTTCATCAAATGTTGGTGCTCTTGAGCACCGGCGGTGGAGCTTGCTCAGTCCTAAGCTCTGGATGAATCCCACGACAATCAGGATAATGTACCCCCCTCTAGGAGAGCACATGCAACATATCCTGTCCAATGTCATGAACAGTGGACAAATATCACTTCATCCTAAACTGACTCAGTTGGTACTACAGCAAAGTACACCCTAACTTACACAGTCCATCCCTGTCTAATCTGACTTCTCCTTTTGTGCACTATTCCCAGGTCGGGCCGTAAATTATACCTAGCAGCCCCAGGCACCGTTTGATCAAGAAACAGCGACTCCTTTATGGCTCTTATCTCCGGGGGGACTGCTGCATTCAACACGTCATCATTTTATTTTTCCATTTGGGTCCAAGGCAGTTTTGCGTCGCTGAATGGGATGAACGGAGTCACCTTTTCACACTCAGTATCCTTAACACCATCCCCCACCCATTGGTCAAAGGGCAAGGGCAACGGGATCCTGCTGCAAATAGTGGTGTGGATCCAGTTCTTTCGGCCGGCGACTTTCAAGGCTGTGCGAGTGGCCAGGAAGACCTGTTCAGGTCCATTCCAAAGTGGCTCCAGACTTTTCCTCAGCTGGAAATTCTTGATCAGCAGAAAGTCCATAGGCCGAATGTCATGTCCGGGTCCCTCTGGTGTAAATGGAAGGGGCCCTCTGATCTGTTGGTGAATAGAACGCACATTTTTAGTTAACTTGCAAGGGTGATCTGTTAACAATGGGTATTTAATGTCAGAAAATCTACAAGGACGTTGGACACCCCAGACATTTGCGGGGCACCCAAACATAACCTCGTATGTTGATAATCCTGTCCTAGAATGTGCTGTTGTTCTTGTTGACAAAAGAGCTAATGGTAAAGCATCTGGCCACTGCAATCCTGTTGTCTCCTGGATCTTGGCCAATTTCAGTTTTAGAGTACCATTGTACTTCTCAACCAAACCTGCCGACTGTGGGTGATTTGCAGCATGAAACCTCTGTTTTATGTGCAAACCATCACAAATCAGCTGAATGACCCTGGTATTAAAATGACTTTTGTTATCACTCCAAATCAAAAGGGGCAAGCCGAATCGAGGAAAGAACTCCTTCAGGAGTACCTTTACAGTTGTAACGACTGTATTGTCTTTAGTGGGATAAGCCTCAACCCAGTTACTGAATGCACAGACAACCACAATATGTACTTCAAGTTATTAACACTATCTAACTCTTTGTAATCCATCTGGAGGATCTCAAATGGGAAAGTGGGTGGTTCAAAGTTACCGGTGGGATAGTAGTGCCTTTTCCAGGATTGTGCATCATGCACACCATGCAATATCTTATTAAATGTGCCGCTGTCTTGGGGATGTTATCATTTTGCCATACAGGGTCTAACAACTTGCAAATACCTTTAGCATTGATATGGGCTGGGCCATGGGCCATTGTGACCACAGGAATGACATTTGCATCTGGTAACATCCATCTCTGCTTTACTGACTTATCAATCCAACATCACTTTTCATTCAAATCTGCTGTGCTCTCTTGCCATATTGCTAATTCTTCCATTGTAGCCTCACTTTGTATCTCTTTCCCGTTCTCAAGCATATCCTCAAACATAGCTTCTTCAGGCACTCGCCTCGTGGGACCTGCTGCAAACATTCTCTTCATTTTAGTCTATGCCATTTCCTTAGCTGTCTGATCAGCAAAGGCATTCCCCCTACCTACATCATCAGTGAACTTCCTATGGGTGCTACACTTCACTATTGTCTACTTCTTAGGGAGTGTCAAACAGATAAAAGTCTCAATATAAGGGGACTGTGTTGGATTTTTGTGCCTTGGGAAGTAAGAAACCCTCTCTCAGCCCAGAGTTGTTCAAAATTAAGTGCAACCCCGAAGGCATACTGGCTGTCAGTATAAATATTGACAACCAGTCCCTGGCTCTATTCACAAGCTCAAAGATGGGCGGCTAACTCAGCTGCTAGGGCGGACTGATAAGGAACTCATAATGTCTCTACGACTCTACGCAATGTGGTGATGGCATAAGTAGCAGTTGTAGTGCCATCTGTCAATTTGAAACGAGAGCCATCGAAATATAGTTCCCCTAGTGGGTCAGATAAGGAAACATCAGTCAAGTCTACCCGTCCTTTCGTCTCTTCTTCCGTCCGGAAGATAGAATCCAGAAGATACAATCATGTTTCTCATTTTTGTCATTTTCAAAAGGGAGGGCTAGTATTGTGGCTGGGTTCAGAGTGGCACATCGTTTGATCGTAATATGTTTGGGAAGAGTGTCAATTCATAACCCGTTAGACGTGCACTGGTGAGGTGCTGTGTCTTAGTCTCATTCAAAAGTGTTTCCACAGCATGAGATACCATGACTGTGAGATCAGTATCAAGCATGAGCCCAACTGATTGTCTTATTGAGACAGCCCAGCTATAACCGCTCTTAGAAAGCTCAGGAGGGCTCCTGCGATGGGATCAAGAAGAGCAGAGAAATAAGCACACATCCGTTGCTTTTCTCCAAATTTTTGTGTTAAAACAGAAAGTGCACAACCAGCCATCTCATGGACAATACAAAGGGCTTGCTATAGTTAGATGTGCTAAGCACTGGAGCCAAACAAAGCACACTTTTTAATTGCTCAAAAGACAGCTGACATTCAGGAGTCCAAGGGAGGGGTTCATGTACAGCTTTAGGAGTCAAAGCA
The DNA here is from genome assembly GCF_964263255.1 of Lissotriton vulgaris. Taxonomy (NCBI): domain Eukaryota; kingdom Metazoa; phylum Chordata; class Amphibia; order Caudata; family Salamandridae; genus Lissotriton; species Lissotriton vulgaris. Next base: position 1,389,599,246 of record NC_141691.1, read on the forward strand.
AGCAGAGGTTTAGTTAGTTGGGAATAATTTAGAATCCATTGGTGGTGTGCCAGATGCAGCCTTGTTCTGTGTCAGAAGCGATGAGGAGGTCGTCAACATGCTGAAGCAATACATTACCTGCAGGAAGCATAAGGGAGTCCAATTGGGCCTTCAAAGCTTGACCATAGATATATGGACGTTTAGTATAGCCCTGAGGAGCTCGATAGAATCTAAAGCTTCTGCCAGCTAGGATGAACCCAAACAGATATCTGCTATCAGGATGAATGGGAATACTAAAGAACACATTTTTCAAATCAATGACAGAAAAGAACTTAGCAGAAGAGGAAATCATTGTCAGGAGAGTGGTGCTGTCAAGAACCACCGTACACTGGGGGATCACTATTTTATTAACTTCATGCAAATCAATCGCAAAACGATAAAAGGGTGCCCTTTTTAAGAATCGGAAGAATAGGGCTATAGCAAATATTAGTCATCGTCTCCTGAACCACACTTTTCTCAAACAAATTCTGTACGATCTGCAACAAGGCTCGCTCTCCAACCTACAATATTCTATATTGAGGGACACGGGGTAAAATGGCACCATTCTTAATGCGTATCGAAACAGGCGATATCTGCAACAATACCACGTCTGTGTTGTCTGTTGCCCACGGAGTGGGTGGCGTGTCTTTAAGCTCAGCAGAAAGGGGCGCATCTTTGGACAGACACTGCTTAGCGCACACCATATCCGGACGTATTGTCATATAGACAGTTTCTGGAGAACAATAAATTGTGGCATGCAACTTTTTCAATAAATCCAGACTCATCAAATTCTCACCACAATTAGATGTCAAAAAAATGATGAATCCATAGTAAAAGGACCTATGGTCAATGCAAGAGGTTTTGAAATGGGGCTTATAACCGGTACATCAAAAAACCAACTGAAACATTATTACGGCCAGACAGAGCCACCCCAGGGACCAAAGAACGAGAACTAGAACTGTTTGTTGCACCTGTAGCCACCAAAAATTCCTTAGCTGAGCAATGCAGGTTCGCAGTAACATAAAGACCATGCTGATCTACAGGTATCGGAACTGGTCCTTCACTCTGTCCCTGGCTCTCCTAGCTGTAAGATATTTCTGTCACCTCATCTGGGTCATAATCATTATGATAATACTGTCCGCCCAAGGATCATCAAAATAATTATTATCAGAACGATCCTGTGAGGCCACGGCATTCTGAACTCTGTCCGATCCACCAGCTCCAAAACCCCATCCATGAGAACCTCGTCCTCTAGGACTGCTTTCTTCTGCATCAACACAGGACACTGGCTGCACCAGTGCCCCTCCTCCGTACAATACGCACACTGATTCGGCCCTGCAGGCGTAGTATTCCTGCTAGTGTGTGGAAGCTGCAAAGGCTCACTGCCACGTACCGTACCATTCCCTCTAGAAGCCTGCTGCAACAACACCTTCATCTTCGAATCCATGTGCTTCTTCTCTGTCCTCTCCTTATCCTCATTTTCCCTATGCTCATAATACTGCACCATATTCAAAATGATAGAAGGTGAAGAAGTGGACCAGGTGCTTTCGGAAGCCTGCAATCGAGTTGCAATCTCAGGAAGCAAATGTGAAACAAATCTATTAAAAAACAATCGGACACCTCCCTCAAAAGGCAAATCCTGCCCACTATAATCCGGAAACACATTTTCAAACCAAGTGAAAAAATCAGACCCACTCTCATCTTTCTTCTGACGACAAGCCAATAACTTGTCCCAATCAACCTTCTTTGGCAGAATAAGAGAATTCACATAAGTTATAATGTGACCTAGCAAAGCAAGTATCTCTGCCCTGGGCTTATCACCTGGCTTCCTGTCCTGATCCCATGCTTAGATTTGATCCCATGTACCTTTCAGTTCCACCACATGATCTTGCGTATGCACTTGCCTCCAAATATCAACTGCAATCAACAAATCAAAGAACATTTCAATATCTGCAAGTGTCATTACCTTGGAAGAAGCAGCTTCAGTCAATTCTTTATAATATGCCGTAGGAGTTTTCCTAGGATCGGGTGAGTCTTAAGAGATAATACTTCACTTCTGTTCTTGGATACGGGCTGCTTCTCCTGGTCTGATAACAGCATTGTGCTGGTCCCTTAACTCTGGTATCCAGGGGTGATATATAGGGTGAACCTTCCGCATCGAAAACTGAGACACCGAGGTGGGGCTCCTCTCAAGTACCCTACCCCGATAAGCAATCATTGTTGTGACACTACTAAAAACTTGATCATGCCCCATATTAGTGACATTTGCATGATCCTTAATATCATATAAAATCTGTGGTGCTGCATCTTTGAGACACTGCTCCCAAAGACCAATCACAGTAGCAGACATATGCTCAAGGGCATACTGTTGTATATAAGGCTCATAATCCTTCATCAAGTGCCAAACATCTTCCACACTGTAAATGGGATTTGAAGCCCACTAGGCAGCCTGATTAGCTACTACTCTTCTCTCTTCATCTCCCACATCAGATCGCACTAACTTTTGCCCCATGTGTTCCTTTTATTTTGTCCAGTCTGGCTCCTTAAGGCCACGTACTGGTGTCCCACTACTCCCTAATGTTGGGGGATGAAAGAACAGAGCGGGAGTAGCAACAGAAGTAACAGGCTTTAACGTTGCTGCTGGCTGCGTCGTACGTGTAAGAGCTGGCGAAAGGGATGCTGAAACAATAGGTGAGTCAGGGGAACTGACAGTCATCATTGCTGCAGATGGCAAGGGCAAAGAAAAGACAGGAGGACCTCTGGCTAAAGCAGTGTGATCAACAGTAAAAGGAGCAGAAGTAGCGGAGGCTTAGACTGTGAAGGAATAGTAGGATATATCCTCTGTGGGGCACCTGGAGGTGGGGGTCGAGTATCTAACAATTCTTCCACCAAGGTATCATTTTCTTCTTGGGCTACATAAGATTCATCAATATTCAATCAAAACATCCTAACTGCACATTCGATCCATATCTCCTGTTTCTCTCTATCATGTGCTACCGCTTTCTGAGTCAATGTTTGCATTCTCCCCTTCCAGGCCTCTTTCTCTGCTGTTATCTGTCTCTGTTTAGCTTCCTTTTGCCACATTCGAAGAGAATCAAACAAAGACGGCCTTATTCGCTTTGCAAACAATATTTCCTGTAAGAAACCAAGCTTTTGTTCATCAAAAGTACCCGTCAATGGCCAGTGCAGCTCGTATATTTGTACCATAACGTACTAAACATAATAGGGCCAAGGCCATGCTTCACATACATATCAACATTAGGAGTGCCTTCTAGAGGCGCTGGCTGACTTTCCTCCAATCGAGCATCAGTAGAACAACAACGACAGCCCAAACAAAACAAAAGAAAGCAAGTTCACTACATATGCCCGGCAAAGTATTTGCAAACACTTTTCACCCAAAATTGGTCCTCTGACCATACCAAATACAAACCAAAATGGTACCATATCCACAAAGAACCAAAACAAATTCACCTGATATATGCAGGTCAAACAAATGTATTCTCCACTGCCGACTCTTTGGACCAAGCGGTCAGATCAAAGGCTTTCGCCGTTCTGGACTCTAGTTGGGATGACCACTGGTCGAGGCACCGTCCGGTGGAACAGAAGGGGCAGCTGCAAGTTTAGGAACTCTCTTGTGCAGGGATCCCTGATCTGTCCATCTGACCTGATGATAGCCCCGACCTTCCCACCTGTCACCGGGAGGGGATGGGTCGCTCACCCGAAGGAGTCCCTGTTCGGGCGTCAACTAGATAAAGCAGGGCGAGTAACAAGCCAATTAAAAGGTCCAGTCGTTATGGGCGGTAACAAATACAGACAAGGTGGTACCAATGAAGGAATTGGCCCGTTTAGGGTCACCTCGGCCATTCACGACCACCTCTCATCCTTCCATACCAAATGAAGAGTCGATCAGACAGTTGAGAATACAAACCAAGTATAACCCAGTCGCTTAGAGGTGTTGCAGAGAGGACAGACTTCAGCAAACATAGCAATACATTATGTACATTCCAGAACCAAGGAAGACCCGCTCGTAATGGAATTTTCCAAGCAGGTGCAACTAAAACAAAGACGTACAGTAGGATGGGTTTAGATTCTGAGGCCGGGCACACAGTATCTTGTCTCAAGGTCACTCTGTCTGTGCTTGCCTCTAGACTGGTGGGAGAAGACCTCTATATAGAGGGAAAGGTATGCACTAATAGGAACAATGTATTCATTAGAAGAGTGAGGACTAACCTTGGAGAAATGAAACTTTCCATAGCCTACTTCACCAGGAGACAATAAGCAGTCAATGGCATGATTCAAAATGGCAGCTAAACATAAAATGACGCCACGAATGCTAACTTACATGGAACAATGCAAGGACAAAATAGTAAAAACATTTTCATTTCATCACCAAGGAGGGACTAGCAAGCCTTTTTACATATCAGAAGCCAGTACTTACAAAGGACAATGACACAAACCAATGACAAATATGGGTGGAGAGTGGACCTCATCCCCCCACCAGCTGTGCTTCAAGAGGCACATTTGCAGAGTGGTGGAGAAAGGGGGCGTGGCCTCTGAACACCTCTCAGTAATCCTGCTGTGTAGGGCTAACTTGAGGTAACAGAAGGTCTTCTTTGGCCCCTAAGGACCCCAAGGAGCCAAGGGGACTTCATCCCGCAACAAGGAGCATGCCAGGAGGTGTGTTTGAAGAGTAGTGACGAAAGGGAACAGGGCCTCAGCAATTTGCTGGCTTTTTTTATTTTTCCTATTCATTAGGAAGGGGGCTGTGAGGCCCCCTTCCCTACACCATTTTGGACCCCGGGAGACTTTTTTTATTATTTATAAAATGGGAGGGAGGCTGCACAGCCACCCTCCCTAATAAATAGACCCCATCCCCAGCCCCCGAGCTAGGCCTTTCATTTTTTTTTGTTTAGTTAAAGGAAGGGGGGTCATGTGGCCCCCCTTCCCTGGACCCTTTATGGCCCCAGGGAACCCGTCCCCCAGGGCCTGCCCCTTTTTATATTAATTCTTTTTAAAAGGAAGAGGGCTGCACGGCCCCACTCCTGAGGCCGATTTTAGCCCGGGGGACCCCATATCTCAGGGCCTGGCTATTTTTTCTTAACATGAAGGGGGCTGATGGGGGCCGAGTGGCTCCCCTCCCGGGCAATTTTCGGCCCGGGGACCCCATCCCCCAGAGCATGGCTATCTCACTGGGGATCGGGGGGAGCCTGCAGACCCCCCATGGTCCCGGCTGGTCCCTGCCTTCTGCAGAAGCCGGCATTGCTTTTTACACCCAGGGAGCTGCTAACATGCACCTCCCTAGGTGTAAAAAGAAAACTGTTCTTGCTCAAAGCAGAGCACACTCTTTGCTGTGGGGTGGCGGGAGCACTAGCAAACTGCAATGTTCCGTGGGTGGGCACGCCAGGATATTGCTGGAGCCAGCCCTGGAGGGTGGAGGTTACCAGGGCCATCTAGAGCTCCAGGAGGGGTGCGGACCCCTCCCATCTTGTATATAGATAGCCCCAGGGAGGTGATTGTCCCCGGGGGCCGGGGGTCTGTAATGGACCCCCTTCTTTAGTATATAGGTGCCCTTGGTAGGTGGCGATCCCTGGGGCTGCACAGGAGAGCCAGAGGTTCCCCCATGCATTATTGTTGATTTACTTTAACCCCGGGGATGTTTCGGTCCCTTGGGCTGCAGGGTAGGCAGTAGGGCCTCCCCCGCTTTAAAATAAAGAAAATATGCATGTACCTTGGGGAGGTGGCTGTCCCTGGGGCAGGGGGGTCCACAAGGTTCCCCCACACTGTTGAAATTAGCCCCAGGGAGGTGGCAGTCTCTGGGGAAGGGGGGTCTGCGAGGCCTCCCATATTGTTTCAATTAGCCCTGAGGGGGTGGCAGCCCCTGGGGTTGGGCGGGATAGGCCCGGGGCTGCGAGCGTATCCTGTGTGCCTGCCTGAACTGATAATAATAATAGCCGCCAGCCATGGCCCGTGCAGGTACGAGTGATGGGGCCTGGGGGGGGAGGGGTGGATTTTGACAGATGATGACGAGGGAAAATTAATGATGTATTTAATTTTCCTTCCTCATCGTCTCTCAAAATCCCCCTACCCGGCCCACCACTCTTACCTGCACGTGCCGCGGCTGATAGACCTGTGCACCCCCCTCCTATATAGAATATATGCCCCCGGAACTTGGCCCACCCGGAGGTTATTTTAAAGCAAGCACCGGAGCCCGGGCTTACTTTTGAAAAAAATATTTTGCAGCAAATTCGTCAATATCACGAATTTGGAGCCATTTTTAATCCTATACATGCCCCCTTTTCTATATTTTCACTTTTTTGGGGGGACTCGGTGAAGTCCAGTCCCAATATGGCTGCCAACAGTTCCTGGTTGAGGCGTTGGCGGCCAAGCAGAGCAGTGCATTTTCCTGCAGGAGCTCGTCTTTGTTCGCAAAGACTTCATGACCAGAGATATCACTATAATTATAAACTTTAATTTCCTAACAACTACTGAACAGATTTACACCAAATAAGCAAAAGCCACTTCCTCGAACCAACATCTACCTTCCTGCCAAATTTGGCATAATTCTGTTCAGCAGTTCGGGCTGTAGCTGTGGCTAAAGGTTCCAATGGGAATTAACATTACAAACGCACCCTTATTTTTCACCCCAAATTTTCTGTTCCCACTGCACGAGTCACCCCCAAACCTTCCCTGACAACCAAGACCTACTTTAACCCTTTGTTTGGAAAATTTTATGATGATTGATCAAACGGCGCAAAGTTATAACCAAGTCGAAAAATGCTTTTCCTATGGAAACCAGGTTCTAACTATAACAACCTACTGGCAACTGCCAGTAGGGGATATATATATATATATATATATATATATATTACCTACTGGCGATAGCCAGTAGGTATATATAGTTAGGATTTTTTTCCTATGGGATTTTTGAAAATTCTATGTCGAATAACTTTGGCTTATGAGGACAGAATTGGCTGAAATTTTCAGGAAAATGGAACATTTTGTTTCTGAGCAGCCCCTGAAAATTTGGGGGGTTTTCGTCAAGGGGGGGCCGAGAAAAAAGGGGGGTCCCAAAACGTGTTTTTCCCATGCAATTTTCCATAGGGCGGTTGGTCTCACTTTTAGCCTGAACGGCTGAATGGATTTACACCAAACTTGGCAAAATTGTAGGGACTGGTAGCCCGATGTGCCTTTGCTATGTCTCAAGATATAGGCTCCAGTGGTTTTTACGAAAATTAACTTTGAAAAATATAAATTGGGCTACATTGGGCTATATATATGTTGGAGCCCAAATGTAGCCCAATGTAGCCCAATGTAGCCCAATGTAGCCCAAAGATGGCCACCAGAGACAAAAAACCAAATGTAGCCCAAATATCAGCCAGATGTAGCCCAACTATAGCCCAATGACAGATTGTCCCAGAGTGTTCTAAAGAACAACTAGAGTGCTAACAGTCCTACTTATTACAAAGGTATGGCACACCTGAAGCCATCTTGATTGGAATAAAGTGGTAACTCTTAAAACATTTAATTTAAAAAGGAACAAAATGAGGGGGTTCATTTTGCCATAGAAAGTATGATTAGCGAATATATGACGAAATCCCGCATACCATCAGTCCGCAAAAAAAATCCCGCATGTACTATTAGGCCGCAAATTAAAATAACGAAAACTTTTAGAACGAATATGCCTTTAGCATACACTAAACAACTAAACTACCCTAAACCCTAAAACACTACCCCCAGCATGACCCTACACTACACAAACAGTACAACACTACCCTAAACCCTAAAACACTACCCCCAGCATGACCCTACACTACACAAACACTACAACACTACCCTAAACCCTAAAACACTACCCCCAGCATGACCCTACACTACACAAACACTACAACACTACCCTAAACCCTAAAACACTACCCCCAGCATGACCCTACACTACACAAACACTACAACACTACCCTAAACCCTAAAACACTACCCCCAGCATGACCCTACACTACGCAAACAGTACAACACTACCCAAAACCCTAAAACACTACACCCCAGCATGACCCTACACTACGCAAACACTACAACACTACCCTAAACCCTAAAACACTACCCCCAGCATGACCCTACACTACACAAACACTACAACACAACCCTAAACCCTAAAACACTACCCCCAGCATGACCCTACACTACGCAAACACTACAACACAACCCTAAACCCTAAAACACTACCCCCAGCATGACCCTACACTACGCAAACACTACAACACTAACCTAAATCCTAAAACACTACCCCCAGCATGACCCTACACTACGCAAACACTACAACACTACCCAAAACCCTACAACACTACACCCCAGCATGACCCTACACTACGCAAACACTACAACACTACCCTAAACCCTAAAACACTACCCCCAGCATGACCCTACACTACGCAAACACTACAACACTACCCAAAACCCTAAAACACTACACCCCAGCATGCCCCTACACTACGCAAACACTACAACACTACCCTAAACCCTAAAACACTACCCCCAGCATGATCCTACACTACGCAAACACTACAACACTACCCTAAACCCTAAAACACTACCCCCAGCATGACCCTACACTACGCAAACACTACAACACTACCCTAAACCCTAAAACACTACCCCCAGCATGACCCTACACTACGCAAACACTACAACACTACCCTAAACCCTAAAACACTACCCCCAGCATGACCCTACACTACGCAAACACTACAACACTACCCTAAACCCTAAAACACTACCCTCAGCATGACCCTACACTACGCAAACACTACAACACTACCCAAAACCCTAAAACACTACCCCCCAGCATGACCCTACACTACGCAAACACTACAACACTACCCAAAACCCTAAAACACTACCCCCAGCATGACCCTACACTACGCAAACACTACAACACTACCCTAAATCCTAAAACACTACCCCCAGCATGACCCTACACTACGCAAACACTACAACACTACCCAAAACCCTAAAACACTACACCCCAGCATGACCCTACACTACGCAAACACTACAACACTACCCTAAACCCTAAAACACTACCCCCAGCATGACCCTACACTACGCAAACACTACAACACTACCCTAAACCCTAAAACACTACCCCCAGCATGACCCTACACTACGCAAACACTACAACACTACCCTAAACCCTAAAACACTACCCCCAGCATGACCCTACACTACGCAAACACTACAACACTACCCTAAACCCTAAAACACTACCCCCAGCATGACCCTACACTACGCAAACACTACAACACTACCCTAAACCCTAAAACACTACCCTCAGCATGACCCTACACTACGCAAACACTACAACACTACCCAAAACCCTAAAACACTACCCCAGCATGACCCTACACTACGCAAACACTACAACACTACCCAAAACCCTAAAACACTACCCCCCAGCATGACCCTACACTACGCAAACACTACAACACTACCCAAAACCCTAAAACACTACCCCCAGCATGACCCTACACTACGCAAACACTACAACACTACCCAAAACCCTAAAACACTACCCCCAGCATGACCCTACACTACGCAAACACTACAACACTACCCAAAACCCTAAAACACTACACCCCAGCATGACCCTACACTACGCAAACACTACAACACTACCCAAAACCCTAAAACACTACACCCCAGCATGACCCTACACTACGCAAACACTACAACACTACCCAAAACCCTAAAACACTACCCCCAGCATGACCCTACACTACGCAAACACTACAACACTACCCAAAACCCTAAAACACTACACCCAGCATGACCCTACACTACGCAAACACTACAACACTACCCAAAACCCTAAAACACTAGCCCCAGCATGACCCTACACTACACAAACACTACAACACAACCCTAAACCCTAAAACACTACCCCCAGCATGACCCTACACTACGCAAACACTACAACACTACCCTGAACCCTAAAACACTACCCCCAGCATGACCCTACACTACGCAAACACTACAACACAACCCTAAACCCTAAAACACTACCCCCAGCATGACCCTACACTAAACAACCACCACAACTCTACACTACACTAACACAACACTACACTACACAACACTACACTACACTACACAATCACTAACCCACGAAAAAATTAACACAAACCCACTTACCTCTCTCGTCATCGTGGTTTTCACAACGCAAATGCATTTACCATACATGCCTTTAAAACGTAATTCTTTGTAAAGGCATGCGCGATAAATGCACATGCGTTTTGAAAAAATGCGGGATAATGGTATGCGAGCTCAATGACCTTGCGGGATAATGGTATGCGGACTGAAAGTCTGCGGGATAAAAAATGCGGGAAAATGGCTGCAAACCATGATTAGGAGCAGACTTCCCCGGTGAGCACTAGCTTTACTACAGTGATCTAATGAGCAACTAGAGTGCTAACATTCAGAATTTATGGCAAATGTGTGACACATCTGAATGCCTTCTTGATAGAACCAAAGTAAACAAGCATTGAAAATGCAATAGATCTCGCCCTCGTTTAAGTTAAAGCCATTCTGTTTGTAATGAGGTGGCTTTTTAGCTTTGCTTTTATTAGTGTTTTTAAAACTTTCATGTAAATAACATGCATATGTATGCATATATGTATATGTATGCATGCATTTATATTTATATAGATATGCAGATTACATATGTTTATATATGTATATTACCTACTGGCGATAGCCAGTGGGTATATATAGTTAGGATTTTTTCTCTATGGGATTTCTGAAAATTCTATGTCTAATAACTTTGGCGTTTGTGGACGGAATTGGCTGAAATTTTCAGGAAAATGGCACATTTTGTTTCTGAGCAGCCCCTGAAAATTTGGTGGGGTTTCGTCAAGGGGGGGCCGAGAACAAAGGGGGGTCCCAAAACGCGTTTTTCCCATTCATTTTTCCATAGGGCGGTTGGACTCACTTTTAGCTCGAACGGCTGAATAGATTTACATGAAACTTGGCAAAATTGTAGATATGGTTTGCCCGACGTGCCTTTGCTATGTCTCAATATATGTGCTCCAGTGGATTTTGAGAAATTAACGTTTAAAAAAATATATATATCTGTGACAGCGCTCCGGTTAGCGCCCCGGTTCGCGTACCTGACGCGTAACGGAACTTCGCGAAGCGAATCTGATTGGCTCTCCGGTGTCTGTCAACATTCTAAACAAACCGGAGCGGCCGCCATCTTGTCTCTCGGTACGATCGAGAGACAAGATGTGGTGAAAAACGAAGGGGGAAATGAAGGAAAGGGGGCAAGGTAGACCACTCCTGACCCCCTAGGATTGATGAGGGGGATATTAAAGTGCCCCGCGGGGCAAAAAATTTTGCGATTTTACGCCGTAGAGGCGCGTCCCGGTACGCGAACCGGGCAGCTCACCGGGCAGCTAACCGGGCAGCTAACCGGCAGCGTAGCTGTCAACATTGTAAACAGTCCGGAGCGGCCGCCATCTTGTCTCTCGGTAGGTTCGAGAGACAAGATGTGGTGAAAAAAGAAGGGGGAAATGAAGGAAAGGGGGCAAGGTAAACCCCTCCTGACCCCCTAGGATTTATGAGGGGGATATTAAAGTCCCCCGTGATTTTTCGCGGTAGAGGCGCTTCCTGGTACGCGAACCGTGCAGCTAACCGGCAGCGTAACGGGAGTCCGCCATCTTGTGTTTTTGGAGCGTCCGGTTCGCGTACCGGGTAGCGTCCCGGTAAGCGTAACAAGGGGAAAACCAAGAGAAACAGTAAAAAAAAAATTAAGGGAATAGAGTTCCAGCAAACTTGGCAAAATTGTAGGGACTGTTTGTTTGATGTGCCTTTGCAAGGCCTCAAGATATGTGCACGTGTGGATTTTGTCTAATTAAGGTTAAAAAAAATATATATATCTGTAAGCGTGCTCCGGCACGCTTACGTTACGGGTTTTGTTTGCGCTGCAGAACCGATACGTCACGGTTATGCGACGCGTCATGAGGCGTCTCACGTGGCTACGTGATACGTCACGTAATAAAGAATATATTTTACAGCTATAGATATTAGCTTTTAAAAAACCAATGAAATTCACTGAAAAAAACCATAGGTTATAGACCATATATAGTTAGGAATTTGCATTTACAAAACCTTGAAAATTCACTGAAAAAACCATAGGTTAGAGACCATATATAGTTAGCTGGACATTTTATTGACAAAAAACCAATGAAATTCCATATATAGTTAGTTGCACTAACTATATATCGCGCACCCGCAATCCACTGCTGATGATGTCACATATTACATCATTCATGACATGGTCAGTGACATCACTGATGACATCACTGATGACATCTCAAATGACATCACTGATGACATCACTGATGACATCTCAAATGACATCAGTGATGACATCATGACACACCAATACCAGTTACTACATACGCACTCACTGATTCCTACGTCTACACACACATTCACTCATTCACCCATACAATCACTCATACATACAGTCACTCATTATTACACTATCATATGCACTCATACACCTATGCAGACACTCACACACTGCCACTCATCCATGGAGTTACTCACACACCTAGTCAGTCCTGTAAAGAATCAATCACACTTCCATTTCCTCATCTATACAGTTAAACACAGAACACCATACTTCAGTGACATCACTGATGACATCACTGATGACATCTCAAATGACATCACTGATGACATCTCAAATGACATCACTGATGACATCATGACACACCAATACCAGTTACTACATACGCACTCACTGATTCCTACGTCTACACACACATTCACTCATTCACCCATACAATCACTCATACATACAGTCACTCATTATTACAACACTATCATATGCACTCATACACCTAGTCAGTCCTGTGAAGAATCAATCACACTTCGATTTCCTCATCTATACAGTTAAACACAGAACACCATACTTTTCACACATATACTAACACATACTTACTCTCTTATACAATCACTGATACAAGTACACATTGATATGCACAGAGTCACACACCTCCCAGCCAGCCACACACACACTCAGTCTTCCATACATCCACTCATTCTTCAATATGTAAAACATATTTAAACTTTACAAAAACACACAGACACTAGATGATGTCATCAGTGATGTCATTTGAGATGTCATCAGTGATGTCATCAGTGATGTCATTTGAGATGTCATCAGTGATGTCATCAGTGATGTCACTGACCATGTCATGAATGATGTAATATGTGACATCATCAGCAGTGGATTGCGGGTGCGCGATATATAGTTAGTGCAACTAACTATATATGGAATTTCATTGGTTTTTTGTCAATAAAATGTCCAGCTAACTATATATGGTCTCTAACCTATGGTTTTTTCAGTGAATATATATATATATATATATTACCTACTGGCGGTCGCCAGTAGGTAGTTATAGTTAGGATTTTTTTCAATGCAAAATCTCAAAATTCTATTGTGAATAACTTTGGCGTCGGTTGACGAATCTGCCTGAAAATGTCCTCAAATTTGCCTCGGGGAGCTCCGGTCCTTCTCTGAAAGTTTGGGGGGGATTTGTCAAGCGGGGGCGAGATAAAAGGGGGGTCCCAAAACGTGTTTTCCCCATGTTAATTTCAATAGGGCGGTCGAACTCACTTTTAGCCCGAACGGCTGAATGGATTCGCACCAAACTTGGCAACAATGTAGGGATTGGTAGCCCGATGTGCCTCTGCTATGTCTCAAGATATGTGCTCCAGTGGTTTTTATGAAAATTAACTTTGAAAAAATATATATTGGGCTACATTGGGCTATATATATGTTAGAGCCCAAATGTAGCCCAATGTAGCCCGATGTAGCCCAATGTAGCCCAAAGATGGCCACCAGAGACAAAAAAAACAAATGTAGCCCAAATATCAGCCAGATGTAGCCCAACTATAGCCCAATGACAGAATGTCCCAGAGTGTTCTAAAGAACAACTAGAGTGCTAATAGTCTTACTTATGACAAAAGTATGGCACACCTGAAGTCATCTTGATTGGAATAAAGTGTTAACACTTAAAAAATTTAATTTGCAAAGGAACAAAATGAGGGGGTTAATTTTGCCATAGAAATTATGATTAGTGCTGAAGAAAGAAAAATTAGGGCACATTTTGAGTGACTTCTCAAATCCTCTTATATTTCATTAAAAAAATTCTGATATGCAGTCTCCCAAGATGGCCACTAGAGACAAAAGAGCCCAAATGTAGCCCAAATATCAGCCAGATGTAGCCCAACTATAGCTTAATGACAGAATGTCCCAGAGTGTTTTAAAGAACAACTAGAACGCTAAAGTCTTACTTATGACAAAGGTATGGCACACCTGAAGTCATCTTGATTGGAATAAAGTGGTAACACTTATTACATTTAATTTGAAAAGGAACAAAATGAGGGGTTTCATTTTGCCATAGAATTTTTACATATATATATATCTATATATCTATATATGTATATATATATATATATATATATATATATATTTATTTATATATATATATATATATATATATATATATATATATATATATATATATATATATATATATATATATATATATATATATATATATATATATATATATATATATATATATATGAAAAAACCATAGGTTTCACACCAGTTATAGTTAGGAATTAGCATTTACAAAACCTATTAAATTCACTGAAAAAACCATAGGTTTCACACCAGTTATAGTTAGGTGGAAATTTTACTCGCATAAAACCATTGAAATTCCCACGTTATAGTTAGTTGGACTCACTATAACTTGCGCGTGCAATGCACTGCTGATGACGTCACATATTACATCACTCATGACATGGTCAGTGACATCACTCATGACATCACTGCTCAGCACCCGCTCAGCACGCAAACACGCCGTCGAGCGCTGGGATCTGCTCGACACCTCCACCCCAGACGTGGCCTTCCTGACCGAGATCTGGTGGAACGACTCCTCGGCGCCCGATATCGCCATAGCCATCTCGGACGGATACAAGATCACCCACAGGGATCGCGCCAACAGAATCGGAGGAGGAATAGCCATCGTCCACAAGTCCACCCTTAAGGTTGCCACCCACGCAGATGACACCCTCAACACGCTGAACACCTGCACTTCCGGATCCACACCGATCCCAACACCACCCTCAGAGGAACACTCATCTACAGACCCCCGGACCCCGAGCTCAGTTCAGCGACTCCATCGCCGACCTCGCCAGTACCCACGCACTCGCCTCCACGGACTACATCCTCCTCGAGGACCTGAACTTCCACCTTGAGAACAACAACGAGGCCAACACCACCACCCTGATCAACAACCTCGCCAACCTTGGACTCAGACAACTTGTCACCACACCCAGCCACGCCGCCGGCCACACGCTGGAACCCGTCTTCTCCACAGGCACCTAGATTGCCTTTGACCACACCACTGAACTCCACTGGACCGACCACCGCTGCATCCATTTCACCTTCAAGAAACCACCCACGCACCACTGCACCCAACAGCTACCCCGCCGCTGCTTGAGCAAAGTGACCGAAGACCAGCTGATCCCCACCCTTACCCAGAACCCACTCACTGACCCCACAAACCCAGACACCGCAGCCTGCAACCTCAGACAGTGGATCGACGACTGCACCAACACCCTCGCCCCGCTCAAGACACCCTCCAACAGCCACGCCAGCAAGAGAGCCACCTGGTTCACTGACGAGCTTCAGACCTCCAAACGCGCATGCCGGAAACTGGAGAAGATATGGCTCCCCGAACGCATACCGGACGACCCCGCAGCCCACAAGGATGCCACCCGCAGACATCACCACCTCCTCAGATTAGCCAAGAGATCCTCCTTCAAAGACCGCCTGGATAACAACGCACGCGACAGCAAAGAGCTCTTGAGCATCGTAAAGGAACTCTCCAACCCCAGCGCCAACGCCAACAACATACCGCCCTCACAAGAACTGTGAGACTCACTAGCCACCTTCTTCCACCGCAAGATCGCTGACATCCATGACAGCTTCAACACCACGACCGCCCGACTACGCCAGACTCCAGCTCCCCTGTGAACACCACCAGCGCCAACCGCCTGACCTCCTGGTCCAACGTCAACAACGACGAGACACGCAAGGTCATGAACTCCATCCACTCAGGATCTCCATCAGACCCGTGCCCACACCACGTATTCAACAAAGCAGACACAGCCATCGCACCCCAACTACGGAAGGTCATCAACATCTCCTTCAAAACAGCGACATTCCCGGAAAGCTGGAAGAACAACGAAATCAACGCCCTCCTCAAGAAGTTCAAGGCAGACCCCAAGGACCTCAAGAACTTCCGGCCCATCTCCCTGCTCCTGTTCCCGGCTAAGGTCATCGAGAAAATCATCAACATGCAACTGGCCCACCACCTGGAAGACAACAACATCTTGGACCCGTCCCAGTCCGGGTTCAGACAAAACCACAGCACCGAGACAGCCCTCATCGCCGCCAGAGACGACATCAGGCGCCAACTAGAAAAAGGCCAAACATCAGCCCTCATCCTCCTGGACCCGTCAGCCGCCTTCGACGCGGTCTGCCATCGCACTCTAAAGACACGCCTCCTAGAAGCCGGAATCCAAGAGAAGGCCATTGACTGGACCACGTCCTTCCTCTCCGGCAGAACCCAGAGCGTACACCTCCCGCCCTTCCGATCCAAAACCACTGCATCATCTACGGCATCCCCCAGGGCTCATCCCTCAGCCCAACGCTGTTTAACGTCTATATGGCCCCCTCGCACTTAGTGGTCCGTCATCACGACCTTAACATCATCTCCATACACTGATGACACCCAGCTCATCCTCTACCTCACCAAGGACCCGCAGACCGCCAAAACCACCCTCCACGAGGGAATGAAGGCCGTTGCCGACAGGATGAGGAACAGCCGTCTGAAGCTGAACTCGGACAAGACGGAGGTACTCATCCTCGGACCCACCCTCTCAGCCTGGGACGACTCCTGGTCACAACCTAGGATTCATCCTCGACTCCTCCCTCTCCATGTCAAAACAGGTCTCCTCCTCCTGCTACAACACCCTCCGCATGCTCTGCAGGATCTACAAGTGGATCCTGACCGAAACAAGAAGAACGATGACACAGGCCCTCGTCAGCAGCAGACTGGACTACGGCAATGCACTCTACGCAGGAATCCCAGCCAAACACCTACGACGACTACAACGTATCCAAAACGCCTCCACCCGACTGATCATCAACGTCCCCCGCGCAGCCACATCACCCCCACCTGAGAGTCCTTCACTGGCTCCCCGTCGACAAGAGGATCACCTTCAAGCTCCTCACCCACGCACACAAAGCACACCACAATGCCGGACCAGTCTAACTGAACAGCAGACTCAGCTTTTACACCCCCACCCGCCAGCTCCGTCCACCAGCCTCACCCTCGCCACTGTTCGCCACTGTTCCCCGCATCCAACGAACAATCTCCGGCGGCAGATCCTTCTCCTACCTCACCACCAAGACCTGGAACACCTTCCCTACCCACCTATGGCAGACCCAAGACCTACTCGCCTTCAGAAGACTCCCCAAAACCTGGCTCTTCGAGCAGTAGCGGCACCCTCTCCCCTCAGCGCCTTGAGACCTTCATGGGTAAGTAGCACGCTTTACAAGTACTCTGATTGATTGATTGAGTGATGATGTCACATATTACATAATTCATGAAATGGTCAGTGACATCACTGATGCACTGATGATATCTCAAATGACATCACTGATGACATCATCCAGTGAATGTGGTTTGGTTCGTTATTTAAATATGTATTATGTATATATAGCAATTTGCATTGAAGAATGAGTGGATATATAAATATAAATATCTGTATGGAGGATTTAGTAGCAGTGTGATTGACTGTTTACTTGTCTAATTTAAAGTGTCTCACTAAATATATTGGTTAGTGACTAAACTGTGTGAACATCTGTATCACTTTGTCAGTTGTTGTGTAAACTGCTTCTCCAGTTGGTTACTAGCTATTTGAAAGTCTATATTAGTTATTGATTAGTTAACTGAGTATTTGTATGGGAGAGTGAATGTGTGTGTGGTTCGGTGGGGGGTGTGTGACTGCCCAAAGATGTGTGAATAGTTAGTACATGTCCAACAAACTAGAAAAATAAATGGCAGTGTATGTGTCAGTTGTTGTTGTTTATAAATAGGTATACATAAGACTCAGTGATTGTATGAGGGACTGTATGGATAACTATATACTTGTAATAGTGATTTTATAACACACTAAGTAAGAGTTACTATCTATATGAATAGATAAAGTGGTGTTTGTATAAGTGTATATATAGCTAAGTAAATGTAAGTATGATCCATTGTTTGCATAAGTGAATAGGATGACTTCATAAGTGAATAGGATGTGTGCTGGTGTGTAATGTCGATATAGGTGTTTAAGTATATTTGATAGTCTTCTATTTATCATTGACTGCATGTAGGAGTGAATCTATAGGTAAGTGATTAGATGTGTGTCACTGACCATGTCATGAATTATGTAATATGTGACATCATCAGCAGTGGATTGCGGGTGCGCGTGATATTGTGAGTACAACTAACTGTATCGGAGGAATTTCAATGGTTTTGTAAGAGTGAAATGTCCAGCTAACTATAACACCCCTAAAACCTATTTTTTTTTCAGTGAATTTCTAAGGTTTTTTAAATGCTAATTCCTAACTATATCAGGCCTGAAACCTATGTTTTTTTTTCAGTGAATTTCAAAGGTTTTTTAAATGCTAATTTCTAACTATGTCAAGCCTGAAACCTGAGGTTTTGTAAATGACAATTTTTAAATGTATTATTTGTTATATTTATTTTTTTGATACTGATTTACTACATTTTTTAAACTATTTATTTTTAAATATTTTATTTTTTAAATTACATTATAATTACATTATACATTATATTACAAAATACACTTTCTCAGAATGAATTACTTTAGTTTAAATACTTTGCCAATAGGCAATAGACATTTAAGTACAGTAGTTTCAGTTGTTGCAATGGGTAATACAATTTCAAACACAATACAACATTGACCTCAATGTGAATTTCTAGTTAAATGCAATTAGTTACTTTATGGATTACTTTTCTAACCACAGGACTGGATCCTAGATTCAGTCCTTGGACATCGCCTGTAACCTTTTGAGTAAAAGCGTTTTAGTTACAGTAGTGATTTTTAAGGAATATTATTGTATTTTAAAAGTTGACACTCAGAATTTTTTTCACATAGAATCACCAATGTTATCCTATGGCAGGAAATTCCTTTAGCAGGTAAGTAGTGCTATTGTCACTTTTTCTTACTCAGTGGTGGATCCTGGATCCAGCACTGGTGCATCTCCTGTAAACAGTTGAAAGAATGCATTTAAGTCATTTTTTTTTTAAATATGTTTTATTGAAACATTTAACATATAGTTACTGTATCGTGAGCATAGGACAATTAGAAAACAGAAGGATATGTAGTCCGTACAAATTCCGTGAGAGCCGTTACATCAGCCAAAGTCCAATGAAGTCAATCATCAATGCACTGTGTGTTCGGCTGTGATGGGAGTAATCCCAGTGCAGCCACAAAATAACAGTCTCTCATCGCATATCGTCGTATGTTGCGTCATCTATCTCACCAGAGCATCCGGCACGCCCGGTCGTGCAGGGGGGGCCCTGGCCGGAGCCCTCAATGATGTTCACAACCCTCCACTAGGTGTTACTATGCGCCATTTTCCCAAGGAGCCGGCCTCGCCGGTCAGATCTGTCGGTCTGCGCAGTGCAGTTGCGCTGGTGTTTATGGGGGTTTCCTGATCATTATCCCAGTGTAATGGAGGGCTGTGGCCCGGGGCGCCGTGTGGCGTGTGTTCATGTACATGTGTAGCAGTTATTAGGGTGCAGCTCAGTCAACTGGGGGGCGACTATCTGCAGAACTAACCTCCGAATCAAGGGAGGAAATAAGAGAGAAATCAGGGGATGAAGTGAACCTGAGTTCAAATGGGGTGAGGGGTGCTGCATTGCGGTTCCTGTTGTCTAAGTCCTGTGTCCATGTATCGTGTGTACGTGAAGTGAAGATGTGTTACACACGTGAGTCGGTGCGCGCGGGCGAGTGGCGGGGGCCGCTGGCTGTGGGGCGGTATTGTTCCGGGTGAGTCGGCCGCACTGTCGGTCGTCCCGTGCAGGGGGGAGGGAGGACGGAGGGTCTGTGGGTGGGGGGGCGGAGAGACAGAGGCAGCATTGCCCCCATGCCCCTACATGTGTGTTCCTGTCACCTCGCTTCTACCCTGTGTCTCGCCTCCCTGTAGTGTGTCGCCGCGCTACTATGAGGGGAGGGGGGTTGAGGAGGAGGGGGGGGGGAGTCGCCCCGCCTGCGTTATCCCCTGTTCTCGGCAGGCCGCGCTGAATGTCTTTAGGATATCGTCCCAGATCTGCGCTATCGGGATGGCTCTCCGTCCCGCGGTCTCTTCCCTGCGGAGGACCGTGCCCTCAGCCGTCGCCCAGTAGGTGAGAGAGGCACACCAGTGTTTCGTCAGTGGTGGGTGTGCGTCCTTCCAATGTCGCGTTATGAGTCGCTTGGCAGTGATCAGTCCCAAATCCCAGAACCTGGTATGAGCCTTGTTCTGTTTCGTCCTTTTAAACAGGCCTAGCACGCAGGTATCCCAGTCGTGCCGCAGTTCAGTGTCCGTCCCCTTTGTCAGGAGTGTGGTCACATCCTGCCAGTACGCCTGAAGCCTGGGGCACGCCCAAAGCATGTGCAGGAGGTCTGCGCTCACCAACGGGCATCGTGGGCAACTGGAGGTGTCCAGCGCGAAGTAACGGTTGATCTTGTCCGGGGACAGATACGCCCTGTGTATTATGTAGAATTGTATAATTTTGAACCTAGAGTTGCGAGGTATGTGGCGGGGGCCTTCCAGGATTCTTTCCCACTCCTTGTCTGTCCAGTCCCTCCCTCTGTCGGCTGCCCATTTGTCCCTCAATGGCTGAAGCGTGCATATTGTGTGGGATTGTAATGCCTGTGTCAGCCAGTGTATCACGTGGGAGCCGTTCCCCATGATGTGAAGGTATTGTATCAGCAGGTGCGTCTGCGGTTCCTCCGTGATGTCCCCCCATTGTCTCATGAGTTCCCGGACCACAGAGGCGTATAGTAGGAACTGCCCTGCCGGAATGTCAGTGTCCTCCACCAGCCTCTCGAACGGGATCAGGGCGCCTTCATTATACAGATCCGCCATCGATTCTATCCCCTCACGCCCCCAACTGTCCAGCTGCGTCGCGGTGACCGCCCCTCCCGGCCTGGGAATGCCCTGTATTGGGAGTGCCGGAGCATAGGGGGTAGCCGCCCGCGTGAGTCTAAGAGCACGTCTGTAGCATTTAAAGGCCACCGTGAGATGCAGTTGTGCCCCACGGGCAGCCGTATTTAAGGGATGGAACATCGCGAGAGCCCCAGCATGTGTCAGGGCCGGTGCCGTCGAGGCCGTGTCGCTTAGGTTTCTTCCAGCGAGCCAGGCCAACACCCATTGAAGCTGCGCTGCAAGGTAATAAAGTTCCTGATTGGGAACCGCGAGTCCCCCCAGGGATGTCGGGGTGTACAGCTTCTTCAGGGCCCCTCTGGGTCTCCCTTTGTTCCATATGAGTGTTCGTATCAATGACTCCAATTCTTTAAATATCCGGGCGGGGACATATACCGGTATGTTCGAATAGTAATAAAGGAGTCTCGGCAAGACAATCATTTTTGTTAGAGTGATTCTGGCCGGGACGTTCAACGGAAGTGTGCCCCAGAAAGCCACCTGGGCTCGCAAGGAAGATATGGCCCTGACCAGATTGCCATCCAGCACATCTGCCGGAGATCGATATATACGAATGCCTAGGTATTTGAAGGTACCCGCGTGCCAGGCCAAAGTCGTCCCGCCTAATTGCACCTCGCACTCCTGCATGTTGGGATGAAAGGGGTATACCCCGGATTTCCCCCAGTTTACGCTCAATCCCGAGTGGGCTGTGAAGTCACGTAGGGTGTCTGTGAGGTCCTGCGGCATCTGGGTGAGGTCCCTGATATAGAGGAGCAGGTCATCCGCGTACAGCGAGACCGTATGTGTGCCGTCTATCAACGTGATACCCCATTCTGCGCCCCGTCTCCTTAGCAACTCCGCCAGCGGTTCCATTGCTAGGGAAAAAAGCAGAGGCGACAGGGGGCAGCCTTGCCTCGTGCCCCGTCTGACTCGTATGGTGTCTGACAGGAGGCACCCAGTCCGAACCCGGACGCTCGGCGTTTGGTAGAGGAGGCCCACCATATCCAGGTATTCCTCTCCCAGTTCGAATTTCCGCCGGACTGCCCTGAGGTACGGCCACTCGACTGAGTCGAATGCCTTTTCCAGGTCTAGGACAAGGCATCCTGACCGCGGCCAGAGCTCCCTCGCATATTCCTGTACCCTGAAGAGTCGGCGGATGTTTTGCGATGTGCTACGTGTGGGTACAAAGCCGTTCTGGTCTGCGTGGACCAGGGAGGGTGTATATTGGGCAAGCCTCCGGGCCAGTGTGGACGCCAGTATTTTATAGTCAGTATTCAGGAGGGCGAGTGGCCTGTACGAACCCAACAGCGTCTCGTCTTTACCTGGTTTCAAGAGGGAGACCAGAGTGGCTTCATTCAGAGAGGGCGGTAGGGAGGAGTCTTCAATCGCCGACTCATACATTTTAATTAGTTCGGGGATCAGGAGGTCCGGATACGCCTTATAGAACTCCGCTGGGAGTCCATCGGGCCCGGAGATTTCCCATTGGAGAGCGCTGCTATGACTACCCGGAGTTCCTCAGTGGTAATGGGCGCCGCTAGGTCATCACGTTGTGCTTCGCGTAGTGCCGGTAGCGGTATGTGGCTGAGGTATCCCTCCGTGTCTGGGGCGGGAGTGGGCAGGTGAGAGCGGTATAGCGCGCCATAATGTTCAGTAAATGCGGAATGTATTCCCTGTTGTGTATGTGTGAGCGTGCCATTGGCCCCCAGCACTTTTGTGACTGATCTGGTCTTCTCCTCCCTGCTGATCAGCCAGGACAGTAGTTTGCCTGGCTTGTCGCCTCTATCATGAGTGCGCGCTGCATGGGCCGCATAATTTAAACATCGCAGCCTCTCCAGCAACGCGTCGTGTCTCGCCTGCGCGGAGTGCAGTTCAGCCCCGTCCCCCCGTATGGAGTCCTGTTCATGCTGCATCAACTCCGCCTCGACCCCTCTTAGTTCACTCTCTACACTTTGTTTAAGGATGACCTGCGTGCCCAGACATTGCCCTCTTATAACCACTTTGAACGCGTCCCATTCAATCTGGGGGTTGGTGGCGGAACCCGCGTTCTCCTCAAAATAATGCACTATGTGTGTGGACAGTGAGTCCCGAAAGGGTGCGTCTAGCAGGAGATCTGGCTGCAGTCTCCAGGTGGGAATAGGGGGTCGTGCGTTTGCCCAAGAGACTGTCAACATATGTGGGTTGTGATCCGAATGCGTCCTCCCCATGTAGTGTGCATCCGTCACCAGCGGGAGTAAGTCCTCAGTGAGCATGTACCTGTCTAGTCGAGTATGCAAGGTATGAGCCCCCGAGTAATATGAGTATGCTCGAGTGGACGGGTTTCGGTGTCTCCACACGTCCCAGAGGTTCCAATGCTCAGCCCAGGCCCTGAGGGCCTTCATGGCACCCACCACTGGCGCAGTAGGCAATGGTGGGAAGGAGCGGTCTAATGTGTTGTCCAGTACACAGTTGTAGTCCCCTCCCAGTATCCAGGGTATCCCATGCCAGTGTGATAGGGCCGCCGATACCTTCACGAGGAAACCCTGCTGGTCCGTGTTGGGAGCGTAGACCGACGCCAACACCAGTTGGCGCCCGTCCAGGCGTCCCCTGACAGCCACCAGTCTCCCCTCTCCGTCTATGTGGGTATCTTCAACGGCGAACGGGATCCCCGGCCTCACCCAAATCAGTACACCCCTCGCATAAGAGGAGAACCCAGTCGCGTGTAACTGTCCGCGCCACCGCCTGCGTAATGTGTGTACCTCAGATGTCGTCAGGTGTGTCTCCTGCAGGAGTGCTATTTGGACCCTGTGTCTCTTTAGGTATGAGTAGATCATGTACCTACGCGCTGGTGTGTGTATGCCACGCACATTCCAAGTGCAGATCCTAACCTCAGTCATCGCAGCATGTCAGGTGGGTCATATCCCCCCCCCCCCCCCAGCCCGTACAGTCCCCCGTACGTCCACCCACCACCCGTCTCAACAACATCTCCACACAAACCTGTTGGGCACAATAGTGAAGACAGCAGAGTCATCGCCAAACTGTAGGTGCAGCATAGTTCAACAAAAGGGAGAAGGAAGAACATGAACTGGGGATAATACCACAGGGTCGGCTGCCAAACGTGCAGCCGTCCAAACACTCTGCCAAGACAGCTAACGTTCAAGTCTGAGGGGTTGCTACACCCGCTACGTGGGGCAAATGTAATACAAACATCGAGCAGTGCATGGGTGCGTGTGCAATCACACATGGGGAAGGAAATGCATGTCGCCGGCTGGCCATCTTGTTGGCTCCACCGAAGGCAGAGCAGCGCTCCCAGCGAGTCATGTGGGACCAGCGTTGCCATAGCTCAGAGTGCGATGGCGGTCCAGACCCACCTGGAGGGGACCCCCACGACAGCATAACCTTTGGAAAATGGACGCCTCTGGCCATCCGTCTGGCAATAGCCAGCATTATGAATGTCTCAATGTCTACTCAGGTTTTCAGGTTTTAATGTCTTTATTTCGATAATAAAATCATAAAAGACAGTTTTGACAAAACATTTAAGAACAACTTCAAAGTCTCTACATTTTACAAAATCTTATAAAAATAGTTAAGTCTAGATGTTTATCAACAAATATACAGTATGTCTAGATCCATAGTTAAAAAGTTATTAAACCATTATTGAGAAGAAACAAGACATTAAATATAAATAATCTTAAAGATACGTTTAGCATTTGCTAAAAAAGCACTATACAGTTTACACATTTTTTTAAATCATGTGGCAGTCAAATTCCTTCTAACTCTGATTGCCCATGCCCAACCTAAATATTTGGCCAAACATATCACGGTAAAATCAGGGGTATTTGTTTTTAAGGCCCAAATTGCATCCGAGGATTTTTTACAATTCATACGTTTGAAGATGGGTTTTAGCCATTTCGAACGAGGTTCTCTATATTGGGGACAGGCAAACAAGAAATGGCCCTCGGTTTCCTTACATCCGGAGCAACGACTACAAAGATTAGTAGAGTTATTGCCCCAAGATGAGGTAAAGGAATTAAGGGGTAATGATCCCACCCGAAATTGATGGTACAATTTTTTGTCCATTGGCCTGGAGATAAGGTCCCAATATGTCTCACGAGCCGGATCCAATTTGAAACTTAAAAAGCGCCCCGTCAGATCTTCAGAACTAGAGGCGTGTACCAAAGGAAGGCGAGTTGAGGCCCAAAACAAACCCTTAAATTCCTTTTTCGAGGGGAAGTTATTAGTGCCTGGCGAGACCCATAGATGACTCAGGCCCATATCATGCAGGCTCTTTTTCACTGAGCGAAGCCAGGGGATTCGATCAGAACCCACAATAGCCCTCACCTCGGTTAGCTCCTTTGCAAAAAGTGCCAGATCCTCCGTGGTCCATAAGCGCCTCCAAGTGGACACTACTCTGTATCTGGCCATGTCCGTTATTGGCGGGCAACCCATGTCATGACAAAGAGGGATCTTTGGGGTTGATTGGGGCAGCCCCACCAAATTGCGAAGAAACCTACACTGGATTCTGTACAAACACGAGAGGTCCATGAAACCCCATAACTCTGCCCCATAAAGTGTAGCAGCATTAATTTTAACATCATAAATTTGTAAGGCGGGGGCAACCCTTTTAGTGATAGATTTCTTTTGCTCACGCAGGAGACAGCCGGTCAGTTGGGCCAGTTTTAACTGTTGGGTCTCTATTTGTGGCCTCCAGGACAGTTGGCAATCCAGAGTGACCCCCAGGTACGTCATCGTGTCAACTTGTTCCAGGTTAACCCTGTTTAGTTGTACACTACTACGTATAGGTTTTTTCCTGGAGAAAACCATGAACTTAGTTTTCCCCACATTTATCTGAAGGTCATTTAGGTTGCAGTATTCCTCAAAGAGATTTAAAGCCCTCTGTAAACCACCCCTCGTCTTTGATAAGAGGAGGGTGTCGTCTGCAAAGATCAACATTGGGAATTTAGTCCCCGCCAGAGACGGAGCGTCAGTATTGGTGGACCCGAAGAATTTCACTACCTGATCTATAAAGAGTAGGAATAGCGTGGGTGCGAGGACGCACCCCTGACGGACTCCTCGTAAAACTGGAAATGAGTCCGTGAATTGCCCTTGTGCCCCCCATCTTACCCTGGCAAAGTTGTCTACTCACTGTGTCCCAGGCGGTGTTTCCGCAGGAGGAAGCTGGCTCGTCGTGTCCATCTCGTGCAGGTGCTCAATACCCCGTGGCCGCCCCCTTCACATGCTCTGCTCGTTCTGGTCGGGAGCCATTAGGGAGGGGGGTGGCGGGAGGATGAGTGGGGCACTATTGACGGGCCGCTAATACGTGTCGCTCCGTCAGCCGAACAGGTCTGACGTTTGCGGTGTGATATCAGGCAGATCTCCCGAGACTTGCGAGTCTGGTATTCCATAGACCGCCTCGTCGTCACTTGGTAAAAAAGAATGCATTTAAGTCATACAGGCAATTTTTAAGGAATATTTTTAGTTTGTGAAAATAGAAACTTTTCTGGTGAAAACCAGACTATGGATTCCTATGGAAGGAAATACAAGTTACTGGTCAGTATGGTTAGAATTAATTTTCAGGGTCAGTGCTGGGCTAAACGATGCAGCACTGGGTTCTCTCCTGATAACAGGTGAGTAAATCGGAATTCGTAGTTCTGCTGATTTTATAGGAATACTAGCAGCCCGCCCCAGCGTTGCCTGGGGCAGAAGGGGGCTGGGGGCAGCATTTCAGGCTTGCGTGCACTCTAACATTTTTAATTATTGTAACTAAATACTGTAGTTGTAAATACTGGTAAAGGCAGATATTTATTTCTGTTCTGTCACAACAATCAACTTTAAAAGGTATTCTTCTTGGTTGTTGGATCGTAAAGGAAAACACTTACTACCCCAATCTTCCCATGTCTCACCCAGGTCTCCAAACAATAGATCGCAGCTGATGAAGGTTGGTGCACCTCTCTACAATCATGAAGTTCCTGAGGGGGGATAGAATGACGTTGGAATCTAGGGGCATATTACCAAGCAATAGCGATAATTATCGCTATTGCTTGGTTAGAGACAAAAATTTACCGCAGCGCTGCGGCGATTTTTACCGCAAATAAACCTTGGTATTACCAAGGTTTAACGCAAATGCGGTAAAAATCGCCGCAAAGCATGAATATCGCTGAAAAGTCAGCGATATTCATGCATTAGCGAGCTAATGCTCTTAGCCATGTTATCCACCTCCCATTGGATAACATGGCTAAGAACTGCTCAGGGCAGGTGTTAGCTTTTGGAGATATTCCCGCTTAGCGCGAATATCTCCAAAAGTTGGTAATAGGAGATAGCGATGTTAGCGACTGTTTTCAGTCTCTAACATCTTGGCACGCCCACTTTGCATCTCATTAGTGATAAATATCACTGACATGCAAAGTGGGGCCCAAGATGGTCGCTATCTCCTACTAGCTGTCACTAACTGGTGTTAGCGGCAGCTAGGTAATAGGGAGATAATTTTATCTCCGCTTTCTTGGCTTTTAAAGCCAAAAAAGCGGAGATAACCCCCCTTGATAATATGCCCCCTAGTCTTGTAATGTGAACAGGAGTGTTACTATCAGCCGTGGGTCTGTGTAGCAGCCCGCCCCAGCGTTGCCCGGGGAAGAAGGGAGCTGGGGGCAGCATTTCAGGCTTGCGTGCACTCCCGCTCCGGCCCCCTGCCCGCTACGACATTGTCTGTGTCCCGGACAATGTCGTGGCGGGCGGGGTCCGGGGCGGGAGTGCACGCAAGCCTGAAATGCTGCCCCCAGACCCTGAGCCTTACCGCAGTTGTTCCGGGCCAACCTCCCGCACCGGCTCCCTCCCGTCCCGTGTCCCTGAAATGCTGCCCCCAGACCCTGAGCCTTACCGCAGTTGTTCCGGGCCAACCTCCTGCACCGGCTCCCTCCCGTCCCGTGTCCCAGAGCCTTACCTGAGCCGCCGCTCCTCCCCAAGCTCCTCACTTCACGCCGCTCCTCCTCGTCATCACGTACGTTGCGGCCAGCGCTACGTCGTGGCCGTCAGCGTCGCAGCCGGCGCTACTTTCAGGGCACTACTTTTTTTTTTAAGTTATATTTTTAAATACTTTTTTTTTTATTTTCTATAGCCTATGTCCATCTGCACACCCTGAGGATTACAACAATGTATTGGGTGTGTGGATTGGCGCTGTGGTTCCCGAGTTTACCTTGCCAAAAGGTTTGTGTTCTCTCTTTATAATAGTAGTATAGATTTTAAAGTTCCAAAACTCCACACTTAGAAGAATTAGCAAGTGAATCCAGTCAATGTTACCCTATGGAAGGAAATTCACTTGGCAAGTTGGGCTGATTTTAGAGGAATATTTGTACGTTTTAAAAATCGACACAAACTTTTCTGGTGAAAACCACACAATGGATTCCTATGGAAGAAAATACAAGTTACTGGTAAGTACGATTAGAATTACTTTTCAGGGTCAGTGCTGGGCTAAAAGATGCAGCACTGGGTTCTCTCCTGATAACAGGTAAGTAAATCGCAATTCGTAGTTCGACCGATTTTACAGGAATATTTGTATAATGGTGAAAGAAGGGGCAGGGCCTGAGGTGACATGTGTGCAAACATGCCCTGTGGCGCATTTTAAGTTGGGAAATTAATTCCTCTTCAATCCTGCGGTACCCTGGGGGCCAACCAGCCCACCAGGTACCTCCAGTATGCACCAGGGAGCTGGTTGCAGAGAGGTATTCAGAGGCCACGTCCCTTTTTACAACACTCTGCAACACAGCTCTGTGGCACTTACTGGATGTACCTGGTGGGCCAGTTGGCCCCAGGGGGCCTCTGGATTGAAGAGGAATTAATTCCACAACTTAAAACGTGCCACATGCGTGTATGCACACATATCACCTCAGGCCACGGCCCGTGGCGCGTTTTAAGTTGGGGGATTAAGTCCCCTTGAATCCTGCGGTCCCCTGGCGGCCAACTAGCCCACCAGGTACTTCCAGTGAGTGCCATAGAGCTGTGTTGCAGAGAGGTGTAAAAAGGGGCATGGCCTCAGAACACCTCTCTGCAACGTAGCCCCCTGGCGTATACTGGAGATTACTGGTGGGCTAGTTGGTCCCCAGGGACCCCCAGTGTTCAAGGGGAATTTGTTCCCCCTCTGCAAACGCGCCAGGGGGGCGCGTTTGCAGAGTGGTGCAAGGAGGGGGCGTGGCCTTCAGCCCATCCCTTTTTTATTTTTGAGAAGGGGGGCTGTGTAGCCCCCCTTCTTTGTCTAATTTATTGGCCCTGGGGACCCCATCCCCCAGGGCCTGCCCCCAATCTTTAATTAAACAAAAAGAAACGGAAGGGGGCCACGTGGCCTCCTTCCTAAGGCCATAATTTGCCCCGGGGACCCCATCCCCCGGGGCATGGCCATTCTTTTTCCTTTTTAAAATTTTAGGTGGGCGGGAGCTCCCCTCCTTAGGCCATTCATGGCCCTGGGGACCTCATTCCCCAGACCCGGCCTTGCCTTGTTTTTTTAATTATTTTTTGATAAATGGGTAGGAGGCCCACCTGGCCCCCCTCCTGGGCCACTTACGGCCCTTGGGACCCCATTCCCCGTGGCTGGCCCTCTTCGTAGGGGGCCATGGGGATGGTCCCCAATCCCCCACGGTCCCAGCCGGCTCCCTGCGTCCTGCGGGAACTGGCATTGCTTTTCCACATGGGGAGCAGCTAACATGCAATCTGCTTTCCTATTTGGAAGAGACAGCAGGTTAACCTGCTCTCTCTTCCAAATAGGAAAGCAGTTTGCAATGACAGGGTGGGAGCCGCGAGGCTCACGCCCTGTCATTGCAAACTACAGTGTCCCGGGGGTGGGCACCCTGGACACTGCAGTAGCCGGCCCTGGGGGGTGGCGGTCCCCAGGGCCTAGAAAAGGCTCCAGGAGGGTGGCCGCATGGCCCCCCTCCCACATTTTGCAGAAGCCCCGGGGGGTGGCAGAACCTGGGGCTAGGGAGGCCTCAGAACGCCCCTCAGTCAGGCTTTGAAGCCCCGGGGTGGCGGTCCTCAGGGCTGGGGGGCCCGTGAACCCCCGCATATATTAAGTTAGAGCCCCTGGGGGTGGCGGTCCCCGGGGCAGTGTGGGGAGGGATTGGGACCCCCACACTATTTTTTTGATGATGCCCCCAGGATTTGGCTTTCCTGGGGGCAAATTTGCATATTTAGCGCGGAAGGCCCATTTCTTTTTTTTTATCGGCAGGATGCGTGTATTCTGCACTCATACTCCCATTTTCTAAATTTAAAAAAAAATGTGGGCCTTTGTGGTCCTTGTGGGACCCCCTGAGCAGGCCTAGGGGGTCAGAGTGTTTCTACCCTGCCCCCTTTTTGCGTTTTACAACTTTTTGGGGGGTTCTTGTGCCTCGGTTCTGCCAACACATCCTGGTTTGGAGTGTTGACAGCCAATTAAAATACAGCTCGTGCACGGCAGGGTGCGCATTGGCTTCGCTTAGGGTACGCAGATCCGTCTGCGGATCCACCGCGCCCATAGATATATAAATAACTTTAACTGTCATTTTCTCAGGAACTACTGAACGGATTTACACTATTTATGCATAAGGCACAAGTCTGAACTAAGGACTACCTATTTGCTAAATTTGGTGTAATTCCATTCAGCAGTTCGGGCTGTAGCTGTGGCTAAAGGTCAAATGGGAAATTGCATGGAGAAAACGCTTTTTTGGACCCCCCTTTTTTCTTGGCCCCCGCTTGATGAATCACAGTGAAGCTTTCAGGATAGGAGCGGACCGGAGCTGGCCAAACATTTTGAAAATTTCTGGAAGATTCGTCAATCGGCGCAAAAGTTATTTCAAATAGAACGTTGCGTATTTCCTATGCATAATAGGTCCTAACTATACCTACCTACTGGCGACCACAGTAAGTAATATATATATATATATGGGATTTTAAAGACATTTATTTTTCAAACAAAGGCAACACCCACTGGGGTTTAAGAAAGTTTGGGACTGCAAGTACCAGAAATCAATTTGGGTCACGCCCACGTAGGCGGAAGTCTCTGCTCACGGGGCGGACTTGGTTCATTTGAAATAAAAGCAAGTGTTCCCAAACATTGTTTGCTGTTGTTTGAATGTCAAGGCTTGTGATCAAGGGAGTCTGTCCCGAAACGCGTAAAGCCAGCGAAGGAAGCGTGTCAGAGCGAGATACAGCAGAGGCTGTTCGACCTCCCTGCAAGAGGCTAAGTTTCCGTGAGGGCCTCCTCACAGTGGGCAACTTCGATGTTGGATGTTTTTGCGGCTGTGCCCGAGCCGCGAGGAGGAACCTGAGATGTTGGGACTGCCTGACATTTGGTACAGGATTGTCTCTCAGCCAGCTGGAGGGGGTGGGGTTGGCACGTAGCTGGCGTTGGGACCCTCGCTGAGTCATCGGCTCTGTTCCAGCCTCCACCTCGTGGCTTGGCGCCTCGTTGTCGGCCCCCTCCGGATCTGGGGCCTCATTCAGGGCCTCCGTGTCTCCACCCACATCCTCACTAGAAACCTGCTGCTCGTCACGTGGCCTGACCTCGGGCTGAGATGTTGATTCACCAGGTGGCAACGTAGTTGCAGTTTCGGTTTCTCTGTCGCCTTGCTGGCGCCTTGGCTCGCTGCTCGACGAGTGATAGAGCTTGAAGTGAGACACGTTGCGAGTCACCTTGTCTCGTCCTCGAGTGGCTGTGATGCGGGTGCCCTTCACACCACTGACTCGCCATGGTCGTCTTTCATAACTGAGTTTAAATTTGCCACCAGTGGCCCGATTTTTTATGAGCACAAAGTCACCTCTCTTGAAATGGGGGGCCACAGCCCTACGTTTCTTGCTGATCTGGTCATAGGCAGCCCGTCTCCTCGTTTCTACTGTCTGTTCATTTATCAGTTCAGGTGCCCACTGGGGGTGATGAGGGATGGAGTCCGTTATCACCCGCCCTAGGAGGAGGTGTGCAGGAGCTACCCCCGTTGTGGAGTGAGGGGTCTGGCGGTAGCTACGGAGAAAAGTGAGAATGGCCATTTCCATGGACTGTCCTTTATCATGCGCGATGCGGATCACCTTATTTAAAGTTCTCATAAACCGCTCGGCCTCTCCATTGGCCTGAGGCCACCTTGGGGTGATGCGCCTGTGACGGGTTCCTAGGGACGAGAGATAGTCTGCAAAGTCTTGACCCTGGAAGGGCGGCCCATTGTCCGTTCTGAGTTCTCTCATGGCTCCATGGGTGGCAATGATTTTCTCTATCTTGGGAATCACACAGTCGGCACTGGTACTGGTGATGATTTCGACTTCCGGGTACTTGGAGTGATCGTCGATCATCACTAGCGTGTGCCGTCCATCCGGAAGGCTGCCAAAATCCATGCTGACCCTTTCCCAAGGGCCTCGGGGCCTGGGTTCCACGATGATGGGGGCTTCACGGGGGCTGTCGCCTGTAGTTTGGCAGGCCGTGCATGTGCGCACAACAGTTTCCACCATATCGTCCATGAGCGGGAACCACACCTTTGTCCGCAGCCGGGCCTTTGTCTTAACCATTCCCTGGTGCCCTACATGCGCCAGCTGAACTACTCGGCTTGTCAAAGCCGTCGGGATCACCAGACGATGCCCTCGCAGGAGGCACCCCGCCGCGTCCTCGTTCAGTTCAGCCCTCACGTGGTACAGACCGTCCATGATTTTCTGGGCCTCAGGTGTGAGTGCCTTCCAGCTCTCCCTGGCTTTCTGCCAGTTGGTCGTCCGGAGCAGATCTTTGGCCCGCTGTATGCAGGCGTCCTGAGCCGTGGCGCTCACCACCTCTTCCAGGGATATGGGGCGCGGGCATGATCTGGCCACGACCCATCGCACATAGGCCTCCGTCTCTTCAGCTTCCTCCATCTCCTCGGGGGTGGCCGCCCGGGGGTGTCGTGACAGATAATCCGCCGGATTCTTTGCCCCTGGCTGGTACTCAATGGTACAGTTGTACTCCTGTAATTGCAAGATCCACTTTTCAATTCTGGGGGGTGGTTTGGATGAGGTACCTGAGAACAGCGACAGCAGCGGCTTGTGGTCCGTTACTACTGTGAAAGGTTTGCCATATACATATAGGTGGAAGTGCCGGCATCCCCAATGAATCGCGATGGCTTCCTTTTCAATTTGGGAGTACCTTTGTTCTGTGTCCGTGAGGGACCGGCTGGCAAAGGCGACGGGGGCCCAATCTATCTCGTCTCGGGCTCTCTGCATCAGGACAGCCCCCAATCCCGCCGGTCCGGCATCTACTGCGATAAGAGTGAAGTGTCTGGGGTCAAAAAACGCCAGCGTGGTGTTGCTGGACAGCGCACTCTTGATGTTTTGGAATGCCCTCTCCTGCTCCGGTCCCCAGTTCCATGGCGTGGAGTCTTTGGTTAGATCACGTAAAGGGAGGGTCAGGTTGGCTAGGTCTCTTATGAAGCGACCACAGTAATTCACCATCCCGAGGAAGCTTCGGACTTCCGTGACAGTCGTGGGCGGAGGTGCATCTTTGATGTCCTTGACCTTGTCCGGATCAGGATTGACGCCATCGGCCGAGAACACGTAGCCGAAGAACCCCAGCTTGGTCTGAAGAAACTCACATTTGTCTCGGTGCAGAGTGAGTCCAGCGCTGCGGAGCCTGCGGAACACCTGTGCCAAGCGTTGGTTGTGCTCAGGAATTGTCCTTGCGTGCACCATGATATCGTCACTGACATTGATCACCCCCGGTATGCCAGCAATGAGCTCTTGGATGACATTCTGGAACACCTCGGCAGCACTGGATATTCCGAAGCTCAGTCTGGTGTACCTGCGCAGTCCGATGTGAGTGGAGAACGTCGTAATGTTCCGGGACTCTTTATCCAGCACGAGCTGATGATACCCCGCCCTGAGGTCCAACTTGGAAACCACCGGGCCCCAGCCATCTCTCCGATCAGGTCATCGATCGTGGGGGTGATGTGTCGTTCTCTTTTGATGGCCGCATTGGGGAGGCGCATGTCCACACATATCCGGACCGCTCCCGGCTGCTTGGGTTTCCGGGTGACCACGATGGGCGATACCCAGGGGGTAGGTCCGGACACCTTTTCAATGATGCCCGCGGCTTCCAGCTTCTGTAGTTCTTCCTCAACCAGTGGCCTCAAATGAAACGCGACCCGCCGGTGTCGCAGGGCCACCGGTTGGATAGTGGGGTCCACATGCAGGTGTATTTCCCGACCCTTGAAGCGGCCGATCCCTTCGAATCGGTCCGAAAAGTCTGCAATCAGTTGCTGCACTGATTCCTCGTGCACCCCAAACGCAAAAGAGACCACTCCCAGGTCTTCTGCCGTCCGGCAACTCAGGAGCATGCCTTGTCCTTCCTCCGACACGAAGATGTTGGCACGCGTGATCTTGTCTCCATGTCGGACTGCTGCTTTGAACTTTCCTCGAATGCGGAGGGGCACGTCCTGGCCATAAGCAAAAACGGTGATCGGAGTGGAGCGGAGGCTGGGTGGAGTAGCCATGTCTCCGTAGAGGGACGCACTCATCAGATTTATTGAGGCGCCCGTGTCCACCGTTGCCATGATGTCCTGATCCGCTACTTGTATTGCACACTGTGGTAGTGTCCTTGTGCGTCGGGTGGCCGTGCCGATCATGTGCACCTTGTGTACGGACCGCTCCTCCTCGTCGTCGTCCATATCACTGTTGCTGGGTCCTCCTTCCGCGCCTTCAGGCTCCGCCACCGCGTGTACTGTCTGGCGGGGCTTGCTGAACTTTCTGGACCGACACACCTTTTCAAAATGGTTCATTTTTCCGCACCCGGAGCATATCTTGCCCCGTGCTGGACATTCTGGCGCCGGGTGTCTCGGGCCTCCACAGTAACCACATGATTGTGCCGAAGCTCCGCCCTGCGGAGTTGTTGTTCGCTTCACCCATTTGGGCTGTGGGCGGACCTGCAGTTTGTTCACTGGTTCCACTTTCATGTTGGCCTGCAGAGCTGCTTCCATGTGGGCTGCCCTGGCCTTGGACAGCTCCTTCGTGCGGCCCAGCGTGAGAATGTCTGGGAGGGGTTTCCCCGACTCCTCCAGAATTCTCTCGCGCAGTTTAGCAGAAGCGCAACCCTGAATGATCTGGCCTCTGATTTCCTCCGTGACATCCTGAAATCCACACGTTAGTGCCAGTTTCTTCAACCGAGAGTGATAGGCGTCCAGCGATTCCTCTGGCAGTTGTCGCGCTTGTCTGAAGATGAACCGTTCATAGTCTTGGTTAGCCATGGGTTCAAAGTGCGCATTGAGTGCGTTTATGAGCGTGTGGTGGGTTTTGGGAGTTGCTTCCGTAAGGGTGCGGGCGATGGAGTGAATGTCCTTGCCACCAAGATGGAGGATCATGGCACGCTTCTGCTCCTTATGGACCTTGGTGGCCTCAAAGAATATGAAGAGCCTGTCCACCCATTCTTTCCACTTCGGTGCGAGAGTGGACGGCGCACCTTCCACCACAAACGGCTCAATGGGCGGAATGTTAGCCATCACTTTGGACGCCCGGGAGGATGTCCGTGGGCAGCCGGGATATGCTCCAGCGGCAGTCGGAGCACCGGACGCACCTCGCGCGACCAATCAGACTCCTGCGCGCTGCAGAGAGATGCAGGCCAGCGCTGCTCACCTGAAGAGAGCCAGGGATCAGAGTATTTCCTCCAGGCAGGCAAAGCGGGGGGTGTGCGGTGGTAAGGCACGAGCACCGCGGACACGTGGTAGTGCCCGCAGCCGCCTCACCCCAACAGGGACACACACACGTACCCCGAGCGGGGAATCGATCACCACCTTCGTCGCCAATTGTTGTGTCGGGTGATCTACGCTCAAGGGACATCTAACCCTGACTAGGCCTAGCACGTGGCCCTAGAATAAACTCAGCCAGACACTGGGAATAAAGTTGCTTGGTCGGTCGGCGCGTGTCTCTGAACGTCCTCTCACGTGCTCGACCTCTTTTTTATTATAGAGCGGTCACATGACCAACTTGTCCGCCCCTCCGGACCTCGGGGGCGGACCCTCGGGAACACAACAAGGATGGAAACGCTCTTAAGCAAGTGTTCAGTTATTGACAGAGCTGCTGCACTCGAACTGACATTCACCCACTTGGGATTTTAAAGACATTTATTTTTCAAACAAAGGCAACACCCACTGGGGTTTAAGGAAGTTTGGGACTGCAAGTACCAGAAATCAATTTGGGTCACGCCCACGTAGGCGGAAGTCTCTGCTCACGGGGCGTACTTGGTTAGTTTGAAATAAAAGCAGGTGTTCCCAAACATTGTTTGCTGTTGTTTGAATGTCAAGGCTTGTGATCAAGGGAGTCTGTCCCGAAACGCGTAAAGCCAGCGAAGGAAGCGTGTCAGAGCGAGATAGAGCAGAGGCTGTTCGACCTCCCTGCAAGAGTCTAAGTTTCTGTGAGGGCCTCCTCACAGTGGCAACTTCGATGTTGGATATATATATATATATATATATATATATATATATATATATATATATATATATATATATATATATATCCACTCCGTATTCAGAATTAATGTATTGATTACAAAGTGCTGGAACAGTGCATGCCTCAAGACGCGTTTCGGACACGAGGCTGTGTCCTTGCTCACTTGATATATATATATATATATATATATATATATATATCCATCCAAAGAGCGCACCATTTGGTGGGGCCACACCAGTGAGATAACTCCTCCTTAAAAGAACGTGCAGCCGGTGAGACAGCATCTCTGCACAGAATTCTTTAGCTGTACGCGTTTATGGCTTGCACCCTTGTTCACAAGCAATTCAGGAAGAGAAGTCACCATTTTATTTCAATCAAGCCCAGCCCCTATAGGCTGCAAGGCATTCTGTTCTTTGTAGTGTTCTCATCTTACCACAGTGGGCTCCGTAATGTTCGCCTGAGTTTTTATCAAAATTAAATCCCAAGTGGGTTGGCATAGAGTCCGTGCATCACATCACTGCCAATATTACAGTCTCAAAAGGAGACCCACCGGTCTTAGAAACTACACAGTAGTGGCTCACGATTCGCCGTTCCGGCAGCGGGCCCCCTCCACGACCGAGCGGGCCGTCTTTAAATCCATTAAAAAAGCGCACCATTTGAAGGGGCCACACCGGTGAGATAACTCCTCCTTAAGGGAATGTGCAGCGGGTGAGACAGCATCTCTGCACAGAGATGCTTGTACTGAGCTGAGCAACATATTTTCATCT
This sequence comes from Lissotriton vulgaris, assembly GCF_964263255.1. Lineage (NCBI taxonomy): Eukaryota > Metazoa > Chordata > Amphibia > Caudata > Salamandridae > Lissotriton > Lissotriton vulgaris. The sequence goes on from NC_141691.1 coordinate 1,389,636,758, forward strand.
TTAACATCTCAGACCACATTTTTGCTAGTATTCTATAACTATTCTAGCTTGGCAGGACATAACTTCTTGACTTGCAGAGAAGAACATGCTTTCAAAGCTGCTCAAAGATCCTTCTATGGTCCTCCATTTCAGTGTACAGATTTGGGCAGATCTGCTCATTTTAACTTTTCTTTCTCTGTTCAAGGTGCGAAAATGTGTGTCTATTTTAAGTTTGCCTTTTAAGGTGAAATGTATGGTCAGTCCTGCTTCAATTTTAAGGGCACTTCTTGTGGAAGTCAATGCTGCTAATCTGGTGGATGTTCAAAGCATATGCATAGTGGTAGGTTCAAGAGACCACTGATTCAACTACCTAGAATTTCGGTGGATAGACTACCTCAGTGCCAAGCATTTCCACAAGCCAATAATTATCACCTTTTTATGGTATCATAACAGCTTGAGCTGTCTGTAGGCAGACCTACTGTTTCGAATACATATATTAAGCTATATACTATGACTATATACTATGATTGGCCTTTGGCCTTTGGTCAACTCCTTGGTCATGATTTGATGGTTTGCTTGTCTATCACAGTTGCCTACTCTTGATTTGCTGGCTTTTTATCCCTCTCAGGAGCATTTTGGTCTCACTGTTCTGATTGGAAGAATCATATAATTCCACAGCATACTTAAAGGGACTCTTTTATGTCTCTTGTTGAGAACTACGTGGGAGTTCATGTGTTTCCTTTCTCTCTCTCTTTTTGCAAGATTGCTGGTCATGCATGCATGTGCAGCTAGACACATGCATTCCCAAGCCAGTGCCAAAACATCCTTTGCAAAGCCAATAACCTAGCCTTTTTGAAGCTGATACTTCCTGGCTTTGTCAATGCTCGATCCAGCTCCATTGAAAGTTTTTTCATCAGCACTGCTTTTTTTAACGTTTCTGGCTGTTACATACAGTAGTTTTATCACAAGTGCTTTCCCCCTCACCTTTAAGGTCATGACAGAATCATTTATTTGCTCTTCATCTTTTTTTGCGATTCGCTTTGTCAAGATCCACCCTCTTCCCTGACTCAATGACCTCATCAGGCAGCAGTGATACTCAGCTCCATGTCCCAACCACTATCAGCACTCGGGGTTAGGGTCCACTGGCTCTCTGCATAGCAGTTTTTCTCAAGCTCTACACATCTATATTCTGTGTCCACTGCATATGTCATGTATAATATATGTCATGCATAATATATGCAGATTTAGGTGGTCTTAGGCTCACATGCCCTGTCACTCCTCTGATCTCATTTAAATATGGGAAACAGTTCTTTCAACTGTACATCATAAGGATATTGTAATTCACAGAAGAGGTGCCATATATATCTGTAAAGCAACAAAACCGAATGCCCTACTGAGATTACACAACTCTGAGGTGGCAACATTATTTTTTAATATGGTTTAATATGGTTAAAGTACTTTATTCCTTATAATGTACTTTATTCCTTATAATGTTTGGCCTTACTTTCTTACCTGCTTTCCAGAAGACTATGTTGCACCCCTCCTCCCATAGCTGCTAAGCGACCGTTTATGGTACCATCAGACAGGCATGGACACTGACGGTTTTATTTTTATAGCATGAATCACGGCCTAGGGCTTATTAAAACGCTAATTGGTGCTTGCGCTTTGGTCGAATTACTTTCTTATTTTTATTTATTTATAAAGTTTTGTATAGGGCGAATATGACCCTAGAGGGTATCAGAGCACTTCACATTATAGGGTATGTAGGATACGGTTGTAAGAAAAGACATTCGTTACATATGGGAAAAGCATGGTAAAGCTGAAGTTCATGGTGGCACATCAATGTAATGGTCATTCAGGCCATTGGAATAGTGGGCAGGTAAATAGACAATAGAACCAATGTAGCTTAGGGCAGAAACTTGTTCATTAGTATTGTTTTCACTTCCTTTTTAGGTCGAGCCTAGTGTTGCAGCGCATGCACTGCTCGCTTTGCGAGGCATGCAGTATTTATTATAGCGTGGAAGCTTTGTGGAAGCTCCGCCCATTCTCTGCCCATCTTTTTCATTGGCTTAGGTCCTAAATGCTGCCTTCCGATTGGATTTAGGCTGGTTTGTCCCACCTCATGACAACCATGTCGTCAGTTGTATCCTTCCCAGGCTACTGGCCCCTTTACTTCCAGTGTTGCATGGTATCTATTTTCTTCCCGTGCCTCTCCCCCACCGCCCCCCTCCCGCAGGCCATGTGTTCTCGCCCCCCCACTCTTGTTGTTCGTGCCTTCTTGCTCCCTGCCCTCCGCCCGCACTCCCGTTTTCACTGCAATAGGTCTTGCGTAAATGCGAGTCCTATTGCATTGCTTTTGGTAGGCACAGGAGATTTAGTGATCTGTCCTAGCTGTGAGTAGTGAAATGTTTTTATCGCCAACCAACAAAGCTGACCACGGGACCTCCCCATGGCACGGATCCTGTAGGTGAAGCACAACTTTAAAAAATGACTGCCACCCAAAGTTGAGCCAGCTCGGAGGCTTTTCACGACCCGGGCTTTGGGTGGGGATAGCGGATAGGTCTGCAAGGAACACCTCGAACCTGGACAGAGTCCAGGGCTGTCAGCAGGCACACCCCCAACCTGTCCAGGCTTCAAAGGCATCTCTCTGTTACTGGCCGGCTTTCTGGACAGACTGGTTTGAGTCTCCTTGCCCAGGACTAGACAGAGCCTGCCCCCTCACCGACCAGTTGGTTGTCAGTCAACCTATGCCTGGGGCTCAGCACAAAAGTATTTTCATCTCCCTGCCTTGTCTGTATGGGACCTTGGCTCCCACACATATCTGTGACTGGAGTGTCCCCCTACCATCAGTAGACGTGTCATGCCATCTACCCTGATGTGTGTGCATAATAATGCTTGCTTGCCCTGTCAGCAAGGAGCCCCTTTGTCCGTCTTCGGATCTAAGCAGAACCCACTGCCCCAGACCACTGTCGTTCTGTGACTCTGTGCATAAAGTCTCTTGCCTACAAGGGCATCCCACCACTACTCTGGGCATGGGCAGAGTCCTAGATCTAAAAGCAGCCCGTATACACTACATTTCTCTTCCTAGGACTTGGTGCATAATAGTCTCCCCTTTGCAAGATACCCTTTTACCACTTCTGCAAAGCCCCCACATAAACACACTCGGTCTTCCACTGCCTTGTACTCTGTCACTGTCTGGTTTGCAAGGACAACTCCATTGGGCATCCTCTTTTCCACCCCGGCCCCCTTGGTCTGAGACTTCTGCTCAGGTGCTCTCAATAGGCAGGCTTGTCATGGCTTTTCGATATAATATAAGTTTGATCATCTCTGTAAAGTGTAGCTCCTGGTGCCTGCGGATATTGGCTCAGATCCTTCTGTTACACTCAACCTGTACCTTTCTGTAGATCAGCCCAGTTTGAACCTATTTGTGAACCACTCCAGCCTGGGCTATTCTGCCACCCGTTCCCATTATGAGTCTCCCACCCAACTGCAAAATTGTCCTTATCCCAACCTCTTCTTCAACCCTCCCTGATCTCAGACTGAAGCTCTTTGCACATCTCTCGCAGCCTGGATTTCTAGTTGGCCCACTATACAAAATCCATTGTTGTTGGTTCTCTGCAAACACCCCGGCAACCGCTACCCGCTGTGGCGTTTAGTGTATCTTGCATTTTTGACAGTATAGATTTTCTTGTCCTTGCCCCTCCAGCACCTTTCTTCTCAACACAAGTATGATCAATCATTTAGCAAATCACCTCTTTGCCTGGACTTGAAAGATTACCTCTCAAGCGGGGGGGGGGGGAGGGGTAGAGTAAAGTAAAGCTTAAACTCAGAATGCATCTGTGACTAATTTTCTCAACTGCCTGGACCTCTGTGACTCATTTGATACAACTAGTGAGAGAGCACAGGTTCACCTGCCCGTTATTTACCATACTCACCTGGACCCATAAATTATATATATATTCAATTTGAACAGGTAAAACCTTCACTCATATCAAATGTTGTTTTAACCATTCAGGACCTATACCATTGGATTTACCAATCCTAGTCACCGGTACCTGTAAACCTAATGGATCAGGGTGTTAGCATAATTGGTAGAAATAGAGCATTTGCACTCATGAAATAACCACAACTCAGTAAAGGTTTAACCTCTTTATCTAAAATCTTTAAAATGTCATAATCCAAGCATTGAATAATAGAAAATTCTTAATTAGGAAAATAACGATTAGGATGAAAATATGCAGAGTTTTTATAAAGCAATCTTTACACATTTGACAAGAGGGTGGAAAGAGAGAAGGAAACAATACAATGACATACCCACATTGAATATTTACCTAGAATGGTGTGAAGAACTAACCCTGGCCATGGGTCAGTTTAAAGGACAGAACCCCAAAAGTGCAGGAACCATAAAGGCAAGCAGGTGCAGATCGGAATCAGGACAGGTAAAGCCAAATTGGATCAGGACAGGACCACCAAGGGCTAAGACCAGCACCCGCAGTTAAAGATGCAATGACTGCATTACTCCCTCTTTGCAGCTAACAGCCAGAACCCGGTAAGAGTTATCGATTTCTCCGACAAAGTGCTCCGCCAGCACTTCAGCTCTCAAACCCGATCTGGGTTTCGAACCTTCTGACAGAGGGCTCCACCAGCATCTCTGCTCCCGATCACTTATTGAGTGCGTTGGGTCAGTGACAGGTCAGCTATTCGGACAAGTCGGACAAACTAACTAGCTAAGCCTACCCTAGTTATACTATTTTCCAGGTCACTGTACCACCCCTAATGTTGCTAGTGTAAGAATCCCCAATTTTGATTGGACAAAAGAATGAGGATAGGTCATCACAGCACACTTAAATTAAACTTTCAGAATTAATATTAATGTTTGCGTTCCCGCCCATCAATTTATTTTCCCACGTATGTTTTATTCCACCCGACAATGAATGTTCTATTAACAAATACATTGTTACAATATATTAACAAGCTTTGTTCCATTTGGGTTCAAAAGTTCATTTTCCCATGCGCATCTTCTGGTGGGTTGTAGCTTGACATTGCTTCAAGGTTGGATGACTTCAGTTCTCTTAGAGTTAGACATGCGCGATGTGGGTTTTCAAAATGGAGTAATAGCATCTCCCAGGCCCAAGATTACGTTACATGAAAAAATAGAAAGAAACAGTTTTAGAACACAGAATACATGAATGTACTGTATACCACTTATTTCTACTCTATTCTCATTACTTTATCTCAACTATTGCATTAGAAATTAGGCAGAACAAACAGCTTAGCAAAAGCAGCAGTGCAAGCTTCATGCATGCTGTAACACAGAGCAGCCATCTTAGTTCTAATGCACAGAAGCAAAAGATTCCCATCAAAGCAAAGAGTACGTCATGTCACGTGAGTGTGACAGAAGCATGCGCAGTAAGAAATCCCGCGTAGCAGCGGCCATTTTATTGCAAGCGGATTAAAATTAGTAAAAGCACATATGCAAGCTTCACTTAGATGTCATGTAATGCAATATTAATAGGACAAACATGTTGGTTAGCGCATTAACGTTATGTCGAGAGGACTGAATTCAAGCAAGTCGCGTTATGTGCAAATCCTTGCTCCATCACTAGCATAATGTTGCCAACTAGATCCCTCTTGATCTAGTTTCTACATCAGACAGACCTGTTGAATTAATTCAATAGGCACCGCCCATGGTTCTGTTTTTGGAGTCTTTTTTTCCTAAAAACCTTTCTTGGGCACAGTATCTTAAACTTTTTAGGTCGAGCATTCGAGACCTATTGTATGTACTTTTGTATATATACTTTAGTATATACTTATATGTGTATGTACTTTGTGGGCTATGGAGATCAGCCCTGGGACTTGTCTGCTTCCGCTTAGGGACTTTTTTGTTCTGTTAAACTGCCTCTATTTAACTGTCTTGATAGAAAATGAGCAGCAGAGGTCAGTAAAATACCAGAATTGCTTTCTGCTAGGGGGCTTTCTTTGTTTATTTTTCTGCCAACTGCCTCTATTTAACTTTCTTGATAGAAAACGACCAGCAGAGGTTAGTAAAATACCAGAATCACTTTGGCATTTTCTAGATTCCAGTCCACAGAAATTGCCTTCCACGATCACCCATAGACAATAATATTTTTTTCAGATCTTGTATTTTCAGTGATATGACCACCGAAGGCCCTGCTTTTATATTAAAAACAGAGCTTTGGACTATACCATTTCCTCCTGAATGGCAATAATTTGCTCAATGTGTTCCCATACCTGGTGTGTCACGCAGTTTGGTGCTTACTTTCCCTCCATGTTAAAGAACAGTAGATGTTTCAGCGCCCAGGCTAATGTGCTGCATAGCTAAATACATATAAGGTCCCAAAGGCGAGACCGAATGCATTGCAAATGCTTGTTTAATGAAGCAGTAGATGGGATTCGACGGACATCCGTTGGCAGAGAGTTCCAAATCTTTGAGGCGATGCCCTAGAAGGCTCTGTAACTCGTTCTCCTTTTGTGGAAAATCTGTGGTTTCAGTAGTAGTGAACTTGCACTTCGTGAAGTTCTGCGTCCCCCTGATAACTCTACCTGTTGTACCAGATATATGGGGGTCTTGAAATGTTGAGCTTTATGAGTCATGCAGGCAATCTTTAACTGTATTCTTGCTTTGTACGGCAGCCAGTTTATGGTTGTTAGGGCTGGGGATATGAGATCATTTATTTTTGTACCAGTTATCAGTCTGGCTGCGGTATTAAGGGAGGCCCTTTGCGGGCCAAATTATATTTTTATATAACAATTTTTTCTGCCATGGTCTCTTCAGAGGGTGTTGTACTGAGACACTGTCCGCGTGAGAAATAAAGAGTTCACAATAGACAGGCAATTTCAATGGACAAACTCACACCTTTCCTCTGAATCAGTGAGGGATATGATGCACAGAAATCGAATAGACTCTCTGTCCTCTGAGTTTTTGTATTCTGTCACACAGACTGGGTTTGGGCTGCCTCACTTCATTTCACTCAGACTTTCTGAAGGAAAGCATGGCACCTGCTTGTTGTGTTTCCGGGGTTGTATTGTTCCAAGGCCGCCTCCCGAGTGAGGGAGTCTCTAGGGAGCAACCACGTTACGTGAGACTATGATCAATCAATGAATCAATCAATCAGTCACTTGTAAAATGCACTACTTACCCGTGAGGGTCTCAAGGCGCTGGGGGAGGGGGGGTGCTGCTACTGTTTGAAGAGCCAGGTCTTGAGGAGTCTTCTGAAGACCAGCAGCTTTTGGCTATGCCATAGGTGGGTAAGGAGGGTGTTCCGGGTCTTGGCGGGGAGGTGGGAGAAAGTTCTGCCGCTGGCAGTTGTTCTTTGGATGCTGGGCACTGTGGTGAGGGCAAGGCCGGCGGAGCAGAGCTGGCGGATGGGGGTGTAGAAGCTGAGTCATCTGTTGAGTTATGCTGGTCCGGTGTTGTGGAGTGCTTTGTGCGCGTGGGTGAGGAGCTTGAAGGTGATCCTCTTGTTGATGGGGAGCCAGTGCAGGTCTCTCTGGTGGGGTGTGATTTGGCTGCCTCGGGGATGTTGAGGAACAGACGTGCAGAGGCGTTCTAGATGTGTTGCAGCCGTCTCAGGAGTTTGGCCGACGTTCCTGCGTAGAAGGCGTTTCCGTAGTCCAACCTGCTGGTGACGATGTCCTGAGTGACTGTTTTTCTTGTTTCGGTGGGGATCCACTTGTAAATCCTGCGGAGGGTGTTGAAGCAGAAGGAGGAAACAGCGTTGACCTGCTTAGTCATGGAGAGGGTGGAGTCGAGGATGACCCCTAGGTTTTGTGCATGGTGGGTGGGTGTTGGGCAGTTCCCAGTGTGGTCGGCCACCAGGAGTCATCCCAGGCTGAAGGGGGGGATCCGAGGATGAGGACCTCCGTCTTGTCCGAGATGGTAATTGCTATGACGTAACAGGGGTGGGAGTTAATAAATGGCCCAGGGCCTTGCACCTCGTGGCAGAAAACGAATGACTATGATGCGGTCTCATTTGTATCAGCCACCTACTTTGCTGCTTGGAAGCAGACCACGTTCTTGGGCCCCGCCACTGCTCTGTCCTGCTGTGGAGGACATCCATACTCAACTGTAATAGATTATTATAAGTGAGTAACACTGTAATCTTTTTATTCCAGGCATTTTTTTGGTGTAGGAAGGCACATGTAATAAGAAAGCAGAGGCCAGGAGTATATCAATATTAGGCAGTCACATATATTATCTGATTAATTAATAATGTTGGATCCTCTTAGTGCATTTCAGTGTGAAAGTTCAGATGCAGGCGTTTATCCCCCCCCCACCCCCCTCAAACCCGGTGCAGGTGTGCTGTGCCCCAAATATACTCCAGGTGTAGTATCACCATGTAGACAGAGCCTCACCAGGCTGGGTCTGTCCCCCCCTCTCTTTCCACCTCGCTTGCTCCTTCATACTGCTTTTCCGCACCAAAGGATGACATCTGCATCAACAGTCTCACTTGTCCAGAGTATCAACAATTCACCCCTTTCTTATTTGATTGCACTGGTTTGTTTCCCAGGGACTAAACTATAAAGCCTCAAATCTCAATATATTCATGAAGAAATGCTCCATCATAACTCACGATCCCTGTAGTATCTGCACTGACACTCAAATATCCCCTCATTTGGGCCATGTTGGTTGCTGCCCTGGTCATACCTCTTTGTTGATTAGCGCTCAGCTCCTGTGGTTGGTAGGTCAGATTCTGACTTTTTCAGTAGCCGTCTTCAGGACTGTTTCAGTCTTTCAAAGCTGTACAAAAAATGTGACCTCCGGAATGGAATGCACCATCCTAGAGCAGAAGACTTCCAACATTTTTACTGTGAGCCTTCCTGAGCAAAATGTTTTCAAGTTGGAGCCCTTTCCAAAACTTTATGACAGACTTGGGGGAGCAGAATAGTCCCCCAAGTCTGTCCTGAGTGCAGGGGGTTGGATTACCATTTCAGACGTAGATTTTGTGTAGTTGATAATTCACACTAGATGTGAGACTTATAAATGAGTAAATATATCTAACAAAAACACGGCTCCTGAAATGTGGGGTGTTGTGAGCCCCTCATGCTCCTGGGATCAAATGCAACTGCACCTGTTGCACTAATGACAGCTGCAGTCCTGAGTAGATGACTGTGTCCTCTGTCTCTTTCACCCCTTCTCCACCCCGCAGAGCCATCACATCAATCTTGGAACAGATTTTCTGTCCCTTTCAGAGTAAAATGAGCTCCAGCATGTTGCCCACCACTTTGTACAAGGGTGCCCTGAGCTATAATGCTAGGAAGAAAAGTGATCCTCCAAACCTCTTTTATAAATGAAGGGAGTCATAATTGTTATGCAGTGGACCTCTCACTTCTGGGCCCCAGTGCCATTGCACCTGCTTCAGTAATGAGATCTTCTGCCTTGCAAAGTGGCAGTCTTCTCTGCCACTTATTGAAAAAATTGGTCTCCGGCTTGCCCCATTCCCCGCTCTTTCATCTCTCTGAGGCTTAAGCAAATGTGTCTCCACTGCTTCAATTTTCCCTTCTCATGGGCAATTGGCCCAAAGCAACACTGGCGCAACAAGGGTGCACTCATGCCTAAAGTAAGCAAGAAAAGATAGTAAAATAGTACTAATTGGGATTTTGTAAATGTCTCACACCCCTGGGACCCTATGCCACTGCATTTGCAGCACAAATGATACATACTACACTGCCCATCTCTCCACTGGCCCATCACTCCTACACATGAGGTGCAAAGCAAGTTGTATGCCCCTATGTGTAAAAAAGAAGGGAATAAATTCCACACGAAAAGGGTCATATTTGGTATTGGCCACTCAGTCGATATCCAGGCTAAACGGGATTGAACCCTGTGGTTGGTCAGACTCTTACTAGATCAATGTTATGGTAATCCTGCCAACCCAGCATGTTTGCTGTCTACCAGTTTGGCATACAACTCGCAGCTGGTCTAAAATTGATGATACACAGCTGGTAGCCTCCTTACTGTCTTCGATGCAGAACCCAAGTAAGGGAGTGGATCTGGAGCAGGAAAGTGAGCGGTTCTTGAATTGGATTCAAGGCACCATGGACATGGTGGCTCCAGCACATAGGGAAAAAGTAAGGGATAGGTCTATGTATGCTCCTTAGCACAACCCCTCACTTCGGAAGAAGAGGCTTCATCAGTATGAAAGGTGATGGTGCAAGCACTATGATCCGGAAGCTTTGAGAAATTACAAAGATGAGTTGGGCTTCTATAAAACAGCTATCATGACTATTAAAGCTGCCTCTTATAAGCATAGGATTGCTAAAGCCAGAGACTTCAAGAAAGAAACCTGTAGGGTGCTCAAAGAATTAAGCCAGATTAAAGATAATGCCCCGGCGAGGACAGCAATCATATGCAGGATTTCTATAAGAATAAAAGTAGAAATATTAAGCATGAGATAAGGAATACTTTGTTGTATCCTTACTCTTTGCTGCCGGCTGTTGTGTCCCCTTACCTGGGCCTGCAGCTAGCTACATTCCCACTTTTGGATCTGGAGACTTTGGTTCACCGGATGACCCATGCCTGCCAGAGTTGTTTAAAGCAGCAATTTTCAGCTATGGGGAGGGGGGTTGAGCTTTTTTTGCTCCTGAACACCTCTTTGGTGGCAGGTAAAGTGCCATGATAAGCCCTCTACTGAAGAAGTTGGGGGTGACCCTAAGAACCCAAAGAACTATCGCCCTGTATCCTTGCTGCCATTCCTGGCTAAGATTCTGGAGCGACATGTCACTAAGACCCTTACAAAATTTGTGGAGGATCAACAGCTGCTCCACCCATGACAATCTGTCTTGGGCCCATCATAGGACAGAGTTAGTAATACTTTCTGTGCTGGATGAATTCAGGTTGGCAGCAGATAAGAATAGATCTTTGCCTCTAATCTAGTTAGATCTCATGGCAGTGTGCGATACGGTCGATCCTCAACTGCTAGTGCATCTGTTGCTGGTTTGTGGGATTACAGCATCTGCCCTTCTGAGGCTTTTATCGTTTGATCGCTCACAGTGGGTACAGATGGGTGGTCATTTCTCAAGGGCAAAGACATTAACCAGTGGGGTGCCTCAACAATCCGCAGTATCCCCCCTGCTCTTTAACATCAATATACAGCCTTTGACTGCAACTCTGGCACAGCTGGATTTCCAACGGTTTAATTATGCGGATGACACTCAGCTGGTCCTGCGGATTGAGAGCTCCACGCAGTCACAGTTGAACGTGCAGAATAGCTTGCGGTTCACTGTTAACTGGATGGCAGCGAACTCTCTGAAGATCAATCCAGAAAATGCCGAAGTGCTGACTATCACTACGAAGGGGAATCCCTGGTTGGGCAGTTTTTGGCCATTTGTGTTCTGTACCAGTAGTAAAAAGTCTTGGCATTAAGCTAGACAGTAGCCCTTCTCAGACAACTACAGAAACAGGTCCCAGTGCTTTCATTTTCAACTATGCGGGCAGGGGTAGCAGCAATGATATTGTCACGTCTGGACTAGGGGAATGCCTTGTACATCGGCCTCCCTAATAAATTGGCAAGCTCTAGGTGACAATGATGCAGCTAGTTTGCTGCTCAAACTGCTGAGAAGGGTGCATGCCACTCCACTGTTGCAACAACTTCAATGGTTGCCGATTAAACAGAGGGACACGTTTAAAGGCTTATGTATTGCACAGAAGACACTGTATGGTACTGTGCAGGTCTATATAAAAGAGTGGCCTGGGGCACTATTTGCCCAGTAGATATCTCCGATTCCCTGAGGCAAATTTGTTGACCTGCCCACAATTTAGTTAAGCTACCTTGGGGGGTTGGGCATTCTCGTTCTTGATTCCTTATATTTGTAATGGATTGCCGGAGAGTTTGAGGAAAAAAGTAGCTCTTCTTCTCTTTCGGAAAAGGCTGAAGACTTTTTTTTTTTAACAAGCTTGGCTGTAACATGTTGCAATAGTCCCACGGTAAGCGCCAAGAGACCTGTGGTATTTGTGTGCCATATAAGTATCATTAACATAACATAACATCTCAACACATGTTGCTTTGAACCAGCAAGGGTAACCTGGGTCCTAATGCTAACACGGAAAAAGGGCTCCCACCCATCATTTTGCTAGCAACACAAACAAAATTGGGATGCACTGCCCTAGTGCCTCTGCACCTGCTGCACTAATGGTAGTGATGGCCATTTAAAAAAATCTAAACCTTCCTAACGGGATTTCCCTGAGAGAGCTGTGTCTGTTCATCTGAAAAGCAGGGCCGTTTCTGCCATTAGGCAGGACTAGGCGGCAGCCGCCTAGGGCGGCAGAAGGTGGGGGGCGGCAAAAAACATGCAGGCAGCAGCAGGACCACGAGCCAGCAGTGCACCACGAGCCTCGGAGTCTGCAAACTGTACATCCGATTCCAGGGTCTGTTCTGCTAGAGCGGACTTGCGTGTGGATGTGACCACAGGTGAGTAAGAAGTTAGAACATCATCATTCAGGCTTGCTGCATGTGACTGCGAACATTTGTAATGAGTCCCTACTTGTAATTTTAAAAGAGGCCTGTGAGTGAGTCTATGAACTCATCTCGGTCCTCACGGCCCCAGAGATGGGCGCACAACTGTGAGGGATATGGATGTTGGTGTGGGTTTCATTTGTTTGTTGCAGCAGCAGGCCCTAACCCTGATTATACTTTTTAAAACAAAAGCCAGGAATGGAAACATGTAGGCAATAAGGCGAAGCTGCTCCTAGCTAGCACTAAAGACTTGCGTGGAGGCATCTGAAAAAAATAAAAAGAAGATAGCGAGCCTCTGAGCCACAAGCTTTGGCAAAGCCAATAGAACTGATGTTAATGTGTAAATTATTTAAACTGTATGCGTGCAAAATATTTAAACTGCATGTGGGAGTGCCTGTGCTTCATGCAATGCCAGACCTATTCGTTTAGCCAATGCTATTATATTTTAGATTCCTGGGCTGTTTCGATAGAAGTTTTTGAAAATATGCGTGTATATGACTCATGCACATTTCCTGACAAAAAAAGCAAAGAAACCTGATGCACAGAAAAAAAAACGATTTTCTTTCTGTATGCAATGCACACATAAAATGAAAAACATAATGTGCAAGAATTCCCTGTGCTTTTGAGATGTACAATAATCCGTCCTGCATTGCAATGGAAGCAGGAGTGGTGCATTAAACATCCAGTAGCAAGAGGTAAGAGAGGGAAATTCTCCTCCGGGCTACTCTGTGGATATTTTGTAGACTTGGCTACAATAGGTCTTTCCGAAGCCAGGCCTAATAAATAAAATAAGGTAGACATGGAGATATTGAACCAATAGGGCTTAGAGAGTAGTGATTGGTGCAAAGGGTGGGCAGAACGGTGTCCCTGGAGATCTCACATGATTCGACCTTCTACCAGAGCTGGGAAGGGTTCGCTCTGGCTGGTTCATCTACAATGATGCTGAGAGAGGAAATGTATGTAGTAGCGTCTGTTGCCTATACAGTGTTCTCCAGGTACATGGAATAATTCCTCTAGCCTGGATGACGGGGGCAATAGAGATTGTAGTAAAAGGGAGGGGGCGGCATTTTTCAATTCTCGCCTAGGGCGGCAAAACACCTAGAAACGGCCCTGCTGAAAAGGAAAAGAATTAGCCCACACAAATCACCCTTTCCTCTGGGCCATCTCCTTGAGGCTATTCATGGACAGGGAACTAAAGAAGAAACAGGCCTTCTCTCCAGGGTACCTACAGTCTGAAAGAAAAGTAAATGTTTGCTAGTGGTTACTCACCAAATGTAAAGGATGTCTGGAACAGAGTACAGACTAATTTATGAAGTCACTATTTTTTTTGAGAGGTGATCTAAGGCTGTTAAGTTTTGGAAAGCTTTCTTTAAATGGATTTAAAAAATGTTTGCACTGGGTACAGTGTAATTATATATTTCTTGAAAGCACTTGTTTCCTCTTAATTGCTAAATCATTCTGTGTCAACCTATCTTATTCTCAGGACCACTGGAACTATGCAATTTTGCTGCTGCTGCATTTTCCACATAATTATGGATTTGCTGCATTTGTGACATAATCCACCATCGGCTGCAAATTCTACAGATTTTAACAAAAAATGTGTTTGTAGCTCAAAGGGATCAAAAGTTACAAAAACGCAATGGTGGCTCGTCCACTAAGGCAGAGGAGCATTGCCTCACTGCTCTTCAAGCAGTGCAAAAGAAAAAAAATGATTATAACAAGACATTATCATTTAATTTTTCCTTGCGGGAATTCTGAGTCAGGTCAGGGTGGGGCGGGGCTGAGCTCGATAAAGTGAGGAATAGTTTGCACTTGCTAAGTGCGCATGACTGTACAGCGGGCCAAACAGAAATCCACCCTTAGCATGTTCTCCACCTGGCTGTGTTGCACAGCCCGATGGAGAACATGCCCAGGCTCCCTGGCACTGCCTGTGCGGCCAAACAGGCCGCTCAGACCAATCACGAACCTACTCTTCCAGGGTTGTTATAGGCTGGGAGAGTCCAGGGGGCTGGGTGCTATCGTCCCTGCTGCAGTGCCGAGTGAGGATGGAGGAGAGGCAGCGGCGGCCAAAGGTAAGTTAATTTAATTTATTTTTCTTCCCCCAGTTTCACCACACCCGTTCTGAGGCAGCCACCACTGCTAAAAAGGCAACAAGACATGTTGCCACGCACTGAAAGCAGGGGCGTAACACAGGCCCCTGCAGCCCCCGTGGTGCGGGGGGGCCTCACCCTCCAGGGGGGTCCGTCAGCACCGCACTTCTGGTGAGCTCTAGATTGAGTCCAGAGGGGGCCCCTTCACGTACCCTGCAGCGGGGGGCCCTCAAGGTTTGTTACTCCACTGACTGGAAGGCGCATCACAAAGGTTGACAGTCACCTCTCTGTTGCTTATTGCTGAATTTGGGTGTTTATCTGGCAATAATGAGGTGAAACATTTGCCCACACAGTGTTAGCATGTGTAAAACCGATAAAATAAAGTAGTAAGACTTTCACAAAAAGTGCTGCATTAAGCCGCATATGTTCGCTTTTTTTCTCTGCATGATTTAGTCAACCCTGCCAAATATTTTTTTCCTTCCCATGCATAATTCCAGCAGCCTTGCTTATACAGTGTATAATACAATTTTTAAATAATGACTTGCATATTCATAGTGCTTTTTAAGGCGGACTGGTGGAGAAGTGTGGCCCAATGTGGAGAAGTGTGGCTCAATGATTAGAGCGGCAGACCCTGATGCAGAGGTCTAGCCCGGGACCAGGGTTCAATTCCCTGCCTCGGCGGGTCTTGGGCTCAAAATTCCACGGACCTGATCATTCTCGCCTCAGTGCCTATTCCAATCATGCAGTCCCACTCTGCAACTCTGGGCAATAGCTTGCTTAATCTCCACAACGGCCCCCACAATGCTAAGGATGAGAGTGTGTGAGTCTTGTCCTGAGGCGGAAGCCGGGACTGCTGTGTCATTAGCAATTACGCCGCAATTTTAAACCTTGCACGATCTTAATTATTATTTGCACTAGAAAAGTATATTTTAAAACTGTAACCAATTTGTAGGATTTGCAGACTTACTTGCTTGTTTTAGCCCACTGCAGCCGACTAAACGCTGCGTGGGTTCGACTAGGTTCCTTGGCGCCCGCCATCTTAGGGGGGAAAATCAGCGAGCGGTCTAGTGCTCGGCCCCTCGCGCAATACACTACAAAATGGTCCCCCACAACAGGGAGCGCAGTGGACGGGCGCAGCGGGCGCGCCGTCAGCGCGCCGAAGGCGCGCCTAAGGCAAGCCCGTCTGCGCCCGTCCGCGCCAGTACGAGACATGGGGCACCTCACTCTGTACATTATCTGCAATATACCGCCGCTGACCTTTGCCATCTGCACAGAGCGTTTCAATTATCTGATGCAACCATTAGGCCTCGCCTTGACAGACTAGGTCTCCTACAGCAAAGGGATACATTCCCGGAAATACGTCGTATTCAAAGGTACAACAAGGCAATTACTCTACATAATCATTTGAACTTTCGTGTGTCCTACTTAAACACTCGCTCCTTAATAAAACATCAACTGGAGATTTTCACTCTACTCTCCTCTGACTTACCTGATATACTGTTTCTCACGGAAACATGGATAACTCCGGACTCGGCTCCTGACATATTGGCCGCTATCCCCTCTGATTATTACATTCTCCACTCCGACCGTCCGGCTGGAAAGGCTGGAGGAGGAGTGGCTGCTATTATTAGCCGCCAACACCATTTCACATCGCTTGATTCCCTCAACCTAGCCGCTGCAGATAATTTAGTGATCAAACTTGATTCAGATCACACATCCTTGATCTGCGTGGTCGTTTATAGACCCCCTCAGATCATGCCTCTTTTCCCCATCACCTTGAGTGAACAGATAGCTAACTTAGCAACCAAATATGCCAATATTCTGCTTATCGGCGATTTCAATTATTGGTACGGCGACCAAGCTGGCGGCCCCCATTCACTTGAATTCACCAATCTTCTATCTAACTTTAACCTTAAACAACATATTTCCACACCTACTCACAATAAAGGCCATATACTGGACCATGTATGGACAACAACTCCGATCATCTCCGCATTACAGGTAGCCCCGTGTATATGGTCCGATCACTGTCTAGTTAGATTTCACCTCACTCTGACTATCAGGAGTAAATCACCCCTGGTCGAGGGTGGGTCGGCTAGATCTTGGAAATCCATTGATCTATCTGAATTTAATAACTTTCTGGCCGGATCGATACCCAATCCGGACCAGAACGTGGACCTATTGGACACTCAGATCTCCGGCTGGTTAAAAACAGCAAGTGATCGGTTTGCCCCTCTCAAAAAAATCAAAATAAACCGGAAGGCAGATGCCCATAAATGGTTCTCCCCCGAACTAAAGGAGATGAAACTATCACTCCGCCAAAAGGAAAGGAGATGGAGAGCTCGCTATGACCCTGGAGACAAACTCCTTTATAAATCAGAGCAGGCAAAATATAACATAGCAATTAAATCAGCCAAGAGAGATTACTTTTCCTCCAAGATCCTAACGTCCACAAACAAATCAAGAGAGATCTTCTCAATAGTGGATGAACTATCCAACCCTGATAGAGTGACATCTAAACCTACCCCTACACAGGAATTATGTGATAAATTAAATACATTTTTCATAGAAAAGATCATTACAATCAAAGCCAGTATTGTTTGCTCTTCATCAGCCGCGATCCCATCTGACTCCTTCACGAACAATCGTACCCTGGATAGTTTTCCAACGATCGATCACGAATCTCTTATCTCCTTGATGTCTAAGGTTAAATCGGGTTCTCCCAGAGACTGCTGTCCCCCTCATATATTGAGGGAAGTCTTCTCCACCATCCCCCAACCTGCTCTCTCCTTATTAAACTTATCACTCACCCAAGGCTGCGTCCCTAAATCATTCAAGGACGCTACAGTGGTCCCTCTGATCAAAAAGGTTGGTAGCGATTCAGCTGACCCGTCCAATTATCGCCCCATCTCCTTGCTCCCATTTCTAGCCAAGGTCTTGGAGGCACATGTCGCTAAATCCATGTCCACCTTCATAGAAGAGTCTGGACACTTGGACCCCCACCAAGCAGGCTTCCGTCCAGGTCATTCGACTGAGATGGTTATCTTGGCAGTGTTGGATGAGATTCGAAGGGAGGCTGACATTGGAACCCCCCAGGCCTTAGTCCTCTTAGATCTGTCAGCCGCGTTCGACACGGTGGACCACAAGATCTTGGTGGACCGTGTCGGATGGGCAGGCCTGCAGGGCAGGGCCTTGAGATGGGTTACCTCATTTCTGGAAGATCGCTCACAGGCGGTTCGCCTGGCTAACTTCACAGCTTCTGAGTTAAGTACCACATGTGGGGTCCCCCAGGATTCTTCCCTGTCCCCACACCTGTTCAACATCTATCTACTCCCCTTGATCAAAGCCTTAAAACAGAGGAAAGTAAAAACATTCAATTATGCAGATGATCTGCAGCTCTCCTTTACAATAGATAATTCTATCGAATCTATAACCAACTTTCAGGACACTATGGTGTTCATCCGTCATTGGATGGATCATAACCATTTGAAGCTAAACCCTGGAAAGACGGAGGTACTGCTAATAGGAGACAGTCGCATCTCTTGGGGCCCTCATTACTGGCCGACCGAACTGGGGCCCTTTCCTAAACCCTCCTCCTCTGTAAAAAGTTTAGGAGTGATTATTGATGGAGACCTGTCCCTTAACACCCAGGTGGGAGCAGTTGTTTCTAAATGTTTCTTCCAACTACGTAAAATCCAGAAGATACATCACCTGCTCACCCAGGCAGCACTGATACAAGCTGTGATTGGCCTAGTCCTGTCGCATTTAGATTATGCAAATTCAATCTATCTAGGCCTTCCCTCTTTTCAGATCAAGAGACTCCAGCTTGTGCAGAACCAGGCGGCACGTTTGATATATCAACATCCTAAGTGGCAATCGGCCAGACCTCTGATAAAAAAGCTTCACTGGCTCCCACTTCTCCAACGTGCCACCTTCAAAACCGCCTGTCTCACATACAAGTCCCTAAACTGTCACAGTCCTATGTTTATTAACAGCTTAATCGTGAGATATATCTCTTCCCGTGACCTCCGCTCTAAACATCAAAACTTGCTGGTCAGCACAAAGTTTAAACGCAAACGGCATGGTGGAAGCCGTTTTGGCTACCTGGCGCCACAACTTTGGAACTCACTCCCATTGGAGATCCGGTCCTGTCCCCATCTGCTCCAATTCAGAAAGCAGCTTAAGACATGGCTGTTTACACAGGCACATGAGTAATTCTCTCCCACTGCTACCATTTCAGATCAGGCTACTCAGTACAGTCTCAACAACGCCATGAAACCTTGGTCAAAGTGCGCTTTATAAATTGGTTAAACATAAACATAAACATAAACATAAGGATGCCTGGCCTCCACCTTGGGGGTGCCCAGGAGTGGACGCCTCACAGGGAAAGCCAGGATGGGTTCCACAGTGGTATTCGTACAAGCGCCTTGAGACCCTTGCGGGTGAGTAGTGCGCTAAACAAGTATCAATTTACATTTTACTGAGACTTCATAACATAATATACACAGGTCCCGATTTCGCACTGTGCTAACCAGGATTCACTTGGCACTGCAGCAGGGACGATGCCACCCAGCCCCCCAGTCTTACAAACAGCAATCTGCAGTGATCGCATGAGATTCCCAAGGATGAGATTAATTTGCGTTTATTTTTTGTTTACTGTATGTGCATTATTTTACATGCAGCTGGCTAAATGTGAAAAAACATCAAAATACTTACAGAAAATGTTGCTCTTTCAGTTTTAGCAACTTAGCCATGTCTTTGACCCCGCCACCATGGCACCAAGAATCACAGTTGTCATACTTTTATATGCATTTTGCCTTCTGGATGTAAATGAAGACAGCCTGGAAATGCGATAAATGCACTTCCAGGCCATCTTCATTTACAATTATTTACAAAGGCATTTGCACCTCCCTGGGAACATACCCAGGGCCCCCCGGTAGGGAGGGGGTGTGCCCCACAGTTTGAAAACCTCCGCCCTAGAGTATGTCTCAGAAGAATATACTGCTTGGGGGCTAAATTGTGGACTGTGGTGTGGTACTGGAATATTGTGGTCAGAATAACTTCTAACATAAATATTGTGTTCTAAATATCGTTTACAAAAACATCACCGCCCCATTGGACTTAATAATAGAATAATGTACACTAAATGTAATGATATTTTTGTAAATAATATTTGTACCATGATATTTATGGTAGACAATATTTATGTCTGTGATAGTCTGACATACAACGTGGATGATGGAAACAAGAGCCCTTAATTTTAACGGATCGAAACGCCGTCGACAATTGAAAGCACCTTATACATCCCAAACCTTACGTGTACTTTAAATGTAAAGGTGTTTGTTATGTTTTGTTGTATCTTGACAATGTGCAATTACCGTTGCAACAAACCTCAAGCTATTTGCCTAAAAGCCCTGTGTTTCAGTTTTTGTCATTCACTGTATGTTGCACATGTGTTAAGTAGGGTACAGGCTTGTGCCCCACTTTGTTTATTGCTGTGTAATATTCATTCTTACTGTTTGCGAGTAAATATCAGACCTCTGTCCGGCTGGGCATGTCAAATCAATATAGTAACGACTGAGTCTATATTTATTGTTCTATGGTATACCTCCTATAAGGGACCACTGTTGTCTAAAAAGAACTTAATTTTAAGCATTGCTTCCCCATTGGACCACACTGAGGGAGCCTACATTACTTAGTTTTTTGATGTAACACTTGAGGTATTGTTTTTAATATTGAGTAATTTTATTAAAGGTTTTGTTTATATTATATAGGAAGAAGTGTAAATATCATGATAAGAAATAGTTTTATCTTTAGACAACACAAAAAGTGATATTTGTTTTAATGTTGTTATTGTTGGGGTTTTAATTAACTGAACAATAAACTTATTTTGTACATTACTTAAATTATCCACATTTTCTTTATTTCTAATGTGTAAAAAATGGCTACACTTAAAAATTGGCTGAGCACTGCTAGTAAGTGCTGTACAAATACTGCACATTTATAGGTGATTTATAAAACAGCTGCACAACATCTACCGACTTCCAGCTTCATCCACCATTCTGTCATTGGCTTTCCATACCACCTACTCAGAATAGAATGTGATGCAACCAACAGGATCACCCTCTGATTTGCCCCAGAGCTGGTAATTATTTATTGCAGATATGTATTATATTGTCTCCCCAGAGCCAAGGAGCAGTGGAACCCTTTAGAAAGTATATTTTTATTCCAACAGCAATGTCTTGAAGACACTGTGCAGTGTGAAAACTGTTGCGCTTATTCACAAACAATAGGGCAATAAAGCCAGAAATATTTGCAGCTGGATTTCTCCAACAATTGGAACAAATTTCCAAATAGTATAGGATAATCCAATAATCCATTGAGTACTCCTGAAAATAGTTACAGTTTACCTGAAGTACTGACATGCTCAAAATTATCAGAATGTCCACAAAGTGCAAAATACTGCTTTTGGGAATGTGAAGCAAATGTACATTTGCACATGTCATATTCTTGTTTTCTTTTCTCTGAGGGATATTTTACCATAAAACAAACTCTTCTTGCGCGTACCCTTATTAATTTAGAGGTATTTTGCCAATTCCCACAAAAAAGCACTTACTCATACAATTGTCAGCAGTGTGTGTCAGCATTTCCAGAATGGAAAACTATCTGCACAGGATATTTGATTTGCATGTGTGTGCTTGTTCGCCTACTAATGAAGACACACCTGAAAAATCTGCCCACACTCCAATTAGAAGAATGAAAATATTTATCAACATAAGAAAAACAGATTTCTGAATCATATAAATAGGCACAAAGGGATGTCCAAGTACCTCAACTGAGCATAAGCTGAACAAGCAGAGGTAAGAAACAAAATTATTGGAGTTCCTACACAGGGATTGAATAGAGATAATGTGATGAGACTGAAACAAAGGTGTTACACAGGTGCTGGATTCTGAAGTCAGAAAACGTTTACATGCAACTTTCAAATAGATACTGAAATGTAAACTTTCTCTGCCTAGGAAGCTACTCATCTCAAGTGCTTCCAATCTCTAGACATCATAGATGGACACAATTTGAAGGCATGGTTAGCAAAAGCAAGAAGATGGCTATAGCAGTTACAGTTACAGTTGCACTAGGATTTTTTTTTTTATCTCACATATCCACGAACTTGCATTAACTCTGAATTGGCGATACTGGAAACTTCACCATGCTGTTACAAGTTCAGTAGTTAAAAATCTTATTTCTGAGGATAAAAGTATGTCAGTCCTAATACTGTGAGTCAAGGTTGGGATTTTTCCCTTGCAAATGAATTCAGTTTTGTGCCTAAATTAAAGTTTGAGGTTTTTTGTATCCACATTCCCCGGTGCATCTGGTCCTAACAGGTGTGCAGATTTGGTTTGAAACAAGATAAAAGAAACCAGGATGTGATGGAGATGGCCTGCAGTAATATGAATTTGGGATGATAAAAAAGAAAGCACATTGTACCTTTTTTTGCATTACACAATTGACACATAGGGCAATATGACACGATATTTAGAGAACCAGATGATGGATGATAAAGTGCAGAAACCACCATAAAAATCTACATCTCAATATTCAAAGGCCAGCAATTTAGCAATTAAAATGCTAAGTACCTCTGAATTGGGTCGAACTGGTACAGATAATAGACCGGGGCATCAAAATAAAAGTAAACCCCATTAGCTAA
Organism: Lissotriton vulgaris; assembly: GCF_964263255.1. NCBI lineage: Eukaryota > Metazoa > Chordata > Amphibia > Caudata > Salamandridae > Lissotriton > Lissotriton vulgaris. The sequence goes on from NC_141691.1 coordinate 1,389,659,008, forward strand.
TTAGATAGCTAAAAAGTGGTCCACATCTGAAATCGGAGCAGTTTTGAACTGGTAAAGAAATGTTGTGTAGGTGTTTTCAAGGTAGGAGAGACTGCATGCATTTGTGTTTGCTAAGGCACCAAACACAGGCACAAGTTCACCGCCTGCATGACCTTAGTTACGAACTGGATAATTGTCAACTGTCTCAAGCTAACACCAACAAGACAGAAGTAGTGATCTTCGGCAAGAACACATCATGGGACGTAAACGGGTGGCTGGTTGAACTTAGAATCAGCACCCATGTCAGGAACTTCAGGATAATCATGGACAAGTCAATGCTGTTACTGCATCATGCTTCCATATCCTGTAGTTCAGGGCACAAGTCGTAAAAAAAGAAGTGGGGGGACGCTGACATCACGACCGGAAGTGACATCACGAAAGGTGCTGAGCTCCTAGTCCCAGAGAGGCCAAAGAGTGAAGTCCAGCTGTTTGGCAGGGGAGACGGTGTCCCCCGGGTAAAATAAGTGGGGGGACGCCGTCCACCCGCGTGGTACCCTGACTCAAGCCCTGCTGTGGTTGCTGACAAAGATCTTCACATGGCTCCTAAGTAACACTACAAAAACTGTCACTCAAGCTCTAGCCACAGCAAGTTGGACCAAGGGAATACCCCTACACTGGGTACACCAAGCAACTCCGTGGAAGGCTACAAACCATCCGGAACTCTGCAGCCACACAGATGCTCAACCTCCCACACAGAACTCATATCACACCACACCGCATGGAGCGCCACTGGTTCCCGATAAACAAACACAGTAATTTCAAATGCCTCATACACACATCCAAGGCACTATGCCACTTTGGCCCCACCTATCTGAACAGTCCCATCTCCTTCCACTATCCCCCCAGACAACTCCGCTCCACAGAACTTCTACTCGCACAATCCCACGCATACAGTGAACCAGATCCAGGAGGATGAATGTTCTTTTACATTTCTCCTAAAGAGTGGAAATGACCTCCCACTCTACATCAGAGTCTCCTTCTCTCCTGAATTCTATAAGAAGTTAAAGAACTGGCTTTTCAATTAACCAACCTACCATATGCAGGCTAGGCCCACACTTGCTCAGCATCAGGATACCCTCACGGGTGATAGTGCGCTTTATAAATACACATAACATAACAGAGGCAATATTTGAGATAATATCGGGGAAATCAACAGTCAAAAATGGCCCACCAGTCCATAAAACAGGCCCACACTTCTAACCCTGCTTGATTGCCCCATAAGCCAGTACCACTCATTATCTAAAATGATTTTACAGCCTTCTTTGTCCTGTATTTCATGACTCTACATATTGTCATTACATTTGAGCCTTTAGAGCCCAATTTTGCAAAGCTCTTTGTGCTTGTAAATTCTGATTTCATGTGCACATAGCCTTTTTTACCCTGTATAGCCTTTTTATGAGGGTAAAGAAACTTTTTCTATTCATAACAAAGGATTTACTTTTGTAAAAACATTTATTCAAACATAATATTAACACAGTTTGGTGGAATGTTATGATGTGGTAAAGTAAATCTTCTCCTAGAGATAGGGAGGCCCTGAAAAGTTTGTGTACACTCATCGGAACAAATTAGTTTTATATTCAAAACTGGTGATTAAACCCAGAAGACCTCCCTTTCTGATGACCCTCCATTGGTGACATTCTTAGCCGCAATGCTGAGATTGAAGAGGAAAAAGAGAAGCTGTAGGCTGTGGTCATCTCATTGTAGCCAAAGCCCTGGCTCATGCAAGAGATCCTATTTTGTCCCAGCAGCACAACTTCCTATTGCCCTGGGAAAAGTTTCTAATACCACCTTTACTTTCTAAGAACAAGAGTATGGGTTTTGTACAAACTGCTATCTTTGGCCATGAGGGGATTTCCTAGAGTGGAAGGTGATAAACATTAGGCCAAAAGGTTTATCATAAAATGTCTAACAAACTAGCCGAGAGGAACCAAATGGAGCTTAAGGATGCAACACTGTGATAAAGGGAGTGTTCTCAGTGTAGCTGGGGGTGGAATGCAAGAACAACTGATAAGATTGGACCAGGCTGACTGGTGCACACTGGGTCACATGACCAGGCTGATCACGAGGACCTGACAGAAGATTGATCATAATGTATTTAACCCAGCCTTCTTCTTTACACCTAAGACTCAACACATGCATGGGGTTAGAAGACAACAACCATTTTTGATATTTACATAATTGTTTCAAACCTCCATGGATGGGTGCCATAAAACAGCTACGTGATTTAAATGATAATACTGGGATAAGTGCTGCCTTCTAGCATCTGGATTATTAAACGCTAAAAGGAGGTTGTGATAATCAGGAGGGTGGGGGAGATTGTTAATCTCAAACGAGTACACCTTAAACCGCATCCGCGGTCTGGATATGTTGACAGTCTATCTTCCCTTTAGTAGGTGGAGTACTCTTTCACATGAGAGCGACTGCGGTAACTGCAGTCCTCCAAAATATCAATTTGTGCCTCCCAGTGAATAAAACCACCTCAGCCATCTAGTTCAAAGGCTCTAGTTAGATTGATGGACATTGCAACTAATAATCATCACATGCAGTCTCTAGCTCCAACTTTGTGCTAGTCCACTCTGCCTAGGGATTCTCCATTTAAAACATAGCAAGCACACCATCACTCGCTTCTTTAAGGAGTACAAAATACCTTTTGTAAATACCAAAAGTTGGTGAAAAAATGCAGCTCATCCAATTTTTTAGCAGGTTACTAGCTACCATATCATTCCTACCAGAAATTCAACGAAGCGCTGACACCACCAAATCATTGGAAGAGAAAAGGTTACCTTCTATTACTCACTCAAAAAAAAACTCTAGGGAAATATTTAAGGAGAAGTTACACTGAGGCCATGTAACAGTGATCAACAACTGAAACATAGCACAAGGTCGGCTGTAGCGCTGGTAGCGCCCAGTGCGGCAAACTTTTTTTGTGCCCCCCCCCCCCCATGACCTCTTTCTTGGATTTCCTCACTACCACCCACAAAAGAGCCCCTAATCTCTCCATAGCCCCTCTCTGAAATACAAATCATTTGTTTTGAAGCGCTGGTAAAGACTGGCTTTACTAATCCACTCAGCCATCCACATAAAATATAGATCTGCTCTATGCAGCAGGCATATTAAACCTCTGTGCTACCTTATGGCGAGTGAAAACTGCCACTAGACAAAACTCGGGTCTCTGTCTCTAGCAGGAACATTAATCACAAGAGTTATCCTGACATTTTTATTGTTGCCTGAAATCTGGACCCCCAAGGAACTCTGGAGCAGGTGCTTTTAAATCATATGTTATTGCTAAACAGAGTGCCCCCCCACTGAGGTCAAAGCCCCCCCTCCAGGTCAGCACCCAGTGTGGCCGCACTGGTCACACTGCCCTAAAGCCGGCCCTGATGGATCAAGAGGTGCAGTATTGTCATAACCTCCAAAGATGGTTGGCAAACGTTTTGGTGTGGGCCCAATGTCTTACTCCATTTCTCAAACGTTAGCCCATTCTGAAACTGCCCTTATCCTCTCATGCCTTGGAAACCCATTCCAACTTTTCCAGGGAAACCTAACCAATTGGAAATAGAATATGGGTTTCACCAATCAACGATCAACAATGAAAATGGGTCCTTCATGCGACCTCTTAGCGATGTATCCTTGCGGTTTAAGGTCACATTTTGTGCTGTCTGCCTCTCACATTGCCTTAACTCACTATTGCTTAATGTGCTGCTTGGACCACCACATTACCATGTCCATCAGACTGTCGAGTGTCATTTCAGCTTCTTCCAAGGCTGCTCCTATCCCAGCATGTTCTAGTGCATGTGCCCCAGCCCAGACTTGACCAATGTAGTCTTCTTGCACTGACACATTTCTAAATAGTAAGTGGGCACCCACTCTATATCTTGAATATAAAGCTCATGTTATTTAGTTTTCATACTAGGCATGCTTTCCTTGGTGATCCATACCTATACCCAAAGACTCTTGGTGGAAGCTCCCAGCACCATCCCTTGCCCCCGTCAGCCTGATCTGGCTCTGATTTGATCTTAAACTCCAATCTCTTGTCTTCCACCCAACTGTCTTTAAAGAATCAATGACCCTCCTGTTGTCTTTTGGCCATTGCCATCACACTCATCCTCAGTGGCCTGTAGAAAGTCAGGACATAAGTGCAGGCAAATAGCTTAAACCTCAAGATGGATGGCAATACTTTCCCACATATCTGGAGCCACCTTTCTGCATCTTTCTGAAACACCCAACATCCCTGTCTCTGGGAACCTCACGTGTAGTTCACCCCTAGACCTGGAATTTTCTAAGAAAAGTAAAACTACTAGCCATACAACTGCTCATGATTTTGCTTTCCCTTTTTTGCAATGTCTATTCCACAATTAAAGCTGTAGCACCATCCATCAACCATTAGTGTTGTTGGACCCGGCCTCGTGGCGTGGTCCGACCCCTCCCGCATGGCGGGTCCCGGACTACTGCTACCCCTGTTCCCCGGACAAGAGCCGCACCTTCCGCCCCTCCGGGCCACCCCCCAGCTCTTCCCCGACGGAACCCAGACTCATATCCGCAGCCCTCTCGGCTGGCCCGGGTCCTTTCCCGAACCACTGTCTCCGACCCAGCCGCCATCTTGGACCCTCCAGGACCAGGCCCCATGGCCTCGTGTTGACCTCAGCCTCCGGCCCATCCAAGCCCCGACATCGAGGCACCACCGTTCACCCAGGGGGGTAAGAAGACCACTTGGCGAGTCAATGGGAGAAGGAGTGTCGATGGCTCCCCTCCGCCTGGTTTCGATTGCCCCCAGCCTCCCTGGGCGCTGGCTCCACCCCCCTGCTGGGTGTCTGGACTCCCTCATCCCGGACCCCCCGACCTCCAAGTGCGAAGGTCCGGTCATCAAAGGGCACCAGACCTATAACTGGAGCAGCTCCAGAGGAGGAAGGCAGTTGTATCCTGGACTCGAGAGACACCGAGACGAACTCATCCTTGGAGGCCTGCTGGCGCTGCCGCGGCTCATCTTCGTGAACCATCCTTGAAGGCCTGCTGGTGCTGCAGTGGCTCATCTTCGTGCACCACCCTTGGAGTCCTGCTGGCGCTGCCGCGGCTCATCTTCGTGAACCATCCTTGAAGGCCTGCTGGCGCTGCCGCGGCTCATCTTCGTGCACCACCTTTGGAGGCCTGCTGGCGCTGCCGCGGCTCATCTTTGTGAACTATCTTTGGAGGCCTGCTGGCGCTGCCGCGGCTCATCTTCGTGAACCATCCTTGAAGGCCTGCTGGCGCTACCGCGGCTCATCTTCGTGAAGACTCTATTCTGGGTACCAAAATTCCAGCTGTATTACAGGAGCCCTTTATGACTTACCTTCATCTTGAAGTAAGAGAGCATGAGCAACTTCTTTGCGGCAGTCTCGCAAAAATTGACTTAATTCACCCATACATTGAAATTAATATTCATCATCAAATGTTTATGTACAGATGTCCTCTGTAAGATAAGAGCATGGGGACAGTTCATTACTTGCACAATGGACCAGTTTGCTGACCGGAAACGTATATTTTGATTGGCAGTCTCTCCTTGGCCACCACAGTGAGGAACAACCCCACAAAGCCAATGTTAGTTATTCTCACTTTTCTGTTCCACTAATTTGGTCAATTACAGAGTACACCATAGTCCCCCAAGTCCAGGGGTAAACCCCATGCTCCCAGAGGCATCATTTTACATATCTAGATCTCCACTGATGTCATTCTATACTCTCCACACGGACTCAGGACATAATCAGACCCTCATACAACCTAAAAGTCCTTCTTGTTGCCATTCATAAGTGGTTTAAAATATCACCAAAGCCATACCGACATTTTAGCCTTTTACATGGTGCCTGGAAAAGCCATCTGCCCGTCGGTATTATCTCAGAGACAATGTTCAGCTGCCTTAAGAGTGAGGGAAATTTTTAAGCCTGGGCGTAGTAGGCGTAGTGGGGCTACGCGAAGCTACGCGAAGTGGGACAGAAACTACATCCACCCACGCACTTCGCGTAGCCCCACTATGCGCCACCCCCCTCCCTCCCGCCCTCGCTAAATACTACCCTCCGCCCTCCCTAAATTCTTAAATAATGTTTTCAAAAAGAATAAACACCACTTACCTTGTCGGCTGCGTCTCCGGGGCTCCCTCTGGTAACCGCGCCAACATCTTGAATACTAATGCGCATGCGCGGCCGCCCATGCGCATTAGTATCCAAGATGGTGGCGCGGTTACCAGAGGGAGCCCCGGAGACGCAGCCGACAAGGTAAGTGGTGTTTATTCTTTTTAAAAACATTATTTAAGTATTTTGGGAGGGCGGGAGGGAGGCAGGTGGCGGGCAACTTCGCTACACCCACGGAGTGGGCATAGTGTTGCCTGCTACACCTACTTCGTAAATGGCGAAGTAGGCAACACTACGTCCACTCCGTGGGCATAGCGAAGTACTACGCCCAGAGTTAGAAATTTCTCGCGGGTGAACCTTTTTTTGTTTTTTTCACAACCTTTATTATACCTTCACAGATTTACACAGCAGTTTGCCTACAACCCAAAGGGCCGGCCGCTAATAAATGAGCATTGGAAGTCCTGTATATAGTAAGTCCATGTTATATTCATGCTGCTAAGGACAAAAGGTGTATCATACGGTCGGGTGAAAGGTATACAATCAATATCATGTTGCAAGTCAGTTAAGGTTTTTTTTTTTTGTTTTTTATGAAATTAACAAAAATAACAATCAGGAAATCACAATGCGGTCATCTAGAAATAGTAGTGCAGTTTAACCGTATGAAAGGTCCCATGACAGTACGTGCTGCTATGTGTTGTCAGGAGTGCAGGCCAAAATGAAAGGTGGCAACATCCCTAAATCTACGTGTAATTGTATAACGTCCCTACTCTCCCTCTACCCCTCAACCTGCCCCCCCCCTCATCATCCGACTCCAACTGGTCGTCCTCTGGCAGAGGGTCACAAATTTCACCGCGGTACACATTCCATAGGGACCATATCTTATTCCACTTTCCAGGGCATGCGCGGCTCAAGTAGACCACCCTCTCTGTCACCATCATCTTGTCCATATTCATACACCACTGCGACTTCAGGACTTCGTCGGTAGTTCTGCCGCCCCCCAACGCTGGGCAATATCTCTCTTAGCCACTATCATGCCTAATGTGACCCAGAGTTGGCCGCATCTGGACAGGTCAGTCGGTCCCCACACATTTAAAAGACATAGCCTCGGATCTGGGAGAAGTGAGGTCTCCAGAGTCTGAGACACAGTGCGCAGTATTTGTCTCCAGTAATGTTGTATGCGTGGGCAGTCCCAAAATTTGTAGAAAAAGGACCCCTCCTCCCCACAGCCACGGAGACAGAAGGGATGTTGTATTCTGTGGATGCGATGTAAAAGTGTTCTCGTGTAATATACTCTGTGGAGAACCTTAAGCTGTACAAGTCTCAGCCTACCTGGGATGCCCACCTCCTTAGGGGATGCCAGTGCCTCATTCCATTCGTGTTCGTCTAGGGCGACCACTTCCCCTTCCCACCTATCTTTCAGGGGGGCCAACGGGTCAGGCAGGTTATTCAGGAGTTTACGGTAAGTCAGTGATGTCGCTCTTTCTAACATAAAGTCAGTTAGAAGTCGATCTTCCAACGGAGATGATTCTGGCAGAACCGACCCGGAGGGGATGGCTGCAAGCAATGCATGGCGTATCTGAACGTAGCGGTATGTTTCGTGTGGACCCAGTTCATATAGTTCCTTCAGACGGTCGAATGAAATGACTTCACCCCGTTCCCACATGTCGCCCACTGTGGATATCCCGATGGAATCCCAGTGAGAGAAGCCCCTACTGCATCTCAGGTTTCCCAAGGCACGGGTGTCCCAAAGTGGGGTGAGCTTGGTGATCTTCCCCTTCCAGCCCAGTGCGGCCAGTGCCGCATACCATATCGACACAGTAAGTTTGGTAGGCCCCGTTAATGTTCTCACTTTATGTTGGTCGTAAAGCGGGGCCAGCATGTTGTTGGCGCCCAGTTGTGCCCTATCCGTTTGGAATGCTGGGTCAGTCTGTGAGACATGTATCCACTGGCTAATGGGCTTAAGATGTGCCGCCCAATAATACAAGTGAAGATTCGGCAACGCAATTCCGCCATCGTACCAACCCCTGTGTAGCTTTGCTTGCGCTATGCGTGCCGGGCGATTGCCCCAAAGCAGACCGGAGACAACTGCTGCCACCTTCTTAAAGTATCCCGGCGCCACCGGAAAAGGCGTGTTTTTCAGTATATATAGAAAACGTGGCAAAGACATCATTTTATATAGCGCTGCTTTTCCTAGCATTGTTAATGGTAACCCTGCCCAGAACTTGACATCTTGTTTGAGCCGTTCCAATGGTGGCGTCAAATTTAATTTCGTATATTCCAATGGATCCTGTGTGACATGAATACCTAAATACTTGAAAGAAGAGCCAGCTAGTCTCAGGGGGCAATCAGGGCCGAGCGTTGGGATCTGGCCTTTCAGAACGTATAGCTCTGACTTGTTCCAATTAATCGTGTAACCTGAGATTTTACCGTGACCGTCACATAGATTCAAGAGAGCCAGTACACCATGTTCGGGGTCAGTTAAGTACACCAGCATGTCGTCCGCGTAGAGGGACAGTCGGTCTTCCCAACCCTCCTTCCAGTGTATTCCCTTAAGTAAGGGCGTTTGCCTTATTAAGTTAGCCAGTGGCTCTAGGGAAAGCGCAAAAAGCAGAGGTGATAGGGGGCAACCCTGTTGGGTGCCTCTCCCCAGCGAAAATGTACGAGAAATGTGGCCATTCGCCACTCCATGTGCCATCGGTTTCGTATACAGCAGTCTAATCCACGATATGAATTTCGAGCCGAAGCCCATACATGACAGAACCTCAATGAGGTAGGCCCATTCTACTAAGTCAAAAGCCATTTTGGCATCCAGGGCCAATATAACTGCGTGGTCTTGGATCAAGTCCGCCCTCGCCAGTACCCCATGTACCCTGCGGAGATTTAGTGCCATGTTCCTGTGGGGCATAAATCCGGATTGATCTGGATGGATAAGATCAGGCAGATGTGCCATCAATCGGGTAGCCAGGAGTTTAGCCAGGATTTTACCTTCTGCATTGAGCAGGGAGATGGGGCGATATAAGGCGCAGTCATCCTGTGGCTTCCCGGGTTTAGGTAACGCCACTATAGTGGCCGTCCTTTGATCGAGTGGAAGCTCACCTCTATCTCGGCACACTTCATACATGTTGAGCAGGTATGGACTGAGTTCCTCGGACTGGGACTGATACCATTCCACTGGAATGCCGTTCAGTCCGAGAGCTTTGCCAGGCTTGAGTGCTCGTATGGCCAGCTGTATTTCATCGCTGGTTATGGCCACATCCAGGTCTGCTATTGCCTCTGGTTGCAGTACTGGGAATTCCATTCTACTTAGCGCTTCCCATGCCATGTCGGCGGTCACTACCCTCTCCGGAGTATACACCTGTTCAAAATGTGTCGCCAATGCCTCCTCTATCTGTTCAGGGCTTGTTTGTGATACGCCGTTGCTTTCTCTCACTTGCTGAATCCCTCTGGAACTACCCCCCCTCTTGTCGAGCCAGGCCAACATCTTTCCTGCCTTGTCGCCAACGTCGTATATCCGATTTTGTGTATCGGTAATGTGTCCCTTCACCATTTGGCCAACATGTTCTGTATATAGTTGCTAATGGAGTGCAAGGGTATGTGCAGTGTCTACTGTGGGGTTAGCCTCATGCAAAGTTGTTAAACTGCGTAGTGTCAGTTCAAGCTGAGATTGCTCAGCCGTCTGTTCCTTTTTATGGGCCACAATAGAGCTTATAGCTTGCCCTCTCAACACAGTCTTGTAGGCCTCCCAGAGCACCTCGGAAGAGGCCACAGTAGCCACATTTTCCTCGAAATACTGTGTTGTAGCCTTTTGGAGCGTTTTCCTGATTTTCGGGATTTTGAGGTATGACGCTTGAATGGGGTATATACGGTGGTGAGATTTTTCCTGGGTGGAGACTGTTAGGGTGATCGGGGAGTGGTCTGAAATGCCTCTCGGGTGTATGTCTGCAGAATCTATGTGCTGTAACCCTCCCCCCAATGCCAGGAAATAATCTATCCGGGTGAGACTGTTGTGGACTGTGGAGTGAAACATGTATTGCCTGTCTTGGGGGTGTACGTGACGCCAGATGTCCATCAGTCCCATCGCTGTCAGGAATCGCTGAAACCGGGAGGGCCCCCCTGGCGAAGCTGTCATAGGGAATCTGTCCAGCTGTGAATCTACCACTGCATTAAAATCCCCTCCCACAATTACATCACTTTCAGGGAGAGACAACAAAAAGTCGCTAAGAGCTGGAAGCATTATTGAATGAAGGGACGGCGGGATGTACACCGATACCACAGTTAGGGGGCGACCTTCCCATTGCCCCTGCAAGGCTACGAAGCACCCCTGACCATCTGTTTTTGTGCCCATTGGAATGAATTGTGAGGATTTTTTAAGCAAAATACCAGTTCCCCGAGAGCTGATGTAAATTCCGAATGTGCCACCATCTTGTACCCTCTCCTATCTAAGGCCTTAGTGGCCCCCCCCCGTCAAGTGTGTCTCCTGCAAGAGCGCCAGTTGGGGTTTTTGCCTCTTTAACACATTTAGTACCAGGCCGCGCTTCACCTTATCCCCAAGCCCCCTCACGTTCCACGAGAGTATTCTAAGGGAGGAACCTCCCGACTGTGACTCAGCGTTCCCCACGTGACTTAGCTGCTCAGTCGCCATTCCCAATCATGCAGACACATACAAACGATTTTAAAAGGATCAATCGTACCTGTAGGCCTATCCTACCAGCTCTAGCACATATACAGCGAGTACCCATTCCTGACCAACATATTGAATTTCCAGCCAAAAACCAACCCCCCCACCCATTCCCTCCCTGCCTCCCTGCTTAACGGACCTTCAAGTGCCCACCTCCCCAACTTAGCAGAGCGCTTAACCCATCCCAAAAACAGAGTACTTGCACGTTGGGGGAGAGTGTCTCCCCGAGCAGGCGGCTTCCCTGCACCCTTCGGAGTATCCAGGCCGGCGTTCACTAACGACCTGTGTGTGTATTCAATCAGGGAGTCAGTGTTCAAGTCATGCATGGGCTGGCCATGTTATATTCCCCCGGCTGCCGCAGATAGATCCGGTGTCGGTGATGTGCTCGCGCCTCTTCTATCCGAAGTTTGTGAGCCGGTCCGACTATCGTTTCGGTGTCTGTGATGCATTCTGTCGGACTTGCGTTCTACTGTGCGCCAGCCTTCGAGCCAGTCCCTTGCCGCCTCAGGGGAATCAAAAAACCAGACTTTCTTTTCGGCGACCACCCGTAGCCGAGTCGGAAACAGCATGGAGTATGGTAATTCCTGCTCACGCACTGTCTTTTTTACTTCCAAAAAAGTTCTTCTCCGTCGCGTTACCTCCGCCGTGTAATCCGGGAAAAAGGATATGCGCGAGTTTTGAATTTGAATGGCTGGTGTCACTCTGGCCGCCTGGAGGATGGTGTCGCGGTCCCTAAAGTTAAAAAGTCTCGCCAGGATCGGGCGCGGTGAGGCCCCTGGTTTCGGTGTTCCTCCTGGTACTCTGTGGGCCCGTTCCACGGTGAAGAAGTTCTAGACACCTTTTGGGGCTAGCTTGTTCTTGATCAAGTCCTCCACATACAAATCCATAGCTCCCGTGGTTTCAGATTCCGGGACACCCAAAATGCGAACGTTGTTTCGTCGGGAGCGTCCTTCATGATCGTCCAGCTTCTCCTTGAGCAACTTATTGTCGGCCTGCAGTTTCTCCATTTCCACCTGCAAGTCTGAGACGTCCTCCACCAAAGATTTACAGCCTAATTCATCATTGTTAAATCCGGTCGCAAAGGGCCAGATTCTGAGAATCTGGCCCTTTGCGAGCGGTATTTTTGCATTTGGGATTCATCATCCCAAATGCAAAAATCGCTATTTAAGAATTCGCATATTTGCGAGGAATAGCATTTAAGGAATCTCTATTAGAGATTCCTTAAATGCTATTCTTGAAACATTTTTAAATTGCGAATTCGCAAAATTTTCCCGCTATTTACCACGAGGTCAAACCTCGTGGTAAATAGCGGAAACTTAGAAAAATGCATTTAAATGCTTTTTTCTAAGTTTCATGTTACACACACACATGTCCTTGGGACATGTGTGTGCACAACACCAATGTAGCATACATTTCAGGGGTGCTACAGGGTGTCCTTTGGACACCCCTGCACCCTTGAAATCGCAATTTTAATATGTGAATCGCTAAATGCGATTCGCACATTGAAATGTCTTCCCATTCATTCCTATGGGCCTTTGGGCCCATAGGAATGAATGGGGAGATATTCCTTAATTGCGATTAGCAATTTGCTAATCGCAATTAAGGAATAATTAGAAATCGCAATTTATTTAGCGATTTTTTAATGAATAGCATTTTGCTATTCCTTAATAGCGATTCCTTAATAATCGCTATTAAGGAATAGCAAATACTCACCTTGATGAATCAGGCTGTTAGTGACTACCTCCACTTGTTTCACCCTTTCGCTCATTTTCTGGAGGTCCGCACGTATCAAAGTTACTTCCGTTGCGGTTGCTCCCACCATTGCCTGTACTTGGGCCAAAGCGTTCAATAAGTCCTCCAAAGTAGCCTTCTTCGCTCCCTCTCCTTCAGAGCCTTTGCCCAGGGATTTGCGCTGTTCCGTTTGGGAGAGTGATTGTTTCTCATAGGCAAATTTATCAAGCTTAGCTTGGGTGGAGGTATTTCTGGACCCTTTGCCCGCCATTTTACCACTCCGGTACTTTCAGCCTGTGGTGGTCCCTTGTAACGGGAGTGCCCGTGGTGAGCGGACTGCCGGGCCGTCCGAGTTTCAGCGGCGACCAATCTTCGTAGTCGTTTGGCTACCCACGGCCGGGTCCGCACTCTGTACTTCAATCGTGATGATTGCTCAAGATCTAGTTCCAAGAGAATGGTACAGGACGCCTGGCCTTGCAAACGAGAAGGTTCGTGCCCACAGCGGGGGATGTGATATAAAATGGCGGCGACTACGCACTCACTTTTCAGGCTTCAGTGGCAACTAGCAGTGCCGTCTTCCACAGCAAAGTCTTGCCTTCGGAGCAAAATGTCCAGCCCTTATGTGATCTTTAAGGAGCTTCAGACTTCTAGCGCCTTATCGCGGGGTCTGTACTCGCTGTGGGCACTTCTGGTTAACAGCACCGACGAGGCTCCACTTCCGCCCGGGCAGCTCCCAAACAAGTCGCCGCGGCTGTATTCACGCCACCAGGCCACACCCAGAGGTCACCGTTTCCTCCCGTTCCTGGGGCACCGATACTCCCAAAGTTCTCCTCCAAGTGCCGTTCGGTCACCGGGCCCTGGACATCTCGTCTGGGTTCGTTTTTGTGCGGATAGGCATGCGGATTGATGCGGACAGCCGCCTTACTCCGGGAGCCTCTCTAGTTTGCTGCCGCCATCATCGGCTGCTAGCCACGCCCCCCGGGTGAACCTTTTTAGGGCTCGTGGCGTTAACCGCGCGAAGTGCGGTCTCGCCAGAGGCCTATTGTTAGAGATTCTGCTTTCCAGGAGACAAGACTGGCCACGCACATGTGAAAGAGCCGGAATTGAGCGGGGCACGCGAACGCGCGTTCCATTGAGCAGTTTATGGTTCCCTTCCAATGCGTGCTTAGAGAGACAGTGCTTTCACTTTGTTTAAGTTTCGTTTTTACTGCTGTCCAGATGGCTCTGGAAGTGCACGGTTAGAGCGATAGTGTTGTCAGCTTTCATTTTCTTTGCACACACGCAGAGACATACACATACGCACACACACTAGCGTAGCGCACATACACGCACGCATACACACGAGCACGCAGAGACACACATCCCCCCACTGCACACACACAAGAGCGCGCGCATACACACACACGAGCGCACACACACACACCAGCACACAGAGACACCCCCCCTCCCCCGCCGCCACCCCCCACTTCAACTAAGCCCCACTCACCTCACTCCGGACTTCAGCCGCCACCGCTGGGCTCTCCCTCGGGCATGGAAGCCCCGCGTCACCACTGATCCTCTGGCCGGGCACTCGTGGGCGTGGGCTTCCAGCAGAAACGGAAGTCCTGCCCCACGGCAGGTTTCGGCAGTGCACGCGCACGTCTATTCCTGCTTCCGCTCATTCCGCTCTCTCGCCCTGGGGTCGCATATCTGGTATGGGTTTTACCTTTTTTTTACAAAAGCGATCGTTTTTTTATTTTTATTGTTATTTATGTAATGCGAATTTGTAAAGCGCGAACTTTACCCAAAGGTGTTGCTCGTTATTACTGGTTTGGCCCCAGAACAGCCTGATAGGGGGACATCTTTTTCCGACTGCTGAACACTTTGTACGTTGTGGGCTGAACTCTCCTCATGACCCGTGTGATGCTTCCCGAGGGCTCCTGCTGTGGGGCAACAGTTGGAAGAGAGCCCGTGAGAGTGAAGCGGGGTCCGGCCTGTACTGCATGGATCCTCTCCCGAGCTTAGTCCCGAGCTTAGACTTAAACATGCAGCTGCGGCAGCAAAGTCTTTACATTGAGAAACTTCACTGCATTTATCCAGCCAGGTTGCCCCCAGTAAAAAGAAGGAAGCACTGTAACAGCTGTGAGCCCGTGCCTAAGGTGCATCATCAGAGCTGTGTGAATAATAACAGTTGTGAGCCCGTGCCTAAGGTGCATCAGAGCTGTGTAAATAATAACTGCGTCAGCCCCGTGCGTGAGGTGCATCATCAGAGCTGTATGAATAATAACAGCTGTGAGCCCGTGCCTAAGATGCATCAGAGCTAAGTAAATAATAACTGCGTCAGCCCCGTGCGTGAGGTGCATCATCAGAGCTCTGTGAATAATAACAGCTGTGAGCCCGTGCCTAAGGTGCATCATCAGAGTTGTGTGAATGATAACTGCATCAGCCCCGAGAGTGAGGTGCATCATCAGAGCTGTGTGAATAATAACAGCTGTGAGCCCGTACCCAAGGTGCATCATAGCTGTGTAAATAATAACTGCGTCAGTCTCGTACGTGAGGTGTATCATCAGAGCTGTGTGAATAATAACAGCTGTGAGCCCGTGCCTAAGGTGCATCATCAGAGCTGTGTGAATAATAGCTGTGAGCCCGTGCCGGAGGTGCATCATCAGAGCTGTGTGAATAATAACAGCTGTGAGCCCGTGAGTGAAGTGCACCATCAGAGCTGTGTGAATAATAACTGGGGCAGGCCTGTGCGTGAGGTGCATCATCCGCATTGCTCAGGTCACCCAAATTCCTGCACTCTCTACCACACTGCTTTTAAAAACAGCATACTCTTGCACACACTCTCACTGCTCACCAATTCAAAGTTTGCTAAAAATGTTATGCACCGCATTGTCATACACAATGCCAATAACTCAAACTTTAATGCTGCGAGACCTATTGCATTGTAAATGCTTGTTTTTTTTTTAATGCCAGTAGTCCCGATTCAGGCGGGAGACTGCCCATTTTTAATGCCAAAAATAGCTTCATTTTGGCTGTCTCCCGCATGAAATTGCTTCAGTTTCAATATAAGTCAATAGAGGAAAATGCATTCTCCCAATTATTTTTTAAAAATCTCCCACTTTCTTCGTTTAACATGTTGGCATGTATGACACATATAGATTTTTATGAAATAACAAAACCAAACGGAAAATCAGAGGCACCGCCAAACATGTCCACATCATTATCAATCACAGTATCCAGAAATCGTGCAAATAACGAAAATCTTTACATATTAAGAATAATCCAACCACATGCGTCATACTTTGATGTCTTTTGGGGGAACTCCTGGACTTATAGACATACTCCTCTTCCCGAGCGCGCAAACCCATGCCATTCATCCATTCCTGTATGGGGTGGGGGGCTCTGCTGGAGCGCCGTCTTGCTATGCTATGTCCTGTTTCGCGACCGATAGGCCCATAGCCACCAGGAGTCTGGTTGCACGCGGACTGCCCTCACTCATCTATTATCCTGCTTTCCACTTGCTGTAACATTTGTAAAGCGCTCTGATACCCTTCCAGGGTCTAGTTCGCCATATATAAAATGCTATAAATAAATAAATAAGCCCAAAGAGCATAATCTTTGGATCCGGAATTATTGTTCGGCCCACAACCTCAGTGAGAATTGAGTTTATCTGTTCCCAATATCTTTGCATCACAGTACATGATGTGATGTCCATACATTATGATAAAAGGTGCATAACCCTGCTTTACATATGAGGCAGAAGAGGTCAAGACCCTGCGTCATCCTAATAAACCTAGATGGGCTCTGGTAACCCTGTGTAGGTACTCCAGTTGCATGAATTTAATGTGCAATGAAATCGCCAAAACCCGAGGGGCCATTTTCGCTTCATCCCAGTTCGCCTCTGTCAAGGGGCCCGCGCTCTGGATCCATCCATCTCTGTATCTACAAGTGTACGATAGAGTCGACATATGTCCCCCCCTCTAGTTCGGAGATGGTGACCTGGCCATCCAAGGAATTTTAGTCAGGGAGCGGCAGTAGCGGTGAGCTTGTATGGCATGATGAAGTTGTAGGTATCTATAAAATTGTGAGTGTCGCATATTGCATGTTTTTACTAGGCGCGAGAATTGTCTAATGTGGTTGGCTTCTCCTGTGTCCAAGATTATGGAAATCTCAATATGTTCCCAAGGATGGAATCCCACCAACTTCACCATATGTTTGAGGCAAGTGCCTGTCCATAGGGGAGTTTCAGCAGTTAACACCCTGCCCGCTTACTCCACCTGAGGGCTTCATGCCAGTGATGGCCTGGGTGGGTGGAAGGCCAGGGTTAGGGCATGGGCCATATTTATTTATTTATAAAGTTTTATATAGCGCGAACAGGATCCCGAGGGCTGATGTAATATACAACATACAGCATAGACTCTATGCAGTCCAGCTTTAAAGCAAAATGGACTGTCACTGTCTGCAAAGAGCCAATCGTTGATTGGTACAGTGTGGCTCACCTAGTAATACAGTTTGACATCGGCTAGGCCTATGCCCCCCTCATCAGGGTAAACGTCTTAGATAATAAACATTAAATAATGTATTCTCTGGAAACCTTAACCATGTTCAACCGGCTCCGTGCATCAATTTGCATTTACTTGAAAGCTGAATATGTTAACGCTTCCTTGCACTGGAAGCAGGTTTTACAACTACAAAGGCTTTACCACGTAATGCCTTAACCACGCAGCCTTCACCAGGCAGGTGATTTTTTTCAAAGAACATGATTATGTTATTTTTTTTATAAAGGTTTAGGTATCGGTAGTGGTAACCAGATGTAAGGGTAATTTTAGGGTTATGGGGTGGGCAGTGGTAAAGGGAGGTTAGAGTACTTTTAGGGTTTAAGGGTGGGTAGTTGGAATGGGATGCGTAATTTTAGGTTTGAGGGGTGGGTAGGGCTAAAGGGAAGTTAGGAGTTTGTAGAAAAAAGAGAGGTTTGGCAGGGTTCCCCCCCCCCCAAAAGAAAAAAAATATTAAATTAAAATTAAATATGTATTTATGTATAGAGTGAAGTTTACTTACCTCACATATACTTCCATGTGTGGTAAAGCCATGCGCGATAAAGACACACATGATAAAGGGATTTGCCTCTTAAAGGCTGCATGGAAAAGGAATGAATGGTAAAGGCATGCGTTGTAATGCCATAAAATCCCTTGCACGTGCTAATAAAACGCATAGGTCCTCCACCATAGTGTTTTCCCATCAACCTCCCACACTCATCTTTTGCTTCATGGTCCATTAACTGATACCAACCAGATAGTATCTTACGTAAAGCAATCCACTGTCCTTTCCATAACGCTACTTCAGCAAGGAAGTGAAGGTCTCAAACACAGCACAGAAAACCCACAGCCCATTGACAAACACATGTCAAAGTTGTGGAACTACTCAATTTTAAATCGGGGCAAATGTTGACTATGTGTGTGCTCTGGCAGCATTATAGACATTGCCTACAGGTTTTTGCCAGCTTTGTGACCTTTTCTGTCTCCTTCGCAAACTTTGCAGGCTCTTTAAAAGACGTGTGAACCACTGTGCAATTCTATTGGACCAGTGGTGATTAACTAAGTGTCCTTCCAGGTAAGACAAATGGCCAATAATCTAATCACCAAATTCTTTTTTTGGGCTATGACCGAAAGGACATACGTACATTGTTTAGGTCATTCAAATGCCCATCTCTCAGACAATGGACCGCTAACTGACCTATGGGACCATGATAACCTGGTAGTTCCAGAGGCTTCTGGGAGTACAGCAGTTCCACCTTGGGACGGTGTTCTATGACAAACTTCATCCGTTTCCTGCAGCTACATCTGGTGGATCACTGGGACCAACTGTGGGACAGCGAGGCTAAGCCCATCTTATTTCAGTCCTCCATGGTGTGACCTCATGATGGGGCGCGCACGTGCTACCAACCTCTTTGTGTTAAGGCATTTTTGTCTACCCTGCTCACAACAGGGTGTTGCAAAGGGGGAACGTCGTTTACGACGCAACTTTTAGCATGCAGTGCTATTGCAACGCGGTTTTTAAATCGCATTCTATTACAACGCATGACTCTGGGGGGCGCTCAAGGATAGGGAATACTTTTAATTTACTATCCAACACCTTCCCTAGTGTCAACGGGGACTGGTGTTGGAATAGTAAATTAAAATATTCACTATCCAGCACCCCTTTGTATTATGCGTTGTAAAAGAATGCGTTATAAAAACCGCGTTGTTACAGCATGCGTGCTAAAAGCATGCGTTGTAACAACGTACATCCGTTGCGAAGGCACATTGTGGAGAACTTTTCATCCATGCTGTGTGGCACAGGCCAGATTAATCTCTTCATGGATGTGCTAGAGCTGGGAGCCATCTCTGTGGCACTGAAAGCGTTCTTTCCACTTTTGGGATCCATAGCGGTGAAGATGCATAAACAATACCATAGCCCTCTTCAATGCAAGAACACAAAGGGGTACCCACCCTTACAGACTAGCAGTGGCTGTATGAAAATTGATCTTACAGGTTCCTACTGTGAAACCCACCCTCCAGCTCGCGATGAGGAACAGAAAAAGGAAATGTGGTAAAAAAAAACAGTCTGTTGAGGTCATTGCGATTAAACACCAAAGTAAAGACTACTACCCATGCAGATTGTCTTTGAAATTCCCAGGTATACAATTTCAGCAAAATAAAAGGACGGTTCCTTCTCCTCCTGGGGTAGGGGCCCTCCAAAACATGGTACTCAGTAGATAAGGGGTTGCTGGACTTCTCGCACAGCGATTCATCCCCTTTGGCAGACATGAACTCCAAAGCCTCCCTATTGAAACCCACGGCCATCCCCAGTGCAGACATTGTTAGGCTAGGTTTGAAGAATGGGAAAGAGGGACATTAAATGATTGTCCTATTGTAACTTTGCCAGCGAATTTAACTATTTTCCCATTGCGTATCCCATGTCACACATATAGAAGGTAACGCTGGGGGGTGAAGAAGGTGTTTTGTGGTTCCCAGGAATGCTAGAGCAGCAGAGACTGAAATGTGAAGGGCTAATTTGACCTTCTTAGCGTGGAACAGTGCGCACAATGGCACGGTTGTTTATTATACATCATTAAAGGGAAATACCTGGAAAGTATTGCAAAGACTACTCTTGAGATCAGCACTTCCTGTAACACAATGGCAGCTCTTTGGCACTCGGGGTTCCACAGTGACCCAAGTGGCACACAGGGCAGACCCCTTTCACAGAACAGAACCTCTATAAAGGTGTCAATTGAAAGGTAAATATCGAGACAATCGTTTGGGATAATCCGTTCTCAAAGGACAAATTGTCCCTCCGGTTTCACAGCCAATATGGCGGCTGCGCAGCGACAATCGGGGCATTTATGTTGCAGACTTTAGGTGTAAACAGGCGTGCTGGTGAGCGGGGTGGGTTTCAGCTCAGCTGCTGCTGCAAGGTGCAGGAGGAGGGAGAGAGGCGTTAGTTCTGGCCGCCTTCCTTTCGAAACTCGCACAAACAATACTGTCACATGATCTGCCAGCTACCTTTCCCGAATTATAGCCAAACAGCGAATTATGTGCGCGGTGCCTCCCAAACAATACAGCTAGTGTCCGCAGCAGAGAAAGACCAACATTATTCCCCTCTGCATAAAGGGAAATATCCCTAAGCCCCTCTCACACCTCACGACGCCTCGGGGTGGGTATGCCAGCAGGCCTCTCTGCTTCCCACGTGCGGCGGTTGTGCCTCGGTAAGAATGCTTGTGTATTATCACGTTTGACCACAAAGTATGCCTAGCACAATGCGCGAGCTGTGGCGAGCCAGTGAGGCAGGAGGTTAGGCAGGAGGGAGCTGGAACTGAGCTCCAGTGTTCCCTCATTCAGTCCCTGCATGGCAGACTCTGTAGTGTCACCATGCCTCGGACTCGGGGCCCTCGCTGTTTGCGCCCAGTGCAGGAATTACAGAAGCATAAGTAGTGGCCACGTTTTCCTTAGTAACTCACCAGTGTTTCCAAATACTAAGGCTGCCTAGTCCTGGTTGCACCCCATGCAACTTTTCTGCACCACCATACATTTCCTGTCTGTTTACCTCATTTTTGCTCAGATCTTCTGTCAATCCTTCTGTAGCCCCTGTGGTAGTAAGACCGTGTCTCAAGTGAGTGAGAACTAGGTGGGCCAAGTGACAGGCACAGTAAACTGTAGAAGACCCACCCCCTACCAAAATCCCATAGCTATTTTGGCTTGGAAACCCCATAGCTTGCTTTCACCCTACTTGCTGGGTTCTTTTATCATCAAGGTTTCATTCTTGGGTACTGTTTTCCTATCTTTTTCTTCCCATTGTTTCTCCCTTCCTTGTTTTTTTCTAGAGCAAAGTCTGGTGATGAAAAATAACTCCTGGTCCTAAAAATGAGTACTGGTGCCTACCGCTGGCATAAATTAAGAACTGTAGGACCCTTCTTTTCTCTGCTGCTCAGCAGGCTGAAAGCTATGGTGTGTGTGTGCCGTCCTTTGCCATATCTTTGAGACCTTTACCTTGCTGGTTGTAGGGGGTGATAGGCCAGAGAGCTTATGGCTCCAAGGGAGTCCTTGAGACGGGTTTGCTGCAGTCACGCGTATGCCCCGATGAATACAGACTACAAAATTCCAGAATGGCTCAGTACATTATTTGCTGAAATCAACATCCACTGCCTCGTTTCAAGGAAACATATATTCTGTTACCTTTTAACTTGGGGTTCTCTGTCCTTAAAGGCAGGATTTATAGTGCTATTTGTGGTTGTGACAACGTGGCATGCTGCCAAAATGGGCATCTGAACGAGATGTACAAAGATCTCTTGGGGCATGGTCATCTGGTAAATTTCCAAATACACCTATCTGAGAGATTACGTTGATTTGAAGGACATTGTTCTGTCCTTGCACATGGGACATATTCAATGTCCCTTAGAGTCTGTACATTATAGCTCAAATAGTATAAATGTGTGTGGTAGTATTTAGGAGGAGAATGCATGGAAACTGTACTGCAGAGTGAGCTCAAGTCCCAAACTAAGACTCACAGTGGTACGTCTGTGTGGACAAGAAGCTGGCATAAGAATGAAACACTGTATATTATTTATTATCCTTGATAGGGACATCCAGGAAAGAAACCTAGCTGTCTTTTTAGTGCTTGGCTGAGACAGCGCATGCGCTGTCACTTCAAGACATTTAGTTTACTAACAGGGAGGTTGCAGCCTACCCATTGCATCAATCTAATTTCTTTGATTTTGTTTATCAGGCTTCTCTTCCTCATCGTATGTTTGTCCGTCCCATGGAGCATGGCTCAAGCACTGCTTCATTGCCCACTGTGCTTTCCCTGCTTGCACTTTCAGAGCTACTTTTTTCTTGTAGTCGCAGCACTCCCTAAGAGTGCATTTGTTGGCAAGCAGTTCCCCGTCATGCTCTGTGTTACAGTTTTTACAGCACAAAATTGGCCCAATGGCATTGGAGCACTCTACATGAGCGCTAGATTACATTACCCATGGTAAGATTAATATTTTTGTTGTTTTTGTTGAGTTGTTGCTTTTCCTGTCCTGCGTTGTTTGCCCCTCCCTCCCCGCATTGTTTTGCTTGTCCCCATTGTTACTTGCCCCCATTATTGCTTGCTGCCATTGTTGCTTTCCTTCTCTCACCCCAAAATGTTGTTTGCCTGCATTGTGTTGCTTGCCCCTCCCACCCTACCATCCTACATTGTGTTACTTGCACCCTCCCACCCTCCAGCCCTTGCTTGCAACCTTCCACCCTCCCGCCCTGCTTACCCCATCCCATTGTTGCTTTCCCGTCCCACCAGAAAAAAAAAGAATTTGCAAAGCCAATGTTGCACAGCAGCATGGCTGAAAGTCTTCTAAAAAAAAAAAACACTAAGAAAGCCAGCCCTGACCGCATCGAGCATTTTAGGAATATACACTTTCCATGTTTCAACCCGTCCTTCCCTATCTCCCTCCCCACATCAGTTTAGGAAAAAACGCTGTAATACAGCCAGCACTGTCCACGTCATAGTTTAAAAAAAAAAAAACTTTCAGCCATGGTGTACAGTAGCCGCACTGCTCAGCAGCATGGCTAAAACATTGACATTGACTTTCAGATTGGCGTGAGAGAGCTCTGTTGGCTTTCCCAATGCTTGTTCTATAATGCACTCACTTCCAGTTAACCATCTATCAAATGCAAAGTCGTGCAGTCCTGTTCACTATCTCCATCTGCCCTCAATGAGCTGCACTCTTTTACATAGCATCTTTTGTGATAGTGAACAGACTTTTTTCTACCATTAAAGGACACCACTTACCAAATCAACCATCTATTATTTCCAACGACCTCAAACCTGTGGTGACGGCTGGGAGATTGCACCTCGAAGACCCCCTATTCTTCAGTCAACCACGTGTTACTGGTGTTTTATACAGATACATGTTTATGCTTTACCTGTCAGTCTTAAAGCTGCTGAGAAAGAACTTGTGTTTTATCTGTATTTCATTTGCATAAGGCTTTTAGCATGCCTGTAGGACTGTGGATGGGGCTGGGGATGCAGCACTACACTCTACAGTGGAGTGCTTGACTTGCTAAGAGAAGTCTCAGGATCTGCTCATTTAAGTTTGAAAATGTATTTATTGGGTTTTTCATTATAAACACTATTTGCATTTGGCAGAGTACATCAAAATGTTAAATACACCGGTCAGATCACATGAACATTTCATCGTGTAAGGAAACATAAATTACTAAATGAACAATTGTGTGTCGAACAGCAATGATCATGAGGATCTAGTCATTGTTAGGGGTGGACAGAACTCACCGAATTACCCAAAACCTCTGCAAGACTCAGCGGACTTCCACGAACTGTGGAGTTGTGGCACGCTGCGCTGATTTTTAGCACCAGGAGCTTGTATTGTGCCGTAGAATCAGCGTGAACTGCATCACGTGGCACACCAAAGGGCGCTGCTTCTTTCTGCCACTCAAGTTGATGTTCTACTGGAGCGGCAGCTTTCTCACTGCGAATGGTAGCTTTCTCAATATGAGAGGTTGCCTGCCTTGACCCCCCCCGCATTGAAAAATCTCACCGGGAGGCAGTCTAGCGCTTGATTTTCTCACCCGTGCTCACCAACTTACAGCTAGTGAGCTGTACACGAGAAAAAACTCCACCACACGGTGTTGGCAGAGTTTTTTCAAAAGTGAAAAGTGGGCAAAACTCCACAACTCTGCTGGAGGAGCGTAGTTTACCGCCCTCCCCTAATCATTGTACATTAGTGAATGGCAGTAGCGTACTGCCGCAATGTTGTGAACTTGGGTACAATGAAGAACTGGGGAAGAGTTAGGGTTGGTAATCAAGGAGGAAACAGTGGCCCGTATCATTTAAAAGAGAAATGTACATGTATGGGCGGATAGGCGGGTGGGACAGTGGATACGAAGCATCGAGGGGGTAAAAACAGCTGGCAAGCACAAGTGCGGGGATCCTCATCGCAGAGGCTGTGGTTCACAGGGGTGGCGTACTTAAGTCATTGGGGGATTGTCATTCCCCACCTCCTATAGGAATTGTGAGAGGAGGGTAGCCCATTGTGAAGAGATAGGTCTGTCGCTTGTGCAAGCATCAAACCTCCTCAGCTGTGCCCCATTTTTGCACTGCCACTGGCAGAGCTTTGGGAGAGCATCATTGGAGTTTAGTGTGGAGGAGCACCAGGGCTGTGAAGTGGGTGCACACCTTATGTTTCTACACTTGAAAATGCCCAAGGATCACACCTCCCATGTGTGGATATCAGGTAATACTGTGACTCCTCACAGAGTAGTGTGCACTGACCGCCAATAACATTGCAGAGCCGGGCAGGACCATAGCATGTGTGTGAGATCTGTGTCAGGTGTAAGGCAACCCAGACAGTCCACCTGAGCATCAGGGAAGTAGTGCTTTAACTGGGCTGGGGTAAGATACACTCTGTGGAGTATAAAGAACTGAATATTTTTAAAACTGGTATCACCGGAGACCAATTGGGGGAATTCTAATGCTTGTTCCTATTCCCTAACGTGCACCACTCTGCCCAAACTGGTCTCCCACCTTTGCCACAGTGTTGCAAGATAAACAACCACTATTTTACGTATAGCTTTATACAGGCCGTCACCCATGGTAAGTAGGGCTTCCAACACTGGATGCGTGGCAGGCTCAGTCATCGAATAGTCACACAGTATAAAGTATGTGATGCTAAGCTGTCTGTGGATAATAAACTGCCCCAGTGGGAGGCCGTGCTCCATAGTCAACTGTTCTAAATTGGGAGGCCGGCCATCTGAAAAGAGGTCTTCAAACGTGAGCAGCTTGAGGGTCTGTTCATGATGTTGGTGCCTAAACTTTTTCTGTATAGTGCCTGCTTCAAGCCTGATCTGTTGACTGTCAGACATTCACATACAGTGTTGTGGAGTGTGGCCCTAACTGAGTTTCTAGTTTGATGGAAGATCCAGAGATAGACAAACCTCTGTAAGAAACCAACATGGATATGGAAAGGAGAAATACCTGTTCATCAACATTGGCTGTGAGGTCCACCATCTCACCTAAGAAGCATTTAGAGCAGGAGAGTTTTAGCACCCTGTGGAAGGAATGCAGCTATTGTGCTCAGTTCCTAACTTGGTAGAAAATAGATGGGGAAGCTAGGCATGTGTTGGAGTGCTGCTTATCCCCGCTGGATGGCAGGGAAGGCATAAAGGCACTGAAAAGGGCAATTGGCCACCTTCTGTTTCTGAAAGTCGGGCAGAGAGGAGTACTCCCAAGCTGCTACTGCAGAGCTTGCAGGGCCTAGGATGATTGACTGCCAAAAAGCCCTTCTTCCCACAAGCCTTTTCTTAGAGAGGACTCTAAGAGGAGAGACCTCTAAAGGAAGCATTCTTCTTGTGCATCTGTGCCTCTTCATGGACATCAGAGCGCAAATACTGATTGAGTCCTCACATGCCTGTGATGTTCGCAAATTGATTATTTATGATACTGCATGGTGGTATTCCACCATCACAACAGAGACATGCTGTAGTACGCTACTCTGTGTATACTATATCAAAAAGAGGTATAGTGTGCACAGAGTCTAGTGAGTCCCCATAGGTACGGCAGAGGTTAAAGTAGATAATACCTTACTCTCAATTTAGTGGTAGGTGGGCTGAGCCGTTAGGTATATCAGAGGGTAGTGTGAATGCACTTGGTGTACATGCTCATCCAAGGCAGGAACACACACTCAATGACTGATTCCAGTCAAATTTTCAAAGACTAGTATTACTTTAGTTACTTTTAGTTCTATGAAGCAAGTTAAGCTCAGTTACAGGTAATTACTTTTCAATTGCATACTTTCAAATTACTGGCAATAGATTTGTATAGCATCAATCCATACTTTTTACGTGCATGAAATGCTTTTTAGTACAGAATAAGATACTTGTATTCAGTATTGTGAGAAGTTGGACTGATATATAGTGCTCACTATTGTAGTGATCTCTGTGTATTATACCAAACAACCCTTATTGATGATTGGTTGTAAGTCAACCTTATAGACCAGCTATCCTAGTAGCGTGGACAAAAGCAGTCTTTAGGCTAAACTCTAGAGGGCGTGTTAAGCCAGCTGTTTTACCATCACATTTACCCCTTGAACACCAAGTGAAAGGACACCACACAAGTTGTTATGAAAAATAAAGTATATTTATTTATAACAAGTCTACCCTGCACTCTTTTTTTTTTTGAAAACCTTTATTAGTCTTGCAATCAATTACAGGTACGGGCCTACAACCTGCTCGGCCGGCCGCGAAGCAAAGTAAAAGTATAGCCAGGGCGATACGTAGATCAGGAGACAACTCGTCGACAAACGATCAGGTCCGAAGTCAGGATTACAGAGGTTCATTTTTAAATTGATAAGAACAGAAAAAGTGCCATATAATCATATGTGGTCCTGCAACACAGCACGCAATCAGGATATCGACAATTAGTAGAAAACCAAACGAAGTAGTGGGATAAGACACACAAATCAGGAGATACGTAGGCACAAATCCAATGGATAGCTAACCCTAACCCCACCTCTCAGAACAATACATATTACAGGAACCATAAATGAAGATGACACTATAAAAAGAGAAAAAAGACTAAAGGGGCATGGAAACAAAGAACAAGCGAACCCCGCCCCCCTACCCCCACCATGCACACCCGCGGAAGGCCAAGGCCTACCCCCCCAGCCGCGTGCCTGTCGCCCTAATGGAACCCGAAATTTAGAGAGAAAAAGAAAAAAGACAAGAAACATATGTGGAGGAGGGCCCTCAAAATCGCCGCCCGGCCCCGCCCATCACCCCTGCACTTGGGGAATAGTCAGAAGCAGAATAGAGTATATGGAGAACATCAAGTACCAATTACATCAGTAATACAATCCCAATGTAACACATCCAAAGCACCGTCAGTTAACGTGAGGGCCACGAAACCTAAAATGCATCATCCCTGGCCTTGTCTAGCAAAAGAACCACCAAATATCCCCTTGACAATCGATATACAGTACTTTTTGAAGGATCTAGAGGATCCGAGCCAATCAGGCCCAAACAACAACAAGAAAAAGTTCAGCAGTTCGAGTCCATCAGGACGCATGTAGCTAAAATCCAAGGGCGTCGGTACCAATCCCGCGAGTGTCATGAAGTTCAAGCACAGTAATGCCATCCAAGAAGGGGAAATCTCACAGTCCGGCAAGTGCCGCAATGTTGTCGGGACGGCCCGAGAATAAGAACAGCATCGCGTCTCTAGAATCAGGCCGAGCACACGTCCCAAGGAGTCACTCATGCACACAGCCGCACTGTCCAGGGAGGACGAAGGAAGCAGGGCCCTCGGCTGTTCCCAAGACATGGGCGAGGCCAAAGTCCTCCCCGAGGAAGTAGATACGGGCACGCCGGCACTCATTTGGAATCGGACCACGTCCCCACAGGGCGGTGAAACAGCAATGGCGGCCATTCTTCGATCCAGTTCACAAGCATTGCAAATCAGGGTCTCGCGTAGATCCGTTAGGGCGGCCAAGACATCTTTGGGTGTGGGCTTCATAGTGCGCTGCCAGCACCCCAGCACCGCGCCCATGGCAGCCGTCCGACCGGGACAGGATCCGTGAGGGAGGGTGTCAGCCGCCATCTTTGTCAGTTCTGCCCCGTCCCTCTACACCTCACTGTAGGGACCGGCCCCGGCACAGGGCGCCACCAAATTGACGCCCGGAGCACAAAGTGGTGAGGTGGGTTCCCCAGGGAGAGTCACCAAAAGGCTAAACAAAAGACCCTACCACTCCCTGGGGGCCGCCCGCCTGTCTCGGGGGCAATCCTTGGTTATGTAAGGGTGCGGAGTCCGAGGAGGGGGGCCAAGAGCCACACACCCCCCTCGACTCCAGTATGCCTCGCAGGCCCCCAAGGCTCCTCGAAAAAGGACTGGGCCGATATTGCAGTAAGCGGCACTTCAGGACAACGGCTCCCTCCGACCGACTCACCACCACCAGAGGCGGCCGCTGTTGTTGCATTCGCGGCCGGCTGCCAATTGCAATCGACAACCCGGCTTCTTCACCGCACAGGCCGCAGAGCAATGGATGGGAAATTCTCCAGATTCACAGCACGCAGGAGGCTTAGGAGCAGATGGTAAGTGAACGCTCTCCTTCTTTTATCCAAGTACACCTTCTTAGTTCAGAACAGACAGCAGGATGGGCATGCGGGGCGAGAGGGCTCACGGAGCCGAGCGGCTATGCGACCATTGCGGATGCTGACTTGGCTCCTCCTCCTACCCTGCACTCTTTATGAGTCGGGGAGCTAAGCACAATACAAAACTCTTACGAAAATACTTCAAGTTGCACAATTTACACAAATGCCCGAGGGGCACGAAAAACCATATACACTAAAAGTGGAATGCGAAATACTAGCAGGTAAGTAACAAGATCCAGAGGCTTCAGGATCGCTAGGACTACACTACTGAACACTAAGGTTAGGAGCAGGAGCCCTAGGGAGATCGGGTGCAGAGTGGGCACTCTCACGCGGGATGCGGGACAAAGTCTATGGAGGCTAGTATTTCTAAAGTTACTGTTTTCGGACGAATCCGACTAGATAGACTTAAAACGAAAAAGGATCTGGACACTTGGATAGTGAACCTGCGTTGGAGCACGGAAATGCTCGGGTTACCTAGCCCAGGGGCTGCGGCTGCATAGGGTTCAAAAGACGTCGGGAATCCTCGTTGTAGTCTATGGAGCCTGAAAGAAGAAGTTGTTGGCAGGCGACCAGTGAAGATGTTCGGAGTGATCCAAGCCTGGATCGGTGATGGAGACGACCTGAAAGCAGAGGGGACTTAGTTCTTAATCACTAGCCAGTGATTGTGTGGGCACCAGGTTGGCACCGGATGAAGTCACCTCGACCAGGTGAGAGGGCGACGCTGGACTCTGCAGTCACACGGGCTAGGAGGCGTTGTCGGCGACCAGGCTGGAGGTACGAGCTGTCTCACAAAGGTGTCTGCTGTCGGCGATGCTGGACCCAAGATGGGGCAACAAACCTTGGCAAAGGCAAGCCCACGCGGTGGAGTCAAGATGGAGTCTGGAGTGGATCAGGAGGGTCCGGGGTGCTCCTCTTCTGGAGGGGAGCAAGGGCCATTCAGGAGCAACCAGACCAGCGGTGTAATCGTCGTGGTATGTCGTCAGGAGGGCCACTAGCCAACGGGCAAGTGACCGGACAACGTGGCAAGCAGCGGAGAGCAAAAGGACCCCACACAGATCTCGTGGATGCTGAGGGGCTGGACTTCGGTGCTGGAGCTGCTCTGGGTTGGGGCTTCTCAGACCCACGTGCACTCACTCGAGGGTCCCTCGGTGGTCATGCTGGTTAAGCGTCGTGCAGGTTTAGAAGATGGCCGGTCCCTCAGGTCTCATCACACCCACGAATCTCAGCTGGGCTGATGATGCAGGTAGAGGTCAGAGATGCCAGGGAATCCGGGTCTCGTCGAGCTGGTCAGTCTTGATCCGGAGGATGGACGTGCAGCAAACCGTGATGCTTAGGTGGTGCCTGCGGGTGCAGGGTGGCTACTCCTTAGCCACAAGGGAGAGTCTTCAAAGAAAGTCAAGAGTTCCTTTCGTGGAAAGTAGTTCAAGATTCAAGATGATCTAATTTGGGATGGGGGCCCGCTCCTACCTTTATTCTAAGAAAAGGGGCTGGCACGCGACTAGGTCCTGCCCATGGGTGGGACCAGGAGGGGGGTGGTTACACCCCTCTCCCTTGTCCGAACTTTCCCCAGCTCAGGGGCTGGGGTGCCCCTGGAACTGGTTTGAGCCGGCATATGCATAGTGAGCACCGGGGTGCCACTTGCAGTCACCTTCCTCTCAGCCCTGCCTACCTGGGATACACAAAACCCTGTCTGGGATGGTGCTAGCAACGCCCCTGACAGGAAACCCTTTGTCCAAGCTCTCCTCGCTGGAAGGACTCCCAGCAGCAGGAGGTCAGACTTGTGTCTGTGGTGGCAGCATCCATTTTGTGATGCTGAGGCTCGAGTTAACTTTAACCGGGGTTCACAGTTACATACATGTCGTGTCCCTCTAGAAGGGTGGAATGCTAACCCCGTCTCCAGAATTGGCGAGGGGTTAGTATTCCAATTCGTATGACACCTTACTTAACATGTTTTGATAAAGCGATACCAAAGTTGGCAAATAACCGCGAGGATTATAATGCCCTTAAGAGTATATGGTACGCGTTATCATGGAACAGCTATTGGGACTTAGTTCCGCAAGCTGCAGACGGGCTCAGCTCATGCCAGAGCACCATCTCACATAATTCCAAGCACTCTGCCTTCAGGATTGTTAAGGCCTGCCATAGGAGTGACTGATAGGAATACATGTATCCATTTTAGGGTTAGATATAGGGATACTATATCTAAAGCAAAGGGTGTTTACACCACCTTGCCCCAGCTGTCGTGCAGCCAGTTGTGTCAGATTTGGATGGCCAGCCAGGGGTGGCATAATACATGCTGCAGCCCCTGGTAGGCCCTGGGTACACCTATGCCCTGGATACCTAAGGTATGCTGTACAGGGACTGATAAGGTGACTCAGTATCCAATTAGATATGTACCTAGGGTACATGGAATCCATTTTACAGAGAGAGCAGTGGGCCTGGGGCCCTGAATAGCAGGGTCCCAGGTCAACTAAGTCGGAAAACCAGCAAAACACCAGGCAAAAAGTTGGGGGTAACCATAGTCAGATATCCACCTTCCTACATAACCCCGCCCCCCCCCCCCCAAACGAAAGAAGACAAGGCTATCCTTGACCAGGTAAGCCTATATTGCCTGAGTGGCCATATGAGGTGGTATATGCACTGACATGGTTACCCCCTATATCATGGTCCACTAAGCAATCCCTCACCCTAAGGGTATCTGAGGGTCTCCACCATAGGGAATCTCTACCTGTGGTGTGTTTTGGCAAAGTAAAAGGCTGGTGCTGGGATGGAGTACTGAAGTGAGACTCCACTAATGTTGGGCTCAACTTCCTCCAATCACTATCCACCATATATGCCTTTCTTTCCATGACTGAGTTGCTGTGAGCTCTCAGGGTCAACCTCTGGCTCCCTAAAGCTGGAGGCTGGGTCCCTCTGTTTGGCTTACTGGAGGGACAGGTCAGGTTTGGGGCCCTCAGGTCCCAGGTTTGGCTGTGCCCAACAGTGTCCATCTGTGGGAGGTCCCTAACTAAGTTTAAGGGGGATCCCTCAGGAGTCTGTTTTATTTTCACTTGGCTAGATCTGCTAGCATCAGTGACCCTAATCTTCTGAATGGGGAGTTCTTTTGGACAGGGGGCCCTTTGGGGTCCACCACTGGCCTTCCTGACCTCTACAGCCCTGGGCTGACTGAGGCAGGGTAGAGAGGGGAAGGATACCTGCTCCAGACTGGGTCCCACCTTGGAAGGGTCCACTGACATCAGGGGTTCTGCCAGGCTAGGCCTGACTACCTCTGGGGCAGTTTCTTCACAAGGGGTCAGATCAGTTCCCTGAGGAGGCTGATCCTTTCCTAAAGTCTGGTGGGAGGGAGATTTCTCTTCCTCCTCAATGCTCTCTGTCTGAGTGGAGTGATCCATAGTTTCAGGCTTCACAACACTATTATCTGTCTGAGTTTGAGCTGTGGCCATCACAACTCTACCAACCTTTTCAGGAAGAGACTCAGTTTGGGTATGGGCTGTGACCATCACAGCCTTGCCAACCTGTTCAGGGAAGGAATCTGTCTGAGATTGGGCTGTGACTGGCACAGCCCTCCTGACCTGTTCAGGGAGGACATCTTGTACTGGGGCTGTGGCTATCACTGCCCCACTAACCTTACCATGGAGGTTTACCATTTTAAAATGGGTGTCTTGCTCTACCTCAGCCCAGGCTGAGATCTCTAAATCATTCCCCAGTAGGCAATCTACAGGCAAGTTTGATGACACTGCCACTCTCTTGGGGCCAGTGACACCTCCCCAGCTGAGATTTACTACTGCTATGGGATGATCTCTCTGCACTCCATCAATGTTGGTTACCTGGTATGTGGCTCCAGGTATAAGTTGCCTTGAGGGGACTAGGCTCTCAGTCACCATGGTGATGCTAGCCCCTGTATCTCTATAGGCCTCAACTTTTGAACCATTGATGAGGGGCTCCTGTCTGTACTTGTCCAAAGTGCTGGGACAAGCTGTGAAGTTGGCAAACCCCATGCCAGTCTCACAGACAAGAGTATCTAAGTCAGGGGACCTGGTTAGGCCAGAGTCCCCAGGAACTCCCAAAGTAAATGCACCCAAATTCTAGGGGGCACTCCCACCACCTGGGGGATTACTACTAGTAGTAACAGGAGGCTTGGAAGTGTTACTTGGGGGTATGTTCTCCTTATTGTTGTTGGCCCTTAGGCAACTGCTGTCAGTTTTGTAGTAATGGCCTACCTGTTTGCAGGTATGACAATAAGGTTTCTTTTGGGTATTGGAGGAATTTTGGGACCCACCCTTTTCAGAGGATTTTTGGGGCCCTGGGGTTTGATCAGAAGATTTATTCCCACCCTTCTCTTTAAGCTTGGTTGATTCTTTCCTTTGGTCACCACCCTGGTTCTTAGGCCTAATCCTGGTTCTGACCCATTTGTCTGCCCTCTTACCCAATTCTTGTGGAGAGGTCAGATCAGAGTTTACCAGGTGCTGGTGTAATAACTGGTTCTGACAATTATTTAAGACTTGCTCTATCATAATAAGATTATACAATCCTGTGAAGTCAGTAACTTTACTACCCAATAGCCAGCCTTCTAGAGCCTTAGTGGCACAATCAACAAAGTCAGCCCAATCCTGAGACTGAGTTTTCTGGGTGTCTCTGAACAGCAATCTGTACTGATCAGTTGTTAAGCCAAACCCATCAACCAGTGTATTCTTCAGGACTTGGTAATTGTTAGCATCCTTAGCTCTAGTAGTGAGGAGCTTATCTCTACCTTTACCTTCAAAGGAGAGCCACAGTACAGCTGCCCACTGACTCTGGGGGATGCACTGGACAGTGCAGGCCCTCTCCAAAGCAGTCATCCATTTGTGGATGTCATCCCCTTGTTTAAAGGGGGCACTATTTTACTCAGGTGTCTAGTATCAACACTCCTGTCCTTATCTCTAGGGATAATGCTGCCACCAGTGGGGTCTGCCCCACTCAATTTCTGCTCTCTGGCAAAGGCAAGTCTCTCTTTGGCAAGGGCAAGTTCTTCTCTCTCAATCCTCAGATTGACTTCCCTCATCTTAGCTTCATGCTCTCTTCTCTGAGGGATGTCATCCCTCTGTGAGAAGAGGTCTGAGAGCCATTGGTATGAATAGATCTGTTAGAGCCTCTGGAATTAGACCTAACTCGTCTACTCCCAATGTTAAGTCTGCCTGAGAGTGGGCCTGGGGGTCCCCCAGTTCCATTCTCATGCAGGCTTAAGTTGGTCCTGGTGAGCCTACTGACTACTACCTGACCTTTGTCTGCCTCATCCCCTGACAACTCCTGTTCCTCTTCCTCCTCTTCACTTTCTGTTCCATTGAGGTTGAGGTCAGGGTCCCCAAGGGTTCCCCCTAAGGGGGGCATACTCCCATCTGGATTAGCAGGGCCGGTGTTAAAAGCCCTCCTTGCATCATAAGTCTCTAAGAGACCTATCAGAAAAGGAGTGGTAGGGTTAGAACCCTGTTTTAGTTTCCTGGAGGTACACAATTGTCTGGAAGTGACCTGTGGAAGGTCATCAACCACAAGGGGGCCCTCTGTGTTCCCTCCTGTGGTAGACATGCTTTTCTAGTGAGGTGTAAGTGGTGCACTTACCTACACTATGGGTTTACCTACTGATGCCTTGCTAAGAGTTGTAGTCAGGGTGTGCTAGGCCCTGTTACACTACAACAGCTGGTTCAGTAGCATTCAGAGTATTCTAAGCTAAGTTATATGTACCTTGGTACTTATGTGATCTTTCAAATGATATTCTTAGGATACGTGCGAGGTAAAACAACAGCAAGCTCAAATCCCAACCGCTGCACACCAATGTGAGAAGTTGGCCTGATATATAGTGCTCACTATTCTAGTGATCACTGTGTATCATACCAAACGACCCTTATTGATGATTGGTTGTAAGTCAACCTTATAGACCAGCTATCCTAGTAGCGTGGACAAAAGCAGTCTTTAGGCTAAACTCTAGAGGGCGTGTTAAGCCAGCTGTTTTACCATCACATATACCCCTTGAACACCAAGTGAAAGGACACCACACAAGTTGTTATGAAAAATAAAGTATATTTATTTATAACAAGTCTACCCTGCACTCTTTATGAGTCAGGGAGCTAAGCACAATACAAAACTCTTACGAAAATACTTCAAGTTGCACAATTTACACAAATGCCCGAGGGGCACGAAAAACCATATACACTAAAAGTGGAATGCGAAATACTAGCAGGTAAGTAACAAGATCCAGAGGCTTCAGGATCGCTAGGACTACACTACTGAACACTAAGGTTAGGAGCAGGAGGCCTAGGGAGATCGGGTGCAGAGTGGGCACTCTCACGCGGGATGCGGGACAAAGTCTATGGAGGCTAGTATTTCTAAAGTTACTGTTTTCGGACGAATCCGACTAGATAGACTTAAAACGAAAAAGGATCTGGACACTTGGATAGTGAACCTGCGTTGGAGCATGGAAATGCTCGGGTTACCTAGCCCAGGGGCTGCGGCTGCATAGGGTTCAAAGGACATCGGTAATCCTCGTTGTAGTCTATGGAGCCTGAAATAAGAAGTTGCTGGAAGGCGACCAGTGAAGATGTTCGGAGTGATCCAAGCCTGGATCGGTGATGGAGACGACCTGAAAGCAGAGGGGACTTAGTTCTTAATCACTAGCCAGTGATTGTGTGGGCACCAGGTTGGCACCGGATGAAGTCACCTCGACCAGGTGAGTGGGCGATGCTGGACTCTGCAGTCACACGGGCTAGGAGGCGTTGTCGGCGACCAGGCTGGAGGTGCGAGCTGTCCCACGAAGGTGTCTGCTGTCGGCGATGCTGGACCCAAGATGGGGCAACAAACCTTGGCAAAGGCAAGCCCACGCGGTGGAGTTAAGACGGCGTCTGAGTGGACCAGGAGGGTCCGGGGTGCTCCTCTTCTGGAGGGGAGCAAGGGCCAGTCAGGAGCAACCAGACCAGCGGTGTAATCGTCGTGGTACGTCGTCAGGAGGGCCACTAGCCAACGGGCAAGTGACCGGACAACGTGGCAAGCAGCGGAGAGCAGAAGGGCCCCACGCAGATCTCGTGGATGCTGGGGGGCTGGACTTCGGTGCTGGAGCTGCTTTGGGTTGGGGCTTCTCAGACCCACGTGCACTCACTCGAGGGTCCCTCGGTGGTCGTGCTGGTTAAGCGTTGTGCAGGTTTAGAAGATGGCCGGTCCCTCAGGTCTCGTCACACCCACGAATCTCAGCTGGGCTGATGATGCAGGTAGAGGTCAGAGATGCCAGGGAATCTGGGTCTCGTCGAGCTGGTCAGTCTTGATCCGGAGGATGGACGTGCAGCAAACCGCGATGCTTAGGTGGTGCCTGCGGGTGCAGGGTGGCTACTCCTTAGCCACAAGGGAGAGTCTTCAAAGAAAGTCAAGAGTTCCTTTCGTGGAAAGTAGTTCAAGATTCAAGATGATCTAATTTGGGAAGGGGGCCCGCTCCTACCTTTATTCTAAGAAAAGGGGCTGGCACGCGACTAGGTCCTGCCCATGGGTGGGACCAGGAGGGGGGTGGTTACACCCCTCTCCCTTGTCCGGACTTTCCCCAGCTCAGGGGCTGGGGTGCCCCTGGAACTGGTTTGAGCCGGCATATGCACAGTGAGCACCGGGGTGCCACTTGCAGTCCCCTTCCTCTCAGCCCTGCCTACCTGGGATACACAAAACCCTGTCTGGGATGGTGCTAGCACCGCCCCTGACAGGAAACCCTTTGTCCAAGCTCTCCTCGCTGGAAGGACTCCCAGCAGCAGGAGGTCAGACTTGTGTCTGTGGTGGCAGCATCCATTTTGTGATGCTGAGGCTCGAGTTAACTTTAACCGGGGTTCACAGTTACATACATGTCGTGTCCCTCTAGAAGGGTGGAATGCTAACCCCGTCGCCAGAATTTGCGAGGGGTTAGTATTCCAATTCGTATGACACCTTACTCGACATGTTTTGATAAAGCGATACCAAAGTTGGCAAATAACCGCGAGGATTATAATGCCCTTAAGAGTATATGGAACGCATTATCATGGAACAGCTATTGGGACTTAGTTCCGCAAGCTGCAGACGGGCTCAGCTCATGCCAGAGCACCATCTCACATAATTCCAAGCACTCTGCCTTCAGGATTGTTAAGGCCTGCCATAGGAGTGACTGATAGGAATACATGTGTCCATTTTAGGGTTAGATATAGGGATACTATATCTAAAGCAAAGGGTGTTTACACCGCCTTGCCCCAGCTGTCGTGCAGCCAGTTGTGTCAGATTTGGATGGCCAGCCAGGGGTGGCATAATACATGCTGCAGCCCCTGGTAGGCCCTGGGTACACCTATGCCCTGGATACCTAAGGTATGCTGTACAGGGACTGATAAAGTGACTCAGTATCCAATTAGATATGTACCTAGGGTACATGGAATCCATTTTACAGAGAGAGCAGTGGGCCTGGGGCCCTGAATAGCAGGGACCCAGGGCAACTAAGTCGGAAAACCAGCAAAACACCAGGCAAAAAGTTGGGGGCAACCATAGTCAGATATCCACCTTCCTACAAGTATCACACAGTGCAGTTCAGTGAGAGACCAATGCAATCCTATCGGGAAAAAGACAGTTCAGTAACTTACAGGTAAGTAAGCAGTTCTCGAGTTCAGTCTCCGGGGGTTTTGGGTCAACCCTGGGCCAGGGTCTGACCAAGGTAGGTACTACACCACCAGGGGCACTGGGACGGCCGGGTGCAGAGGTCACTGGGCTCAATGTTATCCTATGGAGGCGGGGGGCACCTCGAAGAGGGACCTGTTACAGATAAGTACCTGTGGTTCAGGGATACAGGCCCTGGGGGCAATATCAGCACTGGAGGGTCCGCCAAAGAGCACTGCGACTGCACCAGCTGTGGCACAGGAGCAGCCGGGTGCAGAGTGCAAAGGAGGCATTGGGAGCCTAGTTGAAACCAATGGAGATCCTTGGTCAGGCAAAAAGGCTGCAAGCTTGCTTCCGAAGGTTGGCTGATGGAATCCAATGACTGGAGAAGTAAGTTGGATAGTAGGGGGAGGCCAGGACACCGTTGGTTGGGAACACCGAGGCGGGGGGCTGCGGGTGCAGGGGTGTCTTTTGGTTCCTGGTTTTCTCACAAGATCAGGTCGCAGTCGGGGGGACCCTTCAGGTTGAGGATGCAGGCCTCAAGGGGGAGGTCAGGAGAGGTTGTTTAATGCTGGATCTCAGGTCAGGATTACCAGGGAGACTTCACTGGGTTGGTGAGCCACCTGGACTCAGTCAGGTGTGGATTGATGCAAGTGTCACAAATTCGCCTTTTTTCAGAGGCTTGGATTTCTTAGCTGGACAAATCTGGTGTCCACAGGTGAAAAGAGACAGGTACTCCGGGGTTCTTGAGATTGCTGGCTATGGGCCACGCAGGTTTCTTGGAGCAGGGCCGCTGGAGGAGGAGACAGGCCAGTAGGGCTGGAGCCAAGTCAGTCATCGTCTTCTTCACCACTGCTGCAAAGCTCTTCAGTCCTTCTTCTTCATAGGCCATCATATCTGAGGAACATGGTTGAGGGAAGCCCTTAAATACTAATAAAATTTAAGGATGTTACTAAGGTCAGAGTCAGTAGCCAATGGCTACTGTTCCCTAGGGTGACTACACCATTTGAGTGTTCCCTCCTTTTGGGGAGAGGGGCACATCCCTGTTCCTATTGGTCCTAATTCTCAATTCAAGATGGAGAATATCCAAGATTTCTAAGAGAGGGGTTCACCTCAGCTCTTGGTGACCCTTGGGGTGAGCCAGGGTAAGATGGACACTCCTACTCTGCTTACTCATTTTCCCGTCTGTCCTGCTGACAAAAGTGAGGTCTGGACTCTGGGGCGGGCATCTTCACTAGTTGGAGCTGCCCAAATCAGCACATCACAAGGTGGGAGCCTTTGAGGTTCACCACCAAGTGTTGCTGTTCCTGCTTTGATAAGCACTCCTCTTGTATAAGGGGCAAGCCTGGGCTCGTAATCCTCTCGCTGGGCATATTGAGATCTCTGTGCACCGCGCATATACGTCGTTGTTGGTTTCAACACAGGAGTGCTTATCAAACCCGGTATTTGAATGATCTAAACGCCGCAAACAGCGTTGACAGCGCTATGAATATAAAAATGTGGACCTTTTCCTAAGGATTCCAGGATGAGTAGATTTCTCCATGTTTATGGGAGACCAGAGGTTTTAATTCATACGAAGGTTATCTTATCCCTTCATGGTAAACCGCAGAGGCTCTAGCCCTCCACAATGTTCAGTCGGCTCTGACGAATTAGATCTCCTAGATCATATGATATAATAGGATCCCAACTAAGATATACGGTTTCAAATCAAATGAAGGAATATCATTTATGCAAGTCCTGAAGAAGGTGGCATTATCAATTTGGTCCCACCGAAACGCGTTGACGCTTTATACATTGTTAAATTCGAACTTGGACAAGAAAT
The DNA here is from genome assembly GCF_964263255.1 of Lissotriton vulgaris. NCBI lineage: Eukaryota > Metazoa > Chordata > Amphibia > Caudata > Salamandridae > Lissotriton > Lissotriton vulgaris. The sequence goes on from NC_141691.1 coordinate 1,389,697,654, forward strand.
ACAGAGGCCAGATTCTTCTGCCCCTTGACTTGTTTACAATGATATCGAATAAACCCTGTGAAGGCATAGTTGGCATGCCTCATTTTGTTCCTTCTTCTTAATATTTAGGTCTTGCCATCACTGGGTATTGTCCTATATAGGATATTTGTCTAGTAAAAACTGTATGTCTTTCACTATTAGAGTGAGTGTAGCTAAATTTATTTTTCTAAATAAATTGAATTTAATGATTTGATATTGTGAGTTTTTATCTTGATATTTTATTACATTTATATTTTTTAACCTTGTTTCATTGTATTTCTTATGGAGGTGTTCCAAGCATATTATATGTTTATCTGACTAAGCGTGTGATTGAATGGAGTGAATCAAGATTGGTGTGTCCAAAGGGAACCTTTTTATTTTGATTGTCAATATAGGTGCTCTGTCTCTTTGGACCGTTCGAGCCCCTCTCTTTCTTTTCAAGGCAGTTTTTGGAAAGAACACAGGCCCTGGGAACTTGATTGGCCGGGACCCAGGGCACACTCAGTCACGTTAGCATCAGGTTGGGGCTAACCATGCAAAATGGGGCACTTTACTACACGCACTACATTGATGTATCACTCCTCTGCTACAAAAGAGAGATAGAGGGGTGAGTTCACCCAGACACTAGTTGCCTGAGACATCCGCCTGCCTAGCGTTGTAGGACCAATTGCATACCTCTTTATTTTTCCTCTTCCTTTACACCTCCTACTTATTCAGCTCATCAGGCTAAAACTTTCTTTTCCTTGACCACACAATCCTGGACATCTCAGCTGCGCCTAAGCTGCAACACCATCTGAACTCCTACCTTGTGAACACCTTTCAATCTCATCACACACTTCAACGTGTGTACACCAATGACCCTAGGTGTAGGGAAGGTGGGACCACTCCAATATTGGAAACTCAAGCAGTTCCTTCGGGACGGGGTTATTCTTTATTAGAAGTTGCAGTGTGTGACTATTCTTCCTCCTTGTTCTAAGAGGAAGTAATTTTGTTTACATAATTATCTATTATCTCTGGCTAGTCTGTCACCTAGAGTGCGCCCCGTGCTATCTCTGCTCTCTTTTCAGGCCTCTTTTTCTGTCCTTGCTTTCCTTGGTGTCACTGAGGCATACTCACTCCAACACATCGCACATCAAGCGAGGAATCCTGCACAATACTCCCAATGTTTGCATAGCAACCTTCCAGGAAAACAGATGGAGCACTCACCCACATGTCTACCAAATTCACTATCCTCTGTCTGGGATCCACTTTTCCTACCTCAGGAAATGTGCGAGGGATGATCAAGCAACTTAAAGATATTTCTCACTAGCAGTGTGGGATAGGATGAGTGCAGAATGAGTACTACTCCTGGAATCTTCCTCAGGTGAAGCCCCAACCTGGAGGTACTATCCTAGAGTGGACCCAGCAGGGTAGAGAGCACTTGCCTCACAAGGGGTGTCTTCTCTCACTGACTCATCTTTTCAAACTTTCTGGCTCAGGCAGACATCATACACGACTGTCCACCACTTGGCCAGCAACTGTCCACAGACAGTGACAGACAGTCCCTCAGACCACCACCCTTGGGGTTCCATTGCTGGCAGCCTACCTTAAGGATTCAGTTATTGCCCTATGGAGGTACGATAGAGGCTCTGAAGACGAGTAACTTGCGAACTAGAGGTGAGGCCTAGTGGCAGGGTGGGAGAGACATGGACAGAGAGCTGGTTGACGACTGAGCTCAACACACTAAGAGGTCCATTAGGATGGCAGACGGACAAAGTCGGTCCTCCATCCTGTCGGGGGCCGGTACCGTCCGCCACAAGGGCGGAGGAACTGTGCCCCCAATTTGGATGCATCCGCCACAGTGGCGGGTGCATCCTGCATTTTTTACATTGCGGCGGATGGTGCTTGAAGCACTGGCCGCCGCAATGCAAAAAATGCATGTTGTACATTTCAATGCACAACATGACAGGCACTGCGCGGTGCCTGTCATGGTGTACAATGAAATACTGGGGGGTACCATAGGTAACCCCCATGTGCCCCTCCCACCCCCCCTTTACCCTGGGGGCCCGCAACGGGCCCCCAAAGCAAATACCGTATGCCTTTGGCGGCATTGCCGCCACGGAAAGGCATTCCTCACCGGCCATCCTAATATGGCTGGCGGTGTCTGATAGACACCGCCACCATATCAGGCCTTTTCCGCCGCGGTCGCAAGCCGACCGCGGTGGAAAAGCGGCGGACAGTCTTCCCCTCCGCCACGGTCCCCCCGCCATCGTAATATGTAAATGTAAATGTGAATGTGGCGTATTTGTATAGCGCGAACAGTGACCCGGAGGCATCCCGGCGCTTGTACTCCTACCACAAGGGAACCCCTCCTGGCTTTTCCTTGTGGGGTGTCCACTCCTGGGCATCCCATGGTGAAACCAGGCATCCCTTGTGTATCAGGGGGCCTTATGGCGGGGGGAAGAAAGGAGGCGGACGGGCAGGGATAGCGGACGGATCGCCACCGCCTGATTGACGGTGGCGATCCGTCCGCCATCCTAATGGACCCCCTACGTTTGTAGAAAGCTGGATCCATGCTGGAAAACTGGCTAAATGGGTTAAGCGCGGTTCTAACCTGTGGAGGATTCCAACTTTTGGTGATGTGGTTAGAAGAGGGGCTGCATTTCCTTGGGGGAGTGAGGAGACCTCCGGGTGATCTCAGTGTTGAGGCTGCTGCTCAAGGAGTGGATTGCGTCCACCTGTGACGGCTAGAAAGACCATTTGAACCTTTGATCTGGGGGGCCACTCTGACCTTTCCCCCTTCACCTGGAGGCAATAAGCAGGGGATAAGTGAAGCTGTGACTGCAGGCTATCGGGGACCGCACTGGGGCAGACAGCGAGGTATTCAGCTTAGTGTCCTAATGAAAAGCACTGGAGTGGGTGCTCGACTGCCAGCGTTCCTTAATTCAGTGAGCTGTGTTGGTTCATCCTGGACTGGACCTGTTGGCCGTGGTTGCGTTTGCTGTCGCACACAGGTGACTCTTGGAGAACCGGACACCTGGTGTTGACCCACCTGTCACCCATCAGAGAGCCAGTTGTTGAAGGGTGCAGTTTGCCCAGTGTGCCTCATAACTTGGGGTGCTGCAGAATATCTAGAAATACCTATATTGGCAGGCCAAAGACCTATGACTGACTGCCTGTGCTGCCTCGAACCTTGGAGGACCCTGGGGGCTGGCAGATCAGATCTGCAGCCAAACTGGTGGCTTGCGAGTTCATACTACCCTAGATAGGCCCTCTGGATCACCATGGCTAAGGACAAAATACCCCCTGGATGGTAAACAAGGCACACACAATACATTTGCTCATACCAAGGGTCCTGTGCAATTACAAAGCTTACAAATAATGTGTAATCCCTCCCTGAAAGATTGCACAACAGACGGGTCTAACAGGACACCCCAGCAACCTATATAATCCAATTGAGATAGCAAGCAAGATAGGCGAAGTTGGGTCCGACGTAATGTGTCTGCACCAGGATATCCCCCAGGCAGTGGATAGGATAATGGAGGTGGAGACCCATGTCTCTGACCTTGAAAACAAAGTGGCATCACTGCAACAGACTGTTCCTATGATATCAACAACAATGGCGGAGCTAGCAGTTAGGGTGGAGGATGGCGAGGGGGGAGAATAGAGGAACAAGCTTGTGTGGGTTTTCGAGACAGCTGTGAGGGATCCTCCGCCAGGGGCTTCCTAGATCATTGGTTGAGATCTATACTCCCACTGGGGTCCCTGTCCTCGTGTTTTATAATAGAAAAACGTCACAGGGTCCTCTCCTCATCTGCTGATTGCCTACCTTTTACATTATGACAGAGACATGGTCCTCTACTTTGCCCGTACTCACGAACTGCTGCTCTTCAAATAAACCAAAATTATCACTTTTACAGATCACACAAGGCTTGTCCAATAACAGAGGAAGCCATTTGTTGAGGCCAAGAAAAAACTCTCTAGCCTTAACATTGGCTATGTGCTCCTCTTCCCATCCTAGCTTAAAGTGCTCTTCCAGTCTTGCACTTTCTTCTTTGAGAGGGTGGATGAAGTGTGAAGTGGGTAGAGAATTAGGCTGACATTGGTCTGCACACCTCATGATGGCTGAAGGCAAATCTTACCCCCGTGTCACCCTTCTGGGGTGGGAGAAGCCTCCAGAACTGCACTCAGAAAAGACAAGGGTAATGCTTCAAATAATGTGGGAGATCAGTGATGTCGCCCATCCATAGAAGGGACTGTTAGGGCGGAGAAGAAGATAACATTGTGATTGTGGTCGGAGATGGAGGTGGACTAAGGCCAGATTAAAGCTTCCATATGACCAGTCCCTTCTCCTACGTTCTGGTCTGCTGTGACCCAAACCTTCCTTCCTTTCTCCCCCCTCTAACTTTGACTGTAGCAGGGGCCCCCTAAGGTAGGTGCATATAGCTGAGGTCTAATACTGAGGCAGTAATGAAGTGACACTTTGCACACTTTGCTGGTTACGTGCAGTGACCTCGAGCGGTGATTGTACCTTTATTTATCCCCTTGAGACTGAGACCAGCCAGAGGGTGTAATGCGCAACATATTATGGTAGTGGTCAGATGACTCACTACAACCCTCATAACCTTTAATAACAATGACAACAATAATAGTGGAAAGACCACAACAAATACAGGATACAAGGGGTACCAAACAGAGTTCCAGTAATGTCCATGGTCCTCAGCGCACAAAGACTTTCAACCTCTGGCTAGGCCTGCGATTTTCTCTTAACTGATATGGATATCCTTACTGGGTTGTAGGCACTCCCCTAATTCTGGGAGCGCTGACTGAAAAACTGGGAGGGCTTGCTTCAGTTTCCTCTGGAAACTCCACATTCACACTGTCTACCCCTTGGCTGGGAATCACCAACTCTCATCAAGGCTTGGCTTCATTAGAAGTGTCAGATTGCCCATGCCATTAACTAGATCGTGAGTTGATGTTGTCTTTTTGGACCAGGAGCATTCCTAGATAGCAAGCCCTCACCTCTTTTGACAGTAACTATAGCTCCTTTCATTTCGATTACTCCCCTTGGCTCACGCACAAACCGTGCTCCAAATTTCCTACCTAGGGGCCTGTCCTTGATTACCACCAGGTCTCCTGGGTGGATTCCTAAATTGCAAGCATTCCTCTTTTTGCTAGCCATGTCATTGTTACTTTTCCTCTTGATCTGTGCATCCGTACTGTCCAACTGTCCTGGTACCCACTTGGCGCTCACCAGAACTAGATCACGTACAGGCCTCCTCATAATCAGCTCACATGGTGAGCAACCAGTGCTACTATGTAGCGTTTGTCTGTATTCCCCTCTAAAATTGATTAAGACACTCTTCCATCTCTACACCTTGATCACCTCTAATCCGAAGTGCTTTATTAAATGTTCTCAGGTAAATTTTGACCTCCCAATTGGCTTGAGGCCACCGGAAGGTCACTCACTGGTGTTTGATGTTTAGATGATGATGGTAGTCTCTAAATTCCTGGCCATGAAAGGGCGGACCATTGTCCATCTTGATCTCACCTGGTAACCCCAACATGGCAAAAATCTTGTCCAGCGCTGGCTTGACACACTCAAAAGCAGTGGCGTGGACTAGTTCCACAGCTGGAAACTTGTAGTCACTGTCAATCATCCCTAATGTTAAGCGACCATACGGAAGCTCCCGAAGTCCATACTGATGGACGACCATGGTATGGTGCTGGAACTTAATGTGATTACCAGCGTTGTTGTGGGCTCACCCCTGGTAATTAGACAAGAGTGGCACCCATGCACAAATTCTTCGATCATCCGGTCCACACCTGGGAACCACACCTTGGCCCCTAACCTCGCTTTTATTTTGGCCAGGCCCTGGTGACCTGATGGGCGAGCTCGACAGTCCTCCTCCAGAAACTCTTCGGTATCACAATTTGATGGCATTGTAGTACCAGCCCTTCCATGCTTTCACTGAGCTCATCCCTACACCTCCATATGCTTGTTATGACCTCTCTTTCTCCATCTGTCATGTCACCCACACCTTCCAGAAAATTCTTTTAACAATGTCCCCTCAGAGCTTCTTTCACTTTACATAGACACTCATCCTTTTTGGGGGCTTCAACTAGTTCTTCAAGCTACAACACTTTTGGACATGATAGTTCAGTGATGAACTTTGTGAAAACCTCAACACCTCTGTCGCTATCTTGCGGTGGTCAGGGGTCTGCTGCCAGAGGATGATACGACTAAGCCTGGGCAAAGCACTACGCTACGCTCGCGTAGTTTGCGCTACTTTGCACTATGCGAATAGCACGTAGCACAGTGCAAACGCGCGTAGCATAGCGTAGTGCAGCGGACATTTTTTGCTTGCTCGCTGTCCTCAACGTCAAGTTGGCGACTGCGAGCAGGCAAAATGACATCCCCGCAAGACTTTTTACTTGTTCGCGATCAGCAACATCAAGTTGCCGATCGCGAGCTTGGAAAAAAAACCTCCCAGCGAGATTCTCAACACGGGGAGGTCAGGTTTCTCAGTGCGAGTGGTTGCGTATGCTCGCGACTGCTCGCGATGAGAAACTACCAGTTCGCGTTGAGAAAGCTTCAGCTTGAGTAAAAATCTACTCAAGCAGCAGTAAAAGACAGCTCGCACTGTGCAAGATGCCGTTTTCGATGATTGCACAGTGCAGACAAGCATCCAGTACTGTGCAATCATCGCGAACAGTGCATTACGCAGCTCGCGTAGCGCTACGCGTATCTCGCGTAGTGCGAAGTGCACTTTGCGTAGCTAAACGTAGCGCTCCTTCACAAACTACGCCCAGGGTTAGATACAACCGATAATCCACGCTGTTATTGATGCCTGGTCGGTACATTACTTTGAAGTCATACTTCTAAAGCTGTACCACCCACTGTTCAATTTGATTCGTGCCATTCCTTGATGTCCCTCCAAACTGCCGCACCAATGGCTTTGGATCCGTGATCACCCAGAACTTGTGCCCACACAGGTGTATGTTAAAGTGTTGACATGCCCATCTGATGGCGAGCGCTTCTTGTTCAATTTGTGCATATCAGGTCTCCACCGCTGACAGTGCCCTGCTTGCATAAGCAATCAGCTCTTGTTCTCTTTGAAGGTCTTGCTGCAGTAGCACTGCCCCTAGCCCTACGGGGCTGGCATCTGCTATGCGTTCTGTTGGACTCCCTGGACTCCAATAATGCACCTTTCACTTCCTGAAATGCCTGAGAAGCTGCACTTGACCATTGCCATGGTTTTTCTTTGTGAGAACCCTCAGAGGTGCAGAGATGTTTGCCAGATGAGGAATGAACCTCCCACAATAGTTTGCCATTCCCAAGAAGCTGCACATCTCTGTGGGGTTTTGGGGAATGGCTGCCACCCTGATGGCCCCAACTTTCACCGGATCTACCTGCAGTCCCTTCTGGGTGAATTTGTACCCACAGAATTCCACCTCATTGGTGTAGACGGCGCATGTATCTTTATGTAGGGTGAGTCCGTACTCTGCAAGTCTCTGCATGGTCGCTCTTAATCGCACATGGTGCTCCTCCAAAGTCTGTGAGAATATTAAGACGTCATCACTGATGTTTATGACTCCTACCTGTCCTGACAGAGCTATTCTTATGGCATCCTGGAATACCTCAGCTGCTGAGGACACTCCAAAACTAAGCTGCTTCAAATGTCTCAGCCCGACTTGTGTCAAGAAGGTTGATATATATTGACTTGATTCGTCCATCATGAGCTGGTGGTAGCCGGAGTTAAGGTCTACTTTTGAAAACCATTTCGCCCCATTAATGTCAGTGACAATTTCATCAATCTTGAGAGTAATGTGCTTTTCTCTGCGTATTGCTTCAGTTGGTAACCACATAGCCACACACAGCTGGTCGCTCCAGGCTGCTTTGATTTGGGAGCAATCACCAATGGGGCCAACCAAGGATTGGGCCCGACACTTTTTCAATTACCCCCACCTTTTCCAGCTTCTCCAACTGGGCCTCCACAAAGGGCTGCAGATGAAAGGGTACCTGTCTATTTCGTAGGGCCACAGGTTTGACCTATTGGTCAATGTGCAGTTTCACCTTGACGTCCTTCAAGCATCCGAGACCTTCAAACAGCTCAGGGAATTCCAACATAATTTCTTCTGCATGCCATTTGTGGACTTGTCACACGAACAGCACCAGTCCCAAGTCCTCAGCTGTGTGACAGCTCAGCAGCCTGACAAGAAATCTGGTCTGGGAGGTTAGTTTTCCATGTGTGACCTCCACATCATGACTCCTTGTAAGGGAACGGGTGTGTTGCCCCCTTATGTGAATATTTTTGCTTGGTTGGCCATCAGTTTTGGATGGGGCTCCAATTGGCGATAGTGTTCTGCATCGAGGATGTTTGCAGATGCTCCTGTCTCTATGAGAGTGATTATTTGATTCCCACTAAAGTTTATTCGGCACATGGGCGGAGGCCTTTTCCTTGGATTTGTTTGTCCTGTAAAAGAGATGGTGAATATTTCTTCTTCTTCCTCCTCATCCTCTTCCAATAGGCGCATTTGTTGGTACACTACTTGTCGGTGATCTGGTGTCTCCTCCTCCGCAGAGACTTGCTTGACACGAACAAACTTCTTGGGCTTTCCTCCCATATTGACTGTACAAACGGCACCCTGACACACTTTTGAAAAATGTCTTATTTTTCAACACTTTAGACAGGGCTATCTGATGGCCAGGCTGTGCCCCGGCCCCGGTAGCTTTTGGAATATCCTGCATAAACTTTTTAGCGGCAATGACATGTTTCATGAGGATGGTGTTCACCTCTCTGGGACTGATGTATTCATCAAGTACATTTGGGCGTTTGCACAGCAAATGTTTTGTGGTGGGGAGGGCGAAGCCTCTCCTGGCCATGGTCACCCTTGTGCGAGGGTCTAGAATCCTAAAGTCACCCCTAGTTAGCAGGGGGGTTCCCCAAAGCAGACTCCCCAGGACAGCACTAAGTGGTGAGGTCCAGTCCTGAGCCAACGAGAGGATGTACACACCAGCTTGGGGGATAGGGTGCACAAAACATCGGGGTGGGCACGGAGCCACAGCTCCTGCCCACCTCCTCTCAGTCCCTAATGCCAAACTAATTGAATCGTGAGAGCAAGGTACTATCTTTGTTGTCTTATCTATTCAGGATGTTAAAGACATGACTGTACTACAGTCTGTAGCGGAGAATGGAAATGATCATATTACCATTCACTAGGTACTAAGTGATTTAGAATTGAGTTCTGACTTAAGTGAAGACAGTGGTTTAACATCTAAAGCCAAGTGAACTCTGCAATTACCTAGTAGGAACAATTTAAATGTATTCTATAAAGCAGTAATGGTTGACATTGACAAATGGGGAACCACATTTCAACATAGACAAATTACACACTCTAGGAGCAATCTCATTCACAGTTAATGAAAAGCTATGAAGACACTATCCTCTGATCAAGATATATTCATTAGAGAAGCGTACAAAGGTGGATGTATGGTGGTTATGGATAGAGCAGATTATAATAATGAAATTCAGACACAGCTGAATGACGTTAAGATCTATCAGAAATCGAATCATAATCCAATCCCATATATAACTAAATGGATAAACAGTTGCCTTAACAATTGGCAGGGATTGGGGCTGTTGAATAATGATAAATATATCTCCTTGACTACTAATCGACCTAGATATCCATGGATTTATATATTACTGAAAGTACAAAAAAATGTACCTTTCCTGCCTGACGAACCCATAATTTCAGGCATAGGAGACCCAACAGAGAGGCTCTCTGAATTTGCAAATATTTTTCTTAGACTTTTTGTGTTCAATTTATCTTTGTACAAAAAAGATATCAAACATGTACTGAATATATTGGGTGATGTGAAATGGGAACCCAACATGACTCTTCTGTCTTTGGATGTGGTATCCTTGTACACTAACATCTTACATTTTGATGGTCTAGGGTCTCTGAGACATTCTCTTTATAGGCGGCCCTAGTTGAATACATGGAGCATTTGGAAATGTTGGTTACCATGTCACAAATGATTCTGAACAATAATGTATTTTTATTCAATAAAGAATGGTATAAGCAATCATGTTAGACCATGATGGGCTCCAGGTTTGCCCTGTCTTTTGCCAACGTATTCACAGGCTGGTTTGAGGAAATGCACATCTAGGGCCCAGGTGGCTAAAAATGGAAAGGTAACATCTATTATTGGGGAAGATACATTGACGATTGCTTAATAATATGGACGGAGAGTCAATCTGTATAACATGTCCTTTACGATGGAGCACAGCAAGGAGTGTCTGGTTTTTCTGGAAGTTGATTTATATATCCTAGGGGGTAAAATACAGAGCAGGATGTATAGGTAACCCACCTCGTGTAATTTCTCATTACATACTTACAACTCACATCCCAAAAGCCAAATAAACTTAATTCCCTTTGGTGAGATGTTGAGAGCACATAGAAATTGTAGTGAGGACCAAGGGTTTAAACAGAATTTGACTGACATAGAACACAAATTTCTTACCCGTAGTTACAGTTAGGATGTGATTGTTCGAAATGGAGCTTAATGTCTTAAACGTGTGGCTATACAAAGGGATAATAAGGTTATTAATAAATCTATAAATAAATAAAATCACAGATGTGAAGAAGCTTGTACGTCTGAATACAAAATCCCATCCGTTCTCCTACAAAATGTACAATATTCTTAATAAACATTGGTCATTATTAATGGCAGACAAGTTTATTCAACCTTTTATAAAGGAGCGACCAGGCATTACATACCATAAAGGGAAAACAATAGGAAACATGATATGTTCATGTTATCCTACACCTCATACTCAAGAGACAAGGATGCACAAAAGAGCCAAGGGTTCACACAAATTTAGACATTGTAGTATGTATAGACTAGCCATTGATGGTATCACCAAGTTCAGATACAATAATTCATGTGAACATGACATTGTGACACATATAGTTTGCAACACTAAATATGTTGTTTATGTGTTCATTTGTAAATGTGATATGATATACGTGGGCAGCACTAACAGAACAATTATATAACGTATAACTGAACATTGTACAGCACTCAAACAGCAAGTTCCAAGATACCCCATGGTGATACACGCCAGAGATTGTACGGCTCAGGATAAACACATGAGCTTTAGATTTCATGGTATACAAACTTTAATGAATGATGCTAGAGGAGGCAATCGAGAACTGCAGTTGCTACAATGTGAATCCTGTTGGATAATGGATCTCTGTGCAGTGGACAAGGGTCTGAATATAGACCACGAAATGCAATAAGGGTAGATAGTCAAGAATGTATGATGGGAAACTCCCTTTGGGGTTGTTAATTTGCTTTGAAAATGCCAGTCCTAATGACATGGTTATTGAGGTCCTTTTTTCTGTTTTCTCTTATCTATATCTATCCATACTAATATAATAAAGAGAGAGCCCAAACCTTTGAGGCGGGTAATCTCAGGAACCACAGCACCAATCACAACACCCAATACAGCATTGGAAAGGGCAGTTGCTGCAGAAGTACATAGGCTATGCAGACGCCCACCATATTCATTTAAAAGGTAAAAGAACTGTGCCAGCAAAGTAGTCTCTTGTGGGCGTGTCTGCGTTGTGCTGTGGGCGTGTGCTGGGGGCGTGTGGTACGGTCCACCCTTCATGCCATGTCTCATATTGTGTGCTAATACAACCCTGCTCCCTTTAAATACCCCTGCACCCCATAATCATGACCCACCCTTACTCCTTAAAATACCCCAACACCCTTAAACACTAACTCGTCTTAACCCTATAAATATACCCTGTACCCTGTACCCCAAAACCCAAACCTATCCCTAAACCCTAAAAATACCCCTGCTCCACAAAACCCAAACCTATCCCTGAACCCTATAAATACCCCTGTACCTCAAAACCCAAACCTACCCTTGAACCCTAAAAATACCCATGTACCCCAAAACCCAAACCTAGCCCTGAACCCTAAAAATATCACTGTACCCCAAAACCCAAACCTACCCCTGGACCCTAAAGTACCCCTGTACACCAAAACCCAAACCTAGCCCTGAATCCTTAAAATACCCATGTACCCCAAAACCCAAACCTACCCCTGAACCCTAAAAATACCCCTGTACCCCAAAACCCAAACCTAGCCCTGAACCCTAAAAATAACCCTGTACCCCAAAACCCAAACCTACCTCTTAACCCTAAAATACCCCTGTACCTCAAAACCCAACATAGCCCTGAACCCTAAAAATACCCCTGTACCCCAAAACCCAAACCAAGCCCTGAACCGTAAAAATACCCCTGTACCCCAAAACCCATACCTATCCCTAAACCCTAAAACTACCCCTGTACCCCATAACCCAAAACTATATCTGAACCCTTAAAATGCCCAAACACCCCAAAACATATACCTCAGTACCCCAAAACATATACCCCTATACCCATACTTACCTTATCCAAACATTACAAAAAAAACATGCTTTTACCATTCATGCATCTACAACGAATTTTGTTGTAAATGTATGCGTGGTAAAAGCATATAAAATGTAATGCCATGCGTTATAATGGCATTGCGGAGTCATGGTACTTTCGTAATGAAAGTATGCGGAGTGAAGGTATGCAGAAAGAAAGTTGCGGGAAAATGGGTGTTTACCCTCCCCCGGTAAGTACATTGGTGGCATGGCAGCCCACATCTCCAGTAACATACTCATATTTTTTCACCACCCATTTGAAAAATGCACAGGTCTCTCTCATTGATGGCCAGCACCGACATACACTTTTAGACACACCTCCCGCCACAAGTTCTAGAATTGCGAACTTTAGAGCTGGGGAGCTATGTTTGAATCTCGGCATGAGCTCAACATCCTGTGATTCCAGGCAAATCGCTTTGTCTCCCCGTGCCTACCACAAATGAATGTGTTCTTCTGTAATGTAAATTGTGTTCATGCCATGTTGTCGAGTTTGCGCTATATAATATTGCAAGGAAAAATAAAGTAGGAAAACTCGAGTTCATACACTACTGAATGTGCACTCTTAAGTGCATCAGCAGTGCACTGTGAATCGGAGCGTTTCACAAGCCTGTCACAGATAAGAAATGCTATCAAAATGAAATCATACAAAACAATAGACTACTCGCCGGCAGCAATTCATACCTGGATAACGTCGGGATGGGCTGCTAGTACTAATATAATAAAGAGAGAGCCCAAACCTTTGAGGCGGGTAATCACAGGAACCACAGCACCAATCACAAGACCCAATACAGCGTTGGAAAGGGCAGTTGCAGCAGAAGGATATAGGCTATGCAGACGCCCACCATATACATTTAAAAGGTAAAAGAACCAGCAAAGTAGTCCCTTGTGGGCGTGTCTGCGTTGTGCTGTAGGCGTGTGCTGGGGCGTGTCAAACGCTGGGGGCGTGTGGTACGTTCCGCCCTTCATGCCATGTCTCATATCGTGTGCTGGGGGCGTGGGCGTGTGCGGGGCACGGGATTACGGAAATAAAAAGCGAGCGTTGTGCCCAATATTTCATTGTTTTTTCTTCCAAGGTTCTGTACATTCCAGCTCCGGGTGTCCACCCTGCTCCCTTTAAATACCCCTGCACCCCATAATCATAACCCACCCTTACTCCTTAAAATACCCCAACACCCTTAAACACTAACCCATCTTAACCCTATAAATATACCCTGTACCCCAAAACCCAAACCTATCCCTAAACCCTAAAAATACCCCTGTACCCCAAAACCCAAACCTAGCCCTGAACCCTATAAATACCTCTGTACCTCAAAACCCAAACCTACCCCTGAACCCTTAAAATACCCAAACACCCCAAAACATATACTTCAGTACCCCAAAACATATACCCCTATACCCATACTTACCTTATCCAAACATTTAAAAAAAACATGCTTTTACCATTCATGCATTTACAACGAATTTAGTTGTAAATGTATGCGTGGTAAAAGCATATAAAATGTAATGCCATGCGTTATAATGGCATTGCGGAGTCATGGTAATTTCGTAATGAAAGTATGCGGAGTGATGGTATGCGGAAAGAAAGTTGCGGAATAATGGGTGTTTACCCTCACCCGGTAAGTACATTGGTGGCACGGCGGCCCACATCTCCAGCAACATACTCATATTTTTTCACCACAGATTTGAAAAATGCACAGGTCTCTCTCATTGATGGTGATCCAGCTCCCCTATAGAAAATCTGTCTCAACAACACTACCCAACACCATGATACTCACCATTAATCATAGACTTTCACAAGGCCCATAAGTAACTGAGACAAATATCGGGCAACTGAATCATGTGTAAGTATGGGCGGAAAATCCGTTCCGCTCGCGGATTTTGCGGATTTTCGGTAAATTCGCAATCCGCGAGATTTGCGAATCTCCCGCAAAATCCGCAAATCCGCGAGCAGCGGATTTTGCTCGCACTGTTCGCACTGTTCGCGTGAGTTCGCGCCCCGCGAATAAGTGCAAAATTGCAGAAATACGATCTTAGCAAAACTGAAAGTAACTACTTACCAGGTTCAAAAGTTCAGGCTCATCATTAGTAGCCATTTCCTGTAGTGCTTCCTGAGGGGCCCCTCCAGAGTTCAGTTGCCAGTTGCAACTATTATGTGACCCTGCTCTGAACCTCAGAATAGTTACACATATGCCACAAAGGTCCTGAATTACAGCTAAGGGAGACAAGCAGGAGCCAGGCTGGAAGTTAAAATCCATTAATCAGCCCCTAATTCATTATTGTCAGTTGGGGCAGGGCAGGTGTTGTAACTAATTTTGCAACAATGAAAGCACTTAGCAAGTGCAAAAGATCACTAATCAGGGCGCACTAAGGGAGCAGGTGCCAGCTAAAAAAATATTCTGCGACACATTAATCAGCCCCAAATTAATTCAGGTCACTTGAGGCAGGGAAGGTGTGCTTTGCTTTGCCGAAAATAATGTACACTGGACAACCAGAGGGTGTGGTGATGAAACAGAGGGTGGCATGGGTGGGCCAGAGGGTGGCATGAGTAGTCAGAGAGTGGCAGTGGTGACAGAGAGTGGCAGTGATGAAGAAGAGTGTCCCAAACAGGCTGGACACGTAGAAACAACAAGTTCGCAAAACTTGCGACCCGACAGGTAAGTTCGCAAATTGCGAAATTGTAAAAACCCTCGCGAACTGGCAGAAACACGGGCGAACACAAAAAAAAAAATCCGCAAATTCGCGGGAATTCGCGGATTTTGCGGATTGCGAGTTCGCAAATCCGCAAAATTCGCGAACGCGAGATTCGCAAAATTCGCCCATGCTTAATCATGTGACCTAATTAACCAGAACTGTACACTATCTATTTACACATTACATACAACTGACGTTTGTCATCAACATATTCATGAATATATAACGGAAACATTTAATTAAGTCACCCAGGTAGATGAATCAACTGATGGTAACGAAACTAGATTAAGAATAAACAAGACCAGCTTGTCATTTCAAAATCTATTTTATTAATTTTATTTTCAGTCAAAGAGCATTTTAAGAATATGAAATCTTTCATTAGCAATTTAAGAAAGCATTGTTTAATCAATTAAAGGCACATTTGAGTGGCATTTCAAAACGGAACAGCCTGCAAAGAATTAAAGCAGAAAAGGTCTCATTCCCTAGATTCTATTTCCCTGTCTAAACTTATTAAAACCTAAAAGAAAAGTCATTAGTTCAGTTATCCTTACGTGTGCCAAAAGTCCGACAGCACTTCACGCCCTTCAGAAATCAGGAACGAGCTAACCAGCTCCTCCCAAGGGGTCAGGTTTTATACCTTTTCTCCAGCTAAAACGTACTAATCTACACTAAGGGCTCCATTAGGATGACGGGCGGACTTTGCCCGCCCGTCACCCCATCGTAAATTGGGACCGCCCGCCATAAGGGCGGGGGTCCCGGGGGTGCCATTAGGATGTGCCCGCCACAGTGGCGGGCACATCCTGTATTTTCAGCATTGTGGCGGGCGGTGCTCTCTGCACCACCCGCCACAATGCTGAAAATACACTTTAACATTGTCATTGGCAAAGCGGCAGGCACTGCGCGGTGCCTGCCACTTTGCAAATGACAATGAAGGGGGTACCACAGGTACCCCCCCACGTGCACCCCCCACCTGTACTTCACTCTGGGGGCCCGCAGGGGGCCCCCAGAGCGAAGACCGCATGCCTTTCTTTGGCGGCATCGCCGCCGCGGAAAGGCACTGCACACCATCCATCATAATATGTCTGGCGGTGTCTATTAGACACCGCCACCATATTATTCCTTTTCCGCCCCGGGCCGCAAGGTGACCGGTGCGGAAAAGTGGCGGGCGGTGTTTCCCTCCGTTGCGTTCCCCCCGCCATTGTAATCTGGCGGGGGGGAAAAGAAAAGGGTGGCGGGCGGGCATTTATGTCGGGCGGATCGCCACCGCCACCATGGCGGTGGCGATCCGCCCGACATCCTAATGGAGCCCTAAATGTATACTTTTTTCCGTCATTCTGCATTTCCATTGGCTGTCCGCCGTCAGTTCATGTGATATCATAGCCCTTTCAATCCAAAGTTGTGCTTAACTAAAACGCCATTGTTCTCCATTCACAGGCGACATTAGCTTCCGAGGATTTTGCAACAATTTATTAAAAACCAGTTCGCTGCTTCCTCAGCTCGGCTGATCTGCCATATCCTGTTCTTGAGATTATTCAACTCAGATTCCAAACACCCTTTTAAAACTAGGCCTCGGGCCTCTTTCTTGAAAAACTAGTATGCAAAGAAAGACAAAACATTAATTAATTCGAGTAATGAAGATTATTCTGTTTCCCACCCCCTTGCTAAATATTAACCCATTAGTTTATGTTATTTAGCTTCAAGCACATGAATGCAGCATTATAGAAACCTTCTTCATATATGCCTCCAGGATTCTCCACAAACCTTTGCCACATATAAGACACAACATAAACAAAAGCACATTTAAAATAAGCACATGCCATTAATTAAACAGCCGCAATTAATATTGACAAAACAAATAGACAAAGTTAGTTTGTTATTTTTCAACGTACTTGCAAATGCAACAAAGAGCACATAATGTTAACCCCAAATGTCGTGAATGCATTTTATTCTAGGTTGATTAGTACATATTCGTGCATAGACTCATTAATACAATTAGTCATTATGGAAGTTTAACTCTACGAGTCAAAAACAAAATTTATTTCTGAAACTCGCTTCATCAATGGCCAGCACCGACATACACTTTTAGACACACCTCCCACCACAAGTTGTAGAATTGCGAACTTTAGAGCTGGGGAGCTACGTTAGAATCTCAGCATCAACTCAACATCCTGTGATTCCAGGCAAATCGCTTTGTCTCCCCGTGCCTACCACAAATGAATGTGTTCTTCTGTAATCTAAATTGTGCTCATGCCATGTTGTTGAGTTCGCGCTATATAATATTGCAAGGAAAAATAAAGTAGGGAAACTTGAGTTCACACATTACTGAACGCGCACTCTTAAGTGCATCAGCAGCGCACTGTGAATCGGAGCCTTTCACAGGCATGTCACAGATAAGAAATGCTATCAAAACGAAATCCTACAAAGCAATATACTACTGGCAGGCAGCAATTCATACCCGGACAACGTCAGAACAGGCTGCTAGTTAATATATGTATTCAAACAGGATCATTATGAAGTAAGAGCCAATGAGGGATAGCTGGTGATGATAATAGAATTCTGTAACTATTAACGTTTTTCTCAGGTGTATATCTTTTAATATATGGGGGCACTTCCACCTATTTAATATCTAACCTTTCTCAATCCCACAAAAACAGAAAAAAGAATTTTAGATCGATATTATTTTATATTACAGTGGATACCTTAGGTTTAGCTAGATTGGTATATAGAATACATGAGAAGAAATATTGGTCTTAGAATTGGCAGATCCCTCTATGGGATCTACATATTCGACGGACTCGGAGATGGCCACCTGATTGTATAGTTGTGGAATGCGGAATGCGGCTTATATTACCTACTGATTTACTACTGCTAATAATAATATAATTCAAAACGTATTATGTGATTACTTAAAATATAAGTATCATACATAACACAGACATTGCAGTAAAAACACTGTGTTAAAACGAGGCCCATTAAAATTATAACATTTCATAATTCGAGAGGTATTTCTCAGACATGTTAAAGTTAGTGCAATCTAGAATGTTGTGCAAGCTGAGATGCTGCTGGGCCCTGACTGTAGTGTCCCTAGGACAGTAGAAAAGGGTGTGTGATTTATAAAATGTAAAAATGTATAAATGTGAAGAAAAAACTATTACCCAAGGATTACCCAACTATTCCTTTCTTTACACTCAGGAGTGCAACGATTTCCTACTATTGTATAAATGTGAAGAAAGCCACAATGCTTGTACTAAAGGACTCTGAGTTAGGTTAGGCTTCTTAGCTCCTGCCATGAAAAAGTGCAAACAGCAGTTCCTGGAGATGTATAAATTGTTTGATGCCCGTTGAGTAGTAAGGGTTCGTGTACCCTCACTTATGTGCCCAGTTGCTTTGACTTAGCCATGGACAGCCTGCCCTTCCCTGGTGAATGCTGCCCCATTCATAAACCCCATCCCTTGTCTTCGCTCTGCTGCTAGCCACGTCCTTGAAAGTGCTCGTATGCGTAACTTCTCACTTGCTCCTTCCGTAATGTTCTGTGCCTCCATACTCCGGAATTCACTTCCTTGTTGGATCTCAGCACTTTTCAGGGCCCATTTTCGTATTTCACTAATTTCTGACTTCTTTGATATACTTTCCGATTTTGGCCAAGTCCGCAGATACTGTACAAGTAAAAAGCCATGAGATTGCCTCTACGCGGGTCCTAATCTCATATCATAGAAACACTGGCTTTAAAAGTGTCCGCTGTTGTAATAAAGCAGGGAAGCAACATGCAAGGTGTAACAGGGATTAGAACATTGGAATGTTGGGAGCTCCATTGAAAACAATGGAGTGCTCTGGGCTTATAATGGCTGGTATAAGCCTGGAGCTCCAACATTCCAATGCTTCTTTGTTCACAGCTCTGGCTGTGAACAAAGGCTTCAGGGAACCTGAGGGGATTCCAATCCCCTCACGCTCCCAAAAGGCTTTGTTTTTTTTGTTAGAACATTCTGTCCTCTAGTGACAGAATGTTCTAATAGCCTTATAGTCCTTCGTAGATGGGCTACACCGCTATTAAAGTCCCTCTCCCTTGTTAAAGGCCTCATCTTCGGCTCGGGCCTTTAACGCTGGAGAGGGCCTTTAATAGCCGGTATAGCCCTCTACGGCGGGCTATAAGGCTATATTCTACTCTGTGTTTGCACAGCCTATATTTGATTACCTGCTGTAAGCATTTCCGTCCTGGGTTGAGTTCCTTAATTGGAAGTTATACTATCCTGGTCCATTGGATGTCTTTCAAATATTTCTTGCCCAGAGCGCTCTTCAAATATGGCTAATCGATATTTGTTTCATAGGATGAAGTCAGACCTGGTAAATCTCCTTTTAAATTCTGTCTGGCTTTATCTTCATTCCTCGAGAGCACAAAGACTTGTTTATTTAGTTTTTTTTTATTGCCAGGTAACTCACTTCTTCTTGCGACCAATTGGATGCTGCTGCGTACAGTTTGGACACTGCCAGCTTCATGTAGATGTTCCATGGGTTTGGTCCCCCTTCAAAAATTCCTTTAAGCAGCTCTTTTAGAGAACCTGTCTGCACCTTGAGATTCTGGGAATAGTATTTTACGAGGGTACTCATGCATTCATACTTTTGTTGTTCCAGTCCGAACTCCAGCCTGGTCAAGCGATTCAGAGTGTAATTTAGAAGCTTAAAAACACTTTTATTGTACTGGCACTGGCCTTTTTCCAGGACGAGTTCCATCTGCCCTGGGAAAGCTTGATGGGTGTATCCTCCAACTGCTAACAGCTTTGATTTAATTGCTCTCCTGATTGGTATCGTTGTAGGACTACATAGTTTCTGCTGTAATTTGCATAGTGCGCATGTTGTCGCTTGTCTTTTAGCATTCATTTGGCCAGGCTTTCATTTTCCTTAATCCAGTCATTTAGCTCATTCAGAAGAGAATTGGTGTATGCTTTACCTTCTATCTTCAACCAGGCTATTAGCCTGCAATTTTTAGGATCCATTTTGCTTTCCCTGTAACACATAGCCATACCCTAGATAGTGATAAGTTTGTGCTGTTTCTATCGTCTGATTTCCCAACCTCCATCTGTGCCTGTTTTTCTTATGCATTGCCCAAAAACTACCACTTTGGTCTTGCTTACACTTGCTGCTCACTTGTTGGCTTCATCATATCGGTTCAAGGCATCCACTTCTTTGTAAAGCTACTCTGGTATGGTCAAAAATGACCAGGTCGCCCACATACTGGAGGAGGTGCAATTTGTGGGCCCCTATTTTAGGGATAACTAATGCAGCACCTTGCAGGGCCTTACCTAGTAGATCTGCTGTGTAAAGGTTGAAAAGAGACGGGCTAGGATGCAGCCGGGTTTCAAGCACCGACCTGTCTACAGCC
Organism: Lissotriton vulgaris; assembly: GCF_964263255.1. Lineage (NCBI taxonomy): Eukaryota > Metazoa > Chordata > Amphibia > Caudata > Salamandridae > Lissotriton > Lissotriton vulgaris. Next base: position 1,389,718,210 of record NC_141691.1, read on the forward strand.
TTTTGGAGACTGTGTCTCCTGTCAATTTTATCCTCACCTGGGTGTTACTATATAGTGAGATGACAGCCTTCAAGAGGCTATCTGGGATATTCGAGTTCCTTAGTTTTTTCCACAGCTTGTTTCTAGAGACGCCATCAAATGCTACTGAGTAGTCCACCAAGCAGGCGAACACTGGCAAGTTGCTATTGGAGTTCGCCTGCTGGGCCAGGTATGAGAATGCTGCTATGTTATCAATCATTGAGCCACCCTTTCAAAACCCTGTTTGGTGACATGGTAGGATGTCATTTTCCTTAATCCAGTCATTTAGCTCATTCAGAAGAGAACTGGTGTATGCTTTACCTTCTATGTTCAACCAGGCTATTAGCCTGCAATTTTTAGGATCCATTTTGTCACGTTGCTTGTATATCGGTTGCAACATAGAGCCTCTCCAGGAGTCCGGTACATCTGCCTTTGCCCTACATTCCATATATAGATAATATCTCTGCCCTGTAAGCCAGGCCTTCTTTGAACATGCCCCCCCTGGGAGACCGTTGGACCCTGGTGCCCCATCTTTTGAAAAAAAATCTCCACAATGTGCTTTCCTGTGCCCTAGTTACTGCTGGCTTTGGTAGCCTTTGCTTGCCAAGTGCTCTCAGCCCTCTGGGTCTCACTGGCCCCTTGTAGCAATGCTCTTGGATCGGTTGTGTATATGTTTGCTACATGCTCTTGTCATACTTTCGCTGTTACTGTATTCCGCCGATCTATCTTTTCATTCTCTAGGTTGGCTTTATAATCCCAGAATTGCTTCTGCTTATTGTTTCTGCACAGCTCATGTAACTTGATCCATTCATCTTCCATGTGCCTTTGTTTTAAGTTCCAGGTAAGATGTTTCTGCTCTTGGTTGGCTTGCTTATATGCCTTCTCAGTGACTTGTGTTCCTGTTTTCTGGTGGATTCTTTTTGCCCGCCTTAGGGTTCGTATACTGTCCCTTATGTGTTTACTGTCTCTTAACCTACTCTTGACTTTCTATTTCCTCTTGTATAAGGGCCTCTGGCCCTTTTAACTTATTTTACTGCTGATAATACACTTTGTTTGTTTATTCAATATTCAAAGGATTTTAAAACATGTGTGATCTACAGGTTTTAATTATTAATTTGGCTTGCAGCTATACAAATATACGATTTATTTGCATATGCTAAGATGGCCGCCGTTTTGGAAACTGGTCTTTAGGGCAGAGTTCACATGGGATGGGGACTGTGATTACAGTGGTCGCCATTTTGTGTAAGTGGTAGGCTAGTCCGTAAAGGATTATATCCTACACATTTGCATTTTGATATTCATGGATATGGGAAAATTAGAAATAAGTATTGTGGATTGCAAATGTACACTTTGGGGTCCATTAGGTTAGCGGGCGGATCGCCACCGCCCCTATGGCGGTGGCAATCCACCCGCTAAAAAACACTACCGCTTTGGAATTACCCCAAGCCACATTACCATGGCGGGGGGACCACAGCGGACGGAAAGACAGTCTGCCAGTTTTCCGCCCAGTCGCAGAGTCGACCGGGCGGAAAAGCTGCTAACATGGTGGCGGTGTCTGGGAGACACCACCATCCATGTTAGCAATAATGCGGGGTTGTGCCTTTGCGTGGCAGTGGTTTTCACCATTGGGGGTCCCAGGGATTCTGGGGGGTAGGGGGTGCACATGGGGGTACCAGTTCCATGCACAACATTGCAGGCACCGCGCGGTGCCTGCCATGTTGTGCATGGAAGTGCACAACATGCCTTCCTGGCATTGTGGCGGGCGGTGCTGAGAGCACCGCCTGCCGCAATGTCAGGAATGCAGGATGCGCCCGCCAGTCTGGTGGGTGCATCCTAATGTCAGCAACTGGACCCCCACACCCATGGTGGGCGGTCCCATTCCACTGGAGCCCGCCATCCTAATGACCCCCTTTGTCTTAATTCGTTGAGTCCTTTTTTTTTTCCAGTAAGCTAAAATTGGACAGTTTTGTGTACAAACAGCATAAAAAGAACCAACACAGAATTGGGGGAGCCCCCGCAAACCAGGGAGGTAAAAAAAAGAAAAACACAGAAAAGGAAGAAAAAACAAAACTAAAGATACACAGGTACAGTCCTGGAGCCAACCACAACGTCCATGAGACTCCCGGCCACCCCTTCCCATAAAAAACAACTGAATTATTAACTTCAGATATCCCTATAAAGACTGCCCCGTGCTGCAATAGCCCTACCTACCCCTATTCTTCCATCAGCAAGCCCCATATCTGATGGCCCCGTCTCTTCCCCCTTTGACCTTTACACTTGTACAGAGCCAGCTCTACATGATGTAATCTTGCATACCAAGCCTGATATGTTGGTGGCATTACATCCTTCCACATAGTGGCTATCAGAATGCGATACACAGCGGCAGCCATATAACTTAAATATCCTTGAGTGAGGTTTAGCTGTAATCTTTCGTCAAATCCCAGTATCAGCAGTGCTGACTTCAGAGTTACTGGCCTCCCCAGATATTGAGTAAGAAACTTCTCAATAACTGCCTTCAAATCCAGTAATTTATCACACTCAGCAAACATATGTATTATATTGGCTGGTCCTTGATTGCACCTTGGGCATTTATTATTCCCCTGTTTCCTCCACTCCCAAAGTTTGGCCGGAGTAAAATAAGGTCTAAATACGGTTTTATACATTTGAGCTTTGAGATTCGCACTTAAAAAACTTTCTTAGACAGCTCTAATGACCTACAGATATCTATGTCGGGATTATCCAATTTTACTGCCCAGGCGCTTTCTACTTTACAGATGTCATCCGGGGTGGCATCCATCAATATTATATACAAATCCTTAACACGGGTTTGTTTTTTCATTTGACCCAGATTAGTATATTGCCTGATCTTCTTATTCAACATCTCGTGCACTTGTATGTATTTAAAAAAAGTACTGGAATGTAGCCCAAATCTTAACTGGAGCTCATCAAATGGCACAACCCCGTTCTGATCTGCAATATCCCCGATCTATTCTATGCCTGCCTTTTCCCATATTTTACTTATGATATCATACAGCAGGGCAGGAAAGGTTGAAGAGCGTCACATTCATATATATCTATGGACTTCAGGAATCTCCAATTTTTTGCTAATATTTCTCCATATATTCCGGGAAGTCCTTAAAATTTTAAAGCGAGTTTTCTTATAGTAACTGCTTTCCAGCTGCCTTAATAATATCCCTGGAGCAAGTTTGCCAATTGCTAATTCATAAATACTTGGCGGGGTTTCTTCCTCTACCTTCGCCTCCCCTACCCTTCCCTCACTTTGAAGCCTAAATAAAATAATCATGTGTTGCAGCATAACAGCCCAAAAGTAGTATGTAAAGTTAGGGATTGCTAACCCCCCGATGTTGTGGTAGGGTCAAAAACTTTAATGATCTCCTAACTTTTTTATACCCCCAAATAAATTGTGAAAATATACCCTCAGCCTTTTTTAATACAAGATTACCCGGGTTTAAGGGTATACACCGGCAGAGATAAAACAGCTTAGGGAGCATCGTCATTTTAATGAAGTTAGTCCTTCCGATAATGGACAGATGTAAGTTATCTAGCTGCTTTAGGTCCGCCTCCACTTTTTTCAAGATTGGGACCAAGTTTAGTTCCCACGTTGTTCCCACCTCCCTAGATATTTAGCTGCATCTGTCCTCCGTACATCCTGAAATTGTGTTTTTTTTGTGCAGACGACTTATGTTTTGCCGGTATTTAGACTATATCCAGATTGTTTACCAAATTCTATGACTAACCTTTCAATCTGATCTAGAGCACTATGCGGATCTGGAGTGACGACCGCGATATCATCCGTGTAGGTTACATTTTTTTGTAATATCCTAAAGTAACTACTGGTTTAATTAAAGGATCCTCCAACAATAATCTGATCAGGGGATCTATATATAAAGCGAACAGTTCCCCATTAATTGAATTTTGGCCTGTGCCTCCCCATACAACGCCTTTATAGCAGTTATTCTTTTACCAAATCCTCTAGCTCTTAAATTATTCCACAGATACCCCCACTCAACTTGACCGAATGCTTTCTGCGCATCCAACAGTATGAGAGACAGCTGTGCCCCTGTGGCTGCTGTGATATCAAATAAAGAAATCACCCTCCGAACATGGTCCGTAGTGCTTCTGCCTGGGATAAAGCCATGCTGCCATGGACTCACTAATGTCTTAATTACCCTGGACAGCCTCAGAGGCAAGATTTTTGAATATAATTTCTCATCCGTATTAATTAATGAGATTGGCCTATAGGCGGCTGGGTCTTCCGGCTCTTTGCCCTTCTTCAGAAAAATCACGATATCCGTTTCCTGCCATGACTGTGGTGATACCCCTTTATATTGTACGGATAGAAACAGATCCAACAATATTGGAGCTAGTTCCGTCAGTAAAGCTTTATAAATCTCCATCGGTATTCCATCCGGCCCTGATGCCTTTCCGGATGCCATCGTCCCTAGGGCCTCCAGAACCTCCTCTAATGTAATATCTTCCTCCAGCTCGGCGAGTTGAGGGGCCTCATTCCCCGGTTCTACTCCTACTCCATCAACTATAGGGTTCCTAGAGCGGTAGAGATCCTGGTAAAAATCAGCAAATATTCTCAATATGCCCCTTAGATATGTAACTATTGTACCATCCTTCCCTTTTAACTGTGAGATATTATTAGCCACTGCGCGCTGTTTTATTCTTAAAGCTGGGTGTTTCCCAGCCATCTCCCCATACTCATAATTATCCCGAGTTGCTACTTGAAATCTTTCTGTCACCCTTTTATTAAAAATTCCATTAATTTTTGCCTTTACCCTAAGAATTTGTAACTCCAACCTGCTTTGCTGTGCTTCCTGCTTCTGTACTATGGCAGCCATATGTTGTTGCTCCAATGAGCTAAGTTCTTCAGTCAGAGCCTGAATTTCTTCCCTTACCAATTTCTGCTGAGAAAACCCAAAACTTGTTATTTCGCCCCTAAGCCCTGCCTTATAGCATCCCAAACAGTCTCTCTGGATGCACTATATCTATTCATATAAAAAAACAGTTTAGTCCAACCTTAATGTAATCTATGAATCCTTCAATAACTAATCATTTTTTATCAAACGTCCATTTCATTGTACCCTTTATATACTCCGGGGCCTCTATACTCATTATCAGTGGGTTATGGTCTGATACAGTTTTAGGAAGCCGTTTGATCAGAGCACCTTCCAAAAGAGATGGTGGGACCAAAAAATAGTCCAGTCTAGCATATTTCCGATGGGGGCATGAGAAATACGAAAACCCTGGATTCCCACTTTTTTTACATGCCCACATGTCAACCAGCCCGTGACTTTCTGTAAGAGCTCTAAGTGCTCTAAAGACTTGCAGTTTCCTACCTGAATACCCATCCTTACCCCACTGACCCGTATCTATATGAATATAAAAATCCCCGCATATAATTATAGGTGTCGGCCAGGATGCTAATTCCATCTCCAGCTTTAACCATAATTCAGCGTTATCAAAATTAGAGCCGTATACGGTACAAATAGTGCAATTATTAGGAATGAAAGCTATAGCCCAATGACCCCATTTATCTGCCTTTACTCGATTAATAGGTAACAATCGAGAGGAAACATGTATCGCAACACCCCGGGTGGTAGTAGTTTGGGACGAGCAAACGACTTGGGAATACCCTGGTATAAAATTGAGCCCTCTTTTCTGCCAGGGAATGTGGGTCTCCTGTTGACATATAATGTCCGCCTTTAAAGTTCGAAGCTTCCCATCTTCTTACGTTGTACCTTCCTTTTTTCTCTTACCCTCCTTCCAATATAGCCTCTTCCCCAAATACATCTTTTCTCCTGTCCGTCAAGCTTGCTTTCCTGGATTTTCAGTTTTCTCCCCCTCTCCCTTGCCCTGCCCCCCTACCCTCCCCTCCCCACTCCCTCAGTGCCCCTCTCCCTACCCCCCACCCTGCTGCATAAGGCATCAGACCTTGCTAGGTCTGTGTGTGATGAGTGGTGGTTCCATCCCTTCCCCAGTGATGGCCTATTATACATAACGTGCATCTCTCTATTTCTAAATATTTACATAACATCCCAGAGCCCAAATCTTCACCCAACCCCCACCCCAAAATGTAGTGGATAAACAAAATGTATTCTAATTTTCTCATTTTCTACACATTAGTTTCCGCATTGTGTCCATTCTGTCCATTCTGTCTTATTCTAACCGCTCCATCCGTAGAACCAATCATGATCAGGGACAAGAAAAAAAATATAGAAAAAGTTATTCAAAAATACAAAAAAAACTTAACCGACATTCACCCCGCCAGTATTTAAAAACTACTTAGCCTTGATTTCTGATACAAAAAAACTGGTTTTCTCGTTCCAGATAACTTTCAGCCTAGCCGGATTAAGGAGATAGGCCTGTGCACCCTTCTCTTGAAACTGAGAGATCATTTGCCGCAATCGCCATCTTCAATCCACCGTAACCTGGCAGAAATCCTGCCGAGCGAAGAAGGTGAACCCTTCCTCTGTCCTTTGCGATTCTGGTCTAGCCTTTTCAAATATATTCTGTCTCAGCAAAAAATTCCCGAAATAAACTAAAAGAGCTCTAGGTAATTTGTTGCGTCCTATGAGGAGTTGCATTGTAATAAGTCTAGGAGTCTAGGAGTACTCTCCTCTCTGCGAAGAACATGGAGCCAGGTGCTTTGATAATGGTTATTGTTATTCACAGTTGTATGCTATATGCACCATGGACTTTGACTCTGTGGTATTGATTATTGGATACTAGATTGATTAGGAGCATTCTTTCCTACTTATATTTCGTTATTTATCATTTCTGATAGCAGATTTGTGACTATTTTCCGTTGGTTTAATGTTTACATTGTGTCTCACTAATGGAGACTTTGCAATAACTACTGTACTATACAGTTGTGGTCATCGACTTAGGATAACATTACCTCGAGATATACGAGTGGCCGTAGTATTGGATGTATCGATTACATTTCTTTACAGTGTGACTCTGTGATCCATTGTTATAAATGAAGAGTGACAGTATTACATAAAGGACTATCTGAAATTTAAAATCTTGCTGTTTTCCATTACATAATGGTGGTACCTCTTACTTTTAGAGTGTAAATACAAATATTAGGAGGAGCATTGCAACTGTTTTAGAATGGGTGAGATATAAGAATTGAAAGATATTATGGTAGGATGTGGGCTATCGTGTGGGGTTGGTGTTTTATATTGTCAATTTATGACTAGGTCTACGAAGATATTGGGGTTCTAATAAGGTTACACAATGACAGAATGAATCACTGACAGAAGTTCGACATCAAAAATATCGACGCCAGAAATATCAGAGGCGAAATATTGATGTCAAGAATATCGAAATCCTATCTACATTATGATAAGTACAAAAATATCGGGGGGAAAATGTCGTTGTCAAAAATATTGTTGTTAAAAATATTGTTTTTTTTAAATGTTTAAAAATAAAGTAAATACATATATTTAAAATAAATAAAGTTAAAAATATGTTTAAAATTATAAGTAATACATATAATATAAAAAAATTAAACACATACATATAAAAGATCATATATATACTTACTTAATAATATTTACAAATAAATATTGTAATAACTTATACATTGTTAAAAAATGTTTTTATAAACTATGAATACCTACAACAATAATATAAATACAAATATAAAAAATATATATAACAGATTAAAAAAAATTTTTTTTAAATAAATTATACACCACATTAACTAAAACAGTAAATATTGGATAGCGTAGGGGTAAAAATTACTATTCCCACTTCAAAGAGTGCAAAAGTAGGGAAAAGTGTTGGATGGCGTAGGGATAAAAATTAATATTCCCACTCCAGAAAGTGCAACAGTAGGGAAAGTGTTGGATAGCGTAGGGGTCAAAATTACTATTCCAACTCCAGAGAGTGCAACAGTAGAGAAAGTGTTGGATAGCATAGGGGTAAAAATTACTATCCCCACTCCAGAGAGAGCAACAGTAGGGAAAGTGTTGGATAGCCTAGGGGTAAAAATGACTATTCCCGCTCCACAGAGTGCAACAGTAGGAAAAGTGTTGTATGGCGTATAGGTAAAAATAAGTTACCAATAATTTAAATAATTTGTTTTAAATAAATATTGATTTTATTATTAAATAACAGTAAATTAATTAACAATACCAATAAATAATTAATACAAAATAATTACCAATTCATAATTAATTAACAATTAAATTATTCGTAAATACAAATAAATAATAATTATTAAACATTTAATTATCAAATAATAATTTGATAACAAATAATTTTCAAAACTCAAAAACTATAATTATTAAACAATATTTAGCAATTAATAATACATTAAAAATACATTATTGATAAATACCAATAAATAATAATGAATAAAAATGTATTACCAATTATTATTAATGAACAATAAATTAATTTTCGAAACAAAGAAATAATAATTATTAAAAATGCATTGCCAATTAATGATTAACAATAAATTATCAATACTCAACAATAAAATAAATAATTACTTATTTAAAAATAAATTACTTCCCACCTTATTCCCCTATAAACCCACAACACACTTCAATAATAAATTAATACACTTAATATAATTACCAATTAATCAATAATAAACATTAATTACCAATTCATAAAAATGAATTACCAATTAATAATTATTTAACATAAAATTAATTATCAATAACAATAAAATACTTAAGTACAATTAAATTACTTCCCACCCTATTCCCCTATAAACTCACAACCCGCTACAGAACTAAAATGCTAAATTTACTTTAAAATAATTACTAATTCATAATTTTTTGTAATTAATTTACTATATTTAAATTACTTTCCACCCTATTCCCCTATAAACCCACAACCCACTGCAGTACTAAAACACATAATTTAATTAAAGATAAATTACCAACTTCAAAAATGTTTATACATATATTCTAAAACTAGTACAATAATTAACAAAAAATATAAACACAAACATATAAAATACATAATAAAATACATAACACTAATATAAATATTTATATTACTAACATCTATATTTTTGCTATCGATATTACAAAATTATTAACTAAAACAAAATTTCTTACCTTCAGGTCGACATTCTGGTTGTCGATATTCTTGATTTCGATAATCTGTCCCTACGATATTTCGAACTCTATATTATTGTAGGTCGAAATTAAAAACTCAATATTTAGACTGTGCACCTGACAGAACGTTACAGTGTGATGACTTGATAAGAGGTGAGCTAGTAATAGGCGACTAAAGCATGAGAACAGTCACAAGGGTTATAAGGTGGTACTAGGGTGTCACTACAAAGTACTACATGTTATGTGCCTCATTATATGAGGTGTGCTTATTCTTCACTTTTCGAGGGTTTCCTTGAATTTCAAGATAATGCTGCAAAAATCACAGAGCAGCATGTCTATCGACATTTGGTGAGACTATACTCTGTCTCTTTTGATACCATTAATGTGCAATAACTAATGTTATACATGTGTGAATTCGGAAATGGTTACACTGGTGACCTACTAACCTGCTATAGGTCTGGGATCAAGTGAAATATTCCATGATCTTATGGATTACCTATATACAAGTGAAATGTGGTGGACACTGGAATTTGTGCTATACGCAAATATTTACATAACGTAATCTTAGTATATGATTTACTCTTGTAGCCCTGATGAAGACAGCACTTTATATGCCAAATGACGAAACACGTGTTGGCTGCGAGATTGACTGAAGTGGCTATGAGATTTATTTGAAGACATCTGAATGCATGTCAAAAAGAAATAATAAAAGACAAAGAAAAAACACTTTATTTTGTACTGACTTTGAATTTTATGACTGTTTTTTACCCAAGTGTGGTTTGACAATTTATAAGACTGTTCCTTACCTTACTGTAATAAAATCTGCGCCACCAAAACCAAATTTCTCTCTGTAAGCTCTGTTGGTGCCCCATTTGGGTGGTGTGGATCAAACTGGGGGTATCCAGGTCCTATGTTTCTCAACGAATGGCGTGTAGATTCTCTGTAAATGCTTTCATTTTCAACTGCTTACAGCGGCTGCAACTGGCTTTGACTCCACATGCTTGTTTTGTTTGTTTATTTACTTTATTCGGTTTCAATTAGGAGAAAACCATAAAAGTATAGACATGTCTTATAAATACATTTTCCACATATATTACATGAAGGATTAAAAAGCACAGTAGGTTACTGAAATAGCCTAAGTTTCAGAGTTCATATTAATATATATATATATGTATATATATATACAGCAAGAAGATTAAAGTGCATCAGTTTCCAGTTAAAGATTACTTCTATGACGAATACAAAATTTTAAAAACTTGACAACGTTTAGAGCTAAAAAGTCAGAATCCAAAAGTTGGATAACCAGGAAAGCAGGACGGCATTGGCGTAAGCCTAGGCTTTTTAGGATTGGAACTAACCATCGCCTTCTTGGTTCAATGTAAAATTTACAAAAAAGGGTCTTATGGATAAGAGATTGGGACGAGACACCATCACAAGGACAGGGAGATAGCAGCGTTGACCAGTCATTTACTGTTGGAAATGTGACTAGACGATGGAGAATGTTGAGCCTGAACTGGGTCAACAGAAATCTGTCGTAGCTGCTTAATTTCCAAGTTAAATAGGGCTGAATAACCGGAGAGGATTGGATCAGCAAGGAATGCTGTGCCGTGATTTTATTAACTTCAGAGGCCAGACTAAGATCCGCTAGATGGCTTAAGCACTGAGTTTTTAGCTTTTTCCTTGAGAGATCTGCTATTAGTGGGGGGTTATGATAGTATTTCTCTAGGCCCAGGTCATATAAAAACTTCTTGACGTATCGGAGCCAGCCGATCTTAGTGGAGTTTTCGAGTGAAAGGCAGTCCTTTAGGAGACTTTGGGTGAAAACTAACTTAGTTGATGACCAGAGGCGATGCCATAACAGAATTGGCTGCATCTTTATGGTATCTGTGATGTAGGGCAATCCTAATTCTAAATGGCAGCAGAAGGTTGAAGTACCCTGGGGAACAGCGAGGAGGAACCTCAAAAAACTATTCTCCACTTTTTGGAGAGATTCCGCCTGTACGTAGCCCCATACCCCCTGCACCGTATATAGCAGTGCTGATGCATTTTGCCAGATAAATGAGGATCATCTCGACCGGGGGTCTTTTTCCTAGTCTCTCGGAGAAGTTAACTAGAGCCATAGTTGCCTTTAAAACCAGCAATTTTCTGGCCTCTTAGGCTTTTCTCCAGGAGCCTCTCTCGTCCATTAAAACTCCAAGATAGGGATAAGTAGTATTCTCCACCCTGGAATTGTTAATATAAGTGTCTCTCCCTTTTCTACGCTTTGGCCCAGCAATCATGGTAAAGGTTTTTTTAATGTTAATTTTTAGATTTAGGTTAGACATAAATGAGTTAAATCTATTTAATGAGCGTTGGAGTTCCAGGGGAGTGCGGGCAATAATCACTGCGTCATCCGCGTAGAGGAGAGCGGGGACCAGACGGTTATGAATTTGTGGTAGGTCCTGGCACCACTCCAACATGGCTTCTTCTAGACCATTAGTGTAAAGAGTAAAAAGGAAGGGGGCCAGGACGCAACCCTGTCTGACTCCTCAACCTTAAATGGGGCAGTCAACTCTCCTCCCACTCCAAATCTCACTCTGGCCGTGGCATTAGAATATATTTCCCGAAGAAAATGTACTAATGGGGGACCGACATCCATTGCTGTTAAAATGCCCCAGAGCTTAGCAAGGCCTACACAGTCGAAATCTGATGTCAGATCTACGTAGGCCATATGGAGTCTCCCCACTTTAGCATTTACATATTTGCCCATAAGCAGAGTCAGATTTAAAACTTGCTCGATGGTGTCCAGACCTTCCCTAAATCCATACTGAAGATCCTACAGGATCGAATTATCTTCAGCCCAAAGCTGTAGTCGCGCTAATATAATGCGCCCCACAACTTTTCCCAGGGAGTCCAGTAATGAGATGGGACGGTAACAAGTTGGGCTTTCATGATCTCCCTTTTTGAAGACTGGGACCAGAATAGATTATGGCCATGAGTCCAGCAATCCAACTTTGCAAATAGCTTCCAATACCCTGAGCAAAATTGGGCCCAGAGGTCCATTTTAAATTTGTAAAGGTCGACTGGGACCCCGTCGGGGACTTGCGCTTATCCAGGACGATTCATCAATCGTAACTTCGATTTTACTTGTTTCCCTGGGTCCAGACAAAAAAGGTGTGTTGATCACCTCCCAAAAAGTGGCACTGTCATTGGTTAAGCAACTTTTATGTAATTCTGCCCATAGCTCCTCTTTTAGTTCTATTTTCCTTTGCCGTAATGCCTGTTGGTACTTTTTCTTAAGTTGGATTATCTCTTGCCTGTCTCTTTCCGTTTTGTTTAGAGCATTTTTGAGGTTTGAATATGCTTTGGTACAGGTGTTATTAAACCAACCCACCTTATTCTTTCTTTCCCCATTAGTTGTAATATTTAAGGCTTCCTTTACAGTTTTGGTTACAACCAAAAAGTTATCAAGAATCTCCTGAGGGGTTGGTGAATAGGCCAAGCAGTTCATAATTGCTGTCATGGAGTTCTTAAAAACATTTTTGGTGATCTCTCCTGGGTCAGCGTGTGTCCACTTAAGTGAATAACCATTTAGTCTGTTCAAGGCCAAGCTTTCTTCCCCTAGGGACCTCATCCAGTTTTTCTTTCCTTGCACCAATGGGAGAGAAAGAATAATGGAAATAGGGAAGTGGTCACTGAAAGCACAGTGGGAGTTGTGAAGTTCGAGATTAGGGATGAGGCCCTATTGGTCAGAAAAATAAAATCTATGCAGCTAGCGACTCATCTACCGTTGAAAGTTGGAGTAAGGGGAACCGGGGGTGATATTAATTCGATGGCCAAGACCAATTGCAAAATACAAATTGTCTAGTTCAAACAGCCCCCACTCGGAGTATGAGTGAAGTGTGTCATGTTATTAGCTTTCTCATCTAATAGGCCACAGGTTAAATTGTCGTTTTGGGCACACAAGAATGAATTAAAGACGCCACCCCAGATGATAATTGGGTTTTTACCTTGAAATTTGTTATTAAGTTCTAAAAGGAGGTAGTGAATTTCTTTTAAAGTGTCAACCGGCTGACCTTGCTGTAAGTTGTTATAAAAATTAAGTATCACAAGGAAATCAGTTTTATTTATGTCAAGGGTAATTATCTGAAAGTTAGCCTCAAGTTTTAAGGCTGTTATTTCCCGCACTGAAATTAAGTTGGAAATGTAAACCACCAACCCTCCTTTTGCGCGCCCTGATGTTGACGGAATCGCGGAGGAGAAAAAGGTTTTATAGCCATTTAAGTGGATAGGTGAAACCGCCCACGTCTCTTGAAAACAATGGATGCCGTGGGTTCGCGAGAAGGAGAGCCACTCACCAAGGTTGACCTTTGAATGTAGGCCGGCAATGTTCCAAAAAATAATGGTGAGTGGTTCCCCTCTCGGGGATTCCACATGAGAGGAAAGGACTGGGCCTTGATCTTCACTACTTGTTGTTAGTAAACTCTGTGATGTGGGGCTGTTACCAAAGTTGACTATGCTTGATTCTTGCTCCTTCTCAGATAGGACAAAAATGAGATTTGAGGTGTGAGATATGATGTTTGGTACCTGTGCTTCTACCATTTGAGATGTAGGGGAGGGGATTTCTGAGTGAACCTCTTTAGGTCATTCAATCATGCAGGACGTACTCCCGGAAAAATAGGTTGATTGTCAGTCCACTTCCTCATGGGGAGATAACATCTCAAACCTGTTAGAAGTTACAATAGAGCCATTTCCTTCTCCTCTGGGCATTGTGGGGGGTTTGTAAAAAAAAAAACAGAGGTAGGACTATGATGCTGGACTGTAGATGGGGAATTCCCTCTTTATGCTTTAGGAGGGAGCGAACCATACGGGGGGGACGAAAATTTATGACGATGCAGTCACCAGTAATGGACTTTGGTGAGGTGCCAATCCACCCAACTCTACGGACCATCAGTATTTCGTTTATGTACTGGGGGCTAAAAATTCTTACATTTGGTCAACCAGTGCACCACTTTATTACGGAGAGTATGCCAGGATTCGCCCTGTCCCTGTTTTAGTACCGGGGCCCCCGTTAGAATTAGTACGTAGGGACAGGAGACAGGTGGTAGGTCTAAGATATCTGTGCTGCACATGCAGTCAGTGTCTATTCCGTACTTCGACGACTACACACATGGCATGCACGAGCAGCTTGCCTGGACCATGGCAAAATCTCTGACAATCTTCAGGTTACTTATTCCCTATCTCGTCGCCCTCTGTAGCCTCTTCCCAGACGAGGTACCCGCCAGGGACAACACCATACATGGAGCTTGGTATCACACATCTTTATTCATCAGCTATAACTGCAAACTCAACATTCTAATGCAGCGATCATTGCAATACACTTGATTCATTACATCATAGCCCTACAATGTTTATCAGGAACCAAAAGGGTTCTTTCATTGTCAACTCGCACTACACCGCAAGACACTACACTGTGTGCTTCTCCTTTTGACCCTGTTGTTATCTCTCCTTCTAGTGTGTTTCATCTGCTCTTTTTATTGCTCCATTCTTCCTGTGCTTCTTGTCCCTTCCTAACCCCACCCACGACTATGACCTGTGCCTCCATTGTCCCTCTCATTCCCTGTGATTCTAGTTTGTTCCTTTTAAGATGTAAAAAAAAAATTATTTCTTTGTCAGAAAGCAAATTGCTGCGGGCCCTTCAAATGTATAAATAAAATGCTTTCGTACAACTTCATTTTCATATTTCATTTTAAATTACCAACCTTCTACAATAGGTAAACACAAAAGATAAATGTTGCTCATGTTGCGCGCACACATACAGAATGGCGCGGTAGCTCATAGCGCTTTTTCCCATTATTAGGTCTCGCCTGGCGTTGGAACGCGCATGCGCTTCTCGCCTGCAAGAGCTTTAGTCAACAAGTCAGTTTCGAGAAGGGGACTCGGGCCCCGCCCCTCATTTCCATTGGGTAGCGTCAGTGTTTATGGTAAACGCTGGCTTCCCATTGGAAAGGAGGGTTTTTCGTTGCCTCCCTTTGGCTTTTTGGTCCGGCCCACCCGGACTGGCTCGCCTGCTTCCCGGCTGTCGGGAAGACTTTTCTTATCTGCTTGTTCATTTAACAAGCAGATAAGAAAAGTCTTGACGACGGCCTTGAAGCAGACGAGACTGTGCGCATGCTGGGCGCTCTGTTTACAAGTGAGCCGGGGTGAAAAGGGAGTACGAGTCCAAAACACATATTGTCTATAAATCACTTTCCTTATTTAATACATTAATCAGTGAACAGAAGACTGAAGTCATGCACAACATTTGTTACAGAAATGGAGCAAAGTGATCCTTCGTTTTGCAAGCAACAAAAAAGGGGAAAAAAACATGTTTCCGTGTTTAGCAAAACAGGCGGCTTCACGTAATGTGCCCTCTGGTCTGGTCTCTGGGGTTCAAGCCAGCAGCACGCCTGGCACTGGTGAAATGTAACACCAATGTCCGCTACTTGACTGCTTGCACGTTTTCCCTGGCTATCATGTGTGTGTGGAAGGCACATGTAACATGAAGAACCTCGTTCCTAGGTCTAGAAAGAAGCAGTTTCACCACGATTCCTCCCCCTCTGGATCCTATACATTTTAGGATAATGCAGAGAGTCAGTGGCCTAGCCAGTGAGTCATTTGCCCTGGTGCAAGGAGGGAAATGTACCCATGGCCGTTGTTTGATCTGTGAAATGCAGAAATAACCAGGCCTCTGGGCGCCGGTGCCACTGCACCCACTCAAAGGACGCCTCGCTACACCACTCTATAAATTAATCCCACCTGGAACCGCTCGACGCCACAGACCTCCAGCTGCCTCTTTAAAGGACGGGCCGGGCCTGGGACCGGTTCCTGAAACCGAAAGCAGTGCGAGGAGGACGGGGTGGGAGCAGGGTGTGCGCCGGGCTCGGAGAGGGAAGCGTTACCAAAGGGTTCAGGGAGGGCCCATCAAAGCATCTCCGGGGCTCCGACAGCGGGGACCGTCCAGCGGGGGGCCCGCCATGGCGGACCGGCCGGGTGCCAGCTGCCGCTGCCTGCTTAAGACTGTCAGCCTCCTGTTCTGGGTGAGGTGCTGTGCCAGTGTGTCTCACAGGGAAGCGGGGTGTTACTTTCCAGGGGGCCACCTGCCCCGCCACCAGCACGTATGTTCACCATTCTGCCAACCAGTGGGTCACCTGCCTTGGACACCAAAGGGCCCACTGCCCTGCTTACAACCCTCCTTTCTCACCTGCCCTGCTTACAACTGGCTCCTCTCACCTGTCCTGCTTTCAACCGACTCATCTCACCTGCTCTGCTTACAACCACTTCTTCTTACCTGCTCTGCTTCCAACCACCTCCTCTCCCCTGCCCTGCTTACAACAATCGGCCCCTCCACTTCCCTGCTTACAACCACCTCCTCTCTCCTGTCCTGCTTACAACAGTCGGCCCCTCTGCCCTGGTTGCAACCACCACCTTTCGCCTGCCCTCCTTACAACCACCTTCTCTCCCCTGCACTGCTTACAACCACCATGTCTCACCTCCCTGCTTTTAAAGCGCCCCTCTCCTGCTTACAACCACCAGCTCTCACCTGCCCTGTTTACAAACGGCCCCTCTCCCCTTTACAAACGGCCCCTCTGCCCTACCCTGCTTACAACCATCATCTATCTCCTGCCCTTCTTTTAAAAGGCCCCTCTGCCCTGCTTACAACCACCAGCTCTCACCTGCCCTGCTTACAAACTGCCCCTCTCCCCTGCTTACAAACGGTCCGCTGCCCTACCCTGCTTACAACCACCATCTCTCCCCTGCCCTGCTTACAAACGGCACCTCTCCTCTGCCCTGCTTACAACCACCCCCCTCGGGGTGGCACAGACCTGCCTCCTAGCCAACGGCCCTTGCGCCCCATCCTCTCGGCATCACTCAGACGCGCTGCTACCGCCGGCGCAGGAGGCGCAGTGGCACCCGGCCCCAAGCGGCAATTAAACCCTGATAATCGCTCATTTTACTACCGCCCCAGCAGTGTAGGGCCCGTTTTCCATGTTTGCACCAGAGCCCAGGGCATACTTTCTACGGTACTTACTTGCACCAAGACTTTACCAGACTCACCTCGCCTCCATAAGTGTACACCCCAAACCACCCCTCTTTAAAGCCAACTAGTGCGCGTCGTGTCTCGACGTCACAAGGTGCCAGTGGGCAAGTCATGCCCTTGGTGCCAGGTGGGATACCTTTAAAGCTACACTGAACGAACGAGTATATTTTTTAAATTAGAAAACGATGAAACTTTTATTTTACACCCGTGTTAAAACGTACAAAAAGAGACCTTTAAGCTAATCAATACGTACAGAAAGGTTTTCCACACAAGCTAAAGATGTTTATTGTTCTCCTCGCACTGTTATTCTGCATAGCCCGTGCTTAAAAAAAAATAAAATAACAAGCATGAAAAATGCAACATATCTCGCCTTTTATTAAGTGAAAGCCCGCTATATAATACCATTAGCAAAGCAAATGGTTTCAACCTAATAAAGGCGAGACCCATTGCGTTTTCAATGCTTGCTATTCATGCTGTACAGTATATTTGTTATCCCAGTCGAAACCTGGCATTGCGTAGTTGCCTGGTGACGTTTTGATTTCACCTCCTGTCGCTCTGCTATCTGCATCTGGTTAGACAGGGAATTCCTGTGAATTAATTCAATTAGGTCTTGGGTTGGTGAGTCAGTAAGTTTGATGCGCCCATTCTCGCGCACAGCGCGCCGTTACTGGTTAATGATCACGCGCTGTCATCGCAGTCACTTTGAAAAGGTGCCGGTGATGGATGGAGCCGGCCAGCTCTGAGGGCGGAGGACCACTGAATGGACAGTGACGTTTATTTAAGCCCAGACCTGATAACTGCCCGGCGCAGTTCGAAGGGGGGATTCCAGTCCCTCCCAGGACAGCAGACATTGCCCTGCTGCTGTGCCCCACGAGCTGCCCTCTGTGGAGAAGCGTGATAAGAGGAAACCCCAAGGCTCCACGGAGCCTGTCGCAAAGACTGTAGGCTCGCTACATCCCGCCTATCTTGTTATTTTGTTTAATGATTCGACTAAACAAGATAAAAAGAGATGACGGAAAAGACATACATCGCCCGCCCATCCGCCTTTCACTATCACTTGCATGTCAGAAGAGCAAGTTTGGCAGAGGATATACTCAATACAAAAAAACACATTGCGTCTCCCTTAATTCTATGGAAACAGGCATAGAACAGATAGACACAGATCTTTAAATGAATACATGTGTTACTCCTGTCTAAAAGGTGAATTACACCTGAATAATAAGACCTATTTCACAAAGCATTTTCTTTGTCTATGAGTAGTCCATGAGTAGACACTTCTTAATCCGGTGGAAGTGTTTAGGTATGACAGACTTCTCATGAATTTCCAAAGGTTAAACATGCTGTTTTTCATGAAAAAAGCCCTATGAATCACTTTCCTAAGATTGAGCTAACTCCATGATCCAGAGACGGATATTGACGAGTAAAGTACACATTTAAGACATGAGTATGAGGGGGCGTGGCTTGCGCGCCGGCGATAGAGGACGTCTCTCCCGTGAGCTCCGCTTCGGACAACCCGCGGATGCCGTGAGAAATCGTCAAAACCGCCCTTCGGACGGTTTTCTTGCCAGATATCAGTATCGGAAGGTGGGGTCCCCACAATGCAGCACTTTGCCGACCGAAAAGAGCTCATTTTCAAGGACAATTTGTATTGGTAACTATCTCTTCGCTGCGCAACACGAACGGCCGCCATTTTGTATGCCGCCGGTTCGTGTGTTTTCTCTGCGCTGTTCCTGCTCTTTCTCCCTTCGCTCTGGCGCTACTTTGGCACTGTTACTGCTTATGATCCTAATTCACTCATGAGCTGCTGTGGTCTATTTTTCACTTTTGACGCTACTACCGCTTTCCAATTTCAATGCGCAATTTTTTCTCTGAGGTGGAACGACCGCCATTTTGTGCCTCTGGATGCCTGACCTTCTACTATTGCTCAAGGAATGTGATGAATGCCTCAGCGTCCCTGCAAGTTTCTTGTTCTTCTGACCTCTAATGTCCATCGGTCTCCTCCAATACCTTAATGCACTGTCTATGCCTCCTTGTGAATGTCTTGGTGCTCTATTTCATTTAATCTGACACTCCATAATGCCATGACGGTTCGTCACAATGTCAAGCCTATGAGTTAGTGGACGCCTCCTGTTTGTCCTCGTGTGGCTGCTTCTTCATTCGCACACTGATAAATAGTGTGTCTCAGTGCCCTCTTTTTTGCCACAAGGTGTGCCCCTTTCACATTTGGGTGTTCACGCTCTATTTCATATTCAACAGCATTATTGGGCATAGCTTCCTTTCTTCAACCAGCATCATGGCAAATGTCTCTACTTCGCCGAAGTTATCGCAAACAGGAACAAAACCTAAGAGACAAAAGAATGACCCACCCTCCCCCATTAACTCTTCGACTAATCCTGTTCTGGATTCAATCCTTGAGGAGGTGCGTGGTCTTCAACCGTTTATGACTGCTACCAACGCTAAGCTTCAGCAGATCGAGGAGCGCTGGGTGGTCATGGAAAATAAGGTTTTGAACTTAGAACAACGTGTCAGCGATGTCCAAGACCTCTCAACCCGGATTCCACTTTTGGAACAAGAAATACACAAACTCAAATTGCACACCGAAGATTTGGAAAATAGAAATAGACGCAACAACCTACGCGTTTATGGTGTTCCGGAAAATTTGGAGGGGTCCGACATGGTCTCTTTTATTCGGAAACTTCTTCAAGAACTTTTGGAACTCTCCCCATCGACTCATCCTCTCAACATCCAGAGAGCGCATTGTCTTGGCCGTATCAATTCCAACGCAACCAAACCACGTGGAATCATCATGCTATTTTTGGAGTTCACAGAACTCATGGCTGTTCTCAAAGCTGCCAGGGCCAAACGTCGTCTCCAGTGGTCTGGTCACAACATCTTCATTTCCCAAGACCTCTCTTCTGCTACCAATGCTCGACGTAAGGAATTCCTGAACCTTCGTCCCACGATGAGACAACTCAACATTCAGTATGGAATTCTTCATCCCTGTTTCTGTAAGATCACACACAATGGGCGTACCAAGTCGTATGATGATCCCCAGAAACTTCGAGACTACTTGATGAGTATCACACCGTCCACCATGGAAACTGCCAGCTAATGCCCTTTCGTCTTTCAATGTTCTTCCTCTTCTAACGTTACTGCTTTAATTTATATATCTTCTCTTACCATATCTCCCCTTTCTATTTTGTTCTAGACTCTCTTCTCACATCCTTGTGTTTATCCTTTCTAATATGTCCGTATATGGTTTGCTCGTGGGTCATGTCCTCTCTCTGGTGTACCCGCGTCTCACAAGTTTTGGTTACTGTTCTCTTTTCAGATCAAGCCTTTGTGCCTTGACCTGTTTTCTAATTCTCTCTCCTTCTTTATGTATCTTCCCTCTTTCTTTCTCTTCTCTCTCTTTCCTTGCTTCCTTCTTCTCAAGCTACCTCTGCTGTTTTATTTACTTTTCCGTTTCTTCCTCCCATGCTATTTCATTTCTCATTCTCTTCTTGAATTGAGCGATCTCCCATTCCAATGTTTAACCGTTATTTTTTGTCTCCCCCTATATAGTGATCTCCCTGCTGTGTGTTGCATCCACTCTTCGCCCATTCCTTCCTCCTTCCGACATGTGTAATTTTGTCTCTTGGAATGTTCGTGGTCTTGGTCATCCTGTCAAGCGTCAGAAGGTATTGTCTCATTTAACCAAATTTCATTCACAGGTTGTCTTTCTTCAAGAAACTCATTGCTCGGACATTGATTCCCTTAAATTAAAAAGACAATGGGTGGGTCAGGTTGTCTTTTCTCCTGCGGTCAACAAAAAAGGAGGGGGTGCTATATTATTTCACAAGGCTTTAAATGCACAAATTATCTCCTCTCAAAATGATGATGAAGGTCGATGGGCAATGGCAAAGGTTGTTATTCACAACAAGACGATGGTCTTATTGAATATTTATGGCCCTGTTCGTCCAGACCCCAAATTTTGGAAAGACATTAAATTGCTCATTGCATCCATTGACTGTCCTAATTTCATCGTTACTGGTGATTTTAACCAGTGGTTGGACCCTTTTTCAGATCGTTTGTCTTCGAGTAAATTCCAACCTGATAAAACCCATAAGGCTTTCCAATCTGCCATTGCCTCTCGTCCTTTGTATGACTCGTGGAAAGTGTGTAATCCTTCTTTACTGGAATATACTTTTTTTTCTAATGTCCATCATACACGTTCAAGAATTGACTACATTATGATTAGTAAGTCTCTTCTTCCCTCCCTTCAAAAATCTGTTATTGGCTCTATTTTTATTTCTGACCATGCACCGGTCTATACTACCCTAGATCTATCCATTAGTCCCTCTAACTTTAGTCGTTGGAAATTTAACTCTTTTCTTTTATCTGATGCCACTTTTATGAAAAAATGTACTGAGTTTTTTAATGAATATTTTTCCTTAAATGACCCTGTTGATACTTCCATTCCTAACACTTGGGATGCTTTTAAGGCTTCTTTTCGTGCATTTACTATTACCTATGTTTCTGCCAAAAAGAAACTTAACAAACAAAAGTATGAAGATCAACTTAAACACATTAAAACACTTGAACATACTTATTTCTCCTCCAAATCCCCATCTGCCCTTAAGGACTTGATCCATGCCAAAACAGATCTTAATAAAATTATAACTAATGAAGCTTGTCATACCCTCCTTAAAATAAAATCTAAATATCATGGGGGTCAGAACAAAGCAGGTAAAATGTTGGCCAATTACTTGAAAATCAAATCTGAACGCAAAGCTGTCGGTCCAATTTTTAACGACTCACTCAACAAGCTAGTCACCTCCGATGAAGACATTGCTGAAGTTTTTCACAACTACTATCAAGCCTTATATACCGATGATACTCACCCTTCTGATGCTAACTTAACGATTTTTTTTGACGGCCTTCCATCCCCCCCAGCCCTTCCTGTTGAATTTTCACACCTAGAACGTGAAATTACCCTCCAAGAGATTACCTCAGCTATTCATTCCCTTAAGAAATCAAAAGCCCCTGGTCCTGACGGCCTGCCGATTGAATTTTACTCCTCCTTTCATTCGTTTTTTGCTCCCAAACTCCTTCAATTATTTAATTCTTTTATTTCTGAAGCTAAGGCCTCTGGGTCATTCTTGGATGCCCTCATTGTCATCATCCCGAAACCTGATAAGGATCATTCCCAATGTAAGAATTTCCGCCCCATTTCCTTAATTAATTATGATTGTAAAATTTTTGCTAAAATCCTTGCCTCTCGCCTTGATTCCATTATCCCTCGCCTAATCAACACAGACCAGGTGGGGTTTGTTAAGGGCAGACTTGCTGCGGATAATGCCCGTCTTTTTTCCAATGTCCTTTCTCACAGCAAAAATGTCAAAACCCCATTAGCAGCCCTTTCCCTAGATGCTGAAAAAGCTTTTGATCGTATTAATTGGCAGTACATGTTTCGAACCCTTACTTGGTTTGGCTTTGGACCAAAGTTTATAGCGTTAGTCAAACTCCTTTATTCCTCTCCTCGTGCCAGTATTTTTGTAAACAATCAATTTTCCAGATTTTTTTCTTTAACAAGAGGTACAAGACAAGGCTGTCCCCTTTCTCCTTTATTATTTATTCTATGCCTTGAACCCTTTTTACAACGTATTCGTTCTAACCCCCACATCACGGGTTTAAAATTCCCCTCTGTCGAAACTAAACTCTCAGCGTACGCTGATGATGTCCTCATTTACATGTCCAATCCTGAATCCTCCCTCCCTCCCTTTTTAGATGAAGTTCAGTTATATTCCTCAATATCAGGATATAAGCTCAATTTATCCAAAACAGAAGTGCTTCCCCTTAACTCTTTGTGTTTTCAATATATGTTTAATAATACTGATTTTGCATGGTGCCCTTCTAAAATTAAGTACCTCGGTATATGGTTTTCTTCCTCTCTAAAAGATACCCTTAAAATAACATTTGATTCGTTAATTAAGAAAATTCAATCCCTTCTGCAGATTTGGTCTCCCCTATTTCTTTCTTGGTGGGGTAGATTAGATACCATCAAAATGATGATTACCCCTCATGTTTTATATACAGTCTCTATGCTCCCCTTCAAAATCCCTAAATCCTATTTTTCCCGTATCAACTCAATTTGCACAAAATTTCTGTGGAATAGTAAACACCCCCGCATTGGATTGCATAAGCTGGTTCGCCCTAAAAATGAAGGTGGTGTTCGTTTCCCTGATTTTGGCTCCTACCATTCTGCCTTTCTTATCAAGCAATCCTTCTCCTTGGCATATGATTTCCTTGATACTCCTGTCCCTAAATGGGTGCTCCTGGAACGCTCTTTTTTAAAAGATTTCTCATTTCAACATGTTCCTTTCATGTCAAACTGTACCTTTATATCCAAGTATCCTATTTTGAAATATTGCCAATCTACCTTGCAAAGTATTTTTTCCTCTTCCCTTTCTCCTCTTCAATGTTTTCTATCATCTGTAGTTTGGTACAACAAATTTCTTAGATATAAAGGTAAATCATTTTATTTTAAACACTGGAAGGAAAAGGACATAATGTTTGTACATCAATTTTTTCTTGATTCTACTCTTCTTTCTTTTGTGGATCTACAAAATAAGTTTAACTTACCCTCCTCTTTTCTTGCTGAGTATTCTATTATAGTCTCTGCTATTCAGTCTCATTTAACTTCGTTATCCTCTTCCTCTGATTCTTTTTCTTCTTTCACTCCTGTCACTCCACTTTACCCTCTTTTCTCTACTCAACAACCTAAAGCTGCTCTTGTATATTCACTTTTATTATCTAATTGTTCTGTTCGATCTAAGTCTACAGTGGAGACTGCTTGGGAAACTGATCTGGATGTCTCTTTTGACACTGAATTGTGGGATCGTATATGGTCTCGACTCTCCAAAGTTTCTGTTGCTGCACGCATTACCCAATCCTTACTTTTTATTTACCACAGAGTTGTTATTACACCGGTTACTATACATAAATTTTCTCCAACCTCCTCTCCTTTATGTTGGTCCTGTTCTAAAGACCATGGTACTCTACAACACCAACTTTACTATTGTTCCCCAGTTTTATCTTTTTGGACTGATGTTTGGAATATATGTATGAAAATGTTATCTCTTTCTTCACAATTGTCTTTTATACACATATTTTTAGGTTCTTTAGCTGATGATATTGATATTAGTACACCTTCTTCTGCTAAGTTGTTAGACCTTTTTATTGCACTTGCATTTAAAGTTATTTTATCGTGCTGGAAAGATAATTCTAAACTCTCGGTCCACACATGGTGGAATTATTTATGTGACGAACATAGAATTTCTATTGCCTCTTCTACCTCTATCCCTTTGAAAATTAAATCTGACTTATTATGGCTTCCCTTTACTTCGTATCTCTCCTCCAATCCTCCTCTCTTACCGCGTGCTCCTTGTCCCTCATGATCCCTTACTTTTACTTCCTTTTTCTCCTCTCTCTCCCCTCTCTCCTTTTCCTGTCCTCTGCTTTCTTCCCTTTCTTTTCTCCTTTCCAATCCTTTCCTTTCTTCTTTCTCCTTTCTATCTTTTCATACCTTTCTTTTCTCTATATTAATTCCTGTAGATTGATGTCTTTTAATTATTATTACACTCATATGTACTTTTTCCTAATTTTTCATGACATGTTTCTTGTATCACTTTTTAATGCTTAATAAAAATTTCTTAAACAAAAAAAAAAAGACATGAGTATGAGAGACATATGTGCGTTAGTACATTTAACATTTTTTTTACCGTTAACGTACTACTGCTTATAATACACCACACTAGATTTTCCCTGGTAAAAAATAAAACTCGCAAGGCCTGATTCTGAGAGACTAGATTTGCACATTCGTTCCACAAATTGAGCTTTTTGCGCCATTAAGTGGCAGCTGCGTCCACACATAGGAGCAGATTTACAATCCCCATGCGCCGCCGGTGCATCACGTTGCATGACGCACCGGTGGCGCAGCCTACTAAGGGATATTTACAAGCACAGGTAAAGTCTCCCTGCGTGACTTAATCTGTGCTTGTAAATATCGCCCCTGTTCACGCAGCACTTTGCGTTTTAGGGGCAGGACATGGGTGTTGCTCTGGGTGTTCCCACGCAACACCCATGTCCACTGATGCATTTCCAGATTTACGAGAAATCGTAAACCTGGAAATGCGTCAGTTTGCTGCGCTACCATAGGGGTGGCGTAGCCAAGCGAAATGAGGAGAAATGTTTTAATTTCTCCTCGTTTTTTTTCCTCTTTCAATGCGTGCTGCATTCTACAGCACGCATTGAAAGAGGAAAATGCCTGCAGTGATTGCTTTGTGCAGGAAGGGGCCCCTTCCTTCACAAAAGCAATCTCCCCATGGCGCAGGCATCTTTGCACCATGGTGCAAGGGGGCCTGCGCCGGCGCATGGCAGCTGTTTCTGCGCCAGCGCTGGGGGGAGCACAGGAATGCGACATATCATTGTAGATATGTCGCATTCCTGTGCTCTGAAAGTGCCACAGCGTGGCGCAGCCAAAGGGCTTGCGGTGCCGCGCTGCGGCACTTTCTTGTAGATCTGCCCTAAAGTTTTGATAATGAGACACATGGGGAGTAGATTTATCGCACTGGTGCATACCCTCAAAACAGACACAAAGTGTTGATAATGTGTTTACTTAACTTTCTACATTTTATTTGTGCTGGAAAGTAGACTGTAAAGTAAAGCAACTACCGTTTTGTTCTACTTTGCATCAAGGGTGGCTTATACATGGGCGTTCCCACACTATTTCCCATAGATTCCCACACAAACGCCTATGTAAAGACAATGTAGACAGGGCTTTTGCACCAAAAACATAACGTCTCCTGGACTCAGTTAAGTTGAAGACATCTTTGAATTTCTCCTAACTTTTCAAACATTGGTGTGTGCCACACTGTACAGCACATATCCAAAGTGTAAAAAGGTTTACATTTTGTCTTGAGTCAACAACGGGGAGAGAGCTTGTTAAGGTCCAGTGTCCGTGCTCCTCTGTTAATGGCTAAATCAAAGAGGACACTGTTCCGTGGTAATGGGCGCATGTATGTCACCCAAATAAGAGGGAAAGTAAGGAAGTAGGATAGATGAAAGTCAAGAGGAGAATAGAAGTAGAGGAGGCGTGGTAGGAGAGAGAGGAAAAAAAGAGAGAAAAGAGACAGATGTATAGCCCCAGTTTTCAAGGATCCAATCCCGGAGGGGAAGGCCAAGTCTTGCCTCTTATTCGCCCTCACACACCCAGAAGGATGCCATGCTTCATCATCGGGCTTTAGGTGCTTCTCGTCAGACTGGCGCTGCAATGTCTGACAGGCCCCCAAAGGGTCTCTTTAGCGGAGATCTTTAAAAGAGAATACGCCGTAAAGTGCGTGCAGGTTTGGGGGAGGGAAAGGTAGAGGGGAGGATTCTAAGAACAGAAGTAATGTGGTGCGTGCAAGTGAAGTAAAAAATACCTAATGGCATCCACTCCTAGGCTTTTTATTCTCATGGTGTCCTTGGTAGGCTAAAAAACAAACAGGTTAGTGAGTTATGTGGGGCTTTAATGTGCCAGTGTGACTAGTCACAAGGTCGACATGTTTCACGGTTGGAGTGTCATAAAGATCAATAGCGTTTCTTCAGGACCTAGAAATCAAGGCTGAGAAAGTGCACATCAAACTAAAAACATTTTGTATGGAATGCATGCCCTTCCAGCGCAAAACCTATTCTAGGACAGAATGCAAATATGGTACAAAGCTGGTGTGTACAGCTAGCCAGCCTGCATGTGCACCAGTGCTGGGGAAGAGAGCAGCAGTGACACACACACGCAAAAAGCTGTGTGTGTAGCGCTAGCCAGACTTGTGCACCAGTGCTGGTGAAGAAAGCCCAGTGACACATCCACACACTATGACTACTGGATTGCAGATATGAATCCTTGTAAACAACAGATGGATCACAACTAAGGCTCCCGGTTTTATGGTATTTTTTTTTTACATTTCCGTCTGTATTTTTCCATATTTATTTTTTAGCAATCTTATTGGTATTTATCCATATTTATTTTGTGTTCTGAGAATAAATGGAGCTGTAAAATAGTATATTTCCACATTTATTTAACTCTCGGACATGCAGTCATACATGGATGCCTGTCACGTTTTAGCAAATTGAGCAGTCACTTGTAACAAAAGACTACATTTACAGGTACATATTAGCAGTTACTCTACAAATATATGTAAACATACACCTGTCTTTAATGAAATCTCAACCTGTTTTTTAACTCTCCATGCTGTCTGTCTGCTTATCTGTAGCCTGCATTTCATGAAAGACCAGTCGCGGCTGGTGACATTTGAAAGTGGCGGGGCGTGATGACAGCTGTCGCAGCTTTACAGGGCTCTGTGGTAACACTCATCAGAGAGTCTGCACACCAGACAATGTCTAACCCATAACGCCCTGATCCACACCTGGCCACCGACACCTCTCTCTCTCCAGAGACTGTCGAAGGGACACGGAGGGAAAGTGAGCATCAAAGGGCACTAGGGCAGGAAACTGAGAGGGGCCTCCCGCTTCATGTGAAAAGGTCGGAAGACATTTCAATACATAATAAAACAGTCATAAGTCAAACAGTCAAGAAACTTTACTACTTACCTTAACTTTCCGGCTTCCCGCCTCCAAGTCCGCTCCGACTCCCGCCGCCGTTCAGTTCTTGAATTCGGAATCGTCATCATGACTCATCAGACTCGTCATGCAGGAAGCCAGGCAGCCTCCCTCCCCTCTGGCTCTACCACAGCACAGCGCTGCAATTGGTTCGGCCGGCTTCCCTATCACCACGTGATTTCTCTGTATGCTGCAGCATACAGAGAACAGGGAGAGTGGGAGGGGTTACCCGAGGGCAGGGGGGAGCGGCTTTCCCCGCTGTTATGAATACAGTTAATACTATCTGTTTGGACAGCCTCTCAGGCTGCCAAACAGACTGTATTTACAACAGTGAGGAAAACCACTCCCCCCTTCCCTCGAGTAACCCCTCCCACTGTCTCGAGCAGGAACTCGAACTTATCCTTTCTCGCCGTGCGAGAAGGCAGAAACAAATGGTAGTTCTCTACTATTTGTTTCTGCCTTCTCGCACGGTGAGAAAGTAGTGGGGCGGCGCCCAAACGCCCCCATGGAGGATCCGCCTCTGTGAAAGACAGCACGGACAGGCTCTCAGAAGAAGCACCGTTTGCAGTATTTTTCCGTTTTTAAAAATAAATATAGACAGGAAACACATTGTTTTCTGTCTGTATTTATATGTGAAAATCAGTAAAAACGGAAACCGGAAGTCTTAATCACAACTCATCGCTATGCATTGCATCAGTCTTGGAGGAATTACCTTCTGGGATTTGAACTGGTGACTGAGGCCAGATTTAGATTTCGGTGGACGGGTTACTCCATCACAAAGATGACGGATATCCTGCCCTCCGGAATATGAACCCCATTATATCGTGTGGGATTTATATTTCGACAGACGGGATGTCCATCACCGTTGTGAAGGAATCACCCATCCGCCAAGATCTTAATCAGGCCCTTAATGTCAAATGCCTGAAGATCTCATCAGTAGGAGCCAAAGGTAACTGGTACGAAACTAGTGCCGCCCAGAGACTAAGAGCAATCCTTTCTTAAATATCCGATGCACATCTGAAAAGTCAGATTTGTGCTTTCAAAGGATGCAAATTAGAATAACTGAGCATCTTCAGGAGGGTACTTCAGGAGTTCTACCATGTGGCAAGACACTAAGGCAATTTGTGCCAGCGGCTGTAGGTGGGTGGCGCAGGCACTTATTTTTGGAGACCCAAACTTCATTTTCATCGTCAAAAGAAGACAAAAAGGAAGAAAGAAGGAGGAAGATAAAGAGAGGAAAACTGTGACATATGGAGAACGTATGGATGAGAATGAATTTTCAGCTTGAGAGTAAAGAAGTTTAGGTTGGTAGTAGTAAGAAGCATTGCCCATCACAGTGGCCCCAGCAGTTGAACTCTGATATTTGTTCTGTTATTTTAACCTTTTGTAGCGCATATATATATATATATATTGTGAACAAGGCTGACGTAGCCGAAACGCGTCATGCTGGAGACGATGGAGAAATAAACCACCTTGAAATTCAAATTTCTTGCGTAATTGTGGTCTGTACCTGTGTATACTTTGGCGATTGTGGCCGAGGTTCAGGATTCAAGGATTATATATATATACATATACTAGCAGCCCGCCCCGGTGTTGCCCGGGGCAGAAGGGGGCTGGGGGCAACATTTTAAGCTTCTGTGCTTAAGCATCTCCATACACCTGAGAAACCTGCACTGGCTCCCCGTCAGCAAGAGAATCACGTTCCGACTCCTAACCCACGCACACAAAGCTCTCCACAACCAAGGCCCAAGATACCTCAACAAACGCCTGACCTTCTACACTCCCACCCGCCAGCTGCGATCGACCAGCCACGACCTCGCCGCCGTTCCCCGCATCCGAAGAGCCACAACGGGAGGAAGATCCTTCTCCTACCTGGCTGCCAAGACGTGGAACGCCCTCCCCATCCACCTCCGCCTGACCCAGGACCACCTCGCCTTCAGGAAGCAACTCAAGACCTGGATGTTCGAGCAGTAGCGGACCCCCCTCCCCCAAGCGCCTTGAGACCCTCCGGGTGAGTAGCGCGCTATACAAGTGCCTTGATTGATTGATTGATTGTGCACTCCCGCCCGCCCCGACACTGCCCAGACCGCATCCCTCCTGCCTCCCGCCTCACCGCCGCCACCCGCCGCCCGCCCCGACATTGCCCAGACCGCCTCCCGCCTCCCGCCTGCCTTTGCCTTACCGGAGCCGCCCGCTCCGGACTTCACCGCCACTTCTCGCCGCTCTTTGCCTTACCTGAGCCGCCCGCTCCGGACTTCACCGCCTCTCCTCGCCGCACGTCACCGCTCCTCCCCGCATGTCGTCATCACGTCTAGGTCGCAGTCAGCGCTACGTCGTGGCCGGCGCTAGTTTTAGGGGACTACTTTGTTTTGAAATTTTAATTTTTTAATTTACGTTTTATTTTTATTTTATGTCGCCTATGTCCATCTACACACCCTGAGGATTCCAACAATGTATTGGGTGTGTGGATTGGCGCTGTGGTTCCCGTGTTTACCTTGCCAAAAGGTTTCTGTTCTATCTTTATACTAGTAGTATAGATATACATATACATATATACATATACATATACATATACATAGGGGCTTGGAATTTATTTGTTAGTTTGAACAGATTAATGGACAACCATTTGTTTCTCCCTTCATTCTCCATTCATGTTGTAATATATTAACATGATAGGACAGTGGCGTAATGCAAAACAATGCTGCCTCCAATAGAATGTGAAGAGGAGCTTCGGAAGCTCCCACATCTCACAGATGTTCACTGCATTAGAATTGAATGGGGCCCTTGAAGGGTTGAATGGGGGCCCTTGAGGTGTTGAATTGGGCCCTTGAAGGGTTGAAATGCCCATGATCGGTAGGGGGCTGCCCTGAGCCGCGGGGGCTACAAGGGCCTTAGTTATGCCACAGAAACAAGGCATGAAAAGGTTCTTGTGAAACACCAATGCATTTACTTATTCATGCATTTTTATATAGCACAAGCATTGCCCAAAGGTGTTAGAGCGCTTTACAATAAAACAGGTTTCATTAGAACAGATACCATTTTACCGACAGTTGATAGTTAAGAACATTACATAAGATACAAAGTGGCGGCTAGATACATATGGACAATTGCTTGTTTTGACCATTCCAAAGACATGTACTCAGTTGTTAGTGGATGTAGGTGGCATAGGTAGTAGCAGCAAGGTTACGTCAAGTGAGACAGAGGTAATGCAATTAATCTCAGTCTTGGGTAGGGTACATTGTCATAGGAGAGGTTAGCTAAGGGGACAGCTGGCCAAAATGACTTTGTTGGAAAAGGTCTTTCAGCTCCATGTTGAAGATCGACAATGAGGTGGTGGTGCGTAGTTTCAGGTGCTCCATATTCTGTTCGGTTACCCTAGAAAGATTGGGCCATGACTAGTTCCTTTTTAAAGGTCGGGGGCTCTAACGACATAGCTTCAGCAGCTCGCGAAGGTCTGGTGCCTCCTGATAGCTTCAGTTTGTTCGTAGCGGGGAATAGTGCTTTTTGGAGGAGGGTGGGCAGGAGTGCTGAGAGGCATGGAATGGTAGGTCAAAATTGGGAAATGAGAGAAAGGGGATGTGGTAAACAAATCGTGCATGAGGGCAGAGAGTCTAAGAGTGAGTGACAGGAGAGACAGACTGACAAAAAAACCTGTACTCAATGGAATATGAATGCTGGGAGGCACCTTCAGTAAAGTGAAGCCCAATAATTATTAAGCTTGCTAGCAGCCACGGATCGATTTTGAAGTGAGCAGGCTCGGTGGAATCTGTGAATATATGCTAATTGTGATTACATTTAAGCCAGGAGGGTGGCTCCCCTGATTAGGAGTGATCTAGTAAATTGTGATCCCACACTAAACCCTGTTTGCATAGGGATCGCAATTAAAAGTAGTGAGGTCTTATCGCACCCTGTCATTTCCTGGTGGAAAAAGTCTGAAACCCGTCCTTCAGATTTAACCAGGTGATAACTTGCTGAAATTTAAGGGGTTCAAAAAGGCTAAGGAAATTCCCAGAATTGTGGATTTCGGTGTGTTATATACCAAAATTGATATGTTATGACCCATTTTTCACAAGTGTGATAAATTCCGTTTACTCCCCTGGGCAATCTTAATCATGTCCCCAGTCAGTCAGCACGGACATTTCCAGAGACATGAATACCTCGGGGCAGATTTACAAGCCCCTTGCACCACGTTTGCGTCACTTTTCCCATGTTAAAAGTGACGCAAGGGGCTTGTAAATCTGCCCCCTCGAGTTAGAATCCCAGCAGGGCAGGCTTAGCCTTCTATTCTTTCGAGGGGGGTATATTAAGTGCTGTTGCATTTGGTAGTAATATCACCTTTTATTTGCAGCGCTATCAAAGGGCAGAACTAATTTCATACTTATTATTTAAGTGTAACAGTGACGCACGCTCTTCGCTTGACACTCGGCTGCCACGCGACATCCTTGTCCGCTGTGGGCATGTTCTGTTACCAGTATACAGTACTGCAGCGCTACACGGCGTCGGTGTTGTATCGAACTCTTGATAATGAAGTAAACTGATTTTTTAAGTGCCACAAACACCCTCACCCAGGAATGCCGGTTTGACGGGGGTAAATCTCATCTAGGCACTAGTTCGAGCAGTGTTAGAGGCCTGCGCCTGTGACAGGCATACATGCCACACTGAGGGACGGTAAATACCCCTCGGTCTGCTTTTAAACACTAGCAGGCACCCAGTCTCGGGAGAGACCAAAGCCGGCGCTGGGGGCGGGCGCAGCCTTGACTTCCAGAGATAAACAAACGTGCTGCTGAGAGTGACCAGAGCCATGCGTGGGTCGAAGGGTCAGTGAAAGGTCAAGATGCCCTAATACAGGGGAAGCTTTTTGATTGCGTATATCCCACTTCACGAAGAAGCGGCAATTGCTCAATGCTTCCCTGATTTCAGGGAACCTGAAAGGGTGTGACGACACAAAGGTCGGTGAAGTGATACAGGACTTCAGTTGTGTGAAATACTGGAGTAGCAAGCAGCTACAATTTTTTTAGCACAATCTCATTAATGTTGCATTTTCACAGTTTTAAGTTTGTCCAATTTTAATCAGTCAGCTTTTTCATTTTGATCAAAAATACATGTTCGTTTTGTGTTTAAGGATGAAGTTTCGTTTTAGGCACATTAATTATTGTCAGAATTATTTGTGTGTTCCCTGTCGGAAAACGCAGCTCGCCAGTTTAAACAGCTTCTAACGTATTCAGAGGTGGCACGTGGCTGTTTCAGACGTAGACTACCTATGGCCAGCGGAACAACGAGGCAAATTCTAGCGACTAAATGAAAAACAAGCATTTACAATGCAATAGGTCTCGCGGCATTAAAGTTTGAGTTACTGGCATTTTAAATGACAATGCTTTGCAATATTTTATTTTTTTAATTTGCAATTGGTATATAAACATTGTTTGTGAATGGTTAGCTGTTGCTTATGCTAAGCAAAGTTGGCAGTAATATAGAGTGCTAGTCTTGCTTTTTATAAGCATGCTGATTTAAAGCGCTCTGATACCTGCGGGTAAAGTTTGCGCTATATAAAAGTGAAAACGAATAAATAAATAAATAAAAGCCTACCTGTACCACGTCCGTTCTTATTCTGCGATGACACATATCTTTGGGTCCCTGTACTTTTTAACTGCACTCGGCTGTGGGAAACCTCTATGGCAGGAACAACGTGTTGCAGGGTAGACACGAGCAATGCAGCCACTGTCTTGTGGCTGCACCGCGGGGTAACAGTTTAGGGGCAGGGAGGCAGTTGGCAGTGGTGTGCCATAGCAGTGTAGTTCTCTGTGTATGCTGGGCATGGGGGTTGCTATTGGCTGACAAGAAATGGTGAGGAGGTGCTGGTTCGGTGTGCCTGCTTCCTGATCTTGGGCAGGCGACAGGTAAAAACAAGAGCTGCCTAGGCTCAACCTAAAAAACAGTCAGCCCCCATCTCATGGTTCCGAGATTAAAAATAAAAATAAATAAAAGATCAGCCATAGAAGGGATGCATTCGGCCCCTGGTGCCACTGTACCTGCTGGACTTTGGATAGCTACGCCCCTATGGTGGTTCGGTACTGTTCTCAAATGTGATATGGGATTCTGAGCAATTTTCCCAAAGTAGCACATGAGGCGGTTTTTTAAAGGAAAGTTTGCAAATCTAGAACTGTTTTGGGGTGAGCTGGAGACAATCTGAGAATGCTACAGAACACAAAGCCCATTCATTCAGAAGTGCCTGGAGACAGTAGCATCCTTCTATGAGGCACGTTTGTGGAGCTAGGTGATTTGTTTCTCAGCTTGGAAGCTGGTAAAAGAGCTGAGAGAACTAATGTAAATGTAAATGTACAGGAATTTATATAGCGCAAATCACCGAGCGGTTTCTAAGCGCTTGCTTAGGGAACCCGTCCTGGTATTCCCCTGTGAGATAACCCCGGCAGGGTATCCGCAAGGTGAAAGCCAGGCATCACGCCGCGAGGGGCCGTTGTGGAGATTAAGCAAGCTATTGCCCAGAGTCGCAGAGTGTGAACCCTTGAATCGAGTAGGCACCGGAGCGAGAATTGTCGAGTCCATGGACATTTTTAGGACTCAAGTCCCCGCCGAGCCGGGAATTGAACCCTGAATTGAACCCTGGTCCCTGGTCCCGGGCTGACCTCTGCTTCCAGGCCTGCCTCCTCTAACCAGTGAGCCACACTTCTCCATAGTAATAAAACCACCATAGAGTAACAAGCATTGGAAATGCAATAGGTCTCGCATTAGGAAAGTTTGATCAATTGGTATTGTAAATGACACTTTTTTTATTTATGTGTTGGTTTTGAAAATATCAAAAGTAATAGCTTTGTCAGTTACAATGTCAATAGTTTTAACTTTCGCAAATGTGACACCTATAGCATTTGTAATGCAATGTGTGTTGTCTTTAATGCACTGCCCTGGGTGCAATGCAAGTTCACGGCTGCCCTGGGGGGCAGCGCATTCATTCTAATACACTGCACTTTCCTTGTTTGCACAGGTCGCACTTTTTGAAAGGTGCACTGTGGCGCAAACAAGAAAAGTGTACCGTATTTGTAAAACGGCCGCGGGACTGCAAACGTACTGTCAAGAAAACAAATCTAGTGCACAGGAAGCTGAAAAACTGGTTGTGCTACAAATTTACCAGAAATGAATAAACTAAGTCAGCAAGTAAAGTAATTAAAAGAAACAGGAGCCCTGTAAAGCTGGAAATATGGCGTTGACTTCCATAACCCGGACGGATGTAGCAAAGACACTCACTAACGCAAAGTACGAAAGCGAAGTTCCTACCGCAACACAAAACCTACAGAAGGCATGTGTGAAATCTTAACACCCTTGAGAAGGTAGGGAGGGTGACCACTCTACGTCCTTCGATTCATGTACCGCTGTTGCTTACAGGTAGCACTCAGTTGTTGTGGTGCCACTGCCACGTGTAAAGAGCCCATCAGGGAAAAGGATTGGGAGAGCTAGTCAAACGGAGATCCCCACCCCTTACTTCCCCTTCGAAATCTCCTCTTGTCCCACCACACACATGTTCACCGACTTGCCATACAAACACAGCCATCGAAACTCATTTAGTCAAACCATCCACTTATTTGGCCCTAAAGGATGCCATATTGGAATAACCAAATAATTGAAGGTTAAAGGTAAGAGATGCTTAATTGTGAGCCAGTTCTCACAGAACATCTAACACATAATATCACGAATCTGACCCTTTGCTTAAACACTGTACGAAAACTTTATTTTACAGCTTTAGTGGAAAGAGTATCACTGTAGGCTCAGTTTTGATTTTCCCATGGCGCCAGCAGTACCGCACCCTGTACTGGGGAGACAACTCTTAAGTTCGTAAATGGACTTAAAGGGGGAAGTTGCAGACAAATAATAGCCGAAGTAAAACAGAGGAACCTGCGTCTCTCTGAAATAAAGAAGTCCACACTCTTACCGAAGGCGAGACACCGCCAAACACAGTAGCGATCTTCAGCACGTACCCCCAGAGGAATGAAACGTAAAGAAACTCTAACTTACCCCTTTAGATTTACCTACAGCTGAGAACAGAGATTTAAAAAAAAGCAATTACAGAACAGCCGTCGAACCAGAGTTAACAAAACAAATAGAGGGTTGAGGAGAAATGCGACACGGCGGGCAGGGGAGGGGGCGGAGCGGGTAAAAAGCCAGTTCTCACAGAACATCTAACACATAACATCACGAATCTGACCCTTTGCTTAAACACTGTACGAAAACTTTATTTTACAGCTTTAGTGGAAAGAGTATCACTGTAGGCTCAGTTTTGATTTTCCCATGGCGCCAGCAGTACCGCACCCTGTACTGGGGAGACAACTCTTAAGTACGTAAATGGACTTAAAGGGGGAAGTTGCAGACAAATAATAGCCGAAGTAAAACAGAGGAACCTGCGTCTCTCTGAAATAAAGAAGTCCACACTCTTACCGAAGGCGAGACACCGCCAAACACAGTAGCGATCTTCAGCACGTACTCCCAGAGGAATGAAACGTAAAGAAACTCTAACTTACCCCTTTAGATTTACCTACAGCTGAGAACAGAGATTTAAAAAAAAGCAATTACAGAACAGCCGTCGAACCCGAGTTAACAAAACAAATAGAGGGTTGAGGAGAAATGCGACACGGCGGGCAGGGGAGGGGGCGGAGCGGGTAAAAAAATAAACAAACAAGACAGAGGGAAGAGAGAGAAGGGGAGGGGGGAGGAGAAATGCGAAACGGCGGGCAGGGTAGGGGGCGGAGCGGGTAAAAAAAAAAATAAACAAGACGGAGGGAAGAGAGAAGGGGAGGGGGGAGGAGAAATGCGATGTGCGGATGAGGGAACTGATGTGCACGCGCTTTTAAGCTCAATGCGCATGCGCATTGAGCTTAAAAGTCACAGGCACTGCAAGGAATCGCCACGATTCCTTGCAAGTAGTTAAAGAGTGGATAAGCCCCCATAGTCTCGCAAGCTCGATGCGCATGCGCATCGACAGGCGAGACCTAAAAACATGACCACATAACATGTAACGCGCTCTGATTCC
This sequence comes from Lissotriton vulgaris, assembly GCF_964263255.1. Classification (NCBI taxonomy): domain Eukaryota; kingdom Metazoa; phylum Chordata; class Amphibia; order Caudata; family Salamandridae; genus Lissotriton; species Lissotriton vulgaris. Next base: position 1,389,755,072 of record NC_141691.1, read on the forward strand.
TTCAGGTCTAGCTAGCGCTGTATAAAACTCAAAATAATACTAATAACAGGCTCCACATTCAGTCTTTCATCCATCAGAGGTCGATAAAATGAATACCGCTGAGTTGGGTAGTAATGTACGTCATCATAGCCTACATACCAAACAAATGGTAGACAGCGCAACCTAAATACAATTAATTGTTAATTGTGTTATTTTTGTCTGCCACAGCCGTACATAAGTTTGCTCAACAATACTTTTTCCGGGCTAACTAAACATAATTCCACATTATAACCAAAAGACCAAAAGCAGCAAACAAGGTCAAGCACAACGGATCTTGAAGTTCTCAGAGGTTAGAGTGGTGCAATCTCTTCCAACATCCGCTGCCACAGGATGTATTATCTACCACAATGCAAAGAAACAGAATGTAAGGTGCACTCAAATGAAGTCAGTGACAAAAGTAATTTATAAATATCTTCTTCTTTATTCAAAGGTTATTCGTGAAGCAAAGGCACAGCCAACGCGTTTCGTTCCCATTTGCCTTAAGGAACTTCGTCAGGGCTGTAAAAATTACAAACATATATATACACATAAAAATACAAGTACAAAAAGCATGTTACATGTGGACAAAAGTACTCACAACACTAAACTGAATTAGACTAACCCAACAAACAACAGATCACAGAAAATATAATACAACAGTCAGTATGGCCCATTAAAAAACATCTGATTGCATGTCTTCACTGATGTTATGGTAATGATGCTAGTTGTTTATGAGGACAGATTAAATAATTATATTTGCAAATGCTTGTAGCCTGGAGAGGACTGTTCCAAGCTGTTCTATTTACAACATAAAAAGACTGACCCATGTCTGTTTCCAAGTATATTTAATACCAATCACAAAGCAATAGGTAAAGGATAAATTCAGACAAGAGACATATGACTAGAACCAAACATCTCAAGAAAATATTTGAAAAACACACCAAATAAGAGGAAGGAAGGAAATTAGTTTTTTACAAAATATTAAGATCACAGGAAACTTTATAAGTGCGATTAAGAGAAGATAATCCAGACCTGAGAGTACAAGAAAAGAGAGAAAAACCATAAGGAAGAAGCAGATAGATGCACCAATGTGTAGTATGTTCTTACCGAGATAGTTTTCCTAAGGGGCAGTATTCGTGAGTCAACCAAATTAAGTGAGCCGGAAGTAACCACTTGCTCGCTAGGTCAAAGTTCGTAACCTAAGGAAAAAACGTGATTTGAGTGATGGTAGGGTAACAAGCGAAAAAGGGCTTCATGGCATACCATTCCGGAGATACAAGTAACATCAATATGAAAGGAGTACTTGTTGTTTGGGACGCGCTAGACAGAGTTAGTGATATACCAAGTAACAGGGCAATAGAATCCCTGTATGGGTGAGGGGTTGAAACAACGTAGAGATCAAACCGCTTGAGATTGGGGCGCAATGGATTTAATAAAACTGTAAAGTGACTATGGCGATTAGTATCACGCCAATCACAGGTTGGCAAAATCCTAGCTGTTTGAAAAATACTTATACGTTTTAAATAAAAATATGCCTTGATAGGGAAATTTCAACTGAATTCCGGAAGGCCACGAGTAGTTCCAGTTGGTGCGGCGAGTTCTCTAGGTTGTAAATGCTAAAAGGGGTTTGAACACAGACCAATAGTAGATAGTTAAAGAAACTGACCCTGTAGTGTCATATCCTACAATCGTATAGCTAGAAGAAATTTACAGGGAAAATGATGTCATCCCCTAAAGTTTGGGTAGAAAAGTATGTAAATACTAAAGCCAGGGCCACCGTATTAGCTTATACCACCTTACTTGGGTATTCTCGGTCTCTAAATACGGGGTGCTAGAGGCATAATGCAGGTACGAACCATAAGGGGTAACCAGAGGGTCAATATCTTACATATTACAAGCCCCAAGTAGGAAACAGTTAAAAAAGAACGGGTCGTATCGTCTTAGATCTAGAATCACAATTTGAGAAACGCGCATTAGCCCAATCAAGTGGTAGTCCAACACACAAGAGTACAAGGTTTGTGGCATGTCAAAATTAAATAAGGGTACGTCAGAAACACCAGAGCACAACATTTATAACATGTCAAAAAATAAATAGGAGTACGTTAGTATTGGATCCAGAGAAAAAAGGGAATATGCTCGCAATTACGATATATAGTCTAGCTGTCAAAAACTCCCAAGAAGCGAAAAACATAGTAAAGTTAGTCTGTCACATGCCAATGGGTAGTGCAGCGGAAGTAAAAGATCATTACCTCCTTCTAAGACGTCAGCCCAGTGGCCATTATCTAATATTCATAAGAGTTCTGTAAATATCCCGCTAATGTAGGGTGAACGCCGAGGGTCAGGTAGTGACCCGAGTTTTGTTATGAAGTGGTAGTGCCGCACCTGTATCAATGAAAAAGGTCAGCGTGGTATTAAGGATAAGTCCGATACTATAACTAAGTGTTAAAGGAGGTGGTCCCCAACCCGTCCCGGAGAGCGTGCCCTCCCCCCCCCAGAGAACCCCTGTCTAAGTCCCTTACCTGTGATAGGGTCCAGCTCCATGTACCGTCAGCAAGAGAAGCTTCCTGTAAACAGAATTCAGATGCCATGCTGTTTATATAGGAGTATATGGGATGCGCCAATCGTTCGTCCATGTGGAGCCTGCCCACAAGGACATTGTCATGTGACAATAGAGAACGCGGCTTCAGTGTTCATTCAAGTGGAGCCCGCCCACAAGGACCCTGTCATGTGACAGTAGAGAACGCGGCTCCAATATTTTATCAGCGCCATATTGCAGTGTGGGAACTATACAACGTAATCTAAACGGTGCAAATAATCCTAATTCGTTCAAATTACGATAATACCTAAATTAAAGAAGAAAGGTTTGGCAATTATACTAATAATTGCAAGCAGAGTCTGACATTGATATGATTGGAGTCGTGGATGTAATAAAACTATGGCCGGTATGTCACCCACAGCACATGTGGTGATACGATTGTATTCTGAGTGGTGATGTTTATGTAGTCAAGAAAGGAAATAAAAAGGGTTTAAGAAATAAATGGAAGAATCGCAACAAACAATAGTTAAAAAGAATTAGTTTGTAGAAGAAATATAGTACCCCACCATTATATTCATAAAATGCAATATATCACAGGGTACTGAATCATGCAAGTTCCCACTAGGTGCAAAGTAACAAGTAACACACAGTAAATCACACAATGGGGGCTATATGACTGCAAAAATAAGCTCCCACACTTATTCTATATGTACACAGAAGAGAAAATGTATGTATCAATACAATATTATTAGAACAGGTATGAGAGGGATTACCAATTCCCTTATTGCTGATCAGCTATACTTTCAGTCCGTCCCCGAAACATGGCAAGTTTTGTATCCAAAGTTTTAACAGCCACATTTAAACACAGAGAGATACAGCGAAAAGAAAAAGTATATACATGGAGATAATTTCAGATATGTATCAGGAGAGAATTTCAGACCAAATTGAAGGACATCGCTTTCATAGACATGATTCTGGGATTCAAAGTAAGATGAAATTAAGATTTAGGGTTAACAGAGGAAGTAATGAAGCTCCCTATCGGTGTTATGCCCCATTTGGGTTGCCTTCCAGCGGCAAATCCATTTTGCTTCCCTTTGGCGAAGTGCTAATTCACGGTCACCACCCCGACTGTCCTGTGCAAAATCATAGGTCTTGTTACAGCTCTCTTGGGGGGGGCACGCTCTCCGGGACGGGTTGGGGACCACCTCCTGTAACACTTAGTTATATTATTGGACTTATCCTTAATACCGCGCTGACCTTTTTCATTGATACAGGTGCGGCACTACCACTTCATATTAAAACTCGGGTCACTACCTGACCCTCGGCGTTCACCCTACATTAGCGGAATATTTACAGAACTCTTATGAATATTAGATAATGGCCACCGGGCTGACGTCTTAGAAGGAGGTAATGATCTTTTACTTCCGCTGCACTACCCATTGGCATGTGACAGACTAACTTTACTATGTTTTTCGCTTCTTGGGAGTTTTTGACAGCTAGACTATATATCATAATTGCGAGCATATTCCCTTTTTTCTCTGGATCCAATACTAACGTACTCCTATTTATTTTTTGACATGTTATAAATGTTGTGCTCTGGTGTTTCTGACGTACCCTTATTTAATTTTGACATGCCACAAACCTTGTACTCTTGTGTGTTGGACTACCACTTGATTGGGCTAATGCGCATTTCTCAAATTGAGATTCTAGATCTAAGACGATAGGACCCGTTCTGTTTGAACTGTTTCCTACTTGGGGCTTGTAATAGGTAAGATATTGACCCTCTGGTTACCCCTTATGGTTCGTACCTGCATTAGCACCCAATATTTAGAGACCGAGAATACCCAAGTAAGGTGGTATAAGCTAATACGGTGGCACTGGCTTTAGTATTTACATCCTTTTCTACCCAAACTTTAGGGGGTGACATCATTGTCCCTGTTAATTTCTTCTAAATTTCTTCTAGCTATACGATTGTAGGATATGACACTACAGGGTCAGTTTCTTTAACTATCTACTATTGGTCTGTGTTCAAACCCCTTTTAGCATTTACAACCTAGAGAACTCGCCGCACCAACTGGAACTACTCGTGGCCTTCCGGAATTCAGTTGAAATTTCCCTATCAAGGCATATTTTTATTTAAAACGTATAAGTATTTTTCAAACAGCTAGGATTTTGCCAACCTGTGATTGGCGTGATACTAATCGCCATAGTCACTTTACAGTTTTATTAAATCCATTGCGCCCCAATCTCAAGCGGTTTGATCTCTACGTTGTTTCAACCCCTCACCCATACAGGGATTCTATTGCCCTGTTACTTGGTATATCACTAACTCTGTCTAGCGCGTCCCAAACAACAAGTACTCCTTTCATATTGATGTTACTTGTATCTCCGGAATGGTATGCCATGAAGCCCTTTTTCGCTTTTTACCCTACCATCACTCAAATCACGTTTTTTCCTTAGGTTACGAACTTTGACCTAGCGAGCAAGTGGTTACTTCCAGCTCACTTAATATGGTTGACTCACGAATACTGCCCCTTAGGAAAACTATCTCGGTAAGAACATACTACACATTGGTGCATCTATCTGCTTCTTCCTTATGGTTTTTCTTTCCGGGCCTTGGGCTTTTTTCTCTCTTTTCTTGTACTCTCAGGTCTGGATTATCTTCTCTTAATCGCACTTATAAAGTTTCCTGTGATCTTAATATTTTGTAAAAAACTAATTTCTTTTCTTCCTCTTATTTGGTGTGTTTTTTAAATATTTTCTTGAGATGTTTGGTTCTAGTCATATGTCTCTTGTCTGAATTTATCCATTACCTATTGCTTTGTGATTAGTATTAAATATACTTGGATACAGACATGGGTCAGTCTTTTTATGTTGTAAATAGAACAGCTTGGAACAGTCCTCTCCAGGCTACAAGCATTTGTAAATATAATTATTTAATCTGTCCTCATAAACCACTAGCATCATTACCATAACATCAGTGAAGACATGCAATCAGATATTTTTTTAAATGGGCCATACTGACTGTTGTATTATATTTTCTGTGATCTGTTGTTTGTTGGGTTAATCTAATTCAGTTTAGTGTTGTGAGTACTTTTGTCCACATGTATTTGTATTTTTATGTGTATATATATGTTTGTAATTTTTACAGCCCTGACGAAGTTCCTTAAGGCAAATGGGAACGAAACGTGTTAGCTGTGCCTTTGCTTCACGAATAACCTTCGAATAAAGAAGAAGATATTTATAAATTACTTTTGTCACTGACTTCATTTGAGTGCACCTTCCATTCTGTTTCTTTTAATTTCACATTAAAAGTAGTACTTTTGGCTTACACATTCCTTGTACGGGCTGCTCTTTCCAACTTGAAACAGGACGAAATATTTAATGATTCTCAGGCCACACATAGTGAACTCACCACGCAGCTGGTGAAACGAGGTGCAAGGGTCATCGAGTGGTGAAAATGGCAACACTGAACAAAAGGAGCAGCCTCTAGTGTTGTGGCAGATTTAACACCTGAACTGTGCCAAGGCCGAGGTGTGAATGGCAGCGGCAGAAGCTACAGTAAGGTCCCTGAGAGAGGACTGCAGCAACCTGCAGCAGACGAAGAGCGCAAAATTACAAAAAAGAAGAAGGAACGTGAGAAACCAAACAAGGAAGGGGGAGACAGGATCGGGATGCCGACTGTATATGGTCTGACATCAAAAGAGAGCAAGACAAGCGGATCCCTCAAGTGAGGAGGCGCTAATTGTCTCCCTGCAGATGGGCGCGGGGCACTCATTCATGTGTGGGAGAATGGGCGAGGGGCACTCACTGCAGCTGCGCTGCATCCATGCACCAAAAGGCTGCACAGGTGAATAAATAAACACGTGCCTGCAGTGGGATTGCTCATGTCTGGGCTTTAATAGGAAGGTTATAAGAATATATCATACAGGAGGAGGTCGCCAAAAATCAGGCAAACTTGCAGACACATTAGGGTCCGTACCACCTGGACGGCTCTAAGTCCTGGTGCTCTACTTCCGAGTGAAGTGGAATGACAAACGAACAGGGACATAGACCACACAGTGTGGAAGACAAGTTTGGGGCATTCTGTTAAACACAGGTATTTTTAATATGCAGCTGGTGATCATGTGACTTGATAACTGGATAACCCCACGTGCTGGTACTGACAGGTGATGCTGAGCGTGGTGCAAGGCGCCTTGGGGCAGTAACACGGAAGACATATTGTGGTTTAGCTCCGTGACCGCCGTTTGGCATGTTTGCTGGGGCTCTTGGGCTGTGGCAGGTGGGCAGATCTAAGTGCTGGTCCAATAATGCAGAGTCAAGCAAGCGGCTGATACAAGCGGACACACCAGTTCATCTGCATAAATGTTGTGGTAGTTTCATAGGATCACTGACATAATATCGACCGAACATAATATCGACTATCGAAAATATGGTTGACAAAATATCGACAGACAGAATATCGAGTTTGTATCTACAAAGAGGTAAGTACAAAAATATTGAGTAAAAAATATTGTTTACTAAAATATAGTTTATAAAAATATCGACTTTATGAAAAACAATGTTAAATTAAATTAATATTAAAAATGAATTACTAAAATATACTTAAAAATACTTAAATTAACTCATAATAGTTAAATAAAATAATGAAAGTTATAAAAAAAATGTTTAAATCATATTTGTTAAAACATATATATATAGTAACATAATATCATTAAATAATATCCAATATTATTACCGTACAATAGCGTAAGTGTAAAAATTACTATTTCCACTCCAGAGAATGCAACAGTAGGGAAAGCGTTGGATAGCGTAGGGATAATAATTACTTTTCCCACTCCAGTGGGTGCAACAGTAGGGAAAGCGTTGGATAGCGTAGGGGTAAAATTTACTATTCCAACTCCAAGGAGTGCAACAGTAGGGAAAGCGTTGGATAGCGTAGGGGAAAAAATTACTATTCCCACTCCAAATAGTGCAACAGTAGGGAAAGCGTTGGATAGCGTAGGGGTTAAAATTACTATTCCCACTCCAAAGAGTGCAACAGTAGGGAAAGCGTTGGATAGCGTAGGGGTAAAAATTACTATTCCCACTCCAGTGGGTGCAACAGTAGGGAATGTGTCGGATAGCGTAAGGGTAAAAATGACTATTCCCACTCCAAAGAGTGCATCAGTAGGGAAAGCGTTGGATAGCGTAGGGGTTAAAATTACTATTCCCATTCCAGTGGGTGCAACAGTAGGGAAAGCGTTGGATAGCGTAGAGGTAAAATTTACTATTCCCACTCCAGTGGGTGCAACAGTAGGGAAAGCGTTGGGTAGCATAGAGGTAAAAATTACTATTCCCACTCCAGTGGATGCAACAGTAGGGAAATCGTTGGATAGCGTAGGGGTTAAAAAAACTATTCCCACTCCAAAGAGGGCAACAGTAGGGAAAGCGTTGGATAGCGTAGGGGTAAAAATTACTATTCCCACTCCAGTGGGTGCAACAGTAGGGAATGTGTTGGATAGCGTAAGGGTAAAAATTACTATTCCCACTCCAAAGAGTGCAACAGTAGGGAAAGCGTTGGATAGCGTAGGGGTAAAAATTACTATTCCCACTCCAGTGAGTGCGACAGTAGGGAAAGCGTTGGATAGCGTAGGGGTAAAAATTACTATTCCCACTCCAGTGGGTGCAACAGTAGGGAACGTGTTGGATAGCGTAAGGGTAAAAATTACTATTACCACTCCAAAGAGTGATAGCGTAGGGGTTAAAATTACTATTCCCACTCCAGTGGGTGCAACAGTAGGGAAAGCGTTGGATAGCGTAGAGGTAAAATTTACTATTCCCACTCCAGTGGGTGCAACAGTAGGGAAAGCGTTGGATAGCGTACAGGTAAAAATTACTATTCCCACTCCAGTGGGTGCAACAGTAGGGAGAGCGTTGGATAGCGTAGGGGTAAAAATTACTATTCCCACTCCAGTGAGTGCAACAGTAGGGAAAGCGTTGGATAGCGTAGGGGTAAAAATTACTATTCCCACTCCAGTGGGTGCAACAGTAGGGAAAGCGTTGGATAGCGTAAGGGTAAAAATTACTATTCCCACTCCAAAGAGTGCAACAGTAGGGACAGCGTTGGATAGCGTAGAGGTAAAATGTACTATTCCCACTCCAGTGGGTGCAACAGTAGGGAAAGCGTTGGATAGCGTAGAGGTAACATTTACTATCCCCACTCCAGTGGGTGCAACAGTAGGGAAAGCGTTGGATAGCTTAGGGGTAAAAATTACTATTCCCACTCCAGTGAGTGCAACAGTAGGGAAAGCATTGGATAGCGTAGGGGTAAAAATTACTATTACCACTCCAAAGAGTGCAACAGTAGGGAAAGCGTTGGATAGCGTAGAGGTCAAAATTACTATTCCCCCTCCAAAGAGTGCAACAGTAGGGAAAGAGTTGGATAGCGTAGGGGTCAAAATTACTATTCCCACTCCAAACAGTGCAACAGTAGGGAAAGCATTGGATAGCGTAAGGGTTATAATTACTATTCCCCCTCCAGAGAATGCAACATTAGGGAAAGTAAATACTTCATATATTATTTAAAAAATATAAATTAATATCTATAAAAAATTATTTTAAAGTAATTACCAATTTAATATAATATAATAATTAATCTATTAAAGTTACTAATAAACATTAATTATTACAATTAGTTACCTATTAATACAAATTAATTACAAATCAACAATTAATTATTTAATAATTAAAAATTAATTAAAAATTAATTCGAATTAAATACAATTAAATATATTTAAGTATTTAATTAATTATAATTAAATTACTTCCCACCCAATTCCCCTATAAACCCACAACCTGCTACAGAAAATAAATGAGTAAAATTAACATAATTCGCAATTAATCAATTAATTAAAAAATAATTACCTATTAAAATTGTATTAATTACCAAATATAAATTATTTAACAATTAATTAAAAATTAATACCAATAAATAAATTTACATATTTAATCAATTATAATTAAATTACTTCCCACCCTTTTCCCCTATAAACCCACAACCCGCTACAGAATTAAATTACGCAAAAATTATAAAAACAATATTCATTAATTAAAATTAATTATAACATAAATACACACTTTTCACACATATAATAACATAAAATACACTATAAAAAATTCGATATTTTCAAAAAATCGATCATTTTAATAACCTATATTATATACTTCGATATTTTAACTTTCTATATTTTTAACATTCGATATTACATTACTTACCTTAAAAACGATATTTTTGAAGTCTATATTCTGTCCATTCGATATTTTGTCCATTCTATATTTAAAACTCGATATTATGTCCATTCGATATTTTGGACTCGATATTTTGACTGTTCACCAGTTTCATAATACACGGTAACCTAATGGGTGTTTATTCAGAGCCATGAGCCTGCTGTAAATGGGCGGGTCTGGGTATGGGCAGTGTGCTGATTAGGGTGCAAAGAAAATGGTGAGGAAGATGCTTATTTGTTAGACATGTTCATTCTCTCACATACATAACAAGCAGCACTGAAAGCGATCGCTTTCGCGATCGCTATAGTAAAACAAGTTGTACCAGCCTCCTTCAGTGTGGTTCCACGGCTCGTGTGGTGACATCACGGCGGGCCGCCTCCCTTGACCACGCCCCCTCCCGCGGCTCCGTGACAGGTCCAGTAGAGTGCATGTAAACCTTGGCCGAAAAAATGGCGGCCGCGGCCAGGAGTGCGCCCTGTCGGTTGCAAGCGTCCGGCAGGGACCCTACAGATGCCCCGCTGTTCTTTCTGTCCGGTGGAGGAGGATTTCTGCCCGTGCTCCCGCAAGACGGACGTAGAGCTCAGGAACTAGACACCGAGGACTGCGCCGGGGGTCAGGCTCTCACGGGAAGGTAAGAAGCAGCGGCGCAAGCGAGTCGGCTGTGCCCGGGGAAGCGTGTGGCTAGGGGGAGCACTGAATCGTGGTTGATGGTTGAAGAGCGATGGGTGCGACAGGGGGGAGCAGACAGTGGGGACTGGGTCTCTGTATGTGCGCATGCACAGGAGATAGCCACAGGGAGCGCGTTCACACACGCATGGCCTGCGCCAATCGCCTTTTTGGAGATGCGCGCGGCCAGGTGCTGTCTCCTGGAAAGCTGCGTTTCTGACTATACGTCTCTGTGGTGAGACTGCGCTAACGCGCGGTTGAACGCCACAAGATCTAATAATGCCAGATGAAGCCAGCAGACTGGTAGCATTTCTTCTGCATTTAAAGAGAAAAAAAACACATTTAATTTTTGGTCAAAATAGCGAGTCGGAAACTGGTATATGGCATTCCCTTCTCTGAGTGCTGTGTCCATTATCCACATCACCTTGGGCCCTGCAAGTGGGAACATCTCGGAGAGCTTAATGTGCATTCCGCAAGGTCCCTCTCTACAGGGGTCCATCAGAGCCCTATACTTGGCTGAGCCCTCACAAGGGGGAAGCAGCTGGGGATGTTTAACCGAGCTACATACAAACCACAATATCCCCGGGTCTATTCATACAAACGCACTAAATTTCTGTGTGTGTGAGCCACAGGACCTAAAGAAACCGCAAACTATACACCTCTTTACAGGCTACAAAGAAATATCTTTAAAAAGGACGGATTCCCTTCACTCACCATTGGTGACATGCTTCATCATCTGGGTCTCCTCCTAGTAACACGCTAGGGTAACTAAGGGCTGCAACCCTTTCAGAAGGAAAGGGGAGCTCACAGATGTTTTTACGCTGTCAGATTGTAGCGATATAACACGCTATGATAGATCCTACAGATGTGAGCAATCAGTTTGTGTAGGGGTGATGAGTGCAGTGCAAAGTAGTGAAAAATTGTGAGTTAAAATTGAACAGTGAGAGAAAAAATCTTAAATTGATATCTCTCAAAACTCAAGCTTAAAAACAGTGCAATGACAGTTTTCAACAAATAACTGTCTGTGAGTAGAAACTAGGGGTCAACATGTTACAGCCAAAGAGGATATATTCATCCTCGGCCTTCTTCAGGACCGCAACAATATTGCTACTGCACTAGTGAAAAACACATATAAGTAAGAAAAGGTTGAAACAGATACAACCTAGTCACCTGTGTTTAGGGATATACAAGTCCACTGCAAGTGATGGATTACTGTTAGCACCCGCAAAAGAGTGAAAGAACGATCCACATGTAAAGGTTGTCAACTTTCAAGGGGACTCATGACCTCAGAACACCCAATCGATACATAGTGACCCATTTAATCGTCATCTACGATCTTTGATATTTCATAATTACATGTTTTCATGCTCACCCGTATTGTACGAGGAAAAAACCTCACCTCACCTGGCAACAGTTCAGGAAAAGGAGACACCGCTCTGTAAGAGAACATAACAAAGAACAGGAAATGTTCATGGTAACCTTATAATCTCTTTACCCTCATTTATCTACTGTTAAGAAGGAGCACCATGCACACACACAACAACTAGTTCCAGGACTTAAAAATGCTGACTCTTACAATGGTGTGTACAGTTCTACAATGTTGTAAACCTCTGAGAGATATCATTTCCAAATGTAAATCTGCCTCAGTACTCTCCAGTGCTAATCTACACTGCTAGCCACTTTATTTAGAAAGGAGACGCCATTCAAATGCTCTCCTTGCCTTGTTATTTGTATAATCCTTCAGTAAGTGGTCATAATACTGAAAGCCTCCTTGTGCTTTTTCACATCCCCAACTCTACACTAGTTTATAACTACTGTTTATAAAATGTACTAAATGGCATGACATAACATGCTCGTTAGAGGAGAGGCAACAGGAAGACCAACATGCTCGAGCACTCTCCCGTGTTATTCGTACCAGCATGTTGCCACACACATCCAATCTGGTAGTTCTCATGCATGACAAGTCAACCTAGTCTACGGACCCATTCCTGTATGTCAGAATGGCGGGCATCCAAACAAATGGAGCAGGGCCGGACTGCGAACCAAAACCGGCCCTTGATAGGTGCTCGGCCGGCCCCCTGGGGGTGCGACTGAGCTCTTTGTCGGGCCAGTTTTTGGCCGATTTTGTACAGGGCCGCTTTTGCAGCTTTGCTGCAAAAACGGCCCTGTAACAAAAACGGCCCCCTTGGCCCAAAACCGGCCCCACCCTTGCGGCACACCGGGGGATTGCCCGTTGCCCGCAACGGCCAGTCCGGGCCTGAAATGGAGCCCGGTCCCGAACCATGCTGCAATTATATAAGATAAGCTGGTGAAGAATTGTCAGAACTGACTGTTCTGTTACGAGGGATTACAGGGAAAAAAATAATATGCCAACACTCAAAATGGAATAACCTTTACCACTACGCAACTGTACAAAGACGATACCAGCATCCAAACACTTAAGACACACAGCTTGCGCAAAAATATGCCTCTCACCTGTCCGTCGGTACCTCTGGTGGTTAATTAAGCCTATGGGGAGGTACCGGACGTAGGGTGACGCCATTTTTAAAGGAAACAATTCCAGTATGTCACACCCAGTGTGTTGGGCCAGCTCGAGTCATGTGACTTACTCGGATCTGTAGCGCTAGAGGTCATGGGAGTGGTAGTTTGACATTCAGGCGTCCCATGTGATATATGAAACAGGAAGAGAGACTACTAACCTGCTCTTCTCTTCAATAAGATGCGCAGCAATTATATTTGGAGAAGTGTGGCTCACTGGTTAGAAGCGGCAGACCCTGAATCAGAGGTCGGTCCGGGACCAGGGTTCAATTCCCGACGCGGCAGGGTCTTGGGTCAATGTCCGCGGACTCGATAATTATAGCCTAGGTTCCTACGCTAACCATGGGTCCCACTCTGCAACTCTGGGCAATAGCTTGCTTAATCTCCACAACGGCCCCAGCAACGCCGGGGATGCCTAGCTTCACCTTGGGGGTGCCCTCCCACAGGGAAAGCCAGGACGGGTTCCCCAGCGGCATACAGCGCCAGGACGCCACGTAACGAGGTAACAGTGCGCTTTACAAGTATACATACATTACATTACAATACATTTACATATTTAAATATAAATGCCGAGGACTGCCCAAATAATGACCGGGTGTTATTTTATACAAATTTGTATTTTGTCATTGCCATCTGGTGATGACAAATTCCTTCGCCTGGCTCCCCTTCGCAATGAAACATGGAGCCCTTATGAGACCTAAATCTCTCTAGCAACTCATTATCCATTTTAGTTCATGACAATTGTTCAATACCAGTACAAAGACACCAGTATGTACAACGGAGGAGATCAGTCACTTTCCTACGTATCAGCACTTTAGCGTTCAGGCGCATCTTACAGTCTGGGGTATATGTCATGTGGTTATGGCTATCATTTCTCAGCACTCCTAACAGGCGATGCATGACTATAAAATATGCCATCTATCCTACATGCTGCTCACCCCCTCATAATCTTAACTAGTACTGCATCCAATGTTTGTAAATGTACCTATGGGAGTGGGGGAGTTATGCCAAATGTATGCACATTTTTCTGACGTAGGTAACAATCACTTGTCCGTGTCTGCTACACACTTCCTTGGGTGTGACAATCATCATTATTAAGTGCAGACCACTTACAGGCAAAGACCCATGAAGACAAAGTGTGCCAGACATCTTAGTGGAGAACTGGTCATAGTCCCCCACATAGCAGTATCTAATGGACCAGGGGTGTATAACCCCTTTCCTCCTCCCAATCAAAAATACTTGCAAGATTTAGCACATGACTGCGAACCCACAGGTGAAAATTACAGTGCAACTCATGGTATCTCGTCGTTCAATCCTGTTTTGTCACTCTGTAATTTAAAAACCCATTTCTGTTCTCTGACAAATGGGAACTTGAAGATGTCTGTGACGTATGTGGGAATAAATTATTGTTCCAGAACTGTCCACATAAAGTCATCAGCTTAGTGATTAACTTCAAGAAAATGTCTTGTAAGTCTTGTGGCTTGTTTCCTGCATCTCACCGTGCTCTTGTGTTCCAGGATCCTGAGTTTGACCTTTCGAGGGGTCATGCCCACATATTGTAATTAACATGGACAGGTAATGACGTATATAAGTTCATCACTATTGCAATTTGTAAACCTATTTTGCAACCAAGGCCTATTGGTCCCTATGTCCACAGATTTAGATTGTGTGTTTGAGGAAAGGCTGCACATGACCCACACCGAAAGTGGCCCCAAACAGCAGGGAGGTCCCAAGGGTCCCTATACCTGGAGTAGTTTTGGTTTTGGGTCTGGTATGGACTAGTCATTCCCAATGATTTGTGCTCCTTTTGAATGAGAAGGGAGGAGGTGGAATTTGTTCATTCTCAATGTTGAGTATGTGCTAATGTTTACATACACTCTTTTGGAAGCTGTTGAACATGATGCTAAAGGTGTTGACTAATGTGAGCCTGGTCAATTCCGGTTTGGGTCCTGATAGGTCCAAAAGGGCCTCTCTGTAGTTATTTATGGCCCGTTTGAGTGAGCGGCCCACCAATTTCTTAGGATATTTCCTATCACACAGTTGGGAAGACAGTGTGGTTGCATGATTTACAAATCTCTCCTTGGTAGAACAGTTTCTCCAAACTCGGAGAAATTGGCCAAAAGGTAAATTGTCACAGAGTGACTTTTGATTATGGCGATAGTAGCAAAGTGAAGAGTTTCTGGCCATCGGCTTCCTGTATAACTCTGTCTCAAGGCCTGAAGGTGTAGTTATAATCAACAAATCCAAGAACGCCAAGTTATTTTTGTCATATTCCACCCTGAATTTGAGAAATTCATTCCTGCTGTTAAGCCACGTTTGGAATAGCATAATAGACTCTGGGTTGCCTCGTCAAATGACGAAGACATTGTCTATATAGCGCTTCCAAAGACGTATCGAGTCCCAAAAGGGGTTAGTCTGTGTCAGGACATGTTCCTGCTCGAAGCCATGGACATAAGGATTAGCCAGACTTGGAGCAAAAATGCTTCCCATGCTGGGACCGGCGACTGTTTAACCAAGCCCTACTCTTCCAGGGCCCAGCACAACAACTGCTAAGTGTATTTAAATTTCATATTCACTGAGTAAAACAAATGTTACATTATAGTTAGGAAATAGAATTTTAAAAACCTTAGAAATTCACTGGAAAAAAACAAAGGTTACAGGGACCTTATAGTTAGGCAATATAATTCTGTGGCGAAACGTAACTTGAGGGGGCCCCCCTGCAAAGTACATGGAGGAGGCCCCCACGCTCCAGACTCAGTCAGGAGCTCTCAGCCCAGGGGCCCGCCACCCATGCACAGTGCTGGATGGTGCCCTCTGGAGCTCAGGGGCAACCTCGCACTGCTGGGGCTGCAGGGCTAACGTTACGCTGCAGTCCCGAAGCCCAAAATAAACAATATTTTTTAATCGGGGCCTTTGTAGCTGCAAGTCTCGGCAATGATATTCTGAGTGGATACAGAGTTAGGAAGTAAATTGTATGAACTAAAGAACGCTAATTAAAAGTTACATGGACTGATAATCTGTTATTCTGGTCTTTTTCTTCATGCTTTTAATATTTAATGCCAATGGGTTTGAGGAATTTATTAGGGGGGATTAATCATGGAACTTCACTTCCCCTCACCTTTAAAAATAAATCTACAAAAATGAATAACACCAATCTGCAAAATTAAATGACAAAGAAGTCAAATGTTTTACTGCCAAATTTGAAAGATTATGAGTGTGTTTTTGGAAATTGGGACCAGTGTCTTGTTCCATACGTATCTTGTTTTCACATTTAATAACAGTAAAATGTTGATAACATTGTTTTTTTTAATTAATATTATAGTTATTTGTTGAGCACTCATGCACTCTTGTGGAGTTTCTTAGCCCATTAGAGAAAAGGATCACAGCTCTCCTGGAAAGAAAAATAAGATGAGTTTGAATTCCAGATTTGATGTTTTTTCCATAAATTCAACAATGTTAGGCTGTGGCAGATTTCTATGGGGATGTTATTCCCAGGAGCATACCTTAGTCAATCATTTTAGGGGTGTGTGAGTCTAAGATTTCTCAACAAGCGATGCGGTGTGCCTAGCTAAAAAGGATAGGGCAGACTTAGGTCACTAAATAGTGGCAATGGGCAGGGTTAGAGACATTAGCATTCAGTTATTTGGAAACTTACGGTCAGTCAGCACAGGGCCTCACTGAGATAGACAGGACTATGTAGTCTTCTCTAGTCCATTTCCTCCTCATTGTTATGTAGGGCATAGAGACCAAGGAGAGAAGACTAGCATACGCCCATATCTAAAACCAGCCGGCCAGGCTAGGGTCGGCAGCAAGAGCAGGCCTTTCAGTAGAACAGGGCCAGCAGCAGACAATGCATTGAAGAAGAGGGGAATCAGGGAAAGCAAGCTATGTGAAACCTGCAAAATAGTAGAAAATGCTGCTGAATACCTAGCAGTGTGTAATGAGGTAAGGCACCTACATCTCTTGGTAAGGAAATTTTGAAACTACCTGGACCATAAACACCTTGGACGCTCTGGTGATTTACACAGCAAGGAACTAGTGATTCTTCTTTGCTTCTCCCTTCCAATAGAAAATATAGAAACAATATCACAGATTTAAAGATATAAGGATTACGTGTGTAGATTTGTGTGCTGAAAGACCTTGCAGTTGTTTTCATTATACTGGTGTCCACAGTTGTCCATTGATCATGTGCAAAAGGTTTGTAACTTTTGAGCTACCTTTCCTACTTGTTGTGAATTTGGTAAATCTAATCTAAATATTTCACAAAGTATATGTTTATTGATGATAGGATATAATTTGTTGGTGGAACTTGAAAGGATATACCATTGAGGGAGCAAACACTTAGGGCATGAATTAGATATTGGAGGATAAGGTCCTGCCGTCGCTTTTTCAACAGTCTTCCCGTCCGCCGACTTGGAGGTCTGCCTGCTGTTTTTAGATATTCCCTGGTCTATAGACAAAAGACCGCCAGAGTCCCACCAACTCCGCCAGGAATTCTCAAGCATTGACAGCGGTAGGCAGAAGCGGCTCCAACCCAGATTCCTGTGTCCCGATTATGATGTGCCTTTCTGCAGTGGCAATTGTGGCGGAAATCCTTCCTACTTCGGGTTGGTGGAATCGAAGGAAATGAGGTAAAACGTACATTAATGTCTGTTTTTCTCTTCCGTCTCGTACCTCATCAACCCTCCTTTGCTGCGCCGACTCCACCATGATGCCAAGTTACTCTGCTGTCGCCAAGAGCTACTTGTACTATGTATTGTCAATTGCTGTAGCCTCTTGTACTTCTGCATTGCCCTTACATGCAACATTCTTCTTAGGTGAATGCAGTAGTGTTAATTTTCCTACTTATCAAGGTAAATTAAACACACCTGTATTGACACTTAAAAAAAATATTGTTCTTGTGGTGCTTGTGGGTGTTGTGCTTGTGGTGCCTGTGAGTGTGCATTTATTATTGTGTGTATGTTGTTTGTGTGGCATGCAATATGAAAAAAAGGAGTATAACACATTACCTACATATACATTATGACACATGCACAACACAAAGGTGTTATAAGATAATGATGAGTAGTACTTACCTGTCTCCACAGCACCATGGCCTCAGTTCATCAGGACACCGCCGCCAGGATACCGGCAGCACAACGGGAACATCTAAATTTGCTTGGTGGAAACCCGCCGGCATGACTTCAACAGTGTACTGTTAGCTAGCAGAGAAGACCACTGTTGGAGCGCTATCCTGTCTATAGCTGCAGCATCTAAAGAAAGCGGTGGACTGCCATCAACTTGACGAAGTACTTGGGACCTCCGCCGCAGCGGGACGGCGGAAGTTCCACCATGGTCCAAACCATGCCCTTAGATAATTGTATTGCTTTGATCTGTATAGTGCACATGATGATCACAGTAAATGTGTCTAACATGTAGAGTTGTTGTTGTAGAGTGAAATGTAAATGTGGATTGAGCTGGAATACTACTGATCTTGCAGACACTAAACTATCTGGATAGCTTGCAGCTGACCGAAGGCCCCAGGAGTTGTCTCCTCCCTCACTGGCATATAGCAGAACACCACAATGTGATGACTTGAAGGGAGATAATGATATAAAGTGTAGATGCAATCAGACTGAGTCAGGAAGAGGATTGGAGACAAAGGCCCTGATTCACAAAGAGCCTCCGCAGTCGTGGTGAGATCTCCACACTCGTGGCGGGATCTCCACACTCATGGCCTGGTCTCCATAATGAGAAACTGTAGTGTGGAGATCCTTCCACAACTGTGACGATCCCGCTGCAACTGTGGAGCCTCCCCCACGACTGTGGCGGCTGTTTGAGAATCAGACTCAGAGTCCAACTTACACCCCACACCACACCATCATCACCCCCTGCACAACAGATGATCAGGGGCTTTTAGGAAGAAACAAAAACAAGGGAGCTATTGGGGAAAATGTTACACAAGAACATCTGCAACAAACAAAAACGAACCTACTAAGCTGTCTTACTTAGACTACAAATGTGAGATCTATGTGCAGTGCTCTGGTACAGGTACATTTACCTTTCAAGCTTTTTAAAGAGGATTGAAGCTGTAGCAGTTAGTTTGGCCAGTACTTTTGTGTAAAGGTGGGTGACAAATTCTGCTCCGCCGGCGGAGCTCACAGAGATGTGTCCACTCCGCATTCTGGCAAAACTCCGTCAACTGCCAAATGACGGAGTTTTTTATTGGACACGGCTCGCCAGTGTTAAATTTCTGAGTGGGAGGGAGACTTTGCATCCCCTAGCACATTCTTCTGGTGCTAGTACACCTCCTGGCAAAATATCTCAACACGGACGGTCGCAGCAGGTTGGGACAGTATGCGTTGAGAACTCTGTAGAAAATCTACTCAAGCAGCAGAAAGAAGCAGCAGCACCCTTTGGCACACTGTGTGGTGCATTCGTGGAGATTTTATAGTGCTGAACAAGCTCCCGGCATTAAAAATCAGTGCGAGCAGCACGAAGTGTCAAATTCTGCCCATTCGCAGAACTCCGCAGAATCTCACGCAGAATTCCACAGAGTAAAACTGCACGAGATCTGCCCACCCCTACTTTCATTCCACGTCAAATGAAAAAAGATCTAAAAAATCATCCTAATCCAATATTTTTCACCTTTGAAATATAAACACACAGTGGCAACTACAGGATGAAAACACGTCAAAAGTATTTTAGAGCTGTTTAGACTATTCCTAACTATTTTTAATACAGATAGAGGTAGATTTTCTATGTTAAAGAAAAGGAATAGAAAGGGTTTTACACAACCCGCTGTTTAAGTACCATCACCTGTCCCTTCCATAACCTCAGACTACAAAGATAGGTCCAATATTTTTATCAGAGAAAGGTGGCATCCCTTCCTGCTGTCTTCACAAAATATGGGGCAGCCCCTAACTGCTCTCAATCATGGTTAGAACCCAGAGCCAGGCTCATCCCCATGGCACCAAAAGACAGGTACACAACAGTGGGTGTGATTATTGCATCTGAAGCATGAGAGTGGTAGCTTCAGTACAAGTTCCCTCCTATAATAGTTACAGCATATCAAGCAAGTAATGCAAGCATCACTCACAGAACAGGCACATACTGGAATTAGCAGCACATGATCCCCCCCTCTCAGAATAAATACACTGTGTGCATCAGTTGACATCTTAACAAAAATGTACACCACACCGTCTCTCAAACAACATATACTGCTGGGCATCAGCAGTGCAGGCTTCCATTCCTCTTGAAACAGATAAAGCATCGGCAGAAGTGCAAGCTTCCCTCCTTGACGGAACAGGTGCTTCATGGCAACAGCAATGAAAGCATCCCTGCTTGAAAACCTATACCACTACAGCAGCAGTACAAGTTTCTGCTGTCACAGAATATGCAAAACTCAGGAACTGAGGGAATCCTCCTTTTTCTCGTAACAGGTACATCACAGTCTGCAGCAGCAATGCAAACATGCATGCCTGTTTAATGGGTATGTTTCAGTATGGTTGTGTGGACTAGTAAGTGTCTGGATTGTTGAGCAAGTAAATGATTAAGTATGGATGGCTGAGTATAAATATCTGTTAATTTAGCGCCAAGATGTCCTAAGGCATGAACATGCATGTACAAATATATATGTCATGACGTGATGTTATGTGTGGAGGGGTGGATGGCTCTATTCGTGCATGAGTAAATGGATGAAGAGGTTGATGGTGGTGTGAGTTGGTGGATAACTTGGTGAGTGGGAGTCCAGCTGGCTTAAGTGGTTATGTTTTGGTGAAAGAAAAATGTGTGTGGATGGATGAGTAGATGAATGGAAATTGTATGTGAATGAAGAATACATGTAAAAGGAAAGTGTATGTGGATTCATGGTTACTTGTGTAAGAATGGGTGATGGTCAGTTTGTCTGGTGGATTAAAGGTCCCTTTGTGTATGTGGTACATGGGTATGCCTGTGTTGTGTGCATGGATTGTGTATGTGGACGGATCTTGTGTGTGTATATGCACATGTGCCCAGATAGATGCATAAGTGAATGGATGTGTGTAAATGAACTTGAAGCTCTGTTTGGAGCTGCACCCCATGTGAACACGCTGAGCTGTAAAAATGCAGCTAGTGACCTTGAAGACCATTTACAACTACCTTCTGTGTAACAAAGTACGATAAACCTTTGGGATGGAGAATCACAAATCTCATCAAAAAATCTGATACTTTCCTGTATTTGAGGATTGTATTTTGTGCACGTAGGTGTAATGTCCCAGTAGTAGAAACATTCTATACCAGGGAGCATATGGGGTCACCGACTTTGCTCTGCACAAGGCTATGGTCTAATTGGTGCAACCACAGCTAACTTCACGGTGGCTCCTTCTGGCATAAAGGCTCACCGGTTGAACCTGCACATGGGTGCCGAACCTATCGGTGCACCCACGGTTAACTTCACAATGGCCCACTCTGACATATCGGGTCACCAGCTTGAACCTGCACAGGGGCAATAGCCTGATTAAAGTTGCTAAAGTCTCCTCACATAGTGCTACAGGGATCCACTCACCAGGATCCCCCACTAGACCTCGCTCCATCCAAGCGCTCTCCTCTTCCTCACAGGGCACACTGGTCTTGGCAAGCAGGCAGGCAATGGTGCTCAGGGCTCCAGCAGCAAGTGGTCTTGAATTTCCCTGGGTGATGTCCCCTTAGCTAGCAGGGAGACTAACATGCCCTAGCCCCAGCCCTGGTCCCAGGCAGGCGTCTTGCAGTGCTTCTCCTATTTGCACAGCCTGACTGGTTGCTTGGCAGTTGACAATTTTGGCAGTCTCAAGCTCCTTCTTATAGTCAATTTCCAGACACCAAATGTGATTTAGGGTCTGTGTTTTTGAAGTCTGTGGTGGGGGGCTGATTGCTTTTGAACTGCCCACTCCTCTACATTCACTCACAGCACGAGTGACTCTAAACCTGATAGCCCCACAACACAGGCCATGGGAGTGACTAGAGGTTCACACCTGGATGTCAGCCACTGTGATATGTGCATCAAAAGGTTACCACATTGTCTCAGCCTTTCTCTTTATGATTTTCTTATCAGGCACATCTCCTTCCTGAGATGGGTCCAGACCCATTTCCAGTGACCTTTCTCTGAGTCAAAGAGCACCCTTTGAAGTGTAACTAAGAGCCTGGCTCTTCTTCCTCCAGTATGTGTCCCATCCACCACACAGGAATGCAGTAATCCACAAATCTGTTTGAGGGGATTCCTCTGCCTCCTCCTGCTCCTCCATTGAGCCCTGGGTCTCCCAAAATGGAACACAGAGTCTTCCATGTATTGCATCATTCACAGACACACATACACAGCACATGCATGCAACCATACTCGCGCTGCACAGCACTACATACTAACCTGGTGGAGGCCAAGGGTGAGTTAATTAAATAGTAGCAGAAGTTTACATGAGTGAGCCTTTAGGCCTCACTCCAGTGACACAGGTTAAAAGACCTGTTCACTTCTACTGATCACGATATGGTATGTTGCCGCAACTGCGCTTGCGCTGCTTAACTCCTGGCAATGGCAATAACCTTTCACCACTATGAGGGTAGCCTTTTGGGCACCCCTCCTGGTCAAACAATACTGCCATTTTGTGAGACAGGACTTTGTTATGGCACAAAGGCATGATCAGTGTTCCCCCATGACAGCAAAGCATCAGCACTAAGGATCCAGAAATTGCTGCAGCTGAGGCACTCAGGGCCGGGGTAAACATTAGTCACCATGCAAGGGACTTTTCCGTTACAACAGATATTGTCATATGCCTAAAACAAGCCTGGCCTATTGGCTGTGCCAATGCTTCTAGCAGTGTCAAATAAATAGGTAACAACAATTATTTTGTTGTCAATAATTAGACCTAAAACGTTTTAAATTCTTAAAATTTGAGCCTGAGTTAAAGATTGCTATGATCTGTGGAAGGTGAGGCATCCTTCAGTGTCTTAACACTTCTGTTGTCTTCAGAATGTCTCAATCATTTCAGTTGCCCTTCACACCAGTTTCCTCTGACATGTATCACTCTATTAGACACCTACCCCCTTTTCTCCCCACAAAACCTTCTGAAATCCTTCATGTGCATATCACACACATCATTTTCTTCTTTACACCCTCCTTCATGTTTTTTCCAGAAAATCACAATTACAATTTGCACATATGTGACCATTGCTTGGTGCACTCTAAAGACCTTTATAATCCACTGTGAGAAATTCACTCTTCTTTCAGCTCACCTCCAGAGCTCTTACGCATGCTCGCCATGAGCACCCACCCACAACTGGAACTCACACAGATTCCTAGAGGCAACTCAATTCACATAACCACTGTGGTTGGAATGAAGATCATAGATTTTTGCGATCATTTAAAAGAGAATAATCATATTTGCGACAGCACTAAACCTAGTAACCCTATCTCAATCTCCGATGGTGTTCAGAATAGTATATTTTATTCCTTCGCAATCTAGCACTTTTTCTATTGTTGCATCCAGTGTAGTGGAAATAGTAAAATGTATCCCTCCACAAATTAATAATTACTCTACTGTTGCTGTGACTGTAGTGGAATAGTACATTTTACCCCTGTGATGTAGCAGTTTTCCTACTGTTGCATTGTGTGAAGTGGGAGTAGTAAATGTTATTCATTCTTAATCCAGTACTTTGCCTACTTTTGTGTTAATTGTAGTGGGAATAGTATATGTATTAAATGTAAAATGTTATTATTTATTTTATATTATTACAATTATTATTATTATGTTTTTGTTTATTTAGATTCATAATATTTATAATTATTGATGGTTTTGATGTCTGAAATATTTTTAATAAATTGTAAGTTATTAATTTTGTTTACTTTTGTATTTAATTAAATGAGCTTTTTTAGCAAATTATACTATGAATACAAATTATTAGTTTAATATTAGTTTTAGCTAGATACATGCAAATATATATAAATATATATATAACAATATATGTATATTTAACTTTTTTTAAATAACTTTTATTGTTATATTCGTTTTAATATACATTAAGTCTAATACATTTTATTAAATTAATGTTACTATTTTGTATATTTAATATTTAATGTTTACATTTACATATATTGAAAAAACGATATTTAATACAACGATATTGATGACAATATTCCCCCCCCCCCGATCCTTCGGACTTACCATTATAAGTATAGGATGACAATATTTTTAACAGGAACATTTTTGTCATGATATTTTGGTATGGTGATATTTTCAGACAAGATATTTTGTCAGTGATCCATGTGGTTGCTGAGGTTTAAGATAAACCAATTTCGTACAGTACTCTTGAATCCTGTGTGCTTTTCGGGAGGTGCAATAATTCTGATGATCAATTGCATCAAAGACGCCTGAGCGATTGAGAAGGGCAAGAATGAATGCTTCTCAATTACCCAATATTTGATATACGTCATTCAGTATTTTGGAGGGGGCGTTTCAGTGCTTCAAAATGATGGATCTAATTACGATGGCAGTTGGACGAGTGTCCGACCCCCATCACAGCGGTTTAGAAACCAACCGACATGTAGTCAGTGGTTCCACCTGCCAAATTAAGATGCGACCACTGTGTAGGCTTTCGGAAACATCCCCTTTTCCATTGCGGCTTGTGCTGCAGCCCAGAAAAAGGCTGCAGCACAGGCTGCAGTGAAAAAGGGGATGTTTTGAAACATCCATGCACTGTGTGCTAGGCACAATGTGGTTCCTGGCACACTAGCACAAATGGTGACCCGGGCCTCATATTGGAGGCACATGCGGGATGGGGGCCTTACCAGGGCCCCCAAAGTCCTTTTCTGACAGCCTTTCCAGGGCGGTTGGACCGCCATGAAAAGGCTGTCGGAAAGGGACATTGTAACCCCTAAGACGGTGCTTGCGGAGGCACCGCCACTATTGTGGGGATTACAATATGACCGATAGCCAGACGGGCTCCTTGAGCATGTCAGATGTGTCGGTCCTTCCGTCTGCAGCAATCAGACCGACCGCACCAGAATGCTTCAGTCAAACCGCTGTGTTGGATGGCAGTCAGACCGACATCTTAAACGGGCCCTATATGTTCTCCCGTATCATCCATGGAATTAAACTTAACAAAATGATGGAGATCAACATATAGCTTTCTAAAGGACTGACAGTTAAGGAGGAAAGATGAGAGTGCATATTATAGGAGGTAGCATTGGTAATATGAAAAGGTGGTTCAGTGAAAACATAGCTGTTGTTCTTGGGACATAAAGCTCCCATAATTCTAGCATATCAGGTTGCCTCTGATGAGAGGTCTCATAAGGCAGCAATTGAAGAGCATCCATTCCTAGCCTCACTTCAACTGAGTTATAGTGTATTCCTAACTAGATATGGTCACACAGGCCTGGCTTGCACTACAATTTTGCTTGTTATACAACTTCTTTACTTGTCATAACAAGAGTGTCCCTTGCACCTGATTACCGACGTTCACTAGTAAATAAGGGCATAAGAGGACTCTATTTTACATGACATGAGGGAGATATAAGCCACATTGTTCCCCTGAAAGAGGAGCAGAGGGATGTTGTTTGCCCCAGTCTTTTGCAGTGCTTCCATCACTGCATGCTATGACTCATTTAAGCAGAGATTGCTCTTAGTGCAGTGTGTTGCGCTGTCAGCAATCTGAACCATATGTAGGTCTGGTGTTCGCCAAACCTTTTTTTTCTCCTTTTCTTAAATCTTTAACAAATACATATCTACAGCCATACAGAGAGAGGCTTACACCATTGGTCTGTTATAGTGTCATTCAAGGTTAGCCTCTGCCACCTCCAACCGTGGAGTCCTTGTTAGACAATCTCTCTAATCTTGTTCCACTCAGCCTATATATTTTCTTTCTATACCACTATTATATTCCTTCACTTTTTAATTGTCTTTCTGCAAACGTCTCATAGTTTCTTCTGTATTGACAAGCAGCAATTGCATAGGAACTTATTCCTGTGTACTTGCGCATGCGCTCGTGACTAGCTTCTCTCTCTCGTTGATGATCGGAAGTGCGGGGCCTCTTCTGTAGATGCACTGGTCGGCACACCCATTTGTTACCACGGAGACCATCTGGTCATTACATTTCTGTCTACTCATTCAGGGCTCGGGAAGTAAGAGGTCTATTTTTAGGTCTCACCTGGCGTTAGTAGCGTGCATGCGCAACTCTCGCCTTGTGAGGGCTTCTTGGAATCAATACGGTTTCAGAAGTCGTGTCGCTGCTCCGCCTGCAATTTTGATTCGTGCGCGACGTTTGGCGTCATGGATTATGCAAAACATAGTGTATTGATTGCACCGGAGGTAATCATTACACTGAGGGTTGCCACCCTGCCCGCTTTTGGACCCGCCCACCGGGATTGGATCGTTTACTTGCGAAGGGACACGGCCTCCTTCTAGCTTTCATTTTCTGGACCGCGAGAACTATATTTTTTATAACAGAACCAAAGGTAAAGAACATAACCAAAAAAACACGTAAACAATTTTTATGTTTAGAGTTACTTTAAAATAGTTTCACTAAGGAAATGAAAACTCCTAGTCAGTTTGTGCCATTTATTGACTGACTAAAACGACATGTACAAAAAAGTGTGTGTGAGAAATTAGCCTGGCATATGATGTCCACTAGTTCTAGTGGGCACCTTGCACCAGTCTAATAAACCCTTATTGATGGTGGTTGTGAAGCCAACCTTATAGAAAGCTATCCTAGTGGTAGCATGGGCCAACAGTCAATAGGCTAAGACTTCAGAGAGCATGTGAAGCCAGTTGTTTACCAATTATAATCCCTTGAATACCAAATGAAAGGACATCACACAAGGTATATATCAAATATATATGAATTTATTCTAAACACAATCCCTCTGCACTCTTTATGAGGTCAGAGGTAAAAGTACATCACAAGTTACTCAATTAGCATACCCTAAGTTGCACACATACAGTAATGCCCTAGGGGCCTCACGAACCATATACTAAGAAAGTGGTATAAGAACCACGTCTGAAATAGAGAGTGGGCCTAGGGAATCGCTGGGGCTACACTAAACAACCAAAGGTTAGGAAGTAAGAGGCCCACGGGAGATGCGTGCAGTGTCTAAACACAGTCGCGAGTTACCATTGACTTATAATGGTAAACGAAGAAGTTACAAAGTTACTGTTTAAGGGCACTTCCGGATGGACTACGACAAAACCCCTTTAGACTAGGACACTTCCAGAGTCAAGACCCACGGGAGCACCGGATACTCGTGTTACCTCACCCAGGGAACCCGGGTACATAGGTGTCTTTTGGTGTCGGGTTTCGTCGTCGTTTTCTATGGATCCAGGTGGATCCAAGGGTGGCTCGAAGATCTGAAGAACCTGAAAGCAGAGGGGACAGAGTCTGGGTCACTAGCCAGTGACCAGGAAGGTACCAGGAAGGAACCAGGCGATGTCGCGATGATCTCAGGTGAAGAAGGTGAGTTTGTCTCTTCAGCCACGAGGTCCAGGAGGCATTGACGATGACCAGGCGCTGGATTCGAACTGTCTCACAATGGATATAGCTGACTGCAGTGTTGGTATCCGGATTGGACCCAACAAGCCTTGGCAAACGCAACCCACACAGGATGTCAAGATTGGCTCTGTTGCAGACCAGTAAGGTCTGTGGTGTTTCTCCTTGGAAGGGAAGCTGGAGCAAGTCTGGGGAAAACATGAAAGCAAGTTTGTTTCAAGAAAAGTTCTTCAGGGGCTCACTAGCCAATGGGCAAGGAACCGGGAAGACGCATCGAGCTGAAATGCAAGAGCAGTCCCCACGCGGCACTCGTGGAGTGTGGAGGGCTGAGCTTTGGTGCAAATGGTGCTCGGGGCTGAGGCTTCTTGTACCCCAATGCACAATTGCAAGAGTACCTCAGGAGTTGAGCAGTTAGCAAATTGCAGGATGTTCAGGGTGTCCGGTCCCACATCTCTCGTGTCTGCCACGGGTCTCAGCTTTGCTGTGGATGTGGGACGGAGTCAGAGAAGTCTGGAAGTCCAGTCCCTTTGTCGGTGAGTCTTCGGGTTCCGGTGGGAGCGTTGACAAAGCAGACTGGCAAAATTACTGATGGTGCCTGTTTGCACAGGGTGGTCACTCCTTGACCACAAGGGAGATGTCTTCCGTCTTCTAGTCAGGATAGAATGTCGAAGGTCAAAGAGTTCTGTGTCAAAGTTTCGTTCCAGGATAATCTAAAGTCCTAGGGACACAGCTCCTATACTTTTTCTAAGGATGGGGGCTGGATTACTTGACTCGGTCCCTCCTATGGGTGGACCTGAGAAGGGGGTGGTTACACCCCTTTCCCTTTGTCCAGTTTTGCGCCAGAGCGGGGCTGAAGTGCCCAAGCAACTAGTTTGAACCGGGCTATGCATGGAGCACCTTGTGTGCCCCAGGCAGTGTCTAGATGCATTCACTGAATGCACCCCTCCCTGCCCCAATACACAAAACCCCTGTCTGGGGAGGTGCTGGCACCTCCCTGGACAGGAAACCTATTGTTCAGGCCGCCCTCGCTGGTGTTTCCCCCAGCAACTGGAGGTCAGACTCGTGTCTGTGACAGCAGCATCCATTTTGTGATGCTGTGGCTCTGTTGAACTTTAACTGGGTAAAGCAGTAACTACATGTTTTCTCCCTCTAGAAGGGTGGAATGCTACCCCCCCCCCGGCACCAGGACTGGTGGGGGGGGGGGGGTAGTATTCCAAAGTGTTTGACACCTTACACGACATGTTTTGATAAAGCCAAACCAAAGTTAGCATTAACCGCAAGGATTATAATGCACTTAAGAGTATATGGTATGGCTATATCATAGAACAGCTATAAGGAGATGGTTTCGAAAGCTGCAGAACGGCTCAGCTCATGCTAGGGCACCCTCTCACATAAAACCAA
Organism: Lissotriton vulgaris; assembly: GCF_964263255.1. Classification (NCBI taxonomy): domain Eukaryota; kingdom Metazoa; phylum Chordata; class Amphibia; order Caudata; family Salamandridae; genus Lissotriton; species Lissotriton vulgaris. The sequence goes on from NC_141691.1 coordinate 1,389,783,966, forward strand.
GCACTCTGCCTATAGGATTGTCGAGGCCTACCATAGGAGTGACTTATAGGTTCATATGTGTCTATATATAACGTAGATATAGGTATTTTTTATCTAAGTAAGGGGTGATTACACCACCTTACCCAGGCTGTGTGAACAGACCTGTGGTGTCAGTTTGGAGGGCTAGCCAGGGGTGGCATAATACATGCTGCAGCCCCTGGTAGGCCTTGGATGCACCTATGCCCTGGGTACCTATGGTACACTGTACAGGGACTCACAAAGGTGACCCAATACCCAATCTGGTATGTACCTAAAGTACATGGAGTCCATTTTATAGGGAAAGCAGATAGCATGGGACCCTGAATAGCAGGATCCCAGGCCAACTAAGTCGAAAACCAGCAAAACACTAGGCAAAAAAAGTTGGGGTAACCATATAGTCAGATATCCACCTTCCTACAGTATTTTTATCAGACAGTCAGTGAACATTTTAACATTCCCGTTTTTATTTGCAAAAAGAATCGTTTTAAGCTATGCACACTTCTCACTTTTTTTCCCTTTAGATGTAAAACTCCATGTAAAACACAAACTAAGCGCGCAATTAAATGTGGACGAAGAATTAGCCTCGGTGTTGAAAAATACGTCTGCCATCTTTGCTTCACAGTTCCAGTGGATGACAGATCATGTCACTTCAAGTCCACAGAAGTCTACGTTGTCGACGGAAAATAAACGAGTGTCTCAAAAAACAGATTGCGAATTATCAGTTTTTTCAGTTTTCAGTTTTTAACGTCTTTATTTCGATTTTTCATCATAAAAGACACACATATACACAAAAATTACTTTAAATACAATTAATACAACGAAGTCATAAGATCATAAATATTTAAATACATATACTAACCAAATCAAAAAGAAACAAGACAATTGAAGTAATGACAAGACAGATCTAGTTAAAAATCTCAATTAAACATACTTATAAAGACGTCAGGGAGAGTTTTAAAACGTTTGAGCATATAAAAAATAGCAGATCATCAATACTGATAAAATCATAGGCCAGAAAAACCAGTGGGGTAACACAATATACAGGTTATTTAGGTCAAGATACTATGAGCTGACTGATTGATTTAATCCTTATCAACCAAGCCCACCCAAGGAATTTGGCCAATCCTATGGTTAGCCATTCAGATGTGTTGGTTCTCAGGATATACAGTGCTTCACTACTTACTCGGGTGTTAAGTCTAGTACATATAGGTTTCAGCCACTTATTACGTGGTTCACAATAAGCAGAACAGACAAATAAAAAGTGGCCAACTGTTTCCTTACAAACAGTACAACAGGGACAGAAACTTGACTCTGACCTCTGCCAGCCGCTAGTAAAAGCCCTCAGCGGCAGTGTACCTACACGGAACTGATGGTACAGTTTCCTATCTAATGTTTTAAGGATAACATCCCAATATACTTCTTTATTAGGTACTACTTTGTGGAGCAAGAACTGGCCTGTCAAATTCATTTTCTCAGAAAATGCTACATGTTCCGTTTTTACCATGGACCAGAAGAGAAGTTTGAATTCATTCTTAGTAGGGAAGGTTTGGGATTCCGGCTCCGACCAAAGCAAGGGGAGACCCATTTCAGTGAGAGTGTTCTTAATTAGCTTTAGCCAAGGTATGCCACCTGCCCCTTGTTGCGTTCTCACATCCTGTAATTCCCGGGCAAACATGGCCAACTCCGGGGTGGACCATATACGTCTCCATAGCGCCACCATCCTATAGAGGGCCTGGTGTTTAATGGTTTGCATGCCCATATCCATCAGAAGTGGAAGAACTGGTGTTGAGGGGGGAAGACTAACTAGGTTTCGAAGGAATTTATTCTGTATCCTATCCAAAACAGACAGGTCCACACAGCCCCAAATATCGGCCCCATATAATATAGCTGAACTGATTTTAGCACTATAAATTTTAAGTGCGGGCAGTACTCTTTTAGTCAGGGAACAACGCTGCTCTTTAACTAGACAACCAGTCAGGCGGGCAAATTTCAGACAAAGCGCCGCTACTTGATCTTTCCATTGTAGCCTATAATCCAAAGTAACACCAAGATAAGTCATTACATCAACCTGCTCCAGTCTAGACCCATTCATTAAAACATGTCCCCTCAGTGGCTTTTTCTTAGTTAGGACCATAAACTTGGTTTTATTAATATTGATCTCAAGATCATTCATAGTACAAAAGTCCATGAATTTGTTTATTGCTACCTGTAAACCCTTCTGCGTCTTGGCCAGTATGAGGGTATCGTCTGCAAAAATTAAAAGAGGGAATTTGGACCCACCCAATGAAGGAGCATCGGTGGGGGTATCTGAGAGGAACTTTACCACCTGGTTGATGAAGAGTACAAATAGGGTGGGGGCCAGGACACAACCCTGCCTCACACCGCGAGTTACGGGGAAGGATTCGGTAACCTGGCCCTGGCGACCCCATCTGACTCTTGCAAAGTTACCCTCGTGCATCCTAATGGTAGGTTCTAATAGTGCACTAGGGACCCCCATCCTTCTCAGTGCTGCCCACATCTTCTCTCTGGGGACCAGATCGAACGCTGATTTGAGATCCACAAATGCAGCGAAGATCTTCCCGTCTCTCAAAAGCACAGTTTTCCAATAAATCATAACGAATCTTAATATCTGATCAACTGTGCTAATATGTGCTCTAAAACCCGCCTGCATTGGAGACAGAATATCTACTTCTGTCATCCACGAGTGGATTTTCCCTAACAGCATTCTAGCTATTACTTTTTGTAGGGCATCAATGAGGCTAATGGGGCGATAGTTTCCCGCATCAGATCTATCCCCTTTTTTGTGCACTGGCGAAATTTCGGCCCCTTTCCAGGAATTTGGGATCCTAGTCCCTCTAGCTATGGCATTTGCTAAAATTAATATATACGGGACCCAGTGCGTTTGATCATATTTGAAGAGGTCCGCAGGGATGCAGTCCATGCCAGGGGCTTTGCCATTCTGCACTTGTTTAAGAGCAGAAATAGCTTCAGTTTCAGTAAAAACAATGTGATCAAGTGAGGCCACCTCAGACTGCACACTGGCATCTTCCCTAATGGTAGTAAGGGAGATCCGTTCCGTGTGGCTGAACTGTGCCTCGTAGTGCTTGACCCATTGCTCTGCCGAAACATGGTTTACTGGAATATGTAATTCTCCCGCCCCACCCCATTTCACAACCTCCCAAAATTTCTGTTGGTTAGATGAGGTACTTGCCTGGTATAAATCTAACCAACGCTGATCATCCCATTTGATTTTTGCCTCTTTTAGTGCTTTCTTATAATTCACCCTAGCTATCCTTATATCCGGGCATGATTTAGATTTAATGGCCTTTAACAGAGAGCTGTGGGCAATACTACATGTCTTATCATACCATTTCAACCTAGATTCTGTTGGGACATTTTTTCCTCCTTTCACAGGTTTGATAAAAAAAGATTTTAATTTACTAAAAAGAGACTCATGAATTGTCCCAATCTGATCGAGTGGAGTTCCAGCCTCAAATATGGGTACCATCTGTCTTGTAGCCGCTAGGACCTCCATGGCAATCCTGCTAATGATGGCAGTATTGTCTTGGAGCCCAGCCCATCTTACCCTTCTACAATCATTTGTGAGACCAGCATCTGCTGTGTCAATATTAGTTGCAGGGTTCATATGAAGACCCTCATCCACAGAAAGTTTTATTATCAAGGGGTTATGATCACTCTCAGATCTAGTGACTATCTCCATGTCCACCAGTATTTTCCAAAACTCTATCTTTATCAAAAAATAGTCAATGCGGCTCGAGTTAAGGGAGTTATCGAATGTAACTTTTCCCATCTGGTCTGATTTGGTCCTACCATTCGCTGCACGCAAGTCCCATTCCAGGCAAAGACCCAACCACTGCATGGCTGCCTCCGTTACTTTTTTGATTGGAGGGATAGACAAAGGAGGAATATTCCAAATCTGATCAATATCCCCATAACCCCCACCATCGAGGTTAGGAAACGGTTCAAAGCAGCAGTTGAAGTCGCCTGCCACCATAACACATTTGTCACTGCTAATGTTATTCAGTAGGGAGTCAAGTTCAGCTACCACTCCCGCAGGCTTCCCACCTGGTGACCCTCTAGCATATATGTTAAACAGAAAAAAGTCCTGGTTATTTTTACCGGTTAATTTCAACGCTAGGATATCATTGCTCAGAGTAGGGAGTTCCGTGATGGTAATGGCTAATGATTGTCTAATCCAGATAACTAGGCCTCCTGAGGGGCGACCCTTCGGTCCCTTACTAGCTGGTTTGTGGTAATTAAGATAACCGACCCGATAAATAGCGTCGGTTGACCAGCTTTCCTGCAGGATAATAACATCGTGTAGATCCACAAAGGAGCCCCAATCAGCCTCTGAAACTTTCCCCTTTAAGCCCGCTATATTCCAAGACAAGACTGCGAGGGTGTGAATTGTTTTCTCTACCATCTTAATGGTTGGGTTAGCGACAGCCTTAGTGATCGTCTGCCTAGGGGTACCTGACAAGAGTGTTTCCCTTGTTTCCACCCTCTGTGGATTAACACTAAACACAGGGACGGTCTCTGCCCCAGGGACACACACATTATTTAAAGAACACGTTACTACAGCACTGGAACACCCATTAATCGGTTGAACTATATCATGTCAATCCACACCCTCCAGGCCGGAAAGGGGAGCAAACCGGTTCGCAAGGTGGGGATAGAACATTGGATAAAGTGGAGTGTCAAAATTGAATCTCCCTCTGGTCCTGTCCCTTCTGGAATGATGAAACGGGGTGTGGGATCTGTTTGTATGTAGAGCTGGATAAAAATAATGCAGTAGTAGAGTTTGTACATCCCCAACTCTACCGAATCTTGGTTCCCTGCAAATGTATTCGGCAACCCAGGGCTCTCTGAAGCTAACCACCACACAATCCCCCTCAAGATCTTTCTTACCATAGCCAATCCAATCCACCCTCCTTACATTAAGTATTTCAGGATTTAAATTAGGAGGTAGTGGCCGGTTTTTATTAAGCCAGAATGTAACCTTATTGTAGAGATCCTTGTGAGTTTCTCTCTTGCCATCTACAAGCGGAGCCACGTCAGTTAAAACAATTGTATAGGGTACTGACTCCGGTGGGAGGTTCACACACTGTTTCTTTGGGATGGGTTTGGCAATGGGCTGATGACTGATATTTTTGCTCCTAACAGAAGTTGAATTTTTCGGAACCTGCTGGTTTTTAACAGGCTTTAGCCTTGCAGGGTTCTCTGTAGAAGCTACTTTCTTAGGATCGGGTACAGTTTTTACTTGCGGGGCCTTGGATATAGAGGGTCCCACTTGTAAATTATTAACCCCCGCTTTATCATTTATCATAATGTTGGGCTTCAGAATAGTCGGGACAGGAGTGGTCAAACCAGCAGTTGCTAAACTGGCAAGGATTCTGTCAGAAGTTGCTATATTGTCCTTCACTAACGAATCTATAAAATCCATTTTTGTATTTAGTAACCTTGTCCTTTCAAAAAGAGGTAGGAGTAAAGATTTGAATAGCAACTCAATTTTAGCCAAAAATATCTCTTCTGTAATGCTAATCATAGTCTCACCTCCCCCTTGCTGGACAGTGGCGTTAATATTGGGTAGCTGTGGAGGGGAAGATGAGGCATTTCCCAACCCCTCAGTTTGTTCCTCTATGACCGGTGAGTCTACCCTCTTGCGTTTCCCAGGGTTGTGAGTGGGTGTTTGTTGTGAATGGGAAGGGGAATCCAATAGTTCAGTACTAATGTTGAGGTTTGGTGAGTCTGAAAGACCAGTATTATCCCTGGACTGATCTAAACAAATAGTCCCGCTATTTTGCAAATTATCATGTGCGGTATTAAAAGCGCTTTCCTGGTAAGAATCCACTAGTTCAACTGTATGGTTCTCAGGAGCAGTTACCAATAATACTTCGGCATTACTATCCGAATTCAACGTCGAAAGTGGGACAGGGGAGACAGCCTCATTAATTTTACCTAGCGAAGACCGCTTACCAGTAATAATATCAAGTGAGAGGCGTTTTTCAACCAGGGCGATCTCCTTCTCTAATATAGCGGTAGAACGCTTAAAAAACTGATCAATTGTACCAGTAAAAGTACCATTAGAGGTTGAGACCTGAACTTGCCTCTCCTTACCAGACCTTAGGGGCATTTTTGTTATTCTTTTTAAAAAAAAAAAAATAATAATATACAACTAGCAATACTATGACCAACCTTAATACTTAATCAGCAATGCCACTCAGGCCTCAATATTTTAACAACATTTTAGACACGAGCAGTCACAATAAAAAATGTTACCAATTAATAAGGTTCATGAATAGGTGGTCAGGAAGAAAATGTTAATGTTAATGGTAAGGCCCAGCCCGGCCTCCTCCGGCCCCGGCCGGCCCCGGACGGCCACAGACGGCCACAGACGGTCCCGCCCTTGTCCCGGGCTTCTCCCGGGACGCTCCCGCGCGCTCCCGCGCCGCGGGAGAACTGGCCTCCAGATATGGTAATCACTGACTAGGGGGGGGAGGGGTCGGGGAGAGCAGCCCAGGTGGTCTCAATCAGGCAGGCGGGTGCTCCTGGGAAACAGAGTCCCAGCACCCGCGCTCGCAGCCCCGCCTCGCTCTGTCCACTCCGCCTTGCACGTCCCTCTGCAGTTGCCCCCGGTGATGGTGAAACTCCCCTTGCGATGCGGGACCCGCAGAGCGGGTACCGCGAGGGGTGGAGGAGAAAGGTGAACAGCAAAAAAAAGGTGATCAGCAGGTTCCCAAGTGCAGCGTCCGTTCTGCAATGCGTCCCGCTGGGCAGTCCAAGCACGAAGGATTAAGAAGGCTCAAGGGCGGGGGGGAGGGGTCGGGGAGAGCAGCCCAGGTGGTCTCAATCAGGCAGGCGGGTGCTCCTGGGAAACAGAGTCCCAGCACCCGCGCTCGCAGCCCCGCCTCGCTCTGTCCACTCCGCCTTGCACGTCCCTCTGCAGTTGCCCCCGGTGATGGTGAAACTCCCCTTGCGATGCGGGACCCGCAGAGCGGGTACCGCGAGGGGTGGAGGAGAAAGGTGAACAGCAAAAAAAAGGTGATCAGCAGGTTCCCAAGTGCAGCGTCCGTTCTGCAATGCGTCCCCTTGCGAATTATAGTTTATCTCAATGAAAACACAATGTTCAACGACTAAATGAGCTAAAATTCTGATATACTTAAAAATAATATAAAACTGGGAGACACGAAAAAAACTTCAAACTACTATTATGTTTCTTAATTACCAAGTGTCCTTATTCAATGAACATGTAATTCATGTTTCTGTCGCTGAATAAGTTACAATGTTAAAAGGGTATCAAATTTGATTTGCAAGTAGCAGTGTCCCTCCCGCACAGCCTACTATGTAAGCTTAACATTGCTTGTGTCTTCTGGCTTTTTTACCTCTGCCTCCTCCTCTTTTCCTCACTCTCCCTGTGGCCCCCAAGAGTTGTTTGTGTTGCATGGTGGGTGAGGATCCCCAGGGTAGCCCCTTTTTAGGTCTCGCCTGTCAATGCGCTTGCGCATTGAGCTTGCGAGAGATATTGGGGCTTAACCAGAGCTTAACCATTGGGCGATTTCATGCAGTGCCTGTGGAGCAGTCAAGCGGAAAGCGCATCCACATCAAAGGCATCTGAAGCTTCCCCCAGCGTGCGGCCTCAGGCATTTCTCCTCCCCTAATTATTCACTGCCCACGGCCGCGCTACTTTCACTTTCACGGCCGCCAGGCCGTGTCTCTTTTTTTTTTTTTCTTTCGTGATTTCGTTGCAATGCAAAATGCCCGCAGATAACTTTCTCTCGTGATCTTTTAAACTTGTTTGTAATTATATTTGTAAGACTACAGTTGCGATCGCTGTTTTTTTAAATGACATGACTACATTTTTGAGCCAACACTGAGGCTCGAACACTGATCTCCCATTCACCCCAGCTCCTCCCCCCTAATTATTCACAGCCGCCAGGCGGTGTCTCTTTTTTTTTTCCTTACAAAACCACAAGACCTCCTGCTCACAGACGGAGACCTCCCCAAACAAACCTTCTCAGCCAGTCCTGACACAATGGCAATAACTGGAAAAAAATACAGCTGGAGCCGTTTTATGCACATTTAGTCACCGAATGCTTTAGCTGAACTCACATCGGAAAGAAAATGGCATCTCTAGTATAACGTTACTGCTTTCTCCTCCGATCGTTTCTCTGTGTGCTTTCCCCCTCGGACCACCTTTCACCTTGTCCTTGTAAGTCTTTCTTTCGTTTTTATGGTTGGACTTCTTTCAGTAGGATATGCCTATTTGGGCTTCTTTTGAAGCAAGTTATGCTTTTCTTTTTATAATTTCAATTAGAGTTGGTGGGTGCAAAGCTGGACAGCCATACAGCGCCCGAGCCTAAGACAGCTGCATTGCCTTTGTGATAGGAAGAGACAGGGCCAGTTAGAAGATTCTTCCACAACTGCAGTGTAACCATCCTTTAAGTGCGTCACTTGCTCGTCATCTTAGTTACTACCCTACGGGCACCCTTGCTCTGGGCTTGGTGCTAGGCCCCGCCCACCACAGACGTTGAAGATTGTCACTTCTGTGTACAGGCTGACTGACCCTCTACTTTATCTCTGTGGGCTCTCACTTGTCATGGGGACACTTTGGCCAGATCCACTTTCCCTATTCCCTGTGATTTCTCCTGATGCTCCCCCTTATCCCCCCCCTGCGTATCCATCTGAGTTACCGCATCGATTTCCATTACACACCCTTATTAGATTTTGCTCGTAAGTTAGAGCGTTTCCATTCTTGTTCTTTCTGACGAACGAGTAAACCTGACAGCTATTACAGTTTCCATCCACAATTCATCCTCTCTCAAGATCTGGGTTCACTTCGACTCTAACCCCTTTAGTCCACTCTCAGATCGAACTTGTGTACAATAACCACACTGCCCCTAAACCCATCAAGAGTCACCCAGAGCCTGGTTACCCCCCAGACCGCATGCTGCACTTAATCTTTAACACTGAGCCCGCTGCCGTGACTCGCGTTTCTCCTCCCCCCTTCCCCACTCCCCACAGCAATGCCAAGAGCTTGCTTGCAGTCATTGATGTAACAGAGTGCCCCATATGGTGTTCCCTCCCACTCGCTCATCAAAGGCTGCTCACTCCCCTTCTCCCCAGCCCCCCACCCCATCCGACTTGTTCTCCGTCCAGCCCACCTATTCCCTGTGATTTCTCCTGATGCTCCCCCTTATCCCCCCTTCCGTATCCATCTGAGTTACTGCATCGATTTCCATTACACGCCCTTATTAGATTTTGCTCGTAAGTTAGAGCGTTTCCATTCTTGTTCTTTCTAACGAACGAGTAAACCTGGCAGCTATTACAATTTCCATCCACAATTCATCCTCTCTCAAGATCTGGGTTCACTTCGACTCTAACCCCTTTAGTCCACTCTCAGATCGAACTTGTGTACAATAACCACACTGCCCCTAAACCCATCAAGAGTCACCCAGAGCCTGGTTACCCCCCAGACCGCATGCTGCACTTAATCTTTAACACTGAGCCCGCTGCCGTGACTCGCGTTTCTCCTCCCCCTTCCCCACTCCCCACAGCAATGCCAAGAGCTTGCTTGCAGTCATTGATGTAACAGAGTGCCCCATATGGTGTTCCCTCCCACTCGCTCATCAAAGGCTTCTCACTCCCCTTCTCCCCAGCCCCCCACCCCATCCGACTTGTTCTCCGTCCAGCCCACCTATTCCCTGTGATTTCTCCTGATGCTCCCCCTTATCCCCCCCTCCGTATCCATCTGAGTTACCGCATCGATTTCCATTACACGCCCTTATTAGATTTTGCTCGTAAGTTAGAGCGTTTCCATTCTTGTTCTTTCTAACGAACGAGTAAACCTGGCAGCTATTACAATTTCCATCCACAATTCATCATCTCTCAAGATCTGGGTTCACTTAGACTCTATCCCCTTCAGTCCACTCTCAGATCGAACGTGTGTACAATAACCACACTACCCCTAAACCCATCAAGAGTCACCCACAGCCTGGTTACCCCCCAGACCGCATGCTGCACTTAATCTTTAACACTGAGCCCGCTTTTACATTCAGAACATGGGTGCACACATTTAACAATGCCACCCGTGGCTCGCTGCCCACCATCCTCGTTTATCGGACACACATTCCCCCTGCAGCAGTCTCCGCTGTCAGCCATTAGCAGGCTACATCTGGCTGCCCTAATGACCAACCTCGCGCCATCAGTCCCGGGGTCTAATCCTCTGCCTGTCCACGTGCTGGGTAAGAATTATTCAACAGTCTTTTCTCAGTTCTTGCCTGAATTGTGTTTTTGTTTTGTTGCATACTAGGCCCTGTTTCTTAGCAACTAAATGTTTCCAGTTGGCATGGGAATATTTTTTCTTTCAGCATTTACGTTTCCATAGCTCTTTGTTTGGCAATTTATTGTTTCCATTCATCATCCTTTCAGTGACATAGCACATCACTAAGCTGATGAGTGTTACTCTTTGTAAGTTCATTTACTCGGATATATATATATAAATACATAGGTAGGAAAACAACTTGCTGCTGAATGCCACACAAAGATCGAGTTTTTTGTGCCCTTCTGCCCTCTGTTAGACTTGTTTTTTGTGCCTTTTTGCCCTCTGCATCCCCACATCATCACTCAGCGCTACCCCAGCATCATTCAGCACCACCACATTATCACTCAACACCACCACATTATCACTCAGCACCACCACATTATCACTCAGCACCACCACATTATTACTCAGCACCACCACAGCACCACTCAGCACCACCACATTATCACTCAGCACCACCACATTATCATTACAGCACCACTCAGCACCACCACAGCACCAGCCAGCACCACCACAGCACCACCCAGCACCACCACAGCACCACTCAGCACCACCGCGGAATCACTCAGCACCACCACAGCACCACTCAGCAACAGCACAGCAGCAATAAGCACAACACCAGCATCACTCAGCGCAACACCAGCATCACTCAGCGCAACACCAGCATCACTCAGCGACACCCCAACATCACTCAGCGCCACACCAGCATCAGTCAGCAACAACACAGCATCACTCAGCACCACCCAAAAATCACCATTAGCGCCAACACAGCATCACTCAGCACCAGCACAGCACCGCTCTGCGCCACCACATTATCACTAGGCAGCAACACATTAACACTCAGCGCAACACCAGCAACACCACAGCACCACTCTACACCACAACAACACAAATCAGCACCACCACAGCAACACTCAAAGCAAAGACCAAAGCCATTGGGATTTGTAATATCAATACATGTAAGTCAAGGAAAAACTAAACATGTAGCTTTACTAATGCTATAGGTGTCACATTTGCTAATTTTATAACTATTGGCATTTCAAAGAACAGTATTAATAATTTTAATATTTTAAAAACATAAACATAACTTAAAAAATAATTATATTTACAAGACCAATAGCTCCAACTTTTCTAATGCGAGACCTATTGCATTTCCAATGCTTGTTTGCTCGGTAGACAGTACGCATGCGCAAGAGGAAACTCCATGATTTTGTGGGCTGTGGATCCTAGGAAAAGGGAAAAAAGAAAATAGCAGCAGGGATTATTCTGATGATCTGCATTCTTCCTGGGATTTGTGCTGGACTCATGTACCTCCTACAGAGGAATCAAGCCCCTGCCTCCCTCCGCAGGGGCAACAACAGCCCTGGCACATCCTTTTCTGCCCTTTGTTTTTAAAAGCCAGAAGAGGAGGAGAAGGATGAAGACCCCTGCAAGGCCCTTAACATCTCTCCCAGGGCGGCAGAGGTGAGTGCAAGTGTGCCACGAGCAGCTACTAACAGAGTTGTAAGGGATGCCACAAGTATGTTTAGAGCTATTTTAAAATAGTTTCACTAACGAAATGAAAACACCTAGTCAGTTTATGCCATTTATTGACTGACTAAAACGACAAGTACAAAAAAGTATGTTTATCAGACATTTAGTGAAAATTTTAACATTCCAGTTTTCATATGCGAAAAGAATTGTTTTAAGGTATGCAAACTTCTCACTATTGTTTTTTTCTCTCCTTTAGATGTAAAACTCCATGTAAAACACAAACTAGGGCGTCAATTAGGATGGCGGGCAGACTTATGTACCCCCGCTCGCCACCCTTGCGGTGCTGGGACCAGCCGCCAGTGGTGCGCCGGTCCCACACCGCCAATTAGGAAGCCACCGCCACGGTGGCATACCCAATCCACATCATTGTGGCGGGCGATGCACACAGCACCACCCGCCACAATGCTGTGACTGCACACTGAGCATTTGCATGCACAACGTGGCAGGCACTGCGCGGTGCCTGCCAGGTTGTGCATGCAAATGCAGGGAGGTACCAAAGGTACCCCCATGTGCCACCCACCCCCCCAACATCCTGGGGGCCCGCAAAGGGCCCCCAACTGTGAAATCAGCATGCCTTTCTGTGGCGGCAACGCCACCATGTATAGGCTGATCCCCGCATGCATAAGAATATTGATGGCGATGTCTAACAGACACCGCCACCATATTCAAACCTTTTCCGCCGGTCGACTCATCGGGCCGAAAAGCGGCGTACGACCCCTGCAAGGCCCTTAACATCTCTCCCAGGGCGGCAGAGGTGAGTGCAAGTGTGCCACAGGCAGCTACTAACAGAGTTGTAAGGGATGCCACAAGTACGGGCAGTCATGGGGTACTGAGATCCAGTGTCCTGTAGCTCACTGTTCTTCACCCTGTTTATGCCAACACCCATGTATTTGATTGACTGCACCACATGTATATATATTTGTCTTCACTTTCGACTAAGTGCGTGGATTTGGATGTTTCAGTGTGTGCATCCGATGTGTTTGTAATATAGCATGTGTATTTTTTGTGTCACTATCTCTATTCTGTGCGTGCAACTCGAGTGTCTTTGTATTTCACTCCCATGTGTATGTACCCTGGGTGTTACTGTCTTCCTTTGAACGTGTTAGTTTTCATCCTACGTTTATATGATGTGAACACTATGCACTCAGTATATGTGCCACGTGGGTGTGTCACTGTCACCACCTTGTGTGTTGCACTGACAGCGCCTTGTGTGTGCCACCAGTTCTCTAGTCACGTATTTTCCTTTAAACAGTAATTTCTTTCAGGTATGTTACGTTAGTTGGTTTATTGGAGTCAAACCAATAATCTTCTAGCCACAATGCACCAATCTGTTCAAATGGTAATACTGAAAACCCTTGTCCAGGTGACATTAAGTCTTCTGTTCACCCAAATCTTGATACTTACACCATGTCTTTGGCAGTATGTGCATGCATACTGAGGCTCTCTGCACATATTGTTAATCCATGTATGTGTAATTGCTGTGCCGTCTTTGGTCCCCAATATACACCTAGGGAGTCCGCAATGCCTGGAGCAGGTCATCTTTAGCCCAGGTTGCAGATGATGCCAGATGAATACTGGACCGGCGCGGAGCAGCAGGCTCATATGTCCTCCATCTTTGGCTCACAAGTCATGCGCCTGTTTATGGCCCATTTTTATACTGTATTTTCAGAGCAAGGATGCAGATCCACAGTCTGCGTTTAGAAACTATTTTGGCATGGTTTCTTTATATAGTATATGTACTTCTAAAGTCCAGGTTTTTGCTCACAGCTTGTAGTAATGATGCTGGATCCAAACAAGAGTACCCACTACTTTAGCAAAATAAGTGTGAACCTCATTTGGCTCTCATCACCCTTGCAGGATGCACCAGCCAAAGTGAACAAGCATTAAAAATGCAATAGGTCTCGACTTTGATTAGGTTAAAGCCATTTGCTTTGCTAATGGTATTATATAGCAAAGCGAATGGCTTGAACTTAATAAAAGGCGAGACCTAGTGCATATTTAATGCTTGTTTTTTGTTTAGACGTATCATTGCTTGAGTTTGACTGCCCAAGTCACAGTGTATTTTATTGTTTGTTGTCTTTATTTTACCTAAAGGTGGCGAAAGAGTCCTAAGCAGGGGCGGCTCTTCTGCAATGGCGAAGGAGTGTCGGCCCACTGGCTCAGAGCAAGCAGGTGAAAAATAAAACGATGTACTATCATCGTTTTATTTTTCATTTACAGGCTGTGAGCCAGCGTATGCAGGGAGGGCCTGGGCCGAGGATAGGAGGGGAGAGAAGGAGTGCTATGTGCACTTCTAAGTGTGCTTGTGTGTCTGGCCGGCTGTCTCAGGCTGACCAGACACACATGTGCACTTAAGTTTCTCTAAACCGGCTTTATTGTACCGCTGGTCTGAAGAAACTGCACAGACTCCCTGTCCTGTTATTTCAGCCTGCTCAGGCCAATCCCTGCGCTGCTCTCTTAAGATGAGAGCAGCGCGGGGATTGCACAGGGAGTCTGTCCCAGTGTGTGCTGGAAGCAGGAAGAGCACAGGAGGCACATCGAGGGAGGCCGCCGGCAGCTTAAGGTACGTTCTTTTTTTTTGTTTTAAATATTGTTAACACCCTCCGCACTCCCCCCCCCCCCCCCCCCCACGCGCTCCCTCCACCCGCCCCACCACCCTTTGCTTGTGGCGGCCACCACTGGTCCTAACTGTTTTTCTTTTGTCAGATGATTACCTTCTTTATTGTCCCAGCAAGCACTGCCATCCTGATGTCTTCCATGGAGGATGTTGTTGTGTCAAACCTCCAGCGCCTTGTTTTTTGTGTGCAAATGGCACCACAAGGTAAAACATCAAGCATTATATTACTAAAAATGGGCAAGAGATAGTACTCTGGAAGAGGTCCCCAGCACATGAGCAGCATATTCTTGCAGGATAAGGCTGTATCTCAGGCAAAGATAAGGGTTCAGTTCAATTCCTCAACTTTCATTGATACTCTTTTCACCGATAAGGCTCGTTCATCTGCACTGTTCGTTCAGACATGAACTTTCTGAGCATAGCCCAAGTGTACAATCATACAACAGGAGATAAAAAGTACAATTTGTTTCTGAACATTCAGTGAGTTACTGTAGAACTACAGCAACAATCTGTATGTTTACATGAGAAATACACAATGTGGATGTACAGGATCCATGATAAATGTTTAAAAAAACTAAAAGACACAGAAATTAGTATTAAATAATGTATTGAGATCATTGTGCGAGCAGATAGTAAATGTTAGCACAACAAGTCTTTGCAATGGGGTTATCATGCTGCAGCTACTCTGGAAACCTTGCAAGCTGAGTGGTATTGGGTGGAACTTTGAGGATGTTCTTGCATCTCTACCAATTGGCTTTATTCACTTGGAGTGACTGCAAATAAAGCCTGCACACACCCTCTTAAAAGCACAACGTTCGAGAAGGGATCGCGTTTCTTAGGATCGCTGAGACTGAAACAGAGACTGTTGACCAGGAAGACAGATTGCACTACTTAACTGTAGTGGCTGGTATCGAACAGGGGTGGTGTGGTGGGGGGAGAGTATGGGAAATATTAAAATATTTAAAAAAGCACTTACCTATACACCGGTCGTTGCCTCTTCTCCCTATGTCCTCCGTCCTCCTACCCAGGAAGGATCCAGCCTCCCAGAACCCTCTGACCAATCACAACACTGCCTTAGCAGCCTTGTGATTGGTCTGAGCGCCGTGGTTCGGTGCTCAGACGGGGGCTGGCAGGCTGTGCATGTTCTGCACGCAGGCTGTAATACAGCCTGCATGGAGAACATGCAGAGTGCGCATACCACTTTGGCAGGCCCAAGACGGCAGCCGCGGTCGGCAGTAGGAGTTCCTGCAGGGCGGTGATGTGGGGAGGGGAAGGGGAAGGGTGGGGGTAGTAATGTATGGATTACGGACTTTAACAGGTAAGTACACATATAAATAAATAAAACAAATGTTGTTGCACGCACTGCATCGCATTTGGTGATGCAGTGCACGCAACAAAATTAGTTTTATTTATTTATATGTTTACTTACCTGTTAAACTCCGTAATCCATACATTACTACCCTCCCCCTCCCCACGTCACCACCCTGCAGAAATTCCTACTGTCAACCGTGGCTGCAAGACGACCGGCCAAACCATCATGTGCACTGTAGGTGCTGCCACCACTTCCCAACCTGTGACGCAGGGAGCCCCGCCCCAACCCCCCCCCCCCCCCCCCCCCCCCGGCTTCAGCTGCAAGCTGAATACAGAAAAGAAAACTATAATAACGAATTTTATTATTTTGTTTTCTGTATTCCGCTTGCAGTTCAAGCAGTGGGGCGACTCTCCTATGACTTAGCAGAGGAGCCGCCACTGCTACTTAATCAGGATTTCCCAAGAGCATAGACATTGGCTTAAACAAGGATGCACAGAGGACTACTAACATAGAAATTACCATAAGATGTCTTGATAAAGTGAAAGCCCTGCCCTACATGCACTGTAAGGGGTGAAACACGTGTTGGCTGCAAAGCACGAGTGTGGCTGCAAATCACGACTGTATGCACTAAACCTAGTATGAAGAAGATGCAGGACTGTCTGCCAATAATATGTTCATAATAAAAAACTAAAAAATACAAGCAACTGTGCAGAAGTGGATTCTTTTAGAATTGGATGTTCAAAATTACTATATTGGACTACAAAACACGACTAGCAGGAAAATAATACACTCAGCATAATACTTCTCTTGAAATTAGTTTCTTTTCAGTGACAAATCTGGTTTAAAGTGTACCTTTATTAAATGTATTTTATATTAACTTTAAGTGAGTTATTTATTTTGCCTGCACACCTTAGAGTTTATGTTATAAAGTGTTTCTGTGACATGGTAACATTGTAGTGTAGCTACCTGCGATTTGAGTGCTTGATTTTGTAGTGATTTATTCTGATCCCCTTCAAAGACAATAATAATAGTAATAAAATGCAATGGATAACTGAAAGGCCTATTGTTTAAGAAACTTCACTGATGAAACAACTGCACCAGAGAATGGGTAAAATCTAGTTTTTCCTGCAAGCATACAGTGGGCATGTTTAAGTAGTAGATTATTTTTTCTCTCCATTTTGATTGCATATGCTTGCACCAACAAAACACGATACCACCAGCCTACCAAAGCAAGACCAAATGGCTTGCCCAATGCTTTTTCTGCTAAGGGTTCACTAAGTATTTGCTGTGCAAATAGGTTGCACGAAATGGGATTCCCACAGTCTGCCTCGTTAATATTATTGGGGCAGGAATCGTTTGCGTGGCTTTTCCCAGTCAGGGCAGGACAGGCCTTTCATTCCACCAGGATTTCCCTGGTGGACTAGAGCACTTGGAGGCCTGTTTTGCAGTGGCGGCAGGCACGGAGCGGTGCAGGGGGTGGGAGGAGGGGGTAAGGGGGTTTAAAAAACAAGCATTTGCAATGCATTAGGTCTCGCATTAGGAACGTTTGAGGTATTGGTATTGTAAATGACAATTTTTTTATTTATGTGTTGGTTTTGAAAATAGCTAAATTAATAGCTTTGTCATTTACAATGCCAATAGTTTTAACTTTCGCAAACGTGACACCTATAGCATTTGTAATGCATTATGTGTTGTATTTACATGACTTAGATGTATTAAAATTACAAATAACAATGGCTTTTATTTTTTTAATAATTAATACTTAAATAAAAGTTATTGTAATTCATAATGGCAATAGCTTAAACTTATGTAAATAACTTGGGAACATTATTTTCTGTGTATTTTATTGTGATGAAAATCCAAGAGCAGAAGTGAAATATTAACATCTTTTTGTGACATCTGTAATAAAGCTTGAAACATTGAGAGAACATATTAGAACCAGTTGTTGTTGAATGGTTGCACAGAGTGATGCTGTGGCGTTCAGTGGTGCTGAGTGATGCTGTGGCGTTCAGTGGTGCTGAGTGATGCTGTGGCCTTCAGGGGTGCTGAGTGATGCTGTGGCCTTCAGTGGTGCTGAGTGATGCTGTGGCATTCAGTGGTGCTGAGTGATGCTGTGGCATTCAGTGGTGCTGAGTGATGCTGTGGCATTCAGTGATGCTGAGTGATGCTGTGGCATTCAGTGATGCTGTGGCATTGAGTGATGCTGTGGCATTGAGGGATGCTGTGGCATTGAGGGATGCTGTGGCATTGAGGGATGCTGTGGCATTGAGGGATGCTGTGGCATTGAGGGATGATGTGCGTGGAGTGGTGCTGTGGCGTGGAGTGGTGCTGTGGCGTGGAGTGGTGCTGTGGCATGGAGTGGTGCTGTTGCATTGTGGGGTGCTGTGGCATTCAGTGGTGCTGAGTGATTTTCTGTGGTGCTGAGTGATGTTGTGGCGTTGAGTGGTGCTGTGGCTTTGAGTGGTGCTGTGGTGTTGAGTGGTGCTGTGGCATTGAGTGGTGCTGTGGCATTGAGTGGTGCTGTGGTGTTGAGTGGTGCTGTGGCGTTGAGTGGTGCTGTGGCGTTGAGTGGTGCTGAGTGATGCTGTGGCGTTGAGTGATGCTGTGACGTTGAGTGATGCTGTGGCATTGAGTAATGCTGTGGCATTGAGTAATGCTGTGGCATTGAGTAGTGCTGTGGCATTGAGTGGTGCTGTGGCATTGAGTGGTGCTGTGTCATTGAGTAGTGCTATGGCATTGAGTAGTGCTGTGACATTCAGTGGTGCTGTGGCATTCAGTGGTGCTGAGTGAATCTGTGGCGCTGAGTGATGCTGTGGCATTGAGTGATGCTGTGGCATTGAGTGATGCTGTGGCATTGAGTAATGCTGTGGCATTGAGGGATGCTGTGGCGTTGAGGGATGCTGTGGCATTAAGTGGTGCTGTGGCATTGAGTGGTGCTGTGGCGTTGAGGGGTTGTGCTGGAGGGTGGAGTTGGAGGGATGATTTGGAGGGTGGAGTTTGAGTTGGAGGGTGGAGTTGGAGGGTGGAGGGTGGATTT
This sequence comes from Lissotriton vulgaris, assembly GCF_964263255.1. Classification (NCBI taxonomy): domain Eukaryota; kingdom Metazoa; phylum Chordata; class Amphibia; order Caudata; family Salamandridae; genus Lissotriton; species Lissotriton vulgaris. The sequence continues at coordinate 1,389,802,822 of NC_141691.1, forward strand.
GGATGTAGGATTTTGATTTGGATAGTGTAGTTTGATGGTGGAGTTTGATGGTGGAGTTGGAGGGTGGAGTTGGCGGGTGGATTTTGAGGGTGGATTTTGAGGGTGGATTTGGAGGGTGGAGTTGGATGGTGGAGTTGGAGGGTGGAGTTGTAGGGTGGAGTTCTAGGGTGGAGTTGTAGGGTGGAGTTGGATTTTGAGGGTGGAGTGGTAGTCCGTAGTTGTAGTTTGCGGGTGGATTTGGAGGGTGGATTTAGAGACTGGAGTTGTAGTTGGAGGGTGGATTTGTAGGGTGTATTTGGATGTTGGAGTTGGAGGGTGGAGTTGGATGGTGTTTTTGGAGGGTGGATTTGTAGTTGGAGGAAGGAGTTGGAGTGTGGATTTGGAGTGTTGAGTTGGATGGTGTAGTTGGATGGTGGAGTTAGAGGGTGTAGTCGGAGGGTGTATTTGGAGGGTGTAGTAGTGCTTGGATGGTGGATTTGGATGGTGATTTTGAGGTTGGAGTTGGAGGGTAGAGTGGTGGGCGTGTAGAGTGGTGGTGCTAGAGTGTGGGCGCTAGAGTGTGGGTGCTAGAGTGGTGGATAGGGTGGTGGTGGTGGATAGAGTGGTGGCGCATAGAGTGGTAGAGTGTTGATGGAAAGAGTGGTAGAGTGGTGCGGTAGAAGGCTGTACTGTGTGTGACAGAGAGTGTGTGTGTGAGAGAGAGTGTGTGTGTGAGAGAGAGAGCGTGTGTGAGAGAGAGAGAGTGTGTGTGAGAGAGAGAGAGTGTGTGTGAGAGAGAGAGAGAGAGAGAGAGAGAGTGTGTGTGTGTGTGTGTGTGTGAGAGAGAGAGAGACTGACTGCTTTGATGTGGGGGTGTATATGTTTGTTTGCTTGTGAATTAAAATTACTCGACCTAAAAAATTAGACCTTACTTTTAAGATGTAGAAATAAGATTTGAACTAATTTAAAGGCAGCTCAGAATGCAGAAGTGTTAAAAGAATTGATTTTTCCCCCTCATTTTATGTTATAGCGCTTTGCTAACTTGAGTCAGACACCAATATAAGACAAGAAAACCACAATAAAAAAGCATTGGTAAAGCCTTTAAGTCCGGCATTGAAAAGCTTGCCATTTTTAAACATGCTTATTCTGCAAGCATATGCAATATATATTAACAGTGTAAACGTAGTCAAAAGTTATCAGATTGCCCACTAAAAGTGCTATACATGTTGGCACAAAAAAAGTAAAAACAGCAAGTACAAAATCAATCATAGCAAATGAAAGCAGAAATGAGGCAACTACCCCTCAGATGTGAAAGAGGTTTCCACATGCGGAAGAGCAAAATGTTGTCAATTTCAATGAAGCTGGAGTGAGCTATACAAGGGCCCCATACTGTGGTGAGGAGAAGTAAAATGAGAACAGCACTTGAACTAGCCCAATGGATGTAGAGGGCTGGCGTAATCTAGGTCAAAACAAAATGAAGGCGTAAAATGGGGAAACAGTTGACTGTTGGGAGTTAAGAGGGTAGACCGAAAAGGTGCAAAATAATTTCCAGAAAAACTGCTACAATAAAGTTACTTCCGTTGTAGTAAAGTGATAGAGGATTAGGGTACGGACGCAAACCGTGACAACAGGAGCGGATGCTGAGAGGATAAAAACCACAAACCAAGGAGCTAGATAAAAGGTGAACATGCAAACAAAGTGAAAATGCCCGGTTGCGATTCCTGCACATCTCAGATAAATAAGTCAGCCTGATTACCGATGCGTATGAAGTAACGTGCTCGAGCCCCCTGGTGAAAACGTGAATATCAAAAACTTCTCCTTCTCCTGGGGCGAAATCCCCTGACAATGTTTCTGCGAGGGAATCTCTGCCGTGATCACAAGAATGCATTCTATTACTGGAGCCAACAGAGGCAACAAGCATTGGCGTGAAAGGCACACGGCCGCGCGGCAGCCCCGACGACGAGGATTTATTGCCGATAAGAAATAATTAAATAAAAAAGAATCTCAGCAGTGATCACAAGAATGCATCCTGTTACTGGAGCCAACAAAGGCAACAAGCATTGGCGTGAAAGGCACAAGGCCGAGCGGCAGCCCCGACGACGAGGATTTATTGCCGATAAGAAATAATTAAATTTAAAAAAGCATTGGCCGTGCGGCCGTAAAAGTAACGTCGGGCGGCCAAGATAAAACCAGTGGGAGGGAACGGGCATATGGTGGCGAGCGGCGGGGGAGTCTGGTGCGAGGCGTGGGGGGCGGGGGAGGGGGAGCAGGCATATGGGGTGTGAGGAGAAGTGAGGCCCAGCGCGCGCTGGGGAAGCTTCACGCTTGAATGCCTGAGGCCGAGCGCCCGCTGGGGAAGCTTCAAATGCTGTGGCGGGTCTGGTGCAATGATGCGGGAGCAAATGGCAAGCACGGGCACATGCACTCTGTGCAATCCACCTGGTTTAGCTTTCGTGGATCCAACTCTATAAGTCTCGACATCTGCAATGCGCAAGCGCATTGGCATAGGTCGAGACCTAAAAAACGTACCCGATCGCTGCATCTCTCCTCCGCCTCTCCGTTACCTTCTCTAGCCTGGGGCCAGAACAGTAGGCACTCCAGCTCCGCTGAGCCAATGAAAACGTTGCAATGCCACGTTGTGATTGGTCTGAGCACCGTGGTTCGGCGCTCAACCAGGGATTCAGAGATTGGGCATGTTCTTCATTCAGGCTGTTATGCAAAGTGTGCATGATGTTTTGACAGGCCCAAGTGGGCCGCCCAAACATTCATGCACAGTTGGAGTGGACAAACCACTTCTTCCCCTGCTCCTCTGTCATTGGACCCGCTCCGCCCGCAAACCTGCTGCAGCAGGAAAACATAAAATGATAATAACCTCGAGTTATTATCATTATATGTTTCCTCTGCTCGCCCCGATCTCCCCATTCCGATGGGGAGCTCGGAGCGATGGGGAGATCATTCCTGTGGGGAGATCAAAACGATGGAACACCGGCCCTACCCGCATACTAGATCGAGGCTGGCGAGTGGTGTGCGATGTGAGGGAGGGAGGGGGTAGGTGAGTTTTCAAAGTGATACTGGCTGGCCTAGCGCTTGCGTTCACGTGAGCATGCACGCACGCAGCCGCCATCTGTCTCCTCCGTCACGGGTCGTTAAGTTGCTTGCTTGCCTCCCTTCTCCCCCTCCCTCCCTCCCTCACATCGCACACCATTTGCCAGTCTTGATCTAGCATCGCGCATCATCGATCTCCAAAATGGCAGAGAGATCAAAGCAGACCGGGATGGCTTTAGCAGTACGACTATCCATTCCCCCAGGCCTGGCGGACTCGCAACCCCTTTGGCGGGGCGGCCCCCTGGAGGCAGCGACACCTTTAAGTGGGCTCCGAAGCGCGCACACAAGACCATGAACCTGCTGCGTCGACCGGTGTGGTGGTGAGCTCCTCGCGGCATAGTTAATTAACCGTGACTCCGTCATTTGTGATGAGACGGTCACGGACCAGGAAAGAGCGGCGCAAAGTGATAAATACAGCGGCCGACAACCGGATTATCATCTGGTGACTGGCCCGCTGGTGATGAGCCTTCTACACTGAGAGGGCACTGTGAAGGGAGACCAGCCTGACCTCAAAATGGCACCTGCGGGACGAGGAATCTCCGGATATCGCCCAACCCCGCATGATGGCAATAAGGGAGACAAGATAATATGTATGCCTTGGCCCACCTGAAGTGATTATAGACTTCCAGCTGCCTCCATTCGGCTGACAACTTCTCACGAGCTACTGCCTGACTTTAAGATGGCCACCAAAGTGTAACTGCCAGCAGCAGGGCCGCCTTCACGAATAGGTGAATCGGTGTGTGGGGGCTATATCTAGGCCTCAATTTCTGATTGAATTTGCTGATGCGGTGGATCGGTGTGAGGATAACGGACATCCCTGCCTGAGAGACCAGCTAGCAGTCTTTGTGCCTATTTGCATTCTTCGCTGTTATTGTCTCTTTCGGCTGGTAGAGGGTTGCAATTAGAGGCCTGCCTTACCCCAATAATGGTGCCTGCACGATGTACTACCTTCAGTGAGATGCCGGATCTCCACCGTTGGGAACACAGGAATTGTGGACTTCATCCTGCCGACCCTCAGACATTGCTCCTCGGCTACACTGCCTTATCTCTTTCTCCCCCTATGTCCCTGTCTCTCCTATAACCTATCTCATCTCCCTCTCTCTACCCCCTTGGATGTCTTATTTCTCAGTTCACTCTGTTGAAAAGTAACATCCAATCGTTTTTATCCTAATCATTGTGATTATAGAATCCTGTGAATTTACTATTTTGCATAGTTACAACTCTAACCACTGGTATATGTAGTAGCGCTCTGTACTTGATATCACCATTTTGTGATTCTGAGCTTTTTGCGTTTGCATTTATCTCCTGAGTGACTCTACAACGTATTCATTTCCTTTTCCGCTATCCGTATTTCTTCCCTGTGGGACTCTTCAACTCGCTGACTTCCTCCCTTTGTCCTCCATGACCCTTGCCTTTCGTGGATCCTGTCTTTTTCTGGGTCGCTAATTTATCCGGGTACTGTTTGTGGTATCTTTCTGTAATTAATGCGATTTTTTTTTGCTATTTGTTCACCCTCTGTTGTCCTGCCAGTTCCCCCCCCCTTCTACCCACCTGTCCCGTGTTGCCCTGTGACTAGGCACTCCTTCTCCCCTTGTTGGGGTAAGATCTAATATTCTTACTCTGGAGTCTCAGTGAACCCTCTGAGAGAGTCCACAGCTTCAAGGGAACCACGCACAGCTGAAGCATGGTATGGCGCCCCTTACCAAAGCACTCCCTCTCCCCTTGTTGGGGAAGGATCCAGTAGGTAGACCTTGGAGTCTTAGAGACCCCTCAGAGAGAAGCAACCACGTAAAGCACCCCCCTCTTTTCATGCTCTCTCTCACCCTGTAAATGTAAATGTACAGGAATTTATATAGCGCAAATCACCGAGCGGTTTCTAAGCGCTTGCTTAGGGAACCCGTCCCGGTATTCCCCTGTGAGATAACCCCGGCAGGGTATCCGCAAGGTGAAAGCCAGGCATCCCACCGCGAGGGGCCGTTGTGGAGATTAAGCAAGCTATTTCCCAGAGTCGCAGAGTGTGAACCTGTGAATCAAGTAGGCACCGGAGCGAGAATTGTCGAGTCCATGGACATTTTAGGACTCAAGACCCAGCCGAGCCGGGAATTGAACTCTGGTCCCGGGCTGACCTCTGCTTCCAGGTCTGCCTCCTCTAACCAGTGAGCCACACTTCTCCACTTCTTCCACCCTCCCCTACCACTTTCCCTCTTTCATTCTTTGTTTACTTGCCCATCTCCTATCCCCTCCCCCCCTAATCTCTCCCCGTGCCTGCTACGCTGCCTAGCCCCCTGTCCCTTGTGCCCTACAAGTAAGCACTCCTTCTCTCCTTGTAGGGGAAAGATCCAACTACTTATACTCTAGAGTCTTAGTGATCCCTCTGAGAGAGTCCACAGTGCTAAGGGAGCCACTCACAGTTGAGGCATGGTATGGCTCCACTTGCCAAAGCACTCCCTCTCCCCTTTTTGGGGAAGGATCCAGTAGGTTGACCTTGGAGTCTCAGAGACCCCTCGGATAGAGTCCACTGTGTAAAGGGAGCCTCTTGCATCTGAGTTGGGGTAATGATACCACCTCCCCTGGGATCGCAGCTTACTGGACTTTGGACGCAGCTTTTACTTATCTACCGGTTTGTGCCCCCGTCACCCTCCCCCCTCTTCTTTCATGCTGTGGCTCTCACCCTCCCCCCATCTGTTTTCCTCCTTCTTTCGCTGTCTACTTCCCCGGCTCCTACCCCCTCCCCACAGAATTGCTCCCCTTGCCTGCTTTTTCCCTTACGCATATGCCCTTATTGTTTGTCTCGACCGAACATGTAACTATGTAGCTATGCTCTAATAACTGTGCAACCTCTGTAACAATGTAACCTGCAACTATGGTCTGATACTCATGTAAAGCGCTCTGATACCTCCGGGTCTAGCCAGCGTATATAAAACCTTTCAAATAAAAAAAATAAAAAAGACACTGTTGCAAAGCAGGGAGGCGACGCTCCTACGCCTTTGAGGAGGAGCTGCCACTGCTGTTTTGAAAATACACAGCAGCCCCTAGTACTTTTCTCACTTTCCCGAGCTTTACAATTGCAGTAGGCACTGAGGCTTCAAGAGAAAGGCTGGAGTGGGGGGTGGGTAGAGAGAAAGCAATCAGTGAGGGAGAAGAGAGAGGGGAGAAAAGGGAGAGAAAGAATGAAAGGACGGAAAAAGAGAGAAATAGTGAGGAGGCGAAAGGAGAAGGGGCTGGTTAGAGCAAATTGCCAGGACTGCTATTGCTTCCGCAGTCCTGCCCTGCACACATTAGTGAAAGCAGGGGCGACAGTCTGCATTGGGCAGAGCTCTCTGTCGCAGCATTTAGTTTTGTGGTGAGCTGACATGGTGTCAAAATATCATCCAGAGAGGCACCTTGTGAAAGGATGTCGGAGGGATTGGGGGGCATGCAGCGGGAACTGAAATACTTTTAGCGCCTCATAATGCCAAAAACATGCACACTGACTCACACTGGAAGCTTACCGAAACGGCCCACGTCCACTTTGGGCATATTTCATAGCCTGCCCTAGAACATCTTTAAAACCATTCATTCCAGGTTCTGCGAGAGCGGAAGCAGTCACACAGAGCGGAAGCAGTCACACATCATTTCTAAATTCCTGAACTGCAACCAACGAAGAGGCCGGGATGTCCCTTTGCCACCTCCTTCCTTTGTGACTCACGAGCACTTTCATTGACCATTGAGGTCTTCAGTGCTTATTATGTTTTTCAATGTGCTTTCAGGTGCTGAGCACAGGCATCTATTTCTCAGGGCCGGGTCTATTGCATTTTTCTCCCATGCACAGCTAGCACTGTGCACAGGCCATTAAAAAGCCCCAACCTTGAGCAAGGCTTCTGCAGCTGTACGTTCAGATTTGGTGCATGCTGCTAGTGGGCTTGCATTGGCATGGACCAGTGCCTGGTCTTCAGGGTGGGGGAAGGGCAGGTGTGTTGTGTCATGCGCAGTATAAACTGCACGAACGATGAACTAGGAGCATAAATACAGCTGCGTTAGCAAGCAGTCTGCGCTTTCAAGTGTAGCCAAAGCTGCAAGGTTAGGTGAGTTGTGTGTGCGTTATTTTACACACAACTGTTATCCTACAGGTGACAGAATAGTGCTTGGCCGTGGGACACCATCGATAAATTCCTGCACAATGGCACCAGCAGGAAACTGCCCAGTAGCTGCCTGCCTCAGGTGCCCAGACAAGGCCTTGCAAGGTGATATAACAAAATATCGGAAGCCGCTGAGGGTGGGCCGAAAGTGAAAACATGTATTCCTGCCAGTCAGTGTATTAGTACCACGCTCCTACGTGTCCCAGTACCATCTTGTCTCTATCACACCCCTCCTCTCGCTTCTGCAATGGTCACCGTTGCAGCCACAAGCACCTTGAAGATCACCTCCCATCCCTGCCACTGTGACTGTGCCCCACCGCTATCTCCGACAGTGCCCCTCTCTCCACAGTGGCCTTCTCCCACTATCCCAGTGCCCGACTCCCCACAGTGCCTTACTCACCTGTATCTCAGTGCCGCTCTGCTTACAGTCCCCTTCCCCTCTGTATCACAATGCTCCTCCCTGCAACAACACTCGCTCACTCCTGTTACAGTACCCCTGCACTCCCTCCCTCACTCTCAGAGCACCCCTCCCCACCATCACTTTGTATTAAAGCTTGCACTGGGCCACGAGTATCCATACTTTGAGTTTGGACATTAGACCGCGAAGCCCTTCTCAGTCTTGGCCACTCGAACCAGGAGGCTTTCCCAATTACCCCCTAACCAGAGAGAGGATACACCGGGAATTTCTCAGCTTTGACCTGGAGAAAAATAGCATTGATTCAAGACGTGTTATCAGAGGGGCTAGGCTGTGTTGGGCGCTCTGTACCTCCCCCAATCCCCACAAGCCTGCTGAGATCTATCGCCCCACACCTTCTCTTCACCTCCAAAGACCCATGTCCCGTAAACCCCTGCTGCATACTTACAGCCTACTGTCCCTGTTGGAGAGAGATCAGAGTTTTGTCTAGTAGAAGATTTGACAGTAGCACAGAGGGGTAATGTAGAACATGTACCATGCAGATGACAGAACTATATTTATGTGGATAGCTCAGTGGATTTCTGTTTTTTGTCACAGACGTCCTTTTGTTACTCGCTGATCATAAATTACAGTCCTAATATAGCACAGGCAGCAGACTAAGTTGAATTTTGTGCTTTATTAGTTAAAAAGTATGTGTGGAAGCCTGTCTGAATGGAGTTGAATGTCTGACTTCATTTGAAAATAGGTGGCAGTGGGATTTTGCGACTTATAGTCTGATCATGTAATAGAACTATTTGTTTGAAGCATGAGAGTGTGGTTCTCCATCAAGGCGTAATCCCAATGGTATGACTGACACTTTATTATTTTTTATCAGGAATACCTATTGTGACATAGCAAAACATCTTCTTATGGCATTAAACTTAACACAGTTAAAGAATCGCTATTGTGTGTCTTGGACAACACTGCTGTGCATTGATGAGACAGGCCGAGAATGATACACTCCTGTCACCTCTCAATTTTACATAACTAATAACTGTATATTTAATAAAGCTGAGGTGTACTCTTTGCTTGCTCTATCTCAGTATCTGCTTTTCTTCCTCCCCTTCACACCTCACTCCTTCACTTCTCTCCAATCTTACTTCACTTTCTGCCCTACATCTGCGTTTTCTCATAATCGCCATCTCCCCCATTAAATGCTTTTCGTTGTTCACCTTTCCACCTTTCCCTTCCACTCTACTCTCACACGCTCCCCACTGTCTGCTTTTCTTCCCTTGCCTTTCTCCTCTTTTCACTTCTCGTTCTTATCACGTTACACTCCAATCTTGCAATCCCAATCTCTGCTTTCCACATTTCTCTTCACATTGTCTACTGCATCTATCTTTGCCTTTAGACCTCTCCGCCTCCCTCACTCTCCCTTTAAATGTTTTCCTTCTTGCACATATGTTTATATGTACTCCAGGATTCTGTGTTCTATGGCAGGGTTATAAATTGGAATCTTGGTGTGGCCACTCAGTCTTTCATCTTTAGATAAAAGTAGTGCAATTGAGCTGGATAACAACATTTTGTATTTGGGTGAGTGATATGCTTTATTTCGATACATAAATATCTTAAAAGCAGTACATACATTTAAAAAATACATTCTCAAGGCCTGTAATAGAATACAATTATGGGTTTTAAAAAGGATAAAATTAATGTCTGACATAATATCGACAGACAGAATATCGAAATACCAAAATATCGGCACAAAAATATCGACATCAAAAATATCGGAATCATATCTTCATAAAGGTAAGTACAAAAATATCGAAAAAATAATATCGTAGTACAAAAATATAGGAATTAAAAATATCGTTTTTTTAAATGTATTAATAATAATGTAAAAATAATTTTAAAATACATATAATTTTACAAATATTAAATAAAAATATTAAAACGAAATTAAAACTAATACATATACATTTAAAATAAATAAAACACTTAATAATGTAATTTTTTTTTGTTTTTACCCTGTACGCCTGTACCCTAAAAAACCCAAAACTGACCCTGAACCCTAAAAATATCTCTGTACCCCAAAAACCCAAAACTGACCCTGAACCTTAAAAATACCCCTTTACCCAAAAACTGAAAACTGACCCTGAACCCTAAAAATACCCCTTTACCCAAAAACTGAAAACTGACCCTGAACCCTAAAAATACCCCTTTACCCAAGAACTGAAAACTGACCCTTATCCCTAAAAATACCCCTTTACCCAAAAACTGAAAACTGACCCTGAACCCTAAAAATACCCCTTTACCCAAAAACTGAAAACTGACCATGAACCCTAAAAATACCCCTTTACCCAAGAACTGAAAACTGACCCTGAACCCTAAACATACCCCTTTACCCAAAAACTGAAAACTGACCCTGAACCCTAAAAATACCCCTTTACCCAAAAACTGAAAACTGACCCAGAACCCTAAAAATACCCCTTTACCCAAGAACTGAAAACTGACCCTGAACCCTAAAAATACCCCTTTACCCAAAAACTGAAAACTGACCCTGAACCCTAAAAATACTCCTTTACCCAAAATTAATTAATATTATTTAATTACCAATTAATTATTAATTAACAATAACAATAAAGTAAATATATTAGCACATTAGCTGTAATTAATTTAATTTAATAATTCATATTATTTTTCCCAATTAATTAATTAAGAATAACAAAAAAATATATATAAAAAAAATTACTATAATTAATGTAATTAACTAATTTATATTAATTAATTACCAACTAATTAATAATTAAAAATATGTACAAAATTATATTAATTAATTAACGAATTAATATAAATTAATTACCATTTAATTATTAATTAAAATATGTACAAACATATATTATTAATTAATTATTATTAAATTACTTCCCACCCTATTCCCCTATAAACCCATAACCCGCTACAGAACATATTTATCAATTAATCAATTAATTAAAATTAATTAAAAATTAATTCTCAATTAATTAATTAATAATTCCTACTAATTAATAATTAATTTAACATCATTAAATTACTTCCCACCCTATTCCCCTATAAACCCACAACCCGCTACAGTAGTAAAAGACAATATTTAATTAAATTACATTAAAAATAAATAATAAAACATAATAAATACAATATAATATACACTAAATTTATTTAAAAATTTATATTAGTAACATCGAAGTTATTTATTTCGATATTATTGACATCGATATTTAAAACTTCGATATTACTGATATCATACTAATATCGATATTAAGACTGTCGATATTACTTACCTTCGATATTTTGTCCCATCGATATTTAAACTTCGATATTATTGTATATCGATATTTAAAACTCGATATTTTGTCTGTGTACCGGATAAAATAATCAGGATTAATACAATAAATAGTTAAAAAGAGAATTACATTGAAATGGAAAGACTTTTAGAACGAATCACCCATGCCCATTTTAAAAACTTTGAAACACCGCAGACAATGGAGGGGGATGTAGTTTGTATTTGGTGTCAAGGCCTCCTCTAGTGAATATGTGCTTTACAAACATACATGGTGTATTTCTCCCTCTCTCCCTTCATTTCTTCCTTTCACTTTCTTTTCTTGTTTCCTCATTCTTTTATCCATTACTTACTTATTTCCTTACTCCAGTGCTCCTCTTCCTGCCTGCATTTGTTACTGCCTTCTTTAATGTATTCCTTCCTTCATTCTTTTCTTTCTTTTAAACAGCGCAGTGCAAGCACATTTTTTGTTTGCAAAGCTGCCTCAATTCCTCGAATGGCCTTTCTCTCATTTGAGTTCACTTTTAAGTTTTTGTCACTTTTAAGTTTTTGTCATAGGCTTCTAATATGTTATATTAGGTCATATTGATTTGTATAGCGCACTAATTATCCAGGAGGGTACCCAGGGATTTGGGCAGGTGTGTAGGTGTGAGGTGCCTGAGTTGCTTTTCTGAAGAGTCAACCCTTCATCTTCTTGCGGAACTCAATAAGGGAGGAGGTGACTCTGATGTGTTTAGGCTTGTGTTTGTGGGTGGAACTAATAAAGAGAAATGGGTGGGGGTCACTGGAGGGAGTGGGCAGAGCTGGAGAAGTGGGTGTGGCCTTGTTAAAGACTGTGAGCACCTGCACCTCATATTTTACAAATTAAGCACTGGAGGCCTTATTAGTGACATGACTTTTCCACCTGCCCCTGCCTTACAATTGCTTCCAAATAAGGCTTCCGGTGGGTTGATTTAGGAAAATGGAACACAAACTTGACTTTTGCAGTCCTCAAATGTGAATGAAATCCCGTGATTATGCAGATGAACAATAGCAAAACCATATATCTGTAAATGTATAGACTGCGTCTCCAATTTCAAATGAAAGTAAATACATATTTTGGTGAAAAGAAAATACTTGTTTTGGTAGGTGCAGCACGGACGAGAGCACATGTGCATTTGAAGACGGGTCCTTATTGTCCTACAGCCTGGCTTGAAAAGTCTGTAGTCAACCAATAATTCGACAAAAGAATATTATGGAATGGAACACACAGTAGAACAACAACAGCCCCTGATAACGAGCTCTTACTTGTTAGATAATAAAACACTACACTATAAAACTAAAACAATCCCTGCACACACAAGTTAAAGTACAGCATGACAGAGAAAGAGCAGCACACAGCAGCCGTTAACCAAACCACGACAGATGCTCTGGTAAAGACTCACTTCCAAGAGGGCAATGAACTTTCAGGTGAGGTTTTGTTTTCCTGCATGCAGGGAACGAGGAAGCCAAGCTCGCCTGCTCGTGCCAGTTAGGGGATATCTAGGCAATCTCTACCCGAAAGCAAGCCCAGCCCTCGTGGACATTCCAGTTAACCAGTAAGAAAGGGTTCGTAGTGGCACCAACTGCCGCAGATGGGTATTCGGTGGTAACTAAACTACATTGACGAGAATTCCAGAAACTTCCAGTAACACTTTGGAAATTAATATTGGTGTCTTATGCAGCCTATTGGTTTGCGTTGGTGTTTTACTAGCCAGAAAAGATTCCCTTGTTTTTGGAATGGACAAAACAATTCTATGGTCCACAAATCACACGTGTGACATCAGGACTAAGCAGAAATCCTTCGGGTGGAGTACGTGCTATCTACCTCAGCAGCAAGCGCCCTTCATTCATCCATGTTCTATGATTCCGGTGGAAACAAACACAGCAGGTTTTAGTGCAGACTGATACAAAAAAAATATATTAAGCAAGTAGTTATTTTGTGTGCTTTGGTGCTCCTTGATACCATGTGTTCCTGTTCAGTACATTAGCATGCAGCTGCATCCCTTATGCAAAATTCGTAACTTGAAAACAAGAAGCTATGATAGTGTAGCAAGATACCATGGGCCCTAGTACAAGCCAGGGAAATGGACACTATGGCTGCCATTTGGGTAGTAAATAAAGCTTTATCAGGATGTAATGGGGCCCTCGGGTTCTGTGCCCCGGTGTCACTGCGCCTGCTGCACCAACGTGTGTCAACACCCCTGATGGTGGGTGGAATGTTTGCTCAAAGTCTCGGTCCCTGGCAATCGCTGGGGGCCACATTCCTTCCCATCATGTTTTTTTATCCACTGAGCCACTCGATACAGACACTTAGGGGCAGATTTACAAAACCCTTGCTCCACTTTTGCGTCATTTTTAACATGGGGAAAGTGACGCAAAAGTGGCGCAAGGGTGTTGTAAATAAGCCCCTTAGAGTCAAATCAGTCCTGGTTCTGCTCCATTAGTTACAACCCAGCCAAACTGCAGGGCCAGGTATCCATTTTGAACGGGAACGCAAGTAACCCGGATGCAACTTACAGTACTTGTGTTTTTTACGGCCTGGTCCTGAATTAGGTCAAAGGAAACTGCCACCTGACCTTACACAAAATGGCAACCTTCTTAATTCTCCGGCAAAAGATTAGCCCCTCTATCGCGTGCTTACGGATCTGTCCAATTGACGCCTTATCAGGAGCATCTTACGTAAACAGCCACGCCAGGCCAGCCACCGCCATGCTCCAATGAATGCCAAGGGTTGTTTTAATGCCTCGTAGCCTTTTGGTGTCAGAGCGCCGGAGAAGCCAGAGACGAGGAATAGGGCTGAGGGAATTGGGAAGCCCAGGTGACGCCGCAAGAGATAGTGGACAGTTCAAAGGAAGTCTGCAAGAGGTCAGACCCGAGAGGCCACCAGGGAAACAAGCAAGGCCGTAGGAAAAGGTCAGCGCGGGGTCAAGCGGTGTCCAGAGATAGATACACAGCACATACATAAATAACCGTGTATGCGGGGAAAGTATAAACAAGGGCAAACTCTGCACAGGGAGTCAAAGGAGGGGAACGGCCGGCACCAACGCCACGCGAGTGGCACGCAGAGAAAGGCAAGAGCCTCAACTGGAATAAAGATAAATATGTAATAAACCACCTTGCTGTTCGAAAACGATATTGGCTTCTGACTGCATATGTTTTTGTTTTGTTATTATTGCAGTGGCTGGACCTTGCGCCACTCAATACTAACATCATTGTCCATCAGTCATACAAGGTACTCCGAAGTGCTGTGTAGAGCTGCATAAAATTACAAAATGAGTAAATACTTGCACATGGCTCTTGTGAATACCACTAGCAGCAGTGACATAGCAAAGGGGCCATGGGCCCTAATGCGAGCAAGAGAAATGGCCCCCTACATCCTCTGGTTAAGTAGTAAAAACATTTATAAATGGGTGCAGTGGGCTCTCTCACCCCTGGGCGCAGGTGCCACTGCACCTGCTGCACCATTGTTGACTACCCTGCTAAATGGGAGGCCATACTGAACCCAGAATTTCACATATTTACTGGCTTAAATTAAATTAAAGAAGCAGTCAGAGCCCCATAAGAGTAAACATTACTGTAGGAGGAAGCCAGTAAGGCAGGGGAGCCTTATTGCGATGTCAGGCAGACAGACACCATTGCAGGAAAGGAACCCTCCAACCTTAGGTCGGCGGTTCCGACATCCCAATTTTTTAATGAAATCTTGTGCAGCGGGCGGAAAAGGCCAGGAGCACCAGCTTCCATTGAACAATTGATGTTTTCAAAAATTCCTGTACTGTGTGGCAGGCACCCACAAGGCCTGCCACACGGTGCCCCCAGGTCCAAATGCAGAGGGCCAGGAGGGAAGGGGGCCCTGCTAGGGGCCCCCAATGTCACCTTCCGACAGCCTTTTCATGTCGAAAAGGCTGACATGGAATGGCTGTCAGAAACTGCCATCATAATCCCGACGGCGGAGCTGCCGTCATTAATGGATTATGAACTGTTCCTAAAAGTCCCTCCAACTTCTGCCTCAGACTGCATGCACTGTAACGCATTGGTTGGACCATAGCAGTAGATGGAGTAGCACACATAGAAAAAGGAAAAAATAAGGAAAAATGAAAACATTTATCCTCGTGGCTCCTCCCTATGCCTCTCTTGGGGAGGCATAGCATTCTCACGCATTCCCAGGTTTTCGAAAGGTTGTAAATCTGGGAATGCGGCAGAAGCCATGGGTGTTACGTGGGAACACCCACACCAACACTCATGGCACGCACTTTCACACAAAGTGCTGCGTGAAAATTGGACGTATTTACAAGGACAAGAGAAGCCAAACAGGTTGGCTTTACGTGTCCTTATAAATATGGGTCAGCAAAATCTAAATAAATCCCATCATTTTTATGTCTAGCCTTAGCCAATACTTTCTGATTTACTAAAATTATATGATTAGTATTCTTTTTGGGGCTTTCAGCCAGCTCCATTAATCCATTGGTCTGCTATTGGATCATTCACATTTTTTCAAATATTGTCGAAATTTACTCACGGTCTTTAAATTGCGTTCTAGGTCATCGTGTTTAGTTAGAGACCCTCGGCGCAATGTGTTAAAACCGCGGATTACATCCAATTATTTAAGTAAAGGTTCTCAGCTGTACGATTTGCTTTTTCAGGCCAGGCAGTTGATCTGACAGCTAGGGGTGAATCAGCGCCTATTCACTCCAGGCTGTCGGAGCGACTAAACATGACAACCTAGAATGCAATTTAATGACTGTGACTAAATTCAGACACTAGGATTAGCTTGGCTAACTAAATACAATACACAAGTATCAAACTGTCTGTGCCGCTTTTCTATTACGGGTGCACTCTACTCACATAAGATATCCACACCACCTTCAACTCGATTCACATAGATGGTTGCTCTGGCCCTTCTCAGGTAAAGATACTAGGGGGCCGATTCTGATCCTGGATTTTTATTTTCCATACAAATCGGATCCGTATTTTTTTCCATACAAATTGTACAAGTCCCTTCCAACCCGTGTAGTACGATTCATACGGGAAAAATAAATACAGATCGGCCCGATCCTTACAAATCGGATCGGGAAAAGCTGTACGACACAGACTTGTAAAAAAGACCATACAATTTGTAAAAAGGCTGTCCAACCCGTCAAGTACGATTCGTACCGGGTTGTCAGCATACGATTTGTATGGAAAATGGAATGTGTTCGGGCAATGACTCATACCGGGCAACGAAGCGAACCCCTATACGCCTCATACCCTGGTATGACTCGTTCTGGGGTACGACTCATACCGGGGTACGGGTCGTATAGGGGTATGAGGCGTACAGGGGTCCCCCCACATGCGAGGCGTGTGTATGGTGTGTACCCCAACATCGCGCATGTACGCACCGTACATACGCGATTTTGGGGTACGGTGCATACACAGGCGATTTCGGGGTACGGTGCGTATATATATGCGATTTTGATGTACGGTCCTTGTACAGTGCGTACATGACCAGTACCCCTTCATAGCGTATATACGCACCATACCCCACTTTCCGTGTCATCTGTACGCACCGTACATATGCACCGTACCCCTGTATTCATGGAGTGTATGACACATACATGGGGGGGTCTGTCTCGTATTGTTTTCGGGGCGTACAAGGTTTTCCCGGCACTTTTTGGCTCCTGTAAAAAAAGAGCCGTACGGAGTGCCGTTTGCACGAATCGTACTTGACGGGTTGTAAACTGCTGCCGGGAATACATGGGGACGTCGCGTACAGAGCAATCCGAATCGGAATCGCTTGTATATACGAGTTGTATGGTCTTTTTTACAATTTGTACGGAGTGCGTCTATTTGTACGGATCGTACTTCCAAGGTTGTAGGGGAATCCTTACAAGTATGAGTTGTATGGGGAAAACGCTCCATACCACGATTTGTACAGCGTTTTTCCTGGATCGGAATCGGCCCCATAGTGCTCACTTACCTGTCCTGATGATGATCTCGACTGAATGAGATCGAAATGCTGTCGACCCACTTAACTCCTTATTTCATTACAAACAATTATCAAAAGGAGTTTAGTGTTATGTTGTTTTTTAAAAAAAGATGCATGTTTTAATGTTTTTCACTCAATAGAGCACTTTTACTTCACTTTCCTGTGAGCAATGGATCGTGATAATTATCATAAAAAAGAGACAAAAAAACAAAAAATGTGATAATATGCTGCAATCAATAAAGCAATTGCAACAAAATCATTATATGTTGTCCTGCATCATACTTGCCTTTCTAATTGAATTGTTGCATTCGGGTCCTGAATGTAAATTTTACAGAATAAAATAAACCCTCATTTTTCAGATACGTATATGGGGCTAACTAGCCTCAAGAACCACTGTTTTTGCTAATATTACAAAACCTAAAAAGACAGGAAATCTATGAATGTATATATGTAGCTATATTACCCAGTGGCAGTAGTCACTGGCTAATCATAGTTAGGTCAGTGTTTCTATAGGAAATGTGTGTTTGTATTGTTAATAACTTCGACACCGTTTGACGAAACATTCCAAAAAAGTGCTCTTTTTTGTCTAGTTTGTGTATGGAAAGTTTTGGGGTGATCTGTCAAGCGGGCGCGAGAAAAAGGAGGAGTCCCAAACACACAAAATTCTCACGCATTTCCCATAGACTTTTTAAAGAAGCACCACCGCAAAAACGTCTGAACTAAATTATACTAAACTAGCAGCCCGTCCCGACGTTGTCCGGGTATGAATTGCTGCCGGCCAGTAGTATATTGTTTTGTAGGATTTCGTTTTGGTAGCATTTCTTATCTGTGACAGGCCTGTGAAACGCTCCGATTCACAGTGCACTGCTGATGCACTTAAGAGTGCGCGTTCAGTAGTGTGTGAACTCGAGTTTCCCTACTTTATTTTTCCTTGCAATATTATGTAGCGCGAACTCGACAACATGGCATAAGCCCAATTTACATTACAGAAAAACACATTCATTTGTGGTAGGCACGGGGAGACAAAGCGATTTGCCTGGAATCACAGGATGTTGAGCTGATGCCGAGATTCGAACGTAGCTCCCCAGCTCTAAAGTTCGCAATTCTAGAACTTGTGGCGGGAGGTGTGTCTAAAAGTGTATGTCAGTGCTGGCCATCAATGAGAGAGACCTGTGCATTTTTCAAATGGGTGGTGAAAAAATATGAGTATGTTGCTGGAGATGTGGGCTGCCGTGCCACCAATGTACTTACCGGGGGAGGGTAAACACCCATTATTCTGCAACTTTCTTTTCGCATACCATTACTCTGCATACTTTCATTACGAAAGCACAATGACTCTGCAATGGCATTATAACGCATGGCATTACATTTTATATGCTTTTACCACGCATACATTTACAACGAAATTCGCTGTAAATGCATGAATGGTAAAAGCATGTTTTTTTTTAATGTTTGGATAAGGTAAGTATGGGTATAGGGGTATATGTTTTGGTGTACTGAGGTATATGTTTTGGGGTGTTTGGGTATTTAAGGGTTCAGATATAGTTTTGGGTTATGGGGTACAGGGGTAGTTTTAGGGTTCAGGGCTAGGTTTGGGTTTTGGGGTACAGGGGTATTTTAGGGTTCAGGGGTAGGTTTGGGTTTTGGGGTACAGGGTTATTTTTAGGGTTCAGGGCTAGGTTTGGGTTTTGGGGTACAGGGGTATTTTAAGGGTTCAGGGGTAGGTTTGGGTTTTGGGGTACAGGGGTATTTTAAAGGTTCAGGGCTAGGTTTGGGGTACAGGGGTATTTTAGGGCTCAGGGAGGTTTGGGTTTTAGGGTACAGGGGTATTTTTAGGGTTCAGGGCTAGGTTTAGGTTTTGGGGTATAGAGGTATTTTTAGGGTTCAGGGGTAGGTTTGGGTTTTGAGGTACAGGGGTACAGGGGTATTTATAGCGTTCAGGGCTAGGTTTGGGTTTTGGGGTACAGGGGTATTTTTAGGGTTTAGGGATAGGTTTGGGTTTTGGGGTACAGGGTATATTTATAGGGTTAACATGGGTTAGTGTTTAAGGGTGTTGGGGTATTTTAAGGAGTAAGGGTGGGTTATGATTATGGGGTGCAGGGGTATTTAAAGGGAGCAGGGTGGGATTCGTGTTTAGGGTGTAAAGGGTAATAAAATAAAATAATAAATAAAAATAATATAAATAATGCAATTTAAAAGAATAAATGTTTTAATTAAATAAAAAAAATGTGTGTATATATATATATATATATATATAAATAGACATATATACAAACATATATTTGATGTTTTAATAATGTACTTTTACAATGTATATGACTTTACCACACATGCATTTGCGTTATAATGGCATGCGTGATAAAGTCATATGCGTTGTAAAAGTTTTAGAAATGATGTCTTTGCGGAGTAATAGTCCCGCGTTATAAAAATTGCGGAGTGATGGTATGCGGGATGTTGGTTTGCGGAATATCATCACATATTCCCGGGGGAGGTTTAGTCCCTTTCTTGCTATTTCCGTGGAGGCGGGCCTTGTGTCCGGATGTGCGTGGCGCGAGGCCTGTGCTCAACAGAAGTGGAAAATCTCCAGTGTGCGCTTCAGGCGTTACCGGAAGTTAAGGCGAGATTACATTTCCTGCACAATGGCCCCTGTTTGCGCTCCTTCCGGCCCTTGGGAATAGCGCCATGCCTAACCTCCATACAGTAAAGCAGGTGCACGTCACTGGGAGCACGGGGCAAGCACACCCGAGCTGGAATGTACAGAACCTGGGAAGAAAAAACAATGAACTATTGGGCACAACGCTCGCTTTTTTTTCTGTAATCCTACGCCCCACACACGCCCACGCCCCCCAGCACACGCCCACAGCACATGATATGAGACATGGCATGAAGGGCGGAACGTACCACACGCCCCCAGCGTTTGTCACACCCCCAGCACACGCCCACAGCAGAATGCAGACAGGCCCACAAGGGACTACTTTGCTGGCACGGTTCTTTTACCTTTTAAATGTATATGGTGGGCATCTGCATGGTCTATGTCCTTCTGTTGCAACTGCCTTTTCCAACGCTGTATTGGGTGTTGTGATTGGTGCTGTGGTTCCTGAGATTACCCGCCTCAAAGGTTTGGGCTCTCTCTTTATTATATTAGTATAGATGTGTCAGGAAGCTAGATCTTGATCCACAGATTGTGCTTTTTATGATTGGGTGTAAATCTGTTCAACGTTTTAAAAAAAATAAGCTTAAAAATAGTTGTATCTGCAATATTGGGTCTGAGTCCCTCACACCCACTTTTTACAAATAGAGTTTTGATTGGCCCAGTTAACTTTTTTTTGCCTTGGGCCAGACTCCTGCAAGAGCGAACGTTCTGATTGACTGCCAGCAACATGAGAAACATGTTTCTGCCACCCATTACAGAACATGTGGACTTGTCCTGAAGTTGTCTTAAAAAAAGTCCTGTTGGGCCAAAATGTAAACATGAAACAGACATTTTTGCTGGGATCCTGCGGGATTGCGGTAAAAAAAAAATGGCGGCCCTGAGGCTGCATGTTTTGATTAAGGGTAAGCGCACATAGCACCCCTACCCGACCTATTATAGGCCACGCGACCCCATCCCTCGTGGATGCATTCCATGAGGGTAGGGCACGCATACGGTCCCCCTCCCCCAGCTATTATCGGCCTTGGGGAGCCCATCCCTAGGGTGAAATGTTCAAAAAAGGGGTAGGGAGCCACTCTGCCCCCTCCCCTAACCTTTAAATGCCCACGGGTCTCCTTCCCAGAGGGCCACATTCTTTAGTTAAGCGGAGGGTCCATACAGTTCTCCCCCGAGCCATTTTAGGCCCTTGGGAGCCCACCTCCTGGACCCAAAATTTGTATTAGAGGGGAAGTGGCCGGGCAGCCCTTCTCTCTGAGCCTTCAAAGACCCCGGGGACCCCATCCCCTGGGGACAATTACTTTAAAAAATGAAGAAGGGGAAACGTAGCCACCCCCTCCCCAAGTCTTAAATGCCTCACTTACTGTGTCACGATGAGCACACCCCTGGGACACAGTCGTTTCCCTGTCCGCACTTGCGGGGGCATGGAAATGTTTTCTCCCATCTGGCAGGAGCATTTTTAAATCTCCAACCAAACGGGAGCAAATACAAAAGGCCTGATTCAAAAAGGTACACTTACTGTTTTGTGTAAGTTTACGATTGTTTGTTATTCGCAAACAGATTTACGAGTAGTATCTTTACGAGTGCGGAGTCTCTGCACATAAAAAGATAGGTCTTTTTATGTGCGGAGACTCTGCACTCGTAAATATACTACTGGTAAATTCATTTGTGAATAGTAAGCAATCATAAACTTACACGAAAGTGTAAGTTTACCTTGGTGAATGAGGCCCACAGTCTGCTCCTAGCCGGCGGGAGATGTAAAAACGCTCCCGCTTGCTGGGAGCAGACTTGTGTTCTATTTTTCTGCCCGCACTGATGCAGGCAGGGAAACTGAACTGATGTTGCTCCAGCCTAGAGGGAGCTAGCATAGATAGCTGCTCCCTCCAGGTGGGAGCCATGCGGGGAGCCGGCCCCTGGGCGTGGGGGCCCTGGCATTCACCCCACAGTCCCAAAAATGTTGGTCAGTGGGTGCCCAGGGTGGCATCGGGACACCCACCTATAATTGATGCGGGCCCGAAGGATGGTCAATATATGTTTAGGTAGGGGGGCCACACAGCCCACTCCTCTTTTATTTACATTTAAGCCCTGGAAGAGGGGGTCCCTGGTGCCTAATTAGGCTCAGGGAGGGGGGGCTGTGTGCCCCTCCCTTTGTTAATTACTCAGCCCTGGGGGATGGAGTTCCTGTGGCCTAATAAGACTCAGGAAGGGGGGGGGGTCGAGTGGTCCGCCCCTTTAAAATAAAATATGACCCTGGGGGATGGGGTCCTGGGGGCCTAGTAAGGCTCAGATGATGGGCTTTTTTATTATATTTTGTCCGGAAGGATTGAGTCCCAGGGGTCTATTAAGGCATACCCCCTTACAATTTGGGGATGGGAATAGGGTCCCCAGGGCCAAAGAAAGCTCGGGGGGGGGCACATTCCCCCACCTGTTTCATTGTATTTGGCCCTGGGGGATGGGATCATGGGGTCATAAATGGCTCAAAGAGGGGCTCTGTGTGCCCCCTCTCCTTTATAATAACATGCAGCACAGGGGATGGTGTTACGGGCCTAATAAGTCTCAGGGACTTTTTGTACTGAATTTGGTCCCATTGGATGGGGTCCCCATGGATCAAGAAGGCTCGGGAGTGTGGCTGCATGCCCCCTCCACTGTTTCATTATAGTTGGCCCTGAGTGATGGCTTCCCTGGGGCCAAAATAGGCTTGGGGATATGGGTCGAATAACCCTCCTCCCCATTTTTTATTTATTTGGCCCCAGTGAATTGGGTTCTCAGGGTTTATTATGGCACATAGAGTTTGGCTGCATGCCTCCTCCCCTTAGAATTTGGCCCCAGATAAGGGGTCCCCGGGCCCAAGAAGGCTCGGAGAGGGGCGCCAAACATTAAGAAAAGAAAATTGGGGAAAGAATAATGAGAATCCGGAGCCGCTCATTTATTATTGATGGCTCCTGGGAGGGAGCTCCCATAATGCCCTTCATTGGCTTTTTTACATATATGTTCCTGCATGGTGATACCCCGGTGTGGTGATGGGCACCAGCAGCATATTTTGTAAGTGTTGTGGGGGGCTGCAAGAAGTGCAGCAGTCCCAAGAAATACTTAAAAAACGTAACCCTATCTTTTCTGGGGTCTGTAGAACATGTCCCCAGGAAAATGTGAACTTATTTTTAAGTATTTCCACAGCTGGATTTAGCTCTTCATCTTGGGGATGCTGAGATCCCTTGTAGCTGGTCTTATGACTGCATTATGTGGCTTAAGCATTGCAAAAGAAAGACTATAAAACCCATTTAAAGTAGATTTGATTACAAATTCTTACTTTAAATGTTTGACACGTTTCAATGATTCCTTGACAAAAAAATAAGCTTGCCTCACCTGTTACACTTAATTGAAGAAATTATAACTCAAGGGCTTGCCCTGCCCTGCTTATGACCTCACATATTACATTACTTGTGTTCTATGTTGTCATTGATAACATTACTGCAACATCTGAAATGACATCATTGATGACAACACTGTGCATGGCGAGGGCACAAGTTACAGTTACAGAAATACTGCTTTGGATATTTAGTTCTCTCCAGAGCATAAGAGCAGCCAAACAAATAGACCTGGACCCTCAAGGACACAAAGTGAACAATCAAGTGAAATGTGTTGTGCCACCTTGGCAGTTCGGGCTGGACTGTTCCCATGAGGCACAGGGTCAAGGCTGATTTGCATATGGCCATGTCTGAACTGGGGTGGTGTGGAGTGCAAAAAAACGATGGATTTAGGGCCAGATCTCTGTCCTGGGGTGAATGTATGACATTGATCTGCATTCTGTCCATCAATTGTTGTTTTTGAACTTGCCATCAGTGCCAAGTCATTGGAGAGAACAATTTCCAGCACCTACTACAGATGTTAGCACTCTCAGAGAGTGCATGGAGGAATGCCCCCTTTGATTCTTTGGACCACTGAAGTCCAGCACGCATATAGAGCCATAACGGTTGAATACTCGATTTCTGCTAGCCAAACACTTGTCCTCAACCAGTGCAAAGGTGATCATCCCAGTTATATGTTTGGAAGATGTAGAATACTGGAGATAGTAAAGCCGGATAATGGTCCACCAATCCAGAGCCCCGATTTTGCTATGTGTGCAACATATCTAAACTTAATGCACAGAAAAAATCACACAATGTTGAACACAAGCGAAGGGAATTGCTGAACGCTTCACGTCATCCATATAGAAGGCGCTTCAATAAGCTGACCTGAATCATGTTTTTGTTTAACAGACAATCAGTGCCATACTTATAGCCTGCTGGAGCACTGCACACAGCACCATGGGTCAATGTTCAGCAACACCTATGCCCAGAGGAGAGATTTGCACAAGGATACCATGCTAGAATCCTCATCCAATTTAGAAGACAACCAAAGATGAAGCTGCATGCAGAAAAGGCTAACAAGCCAAGGAGAGGATGAAGCAATATGCTGATTTGCAAAGACAAGCACACAATCATGGCTTCAAAGATGGTGAATAGGTAGTAGTGAATTAAAAGTTGACCAAGATGACAGATACTTATTACACCAGCAAACTGCTACACACAGTAGTGTAAAAGGGAACAATCATAACCGGCATGTGAGGAAATAAAAAATAACCAAAAAAACCTCCTCCTGCAAGAGGAACCATCCATCACAAAGTTTTACAATATAACATAGCAGTAGTGGTGGTTTCGACAGTCACACATCGAGTTCTACAGGACGCGCAATTGTAAGCACATGTTCTAATTTCACTGCACTCGCTGCTAATTTTGACAATCTTTTTACAGTTCGTTTTTAAAATTGCCCAAGTCTTGTTTTTAAATAGATCTATGTAATTTGGTTTTTAAGATATATGCTGGCACTTAATTTTGAGGATTAGTCTGCCCTTCCCCGGTCCACTGCGGGAGCATCCCATTTGTTGTGGAGGGAGGAGGCAACTTCCGGTTGCAGGGGCGATTGGCGTTTAAGCGGCCCAGCCTTCCCCCATAAAAGCCGGATGATAGACAGGACGCGCAGCGGACGCGCGATTGTAAGCACGTATTCTAATTTCACTGCACTCCCTGCTAATTTTGCCAATCTTTGCACAGTTTGTTTTTTGAAATTGCCCAAGTCTTGTTTTTAAATATATCTATGTAATTTTGTTTTTAAGATATATGCTGGCACATACTTTTGAGGATTAGTCTGTCCTTCCCCGGTCCACCACAGGAGCATCCTGTTTGTTGTGGAGGGAGGAGGCAACTTCCGGTTGCAGGGGCGGTTGGCGTTTGAGCAGCCCAGCCTTCCCCCATAAAAAGCGGATGATAGACAGGACGCGCAGTGGGCGCGCCGGCGGCGCACCAAAGGCAAACCCGTCTGCGCCCGTCCGCGCCAGTCCGGGGCCAGAAACCCTGGAGGTTTGTCGCCACAGCATATAATTAGATATTCAAGTGAGGACCTACTTAGACTGAACAAACATGTTGGCCGTGATGTGTGGGGCCGCCGCGCCCAGAGTCTAATTTGGCAGTCCCCTAGAGTCCCGGGGGCTGAATCCAGCACCTTTCATGTAGTGCACCGCTGGAGAGCGCCTACCTGCTCCATTAGACGCAGGATCGTCCCTGGCGCGTCCTCGGAAGGCTCTCGTACCCGTGAGGCAAAACGGCGGCTGCCGGGTGGCCTTGATCACCGGATCCTTTGGTGTCAGCGGAGGATGCCACCTGTAGACCTTGGCCTCCCATTTTATATCAGCACTAGAGGTGAGCCGGGCCCCACTGCGACGAATGGGTGCACCCTCGCTACTCTCCTCAGAGAGTGCTCCAGTCTGCTCTGCCCCACTGCTCACTTGCCTGACCCCAAAATGGCGGCGCCTTAGGGACCTCGGCGCCAACGACTCCCCGGACGGACTTACAAGCCCACAATCGGCTGCTGCCAAAGCATCGCCTGAAGAGCCTGCCCTTCTCCTGTGCCCATCCAGCCTCGCGGTTGCTCCGGCTCCTCCATATGGCTCCAGATGATGTGGGATGGCTTTGAGGCATGTTCTCCCCTCCTCCCGGGACAGCGAGACGTCTTTGCTGATGTGCCCCCACTGGCTGCCTGCCGCCCCCCTGCCTCCCCATTCAGGCTGCCTCGCCTCTTCATCGACTTTGGGGACCCCAGTGAACTTCTCCCAGGTATGGGGGGTGGGAGCCACGACCGGCTGATGGTCTTCGGCGTTTATCCAGTGGACCCGAGCCCACATGCCTCCTCTCCCTTCCTGACTTGAATTTTCTTTAACTATGTACCCCCCGGACTTCTCCTGGCACTTTGGGTCATACTCAGTGGGTTAGTCTCATGGACTTCTTTACTTTTTTCTTTTATCCTGACCGCCATTTTGCTGCTGCTCTCGGCCGCTTTTTTCTCTTGACCCCGACCCGCCATCTTGTCCGTTCCCTCAGCCTTTACCCTTTTCCCTTGTTTCCCCCTTGACGATCCTCAAATGTTTCTGATTTGCCTTTTCTCCATACCTTTTTATCCCTCCCACCCTCCCTACTCCCACCCAAATCTACTATTTGTATATATATATATATATATATATATATATATATATATATATATATATATATATATATATATATATATATATATATAACTCTAATCACTAGTATATGCAGTAGACCATTGTACTCTCTACCATTCCTATGTAACGCTTAGACTTTATCCATTTGTATCGCTTCCTTGGGTGACTTTACTACTTGTACATTTGCAAATTTCATTTTTTTCTGTTCGTATCTCTTTCTTGTGTGACTTTACAACTTGTACATTTGCAAAAAATGTTCTGTTTGTATCTTTTATGTAACGCATGTAATCCTAAGTCCTTATGTATCACAACTGGTTCTTATGTAAAGCGCTCTGACACCTTTGGATAAAGTTTGCGTTATATAAAATAAATAAATAAATAAATAAATAAATGTAAAAACAGTGTGAATCCTGAGGGTAAGGCACTGGAATGTCCTCGCTGTAAGAATAGTTTAGCAGGTTGCAACAACATAAAAAAACAAGAGAGGAAATTGTGCTTCATGCTATTAAACTGTCGGTCAATGGGCAAACACAAATTTGAGATCTGTGACATCTTAAAAGATAAAAAAGCCAGACACAATTTTTCTGACAGAGACTTGGTTTAATGAGAGCTCTGATCCGGACATTGTGGATGCCCTCCCGGAGGGCTATGAGACCTTGAGGCAAGATAGGGAGCAAAGAGGGGGAGGAATTGCAATTATTCATAAGTCTTCCTCGAAGTGTAATATAAGAGAAGCGAGTATAGAACACTGTGAAGCACTCCTTTTTAAACTATCAATGACGGATGACATGACCTTAGCGGGCTTTCTAATATACCGTCCACTTGGCCCAGCTGCCCAATTCATAGCTAGCCTAGGAGAAAGAAGTATTCAACCTGCCTTAGCCATAAATATTTCTATATACTAGGAGATTTGAACTTGCATTTTGACAACAATGAGAACAAAGAAGTTCAATCCCTATGTAGTGATCTGAGGGCACTGAACCTGAGCCAACAGGTGAAATCAGCAACGCACCAAAAAGGACATATTCTTGACCCTATTTTTACTAATCAAAAGGAAATAGAGGTTGAAGCACCTTGGCCTATTCCTTGGACTGACCACTATTTATTTCCATTCTCAATATATGTGAGTAATCCAAGGTTAGAAGTACTGGGGGTAAAGACTACCAATAGGAAATGGACTGGCTTTAATCCCAGTTCTTTCTCATTGGCACTGGCAAAAAATAAACCAATGCGCAAATCAGATATTAATATGGCCCATGACCAATATGAGAAATGGGTAACAGGTGCTCTAAATGAGATAGCCCCATGGACTACGAGGAGCCGTAAGAGACAGATGGCATCTTCTCCTTGGTATAACGAAACTCTGGCTAAAGCTAAGAAAGACTGCAAGAAATTGGAGTGGATTTGGCGCAGAAATTTCTGTGATAAGGCCAAAGAGCAATATTAAAGTGAAAGTAAAAGATACCATACATTAATTAGGAGAACTAGGTGCGAGTTCTATACAGAGAAAATAGAAAAAGCGAGGAATTCATCAAAAGAAATGTTCACTATACTAAAGTCGCTTAAAACACATGACAGTCGAAAAGAAGAAGAAACCCCCTCAATAGAAAACTGCAATAAGATCGCCAAATTCTTTGCTGAGAAGGTGGCTAAGATATATAATGCTTTCCCAATAAAAATCTATCTGCCAGGGGGAAAGCTCAGAAATCAAGAAGGAGAGAACGTGTACTGGGGAAAGGTTTAGTGAATTTAAAATGCCCGAACTAGAGGAACTAAAAATAATTGCCAAAGGAATTAAATCTGGCTCCCCCCGAGATCCGGCCCGCCCAGAACAATTCTTGATTGGGGTAGATCACATTATGCCTTACATTAATGAGCTTATTATCATCTCCTTCCAGAAGAGAGAAGTCCCCAGCAGGTGGAAACAAGCAACAGTACGCCCAATGAAAAAAAAAAGTCAACAGATTCAGCAGTCTTAGAAAACTTGCATCCAATCTCGCTGCTACCATTTGTTGCTAAGATTGCGGAAAAAATAGCTAATAAACAGCTAACTAATCATATCAAGGTAAATGACCTATTACATCCCTCTCAGTCTGGCTTCAGAACAGCACACTCGACAGAATCTGCTCTGCTCCTGGCTACTGACACAATGAGACGCTGTGCGGACGAGGGGCAGACGACAGCTATGATTCTACTGCATCTAAGTGCGGCGTTCGATACCGTCTCACCTGGGCTGCTTCTGCAGAGACTAGAGGAATGTGGTTTAGAGGGTACCGTACTACAATGGATGACATACTTCCTATCGATACGAAGCTTCCAAGTGTTACAGCAGTCACAACTTTCTAAGAGTATCATGTTGCCGCAGGGAGTCCCTCAAGGGTCAATTTTGAGTCCCACACTATTCAACCTATAAGTGGGACCACTGGCAGAACTAGTGGAAAAACATCAAGTTACCATTGTATCATACGCTGATGATACTCAGTTAATTGTGACAGTATCTTGAAATAATAAAATGAAAGCTCCGAATTACATTAGGTGCCTAGAAGAGGTAGCAGGATGGATGTCCGATCATTGCCTAAAATTGAATAGTAACAAAACAGAGGTGATTATAGTAGCAATGCACAGAGTTTATGGTCTTCTGCATGGTGGCCAGAAACTTTGGGACATGTCCTGATGCCAAAATAAGAAGTAAAAAATGTGGGAGTCATGTTTGACCCTAAACTGTCCTTCGAGGCTCAGATTCGAAGGGTAGTGGGCAAATGCTTTGGAACCATTAAAACCCTGAGGAAAATCTTGGACCTCCTACCACCAAATGCAAGGAAAACCATAGTATATGCGTTGGTAACATCACAATTGGACTATGGTAATGTACTGTATTTAGGAGCTCCCAAAAGGGGGCTAGCCAAATTACAGGTGGTGCAGAATGCGGCTGCACGGCTGATATTGAATCTCCCTAGAAGAGCATCCAAAAGGAAACCTCTGAAAGAACTGCACTGGCTGCCGGTAAAAGAAAGGGTCCTTTTTAAGTCTATGTGCTATTGCCATAAAGTACTTGCAAAAAAGGTCCCCGGTACCGACACCTCCTAATTTCTAAATATGTCCCAGGGCGCAATTTACGATCAGAATGTAGGTCACTAGTGAAAGTTCTGAGAATTCGGAGCGCGAGAATGGGGGCCCGGTCCTTCGACTATCTTGCAGCAAAATATTGGAATGGGCTCCCAGAAACCATAAGAATGGAACCATGCGAAGGCCAATTTAGGAATAAGCTATAAAAACCTGACTATTTTGCTCCGCATACTAAATTATAGGAGAATTATAAGATTGCATTAGTTGGCAAATTATGGCTGAAGTGCTTAATGTAGGTCCTAGTTGTGAATCTGCTAGCGTGGGGACACGCCAGATGGCGTAAACAGGCGCTTTAGAAATGTTAAATAAAGAAATAAATACATTTTGTCTCTTGTTGTACTTTTTATTATTTCTTCAAAGTCACGGTGCCCTTCAAGGTAATAAAGGATATCTAACTCAGGGGAATGACTCGATTGAGGAAGACAGCGGCCAGAATCAATAATCTAATGTTTCAACAAGTGCGATGCCTCTGACACCATAAATCACAATACATTTTTTGTCACAAAAGCCCCTTTAATTGACTCTGTGCTTATATTCAACTTTTCATTTTTCTTCAAAAACTTTTTGTCATTTAAGTATTCCTTCACCTTGTACATAACAGAATCTCTTCAGTGTTTCAAAATAGACATAACATTTATATAAAGCACATATACACAATACATTACTCACTAGACAAACTATTACTTGATAAACATCAAAACATCTAAATACATTCCGGTTTCCCCATGTGTCATATCATATTTAGTTTACTTCATACGATTGAATACATTGTTGTGCTCATGTAGCAGGAAAAACCAACACTATGTGTTTTCCTAGATCTCTTTATGTCCTACTTTTGTCTGGGGTGCATTAACCGAGTCCCACTTCGTTCTAAGCACTATCTATTGATGGGGTCCTATTAGGGGTCAGAGACTACTTGACAGTTTATCAATGTGAGTCAGAGTACTCCAACTCTACTGGCTGAATAAAGCAGCGTCTTTTGGTGTCCTGATTGGCTCTGAACTGCTAAATAAGCCGACACGTTTCGACCTTGTATATGTGGGACCAACACACAAGTTATGGGCTGAATTTGGTTGAAGTAGGACATCTTTAATCATCTTCTGTTGCAGGGGTAGATTACTGTAGCTTTTCGACCGGTTCTCTTATGAGTCATGGTGAATAGTCTTTATTTGTCTTCCTTGAAGTTCCGAAGGTTATTGAACATTTTGGAGGCTATTTCTTTGTCGTATTCTGTTCTTCAACAACTTCTCACAACCATCTGGCGGTTTCCAAACGCTTGTTCCGGTTTAACAGTCGGGAAGATTTCTTCCCGACTGCATTTGGAAACCGCCAGATGGTTTTTGAAGAAAAAAGAAAAGTTGAATATAAGCACATAATCAATTAAAGGGATGTTTGTGACAAAAATATATTGTGATTTATGGTGTCAGCGGCATCGCACTTGTTGAAACTTAAATGTAATAAAGACATCCCACTACCACGGATTTTAGCCCAACGAGTATTCCTGAGAAACTCGTTATTACATTCGTCTCTCAATACAGTATATAAGTTTAACTTTATATACTGTATTGAGAGAAAAACAGAAAGAATGTTAGTATCAAAGTGCATTAAACCATACAAAAACTATATGATGTTCTCTTCTCTTGAAATGATATATGCATCGTTCATATTTCCTCATTTGTGAGACAACATACTGAAAAGCATTACAGAGTTAGGGTGTTTTGAATGGACCTTTTGTTCTAAGCGAATTACTATATAAAAAATTGTTCTGTGTTAAATATTAGAGTGCCAAGGCATAACTGCTTTCAAACGCATCCATCACAAAGTACTTGGATTGCAGAGAATCTGACGATGACACCAAAACAAGCACCCCTGAAAAGACGAAAAACAAACTGCTGAGGAGATCCAAGAGAACTTGTGAGACTCATGGAGTAAATGTGAATGTCAACACAAACTGCAAATAGAGATTGACATGCAGTATAAACTTTTCTTCTTCCCTCAGGGCCTCATTTATATTCCTGCTGCGCTGCCCTAGGGCAAAAGAAAAGAGCAGGAATGCGCTGTATCTATAAGATACGGTGCATTCCTGTCCTTTACCCCTGTGCTGGCGCAAAATGGACTGCTGTGCGCCAACGCAGGCACCTTTGCACCATGGGGCAGAGGTGCCTGGTTGCGGGGATGATTATTTTTGTACAGGAAGAGAAACCTTTCTGTGCAAAAATAACCACAAGAGGCTTCTTCCTCTTTCTATGTGTGCTGTAGAATGCAGCACACATAGAACAAGCATTTACAATGCAATGGTCTCGGCATTATCCAAGGTAGAGCTATTGGCATTGCTCATGACATTTTTTTTTTTTTTTAAACATAAATAAATGGTATTGTCATTTACAATGGCAATAGGTGAGCATTAGAGAGTATTCGCAGACACAGAACCACACACACACACACACAGAGCCGTGCACACACACACAGACAGAGCCGCACACAGAGACAGAGCCGCACACGCACCACACCCACAGACACACACAGAGCTACACACACACACAGAGCTACACACACACACAGACAGAGCCACACACACACACACAGACAGACAGAGCCACGCACACAGACAGAGCCTCGCACACACAGACAGAGCCACACACACAGACAGAGCCAGGCGCACACACAGACAGAGCCACGCGCACACACAGACAGAGCCACGCGCACACACAGACAGAGCCACGCGCACACACAGACAGAGCCACGCGCACACACAGACAGAGCCACGCGCACACACAGACAGAGCCACGCGCACAGACAGAGCCACGCGCACACAGAGCCACCCATACAGTCATTCACATAGAGCCCTTTGTCTTACATGCCCTCGTGATGTATTACAATTACCAGATTCATACATCAGATCACGTCTCAAACTGTCTACCACTTTATTAAGTATGTACAGTACTTACAGGTGAAGGAAATAACAGGTTATACATAAAAATACAAAGACAATGTTCCGACCTACAACATCCTGAGCAAGTGCCAGATGTGACAATAGTAAGGTGCTCTTGAATCAAAGACTTCAGCTTATTTCACCTGTTTCACGAGTCACAGGAACACCTTGCACATGGTACATATTGTGTGTGTTTGTACCAAGCACGTTTGTGAATGGGTCACTATTGAAAACCATGAAAGTAAGTTCATTATTCAAGGAATGATTTCGCAGCGTTGGTTCTTGTTGAAACATAACATTTTGGAAGAGAATACAGAATGTGGCACTGAAAATGCAGTTTTGAAACTGAATGTAGAGAAGTGTTGCTCAGCAGAGCATGCAGTATCTACTGGGGGCCAGGCCAGAAAAGAGTGAATCAATGATACACGCAAGTGCGAGTCTGCTGTGGAATATAAATTGGTTTCTACAAAGATCGAAGGCAGAAAAGGCTGATTTAGTGGCTGAAATCTCATATTTTACATTGCTCCAGTCAAAGATAAATGCCCTGGGGCCATTGCTGCCTGTCCCTGGTAACTACAATGATTCCAACTATTAATGCCCCATCAACAGAGCAGAAGAATGGGCGGGGGACTTAAGGAAGCTGCCTCACACCAAGCACAGGGCAGGCGGCATTGAGGGGCAGATATTGAGGGCAGACTGGAGTGCAGTGTGCAGATATTGAGGGCAGGCAAATATAGCTTCTTCGTGGTTTGAGAATCCAGAATTCAAAACATTTTGGGTGCTATACGGTTTTACTGTGCAAATACTGTTAAGATGATAAATGAGTTATGTGAAATGGGAAGATTACATTTTTTTAAAAGTCGTTTTTATGTAGCTTTCAAACAATTTGTTTTGGTTATGAAGTGCAAAAGAACAACAGCAATATGGCCTTTTTTCATTATCATACACTGTTATATTTTGGCAACACCTGCTTATGCAGCTTTTACCACTGCAAGGTGTAGTTCACAAGTGTTTCTTTTGCACAACACAATGATGCTTAATTTGTCCACATCAGAAGGAGGAAGGACACTGCCAGCACATCTGAGCCTCAAATGTGTATGTTGCAGAGGACTCAATATCTTGAGACTAGGCACTATGTTGATGGTATTTTACCGGTCACATTAAGCATTATAGCACCCAACAACACCCTCTCCCCTCACCCAATTTCATCCCCCAACTTTGTTGGTGCATGAGTGTTCTTTCCGAATCACAGTTTCTTCACCAATCCACCCTATTCTGACTCGGGTTATAAGGTCATATAGTTCTTGCCTGGTTTGCATTGCACCTGGTTTGTCACTCTTTTGTTGTTTAAAAAAGTTTACTTAAGGGGTATATGAGTGACTGTCTGACCCTTTCTCTCTTGTTGTTTGACTATCCCCCAAAAGTAGACAGTATGTCGCGTTAAAGAAAAATATTTTACTGGAAAAAAAAAACAAACACAGATGTTCACTTGTGAGTGATTCGTGGCAGAAATTCTGCATTAGACAACCGATTCCTCCAAACATCCAGAGTGGGATCAGCCAAAACTGAAGATAGTGGCACTTTTTTCCAAAGTTGTGCATTTTTAATATATTTTGGGTGAAGGTTGTTTTTTTCATTCAGTTTATAATTTTCCGTAGACTGTAGTCCTTTATATGAAAAGGTTTTTCCTTACAAAGCACGCAGTTGACGTTATTATTGGGACTTTCAGTTACAATACAATTGCCCCTTTTTCACACCACAGACTATGAGAGAGTTACTGGAGTCTGTAAAAAAAATTGGTATCACATTTTTCCTAAAAAAAATCCAAATAAGGAGTGTATGTTTGTACACTGGTCCACTGGAGGGAAAGTGAAATACTGAGATGTGCAGGGACTGCTGTCAGCTCTGCTGCTGTTTTGGGGTTACAATAAGTCCAGTGTCACAGGGATGCGCCTTATCCAGCCTCAAGCATTCCTACACCATGTCACTGGGTCCAGCATTGTGTGATCTTGGTTGAGCACAACCCCCTGAGCTATCAGACACTAAAGGATGGTTTATAAAAAAGAACATCCAGGGCTGGAAACTTAGTTAGACCTCGTGAGATGGGGTCGTACACTAGCATTACTTTAAGGGGCGCCTACCTCGGGGTGACAGGGTAGCGCGAGGAGCCTGTTAAAGCATGCATCCTACCAGCCTCGTGGGCTCCCGGGCTCCTGCAGTGACAGAGAGGGCGGAAACCCACTGGAGCCTGCAAGTGACCCTGGGGGGCTCTCTGGTGCCTGTGGTGCGAGGGCATGAACACATGTAGCCCATTCAATACACATTCCACTAAGAGCTCTGTCTGAGGGCTTGGGGTACCCCTGGGGAGAGAGCTCTACAGCCCCTGCTTATTAGAGGTTGTTCAACATTAATCCCGGACACAGACAAAGGCGATGAACAATGCTCACTTTATGTTAAAGTAAAGGTTACAGTCACTCTAAATCACTTCTATGTTTAAAGTGCTCAGAGGCAAATCTGGCTGTGGTGTGTGCTACGTAAAAGGCCAATTCTACTACAGCCTTTATTAAAGGGTCGGTGCGGTGCCACTGAATGGCTGTGGTAAAGCAGTGTGAAGCCGCGATTAGTGTTAAACAGGGCACTATTTGGACTCCACAAATTTAAAATAATGGCTTGCGGGGGCGCACAGCTGAGGTAAATTAAGCACACCTCTGCTGACCGGAAAAGGAACATTGTAATTGCAGTGAAACTCTAAGGCTGTTTGGGGCCCTTCTGTTCGTGGCTTCTCTGTTGAGCAGGTAGAACTGGGTGGGGCTGAAAGGAGGGTACTCTGACTGCATACACATAGGGCGAGGGAGGTTTTCTAGACTCCTCTACCCCAGAGGCTGTACCTGGACTTTTTTTTCATCTCTCGGAGTTTCCAAGCTTCACATAGTTACTACATGTTTGCTTTTTCTCCAGTTATATTTCCTTCTGCACATTACCTGCATCTTTTCCGACAAAATGTACTCTGGTTTCACATGATCTTAATTACTTCCTTCCCCTGGGCTGAGGTTTGTCTTCCACCCTGTATAGCGCTCCGACACTCTTTTTCCTCTGCCCTGTCGGCGCTTTACAAAACTTAAACTAGTTAGCAGGACAGGAAGGAGTCAGAGACCTTGTGCAGACTTCATTTGGCTGCACCACCACAGCAAGGCTGTCGTGGGATAGTGTGAGCAGAGGGTCATGGCTCAGTCAAACAGAGTGCATTTGAAATGTGGATTACAGTGCTGTGGCACTAACAACGCACTGAGTACCGGGCTTAACTCTGTTATGTATGTCGGCAAGCCAGTGGGCCCATTGAGAAAGAGCCCGAGAAATTAGGTGCAGCGGCACTGATGCCCAGGAACCGGGGGGGGCAGAGGAAGAACTGATTAATGCTGTATATTATCCCCCTTCCAGGAGTTAGTAGGCTCCGTTTCTTTATTTGCTCTAGGGCCCTTATTTTTGCACACTATGGTAAAGTAATTTAAAGAGGCACAGTACTTGTTAAAACTCGGAACGTATGTCCCATTAAACCAAACCCACCACACAGTATTCTGTCAGGCATACTGCTTGCTTATGCCCTGCTCCAGCCGGTGGTTGTATCTTATTTGAGAATAAATAATATTCGAAAGCCTAATTTGCCGTAGCATACTTCTTAACAATCAGGTTTACCCAAATGTAATGGGAGGCGCCAATCTCACATTCACCGTTTAATTTCTCTAAGACAACGTCCCAGAGGTAAAAGTTAATTGCTGCACCCGATACGCAGACCGCTGGTTGGGAGCGGACAGCGTCCGACTGTAACTGTACATAGTGTTTAGAAAGTATGAAAAGGAATGGTGAGGGAGAGGCGGAAAGAATAAGAAGTTACTTACCTGAAACCGGTCCCCCGTCGGCTGCCTCTCATTGCCCGAAGCTCAAAGTCGAAAGAAGAGAGGGCCACAAACATTACAGAGAATGGATTTTTGTTTTTTAATAAAAGCAGGGTGGAGGAGAGTGAAAAGGCGGATGAGAGTGATTGACCTGACCAAGGAGTCAAAGGATAAATGCAAACTGTAGCGGGGACTCCTCTGCGGCGGCTCCCTTCACTGGCTGTGGGACCTCGTGGTTCTTGTGGCCGGACTCCTCTCTCTGGATGCGGAGTTCACGGGATCACGGAGGCGATGCAGCCTCTCAGTGCGCCTCCAGCGAACTCGGCGTCCTCGAGGCACTTTGGAGACCCGGAGTGCGAGGTGAACTGGGCAGGCGATTGCAAGGGGGAACAAGTACACGACGGTCCCAGTCTCGAAAGGGATCGGACGCTTTAACAACAGAGCACGTTAGACAGAGCAGGTCACACCCACCATTCACAGCTCAGATACGCCACAGACTCAGCTGTCAGTCGTGGACATTTTAAATTCCAAGCTCATACTGTTCCTCCTCATCGGGCACTGGGCACATTACACACTGCACACGTCATGACAGCAATTTCAAACTCTGCTCTGCGAAGGAAACAACGTTATGGGGTGGTTGGCACCGAGTCAGCGCTACGAGGCAATAGCGAAGGCAGATTGGGCGCTATACAAACACTCAAAACATAAGATAACAAAATATGAAACAAGTAGGTCAGTGTGCTAACTGAAGCCCTTCACAAAAAATGATCTGAACAGGTATATGTGCTGTTTTTTGTTGTTTTTTTGTAGGGAAGATCAGCATATTGACTTTTATTAGTGAGCTCGAATTTGATGTAAAGTGGAATGGGAGCACAACAACGTCTCGTAGGGTGTACCGAGGCAAGTGCGGAACTCCTGCCCGATCCTTGACACCATGATACGGGTGTCATATCCAAACTATGAAAGCAAGAGCAGACTACCGGAGAGCTGCGGTCGGAGGGAGGGAGGGGGGAGCGGGACTGAGAGCTGCGGGCGGGCGGAGGGAGGGGGGAGCGGGACTGAGAGCTGCGGGCGGGCGGAGGGAGGGGGGAGCGGGACTGAGAGCCGCGGGCAGCCGGAGTGAGAGCTGCGGGCGGGCGGAGGGAGGGGGGAGCGGGACTGAGAGCTGCGGGCGGAGGGAGGGGGGAGCGGGACTGAGAGCTGCGGAGGGAGGGGGGAGCGGGACTGAGAGCTGCGGGCGGGCGGAGGGAGGGGGGAGCGGGACTGAGAGCTGCGGAGGGAGGGGGGAGCGGGACTGAGAGCCGCGGGCAGCCGGAGTGAGAGCTGCAGGCGGGCGGAGCGGGACTACACCTCCTGCGCACATCCATGAGGAGATTAATACCAAGCGGAGAGCAAGCTAAATCTGCTGGTGCGTTCCTGCAAATTCTCTGTAGCGGGCTCGCTCTTTACAGAACACCCTACCTCCGCGTTGTGTCCTTTCTTTTTGTCTATGCTCTGCTCCAGACTCAGCAAAGGCGGGCGAAACCATAACAGTCTGCGTGCCTCAAGCCAGCCTATAGTAAACAGAGCGCAAAGTGGGAGTCCAGGAGGGAGAGAGCAACGTGGGAACACGGGTACAAGGCCAGCACAGGCGAGGAGGAAGGGAGTCCTGCAGCTCGTCAAAGGAAAAAAAAAATGGCGCCCGCCTGCTTCAGTCTTTCTCGGATTTGGGGCGTGGTTTTGCTGTTCTGAGTGACGGATGACATCACTGTCTAAAGAACAGCAAAAATGACGCCCCCAAATCCGAGAAAGACGGGGCTAAATCGGAGTGACGGCTCTCTCCTCCAATGGCTGGCCTCCTTTTAGGAAGCCAGCCAATGGGGAGAGCCGAAATTAGAGGCGGGATCAAGAGCCCTTCTAAGAAACATAAGATCTCTCTACTTCCGGTTCTCACGAACCGGATAGTACCGAGACCTAAAAAGGGAAAACGAGTAGAAATAAAGATATTTCTCCTCGTTGTGCCTCCCTTCACGATTTCTCGTAAATCTGGGGCAGTGTCAAAAGGCCATGGATGTTGCTGAGAACGCCCCCAGCAACACCCATTGCACGCCCCTTGAACGCAGAACGCTGCGTTAAAGGACTGATATTTATCATGCAGCATTCATCCCAAAAAAGTGGCTTAGTGCTACCTGATAAATATCACGCAGGTTTCTGCGCCACGGAATTTCAAAAAAAGTGACGTTCCAGAGGCGCAAGGAGTCTCATAAATTAGGCCCTCTGTTTCTCTTCTCTCTCTTCTCATTTCTTTCTACCACAGCCAGGGGAGATGTAATGGTTGTGCACAAGGCCAAACTAGTAAGTAGCCACAGGAATGGCCAGAACACCAGCCAGGAAAAGGAACCTACGGGAGATGGTCGGGTGTGATAAAGAAGCAGGGAACAGATGGGGCTCATAGAGATTGTGGCGGCCGAAAAGGAATGAGCACCACCACAACCAGACTAGACTGTACTACAGCAGAGATTGTGTACAATAAAGGAACACGTGCTCACCTGAGCGGTCTGAGGTATCGTCTATGTATCTGTAACCCCAAAACAACACACGAGCAAATGCTACGTTTCTGCCTGGCAGGTGTTTTAACACTGATAACTTTGTGACAAGCATGTTATTTCTCAGATGAGGGCGGAAGCAATTCAAATATGAGATTGCGGTGCAGACATTCATACACAAGATACGCCTAGCTACCAGCTACCAGCTCCATTACAGTACAGAACGTTACACCCACTCCCGTCCTCTGACTTATACGTGTTGACGTGCACGCTCATGGTGACCTGCGACTTGCACAGACTGGTATATATGGCTCACAAAGAGACACAGTATAATACACATGAAATTCAGATACATTTGGAATACAGACCAATTTGGACCTATCATAAATAAAACCTTAATGGGTAAAAAAAAAAAAATTGCATAATATTCAAGTAGCTTTTTTTTTTATTTCAGTAATTTTTTATTGAAAATTATATTTACATGGTGCAAAGGATATACATGGGAAGTAACTGAGAGGAAAGAAGAGAAACAAAAACGCCCCCGGGAATTCGAACGTGGTGCAGGAAGAACACTTTCACTTGGGGAGTTTTAGAGCTGGTTAACATGAAATGCAAATAAGTTGATCCACAGTGCAAACGAGTCATGTTATATATCACAGCCCGGCCAAGAGTATCACATTCAAATTGGCATCTTTACTTAAACGAGATTTGTTGTATTTACTTTGGCGCCATAATGATATAAATTAATATTGAATGATGTATGTAAAACGTCATCTCGTGTAAATAAACGTGTAACATTTAAAGAAGGTATATGTCCTAACCACAATACACAAGTATCTAGTCAAATATTGTGGGCCCTGGTGGCACCTCCTGAGCCCTTTATTTCTGCTGGTTTACAAACAATACCGTTTATTTATTAAAACATATTTGAAAATTGGACAGTTGCATGCAATGTTCCGCTGTTTCCGTTTAAAATGAAATAGGGTAGTTAAAAGTGTGAAACTCGTTTTTAAACACAATTGCAGTGTCCGAGTTCTCTTTTGCAAGTGAATGTCTTCTGGTAATTAGTATTATTAAATCAAATAATTTGGGACAATGAAGAGAGTAAAAATTTTTTGTGCCCCCCATTCCAACCTCCCAATGAAACCCGCAGTCTGAGCAGTGCAAGTCAAATGATATTGTAAGCTTCGCACAAAAGATCAACACAACCCTGAAGAACTAGAGGGTACATCCACATGTTATGGTATAGACTTAAGCCAACCAAAACATGGGGGGAGATAGAGGTTGAGGTTAGGTTCACCCTCCTAACTAAATGAAGTTTCACAAAATCTGGAATACCAGAATAAAAACCTAACCGTGGGGAAGAACAGGGTTTTCACTGAACATGTATGAAAATCCTCTTTCCAGAAAGAAAAATGATTTTCTAGAGTCCCCTCCTAGATGGCATGCTTCATCATTGGGGTCCTATGATGAAGCATGCCACCTAGGGGAACCCCTGGTGGGTGAGGGGACTCTAGAAAATAATTTTTACTTCTGTAAAGAGGATTTTCATACATGTTCAGCAATAGACTTAAGCCAACCACGGAGAAGAAGTAACCAAATTTCCCTCAAACTGATCTGCATTGATAGGCATTGGATGAGGATTGGCCTCTTCCACAGGCTCAGAAGTAGTCATCCACCTTCAGTGTCTTGAGTGAAGACCAAGGCTGTATTCAACTTTTTACATTTTTACTAAAGACTTTAAAGCTCCGTGACGGTGATGGCTTACCAATCCCTGACAGGATTGAAAACATGCAGCAGTACTCTGAAAGAAACTCACTTGCCACACGGATTAACAATTGGAATATATACCTTGTTGAACACCTTTACCTACTTCCAAACAAAAAGTACCTTAATCTTCGAAAAAGTAAGATAGTGTTGGCAAAATCTGAATACACTGGAAATGTGGGTAATTCCAAGTTAGTTCACCTAGACATTCTAAGGATTCCATATGGTTCCTTAAAATGGATATTTCATAAATGTGCATCATCCAAATATAATTCCAAATATATGTGATGCAAAATTTCTGTAAAGATGTAAAAAATATCTGCCTAAATTTGAATTGTAGGTGTCCTATAAGGTGTGGTATAATATTGTCACTGTTTTAATATTGACCTGCAATAATATTGACCTCACATTATCGACTTGCACTGTATAGTTAATGTACGTATATGTGTGTTTAGAATAGTACATTTACACATTATTCTATGGATTAACCATGGCATATTGGTCGATATTGTGGAGTCGGTATTTTGCAGGTCGATATTTTTCTAGTGGATATGACAAAAAAGCGTACTACATTAGACGAATATTGTTTCTTGACTCCCCAATAATATGTCAAATTACTTTTTTAGTACTGACGCTGGATCAGGATTTGACTTCTCTGAACTCCTTTCATTAGTCCTGAGAATGGATCAGGATTTGACTTCTCTGAAGCGATAGGGTTAAGGAACATGGAACACCCAACCGTGGGAGGCATGATTCATACGTACATAGTAGAACATTTATAATTGTTCAGCAGTATGAAAACATCTTGTACATTTGTCCCAGTATACACTCTCTGTGGCCAGTTGACAATTTAACTAGTAGGTCAACATCTTTCCTCAACTAATTGGATTGAAACTAGCACATACTCAAACAGAAGCCTATATAGAGCAAAGACTCTTATCGTGTATTGGACAGCGGTGGGAGCAGGAGGGAAACAATATGCTTTTGAGCCTTTATCTGTTGGCCATCGCAACAGGGCAGTCATGCTGTTTTCCTTTCTGCACGCCATGTGAGCCGCAATGGCGTACAGTACCAGGCCGTGCAAAAGACTGCACTCATATCCTTATGTTTGTACGGTCTATTGACACAAGGCGGAGTTTCAGCTTATTGTGGTGCCAGCATTTTGCTGCCGAGTTTCTGAAGCCATAAATCATAACTTTGGCACACCTCTCTTTGTCTGTAAGTCCAAAGCCAGACCCTTGTCTTGATTCCCTTCCTTTTTCAAGTATTATATTTTCACTCATATTTCTGAAATTATTGGTTGAGGTCATTTGAAAGGCCTACACTTGAACATGGTTAAAAAAAATAATAATAATGAAAGATATGTGATTACTAAATGTACTGTCCGCATTCATTAACAGTTTGTACAAGAACATATCCCTGAGTGCATTTTGAATCATAATGTAATCAAAAAAGAGACCAGTGAAAATATTTGTTTCGCATATTTGCAGAATTTCATGTTCAGCTCAATATTTCTCCCTGTTGAGAAAAACCAGTATTACCATGGAAAGCCGACTATTTCACAAACAAAATCCAACATTACAAAACAGGAATTTGGAAATGGTAATATCCTCGTTCAGCCAGTATACTATAGCCACCTAAAGAACATCTAAAGGATGTACACGTTTTATTGCCCTAAAAATGCAATGAATCGAACTAAAAATGGTCTGGAACTCACACAGATCATGTGCAATGGGACTCGATAGTTTTGATGGAGTAAATTTCAAAAAAAT
Organism: Lissotriton vulgaris; assembly: GCF_964263255.1. NCBI lineage: Eukaryota > Metazoa > Chordata > Amphibia > Caudata > Salamandridae > Lissotriton > Lissotriton vulgaris. The sequence goes on from NC_141691.1 coordinate 1,389,844,917, forward strand.
TGATTTTCCAATTTCTAAGCAATAATTTAGGAACTGTATGTACATACGCCTAAGATCATGTAATAGCAGTTCATTAACATTTACATTTGTAAAATAGAGAATTGCAAATTGCTCTTCGGTAAAAGTCGCAAATTGTGACTGATACATTGGCAGCTACTAATGACCTCAGCAAAGATAGACCACTGCCACACACAAAGAAGCTCTACTTGAAAGCACTTCTATGATTAATCAGGGGGAGCCAGGCCTGTGATAAATGCCCAGGCACAGGTGTAATATTTGTTTGGGCTAAAATAAAAATGTCTAAGTTTCGGTTGTTTTTTATTTGAAACGGGATTTCTGTGAAGTTATGTCAAAACAGGACTGCATTATAGTAAAGTTGCAAGTTAAGCCAATTGATGTATTTCTAGAGTAGCTATTTTGTTTCAGGTTTGTTTTGTTTCAGTTGTTTTTACCTATTTGCGAGATTCTTCCTTTCGATTGCCTATATTTGTATATGTCATTATGTACATTTTTAAAAGGGAAATGTAATTCTGTTAATTTTGTATGAAACTATTTTTGTCAAATGAAGAAATAATATCCCAAGAAAACAAATGATTCAAGGTACAACTCTAGAAACCATTATGTTCGCCTCTCCTTTACACTAATACAATAAAACGGAAGAATTTGAAATATATAATTTGGCGTGGAACATTATTACACAAAGTGCTGCAGATGAAACAGCCAGGAGATTCATTTTAGTAAGAATGCAAAGGTCTACATGCTTAAGATCATCTCAACTTTTTATGTAAGAGCAGGACTGCATAGATGATTCCTTTGGCCTTCATCTGCCATTAAATCTGATGGAGTCGCATGCACAAAGCATTTTGCCACGCTCACATTTTACTTTGGTGTGCGAAAAAGCACTTTGCAATTTTAAAATCTTAATTCTGCTCCACAATGTATAGTTCATAAAGTGCACGTGAGAATGCAGACGTTCCCTAGTCTGGTCGAATCTCTTTCTCTCAAGTTCCAGATTAGGGGTGGAGATGTGGGCTATTCCGGGTGAGATGACCTGTTAAAGTAGGTGAACATCCCAAAACGTATGTTTGTGAATATATAGACAAATCTGTTAAAAAAAAAACTCGTTCCTTCAAAAGGCCATACAAACAGGCCCCGTGCTCAGGGGATTATGAAACCCAAAACACACATATCACACAGCATTCCCCATGCTGCCAAAGACCCAACATAGCCCACTAGCGTCCACCTAAAAATGCCCCCCCACCTCCAATTACAGCATCTCCTCTACAGCTTCACCAGTTCTGAGCTTGTTGGTCCCTCCACCACCCTTCACCACCCTTCTGCACTTCAAGGCCATGTCAAAACTGGATGTACAAAAATACCAGTTGATCATGACATAATGGGAGTGTGGCAGGCCAGTGGCAGAGACGGGGTAGTGCCATTGCATTGGCACTACCCCAGGCCCTGCCATTACCTTCCTTGTGGTGGGTGGCCCAGTTGATGAGACAGTGCCCAAGAAAAACCTTGAAAAACTAAAGTTTCAAACAGAGCTGTGCTTGAATTAATTCCTCATATATTCAGCATCTATTGGGCTGACTTTTCTGGATTCCAAGTGCAGTCATTCAAATTGCCCCTTATATTAACAAATACACTGTATCAATCCCAACAAAACATATAATTTAGTGCCATTTATACTCGTGCACTAGCCTAAAATATAGCACAATTAACCCTTGCACACATTTTTAACTAGCACTCAATATATATAAAGCAGAACGTACGGCCAAGCACCATCTGCCTGGTGTTGCCTACCCATGAAAGGCATGACGCTGGTTGCAAGAAGTCACGCACAATGCACACAAGTAACATTTTGGCTCATTATTGTTAATTTGTAGTCCTAATCAGTAAAGCAGATGAAAAAAACTTGGAGCCCCCAAAGAAAATGACAAGGCTATTGCCCTAATTTACCACTTAGGTCTACATTAAATACCATAATAGTGTTAATGGACCAAAAATTGCCTTAAAGACAATTTCAAATTAATACAAGAATATTCCCTTGACAATTGTTTGAATGGTAAAACACAGAAAATAAAAATCCTGGTCTTTAGAAACATTTTCATGAGTGAAATGTATTCACTATTGAGTGAACTGAAGCTGGAGAAGGGTATCTAACGTGCTTACGTGGGGATGTTTAAGTTGTTCAAACATTTGGCGTCATCACCTTTAATGCCAGTACCATTCCATTTTCCTTCGTAGATTTAACTATAAAGTGGGGTAAAATACGGAAGCAAACTGCATCTCAATGTGTGCGTGTGTGATAATAATAATAATAATACAGATGCTTGTAAAGCGCGAACAGCTACCTCTGGGTGAGGTGTCCCGGCGCTAACGAGTCTTTCAGCAGCGAGCGAGTAGCCAGGAGGAAATTCAGTATTATTGCATAAAAAGCCAAGTTTTTAGGAGCTTCCTAAAGCTAGCTTCTGTCGTGGCAGATTGGATGGCAGGGGGCAAGGTGTTCCAAAGTTTCGCCGTGCCAGCCGAGAAGGACCTGCCTCCAAGTCTGGCTTTCCTCACATGCGGGATAGTTAGCTTGAGCATAGAGTTAGATCGCAGCTCTCGCTTTTGGTGGTAACGGGGGAGTCGAAGTTTTAAATAGTTGTGGCAGGTACCTTTTAGCGCTCTGAACGCCAAGGTTAGCACCTTGAATTTAATTCTGCTTACCACTGGGAGCCAATGTAACTCGTGCAGATGCGGAGAGACATGATGCCTAAGGGGAAAGCGTTTTATCAGTCTCGCAGCCGCATTCTGCACGATCTGTAGACGTTGCACCAAATATTTGGGCAGACCAAGGTAAAGGCCATTTGAGTAGTCTAGTCGAGATGTAATTGTCGCGTGAACAACCATTTTGCGACACTCGACTGGTAGAAGAGGCAGGAATTTTCAAAGATTTCTAAGTTTATGCAGGCAGCCAGCGGTGAGCTGTTGTATGTGCGGCAGGAAAGAGAGATTCTCATCCCATCTTACTCCCAGATTTTTTGCATGGGTTCCGGGAGATGGGGCTGGGCCCATTTCAGGCGGCCACCACAAGTCCGGGGGGGGGATGTTTATGTTTTCCAAAGAATAACACCTCCGTTTTGCTAGCATTCATTTTAAGTTTATTTGTGTTCATCCATTTAGCCACGTCTCGAAGACAGCCCCTGATTTTACTAAAAGCTGCCTCTGACGTGTCTTTATAGGGGAAGACCAATTGCGTGTCATCAGCATATGAAATTGCCTTGACCCCCCATTTAGCAATCAGAGTGAAAAGTGGGGCCAGATAAACATTAAACAGCAAAGGGCTGAGTGCCGACCCCTGCGGGACACCACACCAGAGGCGTTTGGGTTTAGAAGAGAAGGTGCCCAGCGCCACTTTCTGGGACCGATCTGTGAGGTAAGAGTGGAGCCAACTCAGTGCCTTGTCTCCTAGGCCTATGTCCTTCAGCCGCATCAGCAGTCTGCTATGATCCACCGTATCAAAAGCAGCTGATAGATCCAGGAGCACCAGCATAGCTGATGCTCCTGAATCTAAGGACCACCTGATCGACTCGGCAACCTCAATGAGGGCCGTCTCGGTGCTGAAACCGGCCCTAAAGCCAGACTGAGTTTCATGTAAGGCGCCTTTTTCTTCAATGAAGCTATTTAGCTGACGTTGGATCAGCTTTTCGAGCATTTTTCCAGGGGCTGCTAGAAGGGAAATGGGTCGAAGATTGCTCAGGTCATCTGGCGCGCCATGAGGTTTTTTTTTCAACGGGAGGAGCGTGGCCTGTTTCCAGCAATCCGGAAACGTACCAGTTTCAATGGACGTGTTCCATATATGTAAAAGGGGAACTACAATTGCATCCGACATCAGTTTCCAGACTTTAGGTGGGCATGGATCCTCAGGTGCCCCTGATTTACATTTTAGTATTTCTTTCAGTGCCTCAGTGAGGGTGATAGGATGAAATTGATTTAAGAAGGTAGCGGGTGGCTCAGTATCTCCCAACTCATCCATAGCTGTAGGCTCGAAGTCCGTAAAAGTATCATACACTTTTATTATTTTAGTGTCAAAGAAATCTGAGATGGTTTCACAGAGTCTTACGGATGGGATGATTTCAGTCTCAATGGCTCTAGGTTTAAAGAAAGATTGAACAATCTTAAAAACTTCTTTACTTGATTGTTCCGCCTGCTGGATGGAAGTCGCAAAGAAGATTTTTTTTGCTTTTTTTATGGATAAGTGGAGGGCATGAAGGGCTTTTTTATAGCTGGTTTTGGCTGAATCACAGTAATTTGCTCGCCAAAGGCGCTCCAACTTTTTGCATTTACTTTTTTCGGCCATCAGCTCAGGGGAGAACCACGGTGCAGAGGGCGATTCTCTGCGTGACGTTGCGATTCTGGCCGGAGCGAGGGAATCCACTAAGTTGCCAATCCAACAATTCATTGATACTGCATCGGAATTTACATCAGAGGTTAGAGGTAGGGGATTTTCTCTAAGCATCGGGCATAGGATGTCCGCTGATAAATTGTCCCATTTTCTCCGCACATAGGAGCGTTTCCCTGTAATCTGAGATTGAGAGGAGAGTGAGATTGACAGAGTAATTAAAAAATGATCCGTCCATAGCAGTGGTATCGGAGATTTAGCTTTTGTATTCAGTATGTTGGAAAAGAAAAGGTCCAGCATGTGCCCCGCCCGATGCGTGGGGCCCGAAATAACTTGAGTTAGATTGGCCGCTTGCAGGGTTGTGATGAGGTGAGTAGCCTGTGGACAATCTGGGTTGTCGGCATGAATATTAAAATCACCGACTACGATATAATGCGGGTGGGCTAGAGAGCTTAGGACTATAAAGTCCATAAGCTCACACAGGGATGACGCCGGGCAGTCCGGGGGTCTATAGATAAGTGATTGTGTGACCATAATTATACCAACACTGATCCATGGAGCTCGGGTCAACGCCCTTGATTGACATAACTCAAAGAAATGTGACACTAATATGTATTTTGCATATAATAATTATTTTTCACCCTGGGTTAAAAGAAAATCCCCATCACAAGACCTCTTTGTCTACACCCCGATCACATATGAGGCTGCTCGTCCGACACCCCCCGCACAATCTAAATGCACTTACTCCTACCCCTGCCAGGAGTAAATAAGCATGCCTTTCCAGAGTGGGAGTTAAACAAAAATGGGGTGACCCTGTGTTCCTCAGAACCTGGGTATGAATAGATGAACAAAAAGTGGTTCTGTCGGGTTTGAACCAATTGCTTTGCAGTGCACCTGAAGTCGCACAACTATGAAAATTATAACTTTACCATATGTATCTCAACCACCTGAGTAGAGCAGACAATAAAGGTCGTGACTCAAGAGTAGTAACTACTGTTTATATCATATCCGAATTAAATCATTCGTCAATATTTAAACATGAAACAGATTTCGGCATATAAAAATACAACACAATATACAATGTGAAGTATGTGACAGTTGTGCTCTGTGCTCAATGAGTGTACAGTATATACAGAGTGATCAGGGTTTATATACATTGGAGGGGAGGGGGGAACATGAAGGTTTAGCCAGACAAGTATGTTAGACAAAAGACTCTGTAGGTACATGATGTGATTTCGGCATATAAAAATACAACACAATACATATATACAATGTGAAGTATGTGACAGTTGTGCTCTGTGCTCAATGAGTGTACAGTATATACAGAGTGATCAGGGTTTATATACATTGGAGGGGAGGGGGGAACATGAAGGTTTAGCCAGACAAGTATGTTAGACAAAAGACTCTGTAGGTACATGATGTGATTAAAAATGAAGATTTAGCAACTCTGCAAAAGCTTAAAGAAGTCAAAGGTCAGTGTTTAATGCAGGAAAGTGTGCCATCTACCATCAGGGAGGGTTGGTAGCAAAGAAAAATCTTCATCAGTAGAAAACACAATAAGAAACTGCAAAAAATTAATGCAGAGTATTCAAAGGACACTGCAAGCCTTGAAACTGTGCAAGACAACCTTGTAACGATGAGCTACAATGTCAGCTAATGCGCTTAATGAATGTAAGAATACATCATCTCAGTACTTTGTAATTTGTGTGTGGCTTATGAAAAACGTATCCAAAATGTGTGATTGAAAAGCAACCAAACGTGAAAAGAACTATCTGATAGGTTCACCAACAACTTTGCTCCATTGCTGTCACCACACGTGATGGCAAAGAGAAATTCTGAAATGGTAACAACCCCAGACACACTGCAGACTCTACTAAGGGGTTGATTCCGATGCCGTTCGGAAGGGCTCCGAATCGTATTCGTCTTTGCTGAATCTGATCCGGAACCCTTGTTTCTGACCGAATCGGACACACTTCCCAGCAACCTATTCCGATGCCTGGAAACAGCTAGCCCTGTCCTAATCGGTTCTGAAAGGCATTTGGACAGGTCGCGTCTTTTGGAGCCGAATTGTACAGCTCTATGGACTTGGTTTCCGAGCAAGCGAGTACAATGACTGATTGGGACAGCCGTTCCGATTCGGTTTCCCTGGAACAAATTGGCTGCCGGAATCTGTCTTTGGGGACCCATAGCAGTCCCCCCTTCACTCAGGACCCTCTGACTCAGGCCCGTGGGGGTACCCATGGGTCCCCTCTCCTCCACCATGCACAGTGTGGCAGGCACCATGGGGTGCCCGCCACAGGGTGCACACTCTTCCCCAGCCACCCCTTTCTTCAATGGGAGCCTGTGTTCTCGTTCGGAACACAGGCTCCCATAGAAGTCAATGGGAGTCCAACCGACTCGTATCCAGAAGCATCCAGATGCATCCCAATCGCTCAGTTGGACTCCCATAATCCGAGTCGCTCGGAAAGCATTTCAGAACCGATTCGGTCAGAATGCTTTCTGAACGACATCGGAATAGGCCCCTTAATGTTTAATGCAAAGAAGAAAAAGAAGAGAAATTGGCAAAGGCACAGTGGCATTGAAAATGATGGTGAGAATGAAATAATAAGCATTTGCAAAGCAAATAGGTTGCGCCTTTGCCAATTGTTTTTGGCTATGGTGTACAGCATTGGTATAAAGCAAAATGTTTTTTCTGACGCTGTTCAGCATTGACAAATAAAAAAAGAATGTCAGAGAAATAATGTGTCATGACACAACACGGATACACAGTCACCGTTTCATTTAGTAGGTGTGTGTATGTTTAATGACGTATGCATGTGCATATGGCTCTACGAATTTGTGTGCCTACCAAATCGTGCAGGTGCTGTTTTATTTACTTTTATATTTACTGATCCGAGTTGTGGATCCTTGAATCTCCTTGGGACCCCTTCCCCTTTGGGAATTGGGATGCCAGCCTCTGTGGCAGAGGGAAGAGGTCTAGGGGCCACTCCCTTTTCCTCTGAACATTATTAAAACAGGAAACTTTTTTTAAAGCTGTACCTTTCCTTCAAGGAAGAGGTGGCAATATATTTACAAGGACCTAACGCCACGATAACGTAACTTTTTGAGATGTTCTGGTGGCACTAAGTCCTTCGCCTTATTTACAAGGTGACGTTCAGCCACTTAGCGTGGCTTAACGCCGCCTTGTAAATAATGCCCTTATTCACACAGCAATTAGCATGAAAGGGGGGGCAATGGGTGTTGCAGTGGGCATTCCGCCACAACACCCGACATTGGCCCCTATTTACAAGGTTTGCGTAAATATGGTGCAGCATCAAAAATCAGACCAGTAAAAACCTGGTCTTAACCTAGCGCAACGAGGAGAAATCATTAATAACTCCTTGTTTTTGCTGCTTTTATGTGTGCTGCAGAATGCAGCACACATACAAAGAGCAAACCACCAATATTGATTGTTTATGGGCAGGAAGGGACACCTTCTTGCACATGAACAATCATTCCCTGCAATGCAAGCACCATTGCACTATGGTGAAAGGCTGCCTGTGTTGGCGTTAGGCAGCTAATTTAGCGTCACCGCTAAGGGAATCGCAGTGGTGCGCCATACCATTGTAAATCTGGCGCATCCCTGAATTTTCAGAATGTGGCAGCGCGGTATTAGCAATTATGGCGTAACACGCGCTCTGCCATTCTGTTCTACATTGGCTTTAAAAAAAAGAATTCTGTTTTCAAATCACAGGGACGGTGGTTTGCTGCAATTCAGGCCACCAATCCTGTGAGTGAAGCCACTATTCTTTAAAATGAATATTAATTAGATAGAACGTTCTGTGACCCCATCCGATTCATTATTTTGTAAACTGACTTACAAATACTTAGGTTAGTTTGCAAAATCCGATTCCATTCGCATAAAGTTAGCCCATAAAGTTAACGCACAATTTGCGACCTTTTTTTGTGAATTGACTAATAGAACATCTAGCTCTATGCATTTTTGAATGTATGGTCAGCTTCGGTCAGTAATCACTTACTCTCAGGAATGGAGTAGTGGAAAAGGCCCATCTTGTCCCTAATACACATTTCAGAGATATATGGCTTTCAACATTTCTTAGCAAACAAAACACCTTCTGCAAAGAAATGACATTGTTCTTCCATTATCTGAATATATGGCTAAAAGTGTACCTGCATTTCCTGCTGCCAGGAGAAAGAATGTTCTTCGTGTTCTTACTCACTTTGAATCAAAATGGTTCCTTAGAAATGCATGCACTCTAGAGGGCACCTCGCATTACATATTGAGCAATGTTGACGTGATAATGTAAATATACATCCTGTTTTTTGGCCTAAGTGAGGTATCATTATTATTTTCTAGGGATCACCCCCTGACGAAGGGCAGGTTCCGAAATGCATAGGAGTGATGAATAACCCTGTGAGGAATGCAATTTTGAATTGAATAAACTCAACATATGGTTGGAATACGAAATACAATTACTATATGGAACATTGAGAAATAAATAAATGTTATACTGAGAACTACGTTGGAAAAAGATACATCTTTTGAATGAATAAAAAGTTCTATTGAAATGCACTGTGCAAAAGCATTTTTTTCGCTTTGTGAGAGTCTACGGGGAGAGACCCTTTCCCGAGGGAAGGGCAATTTTTTTTAAATTTTGCACACATTTTGCTTAAGGACAGGAGGCAAATAACCTGTAGACCCATACCTTGGAAATCACTTATTGCAACTAGGATTTACCATTGCTGTATAAATCATCTAAAAACTGAATATAACACGAGTGCGACGAAGCCACCAATCCATGCTGCAGTTACAGCATGTGGACCCACATGCATCAAGCTATTTAGGAATCGCAAACGGTGCGATTCGGTAAAATCGGCCGTTTGCGATTCCTAAATAGGTTTCTGGGATGCATCAAGCATTTTTGGTGAAATCGCTATTTTTAGTGAATTTCAAAAATGCGATTGCTTTTAAGGAATCGCAAAATTGCGATTCCTTAAAAGCAATGCATGATTAATTTTAAAATGGCGAATTCGCAAATCTGGTGTGCAAATTACCACGAGGTTTAACCTCGTGGTAATTTGCGATAAAGTGTTAAAATGCTCTAATTTGCATTTTAAAACACTGTCATGTTACAGACACACATGTCCTTAGGACATGTGTGTTTGAAACATGCACTTCAAAATAAATTTCAGGGGTGCAGGGGGGGGGGGTCCAAAGGACCCCCCATGCACCCATGGAATGCATCAACATTTTGCGAATTCTAATTTGCGAATTCGCAATTCCCCATCATACAAAATGTCAATTTAATTCTGGTATTAATGTATCTCCTTGAGAGATATCTGAGCTTTGATTATTCTCAATTTTTACTCAGCATAAAGTAGAGCAGGAGGCTCATGTTCCTCCTGCAAAGCACAAAATGTAACATGCTGCTCAAATAATAGTTTTTATGTAGATAGTTCAATGGGTTACTTTGTATAATAATAAAGATGTATTAGTAAGGACAACCCCAAACCACTATGTTATGTTTTGAACCCTGAGTTTGTATTTCTCCAGACCACGCGCTCTTAACATATAATCAGGGCAAATGGAATCAAGCACTTCTGCGGCTGCAGTTTTTTCCTCAAAATAATTGATTTGCCCCACTTGCCACATAACCCACTATCTGTTGCATAATCTGCACATTTTAGCAGAATTTTTTTTTAGTTCAAATGGATCAAAACATTAAACAAAATTGGTGAGATGTGTTCACGCGCACTGGAAGGCTCTTCACCAAGGTTAACTGATCATCTTTCTGTTGCTTATTTATGTATTTAGTTGTTAAGCTGGTACTGATGAGGGGAAATCTTTGGTAAGATAGTACTACCATGCATTAAAAAGAAAAAAAAGAATGAAATAATACTATAAAAATGTGCTGCATTATGCCGCATAATTTTAATTTAGTCAACCCTGCTGCATAATTCCAGTGGCCCTGCATATAATGCCTACCAGTATGAATTGGCATGTAACTCCTACACCTTGCAACCCTCATTGTCTTAAGTAACATTGACTTACACACACAAAATTCATTCTCTCGGAATAATATGTGTGTGATGTGAAGCGCTCTTGACACTCCATATTGGGATGAGTAGTACTATAAAAGAAATTAAATACACATGGGACAGGGTGTATTGAGAAATGAGGGGCACTGGTGAATGGTGTTACTGAGGGAATACTTGGAGAAGAAGGTCTTTGGGGGCGGCACCAACAAAGATTGTCACACCAAGTGTAACCAGCAGTAAAGCTGTCCCTGCCAGGGATGTGGTTATTATTCCTGTAGCCTATGCAGTGCCCCAGGCCCTAAGACAAAAGCACTTCAGGACTGATAGCAAGGCATAGTCTATACACAGAGGGATTTAATTTGATTGTAATCCCTATTTCTGTACAGTTTTTATTTCAACATTTCTAGTTAATGGAGAACGAAGAGCACGATTAGAAATGTCTAACATACAAGATTGATGTGCACTAATCCCAAAATCTTCTAGTGCCACGCTCTAACCTGCCAGGCAAATGCCTTGTGCTGGAATCTTGGACGGATTTCTCCGTCATTATTTGTAAAATAGCCTTTTCTTAACAAATAGTGAATTTCTGTCTGTATGTATATTTTATTTCTAATTTGTGACGCTAGTCAAAAAAGGCAGCAGAATGGTTTACAAGGTCCAACACAAGATTTATGTCTGGACTTCTGCGCCAAATCATTGAGGAGCGTTTCTACTAACATTTCAGGTAACACTGCACAGCAAATGAAGCTGCTGCACTCCGAGAAGCGTAAAGAGCAGAACAACACCATATTTTCAAAGATATGGGACAGTTCTGCTCTCTCCTAGTTCTGTTGCACTTGTGGCTGCTTTAAGCCAAAACATTGTAATCAGGTAAGTTGATTGAGCAGGAAGAGAAAACTGTCCTTTGAGGCCAGTTCCTATTTGCATGTGTGCAAAGAGGAAGTAACAAGGAGAAATCAAGATATTTCTCCTCTTTACCCCAGCTTCGGTTAGGCACACAATGTTGCCATAAAACCATCTGTACAAGTCTGTAAATATGGGTTTACATCAAAATACATGGGTGGTGCACGGAAACGCCCATGCAACGCCCATGCGACACCCATGTAACGCCTACCTGACAGAAGGTAATGCAAGGCGGTGTTGTTTTTTTTTCTTTTAACAAAGCCACACCAATCAGGATTGGCAGCAGTGTGTGCTAGAAGAGCTTCCTTAAGCAACTTAACTGTCACATTCTTGAGACATGAAAACAATCTTACGATAAAATGCTTCCAAGAAACACTGATTGGTGAGGATGGTGGAGATATAGCAAGAGGGATCACAACAGGGCACACCGGGTTTCACTCTCTTTCATAGCTGCCAGGTGTCACCATGCCATGCTGGTCACATTCTGTCAATCTTTTTTTAAACTAACAGAGCATTGCAAAGGTGCTTCAGGGCCATAGAGAACAGCTTAAGGCGACCCACCCTTGGGTTACATTAGGTCGTGCAGAATCACTCCCTGCAATCACCGCCTCCTTGCTTATCTCTCGTTTTCACTACTTTCTCCTTGCTCTTTCCTACGTTTTTGTGTGCGTCCTGTAAGAAGCTGTCTCTGTATATGTTATGCCACTAAGTGGTAATACCATGCACAGAGTCCAGGGGTTCACCAAAAGTGAACAGGGCTCAATGTAAACCCAAAGATGCTCTTTTAGTGGTAGTGTGGGCAAGCAGCCTTAGGCCTAACACAGAGGAGTGTAATACATTTATTGCACAATAATGACCGATAATGGGCACACGACTCAAAAAAGGGGATCCACACCAATTTTAGAAAAGTAAGCTTTGTTTGTTCTTTATTTTAAGACCAAGATCATTGCAATAAGGCAAGTACTTTTTTAATAAAAAATACTTTTCACTTTTAAAAGTCGGCACAGTGCAATTTCTGAACAGTTCAATGTTATCCTATGGGGAAAAACAATTATGTACGCAACTTACAATTCCAATCTTTGGGCTTAAAGGTCAGCAAGGAGCAAGGGTCAGGTGAGCACCAACACTGCACCACCAGCGGCACAGGGGCGGCCAGGTGCAGAGGCCAAAATCGGAGTTCGGCCCAATGCATTAAAAAGGAGCCTGGGGGTGCTCAAAGCCACTCTACTTGAATGTAAGTAAATCAGCTACAGAGGCCAAGCTTTGGAGGTTAGGTCAAGCACCAGGGGGAGGGGGCCCAAAGCAGTACCAAACATACACCACCAGCGGCACAGAGGCGGCCGTGTGCAGGGTGCAAATTCAGGGTCTGGCTCCCAATGCTTTTCAATGAGGTGTCTGCTTTCAATAAACAGGCTGCAGGCGCTGCACTGGAGGTTGGAAGGAGGAGGACCAACAACAGCAGAGGTAAGTAGAGATGGGGGTGGTCATGGGGGCACCGTTGATTCAGCTCACTGAGGCGCATGGGCTTTGGGTGCAAGGGAGCCTTTGGATGTTGGGGTGTTCTTACTGGGAGTGTTGTGGTCAGGGGAGCCTCTGGATTTAGGCTACAGGAGTCATCGTGGAGTCCAGTAGGGGTCAGCCAATGCTGAACTTAAGGTCAGGATCGCTGGGGAAACTTTACTGGACAGGTGAGCCACTTGGACTCAAGCCTTGGGCGAAGGGTGCAGAGTGGACAGGAGTTGTGGTTCCATCTGGATCCTAAGTCCTTGTAGTTAGATTCTTCTGGACAGGGCTGCTATCTTCGGGAGATCCGGTCTTTGTTGAAGAGCAAGCAGTCTTCCTCTGGTTTCTGGAAGTAGCTGGCCACAGGTGAGGTGTTGTCTTCAACCTAATATAAACTTATTTGGCTTGTACTTATGTTAGTTGTCTATTTAATTACTTATATACTACTGCGCAACTTCCTCTGATGTGTCTGTAAAACTTAACTTTTGCCAGTTGGTCACCCTAGGTGTGGCAGCCTCCAGCCGAGGCACCACACCCCCATAAATCTGCACTTTCCCCATGCAAGTGCAAAAGCAAGTTCTGCAGGCTCCACTCAGTTTGGCATCTGACGTCAGTGTATGGGCCTCTCCACTTGCAGTCTCAGGATAGCACTAGGTTGACATTTAGATCAGTACCCTATTTCTGGTGCCACAATGTGTTTAGTAGGAGGAGCAGCAGTTATAGATATCGCTCTCAATACAACTAGTTTTATATTATTTATTCTTCAATATGGCCCATCTGTCTTTGATAGGGCTTCATGTCTCATCATTCAAATATTAAGTTATGATTACATTGTGTGGATATTATCCTGTCCTCAAGGCTGCCTTTTTTCAATATTTCCTTTCCCTGTTTAAAATGATAGTTCATGTAAGCTTCTGGAAACATATTGTTGGGTTATATTTATTTGGGAAAAAAGGGGATCATACAATCAAAAAAACCTCTCTCGCACATGCACACTCGGGCACAAAAAAATGCAAACAGCACCTACACCCACTGCCTACACCCGCCACCCAACACTTACTATCCGATATCCACTACCCACCACCCTACCACCACATCAACCACCACCACCTTATCACTACACTAAATACCACCCTGACCCCACCACTCTAACCACCACCAGCACCACCCTAACCCCACCACCACCCTGTCCTCCATCCTACACTAACCATCACCCTTCCCTATCCACCACCACCATACCCAAACCATCACCACCACCTAACCAACAAATCACCACCACTATCATACCACAACCATCCAAACCACCACCACCACATTTGCCCTAACCTGCACCACCCTAACCACCACCAGAAACACCCAACCAACACATACCCACCACCCTACTACTGCTGTCATCCTGCCACCACCACCATTACACTAACTACCATCGTACCATCACCATACCACCACCCAGTGGCGTCACTAGGGTTGGTGTCACCCGGTGCGGGTAACTCATGGTGTCACCCCCTCACGACTTATCGCATGGACCTCCTCCGCTCCGAGTCCGCCAGTGGACACAGATGGCAAATTCCCAGAGTACTGACATGACCACCACAGCATTTTCATGGAAAGTTACGGCTGGCCAATCAGAACATCAATTACAGCAGTACCATACCAGGTTTTGCAGTACCCCATTGAATGACTGGAAAAAATGCTCCCTCAGCAAGTAATTTTTTATTTTTAGTGCATAACGGTCCAGATATCACTACCTTTTCTGAAAAATGTACCCCTTCATAAGCACACCAAGGACTTATTTCAACAAATATTTCTGTGGCTGGCACCTGTTTCGGGCCCCTACACGGCCTTAGACCTATCCTGGGGTTTTTTGATCCGGCCACACGTCAGCTGATCGTTCAGGCCACCATTCTGTGTTGCATAGACTACGATAACTCACTTTTGTTAGGGGCTATCAAGGCGGATGTGAACCGCTTGCAGAGAGTCCAAAATGCTGCTGCACGGGTCTTGCTTAGGCTCCCTAGATCTTGCCCTACGTCGGACGCCATTAAGCGACTCCATTGGCTGCCCGTGCCAAGAAGGATTGAGTTTAAAGCGCTTTGCTTAGCTTTTAAAATATTTAAACTATCATCCCCTGAAATTTTATCTAAACTACTGATCCCATATGTTCCCAACCGCCAATTACGTTCTGTGGAGCAGCTGTTGGCTGTGGTCCCTCGTGTAAAACACGCTAGAGCTGGGGGGAGGTCTTTTGGCCTTTTGGCCGCCAAGCTGTGGAACTCTCTTCCTGCACAGATTCGCCGTCTGGATGGGCTTCTTCCCTTCCGTAGGGCCATCAAAACGTTTCTGTTCCTAATATGATAGTCTTGCTGTCGCTGCTTTTTGCCTCCAGCGCCAGGACGCCCCTTTGCTGGGGCAGCTGTGCGCTCTATAAAATTACTTAATAATAATAATAATAATACCACCATTTGATAGTGCCCCTTAAGTCTCCATAATCACTATCTCTTAGATTCATTTCGTTTTATAGCACGCACCACTCATGCCAGTTTAAGATGTCAAAATTTTTTACATCACACATGCATTGCACAGGGACAATCATCGCTGTGAAAATCAGTATATAGGAAATGTTACATAAGACAGAGACCTGCAAGGGGTAGGAGTCACATGTCATCTATACTGGTAGGCAGTATAGTTTAAGACTCCTTGGACTGGAAAAGCACGAATTCAGAATTTAAAATTTAAAACCATTGTTAGGGGTTTTCATTAATAAAAAGTTGTGATTTTTTCCCAAATGACACCCTTTTGCAATATTAGGACAAAGAAAGTCTGGGCAAAAATGATATTGCTTTAATATTTTCCATGCCGTTTGCATGCAGCTTGTGATGGCAGTTAATAGCTCACTGCTCTATATTAAGATTTTAACTTATAAACTGAAAGTAAGAAAAGGATCTCAGACCAAACTGGTAACTCACTGACCTAGTTTTTTATTATATGCGCTTTGTGATGTTAATGGGATACGCACTTTGCAGCAGGCATGTTAAACCTCTGCCCTACGATGTCAATACTTTCAGTAGAAAAGGCTCCGGTCTCTCTCCAGGAAGAACATTAATCACTGGAGTCGTCATTTTTATTGCAGGGACAAACTAAGTATGCGGCATCCGGTGCTTTTAAAGCGTTGAACATGGTGCCCCCACACCAAGTCAGCGCTAGAGCCAGGCAGCATAATTAACCAGTTTGGTGTCACCCCATGACGGGGTGACACCCGGTGCGGTCCGCACCCCCCGCACCCCCCTAGTGACGCCACTGCCACCACCCTACCCCTACCACTATCCTACTGACATTGCCTTACTATCACTATTACCCTACCACCTCCCTACTACCACCCTATCCACGACCACCCCACCCACCACCTTCATAACCACCACCCTAACCACCACCACCACGAACAACAACAAACATCACCACCTTACCCTAACCATCACCATCATACCCTAACCACCCCACTACCCTTCCTTGACCACTACCCTAACCACACCACCATCCTACACTAAACAGCACCACACTAACCACCACGCTAACAACTACACCCTAACCATCACCACCACCACCCTAACCACTACAGACACCTCCCTCATCACCACCACCACCATTCTCACTTCCACATCACCTTAACGCCATCAGCCAATAACTACCACTCACTATAACACTGCTACCACTCTAACCACCACCACACTCTCACCATCCTCACCACCACTGTCCCCACCACCACATTAACCACCATCACCCTCCCTAACCACCACCCTTACCCCCTCACCTCTTCCCTCTTCCTCATCACTACTCTGACCAATTCCACCATGCTTGCCTCCACTCTAATTTCCTTACCCTAACAACCAGCATCATCCATTCACTCAACAAGGCTCTCAATTCCCGTAGAAGGGCTTCATTTTTAACACCATTTTTAACTCATTACCTGATTGTTGTTTTTATGGAAAGTTGTGGCCTACGTTTTCCTTTATTTACACCTGAGTAACTTGTTCTCGCCTGAAATTATGCATCTAGGTATCTAGTAAAGCTAAGTAATTCCATAGACTAAGAAACATTTACATGCCATCTATAGCTATCTATCAACCTGTCAGCCTATTACATGGAAATCAATTTGTGAATGTTGAGAATTAACTCTATAGTAGGATGTTGCTGTGAACCCTAGGACAAGTGCTTGCCAGGCAGAATCACATTTGCATAAGCCTCTACACGTTTCCCCAGCTGGGACCGAGATGGCGAAAGAGATACGATCGAGTGATTGTAGGCGGGTACATGTTACTGGAGCAACCCTTGTAGATTGACGGCACATTTACTAGTGCAAATTAACACTGTGGGCACCTTTTTGTTGTTTTGAGGACGTGCCTCGGGTTTTTCCACTGCGCCGCTTACCTGTGGCAAGCCAGACACCAACCCTTGGTTGGCCTCTGGGGAGCCATTGGTTCGCACAGCTCAACAGGAGTTGGGAGCCTCTGCGTAATGACATACACTTAGGAGCAGGGGGGCTGCAGAAGAGCTCGGGTGCGGCATCCTGGGCTGTGGGGGGACAGCACTGAACTGAAATGCCACTTAATGCCTTGCATGGGGCGGTAGGGACAGTGAGCCCTGGGGAGGGGGAGAGCAGCGGGGGAGGCTCTGCGTGCAGCGGTGTGTATGTGTGTGTAGGGGTGCAGATGGGGGTGGTGCACAGCCGGTGCTGCTGCTTGTGTGCGAGAGTGCAGCCAGTGGGTAGTCCAGGCTGCAGCGCTGCCTCCCCAGTGGGTGCTGTGTGACCAGTGGTCAGGGACGACCCCCTCTGTCCAGGGATTTCCCAGCGCCCCTCCTTCCCAACCGGCTCACTTTCACTAGCTCCTCTGCACACAGCGCGGGACAAATGACCTCGGGGTGGGGACTTGCAGGCAGTAGAGCTCCCCTACCACCTTTGTTCCTCCCCCGCCATCACCGGCTTTCTCTCTGTCCGGCTACATCTCAAAGACCCCCGAAGGCAACGCCCAGAAAGTCTGGGAACTTCAAAGAAAGTCAAGAGACTTCAAAGAAGTAAAACTTACTTCAAAGAAAGTGTAAACGGCCTAACAGAAAGTATAAAATGGCAGCGAAAAGTTCAGCGACTTTCTGAAAGACTCTCCATTCAGCCGAAAGAAGTGCATGGCATCCATGGAAACGCCTTCTGGGAGCTGCAGAATTCTAGGATGCAAGCACAGCTGAAGTTGAGTGGCTCAGGCAGCCGGTGCAGGTCCAGGCAGCGGGGGCACCATAGGCGTCCTACCAGTCCCCCATCCTAAAGTGAATTCCCCCCCGAAGTTTCATAAGGGGTCGTAACACGTCGACACCTTGATTCAGAAGTATTAGGCTAGAAGGACCTCTGTGGAAGCCAACTGAAAAGGACTTAAATTACATTGTGTAGCTTCCAAAAAGACTGCCATAATCTCCCTACCATCGTTCACACTTTTCTCGAAAACACAGTACGGATGACTCGTATAGTAGTAGACACTGACCATACTTGCACCCTCCAAGTTTAGAAACTGTATCGTAGCAGTACAGTAAATATTGTTCTATCTGTGTTCTCACAAAGTGTCTGTGTGTGTGTGTGGCTGTGTGTGTGTGGCTCTGTGTGTGTGTGGGGCTGTGTGTGTGGCTCTGTGTGTGTGTGGCTCTGTGTGTGTGTGGCTCTGTGTGTGTGGCTCTGTGTGTGTGTGGCTCTGTGTGTGTGGCTCTGTGTGTGTGTGGCTCTGTGTGTGGGTGGCTCTGTGTGTGTGTGGCTCTGTGTGTGTGTGGCTCTGTGTGTTGCTGTGTGTGTGTGTGTGTGTGTGTCGCTCTGTGTGTGTGCGTGTGGCTCTGTGTGTGTGTGTGGCTCTGTGTGTGTGTGTGGCTCTGTGTGTGTGGCTCTGTGTGTGTGGGGCTCTGTGTGTGTGTCTGTGTGGCTCTCTCTGTGTGTGTGGCTCTGTGTGTGTGTGGGGGGGCTATGTATGTGTGTGTGTGTGTTGGGCTCTGTGTGTGTGTGTTGGGCTCTGTGTGTGTATGTGTAGTTCTGTGTGTGTGGGGGGGCTCTGTGTCTGCTAATACTCTCTACTACTCTCTAATGCTCACCTATTGCCATTGTAAATGACAATACCATTTATTTATGTTTAAAAAAAAACAAAAAATGAAAAAAATGCCATTTGCAATGCCAATTGCTCTAACTTTTTTTTTTGGTGACCTCTCTAGCCATGCTGCACAGCATCGCTAAATTAGGGTCAAAGTCATTAGATGGTAATGGCTAGACCTATTGGCTTTGCCAATGCTTGTTTCAACACACTTCACAAGGGTTTAGGGAAACCAAAAGATTCTCTGCAAGTGGCAAGCGTCTACCCTTCACTTCGAAACCTTGTGGTAGGCAAGGGCAGCAAAGCGCCAGTGGGTCCCTCCACCGCCACAGCGGACAGTGATTGGGGCAAGTGCGAAATAATTTCTCCTAGTGAGTGGGGCTGAGAAGTGGTCCTTGGGACACGCGAGGCAAGGCAGCAATGTTACGAGAGTTTCCGAGTAAATCCCGTCCTTGGAGCGAGGTGCGGCCATACCCAGCTGCACTCGTTTATTTTCCGTAGCGCCAGCACTCTTGCCATGTGTGTTTGTGTGTACACTCTGGGGCCCCTTACTCCACTTGTCTAGATGCAAGCACGCGAGCCATCTTTGCCACCGCCTAACCAGATTCCTCGACGCACCTCGTGCCTGGAAGTGCTATTGTGTTCGTCTGGGTAGATAAAGTGGACTCTTTGAAACCCTCAGTCAAACCAAACCTCTTAGCCTACTGCGCTTCAACTTTCAAGTGCTTGGATTTACTGCCCTGTGTGCGGAGCTATTGTTGAACGCTTGTAAGGCTGTTTGCCTGCTGTTTACTAGCAACTCTGAATAAACACATATAACGTGCCAGAACCGGCTCTGATTAAACAAATGTAACTTCAGTGACAGGCTGGGTCATAGAGACGAGAGAGCTACATGTCGACTGTCATGCAGCAAGATGGGTTGTGATGCAACCAATCAGGGCTCAGCCGCCTTTGCCTAGATGAGGGGTATCCAACCTTTTGTGTTATAAGAGCTACTTATGTCCAATTAAAATCATCAGGAGCTACTATTATTTGTGGTGTTGTAATAATGACCACACCACAAGATAACATTAGTTACCACCATATGCAGGTTTACAAGCAGTGATCACCTTACTGCATCAGGCAGAATTGCAACTAGTAAAGTAAAAAAAAGACTTTAACTGTTTGGGAAGGCTCTATGTAGGTTATACATGCTGGCCACAGTGCGGTGCCCCTGGCACAAAAGTAATAATATTAGTAATAAGTCTTCCCACATGATTTATCACTCAGAAACATATTTAAACATATTTTGGAAACTTGGGCATTTTTCTATACACATCAGCTTATGAATTCTGAAAATATACACATTTTCGTCTTAAATAGACAATTTCGGCATGCACATATTAATTCAACCAAACAAAAAGTTCCAATTTATTAGGCTGTGATGCACACAGGAGAGCTACTGGAGGGTAGTTGGAGAGCTAATTTAGCTCACAAACTACTTGTTGGAGAAGCCTGGCCTAGATGTTTGCTCATGTACTTGTAAATATCCTGCTTTAACCCCTTCCATGCTGATGACAAACCCCAGCCGTCATGCACTACAGTGCTCGTGTGCTGATGACGGCTGGGGTTCGTCGCGGCCCGCCCCTGTTCGTGCTGTTTACAGCACACCAGGGGAATCGCGGCTTAAACAGAAGATTAAGGGCATATTTACAATCCCCTAACGCCACCGGAGCATCATCTCTTCCGAAGCTCCAATGGCGTTGTGCCATTCCCCATATTTACAAAGTGGTGCTAAGCCACTTAACGTGGTTCAACACCACCTTGTAAATATGCCCCTTTCTGCCACAGTCTGCTGTGGCAAAGAGGCGGGCAATGGGTGTTGCTGTGGGTGTTCCACTGCAACACCCATTGCTTTTTGACACTGCCACTGTTTTGCAAGGCTGGGGCAGCGCCAGAAAATAAGGCCAGGTAAGACCTGCTCTTGGAATAGCGATATGAGGAGAAATTAATGTATTGCGCTTTCTAGGTGTACTGCATTCTCCAACACACATAGAAAGAGTAAATCACCATTATTTATTGTTTATGTACAGGAAGATATGTCTTCTTGCATATAGACAATCGCAACCTGGAAACATGGCGCAAGAGTGCCTCCGCTGGCGCTAGGCAGCTTTTTTAGTTCCAATCAATCAATCAATAAATCAGTGAATTTGTAAAGCGCGCTACTTACATGTGAGTATCTCAAGGCGCTATGGAAAACACAGGGGTGCACAGTAGTTTTGTGAATGTCAGAGTGCAGCATTGCCAAATATGGCGTAAAACTGCGCTCCAACATTTTCTTGTAAATATCCCATCACTTTTGACAATTTGGCCTAATCTCACATACTTAGGACAGAATTAATCAATAATATCCCTCTCCTAAATGCCTTTATATGGGTGTTATTAACATTAATTTCTTCATATATCTCCCACATTTAACTTTATGAGAATGCTTGTCAAGTAATATTTTAAGATACTTTAAAATATAATACACACCTGAGAAAAGCACATTTTAAAATCCCATATACTACACAGATCATATGCTACATTTTTCCTTCGGTGCACCATCTATTATCTGATCCAATCTGCACAACGAGAAGGCTATCAGGTGCCCTAGTGGCAGATCTCTTATGTACACTTGTGCAGATGAGGCAACCAGCGGAGATTCATTGTTTGAGTTACTCTTCAACTTAAGTTAGAATACTTCTTTAACCAATCATGTGGTGGAGCAGTTTGATGCAGTTTTTAAAACACGAAGGAGGTGACCTAACAAAAGGCTGTGTGCAAATGGCTGCACATGGCATGTGATTGGACCACTCACCTTTCTCCCGCACATTGTAATAATGCAAAAAGTGTGGCGTTCAAATTGTCAATTCCATGCCAAAGTTTGACTCTTTCTGTGGAGTTAATAATGAAAGACTTGTAGTTTGGAATGGAAAAAGATCAGAAACATGGGCTCAGTACACCGAAGATTTTGCTTTCTCAATGCATTTCTAGGCTACATCATACTTTCAGTGACGGCAGTGTTTTTTTTACATTTGTGCTTAGAAAGCTATGGACCATCTCCTCTTTTGTCATATCCCAAATGCCCACTATCATCATGCAGTTACTTCAATGCCATCTCTCGGTATTCTTCGTCGGTGCAAAATCATCAATTTTGAGTCTCTTGGTGCAAGATACCTTTCAGCATGACCTGCTTGTTAGAAGATGATGCAAGTCTCTAGGTGAGTTCACCGGAAGGATATAATGGCTGTGTAAAATGTTCTGGCCTCGGTACCCCGGAGAGACCAGAGATGCTCAGCCTTGCTGCTCTGATGTCCTCACAATGCAGCTAAAGTCCATTCCAAGTTGCAGATGTATGCCATTGGAAGCCATCAAGATTGTCTGCAGAGTATAGTCAATAATGTTTATCTTTCCAAGCTGGATAGGGAAGCTAGAAGGTGGATATTGTAGATAGCTCTATGTTCGGGTGCATCCAACTTGTCTGACATCTTTATGTAAGGTAACACATTATTACTGGTTGAAGGAACTTTATGAAATACTTCTAGCCTGATCCTTGTCTATGAGAGAATACCTCAGAGTAAATAATTCCATTTATACTGTTCTTTACAGTTCTTTTCCTCTGAGTACACACTTCGGCTGGCATAGGAGACCATATTTTACGTTCGCCTTCTTCTAGAAACATCTCTCCAACACCTAGAATCTGTCATTGATAGGGAGGAGGTAGGGTTAACTAGGATCCGTGAACAAAAGTCCTGATCATATTGCTAACTTGCGTGTAAGAGGGCGGAGGGCCATTTCACAATGGGCTGTCCGCATTGGTCCATAGTCATTTGCGCCTTGTGGTAGAGTTGCACTGGTGGAGCAGTGTTCTGACTGTTTTCCTTGGTTTGTGGGTATAAGTTAATTTGATGGGCGAGTGGGTTGCAGATTATACAACACTTATAATATTAGTAGCTCTCAATGCGTTTCATTGAACATAAGTAGCTCTCAGTACAGAAAAGGTTGGCGTCCCCTGAGTTAGACCATGTTCAGACAGGCTTAACCTTTGCTAGGTCTGCCGTGATTCCACTGTCCGAGATGATGTAATTGGCGTATTTCAAATTGAAGTGGCAGATTTGGTAATTTACCAAAAGTAGTTTGAGACCATGCTCTTTCAGGTGGCCTAGAACCTCAAGAGATCTGTTGAAGAAGAGGATGTTGTTGCGGTATATGAATGCTTCACTTATGTTCATGTCATCCACAAACTTTTTTCTAAGCATTATTGGTGCTAAGCATCCATTTGAATTCCTAAAAATGCAATGGGCTATCAAAACATGTAATTTCCTAATCCTCCTTCTTTATTGGCATCTAATCGTAGTTATTCCTTAAATCCAACACAGAAAAGAAGAGGTTTCTAGCTTGATGGTCAGTTATGTCATCAACATATGGTACTGTTTACTGTCAAAGTGTTGCAGTAAACATTTATTCTGATATTGTAATTTTTGTAAAGAGCCATCACAATTTATGAATCACTATAACTAAGAGACTCTTGAATTATGCCACCAGGTGTCAGATGCTGAAAGTATGCACTTGCACTGTTCTCAGAAAAAAATGTGTTGCTCTTTAGTTCATTATTGTCGTGCACTACATAGGCCTGTCTGACATCTGACCAACCGATTGAGAAAATATATGCTCTCCGCCGTATTGTGGCATAAGCTGTACTCTTGCAGATTCAGTCATTCAACAGTCAATAAAGTTCAGTTTCCTGAGTTTGAATGTCGGCTGCTTTTTCCTGAGCTACCATTGGCCTATAGGTATGTGTGGGCTAGCCAACATCTGCTGAGCAGAGTGATGATGTTGACTGTGATTGGCAGGAGGCGTGGAGGTGCTTGCATGTTGCCCACATAGACTGATAGCTTTCTCTTCAACAGAAAGCATACATCTTCATCTCTGGAAGATGCATCAGAACAGCCCACTAGGAGTGGTCTCCATCATGATTACTACACCATATGACAAATCACAGCAGGAATTTGGTTTGCTTTTGGCATTATAACTTCATCCACATGTCCTCCTTCCTAGTGGAATGCTTCTCACCAAAGTGTGTATGTGTATCTCCAGATTTCTGGTATAATCCAAGCCAGCCAAGTTTCAGCACATGTTGGTGAGTGTCCCGAACAAGGCAGCATTTGTCTTACTGGTACATTTCACCTGTAGGTGCATTTGAGTCATTAATATCCGTTCCTAGTTTGCGCCTGGGATCTCTCTGGATAATCAATAGAAGAGCTTCACATATCTCAGATTTGTTCATGAGAGCTAGTCCTATAGAAGGCTTTTAGATGTGAACTGAAAGCCACAGTCCAGTGTTTGAAGGCAAATTTGGCTCGGCACTGTCTGCAGAGACCTTGTCATATTTAATCTGTATTCCACCGGACCTCCAGAAATGTTCTTGAACTTGCAAGTTTTCTGTACTTGCACTGATTTTTTACAATCCCCTGGATCTGTCTGAGATTTGTTACCCTTGGAGTCACATATGTTTAAAGGTCCAAGGTACTCTCCTCACAGACCTTAAGGGCATTCTCCTGTAGCCCTTGAATACAATGTATGAGTCTCCTGACCACCCTTTACAAACCCACAATGTGTTAACACTTCGTGAGGTAGTGTTTGTCTGATCATCACTTGTAGCAGAACATCAGCTGTGTTTTTTCCTCTATACTTTCAGGACCTTCTGTATCTTTGGTGCAGATGGGCTTCTCATATTCGATCTGGTGTACCACTGCATATTTCGGATCACTGAAACAATATCGATGTCACAAATATCGATATACCAAAATATCGAGTAAAAAATATAGAATGCCAAAATATCAACTTCCTATCTCCAAACAGGTAAGTACAAAAATATTGAATCAAAAATATCGATGTTAAAAATATAGACAGTCAAAATATCGACTTTTTTAAATAGTTAAAAGTAATTTAAAAGTAATAAAATAATAAATATAACTAACTTAAAAATATTTAAAATACTTATATAACATCAAAACTAATAGATAATTAATATAATTAAAACATATATGTATATATACATAAACATAGTATTAATTAAAAAAAATACAATATATTTACCATAGAAGAGCGAGAGGGTTAAATTTACTATTACCACTCCAGTGAGTGCAACAGTAGAAATAACATTGGATAGCGTACCACTAAACATTATTATTCCCACTCCACTGAGTGCAACAGTAAGGAAAACGTTGGATAGCGGGAGGGTAAGAATTGCTATTCCCACTCCAGTTAGTGCACCAGTAGGGAAAACGTTGGATAGCGGGAGGGTAAGAATTGCTATTCCCACTCCAGTTAGTGCACCAGTAGGGAAAACATTGGATAGCGTAGGGGTAAAAATTACTATTCCCACTCCAGTGAGTGCAACAGTAGGGAAAGTGTTGGATAGCGTAGGGGTACAAATTGCTATTCCCACTCCAGTGAGTACAACAGTAGGGAAAGCTTTTGATAGCGGGAGGGTAGAAATTACTATTCCCACTCCAGAGAGTGCAACAGTAGGGAAAGTGTTGGATAGCTTAGGGGTAAAAATTACTATTTCCACTCCAGTGAGTGCAATAGTAGGGAAAGTGTTGGATAGCGTAGGGGTGTAAATTACTATTTCCACTCCAGTGTGTGACAGTAGGGAAAGCGTTGGATAGCATAGGTGTTAAAATTACTATTCCAACTCCAGAGAGTGCAAGAGTAGGGATAGCGTTGGATAGCGTAGGGGTAGAAATTACTATTCCCACTCCAGTGAGTGCAACAGTAGGGAAAGCGTTGGATAGCGGGAGGGTAGAAATTACCATTCCCACTCCAGAGACTACAACAGTAGGGAAAGTGTTGGCTAGCGTAGGGGTAAAAATTATTATTTCCTCTCCAGAGAGTGCAACAGTAGTGAAAACGTTGGATAGCGTAGGGGTAAAAATTACTATTCCCACTCCAGTGAGTGCAACAGTAGGGAAAGCGTTGGATAGCGTATGGGTACAAATTACTATTCCCACTCCAGTGAGTACAACAGTAGGGAAAGCTTTTGATAGCGGTAGGGTAGAAATGACTATTCCCACTCCAGAGAGTGCAACAGTAGGGAAAGTGTTGGATAGCGTAGGGGTAAAAATTACTATTTCCATTCCAGTTAGTGCAATAGTAGGGAAAGTGTTGGATAGCGTAGGGGTAAAAATTACTATTCCCACTCCAGTGAGTGCAACAGTAGGGAAAGCGTTGGATAGCGGGAGGGTAGAAATGACCATTCCCACTCCAGAGAGTACAACAGTAGGGAAAGCGTTGGCTAGCGCAGGGGTAAAAATTACTATTTCCACTCCAGTGAGTGCAACAGAAGGGAAAGCGTTGGATAGCGTAGAGGTTTAAATTACTATTCCCACTCCAGTGAGTGCAACATTAGGGAAAGCGTTGGATAACGGGAGGGTTAAAATTACAATTCCCACTCCACTAAGTGCAACAGTAGGGAAAGCGTTGGATAGCGGGAAGCTAACATTTACTATTCCAACTCCAGAGAGTGCAACACTAGGTAAAATGATGGATAGCGTAGGGGTAAAAGTTACTATTCCCACTCCAGTGAGTGCAACAGTAGGGAAAGCGTTGGATAGCGTAGGGGTAAAAATGACTATTCACACTCCAGAGACTGCAACAGTAGGGAAAGCGTTGGATAGCGTAGGGGTAAAAATTACTATTCCCACTCCAGTGAGTGCAACAGTAGGGAAAGTGTTGGATAGTGGGAGGGTAAAAATTACTATTCCCACTCCAGAGAGTGCAACAGTAGGGAAAGCGTTGGATAGCGTAGGGGTAAAAATTACTATTCCCACTCCAGAGAGTGCAACAGTAGGGAAAGTGTTGGATAGAGTAGGGGTAAAAATTACTATTCCCACTCCAAAGAGTGCAACAGTAGGGAAAGTGTTGGATAGCGTAGGGGTAAAAATTACTATTCTCACTCCAGTAAGTGCAACAGTAGGGAAAGCATTGGATAGTGGGAGGGTAAAAATTACTATTCCCACTCCAGTGAGTGCAACAGTATAAATAAAAATAACATAAATATTAATACCAATTACAAATTAATTTAAATAATTACCAATTTTATATAATATGTTAATTAATTAATTATTAAAACAAATACAAATTAATTATTATTAATAATTACCTACTAATACAAATGATTTACAAATTAACAATACAATAATTAACAATTTAAAATTAATAAAAAATTAGATTAAAAAATTTAAATAAAAAAAAATGTAATTACTTACAATTAAATTACTTCCCACCCTATTCCCCTATAAACCCACAAACCACTACAGAAAATAAATTAATAAAAGTAACATGATTATCAATTAATCAATTATTTAAAATTAATTAACAATTATATTTTGATAATTACCAATTATTAATTAATTAACAATTAATTCAAAATAAATACCAAGAAATCAATTAAAATATTTAACTAATTATAATTAAATTACTTCCCACTCTATTCCCCTCTAAACCCACAACCCGCTACAGAAAATAAATGACTACAATTAACATATTTATCAAATAATCAATTAAAATAAATTACCAATTATATTTTAATTAATTACCAATTAATAATTAATTAACAATTAATTCAAAATAAATACCAATAAATAATTTAACATATTTAATTAATTATAATTAAATTACTTCCCAACCTATTCCCCTATAAACCCACAACCCGCTACAAAAAATAAATTGCAAAAAGTAACATATTTATCAATTAATCAATTAAAATTAATTACCAATTATATTTTATTTAATTACCAATTAATTAACAATTAATTCAAAATAAATACCAATAAATAAATTAACATATTTAATTAATGATAATTAAATTACTTCCCACCTTATTCCCCTATAAACCCACATCCCGCTACAGAAAATAAATTACAAAAATTAACATATTTATGAATTAATCAATTAAAATTAATTACCAATTATATTTTAATTAATTAACAATTAATTACCAATTAATTCAAAATAAATATCAATAAATAAATTAACATATTTAATTAATTATAATTAAATTACTTCCCACCCTATTCCCCTATAAACCCACAACCCGCTACAGAAAATAAATGACAAAAATTAACATATTTATGAATTAATCAATTAAAATGAATTACCATTTATATTTTAATTAATGTCTAATTAATTAACAATTAATTCAAAATAAATACCAATAAATAAATGAACATATTTAATTAATTATAATTAAATGACTTCCCACCCTATTCCCCTATAAACCCACAACCCGCTACAGCAAATAAATTACTAAAATGAACATATTTATCAATTAAAAGTAATTACCAATTATATTTTAATTAATTACCAATTAATAATTAATTAACAATTAATTCAAAATAAATGCCAATAAATAAAATACCATATTTAATTAATTATAATTAAATTACTTCCCACCCTATTCCCCTATAAACCCACAACCAGCTACAGAATTATATTACGCAAATATTAAAAATAAAATTAACTTACTTACCTCAAATTCGATATTTTTGTTGTCTATATTCTGTCCATTCGATATTTTTGTATTCTATATTCTGTCCATTCAATATTTTGTCCATTCTATATTTTTGATTCGATATTAATGCTATTCTATTCGATATTAATACTATTCTATTCGATATTTTGGTAGTCTATATTCTGTCTATTCGATATTATGTCTATTCTATATTTTTTACTCAATATTATTATTACTCGATATTAAAAACTCGATATTTTGACTGTACACCCCATATTTCTTTGCTCTAACTCAGGATTTGTTGCCTCCGTTGGACACGAATGATAGATTTTTTGTTCCCTGATGTCTTCATCACCAACTTCTTTCTCCTGGAACTCCCAGATTAGGTCTCTCAATACTAGGTAGTCTTGTCTCCTTTCATCTGACCAATTGGTCCTGTCTAGTAAACAGTAAGGTTTCTTGTTTCAATAATCATAGTCGTCCTTGTAGACAGCCTCAAACACTCACCGATAGTACACTCCGAAAAGTACCAATAATATGAGGGTCAAGGCACCCTTGGTTGTGCTGTGTGATGGTGTATTACTCATAGATCATAGCCAATGTTAGAGGTGTAATAGTTCCTGTATATGCCCATCCGTAATTAATGAGGGTATCTATGTTGACACTTGTCCTTAGTGAATGGGAGACCCATAACCCATTGATTCCGAAAGTATACACATGACCCAGGACAGGTGAATATTTTCGGAATGTTCCTACTATTCTGGATAAAGAGCTGGTGAGGTCACAGGTAATGTAATGTTAAAGTATTTATTTTAAATGGTAAACCAAAGCTACAAAGTGATTTTCTAGAGTCAGAATCACTAGATACAAAGATACAGCCAACACGTGTTTCGCCCCCTTAACAGCGGAAGAGCCTCCAGCTTTATCAAGGCGTTGTTCAGTGGCCTGTTACTAGGGCTGATTGCCAATAAAATATTCTGAAGAGTTGCAGCATATAGATATCCGAAAGCTGTGTCGGGCATTTAGTTGGAGAACATCATAGAAAGCTGATGTCGCTAAGTTTCAGGGTCTCTTGCGGTCTGCATTAGCCATTACTCATAGTTCATGACTTGGGCAAAGCAGACCTGGACAAGTGACACAAGAGCAATGATGAAACAAGAATATTGTTGTTTGCTGAAATAGATTATGCAATGGTATAAATCGGTCAACCGACTGGTGGAATGTAGGTCTACGTCACACTAGTCATCTTTGCTGATGGGAAAGGTCTGTAGTGGAAGAGGAAGTGTTTTGATTTATGGGCCGCAGTCACCTGAGTGAGGTTGAGGAAGTAGTCAAGACAGGCAATGAGATTTCACATTAAGGTGCTCCAGTTTAACCAATTCTGGGCTAAAAGAATGGTTTGAAATCATAATCATAGGACCAAACAACCCTGCAGCGGCTTAGTACTGTATAACTTGTTCCTTGTGCTGTCCACTGCCCCTGGCAAAAGGTCCTCATTATTTGGTCTCGCAAGCACACATGAATTAGAAGCTGAAAAAGGATCTGAATATGTTTACAGTTTTCCTTGACGTCAGCTGCTGGCAATATGGCTCATCCTGGAACAGTCCACACTGGTCATGCAGGTTTCACAGGAAGACCAGTCGATGGCTTCGCTGTTTGAAGGGTTCACATTGACAGGTGCCTCCCTGCAGGCTGAGGCAGGCATGTCCGTTGCCTGACAGACTCCAACATTGTAGTGGTCTCAGGGGCGGATCCTCCGCCATCGCCCAGAGCAGGAGAAAGGAGAAATAAAATGATAATAACTTCATTATTATCATTTTATTTTTCACTACAGAGCTGAGTTAGGATGAGGCTGGTGGCACAAGGGCGGAGTGGTTTGCACACTCCAAGTGGGCATGACTGCTTGGCCGGCCATCCTGGGCCAGTCAAACAGTCATGCGCACTTTGCGTGTTCCCCACTAGGCTGCACAGCCTGGGTACTTCCTGTTTGCAAGGGAAGCTGAGGAGAGATGGCAGTGTCGAAAAAGATTGGAGCTGTCACTGCCACCCCTGTTTCCTGCCAGCCGCCACTGATCTTCAGCTCCCAGCAGCATGTAGCCCTTCTCAGAAGGTCTCTTCCGACAGTAGATATCACCAGTTCATAACAGTTGCAGTTTACGGTTGAACAACAAGCCCTACCTGAACTGTATATTAGCTTTGAGGAAGTCTTGAGTTAGGGGCTAAATTAGATATATAGGCCACACCACAGGTGATTTTCAGGTATCCTCCCCCCAGCCCTCCAATCCTGGAAGAAACTGGGTGTTAACTATACTATTTCTCCTCACCCCTTTCACCATGGCATGTACAAGGAATTACAGCAATACAGAATATAGGGTGCCCCTCAATCATCCTGGCCTTTATACAACCGATTGAGTAATTAACTATGCCCCACTGGCCTGGAAGAACAACACTCCCCTCATAATTAGAAGCTTATTCTCATATTCCCCTATTATATATTGTATACTTTTGCCTGTGTCGTACCATTGCATATTTCGAAGACAAGTTCGGCTGTCTGCAATGTCCTAGTTTCTTGGAGCTTCAGCAGCATCCTGGTGTGGAAGGCCTCAGCCCAGGGCCAGGCTGGCCTGAAGGGCAATGGGGCAGGGCCAGAATGCCTGGCCTGACAAGTCGGTGTGTGGACCATTTTTAGGCTGTTAGTGGGCCTATTTTATGGTCTGGTGGGCCAGGTTTTAGGTCTCGCCTGAGCCAATGCGCCTGCGTATTGCTCCGGCGAGACTTATGTAGGGGCTCCAGAAAATGCTGCCAGAGGGCTTTGGAATGAGGATTATGGCCAGTGCAAGTGCGCCGGGCGCGCTCTCACCATTTGCTCCTCCCCCCGCATCAGACTTGAAAGGAATGCGCTCTCCCGCCCCCGCCACAGCAATGCCGAGAGCTTGTTGCTTTATTGCTCTCACTTGAGGCCTTGTTTTCTAAGTTCTATCTCGTGTACTTCTCTCGTGTACAATCTCTCTGTTGCTTTCTGTTTCTTTCTCCCTCAGTAGCTTTTCCCCCACCCCAGAGTTGCTGCCATGCATGAGCTGCTTTTACCCTCCCCACCTGCTCATCCATTGCCTCATATGCCCCCCAACATTTTTTAAAACATTTTTGGGTGCGGAGGGAGGAGTGTAGCAAGGGATACCAGTGAGCAAATTGCTGTCAGCTCCTCCGTCTTAAACATATTTACTTTTGCACAACTTCTTTTTCATGCCTTTTGAATTGCTGACCCATCTCATATATATAAAAATGTAAAAACATTGGCACCCACATCATTCTGCCGGAGCACATGAGCAATGCTTCCCCCCTAAATACCTGTCCCACTCTCCGTGTTGTTCGCGCTCACCATTTGCTCCCCTGCCCCCGCATCAGACTCGAAAGGAATGTGCTCTCCAGCACACCCCACAGCAATGCCGAGAGTTGTTGCTTTATTGCTCTCACTTGAGGCCTTGTTTTCTAAGCTCTTTCTCGTGTACTTCTCCCGTGTACAATCTCTCTGTTGCTTTCTGTTGCTTTCTCTCTCAGTAGCTTTTCCCTCGCCCCAGAGTTGCTGCCATGCATGTGCTGCTTTTACCTTTCCCACTGGCTCATCCGTTGCCTCATATGCCCCCAACATTTTTTTTAAACAATTGGTGCGGAGGGAGGAGAGTAGCCAGGAAAACCAGTGAGCAAATTGATGTCAGCTCCTCCGTCTTAAACAAATTTACTTTTGCACAACTTCTTTTCCATGCCTTCTGAATTGCTGACCCATCTTATATATATAAATGTAAAAACATTGGCACCCACATCATTCTGCCGGAGCACATGTGCAATGCTTCCCCCTAAATACCTGTCCCACTCTCCGTGTTGCTGTCTCCCTCATTTTGCGAGTTTTCTCGTGTGGCCAGACTCCCACCCCTCCCAGATGCTCTGTGTTGCTTTTGCTAATGTTTCTCCCCCGCCTCCAGTGTTGCTCAGCCTCTCCTTCGATTGCTGTTTTTGCTCGCCAAGACCTACCCATCCATTGCCCCACCGGCTCCTTCATTACCTCCTAAGTCCACTATCTTTCATGTTTCACTACTTTGGACCCTCACACACCCTCAGCCTCACACCTCCTCACCCTCACCCACCCTCACACCCTCACACCCCCTCACTCACCTTCACACCCCCTCACCCTCACACCCTAACGCTCACACCCCCCGACATACCCTCAATCCCTCCTCCTCACCCTCACCCCCCTCACCCTCACACACCCTCACTCACCCTCACCCCCTCCCCCTCACAACCCTCTCACCCTCACACACCCTCACTCTCACCCTCACACCCCCTCACACACCCCCTCACTTCCCCTCACACCTCACTCACCCTCACCCCCTCACCCTCACACACCCTCACCCTCACACCCCCTCACCCTCACACCCCCTCACCCTCATCCTCACACCCCCTCACACACCCCCTCACACCCCCTCACACCCTCACTCACCCTCACACCCCTTCACACCCTCACCCTCACACCCCCTCACACCCTCACCCTCAACACCCTCACTCCCCTTCACCCCCCCAACCCTCACAACCCTCTCACCCTCACTCAGCCTCACACCCTCACCCTCACCCTCACACACCCTCACCCTCACACACCCTCACACCCCTCACCCTCCCCCACACCCTCACCCACACTCACACCCACACACCCTCACCCTCACACACCCTCACCCTCACACCCCCTCACCTTCACATACCCCCTCACCCTCACATACCCCTCACACACCCTCTCACTTTCACCCTCTCACTCACCTTCTCACACCCTCACCCACCCTCTCACACCCTCAACCACCCTCTCACACCCTCATATCCCCTCACCTCACACCCCTCACACCCCCTCACCCTTGCACCCTCACACACCCCCTCACCCTCACAACCCCTCACACACCCTCTCACCCTCACACACCCCTCACCCTCACACTCCCTCACACCCCTCACCCTCACCCTCACACCCCCTCACCCTCACACACCCCTCACCCTCACACACCCTCACACCATCCTCACCCTCACATCCCACTCACCCTTACCCTCATCCCCTCACCCTCACACCCCCTCATCCTCACACCCCTTACCCTCACACCCCCTCACCCTCACACCCCCTCACACCCTCTCACCCTCACACACCCTCACACCCTCTCGCCATCACACACCCTCACTCTCACTCACACCCTCTCCCCCACGCCCTCACACCCTCACACCCCCTCACCCTCACACCCCCTCACCCTCACACCCCATCACTCACCCTCACACACCCTCACCCTGACACCCCCTCACCCTCACACCCCCCTCACCCTCACACCCCCCTCACCCTCACACCCCCTCACACCCTCTCACCCTCAGACACCCTCACTCACTCACACACCCTCACCCTCACACACCATCACACACCCTCACCCTCACACACCCTCACCCTCACACTCCCTCACACCCCCTTACACCCCCTCACACCCCCTCACCCTCACCCCTCACCCTCACACCCCCTTGCCCTCACACACCCTCACTCACCCTAACACCCTCTCACACACCCTCACTCACCCTCACACCCTCTCACCCTAACTCACCCTCACACACCCTCACTCACCCTCACACCCCCTCACCCTCACACCCCCTCACCCCCACACCCTCACACACCCTCACACCCTCACACACAATCATACACACTCACTCATCCTCACACACCCTCACACACCCTCACCCTCACACACCTTCACCCTCACATCCCTCCTCCTCACACCACCTCACCCTCACACCACCTCACCCTCACACCCCCTCACCCTCACAACCCTCTCACCCTCACACACCCTCACCCTCACACACCCTCACACACCCTCACTCACCCTCACTCACCCTCACACACCCTCACACACCCTCACCAGCATAGCATAACAAAACATAGCATAGCATAACAAAACACAGCATAGCATAACAAAAAGAAGCATAGGATAGCAAAACATAGCATAGCATAGCATAACAAAACAAAGCATAGGATAGCAAAACAAAACATAGCATAGCATAACACAACAAAACATAGCATAGCAAAACACAACAAAGCATAGCATAGCATGACAAAACACAACATAACATAGCATAGCATAAAAAAACAAAGCATAGGATTGCAAAACAAAACATAGCATAGCATAACACAACAAAACATAGAATAGCCAAACACAACAAAGCATAGCATAGCATAACAAAACACAACAAAACATAGCATAGCATAACAAAACATAGCATAACAAAACAAAGCATAGCATAGCATAACAAAGCATAGCAAAACAAAACATAGCATAGTATAACAAAACATAGCATCGCATAACAAAACACAACAAAACATAGCAGAACAAAACAAAGCATAGCATAACAAAACCTAGCATAACAAAATATAGCAAAACACAACAAAGCATAACATAACAAAAGACACCAAAACATAGCATACACAACAAAACAAGCATAGTAAAGCATAACAAAACATAGGATAGCAAAACAAAACACAACATAGCATAACAAAACAAAGCATATGACAGCATAACAAAACATAGCATAACAAAGCATTGCATAGCATAACAAAACAGCATAGCAAAAACAAAGCATAGCATAATAAAACACAACAAAACATAGCATAGCATAAAAAAAATAGCATAGCATAACAAAACATAGCATTGCAAAACACAACAAAACATAGCATACCATAACAAAACACAACAAAACATAGCAAAGCATAACAAAACAAAGCATAGGATAGCAAAACTAAACATAGCATAGCATAACAAAACAAAGCATAGGATAGCAAAACAAAACATAGCATAGCATAATAAAACATAGCATAACATAACAAAACATAGTATACCAAAACATAGCATAGCATAACAAAACAAAGCATAGGATAGCAAAACTAAAAATAGCATAGCATAACAAAACAAAGCATAGGATAGCAAAACAAAACATACATAGCATAACAAAACATAGCATAATAAAACACAACAACAAATAGCATAACAAAAAATAGCAAAACACAACAAAACATAGCATAGCAAAACAAAACACAGCAAAGCAAAACAAAACATATAATAGCATAGCAAAACATAGCATTGCATACCAAACACAACAAAACATAGCTTAGCATAGCATAACAAAACATAGCATAGCAAAACAAGCATAGCATAATAAAACACAACAAAACATAGCAAAGCATAACAACACATAGCATAGCCTAACAAAGCATAGCATAGCAAAACATAGCATAACATAACAAAACATAGCACAGCATAACAAAACACAGCATAGCATAACAAAGCAAAGCATAGGATAGCAAAACATAGCATAGCATAACAAAACAAAACATAGGATAGCAAAACAAAACATAGCATAGCATACAGCATCACTCAGCACCACCACAGCATCACTCAGAGGCACCACAACATCACTATGTGCTACCACAGCATCACTGAACGCCACAGCATCACTCGTTCGCCACCACATCACTCAGCGCCACCACAGCATCAATCTGTGGAACCATTCAACAACAACTGGTTCAAATATTCTCTCTCAATGTTTCAAGCTTTATTACAAATGTAACAAAAAGATGTTAAAATTTGACTTCTGTTCTTGGATTTTCGTCACAATAAAATACACTGGACATAATCTTCATAAAAGTTATTTACAAAAGTTTAAGCTATTGCCATTATAAATTACAATAACTTTTATTTAAGTATTAATTATTTGAAAAAATTAAAAGCCATTGTTATTTGTAATATCTATACATGTAAGTCACATAAATACAACACATATTGCATTACAAATGCTATAGGTGTCACATTTGCGAAAGTTATAACTATTGGCATTGTAAATGACAAAGCTATTAATTTCGCTATTTTCAAAAACAAAACATAAATGAAAAATGTGTCATTTACAATGCTGTTAGAGTCGGCTGGTCTCTAGTTGGCAGAGGTATACACTTCTGACAAATAGGGACCCACCTCCTCTAGTCAGGGCAAGGGGATCACACACTCAGGTAACCCCGCTCACCCCCTTGGTAGCTTGGCAGAGCAGATAGGCTTATCTCAGAGGCAGTGTGTTAAGCATTTATGACCACATACAGTGATAAAGTGAATACACCACAAATGGACACAACACTGAAGGTATTATAAAAATAAGGATGTTTATATAAGGCTTAGCACAAGACCAAATAACGACAAAAATATACCACAATCTTAATAAATACTCTTTGGAAGGAAAAATAATAGTTCAGGTAAAGTCTCTTCTTAGTAAAGGGTTCTTTAGCAACAAAAGTAAATCTTCTTCTTTAAAGCACAGTTCTTGTCAACAATGTAACCCCCACAGGAGTCACACGACGTCGAGGCAAAGTTATCTCAAAGGTTCGACGTCGACCGCGAGGAGCGCTACATCGAGCCCGGAGTCGAAACAGACCCCCACAAACACAGTACCTTTGAGAAT
Source organism: Lissotriton vulgaris (assembly GCF_964263255.1). Classification (NCBI taxonomy): domain Eukaryota; kingdom Metazoa; phylum Chordata; class Amphibia; order Caudata; family Salamandridae; genus Lissotriton; species Lissotriton vulgaris. The sequence goes on from NC_141691.1 coordinate 1,389,881,914, forward strand.
GAAGAAACGATGGTCCACAGCGTCGAGATGTATCAGCGTCGAGTCTTCGGCATCGATCGGGCCTCGGATTCGGAGCGATCTGCAGCGGCGTCGACAGGTGTCAGGCTGGAGCAGCGCTCACAGTGGCGAAGCGGGATACGGCGTCGTCGTCGATGTCGTTGTTGCAAGAGTGAGCAGCGCTCACGGCGTCGAGAAGGGCTGCGTCTTCGATGCAATCAGCGGCGGCATCGACACAGGGTCACTTGGAGCTGGAGCCGAACTCGCTACTCACTGGCATCGCTACTGGCGTCGACTGGGCCCGGCGTCCGGCGTCGAAGTTGCGGGACACTGGAGCCGTTACTCACGATGTCGAGCTGGATTCGGCGGCGTCCGTCGATGTCGAGATTGCTGATTTCTTTAGAATACTGGAAACACCACACTCCAGTTCAAGTAGATGACGAAGTCCTTTAGCCCTGTGACTTCAGCAGGAGACTGGCACTCTTCCAGTCCCTGGAGATTTTCTTGGCAAAGCTTGAGAGTACACACTCAGTTCCTCTCTCCTTGTTCCTTGGCAAAAATAAAGAAGCAACTGCAGGATTCCCCCCAGCAAACAGCACTCTGGCAGAATGGGTATGCAAGTCCTTGGATCAGCAGGCTTCTTGTCCTTGGTGAAGGTTTCCTTGTCAGAAGTGATCTAAATTCTTGGTTCAGGGGTCCTTCTCTTATACCCCTTTAGTGCAAACAGCACTCTGGCAGAATGGGTATGCAAGTCGTTGGATCAGCAGGCTTCTTGTCCTTGGTGAAGGTTTCCTTGTCAGAAGTGATCTAAATTCTTGGTTCAGGGGTCCTTCTCTTATACCCCTTTTCGGCTTTGATCTCTTTGTCCATGCAGGGGAATTTCCCCCATCCAGGGTTTGTTGTGTGTGTTGCCAGGCCGAGGAACCTGGCCTATTCACTGTGCAGGGCAGGGTCCTCAGCCGCCCAGCAGGAGGTGGAGCCAGTATTGTCACTGGCAGGAGCAGGGCTATCAGTCGCCCGGCAGGATGTGGAGCGAGCATTGTGTCAGGCAGGGCAGGCTATCAGGAACTACTCTTCCCCCACTCTAAACGCAAATGCCTCATTCACCCCACACTGACTCATTCAGACCTCTGGAGCCACCCAGCTCCTGTCACACACACACCAAACCAGCAGAGACCGGTAAATAGTTAGACAAGAAACTAGTCACTTTCTAAAAGTGCTAGTTTCAAACTCAGACTCTAAAAACCATCCATCCTAAAGGATGTATTATTAAATTCTGAGTTCAGGGATACTAAACTCGACTTTCCACCATGCTCTCTGAGTCTGTTAGGATTATATAGTGTACTAATTCCAGCAGCCCAGTCTGGCCTAAGGAGAGCAGGTAGCCTTACAATAGTGAAACACAAAAATGGCTATAATTCACTATTAGGACATGCCACACTCATCAGGGCTTGTCCTACCTTATGCTTACAATGCACCCTGCCCGTAGGCCTACCATAGGGGTGACTAACATGAAGTTAAGGGAAGGTTTTAGGGACTGGCAAGTCCTGCAATGGCCGACCTTAGACATATTTTACTAGGCCGCTTCTGTGGGTGGCACAATCAGTGCTGCAAGCCCACCAGCAGCATTTGTATTTACAAGCCCTGGCACTCCTGGTGCACTCTACTAGGGACTGACAGTAAACCAAATAAGCCAAACATGGAATCCAATTAATGTATCAATTTAAAATAGGGAACACTTGCACTGTGGCACTGATCAGCAGTGGCACAGTGCCCAAAGCAATATTCCCGCAAAACATCGTAAACAGAGGAGGAAAACTGACAAAAAATGGAGGAGAGACTCATGCCAATGATGCCAGGTCTAACAAATACCAATAGCTCAAACTTTCCTAATGTGAGACCTATTGCATTGCAAATGCTTGTGTCTATTGATTTTCCTGATATTACTAAAAACATTGCCAGCGGAAAGCAGAACTGCATGCAGTCTCACACACTTTGCAAACCACCAGTATAAGCTGCCTTTACAATTTCAACACTGCTCCAATTTCCAAATATGGGTACGTTTTTTACCATCAGATTTGGTAATGGGGGGACATTTTTATTTTGGTGCACAGGCCTTAAGTATGTCTCAGTTAGACCCTTTCCCTGCCTGCGGTCTTCCTTGGTGATCTTTTGAATGCCAGGCAAGAGCCTGAGTAGTGGTGGAGGCCCTCACTTATTCCCGTAAAGGGCCCTTTGGGGCCCATAAATGCAGCTGTAAAAATACACGCTGGTCTGCATCCTACTGGCCAGTGCACAGCCCAAAAGGGTGAGCTGCCGTCAATCTTGCCCCGCATCAGTGGTAGGGCGAAACCGTTGAGTCAGCAGGTATTGCTGGGGCACCCTCTTCTTGTTGGTACAGTAAAGGGGAAAAGGAGCCTCCTTCTTCCCCCAGAGCATCCAGGGCAGCAGCAGTGACTTGGGGCTACTGATGGTCTGGCACACAACTTTCACGAAAGTAAGGCTATACAGTCCGTGGGGGTCACATAATGCACCAGGTCATTCATGTAACAATTTAGGGTTTGGTCAGATGATGTAATGGTTAGTGTCTTATCCTTTAAAATGCGAACAGTATATTTCAACATAGGACATGGTAGGGGAGTGGATCTCAGAAGCTATGATAGCCTCAGACTTGTGAGAGAGCTCCGAGTAGTAGTTATTGGTGATGAAAGTGACTGTGAAAGACAGGTTTGACCCATGTGTGGTACCTTAGCATTTCATCCTTCCAGGGATGATTAAGGAAATACTCATGTTTAGGGACCAAGAGATATTTACACTTTTTAATGTGCACTATAAAAATTATTTGTATTAAGATTATTAATAGAGGAGTACTAGTAATAGTAGTAGTAGTGGTGGTAGTAGTAGTAATAGTAGTAATATTGCTGCTGCTGTTGGCAATACTATCGGAGAACAACGAGACGCATGATATAGGGTATTTTCTGCAGTTCTAGAGGTCTAACTTAATTGATATTGACTTAACTGTGCAGAAATTTGTACTTTCTGCACACTGCCCTTACTATTTAAAGCATGTCATTGTAATGTCATGTTTAAAAGAACTTTAAACTTAATTCATGTCACGGGAAGTATTTGCCCCGTTGCTGGGAGCTTCATTACGATTCTTCCTTCACTGGGCTAGCGTCCTTCTGGACTCTTTCCACTGAAATTACGATCAGTTTTAAACCTGCAACTTGCTATAAGCTGTTTCAGAAGGCACCTGCTGTCCCCACCGAAGGCCAAAGGTCACAAAAACATACAGTGTATGGTGCAGGAGCACGGTAAGTGACAACCCCATTACATAACACCATGATAGCAGGAACCTAAAACACATAGCTAGAGAAATACATCAAAACTACGCCATCAAATGTTTTGATATTTGGGGGCCCATTAGGATGGCGGGCGGATTGCCCCCGTCAGGCTGGCGGTAGCCTCCGCCGGCCTGGCAGGGGCAATCCGCCTGCCATCCGCACTGAAATGATCCCCTGCCACATTAGGATGGCTGGGGGGTCCGCGGCGGACGGAAAGACCGCCCACCGCTTTTCCGCCCCAGTCGCCTTGCGGCCGGGGCAGAAAAGGTTTAATATGGTGGCGGTGTCTTCACTTCGGGGGCCCACTGCGGGCCCCCGGAGTGAAGGAGAGGTGGGGGTTGCATTTGCATTAACAAAGCGGCAGACGCCGCACGGTGCCTGCCGCTTTGTTAATGCAAATGTATTCGTGCATTTTTAGCACTGTGGCGGGCGGTGCTGAGAGCACCACCCGCCACAATGCTAAAAATGCAGGATGCGCCCGCCACAGTGGCGGGCGCATCCTAATATCCCCCACGGGACCCCCGCCCTTATGGCGGGCGGTCCCAATGACCGACAGGATGGCGGGCGGATTAAGTCCACCCGTTATCCTAATGACACCCTAAGTATGGGGAGTGAGAAAGCGACATATGAGTCTGGAATTAGAAGATAGACATATGAGAATAACAAGTCTTGTTCTCCTTGCTCGCTATGGCTGCTCGACATGGTAGCGATATGTGCATGATGTGTACTGAATGCCATATTAGTTACATAATGGCAATACAAATATTTTATTTTAAAAAAATATATAAAATAAAACACCACGTTAAAAGTAGCACAGTCAGGGAAAAACAAGGCAGTAAAATCTCTGATGAACATAAGTGCTTAAATAAAACCTGTAATGTTACAAATATGCAGGGCCACTGGAATTATGCAGCATTGACTGGGATTCCTCCTGACAATTGGGCTCAAGCAAACGGACAGAAACCTCACCTTCGCATCTTCAGCGAGCCTGCTGCCTGCTGTTAACGCTACAACTGGCCGGACCCGCTTCGCGGGTCCCGCTGCGCGGTTAGCAGCGGCCGCCACACACCACATCTCAGCAAGGGGCTGGGCGTCTGCACTGACCGGCAGGGCTGCGAGCTTGCTGCGGGGGACTCCAAGGACCAGGAGTCCCCGCGCGCCCGTCACCACCTGGGCTGCTCTCCCTGCCGGCTCCACCCCCACCTGCCTCACTTAAGCGGCGGCTTAGCACTCTGTAATCGGATTCCTCCTGACAATTGGGCTCAAGCAAACGGACAGAAACCTCACCTTCGCATCTTCAGCGAGCCTGCTGCCTGCTGCCTGCTGTTACCGCTACCACTGGCCGGACCCGCTTCGCGGGTCCCGCTGCGCGGTTAGCAGCGGCCGCCACACACCACATCTCAGCAAGGGGCTGGGCGTCTGCACTGACCGGCAAGGCTGCGAGCTTGCTGCGGGGGACTCCAAGGACCAGGAGTCCCCGCGCGCCCGTCACCACCTGGGCTGCTCTCCCTGCCGGCTCCACCCCCACCTGCCTCACTTAAGCGGCGGCTTAGCACTCTGTAATCGGATTCCTCCTGACAATTGGGCTCAAGCAAACGGACAGAAACCTCACCTTCGCATCTTCAGCGAGCCTGCTGCCTGCTGTTACCGCTACCACTGGCCGGACCCGCTTCGCGGTTAGCAGCGGCCGCCACACACCACATCTCAGCAAGGGGCTGGGCGTCTGCACTGACCGGCAGGGCTGCAAGCTTGCTGCGGGGGACTCCAAGGACCAGGAGTCCCCGCGCGCCCTTCACCACCTGGGCTGCTCTCCCTGCCGGCTCCACCCCCACCTGCCTCACTTAAGCGGCGGCTTAGCACTCTGTAATCGGATTCCTCCTGACAATTGGGCTCAAGCAAACGGACAGAAACCTCACCTTCGCATCTTCAGCGAGCCTGCTGCCTGCTGTTACCGCTACCACTGGCCGGACCCGCTTCGCGGGTCCCGCTGCGCGGTTAGCAGCGGCCGCCACACACCACATCTCAGCAAGGGGCTGGGCGTCTGCACTGACCGGCAGGGCTGCAAGCTTGCTGCGGGGGACTCCAAGGACCAGGAGTCCCCGCGCGCCCTTCACCACCTGGGCTGCTCTCCCTGCCGGCTCCACCCCCACCTGCCTCACTTAAGCGGCGGCTTAGCACTCTGTAATCGGATTCCTCCTGACAATTGGGCTCAAGCAAACGGACAGAAACCTCACCTTCGCATCTTCAGCGAGCCTGCTGCCTGCTGTTACCGCTACCACTGGCCGGACCCGCTTCGCGGGTCCCGCTGCGCGGTTAGCAGCGGCCGCCACACACCACATCTCAGCAAGGGGCTGGGCGTCTGCACTGACCGGCAGGGCTGCGAGCTTGCTGCGGGGGACTCCAAGGACCAGGAGTCCCCGCGCGCCCGTCACCACCTGGGCTGCTCTCCCTGCCGGCTCCACCCCCACCTGCCTCACTTAAGCGGCGGCTTAGCACTCTGTAATCGGATTCCTCCTGACAATTGGGCTCAAGCAAACGGACAGAAACCTCACCTTCGCATCTTCAGCGAGCCTGCTGCCTGCTGTTACCGCTACCACTGGCCGGACCCGCTTCGCGGGTCCCGCTGCGCGGTTAGCAGCGGCCGCCACACACCACATCTCAGCAAGGGGCTGGGCGTCTGCACTGACCGGCAGGGCTGCGAGCTTGCTGCGGGGGACTCCAAGGACCAGGAGTCCCCGCGCGCCCGTCACCACCTGGGCTGCTCTCCCTGCCGGCTCCACCCCCTCATATGTAAATGTAAATGTATTGGCATTTATATAGCGCACTACTTACCCGTAGGGTCCCAAGGCGCTTCGACCGCTGCGAAACCCTTCCTGGCTTCCCTGAGAGATGGTCCCTTAATGGGTATCTCCAGGGTGAGACCAGGCATCCCCGGCGGTCTGGTGGGGCCCTTAGTGAAGATGAGGCAAGCTAATGCCCAGAGTTGCCGAGTGTGATCGCTGATCAGAGTGGGCACCGAGGCGAGGGAATTATCGAGTCCGCTGACCCTGGTCCAGAAACCTGCCGAGCCGGGAATCAAACCCTGGTCCCGGGCCGTCCTCTGCTCTCGGGTCTGCCGCCTCTAACCAGTGAGCCACACTACTTCACACCAATCCCATAGCCACAAAAGAGTAGCAACACCCCCGCCGCGCGGGAGCGCGCGGGAAGGCGCCGGGAGAAGCCCGGGACAAGGGCGGGACCGTTTGAGGCCGTTCGAGGCCTAAGAGGACTGGCCTGGCCCACCCCCCCTTGGTTCGTGTCACTGTCACTGTGCCTGGACTCCGAGACTAGTGAGTACACTTCTGGAATTGCAACTGTTACACATCATGTGTACTCGGGGTAGTCGCAGTAAGACTGCACTGGGGTTGAGCAAGCCGAATGGGACCTTGGACGATTTTCTTGTGAAAACAAACTTGGCAATTGACGCCGAAATCACTAAAATGCAGAAGAGGGTTTCAATTGAGCTAGATGCTGCGCGCAGGCTTTCCCAAACCTTTGCAAACTCCAAAAAATCTTCCTTGGGAAATATTGCGTCTGCTGCATCCCCCCAAAATGCTTCACGCCCCCTCCCTCTGATAATTCACGCCGACATTCATCATCCTCCCCCTTCTTCTCCACTTCCATCAGCCCCCACCTTTACCTTCACTCCCATGCCCTCTAAACCTACTGAGGGTCATGTGTCTACTGGACCTGGAGTCATTATCACTGTGCCGGATATTCCTGCCCCCTCCCCCTTTGTAGTAAAAACCAAAAAACTAGATGGCCCAGCCCTGAAAAAGAAAAATAATGCAAAATCTGCTTACGCTCGCAAAAAAGCAAAAATTGCAAGGCAGCAGTTTTTCAATCACAGAAGAACACTGCCCAATACAGGGGAGCTCACACAAACATCACACTCGGTCCCCCAGCTAATAGGGGGTGATAGCGAACATAGCCATTCTAACATCACTCTTGCCCCTGCTCCAGAGAACCTCGCTGTTTGTGGAGAGAACTTAACGGGGGGAGGGCAAAACGAGCTAGGGAGGGACATGGACAAGGCGGGTGATGATGAAGACTTTCTCAAAACAGTCTGGGCCACTTTAAAACAACTACTGTCACCTTTTGAACTCAGACTGTCACGTATTGAGAATCACCTTCTCGAAATGGATAAGACCTTAGTATCCCTGGCCACGCTTAGCCAAAAACAGCTGGAAGCCACATATCCCCGTATCGCTGAGGGTGTCCCCCAGGTTAGCAATGATGGCATCCAATCTGCACTAGCCCCCAATGCTGGCATTCAACCGGCTCTAGACCCTAACGCTGCCACCCTTGTTCCTTTAATTCAGCCCTTACCTTTGCCCCCTCCACTACCTAAATCTATTCCAATTCCCAAACCTCGGACAATTTCAAACGTCCCTGTTCCCCCCACGTCAAACTCATTAAAATCAGAGATAAAACCCCCCAAAAAACAGGTGCACTCCAAAGTCATTCCTAGAGCTGCCCAGAAGGCGAATACGGTTATCAGCCCTCTTTTAGAGCGCACAGTCAACCGTCACCAAAATCATCAGAACTTTCGTGGGGGTTATATTGATCTCCCCCCTGACGCTGGGCCCTATGTTGTCATCTTGGCCGGGGTACCTCCACTTGACCCTGATTCTGTGGAGTCCCATTGGTCTTTAAAGAACAAAGTGATCTACTGGCTAAATGTTAACAGGCAGCTCCCTCACACTACCAAGAGCAGGGTCCTAATGGTCAGGCGAGTCCCATGGGTGGGTCGCACTTATAAATCCATACCTGGAGACTGCATTGTGGTCTCATTTGCAGACCACCATACAGCCCAACTTATCACCACCTGGGACCCATATGCTACTGACCACTCCATTGTCACCAAACCCCTTACCTTCTTTTACCCTCCAAAACAGACTGTAGAGCTACCTGGGGCCTGGTCTATAGCCCACAATCACAGATGGAAAGGCCAGGGGCAGGGATGGCAACTCACTAACAACTGGTGGGAAGGAGCACCCACTACGAATAGGTTTGAATGCCTAGACCAGGTGGATTGACTGGGAACCATCGCTCCTACACCCCCCTCGAGTCCCCACAACTACCCAATGAATACCAGTAACATCGATAAATTATTGCCCATTAACAAAAATTCAACCCTACTGGGGGCAGATCAATCCTGCCCCGAACAGCGTGCCCTTCCTACGCAGGCCATACAACAGATAGAGATGACACATTCCCTAGTTCCGATAGATATAATGGGGAACATGGGCCAACCTTACCAGAAAAATAGTGACTTAAAGCATTCACTCCTATCCTGGAATGTAGCAGGTCTGGGTAATAAGATCACCCACAAACCTTGGTTGGAGATTGTGCAGAAGCATGGCATTCTTTGCCTGCAAGAAACCTGGCTTGTAGAGGAAAGTCACATCCTGGGCTACCGAACATTTCACTCACCCGCTGCTCCATCTCCTCAGGGTCGCAATAAAGGGGGTCTGTGCATATATATCTCGAATGTAGGGAATGTAAAAGTACATAGTTTCCACTCTGATCAATACTTCCAAATCCTTTCATTTAAATGGGGCACCACACAAAAGGTGATACTGGTGAATTTTTATAATAACATGCCAGCCAAGGAAGTGGAATTGATTTTGAATAAAATAACCCATCATATCCACAAACTGAGAGATCAAACCACGGGGGACCACACAGTACTGTGGGTGGGTGATTTCAACTGTGCCATCTGTCCAGCTTCTGAGTTAGGTTTGTGCGGCCTTTCAGATCGCAAGGAGGATGGCCCTTTTCACTTCTCACACACCAATCTGGGGTCTCTTCTTAACAATATCATATTCTCTTTTGATTTAACCTTCATCAATCAGGCATGCTCCCCCTCAGTTCCCTTTGCCCCAACATATAATGGAAGAGGCTGTGAAACTACTATCGATTTTGCACTAATATCACCTACTAATCCCAATTTTATAACTTTTTGGGAGATTGGGGATGACCCAATGAGCGATCATTATCCTATTATTTTTGGGGTAAGGTTGACAGAGGGGAAAGCAAAGGAATCTAGCGGGGCTCTTTATCCACTTGATGTCACCCTAACAAAGATCAACGGCTATGTGATAAAGTGGGAGAAAATGAACCCTACAACCTTCTTTCACAACCTCGTATCATCCTGCGCTACAGACATATTTGTCTGTTTAGAAGAAGACACTGATCCAAAGGCCATCATGGCAGCCTTCTTTAACATCCAGCGATTCATAAAAGATACGCTAACTAGGAGCCACAAAAAGAATGGGAAGCACACACGTGGGTGGTTCGACACCAGGTGTACAGCTGCCCTGAAAAATCTAAAGAAAGTTTTATCCGCCATCCTCAAAGACAGGGTTCAAATTTCCCAGGCGAGACGAGAGTATAAGAGGGCAATTAACCAGCGAAGGGCGACAATGAAGAGGGAGGCCTGGGAAGCCTTGGGGGAAGCTGCTAGGAATAAGGACACTAACCTCTTCTGGAAAGTCATAAGATCTGTATATAACACAAAAGACAGTGACAATTCCATAGACGTAGCAATTACGGCAGAGCTCTGGGTAGAACATTATGGCAAACTTTACACCAATACCCAGGGTGATACCCGGAACCAACAAGAGGCGACCTCACCCTTGGATAAAATAACTGAGGATTATCCGTTAAATGCCCCCCCAGTATCCCCCTATCCAATTGACCTGGTTTTTACCACCCTAGAAGTGGAAGATGCCCTTAGGGAAAGCCCGTCAGGGAAAGCCCCTGGCCCTGATCACACCCCAGTGGACGTCTACAAAACAAATCTGGACTTCTGGGTTCCCCTGTTAACTAACGTTTTAAATATGGGAAACAAATGTGGCTTAATTAACACCTGGTCAGACGCAATTGTAGTGCCCATCTTTAAAAAGGGGAACAGGGACGATCCTGCTTGCTACCGTCCAATATCGTTATTGGACGGACTTATGAAAATCGCAGGAAGGATCGTCCTTAAGAGGATCCAGTACTGGGAAACAGAGAAAAAGGTCATCTCGGAGTTCCAATATGGGTTCCGAAAGGGACTGGGCACACAGGAACAATGCTTAAACCTGTCTTTTTTGGTCTCCAAATACACTGAGGCCAAAAAAGGGGACCTGTTCGTTACCTTTGTTGACCTTAGCTCCGCATTTGATTGTGTGGACCATGCGCAGCTCTGGTCAACACTGGAACACATTGGGGTGGATCCTATTATTATCATATTCATAAAAGAATTATACAGAGTGAGGTTCGGGACCCAGGGGCAATGCACTAAAAAATTTGCCATAAATAGAGGGGTTAGGCAAGGCTGCATACTTGCGCCCCTCCTATTTAGTTTTTACATAAACTCCATTGCAGAGAATTTAATAAACTTGCCAAGTGACTATCCAGCTGTCAATGGTAGGCCTGTACCAATTCTTTTATATGCGGATGACGCGGCAATCATGTCTAGGACCAAGGTAGGGTTGCAGAGAGCCGTAACTGAATTTTCGTCCTACATGGGGAAAAGAAACCTGAAAGTGAACATCTCTAAAACCTTCTCCATGTCCTGCTCCCAAAAAAATAAGAGACCACAATGCTCAATATATCTCGATGACCAAAAAATTGAGATCACAGACACCTTCTGCTATTTGGGCGTTGTTTTTGAGAGGAGAGGAGGCTGGAAATATGCAGTATCTGCCAGGAAACTTGCCTTCAGCCGTGCTATTGGGGCCCTGCGAACTTTCGCAGCTAAAATCGGGGGCAAACCGATCGCCGAGATGGTACAGATCTATCGGGCAAAGTGTATAGCGACGGCCACCTATGGAGCAGGTCTATGGGGTTTCGAGAATGTGTCCTCACTACAAACCTGTGAAAACATTTTTATCTGCTACTTACTAGGTGTGAACAAAACTACTTCGACTTTTATGTCCCACATTGAGACTGGCCTCAAATACCTCTGTGACATTATAAAGTTATCACCTTGTTTGCTTTGGCACAAAATTTGGACCACCGTGGAATGCCAATTGAACAGAGAACTCATCAAAGATTGCTTGACCCTGGATGGCGCACATAAAATTAAATGGCTACGATTTGTCCAGCTGATGTTCTCCAACATTGGACACCCCGAATTTTATGATGACCCAGAGTCTCTAGAAACTTTGTCTAGGCCGGCTCTCAAAAAACTTTTAATCACATACCTAGAAAGCGCCAGATGGAATACTGAGAAACTCAAAAGCACTACCCTGAGTTACCAGCAAATTACCCCCATTGAAGGTTTACAATTGTATCTCAGCATTGAAACTGCACCCTACCCTCGCATGCTCCTCACTAGGCTGCGTTTAGGGACTTTCTTTCGCATGGTCACTTTCCCAAAACAGAATGATTGGACCTTGTCGAATCTAATTTGCCCATGCGATGATCATTTACCGCAAAGTAACATTCATATCATGTTCTTTTGTAATCTGTACTCCACCCCGAGGAAATTGTTACTCTTACCTCTACTTAAACGCTGGGGGATAAGAACATGTAAAACTGCTTATCTGAAGTTACTATTGCTAGATGAGGTGCATGTTATCTTTGTTGTTTCTCGCTTGTTTCTCGCAAGCAAACGGACAGAAACCTCACCTTCGCATCTTCAGCGAGCCTGCTGCCTGCTGTTACCGCTACCACTGGCCGGACCCGCTTCGCGGGTCCCGCTGCGCGGTTAGCAGCGGCCGCCACACACCACATCTCAGCAAGGGGCTGGGCGTCTGCACTGACCGGCAGGGCTGCGAGCTTGCTGCGGGGGACTCCAAGGACCAGGAGTCCCCGCGCGCCCGTCACCACCTGGGCTGCTCTCCCTGCCGGCTCCACCCCACCTGCCTCACTTAAGCGGCGGCTTAGCACTCTGTAATCGGATTCCTCCTCACAATTGGGCTCAAGCAAACGGACAGAAACCTCACCTTCGCATCTTCAGCGAGCCTGCTGCCTGCTGTTACCGCTACCACTGGCCGGACCCGCTTCGCGGTTAGCAGCGGCCGCCACACACCACATCTCAGCAAGGGGCTGGGCGTCTGCACTGACCGGCAGGGCTGCGAGCTTGCTGCGGGGGACTCCAAGGACCAGGAGTCCCCGCGCGCCCTTCACCACCTGGGCTGCTCTCCCTGCCGGCTCCACCCCCACCTGCCTCACTTAAGCGGCGGCTTAGCACTCTGTAATCGGATTCCTCCTGACAATTGGGCTCAAGCAAACGGACAGAAACCTCACCTTCGCATCTTCAGCGAGCCTGCTGCCTGCTGTTACCGCTACCACTGGCCGGACCCGCTTCGCGGGTCCCGCTGCGCGGTTAGCAGCGGCCGCCACACACCACATCTCAGCAAGGGGCTGGGCGTCTGCACTGACCGGCAGGGCTGCGAGCTTGCTGCGGGGGACTCCAAGGACCAGGAGTCCCCGCGCGCCCGTCACCACCTCGGCTGCTCTCCCTGCCGGCTCCACCCCCACCTGCCTCACTTAAGCGGCGGCTTAGCACTCTGTAATCGGATTCCTCCTGACAATTGGGCTCAAGCAAACGGACAGAAACCTCACCTTCGCATCTTCAGCGAGCCTGCTGCCTGCTGTTACCGCTACCACTGGCCGGACCCGCTTCGCGGGTCCCGCTGCGCGGTTAGCAGCGGCCGCCAAACACCACATCTCAGCAAGGGGCTGGGCGTCTGCACTGACCGGCAGGGCTGCGAGCTTGCTGCGGGGGACTCCAAGGACCAGGAGTCCCCGCGCGCCCGTCACCACCTGGGCTGCTCTCCCTGCCGGCTCCACCCCCACCTGCCTCACTTAAGCGGCGGCTTAGCACTCTGTAATCGGATTCCTCCTGACAATTGGGCTCAAGCAAACGGACAGAAACCTCACCTTCGCATCTTCAGCGAGCCTGCTGCCTGCTGTTACCGCTACCACTGGCCGGACCCGCTTCGCGGGTCCCGCTGCGCGGTTAGCAGCGGCCGCCACACACCACATCTCAGCAAGGGGCTGGGCGTCTGCACTGACCGGCAGGGCTGCGAGCTTGCTGCGGGGGACTCCAAGGACCAGGAGTCCCCGCGCGCCCGTCACCACCTGGGCTGCTCTCCCTGCCGGCTCCACCCCCTCATTCACCAATCCCATAGCCACAAAAGAGTAGCAACACCCCCGCCGCGCGGGAGCGCGCGGGAAGGCGCCGGGAGAAGCCCGGGACAAGGGCGGGACCGTTTGAGGCCGTTCGAGGCCTAAGAGGACTGGCCTGGCCCACCCCCCCTTGGTTCGTGTCACTGTCACTGTGCCTGGACTCCGAGACTAGTGAGTACACTTCTGGAATTGCAACTGTTACACATCATGTGTACTCGGGGTAGTCGCAGTAAGACTGCACTGGGGTTGAGCAAGCCGAATGGGACCTTGGACGATTTTCTTGTGAAAACAAACTTGGCAATTGACGCCGAAATCACTAAAATGCAGAAGAGGGTTTCAATTGAGCTAGATGCTGCGCGCAGGCTTTCCCAAACCTTTGCAAACTCCCAAAAATCTTCCTTGGGAAATATTGCGTCTGCTGCATCCCCCCAAAATGCTTCACGCCCCCTCCCTCTGATAATTCACGCCGACATTCATCATCCTCCCCCTTCTTCTCCACTTCCATCAGCCCCCACCTTTACCTTCACTCCCATGCCCTCTAAACCTACTGAGGGTCATGTGTCTACTGGACCTGGAGTCATTATCACTGTGCCGGATATTCCTGCCCCCTCCCCCTTTGTAGTAAAAACCAAAAAACTAGATGGCCCAGCCCTGAAAAAGAAAAATAATGCAAAATCTGCTTACGCTCGCAAAAAAGCAAAAATTGCAAGGCAGCAGTTTTTCAATCACAGAAGAACACTGCCCAATACAGGGGAGCTCACACAAACATCACACTCGGTCACCCAGCTAATAGGGGGTGATAGCGAACATAGCCATTCTAACATCACTCTTGCCCCTGCTCCAGAGAACCTCGCTGTTTGTGGAGAGAACTTAACGGGGGGAGGGCAAAACGAGCTAGGGAGGGACATGGACAAGGCGGGTGATGATGAAGACTTTCTCAAAACAGTCTGGGCCACTTTAAAACAACTACTGTCACCTTTTGAACTCAGACTGTCACGTATTGAGAATCACCTTCTCGAAATGGATAAGACCTTAGTATCCCTGGCCACGCTTAGCAAACAGCTGGAAGCCACATATCCCCGTATCGCTGAGGGTGTCCCCCAGGTTAGCAATGATGGCATCCAATCTGCACTAGCCCCCAATGCTGGCATTCAACCGGCTCTAGACCCTAACGCTGCCACCCTTGTTCCTTTAATTCAGCCCTTACCTTTGCCCCCTCCACTACCTAAATCTATTCCAATTCCCAAACCTCGGACAATTTCAAACGTCCCTGTTCCCCCCACGTCAAACTCATTAAAATCAGAGATAAAACCCCCCAAAAAACAGGTGCACTCCAAAGTCATTCCTAGAGCTGCCCAGAAGGCGAATACGGTTATCAGCCCTCTTTTAGAGCGCACAGTCAACCGTCACCAAAATCATCAGAACTTTCGTGGGGGTTATATTGATCTCCCCCCTGACGCTGGGCCCTATGTTGTCATCTTGGCCGGGGTACCTCCACTTGACCCTGATTCTGTGGAGTCCCAGTGGTCTTTAAAGAACAAAGTGATCTACTGGCTAAATGTTAACAGGCAGCTCCCTCACACTACCAAGAGCAGGGTCCTAATGGTCAGGCGAGTCCCATGGGTGGGTCGCACTTATAAATCCATACCTGGAGACTGCATTGTGGTCTCATTTGCAGACCACCATACAGCCCAACTTATCACCACCTGGGACCCATATGCTACTGACCACTCCATTGTCACCAAACCCCTTACCTTCTTTTACCCTCCAAAACAGACTGTAGAGCTACCTGGGGCCTGGTCTATAGCCCACAATCACAGATGGAAAGGCCAGGGGCAGGGATGGCAACTCACTAACAACTGGTGGGAAGGAGCACCCACTACGAATAGGTTTGAATGCCTAGACCAGGTGGATTGACTGGGAACCATCGCTCCTACACCCCCCTCGAGTCCCCACAACTACCCAATGAATACCAGTAACATCGATAAATTATTGCCCATTAACAAAAATTCAACCCTACTGGGGGCAGATCAATCCTGCCCCGAACAGCGTGCCCTTCCTACGCAGGCCATACAACAGATAGAGATGACACATTCCCTAGTTCCGATAGATATAATGGGGAACATGGGCCAACCTTACCAGAAAAATAGTGACTTAAAGCATTCACTCCTATCCTGGAATGTAGCAGGTCTGGGTAATAAGATCACCCACAAACCTTGGTTGGAGATTGTGCAGAAGCATGGCATTCTTTGCCTGCAAGAAACCTGGCTTGTAGAGGAAAGTCACATCCTGGGCTACCGAACATTTCACTCACCCGCTGCTCCATCTCCTCAGGGTCGCAATAAAGGGGGTCTGTGCATATATATCTCGAATGTAGGGAATGTAAAAGTACATAGTTTCCACTCTGATCAATACTTCCAAATCCTTTCATTTAAATGGGGCACCACACAAAAGGTGATACTGGTGAATTTTTATAATAACATGCCAGCCAAGGAAGTGGAATTGATTTTGAATAAAATGACCCATCATATCCACAAACTGAGAGATCAAACCACGGGGGACCACACAGTACTGTGGGTGGGTGATTTCAACTGTGCCATCTGTCCAGCTTCTGAGTTAGGTTTGTGCGGCCTTTCAGATCGCAAGGAGGATGGCCCTTTTCACTTCTCACACACCAATCTGGGGTCTCTTCTTAACAATATCATATTCTCTTTTGATTTAACCTTCATCAATCAGGCATGCTCCCCCTCAGTTCCCTTTGCCCCAACATATAATGGAAGAGGCTGTGAAACTACTATCGATTTTGCACTAATATCACCTACTAATCCCAATTTTATAACTTTTTGGGAGATTGGGGATGACCCAATGAGCGATCATTATCCTATTATTTTTGGGGTAAGGTTGACAGAGGGGAAAGCAAAGGAATCTAGCGGGGCTCTTTATCCACTTGATGTCACCCTAACAAAGATCAACGGCTATGTGATAAAGTGGGAGAAAATGAACCCTACAACCTTCTTTCACAACCTCGTATCATCCTGCGCTACAGACATATTTGTCTGTTTAGAAGAAGACACTGATCCAAAGGCCATCATGGCAGCCTTCTTTAACATCCAGCGATTCATAAAAGATACGCTAACTAGGAGCCACAAAAAGAATGGGAAGCACACACGTGGGTGGTTCGACACCAGGTGTACAGCTGCCCTGAAAAATCTAAAGAAAGTTTTATCCGCCATCCCCAAAGACAGGGTTCAAATTTCCCAGGCGAGACGAGAGTATAAGAGGGCAATTAACCAGCGAAGGGCGACAATGAAGAGGGAGGCCTGGGAAGCCTTGGGGGAAGCTGCTAGGAACAAGGACACTAACCTCTTCTGGAAAGTCATAAGATCTGTATATAACACAAAAGACAGTGACAATTCCATAGACGTAGCAATTACGGCAGAGCTCTGGGTAGAACATTATGGCAAACTTTACACCAATACCCAGGGTGACACCCGGAACCAACAAGAGGCGACCTCACCCTTGGATAAAATAACTGAGGATTATCCGTTAAATGCCCCCCCAGTATCCCCCTATCCAATTGACCTGGTTTTTACCACCCTAGAAGTGGAAGATGCCCTTAGGGAAAGCCCGTCAGGGAAAGCCCCTGGCCCTGATCACACCCCAGTGGACGTCTACAAAACAAATCTGGACTTCTGGGTTCCCCTGTTAACTAACGTTTTAAATATGGGAAACAAATGTGGCTTAATTAACACCTGGTCAGACGCAATTGTAGTGCCCATCTTTAAAAAGGGGAACAGGGACGATCCTGCTTGCTACCGTCCAATATCGTTATTGGACGGACTTATGAAAATCGCAGGAAGGATCGTCCTTAAGAGGATCCAGTACTGGGAAACAGAGAAAAAGGTCATCTCGGAGTTCCAATATGGGTTCCGAAAGGGACTGGGCACACAGGAACAATGCTTAAACCTGTCTTTTTTGGTCTCCAAATACACTGAGGCCAAAAAAGGGGACCTGTTCGTTACCTTTGTTGACCTTAGCTCCGCATTTGATTGTGTGGACCATGCGCAGCTCTGGTCAACACTGGAACACATTGGGGTGGATCCTATTATTATCATATTCATAAAAGAATTATATAGAGATGCTGGTGCCAGAGTGAGGGGTCGGGACCCAGGGGCAATGCACTAAAAAATTTGCCATAAATAGAGGGGTTAGGCAAGGCTGCATACTTGCGCCCCTCCTATTTAGTTTTTACATAAACTCCATTGCAGAGAATTTAATAAACTTGCCAAGTGACTATCCAGCTGTCAATGGTAGGCCTGTACCAATTCTTTTATATGCGGATGACGCGGCAATCATGTCTAGGACCAAGGTAGGGTTGCAGAGAGCCGTAACTGAATTTTCGTCCTACCTGGGGAAAAGAAACCTGAAAGTGAACATCTCTAAAACCTTCTCCATGTCCTGCTCCCAAAAAAATAAGAGACCACAATGCTCAATATATCTCGATGACCAAAAAATTGAGATCACGGACACCTTCTGCTATTTGGGCGTTGTTTTTGAGAGGAGAGGAGGCTGGAAATATGCAGTATCTGCCAGGAAACTTGCCTTCAGCCGTGCTATTGGGGCCCTGCGAACTTTCGCAGCTAAAATCGGGGGCAAACCGATCGCCGAGATGGTACAGATCTATCGGGCAAAGTGTATAGCGACGGCCACCTATGGAGCAGGTCTATGGGGTTTCGAGAATGTGTCCTCACTACAAACCTGTGAAAACATTTTTATCCGCTACTTACTAGGTGTGAACAAAACTACTTCGACTTTTATGTCCCACATTGAGACTGGCCTCAAATACCTCTGTGACATTATAAAGTTATCACCTTGTTTGCTTTGGCACAAAGTTTGGACCACCGTGGAATGCCAATTGAACAGAGAACTCATCAAAGATTGCTTGACCCTGGATGGCGCACATAAAATTAAATGGCTACGATTTGTCCAGCTGATGTTCTCCAACATTGGACACCCCGAATTTTATGATGACCCAGAGTCTCTAGAAACTTTGTCTAGGCCGGCTCTCAAAAAACTTTTAATCACATACCTAGAAAGCGCCAGATGGAATACTGAGAAACTCAAAAGCACTACCCTGAGTTACCAGCAAATTACCCCCATTGAAGGTTTACAATTGTATCTCAGCATTGAAACTGCACCCTACCCTCGCATGCTCCTCACTAGGCTGCGTTTAGGGACTTTCTTTCGCATGGTCACTTTCCCAAAACAGAATGATTGGACCTTGTCGAATCTAATTTGCCCATGCGATGATCATTCACCGCAAAGTAACATTCATATCATGTTCTTTTGTAATCTGTACTCCACCCCGAGGAAATTGTTACTCTTACCTCTACTTAAACGCTGGGGGATAAGAACATGTAAAACTGCTTATCTGAAGTTACTATTGCTAGATGAGGTGCATGTTATCTTTGTTGTTTCTCGCTTGTTTCTCGCAAGCAAACGGACAGAAACCTCACCTTCGCATCTTCAGCGAGCCTGCTGCCTGCTGTTACCGCTACCACTGGCCGGACCCGCTTCGCGGGTCCCGCTGCGCGGTTAGCAGCGGCCGCCACACACCACATCTCAGCAAGGGGCTGGGCGTCTGCACTGACCGGCAGGGCTGCGAGCTTGCTGCGGGGGACTCCAAGGACCAGGAGTCCCCGCGCGCCCGTCACCACCTGGGCTGCTCTCCCTGCCGGCTCCACCCCACCTGCCTCACTTAAGCGACGGCTTAGCACTCTGTAATCGGATTCCTCCTGACAATTGGGCTCAAGCAAACGGACAGAAACCTCACCTTCGCATCTTCAGGGAGCCTGCTGCCTGCTGTTACCGCTACCACTGGCCGGACCCGCTTCGCGGTTAGCAGCGGCCGCCACACACCACATCTCAGCAAGGGGCTGGGCGTCTGCACTGACCGGCAGGGCTGCGAGCTTGCTGCGGGGGACTCCAAGGACCAGGAGTCCCCGCGCGCCCTTCACCACCTGGGCTGCTCTCCCTGCCGGCTCCACCCCCACCTGCCTCACTTAAGCGGCGGCTTAGCACTCTGTAATCGGATTCCTCCTGACAATTGGGCTCAAGCAAACGGACAGAAACCTCACCTTCGCATCTTCAGCGAGCCTGCTGCCTGCTGTTACCGCTACCACTGGCCGGACCCGCTTCGCGGGTCCCGCTGCGCGGTTAGCAGCGGCCGCCACACACCACATCTCAGCAAGGGGCTGGGCGTCTGCACTGACCGGCAGGGCTGCGAGCTTGCTGCGGGGGACTCCAAGGACCAGGAGTCCCCGCGCGCCCGTCACCACCTGGGCTGCTCTCCCTGCCGGCTCCACCCCCACCTGCCTCACTTAAGCGGCGGCTTAGCACTCTGTAATCGGATTCCTCCTGACAATTGGGCTCAAGCAAACGGACAGAAACCTCACCTTCGCATCTTCAGCGAGCCTGCTGCCTGCTGTTACCGCTACCACTGGCCGGACCCGCTTCGCGGGTCCCGCTGCGCGGTTAGCAGCGGCCGCCACACACCACATGTCAGCAAGGGGCTGGGCGTCTGCACTGACCGGCAGGGCTGCGAGCTTGCTGCGGGGGACTCCAAGGACCAGGAGTCCCCGCGCGCCCGTCACCACCTGGGCTGCTCTCCCTGCCGGCTCCACCCCCTCATTCACCAATCCCATAGCCACAAAAGAGTAGCAACACCCCCGCCGCGCGGGAGCGCGCGGGAAGGCGCCGGGAGAAGCCCGGGACAAGGGCGGGACCGTTTGAGGCCGTTCGAGGCCTAAGAGGACTGGCCTGGCCCACCCCCCCTTGGTTCGTGTCACTGTCACTGTGCCTGGACTCCGAGACTAGTGAGTACACTTCTGGAATTGCAACTGTTACACATCATGTGTACTCGGGGTAGTCGCAGTAAGACTGCACTGGGGTTGAGCAAGCCGAATGGGACCTTGGACGATTTTCTTGTGAAAACAAACTTGGCAATTGACGCCGAAATCACTAAAATGCAGAAGAGGGTTTCAATTGAGCTAGATGCTGCGCGCAGGCTTTCCCAAACCTTTGCAAACTCCAAAAAATCTTCCTTGGGAAATATTGCGCCTGCTGCATCCCCCCAAAATGCTTCACGCCCCCTCCCTCTGATAATTCACGCCGACATTCATCATCCTCCCCCTTCTTCTCCACTTCCATCAGCCCCCACCTTTACCTTCACTCCCATGCCCTCTAAACCTACTGAGGGTCATGTGTCTACTGGACCTGGAGTCATTATCACTGTGCCGGATATTCCTGCCCCCTCCCCCTTTGTAGTAAAAACCAAAAAACTAGATGGCCCAGCCCTGAAAAAGAAAAATAATGCAAAATCTGCTTACGCTCGCAAAAAAGCAAAAATTGCAAGGCAGCAGTTTTTCAATCACAGAAGAACACTGCCCAATACAGGGGAGCTCACACAAACATCACACTCGGTCACCCAGCTAATAGGGGGTGATAGCGAACATAGCCATTCTAACATCACTCTTGCCCCTGCTCCAGAGAACCTCGCTGTTTGTGGAGAGAACTTAACGGGGGGAGGGCAAAACGAGCTATGGAGGGACATGGACAAGGCGGGTGATGATGAAGACTTTCTCAAAACAGTCTGGGCCACTTTAAAACAACTACTGTCACCTTTTGAACTCAGACTGTCACGTATTGAGAATCACCTTCTCGAAATGGATAAGACCTTAGTATCCCTGGCCACGCTTAGCCTAAAACAGCTGGAAGCCACATATCCCCGTATCGCTGAGGGTGTCCCCCAGGTTAGCAATGATGGCATCCAATCTGCACTAGCCCCCAATGCTGGCATTCAACCGGCTCTAGACCCTAACGCTGCCACCCTTGTTCCTTTAATTCAGCCCTTACCTTTGCCCCCTCCACTACCTAAATCTATTCCAATTCCCAAACCTCGGACAATTTCAAACGTCCCTGTTCCCCCCACGTCAAACTCATTAAAATCAGAGATAAAACCCCCCAAAAAACAGGTGCACTCCAAAGTCATTCCTAGAGCTGCCCAGAAGGCGAATACGGTTATCAGCCCTCTTTTAGAGCGCACAGTCAACCGTCACCAAAATCATCAGAACTTTCGTGGGGGTTATATTGATCTCCCCCCTGACGCTGGGCCCTATGTTGTCATCTTGGCCGGGGTACCTCCACTTGACCCTGATTCTGTGGAGTCCCAGTGGTCTTTAAAGAACAAAGTGATCTACTGGCTAAATGTTAACAGGCAGCTCCCTCACACTACCAAGAGCAGGGTCCTAATGGTCAGGCGAGTCCCATGGGTGGGTCGCACTTATAAATCCATACCTGGAGACTGCATTGTGGTCTCATTTGCAGACCACCATACAGCCCAACTTATCACCACCTGGGACCCATATGCTACTGACCACTCCATTGTCACCAAACCCCTTACCTTCTTTTACCCTCCAAAACAGACTGTAGAGCTACCTGGGGCCTGGTCTATAGCCCACAATCACAGATGGAAAGGCCAGGGGCAGGGATGGCAACTCACTAACAACTGGTGGGAAGGAGCACCCACTACGAATAGGTTTGAATGCCTAGACCAGGTGGATTGACTGGGAACCATCGCTCCTACACCCCCCTCGAGTCCCCACAACTACCCAATGAATACCAGTAACATCGATAAATTATTGCCCATTAACAAAAATTCAACCCTACTGGGGGCAGATCAATCCTGCCCCGAACAGCGTGCCCTTCCTACGCAGGCCATACAACAGATAGAGATGACACATTCCCTAGTTCCGATAGATATAATGGGGAACATGGGCCAACCTTACCAGAAAAATAGTGACTTAAAGCATTCACTCCTATCCTGGAATGTAGCAGGTCTGGGTAATAAGATCACCCACAAACCTTGGTTGGAGATTGTGCAGAAGCATGGCATTCTTTGCCTGCAAGAAACCTGGCTTGTAGAGGAAAGTCACATCCTGGGCTACCGAACATTTCACTCACCCGCTGCTCCATCTCCTCAGGGTCGCAATAAAGGGGGTCTGTGCATATATATCTCGAATGTAGGGAATGTAAAAGTACATAGTTTCCACTCTGATCAATACTTCCAAATCCTTTCATTTAAATGGGGCACCACACAAAAGGTGATACTGGTGAATTTTTATAATAACATGCCAGCCAAGGAAGTGGAATTGATTTTGAATAAAATGACCCATCATATCCACAAACTGAGAGATCAAACCACGGGGGACCACACAGTACTGTGGGTGGGTGATTTCAACTGTGCCATCTGTCCAGCTTCTGAGTTAGGTTTGTGCGGCCTTTCAGATCGCAAGGAGGATGGCCCTTTTCACTTCTCACACACCAATCTGGGGTCTCTTCTTAACAATATCATATTCTCTTTTGATTTAACCTTCATCAATCAGGCATGCTCCCCCTCAGTTCCCTTTGCCCCAACATATAATGGAAGAGGCTATGAAACTACTATCGATTTTGCACTAATATCACCTACTAATCCCAATTTTATAACTTTTTGGGAGATTGGGGATGACCCAATGAGCGATCATTATCCTATTATTTTTGGGGTAAGGTTGACAGAGGGGAAAGCAAAGGAATCTAGCGGGGCTCTTTATCCACTTGATGTCACCCTAACAAAGATCAACGGCTATGTGATAAAGTGGGAGAAAATGAACCCTACAACCTTCTTTCACAACCTCGTATCATCCTGCGCTACAGACATATTTGTCTGTTTAGAAGAAGACACTGATCCAAAGGCCATCATGGCAGCCTTCTTTAACATCCAGCGATTCATAAAAGATACGCTAACTAGGAGCCACAAAAAGAATGGGAAGCACACACGTGGGTGGTTCGACACCAGGTGTACAGCTGCCCTGAAAAATCTAAAGAAAGTTTTATCCGCCATCCCCAAAGACAGGGTTCAAATTTCCCAGGCGAGACGAGAGTATAAGAGGGCAATTAACCAGCGAAGGGCGACAATGAAGAGGGAGGCCTGGGAAGCCTTGGGGGAAGCTGCTAGGAATAAGGACACTAACCTCTTCTGGAAAGTCATAAGATCTGTATATAACACAAAAGACAGTGACAATTCCATAGACGTAGCAATTACGGCAGAGCTCTGGGTAGAACATTATGGCAAACTTTACACCAATACCCAGGGTGACACCCGGAACCAACAAGAGGCGACCTCACCCTTGGATAAAATAACTGAGGATTATCCGTTAAATGCCCCCCCAGTATCCCCCTATCCAATTGACCTGGTTTTTACCACCCTAGAAGTGGAAGATGCCCTTAGGGAAAGCCCGTCAGGGAAAGTCCCTGGCCCTGATCACACCCTAGTGGACGTCTACAAAACAAATCTGGACTTCTGGGTTCCCCTGTTAACTAACGTTTTAAATATGGGAAACAAATGTGGCTTAATTAACACCTGGTCAGACGCAATTGTAGTGCCCATCTTTAAAAAGGGGAACAGGGACGATCCTGCTTGCTACCGTCCAATATCGTTATTGGACGGACTTATGAAAATCGCAGGAAGGATCGTCCTTAAGAGGATCCAGTACTGGGAAACAGAGAAAAAGGTCATCTCGGAGTTCCAATATGGGTTCCGAAAGGGACTGGGCACACAGGAACAATGCTTAAACCTGTCTTTTTTGGTCTCCAAATACACTGAGGCCAAAAAAGGGGACCTGTTCGTTACCTTTGTTGACCTTAGCTCCGCATTTGATTGTGTGGACCATGCGCAGCTCTGGTCAACACTGGAACACATTGGGGTGGATCCTATTATTATCATATTCATAAAAGAATTATATAGAGATGCTGGTGCCAGAGTGAGGTTCGGGACCCAGGGGCAATGCACTAAAAAATTTGCCATAAATAGAGGGGTTAGGCCAGGCTGCATACTTGCGCCCCTCCTATTTAGTTTTTACATAAACTCCATTGCAGAGAATTTAATAAACTTGCCAAGTGACTATCCAGCTGTCAATGGTAGGCCTGTACCAATTCTTTTATATGCGGATGACGCGGCAATCATGTCTAGGACCAAGGTAGGGTTGCAGAGAGCCGTAACTGAATTTTCGTCCTACATGGGGAAAAGAAACCTGAAAGTGAACATCTCTAAAACCTTCTCCATGTCCTGCTCCCAAAAAAATAAGAGACCACAATGCTCAATATATCTCGATGACCAAAAAATTGAGATCACGGACACCTTCTGCTATTTGGGCGTTGTTTTTGAGAGGAGAGGAGGCTGGAAATATGCAGTATCTGCCAGGAAACTTGCCTTCAGCCGTGCTATTGGGGCCCTGCGAACTTTCGCAGCTAAAATCGGGGGCAAACCGATCGCCGAGATGGTACAGATCTATCGGGCAAAGTGTATAGCGACGGCCACCTATGGAGCAGGTCTATGGGGTTTCGAGAATGTGTCCTCACTACAAACCTGTGAAAACATTTTTATCCGCTACTTACTAGGTGTGAACAAAACTACTTCGACTTTTATGTCCCACATTGAGACTGGCCTCAAATACCTCTGTGACATTATAAAGTTATCACCTTGTTTGCTTTGGCACAAAATTTGGACCACCGTGGAATGCCAATTGAACAGAGAACTCATCAAAGATTGCTTGACCCTGGATGGCGCACATAAAATTAAATGGCTACGATTTGTCCAGCTGATGTTCTCCAACATTGGACACCCCGAATTTTATGATGACCCAGAGTCTCTAGAAACTTTGTCTAGGCCGGCTCTCAAAAAACTTTTAATCACATACCTAGAAAGCGCCAGATGGAATACTGAGAAACTCAAAAGCACTACCCTGAGTTACCAGCAAATTACCCCCATTGAAGGTTTACAATTGTATCTCAGCATTGAAACTGCACCCTACCCTCGCATGCTCCTCACTAGGCTGCGTTTAGGGACTTTCTTTCGCATGGTCACTTTCCCAAAACAGAATGATTGGACCTTGTCGAATCTAATTTGCCCATGCGATGATCATTCACCGCAAAGTAACATTCATATCATGTTCTTTTGTAATCTGTACTCCACCCCGAGGAAATTGTTAGTCTTACCTCTACTTAAACGCTGGGGGATAAGAACATGTAAAACTGCTTATCTGAAGTTACTATTGCTAGATGAGGTGCATGTTATCTTTGTTGTTTCTCGCTTTTTAATGTCAGTGATGAAACACAGAAACTCAATGATCTAACCTTTATACGTTTAAATTCACTAAATACTCCAATATGAGGCCTTCCGTTTAAACGTCTACCACAGACTTTTAATATCTGGAAAAATGTTTTATAGATTTTTATAAATTTTGTCTATGTGTAAACGGTTTTTAGATTTATGGTATAAATTGTACTTGTATGCTTTTATGATTTTCTGATAAATCGAATAAAGCTAATTTGATGGTTGATGATGATGACTGGCCAAATTATGTGGCAGGGATGGCTAAACAATGCTGCAAGAATGGGCACATTATGCTGCAAAATATTTTGTCCTTTTTATACACCTTAACAGTGTCTGGAGAAAAGGTTTCACTCATTTGTACTCGTTTAACACCAAAGTACAGCAATAAGGGCCTGATTATGACAGCACTCCGTCAGACCGCTACTGTGGTGGTCAGGTGACCGCCTGATGAGCATGCAGCAGTGAGATTGTTGCATTGCAATGTAACCGCAGCGCCGGCGGTTGAAAGGCTGTCAGAACTGCAGCAGTGGCATGCTGCTCCCTTGGCAAAGGGCCGCAGCACATGCTGCCGACGTGAAGCACATCCAGCAAGTCCATGCGTCTTGTGCCATGTACCATTTAGTACATGGCAAACGTTGCAGAGAGGTGAGTGGGGGCACTACATGTGCCCCCAGAGCCACTTCTCAGTGGCCTACTACAGAAGGAGACCCTGTTTGGGGACCCAACATCCCTTTCTGACAAACTTTTCATGGCGGTCTTCCCGCCATGAAAAGGTTGTCGGAAAGGGAGATCCAAATCCCGACAGCAGTGCCTGCCCCAGCACTGCTGCCATTATCGGATGCTGCGCTAACTGTATCGGGATCTCCGATTCTGGCAGAGGTGGTGGTCTAACTTTGGATGGATTGGGATCCAACCGCCAGCATTGTAATGCGGCGGGCGGACAGAAGGGCTGTCAGTGGCAGTCTGACCGCTATCATAATCAGGCGCTAAGGAATAGAAAGGTGACCAGTCCATCGTTGGGAATGGTTTTCCAGTGGGCAGCAACACGTGTCACTGCATTTTTAGTAACTTTTGATCCATACAAGGTAGAAACAACGTTTCTTGTTAACATTTACAGATTATGCTGTAGATGATGGCTTTTGGGCAAATGCAACAAACCCATAATTATGTGGAAAATGCTGCAGCAGCAAAATCGCATAATTTTAGCGGCCCTGCAGACATATCTGGATTAATGGTTGCTTGTCCCGGGATCTTTAACATCTGCACTGCTGGGGCTTTTCCGACCCAGTTCAGAGCCCTTTCTTGCTAATAGGGGTACTACACGTTTACACCTCCAGAACTTTTTTCACACAAGGTATCCATTCCAAATTTTCACCCATTTTTTCCAACAACCTGGAAGTTCAAACAGTACACATGGATTGTAGATTCCCCAAGATGGAAATAATAAAATAGCAACAATATTTAGGGTTTTGCGAAAATATAGGAAAAAAAGAAGCGGGCAGGAAAGTATCTAATTTTCCAAAAATGGCATCAACAAAAGGTTTGCTGCGCTTAGATCACCATCTTCCCAGCTTTCAAAAACAAGCAATCCTGTATCAAAAACATTTATTTTCACAGTTTTGGCATTTTACAAAGAGGTACCCCATTTCTCCTAATATTTGTGGTCGCAACCTACCGGCAATTTGTGGTGGAAACAAGCGTGAAACCCACGGTTTATGAAAGTAGACAAAATTCTGAATTTAACAAGAGGGTTTCCCAAAGAAACTAACTGTTAAAATTAAAAAAATATTGAAAAGGAAAAGGAAAAAAACAGCAATTTGTGACAACATTTTCATTTGTAACTTCTTGTCATGATGGTCGATTTAAAAAAGCAATATACTGTTATGTTGATGAGAACCTTCTAGTTGTGGGGGCATATGGGGTTGGTAGGTTCTTCAAGAACCCAAAAGACCAAAAGCCAACAACTGAGCTGTCCCTTACAATGAATTTTCATTGTGTACCAAGCATACAGCAATTCATATGGTAAAATATAAAGAGTGAAAAATGGGTATGAAAGAAACCTTTGTATTTCTGAAATGTACACAAGATACTAGTTTAGGAGCAGTGGTTATTTGTACACTTCTGATTTTGTCGGTACCAATATTATCATGTGATTATGTGGGCATTTTCCAAATGTCTTCTTTGTTGCACACTGGCCCACATTGGGAAGCCATAAATGCAGAGAAATCAAATTAGTAATAACAGATGTTCCACTATGTTGAGTTTTCACATGTCTCCCGATGAAAATGGTACCCCACTTGAAAAGTTGTGCATAGTGCCTGTGACACAAAATGCCCGCAAAACGTGTCCTGGAGACATCACATTTCAAACAGGAAAAGCAATGCTAATTTTTTACAAAGTGGGTAGGTGCTGATTTTGGGACCTAGCTCAGCTGCCACCTTGGGAAACTTACCATACCCAGACATTTATTAAAATAAACAGCTGGGAGTGTCCAGGGTGGTGTGACTTTTTTGGTGTTGACAAGATTTACTTACAGAGAAACCCTTGCAAAGTGCAAACTTTGGCTAAAAAACAACTATTTCTCATAATTCTTTGGAGGAAAGTTCTGAAATCTGCAAGGATCCATGCATTTCTCATCACCCAGTATTCACCCTCATCTCCTGATAAAAACCAGTGCCACACTTGTGGAGGTGAAGCTAGCATCCACAAGAAAAGGCCTAAAACACAACATAGATACATCAATTTTTTTCCACTGAAAACCGAAAATGTTGGTGGCTGTAGATTATAAGTCCTCGTTCAGTCGGCACTGAGGGAAATCTACCAAACCTGGACATTTCTGAAATCCAGACTCCGGGGGGAGTCAGGGTGGCATGACTTGCATGACTCTCATAAAGATTTCTTACATAGATGGCCTTGCAATCCTTAAAATTTGGCTAAAACACATTTCTTCATATTTCTGTGGTAAAATACAGAATCTGCTTGGATCAAAATATTTCCACCCACATAGCATTCCCAAGTCACCTGATAAAAAAATGGTACCCCACTTGTGTGTCATAGGGTTTCCTTACCCAGAAGCCCTTGCAAAACTCAAACGTTTCCTCACATTTCCGGGAAGGAAACTTCAGAATCTGCAGGGATGAACACATTTCCTACCATCCAGCATTTCCATATATCTCTTGATAAAAATGGTACTGAATTTGTGTGGGTGTACCTAGCACCCATGTTAGGAAAGGTCCAAAACTCAACATGGACACATCCACATTTTCCACTGAAAACAAACATTTGTTTTGCAATTTGGGTAACTGGATTTTGGGCACTAGCTCAGTCAGCAACCAGGGAAACTGACCACACCCACATATTTTTTAATACAGGAAACCCAAAAGAGTCTAGGGTGGAATGACTTGCATGGGTCCCACACAAACAGGGATAGTGAGCCCTTTACTGATAATAAACTGCCCTCAGGGCAGCCACAAATGCAAGCTGTCGAGGGTATTAGTCAAATACAGAGTGGCAGTTTGAAGCAACTGCTCTGTCTTTTACTGCCTGCACTTCAAAGAGGGAGCAGAGATCCCCTTGCATGTGGGTGCCATGAGTGACTTCACCGTCTGCAGGGGTGTGTCTGGGAGTCAATTGGACCCCCTTTTCCCTGATCAGAGGCTGTCCTCAGGGAAGCACTGACTGTGCACCACCAATTTGTGGTGCACAGTCAGTTAGCCTTCGGATGGTTTCTTTGCCTCTGCACTAACGTCTACAATATGGTGCAGGGGCACAGAAACGCCCCCATGCAAATGAGGGAACACCTTCTTAAGATACTTGTACTGATTCCATCTGTAATACAGAAGGGATTTCATATGCTCTGCAGCCCCTTCTGTAATGCCACAGTGCCACAAGGGGAGCAAAATGGGTACACAAGCCCTTTGCACCCCCATTGCACTGTACACAGTTTGGCCCCGGGAGTCCAGACACTTTCCCAGTGCCAAAGGCTACTTCTAACAGAACTAACCACTGATTTACAGCCTGGAAATCAAAGGATATTTGCCTTTGCTCTGCTCAACAGATGAACGTCATACTTTTGCAAGTTTAGCTAATTCATTTTCAAGTACATCAAAAGGTAAACTTAATTTACCAGAATCAATATTTCACATACGATAAGAGCATCGGTGTAATGTTATTTAATGTGTGTCAAAAATCCATACTGCACTGGGAATCTTTCAGGATTTTGAGGCTAGAAAACTACTATCTAGGCTGCGTTAAACTTTTGGTGATATCTGGACTTCTAACTCTAAACAACTATCTAACAATTCTGAAGTTTCACTAGATCTTATATGGTAGAGATGAATCAGGTATATTTAAACAAGAATAGGGACCTGGAGAGAAAAGTGCAATATAGTTTGGAAAACCACCAGAATTAAATATTCTCTGGCCGACTTATAAAAAGAGGTAATCACCCACATCTTGAATGATCTGTGACCACTAGCCCTAGAAAAAGAGCAATCATGCCCTACTATAACATGGTATTTACTTGCCGGAAAATTTTCAAAGTAGAATACTCGTGGTGCCAACAGTAAAATGACAACCACCTTCACACCACACCAGTCATCAAATGACAAGGGCACACTCTAAAAGCAGGCTCCTTAGTGCTAAAGCAACATTAGGAAATCTAAACTTTTAAAGAAAGCAAGCACTACAAAAACCATTTGAAATTGTGAAAACACTTCAAACAAATCCTCCTACAGAGAGCCTGCTTCAGTGAACATGTCTTGCAGGGCAAACTTTCACACATCAGACTAAAAATTATCGAATCCAAACACCATTTACCCTATAGAAACACACATACAGACATTTTGATTGATTTTGTTCAAATCAAAAGTGAAGTCCTGCAATAAACCTGCCCTTCCCCAATTAACTTATTTTTGTCGATCTACTGCTGCCTCTGATAAAAAGCAATGTTTGGAACCATTAGCCAATTCTGGCTCAATTTAATTAATGCTTTTTTCACACATTATGAACTGCTTTCTAAATCCACGGGAAAGACAAGGACCCTCTTCCCCAAAAAAACCTTATTGGGGCAAGGGCAGGGCCAGGGAGTCATAGATGAAATGCTTCTCTCCACATTCCATGAGGTGCTGATCTTCGCGGCTGTCGACCAGCAGCATGCGAGTGTCTTTTGAAGAGCTTGAATATAGTAATAAAAAGGATGCACTGAAGTCGATTCAGTTGAGATGGCTTTTGGCTTCAGAGACTCACAATGCTCTGAGACTATAAACGCAGAATTGGCATCTCCATTGGCTAGTAGGCACTTCCAAGATGACACCATACTTTGTCTTGGAATGATGGCGCTTGTAAAGCTGAGAGGCCACCAGTGCATTTCAGGAAGAGCGAAGAGGATCCCACAAGAAAGGTGTTTCAGAGTCTGATCTGGTTGACTTGGACACAGAAGTAGGTCCGATGCTGATGCCCCTGAGGATTGACACCCAAGGAAGTCATCTCCTATTCTAGTCAGGGGAACACCCTTCTCCCCACCACAGTTAAATGTGAGTGGACCCAGCGAAATGATGAGGCAGTTGGTAGCTGTGACTGAGGCAATAATTCACTACAGAGGATTATGACACATAGATAGCCTCCCTGGGGTGGTGGTGATGGGGGGGGGGGCGTTACTTGTGGGCTGGTTCCCCATAACAAGGAAGGTCCCCAACATAGCTAGAAAATGATTTTTGAGCCAAGCGTAGCCAGCCTGATGGGACACTTGATATAGAAGAAGAAATATTTTGTGATTCAAGGGCCCTCTCTACAAGGGAAAAGATGTTGAAGGCCTCCTTGCAACGCCTCCACAAGAAAGTGGATGAAAATGAAACAAAAAAGATATTAATGAAGAGAAGGTCCGAGGCCATGTCAATGTGAATGGCCGGGGCTGAAAAGGTTCTACCAGTTCCTGGCCACCGGAACAAGTGAAGTGGAGGCTTTTATGGGCACACAGAGAGCAGCTAACAAGTTGCTAACTTAATTTCAGCAGTGTGCCCGTGCCTCCAATGTGAATGTTGAAAACAGGATTGAACAACTCAAAAAACTTAAAAGAGTGGCTCCTGTCCATCTCACTGGATGGGAAAAACAGGAGGATGGACTTGATTTTGGGGAGGCTGTCCAGGCCTTTTTAAGTTTGTTAATGAAAATCTCTGCTGACTCTGAAGTTATACTGTTGACATGTGCACTGAGATTGGCCTCAGGAAATAAATGACAAAATGATGGTTGTGGCGGTACAGTGCTGTTGATATTGTTGGAGGACTCTCAGCAGTATCACCCATTCAGGTGGAAAACCAAGAAGGGCCAGGTCATGCATCACAGCCGTACGTAAGTCCCCTACTACTACTGGCAGCAGAGGAAATACTTTGTAGCTATGGGTGCTGAGCCTATTGTCCTGTTCTGTAAAAGTCGCCATGAGGGAGAAAGTATTGATGTTTGTGCTGGTTAACGGGCTATGATGTATCCCAACCCCTTGAAAATGTAATGGCCCAGTCCTTACCAAAACGAGATTGTATATATTATGTCCCTTTTGACAGCTTTTTATTTCCAGGGGCATGGTCTAACTGTTGTTTAGTGTCTTACAAGTCCACTACTTCTCCTCTACCCCTGTGGTCTTCCAATCTGTTGTCTTTTGATGTATGGATGTAATCTTGGTAAGCGGAGAATACCTTATCTTATTTCCGTCTGTATTTATCCATAATTCTTTTTTGCCAAATTTTATCTGTATTTTTCCATATTTATTTTAGCTTTTGTGAAAAAATGAAGCTGAAACTAGTACATTTCCACATTTATTTAACCGATAAATGTGCACTCATGCTTGAATACCTGACAGGTTTCAATGATATGAGCACCCACAGATGATACATCACAAAACCTATATAAAAACATGCACATTTTAGTATCATCTTGCTTTTTAAGGCTCTTTACCAAAATTCCTTTCTTTAATTGAAAATTAAGTTAATCATGCTGTAGCATTTTTATTTTATCCACCATTTCAAATAAATAACTAAGTAAAATAAATATATACCATTGATTTACATTACAATTTAACATCCAACTATCTTTTATTAAAAAATAATTTGAATAAACTTTTAATATGTTCTCTATAATGCACCTTAGGGGCATCTCTGTCCCAGTGACTAAGAACTATGTCTTGGGTGGTTACTAGTAATAACGTAACACCATTAACTTAATCTTGAATGAAATATTTAATTAATCTAAATATAATAAATTAATTTTAAAGATTTATTTAAAAAAAATCTCACTTACTGTAACATTTTTGTCCTTACCTATTATGTATTAAAGAAGAATTTTAAATTATGTACAGAATTCATTTCATTTTTTTATGTTCCATTTGTTTGTTAATGATCAAATTACTTAAAATATTTTATCGTAACATAGTATTTATGTGCAGTTATCTAAACATTAAATTAAATGTACAGATATTTTTCAAAAGTAAAAATAAGTTAATTTATTTTAACATTATTTGCTATAGGGTTTTGTTTTCTATGGAAGGGTGTTGCAGTACCAGTGGTTGGCCATGTGTGGTGCTGGACTTACTCCTGGTCTGACCTATTACTGGTTTGGGTAATTTTGTGGCTATAGTAACCGTATAGTATTAAAGTTGGCTCACCCCCCTGTTTCAGGAGTGGAGACAGGCAAGTATACACATTGTACAAAATAACACTTGGGTGGTGAATAGTCAATGTGAGAAGTTGGGTTGGTATATGATGTTCACTATTCTAGTGAGCACCTTGCACCAGTCCAAACAACCCTTATGGTGATGGTTGTAAAGTCAACCTTATAGACCAGCTATCCTAGAGGTAGCATGGACAAAGCAGTCTTAGGCTAAAACTTCAGAGGGCATGTAAAGCCAGCTGTTTTACCATATGTAACCCCTTGAATACCAAATGAATGAAAGGACACCACACAGGATATATATACAATATATATGTATTTATTTCTAAACAACCCCTCTGAGCTCTTTATGAGATCAGAGGCACAAGCACATAACAAGTTACTTAACTAACATACAATACGTTGCACAAAATACAGTAGAGCCCTAGGGGCACTTCAAACCATATATTAACCCCTTAAGTGTTTCGAACGTTCGGCGGCCGACTGCACCACTACCTCGGGAGTGCTGCCGTCGGCCGCTGAACGTTCCAACTGCACCTGCGCAATGGAACGTCCAGCACTGGAGTTGGACGTTCCATTACTGCTAAGGTGTTAAAATAGTGGTATAAGAACCACGTCACGAACAAAGGATAGGCCTAGGGCCTAGGGAATCGCTGGGGCTAAACTGTACTACCAAAGGATAGGAAGTAGGAGGCCCACGGGAGGCGTGTGCAGTATCTTTACACACACGCAAGTTACCATAGAGTTTGAATGGGAACGAAAGAATTGGAAACTAGTTCTTTTAGGTCACTTCCCGATGGACTAGGAGAAAGCTACTTGAAAGTTAGACACTAGGATAGTTATAACCACAGGAGCACCGGAGTACTCGCGTTACCTCACCCACAGGAAGCGGGTGCATAGGTGTCAAAGTGTGTCGGGTTTCGTCGTTGAATCCTATGGAGCCTTGGAGAAAGATGCTGCAGGCGACCAGGAGGGAAGTGTCCGGTTGGATCCAAGGGCGGAACGAGGATGAAGAGTATCTGAATGCAGAGGGGACAGAGTCTGGGTCACTAGCCAGTGACCAGGAAGATACCAGGCGATGTTGCGAAGCAATCAGGTGATGTCATGAAGCTTGTCTCTGCAGCCACGTGGACCAGGAGGCATCGACGACAACCAGGAGTCAGGCACGGACTGTCCCACAAAGGCTCTCGCTGTCGGCGGTGTCGGCTTCCGGATTGGAGTCAACAAGCCTTGGCAAAGGCAACCCACGCAGGAAGTGAAGATGGCTTCTTAATAAGACCAGCAAGGTCTGATGGGCTGCTTCTTTTCAGGGGAGCAGGGGCCAGTCTGGAGCAACCAGACCAGCTGTGGGAATTCAAGGTTTCGTCATCACAGAGGCCACTAGCCAACGGGCAAGTGACCGGACAGACACGTCGAGCAGGAAAATGCAAAAGGACCCCACGCAGCACTCGTGGAGTGTGGAGGGATGATCTTTGGTGCAGATGATGCTCGAGGCTGGGGCTTCTCAATCCCCAATGCACAACTTCGAGGGTGCCTCAGAAGTTGCACAGAAAGCAATTCACTGGCTTTCCAAGATGGCCGGTCCCATGTCTCACGTCGCCTCCACGGGTCTCAGCTTTGCTGTGCTTTGGATCGGGCTGAAGGAAGTCTGGAAGTCTGGGTCTTGTCAGACTCTGTGTTTGGGCTCCGGCGGGAGTGACGACAAAGCAAACCGTTGATCGCTTGATGGTGCCTGCTTGTGCAGGGTGGTCACTCCTTGACCACAAGGGAGATTCTTCAGTCTTCTATCTTGAGGTAGAACGTTGAAGGTCCAGAGTTTTGTTACAAGTTTCAGTCAGGATCAAATCTAAAGTCTTGGGACTCAGCTCCTACCTATATACCAAATCTAGGGGCTGGATTATCTGCTAGGTCCCTCCTATGGGTGAGACCAGGGAAGGGGGTGGTTACACCCCTTTCCCGTTGTCCAGTTTCACGCCAGAGCTGGGGCTGGAGTGCCCCAGCACCGGTTTGAACTGGACAATGCACGGGACACCTTGTGTGCCCCAGGCAGTGTCCCATTTCTTTCAGCCCTCCCTGCCCCAATACACAAGAGCCTGTCTGGGGTGGTGCTAGCACCTCCCAAGACAGGAAACCTATTGTCCAAGCCTCCCTCGCTGGAAGGACTCCCAGCAGCAGGAGGTAAGACTCGTGTCTGTGGCAGCAGCATCCATTTTGTGATGCTGAGGCTCTGGTTAACTTTAACCGGGATTAGTAGGAACAACATGTCTTCTCCCTCTAGAAGGGTGGAATGCTACCCCCGTCACCAGAACTGGCGAGGGGGTAGTATTCCAAAGCATATGACACCTTACACAACATGTTTTGATAAAGCCAAACCAGAGTTAGCATTTAACCGCGAGGTTCATAATGCACTTAAGAGTATATGGTATGGCTATATCCTAGAATAGCTATAAGGACATGGTTACGAAAGCTGCAGACAGGCTCAGCTCATGCTAGAGCCTCGTCTCACATAAAACCAAGCACTCTGCCTCCAGGATTGTTAAGGCCTGCCATAGGAGTGACTTATAGGTGTATATGTGTCTAGATATAAGGTTAGATATAGGAATACTATATCTAAGCAAGGGGTGATTACACGACCTTGCCCCAGCTGAGTGATCAGCCAGTTGTGTCAGTTTGGATGGCCAGCCAGGGGTGGCAAAAGAAATGCTGCAGCCCCTGGTAGGCCTTGGATGCACCTAT
The DNA here is from genome assembly GCF_964263255.1 of Lissotriton vulgaris. Classification (NCBI taxonomy): domain Eukaryota; kingdom Metazoa; phylum Chordata; class Amphibia; order Caudata; family Salamandridae; genus Lissotriton; species Lissotriton vulgaris. The sequence continues at coordinate 1,389,918,028 of NC_141691.1, forward strand.
GCCCTGGGTACCTATAGTACACTGTACAGGGGCTCATAAGGTGACCCAATATCCAATTGGAGATGTACCTAAGGTACATGGAGACCATTTTACAGAGAGAGCAGATAGCCTGGGACCCTGATTAACAGGTTCCCAGGCCAACTAAGTCGAAAACCAGCTAAACTCTAGGCAAAAAATCTGGGGTAACCATAGTCAGGTATCCACCTTCCTACAGTCAAAAGTAGTATTTTTGCTACAAAGTGTAAGAGAAAATTTACGCTGTAGATTTACTCATGTGTAAATTTACTTTTGTGAAAAGGTTCCTCCATGCCTATGCTCATGTTATGGTGTCCGGGTCTCCCGGTCCTAATGTCTGAGCCTCTCGGTCATTATGTCAGTACTGTGAAGGTGTATCCTTGCCCAATGTATGTACTTCCCGGGCGCAGTTTTTTAGTCTACCATGTTCACACTTCTCTGGGTCTACCTATCAGGGTGTGCATGTGGGTGTGGCTGTGTGTGTATGCTTTGCTATCCTCATATCAGTGAATTTATGTCAGTGTTGGTTTACATGTCATTACCTGTGCAGGTGCCAGTGTTGGCCCCAGTGGGTGTAAGTATCAGGAGAGAAGGTGCCATTGCCAGAAGACGGCAATGAGGCCCAAAGTCTGCAGATCATTACAGATCATCCTTAAGTTCATCATGAGTGCTAGCCCTAGTGCAGGCATGTGATGAATGTGTGTGTTCAGGTGTGCAGGTACCATTGCATGTGCTAGAGTAGGTGTGAGCACAGACACTTATACCTCTGTCAGCACAGGTGCCTTGCATCACTTAGGCCAAAGTGTAAATGTAGTTGGTCCTCTGTGTGAGAGAGAGAAGGTAGTTCAGAACTTCCAGGCAGGGTTGAGGGTAAGAGAATCCACATTCCTTACCTGCAGCCCAATCCAGGTGTCAAGATTTTTATTTTGTTTTACTTTATTTTTCAATTTGTAATAACAACTGTGTGGGTGGACACATATAAACACAGCATATAATCAATACCAGTATTATCAGACTGTATATACCAGTGACACAGGAATCATCAACATTCGTGATTTACAGTCACTATGTTCATGCACTTACAGAATAAATGTGTTCCATAGAGGCGTATCAGGTGGAACGTTTTTAGCAATAATAGTGTAACTACAATTAGCCAGAAGTGGTATAGTCAACAGTCTGAATCTCCACCTGTTACAACCCAGGAACTTAAAAATAATGGATAGGTTAGGAACCCAGGGAAAACTGGGGAGACGTGTGAGAAACTGGCTCAGAGCGGCATCCACATCATCCAAGTATCATCTCAGATGCACTACTCAAATACCTTTAGCGAAACAGATTAAAAAAATAAACAGTGAGACTTTTGCTATACCAATAGATATACAAGAACGTTATGTACTGTCACTGGCATTGTGACTTACCTCTCGCTCAGTGAGGAAAGGCTGTAAGTACTACCAGTCCTACCAAGAATCCGGCCAGGAGCCAAGGAGAGGCTTGAGACTATATGTCATGGTGAAAGCTGCTTGTCAATGTAGCCGCCTGGATGAAGGGGTAGTTGTCGATGGAGGCCAGTGGAGTGCTACCAGAATGGGCAGGAAAATAAATCATTTCTATTTTTGATGAGTTCCTCTTATGAGATCTGACAGCCATTCTGTGTAGGATGTCTCTAGGGCAGTTACAGACTTGTGTTTACAGGTGTGAAAAAAGAGAACACCTTCAACGTCGCCAACATAGCAAGGATAAGCGAAGCTGAAGAAAGTTGAGATCTGGCCAAAGGTTGATGTATGTAGGTAGAAGAGGAGGGGGCTAAGACCGGGCCTCCTTGTGGGACTCTGACTGGTAGAGGTAAGTGGATATATTGTAGTAAGATACAGAAAAGAAAAGGTCATAGGGATACAGTGAAACCCAGTTCAATGCCAATTCTATAATGCCAAGATTGGATAATGAGTTGGGTGGGGTGATCAGCAATGTCAAATGTGTAGAACTGGGCAGTAGCCCTGTGGCAACATGTGCCACCTGAGCATTGTCTCCCACATTACTTTAGAACATGTTGGTAAAATATATCAGGGTGGCATCTTGCATGACATTTGTATGAAAGCAAATATTGCAGATACACATTTCACACGGACTGCCACCTAATAATATTTTGGGTAATATGGAAAATGTTTGTGAAAATGATGGGTATTTTGATTGGAGAAAATTCTCAATGCCTCCCTGGCCTCTAATTATGTTAGTGTTTTGTTACATCCTTTAAAAGTTTAACTGTAAACAATAGATGAAATATTTCTGCAGAACCCAAAAGAGGGTAGGGACATAGTTGGAAATGTAGTCTAATGTAACCGACTGGTGGCTTAACAAAGGTGTATTTGAAGCATCGTTTTACGTCACTTAGCAACCAGCACAATTCTTTTACAGTAAAGTTGCATTTGTCATATTTTTTTTTTTTTTATTTATTGATTTTTTTCCCCATTTTATCCCGTGGTGGTGGGAGAGAGGTTAAACCAAACAACATAAATCATACATAATTCATACATAAGAAATTATACAATGATGATTGAAAAAACATTATTCATTTGCCAACCATTTTTCGAATGGTGCCCAGTTCTTAGAGGCAGTTAATCGTCTTTTCTTTCCTCTGAAAGCCTGAACGGCAGTCTCTAGTTTGAACCAGGCCAGCATCCTGGCCTTCCAATGACAAAAGGTAGGGGGTTCAGGATTTATCCAGAGTGATGTAACACAAAGGCTGACCATGACCATGGCAATAAAAAGAAACGCTTGTAAATGTCTTGTTTTTTCATGGGCCGTAAAATGTTCAAAGCCAGTGATTACCATTTCCGCTGAGATTTTAACTGAAGTTTGAGTAATCTGGGTAAGAAAATGTTCAATTTGGTTGAAAAAAAAAGATAACTCCGGACATTTATAAAACATATGAACAGAATCTGCAGACGGAAATTTACATCTTGCACAAAACGACCCTTTGCCCCCGCTAACAACCCCCAGGGTGTATAATAAAGATGAAACATAGCCTTATAACTTTGCGAGCGAAGAGTACCTGAGACCAAGACAGACCTGGCTAACACCAAAGGAAGTTTTAAATCGATAGAAGGTACTCCAAATTTGGTCGCCCACTTATTATTCTGGTCATCTAAATCATCAGGGAGTTGAGATGGAAAAGACTGATATAAACTGCCCATTTTTACTTTCTTTCTTATAGATTCCACAATATTAATTTTTTGAAACATTATTGGATTTAGAGGAAGCTTTTTATCAAGAAAACTTCTCAATTGTAAATATTTGAAAAAATGATTGGACTGCAGATGGAATTTCTCCTTCAAAAAAACAAAAGATGCCATTTGCCCGAGATCGGCTAAATCGCTGATCTCCTTCAAACCAAGGGCTGTCCAAGTAATTCCCACCCCCTTTTGAAATATCATTGGAAGTAATCGAGAGGCATTTAATGGGGTATAATAATTAAGCTTAGAAATATGAAAATGGCGACAAACTTTTTGCCAAACCGAGAATAATGCCCACAAAACCTTAAATTTAGTTTTTTTTAAATAACTCGGTTCAAGGATACGAGTTAATATGCCTTTTGCAGAATCTCCCAATGATATTGAGTATATTGATGGTGAGAGATATACCGGAAGCTCAACAGCATCACCTAGTAGCGGAACGGCAAAGTGTTGAACCATAGCTGCCCAATAATAATACATTAAGTTCGGGACTGTCCACCCCCCACGATCCCGCAGAAGACAGGTCCACTTAGCTGCCCTCCTTGATTTACGATATGACCATAAAAATTGTTGACATATCCTTTCTGCTTTTGTTAAAATTAAAGTGGGGATTAAAAGTGGAATAGATCTAAAAAGATATAGAAATTTAGGGAGGACAAACATTTTAAGAATATTAGATCGGCCAAATAATGAAAGATGTAAATGATCCAGCCGCTCTAATTTATTATGAAGTGAATCGATAATGGGGGAATAATTCAGAATCTGATCTACATCAGGAGAGATTTGAGTACCAAGGTATGTTGCCTCCATGGTTGTAGAAACATGAGAGATTGGCATAGCCATAGATTGTAGAATTTGCGTCTTTGTGATGTTTAGTTTGTATCCAGAAATTGAACCAAATTGAGCTGCAAGAGTCTCCAATGCAGGAAAAGATTGGGCAACATTATCAGTTAGGACAATAATATCATCAGCATATGCCAATGCCTTATATTCAATTCCATGAACAGTAACAGGAGTGATAATCTGAGATTTTTCTAATAACCATAAAAAAGGATCAATAAACAAAGCAAAAAGAAGGGGAGAACAGGGGCATCCTTGTCTGGTGCCCCTGCTGATGGGAAAAGACTGTGATTCACTACCAGAGATGTGGATTTTAGCAGTTGGGGATATATACAATGCTTGTAAAGCCTGAATGAACTCTGGTGCATAGCCCTTCCAGCGTAGAACACCCCATAGGTACCCCCAGGAGACCCTGTCGAATGCCTTCTCGGCGTCCAAAAGGATCACCGGAAGGGCGGAGTTTGTGACTTTTGCCCAGACTAGTAGGGCTACTACACGCTTAATATGATCCGTCGTATCCCGCCGGGAATAAACCCATGCTGACGAATAGAGACCAAGGGAACAATTGTTTGGGTTAGATGAAAAGCCAATATCCTTGAATAGATTTTACTGTCTGTATTGATTAGCACTATTGGTCGATCTGATGCTGGGTTTAATTCATCCTTGCCTTTCTTTCTAAAAAGAGCAATGGTAGATTGTCGCCAAGAATCAGGAACTGTCTCAGTCTGGGCAAGACGAAAGACTTCTAACATTTGCTGCTTGAATAAGTATGCAAAAGTTTGGTAAAATTCCAGATGAATAAGATCCGGCCCTGCGGCTTTACCATTAGAAAGAGATTTCATAGCGATAACAACTTCCTCCCAACTGATGGGTTCAGCCAGAATTTGATTCTGTTCATCTGTGACCTTTTGAGTATCCATAGACTGGAAAAATTGATATAAACTAGTTTGTTGTTGTAAAATTATATTCATGTCTTCTGTATATAAGGTTGAATAAAAATTAACAAAGGTATTTACAACACCACTGGTTGTGTCCTGAATTATACCGGACTGATCTTTGACCCTGATGATCTGACTAGCTACAGCCTTTTGTTGTAACCGTTTTGCTAAGACCTTACCGGAATTTTCACCCAACTCGTACATTGAGGTTCGAAATTGAAAATATTTGGTTGCTATATCTTTATAAAAAGGGTCTAATAAGTTGGATTTTGCTATAGCAACTGATTTCAAACTAGCTGCTAAGTCTTCCCCATACGAATATTAAGACTTAAATCCAATTCAGCTTGTTGAAGGGCTGTTAGTCTAGTTTTAACAATTTGCTGTTCTGTCTTCCAATGATAAGAGGCAAATCTTTTAGTTTCACCGTGCAATGCGGCTTTGAATGTGTCCCAGACAATACCAACCGATGCAGTGCCGGTATTAATTGCAAAGAACTCTGAGATCCAAAGAGTGAGTTGTTCCTGATATAGTTTATCTAATAGGAGTTTCCTCTCAAAAGTCCATGGTCTGATTTGATTAACAGGACGGACCCAGGGACAGCTAAAGATAATAGGATTATGGTCGGATATAGTCCTTGGGTTAATTTCAATCTTAACAGATCCCACAGTTTGAAGAGAAGTAAAAACATAGTCAATGCGTACCATTTTATTATGAGGTATTGAATAAAAAGTTTAGTCCTCTTGATTTGGATAATGATAATGCCATAGATCAGTCAAACCATGTTCAATTAGAAGAATCCGAAGCGCCTTATAAACTTGGGGCTTTCGTCCTACATATCTGCTATGTTTTATTATATCTAGATAACTAGGGATATTGATATTAAAATCCCCACAGAAAAACATTGGATGGGGCCACGTAGCTAACTCTAAATTTAAATTCCTCAAGACCTGTGGGTCGTCAAGGTTAGAAGCATATATCGAGCAAATAGAAAACAAACGACCATTGACCAATAACTCTACTATTAACCATCTACCAAAATTGTCTTGCATTGCTCTTTTAACACACCCTATCCCAGTTTTTAGAATGATAGCGACACCCCTAATTGTGGAGGTTTGTCGGGTGCAGGCCACTAATTCATAACCCAAGAATCTAAAATAAGCCAGATTCCCCTAAGGAATATGGGTTTCCTGCAGGCAGATTATATCCACCTGCATCACCTGCAACATCTTATAGAAAATCCTACGTTTTTTAGGGTCATTCAATCCGCAAATATTCCAGGTTGCACATGTCAATCTAGAAACAGCCATAAAGTTTGATCAGAGAAAAACAGCCCTAGAAAACTATTAAACATTTTATAACACACATGATTACAATCAAACTGTTTTTTTAAGAAAAATGAGAAGTTTTGTGTCAGATCAAATACATTTAAGCGATACAACCGACAATCAATAAAAAATCTCGTCATCTCCATCCACCAGCACCACACCACCCCACAACCCACCCTGATTGGCCCACCCACCCTGGCTAAGCCCACCCACCCACCCAGTGAGCCCCCACACCCCTCACCCCCCACTGCTCGTTCAACTCTGCCACCTTTCCAGAAAGCTGGAAACACGCCGAACTCAGCGCCCTCTTGAAAAAACCCACAGGAGACCCCTCTGAACTTAAAAACTACCGACCCATATCCCTCCTCCCATTCCCGGCCAAAGTCATCGAGAAAGCCGTCAACAGCCAGCTCGCCGCCTTCCTTGAATCCAACAACTCCCCTGATCCATCTCAATCTGGATTCCGAGCCAAACACAGCACCGAAACCGCCCTCATTGCAGCGACCGACGACATCCGAGCACTCCTGGATAACGGAGAAACAGTGGCCCTCATCCTACTCGACCTATCCGCCGCTTTCCACACCGTCTGCCACAGCACCCTTATACAACGCCTCAGTAACATCGGCATACAAGGAAAAGCCTTGGACTGGATCACCTCATTCCTCGCTGGGAGAACTCAAAGAGTCCAACTTCCCCCATTCTACTCAGAGGCCACCGAAGTCATCTGCGGCGTACCTCAAGGATCCTCACTCAGTCCCACCCTCTTCAACGTCTACATGAGTCCTCTCGCCTCCATCGCGCATCAACACAACCTCAACATCATCTCTTACGCCGACGACACCCAGTTAATCCTCTCCCTCACCAAAGACCCCAACACCGCCAAAACCAATCTTCACGAAGGCATGAAAGAAGTAGCCGAATGGATGAAACATAGCCGCCTAAAACTCAACTCAGACAAAACGGAGGTGCTCATCCTAGGATCCTCCCCCTCTGCCTGGGACGACTCTTGGTGGCCTTCCGCTCTGGGCACAGCACCCACACCCACAGACCACGCACGCAACCTGGGCTTCATCCTAGACTCCTCTCTCTCGATGTCCAAACAAGTCAACGCCGTCTCGTCCTCCTGCTTCAACGTACTCTGCATTCTCAAAAAGATCTTCCGCTGGATCCCCCTCAAGACAAGAAAGACTGTCACCCACGCTCTGGTCACGAGTCGACTGGATTATGGCAACACACTTTACGCCGGAACCACAGCAAAACTACAGAAAAAACTCCAGCGCATCCAAAACGCGTCAGCGAGACTCATATTAGACATCCCACGCCAAGATCACATCACCGAACATCTAAAAGACCTCCACTGGCTCCCCGTTAACAAAATAATTACTTTCCGCCTTCTCACCCACGCACACAAAGCCCTCTACAACCTAGGACCCGAATGCCTCAACACTCGACTGTCCTTCCACTAACCCACCCGCCAACTCAGATCGTCCAATCTTGCCCTCGCCGCAGTCCCGCGCATCCGGAAATCCACCATGGGTGGCAGATCCTTCTCCTTCCTGGCTGCCAAGACCTGGAACTCACTCCCCACCCACCTCCGCCTTACCCAGAACCACCTCTCTTTCAGAAAAGAACTTAAAACCTGGCTGTTCGACAAATAATGAACCCCTTCCCCCAGCGCCTTGAGACCCTCTGGGTGAGTAGTGCGCTTTACAAATGCTTGAACTTGAACTTGAACATTGAGCAACAGGACCTTGGTCCTTGTGATGGTTGAGTAAGCGTATCCTCACACTCCTCTGAACCTACAATTTCCCCCTTTCCAAGGAGATATCAGATGACCCTAAAACATCAACTAGAAAAAAATACAGAATTCTTATATATAACCCTCAGGTCATCAAAAAAAAAGAGAAAAGATAGAGGACATGAAAATAAGTTCTGCCCGATGTTTAACAATCAAGATAATACATTGCCTAACTCGCAACTATATTGAGTCCAAAAATTCCTTAGCAGGTATCTCCGACTGACCCTTAAAAATGATTTTTAGTTTTGCCGGAAAAGGTAAGAATGCCTGGGCGCCCTTCGCCTGGAACAGAGGAATCTGTTGTCGCAGATGCCAGCGGCGAGTGACTGTCTCTGAACAGAAGTCCGGACGGACAAAGAATTGACACTCCTTAGCAGATCGCTTCTTATTGGGTCTAGCGAGGTCAAATATACGTTCACAGGCAAGGAAATTATTGAAGCATACCAAAATAGACAGGGGTAGGAATTATTCACAGCAGCAGAGGATTGTTTTTTCTTATTTAGTGGAAAACGATGCGCTCTTTGTATCTCGAGATTCCAATCCCACTGGGTGACCTCTGGGAAAGCCTCGGAAAAAAGCTCCACTATAAACTGCAGAGCATCGTCACCCTCTTTATTTTCCTCTATCCCCAAAACGCGAAGATTATTCCTTCTCGCCCGGTTTTCAAGATCTGAAAGCTTCCATAAGATGTCCTTATGTTGTTCTTTGACCTCTGTAACTAAGTCTTTCTGAGTAACTGCGGCATCTTCAAGAGCCGAAATCCTTTCCTCAGCTTCAACAATCCTGGTAGGGGTCTCAGTACAGGTTTTAATAACCCGTCGGAGAGAATTCTGCATTTTGGGGCAGGCCCCATGTGTACGCATATTTTGTTGCCTAGTTGCGCCTCTATGCATCATTATGGTTTGATAGATCGTTACCAATGAGACCTCTTCGGGGATTCCTGACATAGTCTCACTAGTGCCTCCGTATACATCCCGCGAATTTAATTGAAACTGTTCCATAGATAATTCCTTCTGCAGAATTTGCTGATTAGACTGGGATGAAACCTTAGTACCTGGAGCTTTACGCACTGTATCAATGTTCAGATCTTTTGATGCCTGGCTGGGACGCCAATCAGCAGAGTCACTATCATAGTCCGACCACTGGAGCTCTGGGCGATCAGCATCATCCTCCCCAGACAGAGAGTGATCAGAAACAGAGTAAAAATTCTCCGTAGACTCACTAAGCACGGACCCCCTAGTGTCGTGAGAGAACTCTGTAGGTAACTCCAGAGAAGTAGATATATGGCCGTTGGTAGGCTGGACTACATTCTCCAGCATGCATTGGGCTGAGGAGGACTGATGAGCAGAGAGGTCTGGAACTGAGCCTGGTATCAGAATTGACTCTTTTGATATACTGTTATGATTAATTAGTGCAGGGAACTCAGGAGGGTAGATAAGAGGGGGGGCTTGCAGAGTCAGAAATCCCAGTGATAGGTACTATTAGGGAAGTATTCACCCCCCCTTTCCAACAGGGACTCCAGACGATCTTAAGTCTTTTCCCTGCACTGTATCAGGAGAGCCATCATTTGTAACTAGAGATTTCCCCTTACCTCCCAGCCTGTCAAACATTGCTGGTAGTGTCTGTCCCTTGGCGGCGGCTGCAGTAGGAATCGAAGGTGAGGGCATATCCGTACTTGCAGGGCGACTCTTCAGAGCCCCGGGCGCAGAGTCCTTCGGGTCCGCCTCCTGCTGGCCGCAGGTAGAGCTACGGGACTTGAGAGCGGCAGCCGCCGCTTTCGAGAGTACTTTCGGCGGCATCCTTTTTTAGGGCTCGCCCCTTTCCTATTCCGCAGGAATAGGAAAAGAGCCCTAATGCAGCCAAACCCTACTTTCTGCCAAGGGGCTCTCCAGCGGATTTTGAGAAGTGCACGCCTCGTGCACGAGCTTGCCGCCTGCCTCCACATCAAAGCCATCTGTTGCTTTGCGCTCGGCCTCAGGCCGGCATTTCTCCTCCCCTAATTATTCACTGCATGGCCGGCCGGCACATCAAAGGCTGCTGCTCCCCATGCGTCTCGTCACCCTTCCTCCATTGTTTTCACTTCTTTCACGGCTGCTTGGGGCTTTGCTTACTACCAAGTTCTGTTGCTTTTAGAAGCATTAAGTGTTACCTAAATAAATAAATACGTACAGACTGATACAATAAACAATAATTTGTGATACATTAAAAACAACCTGCACTTCTAAAAGCACCATAGAAACGGAAAACACTCTTTTATTATCACCGTATGCTGCCATAGCAAGAATTAGCTGCTGTCTGCTCCAACTGAGAACGTTCTTCAACCCACTTGAACAAACGTTATCTGCTAAATTACCGAGTACCGTGCGCCCTGTGAGTTGAACCGCCCCCTGTTTCACTGCTGCCTCGAACACCTCGCAGCAAACCCTGCGCGCTGCTGGAGCCGTGCTCATCGTGTTCTGGTTGCAACAATAACAGCTTAGCTACAATTCCCTTGTGGCACTATGTAACATGCTACATCGCCCTTACTAGACAAGGGGTTCCCGCCTCCCGCTGTGATGCTGGCCCCGTGAAGAACCTCTCTTGCCCCCCTTAAAACTTGCTTTCATTGTGCTTGCATACCTATCAGTCCAACCCGCCCAACCCGCGCCGAAGGTGCGCCAAAGGTAAGCCCGTCTACGCCCGTCCGCGCCTGGACCGTGCCCAGCGCCAGACCCCCTGCCCCTCGCGCTACCCATCCCCCCCGCATCACCTACGATGCCGCCACCCTCCTAGCCCTTAACCCCGGTCGCGCCCCCACCTGCGTCCAAGCCGCTCCTGGACGCACCCATGGACCATTCTCATGCTACTCTTGCAAATTCAGCGGCACCAACAACATCTCCGCTACGACCACAACACAGATCCCCGACCCCAACCACCTAGAATGCATCCTTCTCAACACCCGCTCGATACACAGACACGCCATTGACCTTTGGAACCTACTAGACACCATCTCTCCGGACGTCGCCTTCCTAACGGAAACATGGATGAACGCTTCCTCCGCCCCTGACATCGCCATCGCTATCCCTGATGACTATAAGATCACACACAAGGACCGCACCGACCATACAGGAGGTGGAATCGCTATCGTCCATAAGAAATCAATCCGCATTTCAACCAGCTCTGACGCCAACCTCGCCAACTCCGAACACCTCCACTTCCAGATCCACATCGACGCCAAGACCACACTCAGAGGCACCCTCCTCTACAGACCACCAGGACCACGCGCAAAATTCAGTGAAGAAATCACGGACTTCATCACCCCACACGCGCTCCCCTCCAAAGACTATATCCTTCTGGGAGACCTCAACTTCCACCTTGAAAAGATCAACGACCGCAACACCGCCACCCTCTTGGACAACCTCGCCAACCTCGGACTTAAACAACTGGTCACTTCCCCCACCCACATCGCAGGCCACACTCTCGACCCCATCTTCACCTCCAGCAACCATGTCTCCTTCAGCCACACTACGAATCTCCTCTGGACTGACCACAGCTGCGTTCACTTCACCTACAACAAGCCGAAACCCATCATCCACCTACAACCAACTCTACAAAGAAACTGGAACAAAATCACCACAGAGCAGATCTCCACATCGCTCCTTCAAACCTCCCCAGCCCTCTCCTCTAACACCAACGAAGCCGCCTCCAACCTCACCCTTTGGTTATCCAACACCGCAGACAACTTAGCACCTCTGAAAAAACGTCAACACAAACTTGGCAACAAGAAGGCCTCATGGTTCAACGACGACCTCAAGAAGTCCAAGAAACTGTGCCGCTCCCTTGAAAATGCCTGGAAAAAGGACCCATCCACCAGCAAGAAGGACGCCTTCAAAAGCCCCATCCGCACTCACCACCAAATGATCCGAAAAGCCAAGAAAACAGCATTCAAAGATCGACTTGACAACAACGCCCACAACAGCAAGGAACTGTTCAACATCGTCAAGGAATTTTCCAACCCCTCGGCCAACTCTAACGACATCACCCCCTCCCAAACCCTCTGCGACTCCCTAGCCTCTTTTTTCCACAACAAGATTGCTGACATCCACAACAGCTTCGACAACCAACCTGGAAACCAACCCACCCTTCCATCAGCTGACCATCTTCCCCCCGTTAACACCCTTAACGCCTGGAACCCAATCTCCACTGAGGACACCATCCGCCTGATGAATTCCATCCACTCTGGATCCCCCACAGACCCATGCCCTCACCACATCTTCAACAAAGCTGATTCCGTCATAGCTCCACACCTCCGAGACGTCATCAACTGCTCCTTCAACTCCGCCACCTTCCCGGAAAGCTGGAAACACGCTGAACTCACCGCCCTTCTGAAAAAACCCACAGCGGACCCCACCGAACTCAAAAATTACCGCCCCATCTCGCTTCTCCCATTCCCGGCCAAAGTCATCGAGAAAGCCGTCAACAACCAGCTCGCCGCCTTCCTCGAAGCCAACAAATCACTCGACCCCTCACAATCTGGCTTCCGAGCAAAACACAGCACTGAGACCGCCCTCATCGCAGCAACAGACGACATTCGAACTCTACTGGACAATGGAGACACAGTCGCCCTCATCCTCCTCGACCTCTCTGCAGCATTCGACACAGTCTGCCACAGCACCCTTCTACAACGCCTCAATAACATCGGAATCCAAGGAAAAGCACTTGAATGGATCACCTCGTTCCTCACCGGAAGAACCCAGAGAGTCCGCCTTCCTCCATTCAAGTCCGAGGCCTCTGAAGTCATCTGCGGCGTGCCTCAAGGATCATCACTCAGTCCCACCCTCTTCAACGTATACATGAGCCCCCTCGCGGCCATCGCCCGCCAACACAACCTCAACATCATCTCTTACGCGGACGACACTCAACTGATCCTTTCTCTCACCAAGGACCCCAGCACTGCCAAAACTAACCTACACGAAGGAATGAAAGAAGTCGCTGAATGGATGAAACAAAGCCGTCTGAAACTGAACTCAGATAAAACAGAAGTCCTCATCTTAGGCACATCCCCCTCTGCCTGGGACGACTCCTGGTGGCCAGAAGCCCTCGGAAAAGCACCCATTCCGACAGACCACGCACGGAACCTTGGCGTCATCCTGGACTCTTCACTCTCAATGAACAGACAAGTCAACGCCGTATCCTCTTCCTGCTTCAACATTCTTCGCATGCTCAGAAAAACATTTCGCTGGATCCCCTCCGAAACAAGGAAAACAGTCACCCACGCCTTGGTCACGAGCCGACTGGACTACGGAAACACCCTCTACGCAGGTACCACCGCTAAACTCCAGAAGAAACTCCAACGAATCCAAAACGCCTCAGCCAGGCTCATATTAGACATCCCACGCAACGAACACATCTCCGATCACCTCAAAGACCTCCACTGGCTACCCGTCAATAAAAGGATCACCTTCCGACTGCTTACCCACGCACACAAATCACTCTACGACATCGGACCAGACTGCCTCAACTCTCGACTGTCCTTCTACACCCCCTCCCGCCAACTACGCTCTTCCAGCCAAGCCTTCGCCAATGTACCTCGCATCAACAAGACCACCATAAGCAGAAGACGGACAGTGTGTTATCCGGACCAGCTCCAGCATTCTACTGACCCCAGCTGCATTTGCCGCCCAACCCCAGGGATATGGGCTAATTGGCTGTGTACAAACGTTATGGAGGGGGGTCGGTGGGCTTTCTTTAGTATATGTCGTTCATAATACAATGCTGGTCGATACTGTATTGATTTACTGATTCCTGCAATAAAAATATATTTAAAAAAAAAAAAAAAAAAAAATCAACAAGACCACCATGGGAGGCAGATCATTCTCATACCTGGCTGCTAAAACATGGAACTCACTCCCCGCTTACCTCCGCCTCACCCAGAACCACCTAGCGTTCAGAAAGCAGCTTAAAACGTGGATATTTGACAAATAATCCTCCTACCCTTCCTAAGCGCCTTGAAACCCTCTGGGTATGTAGTGCGCTATACAAATTTTATGACTTGACTTGACTTGTGGTTATTACTGTTAAGAGCATCTTGCCCCAATTTAAACTTGCTTCTGTTGTGCGTGCATGCCTATCAGTATACAATAAACAATAATTTGTGATACATTAAAAACAACCTGCTCTTCTAAAAGCACCTTAGAAACGGAAAACACTTTTTTATTATCACCGTATGCTGCCATAGCAAGAATTAACTGCTGTCTGCTCCAACTGAGAACGTACTTCACCCCACTTGAACAAACGTTATCTGCTAAATTAGCGAGTACCGTGCGCCCTGTGAGTTGAACCGCCCCCCGTTTCACTGCTGCCTCGAACACCTCGCAGCAAATCCTGCGCGCTGCTGGAGCCGTGCTCATCGTGTTCTGGTTACAACAATAAAAGCTTAGCTACAGTTCTCTTGTGGCACTATGTAACATGCTACATCGCCCTTACTAGACAAGGGGTTCCCGCCTCCTATGGGGGCCGTTTTATTGGGGGAGGGGGGAACTTTCAGCTGTTTTGACTCAACTCCACTCTTACCCCCGCTGTGTCGTGAAAATTAACATAGCAGCGTGGCCTTTATGCTCAACTATCCACAAAGAGACTTTCGCAATGAAGACACTTCCAGACGTGGTGCGCCGATTGATCCCTTTGCAAATGGGGGTGCCTGTAATTAAATCCCCTTCCATGTAAAGCCATATTTGATTAAGCTACATTGCACCCCCACCCTCTGTCCGCCTATGCTACCAGCAACCTTCTGGATCCCGACCCGAGGTCAGCTCTATTCTCACACATCCGCCGCATCGGGGGCACCGCCGCCCACACCTATACCCGCCTTGCGATGCATGACTGGATCGCTGGTCCTCGTAACTCCAAGCAGGGCCTCCTGCCTTAACCCAAGGCACTGCTGTATTGACTTCAAGTGCCCCGTAAGTCCTGAAAACTCTTCAGCTTGTCCCCCCGTGGTCTTTGTGAATCGCTGCCCTCGCACCTCCGGTCCTTGCGAATCGCACTTGCTCTGCTCCAACTCGCTGCTCACGGTCAGGTTTCAGGTCTTGTCCTCAGGTCAGTTGTTCCTCTTCCCAGCGATTCCTCATTCCTTCTTCTCATTGCAAGGGGGGGGGGGTTGTGGTAACTCAGGGCTTTGTGCCCTTATTTAAACCCTCCCCAGCTGCTTGCCAACTCGCCCCCCCCCCCGATTGGAGGGGGGCACCCCGACTTGCACACAGAAGACAGCATTATACTGGCCTGGGTTCTCATCAAGTATTTTACCAGAAAAGTCCCAGCAATAGCTCCGTTTTTCACCATACTCGTCTCCTCTCTGCACAACCCTCACCCACCCTCAAACACCCTCACTCACCCACACACCCTCACTCACCCTCACACTCTCCCCCACCCTCACACATCCCACTCTCACACACCCTCACACCCCCTCAACCTCACACCCCCTCAACCTCTCACACCCTCACTCACCCTCTCACCCTCACTCACCCTTTCACCCTCACACACCCTCTCACCCTCACACACCCTCTCACCCTCACACCCCCTCACCCTCACACCCCCTCACCTCACCCTATCACCCTCACACATCCTCACTCACCCTCACACCTCACCCCCTCACACACCATCACTCACCATCACACCCTCACACCCACATCCTCACACACCCTCACTCACCCTCACACCCGTACCCCTCTCACAACACTCACACCCTCAATCATCCTCACACCCTCACCCTCAGTCACCCTCACACACCCTCACACCCCCTCATCCTCTCACCCCCTCACCCACACATCCCCACACCCTCACACACCGTCACACCCTCATCCTTACACGCCCTCACTCACCCTCACACCCTCACCCTCACAATACTCAAACTCCACCCTACAACTCCACCCTCCAACTCAACCCTCCAACTCCACCCTCCAAATACAACATCCAAATACACCCTCCAACTACAACATCCAAATCCACCCTACAAATCCAACCTCCAACTACAACTCCAGCCTCCAAATCCACCCTCCAAATCCACCCTCCAAATCCACACGCAAGACAACTACAGAACCCAAGCCCACCATCAAAATCAAACTCCACCCTACAACTCAAACATACAACTCCACCCTCCAACTCCACCCTCAAACTCCACCCTCAAACTCCACCCTCCAACTCAACGTTCCAACTCAACGCTCCAACTCAACGCTCCAACTCAACCCTCCAACTCCACATTCCAACTCAACATTCCAACTCCACATTCCAACTCCACATTCCAACTCCACATTCCAACTCCACATTCCAACGCCACCCTCCAACTCCACCCTCCAACTCCACCCTCCAACTCCACCCTCCAACTCCACCTTCAAACTCCACCCTCCAACTCCAACCTCCAACTCCAACCTCCAAATCCACCCCTCAATGCCACTTCACTAATCAATGCCACAACACCACTTAATGCCACAGCACCACTCAATGCCACAGCACCCCACAACACAACAGCACCACTCAACGCCACAGCACCACTCAACGTCACAGCACCACTCAACGCCACAGCACCACTCAACACCACAGCACCACTCAACGCAACAGCACCACTCAATGCCACAGCACCACTCAATGCCACAGCACCACTCAACGCCACAGCACCACTCAACGCCACACCACCACTCAATGCCACACCACCACTCAACGCCACAGCTCCACTCAACGCCACAGCAACACTCAACACCACCGCATCACTCAACGCCACTAAACGCCACAGCAACACTCAACGACACAGCACCACTCAACACAACAGCACCACTTAATGCCACAGCATCACTCAGCACCACTGAAGGCCACAGCATCACTCAGCACCACTGAAGGCCACAGCATCACTCAGCACCACTAAAGGCCACAGCATCACTCAGTACCACTGAAGGCCACAGCATCACTGAACGCCACAGCATCACTCTTTGCAACCAATCAACAACAACTGGTTCTAATATGTTCTCTCAATGTTTTAAGCTTTATTAGAAATGTTACAAAATAATGTTAATATTTCACTTCTGTTCTTGGATTTTCATCACAGTAAAATACACTGAACATAATCTTCCCATAAGTTATTTACAAAAGTTTAAGCTATTGCCATTATACATTACAATAACTTTTATTAAGTATTAATTATTAAAACAAATAAAAGCCATTGTTATTTGTAATATTAATACTTCAAAGTCATGTAAATACAACACATATTGCATTAGAATGCTATAGGTGTCACGTTTGCAAAAGTTAAAAATATTGGCATTGTAAATGACAAAGCTAGTAATTTCCCTACTTTCAATACCAACACATAAATAAAATATTTGTCATTTGCAATACCAATACCTCAAACTTTTCCTAATGCGAGACCTATTGCATTGCAAATGCTTGTCTTCCTTGAAGCCGATGGCGTGGGGCGATTGCCGGGAAAGCCGGGAAAGCAGCCGCCGAGTCTCAGCGGGAAGGACACTACACGGGCGCCGAACCAGGTACACGGCAGCTAGAGCGGAACAGAGCCCGCCAGCACCACAACAATTCAGACGGAAGGTTAGTGCCGTGGACAAAGTGGTCACTTTTCACAGCTGAGAAGTATTTAGGCAATATTAGATGAAACGGGCAGAACGGTCAATTCAGGGGGTCCACTGTAGCTCAAGAGAGCAAAACGCCAACTCACTCGGCCGCCATCTTGCTCCCGCATTTGTCATATTTAGGTGTTTTTTTATTCGAATAGTGACCTTTCAAGGTCATTATTAGCATTTGTTTTTCTAGCACATTTGTTTATGGATTGCAAAGTCGTATGGTATATGATCCCTTGAATCTTTGAACGAGAACATACACACCCACACCCACACACACACACACCAACCCACCCACACACACACACACACACACACACACACACACACATATATATATATATATATATATATATATATATATATATATATATATATATATATATATATATATATATATATATATATATATATATATATACACATATTTTTTTACATATAGTTTGATTGGATGTATAGTTTCCAAAAGAGATTCAGATTGTCTCATGGCAATATCTGCTTGTTTCTCTACTATAATGTCTTTGATGTGATTTGGGAAGTTACTGAAAGGGGGAATGGTATTTGGAAGTCATGTGACTGAGTTACTAGAGGTCAAGAAGGTATGGCATGGTTATCTCACCATGGAAGATTCGGTCTAAGGCAGTACTTTATATGGGCAGGTACTATCTGCTAATGAGTATCTGCACTTCTTTCATTTGAATAAGAGAGTACCTGCACTTCTCAACAGGGTGCAATTCTCGAATGGAAGAGTGCCAGCCCTTCTGAGTGCAACCAGTTGCTCTGGCATTATAAGTACCTGTACTTATGTTGAAAAAAGCCTCTACTCCAAGACTCCCATAAAGTTACAGGCCTGTCCACCTTTCTGAGATCTGAAATCGAATATTTCCTTTAAATACAGGCTCTAATCCACAGTGCTAAACCTTGCACCGTTGCACGCTGGGGCTTTTTAGGTCGAGGACCTAAAGGCTGCGAGGAGACAGGCGTCACTCCAATAAAGCCCCGTCTCTTTCGGATTCGGGGGCGTGTTTTTGGCGTTCTTTCCACCTGTGACGTCATCCGTCACTCGGAACGCCAAAACACACCCCCGATTCAGAAAATTTCAGAAGCTTGCGGCCGCCGTCTTTTTTTTGTGCAGTTTTCAGTGCTTCTGCATTGCAGACCCTCCACTGAGCCTGAAGACGGAGCCACAGGTCACTACAGTTTAAAGAGGCCTAAGTAGTACAGGATGGCAGGGGCGTATGTACAGACTGGCAGGTGTATAGCTTGACTTCAGTACAGTAGCTCGAGGATTAAGCACAGAACGGTAGGTGTTCGAGTACAGTAGGCTGGGTTTCAGTACACTGTACGGAGGCTCAAGTAGAAGTCAGGATGTCAGTTGTTCATGTGCAGTATGGCTGGGTTTCAGTACAGTGTACGGGGTCATCTTCAGCTCCTTCCCGTGCCCGCCCCGTCACAGCTCCTTCCTGTGCATGCCCGCGTCATCTTCAGCTCCTTCCCGTGCCCGCCCCCATCATCTTCAGCTCCTTCCCCTGCCCGCCCGTCATCTTCAGCTCCTTCCCGTGCCCACCCCCGTCACAGCTCCTTCCCGTGCCCGCCCCGTCATCTTCAGATTTGCTGCCTCGTTTCCTTGAGCTGCCCACAGCTGCCACAGTGAGACTCAGAAGGGAAGGTGACTGACAGGTCAGAGCCGGGGCTCCCATCCTGTCTGATACAGAAAACGCCCACTCGCCGTGCCACGGCCACGCAGAGCAGAGCAGCTGCAGCAAACGGCTGTTCGACACGCAGCCCCGCGAGCTATATGTCCAAGTTTTTGATATTATGCGGGCTATGTAAGAAGAGTTTTTATCAGTAACTCCGAGGTCACTGGGCGTTCCCTCTCTCTGCACAGGTCTGGAACTGTAGCTCTCACCTGGGGGGCTCGCCTGAGCGTACATGGGCGGGGCTGGAACTCTCACCTGTTCAGGTGAGGACCTGGAGCTTTCTCATATGTGCCCCTCGGTACTTGACCTCTGACCTGTACGGACAGGGAGCTGGAGCTCTCGGACTAGTGGAAGAGAAGGTCCCGACTCTCACTTGTGCAAGTGTGGTCCTGAAATCTAAGTCGAGCAGAATAGACCTAGACACGGTGCAGGTGTACTGATAGAATCTCCCTAGCGCAGAATGAACTTGGAGTTCTGTGTTTCATGTATGGGACTAGAACACCAAGAATTTTAGTGGCGCAGATTGGCCCTGTCTGTGGTGTATGAGAATAGGGCTCAGATCTGTTCAGGTATGGAGCAGGAGCTCTCTTACTTACACAGGAGAGGGTCTGCAGCTTTCCCAGCTATGTAGGTGTGGTACTTGAGGCTCACAACTTTAGTATTGATCTAAAGCTCTCTTAACGGTCTATTCATTGTACCAGAACTCGCACCAGTGCAGCTTGAACCTGGACCTTACTCACCTTTGTAGTTGAAGGCCTAGCACTCTCACCTGTGCAGCTGTGGTCCTAGAACATGTGTGCAAGAATGAAGCTGTACCTTTCTAACCTGTGGAGGTGATGACTTGGAACTCTCACGTCTGGAGTGGCGATACTAGAATTATCACTTCTTTAGAATAGACGTGGTATGGGTCTAGATTTCTTTTGCTTGTGCAGCTGTGGGTCTGGAAGAACTTCACCTACCGGCGCCGGCAGACGGTGAGTGAGTGAGCGTCTGGGAGGGTCTCAAAGCATGAGTGCACTCTTGTTGAAGTTGAAAAGTTTCTTTTTAGAGAAGACGTCGTGATGAGTAATACAATAAAACACCATTTTCTCATAGCAAAATTGCAAAAATCATTTTCGTTTTACAAAAAGACTAAGACAAATAATGAAAAGATTCAGAATATTGAATAGAAAGAGGCCTTCTCTTAAATGCAATTTAGGTGAAAAAGTCTTATGCACCAGTGATTCAGTGAATAGAGAGGGGGTGGATAAAGAGGGGGTAGATTCACATTCCATAAACTGCTATGAAATGAACGCATGCCAATTTAATTATGTAGCGGTACAAAAGGGGGTGGTGATGGACGGAGCATCTGAATCAATCAAACACTCACACCCAGTCAAAAGATCTGGGTTTAATCCATCACCGTTCTTTAGCCCACTCTGCCACCCCAGTTCAGACATGGCTATATGCAAATCAGTCTGACCTGTGCCTCATGGGAACAGTCCAGCCCCAACTGCCAAGCCATGTCTTCCCTGGACCGGAAACAAACTTCCGAGGACCAGTTTCTGGCATTCCAGCCTACTTCAGCCCGGCTTGCTTGAATCCAGTGGCAAAGTGAGCAAGGGACTCATGTCTGAGCATACCCTGCCAAACTTATGGTGGCCAAAAGCGGTACAAAAGGGGGTGGTGATGGACGGAGCATCTGAATCAATCAAACACTCGCACCCAGTCAAAAGATCTGGGTTTAATCCATCACCGTTCTTTAGCCCACTCTGCCACCCCAGTTCAGACATGGCTATATGCAAATCAGTCTGACCCTGTGCCTCATGGGAACAGTCCAGCCCGAACTGCCAAGCCATGTCTTCCCTGGACCGGAAACAAACTTCCGAGGACCGGTTTCTGGCATTCCAGACTTCTTCAGCCCGGCTTGCTTGAATCCAGTGGCAAAGTGAGCAAGGGACTCACGTCTGAGCATACCCTGCCACACTTATGGTGGCCAAAAGCGGTACAAAAGGGGGTGGTGATGGACGGAGCATCTGAATCAATCAAACACTCACACCCAGTCAAAAGATCTGGGTTTAATCCATCACCGTTCTTTAGCCCACTCTGCCACCCCAGTTCAGACATGGCTATATGCAAATCAGTCTGACCCTGTGCCTCATGGGAACAGTCCAGCCCGAACTGCCAAGCCATGTCTTCCCTGGACCGGAAACAAGCTTCCGAGGTAAGGTTTCTGGGATTCCAGCCTTCTTCAGCCCGGCTTGCTTTAATCCAGTGGCAAAGTGAGCAGGGACTCACGTCTGAGCATACCCTGCCACACTTATGGCGTCCAAAAACGGTACAAAAGGGGGTGGTGATGGACGGAGCATCTGAATCAATCAAACACTCACACCCAGTCAAAAGATCTGGGTTTAATACATCACCGTTTTTTAGCCCACTGTGCCACCCCAGTTCAGACATGGCTATATGCAAATCAGTCTGACCCTGTGCCTCATGGGAACAGTCCAGCCCGAACTGCCAAGCCATGTCTTCCCTGGACCGGAAACAAGCTTCCGAGGACCGGTTTCTGGCATTCCAGCCTTCTTCAGCCCGGCTTGCTTGAATCCAGTGGCAAAGTGAGCAAGGGACTCAAGTCTGAGCATACCCTGCCACACTTATGGCGGCCAATTATTTCCACAAAACTGTTCCCATGGGGCACAGTGTCAGACTGATTTGCATATAGCCATGTCTGAACTGGGGTGGCAGAGCAGGCTAAAGAACGGTGATGGATTAAACCCAGATCTTTTGACTGGGTGTGAGTGTTTGATTGGTTCAGATGCTCCGTCCATTACCACCCCCTTTTGTACCAATTTAATTATGTAGACATATTTGAGAAGAATAACTTTATAAAACAACATGTGCACACTTAAACTGACTTCGGAATGTCTCGCAGGCACGAGCCTTGCGCTATGCTGTTGAACACACCTTCCCAGTGATTGTTGTTGCCATTAGGGTACCACTGAACATTTTTTCTGAAAATGGAAGCGCGAAGCTGCAGGCTTCCCATGCTGTCGAGCTGAGCTGCTAATGAGAAATGCAGCTACTCTCCCATTAAATGCATTACATCCTTCAAAATATATGGCACTCTCCTTTTCACATTCAAGAAGCGAGGGCCTGTCCATTTAGAGCACTGCCCTTATACTGTGTGGTTGTTACTACATTTCCACAGCGGCTTCCCAAGCATTCAGTGCTCTTGTCGCTTAACCAGGTAGATGGACTCGCTGTATCTGTATTCCTTAGACTCACTGTAACCAGCTGTAGAAGTTTGGACTCAGTCCAGTCGAGTGTGTGTGTGTGTGTGGCTCTGTGTCCGCGAATACTCTCTACTACACTCTAATGCTCACCTATTGCCATCGTAAATGACAATACCATATATTTATGTTTTAAAAAGAAAAAAAAGAAGAAAAAAATGTCATGTGCAATGCCAACAGCTCTACCTTTAATAATGCCGAGACCATTGCATTGTAAATGCTTTTTTCATCGGTATTTATTCAGGCTCATATTTGACCCAGAGGATGAAAAAATGTAGCCAATTGTTTTCCCTGTGTCCCCGACGTCACATTGGCCCCCCTCTCCATGGCCCTGTTCCTCTTAAAATCCGACCATGGTGCCCTTTCTCGCCCTGTCTCCAAACACACCCCACCTGAACCTGACTACTCACGATTATATGCAAAGTTGTTTAAATATGCACAATGTACAATTAACCGCCAGTGGCACCAGCTGAGGCTGAGTGATGGATCTGTGTGTTTGATCAACATTCACTTCGAGTCACCAACTTCATGCAGATAATACCACCCAATGAGAGACAATGGCCTTTGAATGTAGCGACAGCATGTTTATGTGTCCAAATGTTTGCGCACACTTGGTAGAGTGTTGCAGCCTAGATTTCAAAGGGCTTGAGAAGGGCAGCCCCTCTGATGCTCCCTATTTGTTTACCAAGGGACCCCTCTAAAGATAAGGAATGGTTTTAAGCCTGCGTTGTGAAGGATCTTCAGAGAGGAATGTGCCCAGGCTCAACAGAGGCTATCTCTTACAAGCGGCAGCCAGGATTTTCGTTTCAAATGTCCTGGGTTCTAGAAATACGTTGGTGCAGGGTTTTCATTTTCCCCGGCCTAATTGCACCTCACGTTACTGTGGTGCAATTAGGCATAATTTCGAGCATTTTGTATTACGCTTTGTTATTCAAAATGACCAAAGTTATGTCCCAGCACGCAATTTCCTTTTCGTTCGAAAAATCCTCACGCAGACGCACGCGACAAACAGAACGTAAGTGGCTGTTGTTCCCTTCAGGTGTGTTTTAGCGGGGTTTTTAAAGCACAAAATGGTCCTCGAGGCAACAAATTGGCTCCGAATACATTTCACATAAACAAAACATAGCGGTTAAGGCTGTTTTGCTATTCGTGTATAATCATGGAATTTCCCCGACATCACAGAAGGGGAAATTACGCAAATACACCCCCCCCCTCCTTTAATGCTTCATTACACGAGTGAAGGCACACTTAGGGCCCAATTATTGACCTATAAAAAGTTAGCAGAATTAACTGCTTTCACTATGTTTATGCCCTTGTCTATTCCTTCTTCACCAATATGGTGACCAACTGGCATGGGTGCAAATTCAAAAAGGTGAGTGTAAAAATTCAGAACAAAGGGTCACGACTCAGGACAAAAATTCAGGACAGTAGATTAAAATTCCGGACAAAACTTCGGGACTAAAGGTACGTTTTACAGACACATCAGTACCATTGTGAGATGTAAAGCGGCACGGCACGCATAGGCGGTACTAATTGGAACCTGCAGTGCTTAACAAGAGTGCGGTCCTCTGAGTGGCCAACTTTATGTGTCAGATCGCTTCAAGCATTCCATTTCTGTTCAGCTGGTGGTGACTTGCATAGGGACTGGTACAGTACTGAGTAATGAATAAGACCCATAGTGGGCAGGTCTTGTGTGAGGGTAAGTGCATTAAGCAGGAAAATGGAGTTATTAACCAGCTTGCATGAGCTACAATTAGCTGCACACTGCTGACCGTTATGGTATTATTGTGGGTCAGAATGGTTAGATAGGAGTTGACATTACTATATAATGACCAAGCTAGTGGCTAACCATATATCGGACCTCCTTGTTCTACCTGTATTCTGGAAACAGTATACTGCTTGGGCTATTTCATTTCTGTGAGCAGCAAACTGCAGATTCTTATTGATGCACAGACGTGTGCTACAGACTAGAAACTGTATACACCGTTAAGGCATAATTAAAGGGCAGAGGGAGGCACTGTTTTTTACATTCAGAAAACTTTCTATTGAATGGAAGCAAAATGCTAACATGCAGTTTTACTGATAAAAGTATATACCACACAAATACTAATGTGTCGAAATGTTGTTTTGGCAAATATGTAGCACTTGATACTTAAAGTAAAGGATCTTGATTGTTTTGATCCAAATAAGTGACCAATTTGTGGTTTCCTAACAACTGATATGTTTTGAAACATTTGCACAGTTCATTTGCAGATATTTAAAAGATGTGTGTTACAAACAAACTCACAGCTTACAGCCTTTGTTTTCCCACCCCCAAGAACATTTGGGAAAACATGGTGCATTCTGCAACACATTTGTCATTATATTTCAATTGTATTAGCTTCTAAAGCATAGTAAATGATGACTTTTCTATGCACCAGGATACAGCAATCTTTGATGGGGCTCTTCAGTGATTCCCTCACTATTGCCAACAGTGCCTCTCTCTCACATGTATTTCATTTGATTTATAGCACTTCGCATACTAGTGTAGGGTGCCAGAGCCCTTTACATCATACACACATACAGAGACAATGAATCATACATGTGTAAATCAGTGTATAGAAAATGTTACATAAGGCAACATAGACCATAAAGTGTGAGATGCACATCACCCATACTGGTAGGCATTTTGTACAAGTGCTTGGTCTAAAGAAGCTCAAACTCAGTATTCAGAACATAACACTGTAGTTAGCGTTGACTTTAAGGATAAGAACTGATTACTACCCAAACAAATCTTTTTTAGCAACATTAGGATAATGAAAAACTGGGAAGAAAACATAACTTTATAACCTGTACCATGCAGCTCTTTGATGGCAGTTCATAGCTCCCTGGGCTAGATTACATATGTAACTTATGAATTGCATATTAACAAAATAATCTCAGTGACAAAAGCAGTAACATACTGAGCTCTGCACATAAGATACTGTTCTTTGATATGCATGGTAGACATTCTTTACAGCAGGCATATTAACCCTATGTGCTACCTTAGTTGATTCAAAACTGCCACTAAACAAAACTCCCAACTCTCTTCGGCAGGTACATTAGTCCCCAGGCATGATCCTTTTATTGTTGCCTGAAAACTACTGGATATACAAGGAACTTTGTAGTGCCAGCCCCCAGTAACAAAACCGCGCCCCCACCCTTCCAGCCTATCAGGGAAACACCTAATGCAGGTACGGCCAGTCCGGTTCTGCTGTCACCCTCCAATGGTGCCCCTCATCTTCCCTAGACCCTCGGTTAAGTTTATTTAATTTCTTTTATAGTGCTACTCATCTGAAATATGTACGGCAGGGCTTCAGAGTGCTTTGCATCACACACACATTATATAGAGACATTGACTCATAAACGTGAAAGTTAATGTATAGCAAATGTTACTTAGGACATTGAGGGCTACAAGGTGTAAAAGTCAGATGTCATCCATACTGGTAGGCAGTAGCATGGGCAGGCCCACAGGGGTTGTTGCCCAGGGCACAATATTCCTAGGGGAGCAAAATTTTAAATGAAAAAAAAATGTGGTGGAATGGACTTGAGTCACGTCAGTGCTGTTGTCTGCAAGTGCAGATTATTTTGTCTTGCCCACCTTTCCCTGCAGAGGGGCTGAATTAAGCCATGCCTTCATCCATCTCTCAGGCCTCGGGGCAGGTGAAGGGCTACTCATGTGGTACCACAGCACCATAAAAGGAATTTGTTTCTGCTGTTTGGCAGGCAGAAGGAGCATTTCAAGCACGAGTTCTGTGCTTGCTGCCTGACGTCATGTGTCAGTTTGGGATGGTGATTTGATTCACCCGGGGGGGGGGGGGAGGTGGCATCCATTTATTCTTTCATCCATCATTCAGTCTTTCACCATTCATTACGTCCTTCCATCTTGGTGCCATCCACATCCAAACCTATTCAACCATTTCCAAACCTATCTCTCATCTATCCTTCCACCCTTTCACTCATCCATCTATCATCCATCCATCCACCCTTTCACCCCATCCTTCCTTTCACTTATCCATCCTCACATCTACCCATCAATCCATTCACTCATCCATCCAGCCATTTACCCGTTTACCCATTCAGTCATCCTTTCACTTACTCATTCATCCATCCATTCACCAAGTCACTCATTCGTCCATCCAGTCACCATTTCACTCATCCATTTACTCTTTCTTCCAGCTCTTCACCCTCCCTTTCACTCATCTATGCATTCTTCCACTCATCCATCCTTACATCCTTCTTTTCACTCATCCACGCACCCATTCTCCCATCCATCCTGTCAATCATCCAGCCATACTTTCACTCATCCCCAGAGTAGGACTGGGAACCGAAACCAGCCCTGGCAAAGTGCTCGGCCAGCCACCCTGGAGGGAGGGAGGGGTGCGGCTCAGCTGTTTGCTACGGCCAATTTCATCCGATTTTGATACAGGGGGCCGATATTGCCGGCCTCGGTAACAAAAACGGCCTCCCAGGGCCCAAAACCGGCCCTCAACCTGGCAGCCATCGGGAAAATGCCCAGTGCCTGCTAGGGCCAGTCCGGCCCTGCTGGTCCCCCCATCCTCCCTTTCTCTCGCCATCCCCTTTCACGAAGCCATCCCTTCACCCATCCATCCACTCATTAATCCATCCATTGACCCCATCAGTCATCCATCCATCCTTTCTCTAATTCATCCATCCACCCTTTCACTCATCCATCTTTCCTTTTGCCCATCTACCCTCCCTTTCATTCGCTCATCTTTCCTTACATCCACCATTTCAATCATCCGGCCATCCATCCACCCTTCCACTTATAAATTCATCAATCCATCCATCATTTCACTAATCCATCCACCCATTCACCCGCCCATCATCCACCCTTTCACTCATCTATCCATCCTTCCACTCATCCATCCTCTCTTTTACCCATCCATCCACCCTTTTACCCATCCATTCCACTCATACAGCCGCCATTTCACCCATACATCTATTTATTTACCTTTTCTCTCATTCATCCTTCCACTCACTCATCCATCCATCCTTTCTCTCATTATCCATCCATTCACCCTTTCACTTATCCATGCATTCTTTCACTAATCCATCCAGCCATTAAACCATTTCTTCACTTGCTTACTCACCCACCTTTTCACATTAATTATGAGCTGAGCCTGTGTCTGCAGAGTTGCTGACAGAAGATGCCCATCAACAACTTCACCCCTGCTGTAGCTCCTACAGCAAGAGGTGGGGCGGGGGAGGGTTCACTATGCCCCTGCAAATAGGCAATCTGAAAACTTGGAAGTCATGAGTCATGCATGATGCACAGTGCCAGAATGTGAGGTGACTGGGACATGGTGTTGTTTCCAGGGCTTTAAGTGGGTTGAAAATATTTTGGGGTCACTTCAAGGGGCATTTCAGATGTAATTAAGAGCGTGGCTTAAAACACGGTAGCTAAAAATCTGTGTTTAGCATAGTGTGCTGCCCGACTGGTATTCTGCTACTTCTGTTATTGCATCCAGGTATATAGTACATTACACCTACAACAAGCCAGGACTATTGGCTTTGTCAATGGTTGTTAGTTGCATAAAATAAACTAGCAGCAACTATTGCGTTGTAAATAATATTGAAAAAGCTTCAGTTCTAAAATGATGAGACTGTGAAAGAACTATCACCCTTCCTATTTAGCTTCTTTCGCTGGCTTCTTTTCATGAACTGAATTCTGTACATTTCTTCCATCTGGTGAGGCGCAACATTTTTCTTTATGTACTGTTAAAAGAGAGTGCCCTGCCCTAGACCAAGGCAGGAGGAGGCCCACCATATGCTTTAACAGCCCAGACTTGTCCATTGTCATTCTGTATGTGACTATCAACCGAATGACAGAATGACAATGGGCGGGGTGTGGCTACTCTTGTGCTCAGTTGATGAGTGAGAGGCAGCCCCATCAGGGAACTGAGGCTTCTTGCAAGGGAAAAGTGCTGTTCCCCAATGCCCAAAAATTACAGACAAAAGGTGTCAGTAAAAGGGATCATCATGGACAACGGACGTAAAGGCCAAATCACGGACAGTCTGTGAAATTTACAGACGGTTGGTCACCCTATTCACCAGTTGCCCATATTTCCTGCGAGTGCCAATTGGCGCTGAAAATAGATGTGACATATTTCGTGAGTTAACTTTGAAACCATTTTACTTACAATTTTCAAAAAGGATGAATACTGTTGATTTTATTTCCTTAAAACAAATTAAAAGTGAAGAGAAAGATCAGTTTTTAACATGAGAGCACACAATAAAGACTTAATGAACTATAGGAATGATTTGTAGGTTTTGCACAAATTGTGGGAAGTTAGCGAAAGAAATTCTTCATACACCCCCATCTTAAGTTTGAATAATGAGCTTCACAGATACCATCAATGCCTCCCTGGATGTTGCTATAATGCAGGCTCCTGGGTAGAGAATGTCCATACTGGGAAAATACGAGAGACGTAATGCAGGGCCCTATTCATAAGATGTTTTGCGTACCTAAATTCCACTGCAAAGCGCAAAAAGTTTCTTATGGGTGGACAGATCCTGATTTATAGGATCAGACTCTACAGACATTATTATTAAACTTGGAAACTAACAGTGAAAATTGACCAAAAATAACTAATATATATTTTTAAAAATGAACTCCCTAATTTCCTATAAACCAAACCATCCAGCAAAAATAAAAATGATATAATTAATAAAATGTAAAAAACATAAACACAAAATAATAAAAATATAAATACGTGAAATTCTAAACATCCATGTGATCCACAAGGTTTAGAAATAATGAATTTTAAAAATGTATGAGTTTGAGAGATTACAGAGCATTGCCAAATGGGACTAGATAGGCATCTTCAAACTGGATGACCACTGGGCAGGGCGAGAGATGTGGTTGCCCTAATGGACTTGGCGAGGGAATTTTAATTGGCAGACTCGGCAAACTTACCGCTATTTATAGGTCAGACATGCCCTTATCTCCCACAATACAAAGGGCACGGAGCTGGAAGAATCTTCGTCACTGGAAGACTGGCTGCTAGCAGAACCCCTGTTAAAATAAAAAAGCCATTGTTCTATGACGCCTGGGGACATTGTAGACATTGCTAAGTTAGCATGAGTTTCGCTGCCATGAGGCTGCTTTTGGGCACATTACTACATGACTTTGTTTTTGCAAGACTCTGTTTGTGCCTTCTGCTTTCGTGTTCTCTGGCTTTCCTGGAGTTTAGTTTGAACACGATGTGCAAGGTCGAATAACATTGCCCCTTGTTATTCTGTTCTGGTCAGTCCCTAGCACCTAGACATAACATGCTACACACAGCTGTAGTACTGAAGACTCGTGCTTTGATATTGCGTTGTTGCATGTTGTTTTAACACACTTGGAGGAAGCCGTTCCATGGAGAAGAGCTCCACTGTTCCCATGATGTAAACCTTACATCCAGGCTTTAAGGTATGGGGTCTGCTGTCAAAGCCCAGAGGTCGTCCTTTTTATAAAATAAACTTCTTCTAGCTAAGGGGAGGGTTGGTTAGGCCTAAAAGGCCTTATTTCCACAGTATTTATAAAATGATTTCTTCCTTTGTATTCTATAGAATTGTAACAATGCTAACTGTGCTGAGATTATGCATTTTGCTGCTAGTAGTGGCACGTATACTGTATTGTAGAGCACAATAGTTAAAATAAACATTTTGAACTATTTCAGTGACTCTGCCTATCCTCATTGTGGACAAGTATGAGTGAGTGAGTGAGTGAAAAAGTATGTTGTGCTCCCCCGATTCCTGAGAGAGTTGGAAGTGTTGTGTTCTGGGTTGTCTAATAATTTGTAGCTACGTGATCTTTGTAGCAGAAAGAATGAGACACTATAGCTGGTCGGTTTGGGATTTTGGGTACTGATGTGGTAGGTTGGTACACCCCTATTCACTGAGGTCCTGTTTTCCAGCGCATAGTTGTGTGTATGTGCAGAATCCCTGCAACACCATAGCATTGGATTACAAAACAATTCAACACAACTTTCCAGATGGCCTGTTGCAGCTCATGACGAGGTGGGCATTAGGGTCTCAAAGATGGAGAAAGGGAAGAGGCCTGCGAGTCGTTGCGATAAAATCCATGTTTAGACTCACCCAGTTCCCCATCCTGAGCCACTCATACTTCTCAAGGACGTCACTATTTAATATTGGAAGGAGCACATAAAATCTGTCTTTGCAAGGTTGTGGGCAGGTGGGAACCTTTTTTCTCACCCTGTGGGCCTGACCAGCAATACAGTCATACTGGACAGAGCCTGCAGATTGTATGTGCAGGGTGGGAGGAGTGGGTCTTGATGGCTCTGCAAAAAGATATGTATTATTAAGGGATGAGTCAAAAGTCCCAAAACACCATAAAATATCAAAGGTCCTTGGCCTGAGTGCTGCAGAAAGAAACATTGCTTGAGTGTGTTGCCCAAGGATCCTCAAGATATTGAGGATCGGAAAAGAGACAAGAACTGGAGTATGCTGGCTGAAAAAAGTGAAATACAAAGGTTGGGGTTCTTCCACAAAATGAGGTAAAATCTGGAATAATTGAGAATTATATCCTGACCTGGATTCCATCGGCTGCTTTGGTGATGCACATCAAGGGGGTGTGGGGGGGGGGGGGCAACAGAATGTTGGTTGTGTGGAGGTGGGCGGGGCGGCTTTGCACTATCAAGTTTTACCAAAGGATGTGATAGAGTCTGCGCTCTGGATGGTGAAATCGTTTTATTTTCTGTTTGCAGCATCACTAATAAAAAGATGTGTATAAAAAGATCTATGCACTGAAAAAACAAAATAACAAAGTTAAAAGTTATTTACGAATTAAAAACATAAAAAATATATGCCTACAATGCTTCCTACCCTTCTGTACTACAAATCGAAAAACTCACAAATTCGAAATAATACTAAAAATAAATAAACAAATCACAAGAAATAAAAATCCAGTAAAAGTGGTAAATATTTTAAAAACACATTATAAAATGAAACAAATAAATTAATCCAAACAATTAAAGAAATGCATAATAAATAACCTAATTAATCAATAAAAATAAAAAAATATATAAAATGCTCAAAATTCAAGTAAATAATGTATCTGTGAAATAAATTACATAATAAGTAATCTAATTATCAAATTAATAATTAACAATGAATAAACAATTTATGAAAATGTACAATGTATATTAAAAACAATTCCAACTCTACTCCCCTGATCCCCTACTAATCCAACAACTCGCTACTAAAGAAAAAAATGTAACACAAAATCTAAATGAATTCTATAAATATATTACCAAAGCAAAAAAACTCTAGTAAAAATAATTA
The DNA here is from genome assembly GCF_964263255.1 of Lissotriton vulgaris. Lineage (NCBI taxonomy): Eukaryota > Metazoa > Chordata > Amphibia > Caudata > Salamandridae > Lissotriton > Lissotriton vulgaris. Next base: position 1,389,950,075 of record NC_141691.1, read on the forward strand.
TAAATAATTAACAGTAAAATAATATTAACTTATAACATACAAACTAATAACACATTACAAATTAATTAAAGTATGTTATATATATTACAATATTAAATAAAATAATATTTAACAGTTAAAAAACAATATTCTTGCATGCAATTTTGTGTCTCATGATATTCTTACCATCACAATATTTTTGACTCAATATTTATGTTCAATAATATTTTTGATACATTATTAACGTTGTATACCATGTTTTCAGCACCTAAACTGAAAATGTTTCTGTCATGCTAGCAGTTTTCTGCCCACAAGTCAAGAATATTTTGAGGGATTTTAATACAAGATCAACAGCTTTACGGCGGTCTTGCACAGGTGTGGTATGCAGGAGCTGCTGGTGACGTTTCAAAGTGCTGGGGTGAGTGAAGTGGCCCACCGCCTCCAAAAAAACTAAAACAGATTTTTCCTCCCCACAAAAGCCCAAAACTAAAAAAACCTCTCTCAAAAGCAAAAATAAAAACACCCTCTCCTCCAAAATAAAATAAACACAAATTAAAGTACATGCATTACACATTTTATATTACTTAAATCAAATTAAATTGTTCTTACGTAAGGGCTCTGCGTCCTCCTTGCTGTCCTTCCGAAGACTGTGGAACAAAGAACCCCCTATCCAATCCAGACCCTGCTCTCATGCTGCATGAGAGCAGCACCAGTATTGGATGGAGGGGATTGGCTTAACGCTCCTTCAAGCCCTGGAGGCCTGCGCTTAGTCTCAACCCAGCTGTCTAGGGGCCTTATTACGAGTTTCGGTGGTCTTGGGGTGGGCGGCATGCTATCGCTCAGCTCCAAGACCGTCGAAACTCGCCACCTCCAGCCCAACAGTTTACAAGTAATTTTGTGGTCTGGAGGGCGGGCTGCAGGGCGGTCCCGCAGCAGTGCTGTTTAAAGGCTCATTGTGAGCCTTAAACAGTACTACCATGGGACCACCAGTGTACGTTCCTGCAAGGGAAGGAATGTACCATGTCATGCATTCATTCCCATGCAGGAAATGGGGGTGCAAAACAATAGGGGAGCACAACATGTGCCCCCCCCTGCATGCATCGCCCATGCACAGAGGCTCAAGAGGGCCCTCTAGGGCCCCTTTTGTTGCCTGACCACCGCCGTTTTCATGGTGATGCGACTGCCAACAAAAGGGTGGTGGTGAGGCAACTCAAAATATACCCGGCTGTGCCGCTGCCGCACAGCCAGCATCTTTTGGCCTCAAACTACTGCCTGACCGCTTCAGGATCCTTTATCTGTGGATGTAGCAGCAGTTTAGTGTCAGTCCTACTGCCACAGTTATAATACTGTGGTTTGTCCTGCAGTGTGGCAGTGGTTGGACCGCCACCACAACTACAGCAGGCCCATGGACCATCGTAGTCGTAATAAGGCCCTAAGATAGTAGCGTGGAGAGCTTCAAGGTGCACTAGTCACTTTGGCCGGCGCAAGACCGCCGGCCAAAGAGATATGTGCACTTTGTGTGTGGCCACGACTACTCCAGTCTTCCTGCTGCCAATTGGCAGCAGAGGACATGCCTTCCTGGCTCGGGGGCAGGCTGGCGGCATGCCTTGGTTAAAAATAAAATGGCAACAAAATCATTTCATTGCCATTTTATTTTCAACACTTTGCTCGGTTCGCAGAGGGCGGGCGGGTGGCACTCTCAGCCCTGATAAAGAAACTGCCACTGGTGACATGGCTGAAAGTGGGGATGGAGTGACCCCTCAAGTAGTGTTCTCATTAGAAGAACCTCCACTAACTTATGCTCCCCTTTACATTAGACAGGGGATCACTGAGGCAGGAAGATTAAGGGGCTTATTTTGATGTTGGGCGGACCGTTGTGGAAACGAGACCGACCAACCTCCGGTCGGCGGTCCTGACCACCTAATCACATGTGTGGTCGCTTACTCCCATTCCTCTATGAGAGCTTGTGCTCGGCCATAAACCGGCGGTAACACGAGCTCCAATAGTGAAATGGGAGGTTTGTTTATCCCTGCACCATGTGGCAGGCACCTCAGAGTGCCTGCAACATGGTGCAAGGATCAACAGGGGGGCACCTATGGTGCCCCTCGGCCACCAACCAGAGGCAGCAAAGAGAAGGGGACCCTGCTGGAAGCCCACAAGCATGCTTTCCGACATGGTTTCCATGTCGGAAAGGCCAGCATAGACACTCTGCCGGAAACCTTGCATCATAATCCAGAAGGCGGAAACACCTTCCTTCTGGATTGCAGGTCGGTCTCTGACTGGCCGACGGGCTCATGTAGCCCATCGGAAGCCACCGGAATGACCAGCCGGTTTCAATACTGACCGGCTGTGACATCCGGTCGGAATTTAAACCGACGATGAGTGTCGGAAAGCATCCGACCTAAAGTCGGAGGCTTTCTGACACTCATCATAATCGGCCCCTCAGTATCCTTTTACAGACCAAATCAATATCAGGCCCTTTAAGCTGGGTTGTAATAGAAAAATCCTACGATATTTGAAATATAAGCTAAATCTGGAGGATAATCTACTAATCCAATTTGTTCCTCCGGTCTGTTGAAGGCACTGGCAGTAATACACCTTATTTCTTGAACAAAATAGAAGAAAACGGTGTTGAAATATATGTCAAATGCATACAAAAGTTTTAACTAGGTAAAGGGGCCGGTTTTCTCTAAACTTAACACACAACCAGCCTAATTTACCATTGGGTGATAGCGAAAAATGCATTCATTTCTAAAGGAACTGCTATATTCCAAGAAAGAGCAGAATGTGGTATTTCCTCAATCATAGTGATAGCAGGATGGAGAAATACCACCTGTTAATTATCCTTTGGCATGACCACTTCCTATAGAAATGAGAGAATGTTCCATAGACATCTAATTCTAAATAAGGAAGTTAGTGTTTGGTCAGTCAGCTGCAGCTGGCCCACAATATTTTAGGATTCCACCTTGTAATGAAGGTTTTTTGTTGGTGAATCAGGTTTCTTCCTCCATGAGGAGAGTCGCTTTATCAAAATGAAAGTGCGATGGCTAGAAAACCATACAATGGCGGCGTATCTGACCTGCTTTTTTATTTTTATTTTCCAAGGCCAAATGTAACCAAAGACAAGCGGAGATCTTCAGAAAATTGTAAGAACACAATGTTGCTTAATGTAATGTGAGTTTCCCTGTCCTGAGTTTAACGTAGGCAACACCTCATTTTGCAAAGGGTCAGCACTAATATTTGTAGACAAGGCAGATTATTGTGCTTGGAGTTCAAAATAATATATGGTTGCCACAGAAAAGTATGCCAACTACAACTGAATGTGCCAATGGTCTTTTTGGATGGTGTATTTTGGCTGTTGGGTGTGGCAAATGACTGAAGAAATGTTCCCAACTTGTATAATAATTCGTGGTATGTTACAAGATGTGTTTTCATGTGCTTCTGATATGTGTTTTGTTGTCAGTATTACTATATGAGTCATGCCTAGAATAGTAGAAGGCATGCATATAATGGATAAATTGCATGGTATGAATGTTTGCTCATTTCTTGTTGACCCTATATATGACTTGGGTGTAAATGATATTGTTTGATTCGATGGAGTTATGCATAGAAGTGGTTCTAGGGTCTGTCATGGTGATTTGGGATATTTTTCCACATTGCATTGTGTGTTATATTATTGGAATGCAGGTATGGTATTCTTGTGTAATCTGTACGCTGTGTTGTATGATGGCATCTTTGAGGAGAAGCCTAGTCATTGTTATGTGAAGTGGGGCAAATGTTGTGTGGCAAGGCCATGGTAATGTGATGTGTGAGGCAGTGTAAGATTGTAATCTCTTGGTGTGAGGCTGTGAAATGTGACTGATGGGATCGTTGTGGTGTGTGCCGTGAGTTGATGTGCATGGAGGATTGCTTTGGCATTGCATTAGATAGAGTGGTGGGGAAGACGTTCATATTTATGAGCAGCCTATGGATCAGATCTGGGGGTGTCTGATTGTGGTATGTATGTCTGTATGTATGTGTTTGTGTGTAAGCTAGCCTTAAAATTATAAAGTGTGAAGCTGTCCATAGGGTAAATGAGTGTTGTTTACAAGAGTGATTTACAGTGATGTATTTATAATGAGATTATGGGTTACGTGAGGGTGCATGCAGTTCACAATTCAGCAGGTGAAGAGAGTTATGAGGGGAAATTAATTCTAACAGTGTTTTTGATTTTGAGTGTTGTGGTGGGGTGTGAAGCATGTTGGTATGGGAGAGGTGTGAATGTTTAGTGCTGATTGTGACCCACTGAGTATGTTATATCATATGTATCATAACATACTCATGGCCTGGTGCATTGTGGTAGAGGCTACTGCACAATGAAAGGGGCAAGGTGTTCTGGGAGAGAGGAGATATGAAATTACGGTATGCTTTAAGATGTTCTGTCTTGTAGTGCGCTTGACGTGTTTTGTTGTAGATGTATCTTGTGTGGTTAATGGTGGGGTGGAATTACTGGTTGAATTGTTTTGATCATTTTGGGATTATGACTTATTTATATGTGATGTTGCTTGCATGTGGTTTTATGGGAGTGTGGTATGATTGAGGTGTTGTTTAGCGTGATACGCTATAGGGTTAGTTTGATGTGGTGTGACACTTTGTGCAAAGTGGCTTTTGTCAGCAAGATGAATAGTATTTAGGGTTCATGTGGCATAGTTGTAAGATGTCAGCCCAGATATGCAGCATGTCCTTTGCCCTTGCTGCTCTCTTGATCCCCCTAACTTCAGGCATGCCACAAAAACCCAGATACTCCAATCCTATTGACCCTGATGTCAAAGTAACTCCTTCACCTTCATTCTCTTTTAGCTCCTCTGTGGAAGGTTCGGGAAGCAGAGCCCTTGTGGTGAGCCCTCTGTGCCAAAATCTGTGAGTCCAATCCCATCTTGGAGATTAAGGGCTCTATTCCCCCAGTTGGAAGCTAACCATACCATGTAATAGGACCATCTCCCTGCACACTCAATCAATCAATCAACCATTTGTAGAGCGTGCTACATACCTGTGAGAGTCTCAAGGCGCTGGGGAGGGGAGGGGGGACCTCTACGGATCGAACAGCCAGGTCTTGAGAAGTCTCCTGTAGGTCAGCAGGTCTTGGGTCTGTCATAGGCTCAGTGGGATGGTGTCCCAGGTCTTGGCGGCGAGGTTGGAGAAGGATCTCCCACCAGTGGTTGTTCTTCAGAAGCGCGGGACGGTGGTGAGTTCGAGGACAGCAGAGCGGAGCTGGCGGTTAGGGATGTAGTAGGAAAGTCGTCTGTTGAGGTAGGCTGGGCCGTTCTCATGGAGTGCCTTGTGTGGGTGGATGAGGAGCTTGAAGGATATCCTCTTGTTGACGGGCAGCCAGTGCAGGTTTCTCAGGTGCGGGTGATGTGGCTGTGGCGTGGAACGCCGGGGCTCCTGCAAAGAGGTTGTTTCCGTAGTCGAGTCTGCTGCTGACGAGGGCCTGGGTGACTGTTCTTCTTGCATCTGTCGGGATCCACCTGTAGATCTTGCGGAGCATGCGGAGGGTGTTGAAGCAGGAGGAGGAGACGGTGTTGACTTTTTTTGGTCATGGAGAGTGTTGAGTCAAGGATGATTCCCAGGTTGCATGCATGGTCGGTGGGTGTCAGGGTTACCCGCAGTGCCGTCGGCCACCAGGAGTCATCCCAGGCTGATGGGTTGGAGCTGAGGATGAGCACCTCCGTTTTGTCCGAGTTCAGCTTCAGTCGGCTGATCTTCATCCAGTTAGCAATGGCCTTCATTCCTTCGTGGAGGTTGGATTCGGCCATGATGGGGTCCTTGGTGAGGGAGAGGATCAGTTGAGTGTCGTCGGCGTAGGAGATTATGTTGAGGTTGTGCTGTCGGGCGACGTGTGCGAGCGGGGCCATGTAAATGTTGAACAGTGTCAGGCTGAGGGTGGATCCCTGGGTATGCCCCAGATGATCTCGGAAGCTTTGGAACGGAAAGGGGGAGGCAGACGCTCTGGGTTCTGCCGGAGAGGAAGGAGGTGGTCCATTCCAGGGCTTTGTCTTGGATCCCTACAGCATGGAGGCGTGCGTGTAGTGTGCGATGGCAGACGGTGTCGAAGGCGGCGGAGAGGTCCAGGAGGATGAGGGCTGCGGTCTCACCGTTGTCCAGCATGGTCCTGATGTCGTCAGTGGCGGCGATGAGGGCGGTTTCGGTGCTGTGGTTGCTGCGAAACCCTGACTGGGAAGGGTACAGGATTCTGTTTTCTTCGAGGTATCGGGTTAGCTGTCTGTTGACGATCTTCTTGATGACCTTGGCTGGGAACGGGAGCAGAGAGATGGGCCGGAAGTTCTTGAGGTCTCTAGGGTCTGCCTGGGTTTTTTGAGTAAGGCATTGATCTCGGCGTGTTTCCAGCTCTCTGGGAAGGTCGAGGTCTGGAGGACGAGATTGATGACGTTGCGCATGTGGGGTGCACACTGAGATGAAACATTCCTAGGTCCAAGATAGCCAATGATCACATGACAGACAACCACACCATAACAGACCTCCTATGAAAGAGAATGGGACAGTACAATTCCAAAATGAAAAATCTCATGTGTTGATGCAGATATGTGACAACATCATCTAAGCGTTAGCAACAGTTTATTGTTTTTCCCCATTGACTAGAGATCATACAAATAACTCATCTGGAGTTCTGTGGGCTTAACCTTTGTGAATTGTTCAGGGCTTTGCCAATGGCCCTTGCTGAAGACAATCTTTGGTCTTCAAGGAGTTGTGGATATCTCCAAGAGGTCCCATGAAATCTCTTAGCTCACCATTTAACTACTGACTATTTGCATGCCCTGGCATCCTACACTCTCTATATATTGTATGCCCACTATGTAGTTGAGGTCCATAGTAAAGGTTATTGGAGGTAGGTGTTGTATTAAAATGATTTCACTATCTTCCCCTACAGCTTGTGTCAACTCGCCCTACTTGGCTTCTCATTTCCTCATTATTCTATTAACATAGAGTAGCTTAAATCAGCTACTATCACTCTGCCTTCCTCCTGTTCAACCCTCCGATCAAGGGGTGTTCTTATTTTCAATGACTGGCTGTGTACTTTTATAGCATCTTTATGCCCACAGCCAGATTAGCATTTCATGATATATCAGTCCTAGCTCCTATAGACTTTGTTTAAACAACTGTTTTAGGGATGTTAATTAATATGCATGTTTTAGACGCTTTCCCAATGCCATTTAACCTGTGTTGAGCAAAGGCAGAGGGACTGAGATTTCCACAAGTCTGCTGCTAAGAGAGGGAGCTGTGCCACCAGGGCCGGCTTTAGGCATGTGCAAAGTGTGCACCTGCACAGGGCCGCCAAACCCCAGGGGCCGCCACTCACGCCTGTCAAGTATCACGCATGATCAGGGGGCGCTAGCGCTGGCAGACAGAGCCTAGTGTGTGTTTGGAGGGCAGCAGTTCAGTGAAAGGACGAATTAGGTGGGGGTCCAAGCTGTGAGGCCCAACAGTAAAGACACCCTTACTTAGTCTATCCGCGTTCAGATGGAGACCAAGGGTGCAGGGGCTCGACCCACGCTGTAATTTAGACCGATCGGAGCGCTGCAGGTGGTAGATGGAGCATTAGCTAGACAGCAGGGCATTCTTCGAGAAGATGGGTGGGAGCTGGGCCTGCTCGATCGCAGGGAAAGCAGCATTGAGCACTGAAAACTGAAGATGCAGTTAGTCAGCCTCCTTGGGGTATAGATCCATATAAGTTAACCACAGCAACAAACGCACTGCAGCGCACAGGGTTGTGTCATTTACACAACCCTAGTCCAAATTACGCAGCTGGAGCAACGTTTGGTAAAGATGTCAGCAGGCTTGCACATGGACGTCATCACACATGACCAGTGCACAGCTGTTCTGTGCTCACCTGATTGCTCCTTTTGATTTGACCGGAGTTTTAACCGATGCCTTGCAGACTCATCCCCGCAGGCCACCCGGGTCTTCTTGCAGATCGGTGGTAATGTACCCACATCAGTTTGCACATTTGCTGGCCTTGGTGAGGGGCACAGACCTCATGTCAGCCAATATCCCACGCTCACCGATATATCTGCCACATTCCAATGGCACAGACAGGTTCCTTACCCCCAGCAAGTTTCAAGCAAAAATAAAAATGCCAAGATTCCAGCAACTCTCGTGATTAATGGACCGCCTAGATATTGTTAAGAGTTTTGTCTAGAAGAAATTTTACACAGAGTAAAGGTTAATATGCCTGCTGCAAAGCACGAGCACCGTGCACCTCACAGAAATGCATATAATTAAAATAGTTCAGAGCCTTACTGCTTTTGGTGGAGAGATACTTTTAATAGTTGAAATGTATAAAATAAAATCGTAATGTAGCACAGTGAGCTATAAACAATTATCAAACAGCTGCATGCAAACTGCAAGGTATAGGTTTAAGAGTTGATTTCTCCCCAGTCTTTCATTATCATAATGTTGCAAAGGGGTTCCTTTGGGTAGAAATCAATTCTTAATAGTAAAAAGAATAACCAACTATGGTGGCACATTTTAAAATTCTGAAATTCTGCTTCTCCAGATCAAGCACTCTTATACTATGCCCAGTATAAATGACCTATGACTCCTTTCGTACACCTCTTGTCTAAAATTTCCTATAGACTGCTTGACACACATATAACTCATTGTCTCTGTGTGATGTTAAGTGCTCCGACACCCTGCACTGGTATGAGTAGCTTAAATTGTATCGTTCTGAGACAAATTCGGAAGGGTAGGAGCGGCTGCAGGTACTCGTCATCTAATGACTTTTCTGGACGTATTATTAAAACACCTTCCTGAGCGCCGCCCCGGCCGGACCCCCTCTTCCGGGGCCTCCACCTACGCTCCCTGCACAGGGCCACCATGAGCCTAGAGCCGGCCCTGGTGCCACAAGCTGTTTTTTTTTCTTCATGGGTACTTTTCTGATTAGAAGGGCATGGCTAGCACTCAGGGCTAGGCATGATTATTTGGTCCACAAATTATCAAAAGAATACATTGAACAATTTCTACATTATACCTCGTCCCACACATGTTGCTCTACAAATAGCACATCAGTTGTTCAACAAATCTAGATGCAGCTGTCATGCTTCTTTGACATTCATTAAACCTTAACACAGATTGTGGTAGCACTCTGTCAAAGTAGCACAGATGTTCTTTCAGTATGACCCCTGTTAGAAATGGGATCTCTGGTTGGTCAAGGCGTGCGCCAAAGCCAGGCAGAGACCACCACTCTAGTCAGGGCTGGGGAGTTACACACCAAAGATAACCCCATCTCAACCCCTTGGTATCTTGGCACGAGCAGTCAGGCTTATCCCGGAGGCCAGGTGTAAAGCATTTGCGCACGCACACAACAGCAAGAACATCCCAGGCACACTACAAAAGGAACTCCACACAAGGTTATATCAAAAATAGCTTTTGTATTCTCAAAACACATTAGAATAGTAAACACATAATGTACATTGTGCCAACTGGCACTGGGCAATATTTACACAGTATTATATACACCTGACAGGACTACAGGGACCACTGTCAGAAACATCACAAAGTGAACTTAGTAAAAGTAAAACACATCATAAACGTACAACCAGTAAACACTGGTAATCACTGTACTTAGTATCAGCCTGTAACATAAACTACATTATGCACAGTATCACATCTGGTGCGAATTACATTCTGCGCCAACCTCAGCAGCATAAACACATTATGCAATCTCTAACAAGTCTAAACACATTAGACCCTAACCTCCTAAGCATAACTCACATTAGGGGCGTACATCACACAGTGAAACATAATCTCACTAGCATAAACCATGATATGCAAAACAACACAGGGTGCGTAGAAAAAACTAAATGCATTACATTTCCTAGCACCACATCGCATTAGCACATAAATCACATTAGCACATGAATCTAACTACCCCCTGGCCAACTGGCCATCCAAAAAGGGGGCTCAAATGTCCTATGTCCACAAAGTCAGGGCTGCTGCCTAGGCAGCGAAAGTCAAGGGTGCGCCACTGCTCAAACCTAAACGTAGCAGCTGCCCACTACTTGCTGGGCAGCTGAGAACGGTAACATGGGGGCCTAAATGATGCAGCTGGCACTAAATGCCACCCAGCTGGGGAAGGCCTGGCACCTCTGTGCCACTTCTGTCCCCCTCAGGGACTCTCGCAATAATCTGTGCACAAATGTGGCAGCTGCCCGCGCTGAGGAGGCGCAGCTGAGGATCAGAAAACGGGCCTTGGTACCACTGTGGGGCCTGGAACTGCCCATGAGCCACTCTGGCCCTTTAAGTAAGAATGCGCCAAACTGGGGTAGCACGGACCCTCGAGGCCCCCACTGGGGCCCTCTAAAGAAATGTGGCCACGCTGGAGCCATCGAGGCTCTGGAATAAATATGCCCCCAATTGTTGGAAATAACACAGGCCCTTCTGAACCGTCAAAGCATGGACCCCTCTGGGCCCTGGAAACAACTATGCCCATCATTGGAGCGGCCCACTGCACACACGGGGCCGCTCTGACTCGGTGCCCCATAGGCACTACAATCCCCAGGAGCCGTCGCCCCCACGGAGCCCTACTCACCGGCTCTGGTCGGGGGAGTCTCTTTCTTCGTGTGTGCTCCTCTTCACCCTGTCCCCTCCCTGGGACCGGGACTTCACTGTGGAGCCTGGAGGCTCCGTCACTCCTCCCTTCACTCAGGCCCCCTCCTGGGACCCGGGGCTCAGTCTCTGCAGCAGTGCGGGCGGGGCTCTCTCTCCACTCACGGAAGCCCCGCTCGTCCAACCACCATGACTTTCCTCGGGACTTCCTTCAGGCCTCACGAGGCCACGCCCATGTCCCAACGAGGTTGCCTGACTTCCGGAACGCATTTGCAGCGGCCCGGCAACGTTTTGAAATTGGCTCAGGCTGCGGCGGTGATTCTTTGTTATCGGCAAAATAAGGGGTGGGCTCCCTCGTGATTAAAAATATTCTGATGGGGTGGGTACCCGTTTTAATTATGGGCAAAGTCGCGGGGTGGGCACCCGCACATAAAAATTAAAGCAAAGTCGTGGGGTGGGCACCCACGAATAAAAATAATTAAATAAGTGGGGTGGGCACCCGCAAAGCTCAGAAAGAGGGAGGAATCCCTATGAGAGGGGTTCCATCACCAGGGGCTGCAGCGCAGTGCTGGGCAGCTCCCAGGCTCTCCCTCGCTGGGGGAGAATCCAAGAAATAAAGCAAAGCGCTCACAGGGCGCTAGGGCAGCCTAAAATCCATAAGGCTAGCAAAAGGAAGCACAAAAAGGATCCAAGAAGTCCTGGAGCATTAAGGGGCAATGTAGGGCCCAGGGGCCTGCACACAGGGCACTCCAGCAAGGAGGCAGCCCCCATGGCGGTCCCTCCTGGGCCCCACCAATAGCAAGCCCCCCACTGTCAGGATCTAAAAGAGAACAACATCATGGGGTCTCAGCCCCTATATTTATATCACATTTTCCTTTGTCTACAACTGTAGGGCAAGGGGAGAGCCAGATACATCTGGCTGATTCAGGAGCACTTTGTTTTGCTCAGCTCCCTTCTCTATTCACAGGACAGGCCAGGGACATCAAACACACCCCAGGAGGTGGAGCCATCATTGTGGAGGGAAGGCACAGCCCTATTTAGGTCCCAGGTGTAACTCCTCCCTCCCATCTAAAAGCAAATCTCCCTATTCACCACCGGGCAGACCCATCCTGGCTCCTGGAGCCAGGTACACCAGCCAGCCCCTGCCAATCACAAGCCAGACATGCAATTTACATCTGGCAGGCAGACACTGCACATAGAAATGCCAACTTCTAAAAGTGGCACTTCTCCACTAGTCACAATAAATCTGTGCACACCATTGCGCAGCATTTATTCTCACGAGTTCGCACACACTAAACTCGCCCCTGCACTACTCTCACATCAGGAATTACCATGGACACACATATCCCCCATGCATTCCTATGGAAGGGCAGTCCACTCTCACCACACGCAGTCAGAGAGCGCACACACTTTACACTGAGCCACAGTGCTAAAGTGCGCAGAGGCCACAAACTACTAGTATCAGGTCACATTAAAAGGCAAAAATTTCAGTGGTGAATCTGCCAAAAGGGCCAAGTCCAACAACCCCGTTGCACTGAGGTAGATGCAGTCCTTACATTTTTAGTTTAATTTCTCAAACAATTCTAGCAGTAAAATAAGTCAGTTTTCAATGTGATAATCTTCTTTCATTTAAACAGTTAGAACAGAAGTACAGTTCCATTTCAATGTGGTAATCTCCTGATACCATGCATTTCACTTTCACTAAAGCTGTTTAGGGGAGCTTAATCTTCTTAGGCTTTATATAAAGTCGGGTGGATCATCATTTTTCTGACTTCTGTGCTGTAGCTGGCTTTGCAGTAGGAAAGCTTACTTTGATGAGCCAATGAAGTATGTGACCTGTATGAGTAAAGACATTAGACCATTCACAAAAGAAAACTCCCACTTTGGGACTTTGTTTTTGAAAAACAAAAATTTTGTGCATGGCTACCAAAGTTACAGTGCCTTCAGAAGAACCGCTGTGACAGCAGTTCCTCTGAAGGTACTGAGATCGCTGTTGGCCAGCAGTAATGTCTAAGTATGGTGGGTACTTTGTCATTCAACTGTGAGCTTGGTGTTCCATTGGATACACAGCTTTTGATCACCTACATAAGCTTGGTAAATTCTCCCTCTTGAGGTCAGTACCTGCATATGTCTATTTTCATTAGGTATACATGTTAATAAGAAACTGTTTTTCAAAAATGTTACGGATGTTAAGGGTGGATCATAGTTATTTTCATACTTTTCTAGACCTTGTATACACGTGACAAGAGAACCTCCAGAAATATTGGAATTTTTGTCATGAGCTGAACACTCTTTAGGCAATGGTTTGAAGTCAATTATCATGAACCGATGATTGTACAATATTGTTAAAAATAAGGAAGACAGTCAATAAATCAATGAAAGAATTATTTACAACTAAAGCTGTTATAAAATGTAGCCAATTTTATGTCCCATATAACCGAAATCTTCAAGATAGGGTACATGGGAGATGCAGAGTACTACCAGAATGAACTGTAACCAGTAATGTAAGTAATGTAATATCTAACCCCCAAAAAATAAACACTGGGAACTATGGGTTACTAGATCTTTACTGTATATAACCACACATTATCTTTGCTCTGTATTTGTTATGTGTAAGAAGCTGGCTCTCTATATAGGGTACTAAACAGAAGTGAGTCTCTAATTTGTTTACAGAGGCTAAAGTAGATAATACTAATGCTCTCTTATGTGCTAGTGTGGGTGGTCTGTTAGGCTTATCATAGGGAAGTGCTAAGCAGTTGTTGTACTCACAGAGGCAATAAATGACACACAACCTCAAAGAATAAATCCGAGACCAAATTAGAAAAATAAAACATCTTTTTATATATGTATTTTAAACTCAAGAACTTTATTTCAAAGTACAGTTTTCGATAAACATATATACCGGGAAGTGAATGTTTAACCCTGTGCGCTTTTACGCACAATGCAATCCTAAGGAACGAAAAAGTGAAAGATGCATAAAGGTAGGTACAGTCGATTTTAGGGGTTCACCCTCTGGGATTGGAGTAATAGCGGGCCAAGGTTCAAAATGCTGCCAGCAGTTCTTCGGAAACCGCCTGGGTTCTACCGGGAGCAGTGTGCTGGTGAGGCTGGTAGCTGGCACTACAGGGAAGGGGGGTCACCTGAAAGAAGGTTGCACAGGGGGACACTCGTGCATGTCTGAGGGCTCAGAAATAGTGGCAGCGCTAGCAAGGTGGCTTGGAGCACAGTGGCACAGGCGGTTCGTGGGAACCGTGCCGGGCGGCTCGGGTGCAGTGTGGTTAGGTCGGCTGGGCTGGGTGCATAAAGATACACCTCCCAATCGGTGACAAACAGCTAGCAGTGGCAAAATCAAAGCAGCTGGGCCACTCTTAAAGTGAGTCTCAGTGATGCTGACGTCCCTCAATGGCTCCTTGGTCCAGTGAGAATCCGGGCTGGACTCTCGCTGTTTGTGTTTGGTGCAGGGCATCAAGTACCCCGAGGGTTGATGCTGCACGACTCTGATTGGTCCTGGTGTCTTCACACTCGGTGGGGAGACATATGGGGCCTCATTTATGAGGCCGTGCGTCACTTTTACGCCACCGGTGCGTCACTTTTTGTGAAGCACCAGCAGCGTAAAAAAATGTGCCTTGTTGCACCATATTTACAAAGTAACGCATCTACGTAGATTCGTCACTTTGTAAACCCCTGCGCTACATTTTACCTACGGCAGATATAATGTATGCAGGGGGGGGGCGTTCTGACGCAAGACAGCGTCATAGAAGTGATGCAGTGAAATCTATAAGATTTCACTGCGCCACTTCTAGGACACAAATGCGTCAGTTTGTTACGCCTTCCTCACAGCAGGCGTAAGACTGACGCAGACCCTTTCACATGGGGCTTGCCCCATGTGAAAGGATACATTGCTGGAGTTGCGTCACTTTTGTGACACACTCCAACAATGCATCACTTTTGCGCCATACAGATACGTCAGAAATACTGACGTATCTGTAACTCCTTGCGCCATGATGCGTCATACTGTAAATATGACGCATCAATGGTCTTGCAAGGAGGCCGCAGTGAAAAGTGACGCATCGCTGTTTTCATGCAGCGATGCGTCACTTTTCATAAATGAGGCCCCTGATACCTTCCAGAGCACAAGTACCTTCTGCTGGTCGTCTGCGGGGTCAGTCGGGCCGGGGAGCTGCAAGGCGGTGGACCACACTCTGCTTGCGAGTGCCTGCGGACTGCAAGGGAGTAGCTCCTCTACTTCAATGGTGAGTTTCAGTGTTTGTGGAAGTGCTGGCAGGCTACCCAAGGCTGGTAGTTCTCCAGCTCGCAGGACAGGTCACTCTGTTAAGAGAGAGCTGATGACAGCAGGGTTTCGTGCCAAAGTCCTGCTGCAGTTCTCGCCAGGCAGTGATTCTTCATCAACCTTCTTCTGTTGATCCATCAAATCTGAATTCTTTGGTTCAGGGATGCCACCTAATAATCAATGTAGGGGCGTCATGGGGAGTGACTGGTAGTAGCAAATGGGTCACCTACCTTTAGGGTTTCTAAACACTCTATATGACCACTTCCTGTGGGAGGTGGGTATAACCCTGACTCCAGAATGCTAATTCCTTCCAAAATACCATGGAGGAATCCGAAAAGTGGGGTCCACATGAGCTGGCCTGCCCTAGGGGTGGTGCTGGCTTAATTTGGGCATACCTCTTAATCTTACAAATTTTTCGACCTGTCTTGCCGCCAGAAGGTGGGGTCAGGACAGGGGGTGGCAACTCCACTATCTGGAGAAGCCTGGGGTCCAATACAAAGGTGGGAGTGCTCTTTAAGCTTCCCGCCCTGAATGTCCATTCAGCTTGGAGGAGGTATGAATACCTCCGTCTAGAGCAGGCTTTGTTTCTGACCTCGAGAGCAAAGGCTCTCACGTCAGGAGGTCAGAAACCTGTCTATGGTGGCTAGCTGGTCGAGACCAGTCAGTCAACACACTAGTAGTTAATAGGTTTTTCCTCTGTGTGCGGTTATGAATAAATCCAGCACTGGCATACGTGTGGGTTTATTAAGATGAGATGTTTGATACCCAACACCTTGGGGTACAATGAAGCCATCATGTAGCTGGGAAACTCGCAATGACGAAAGTCAGCCATGTACTCGTTATGACTTCCCTGTGCACTGGTAATATCTGTGGGGGAACTTAGATATCACCGGGACATATCCACCCTCGCAGATATGTCTTCACATGGGGCTAGTGCATCCTGCCTTACGACTGTAAGGCCTGCCGGAGGGGTGACCTACTAATACCACATGTACTGCTGGCAGGCATGGAACACAAGGATGTGTGCAACGATTGCAGCAGCTCTGTGCTGCCTGACCAATCGCACAGCTTTAGAAAAAGTAGCTGACAAACTTTTCGTAGTTCAACTTAATTTTTATTCTTTTGTTTTCACAGTTCATCCAGCTTGACTGATTTTTTCACTGTACAACTGTCCAAACACCCATTGCTTCACATGAGGTAGTTGTGCCAATCCAGGCCTCTTACCACATCACATTTAATTCATGTGTCACAGCTAATGACAGGGACAACTTTTGGTCCCCGAGATGGTGGCCAGACGAAATGGGACCTCTCCCAGAACCGGTGGACAAAGTGAAAAATCTCGGTATACTGGTGGACACCACCCTGACCTTTAAATCCCAGGTGAGCGCCCTCTCCTCCTCCCTCCACTTCATACTCAAAACCATCAGGAAAATTCTACCCTACCTGGAGAAGAAACACAGGAAAACAATAGTCACTGGTCTAGTGCTCTCTCGCCTAGACTATTGCAACAGCCTGATGCTAAATGCCCAGCAGAGCATACTGAATAAACTCCAACTTCTGCAAAATGCAGCCGCTCGCCTAATCACTGACACACCCAAATTTGCCTCGGTATCTCAGGAGCTGGTTAAGCTACATTGGCTGCCGATCCGTAAAAGAATCACTTTCAAGGCAGTATGCATGGTCTTCAAGGCCCTCCATGACTCGGGACCTAGGCACTTGAAATCTCTTTTCTGCTGGCATAAACCAGCAAGAACTTTGAGGTCAGGACAACTGGCTCTGGTTAAGGTCCCCAGAACTAAAAGAGCTCGCTGGGGAGGCAGGAGCTTTTCTCTTGGGGCGGCTGAGGCCTGGAATAAACTTCCACTTGCGCTCAGACAGACTCAGAATCTGATGGCCTTTAGAAGAGGTCTAAAAACATGGCTCTTCACTCAGTAAGCACGCTCCGTCACACCAGTCTATCTTTCTAGCGCCAGGACACCTCCGGGTATTAGAGCGCTCTATAAATATGCAAAATAAATAAATAAAATAAATAATGTCTTAATCCCAATGCATTTCGGGCCCTCTTTTTTAGCCCTTCTTTAGGCGGCGCTGTTTGAATTAAAAAATGACATAAAAGCCCATATTAGTCTTCCATAATGCAACATTATGATATTTTACATATACACACATATTCACATTCTATGATAATCGTATCCATGTTTTACCCTTACAAACACAATAATTAACACAACCACGTTCCCTTAATGGTGTTCTGACCCTGCCGAAAGTTTACTGCAGGCGTGTATAGAGAATAAGAAAAATTTAATTTACAGATGAGTCGTTTTTGCTGGCCCCAAAACCTTGCACATTTGGTGCTTACTGTAGAACTTCAGTGGAGGTACAGAGATAGAAGACAGAAAGGAACTAGGAGATGAAGAGTCAGATAATATGGAGAATCAACTTGCACAACTTTCCAGGCATACTATTGGGCTTTTTTGAGATTCACAAAAATGGTAAAAGAATATTCAAGCAGAGGTGTAAATGTCAGTATAAACTTTTATATATTTTTTTACTTTTTTGTGAATCGGGGCGTATGCTGTAAGCTGTCCATCTCTGAATGCACAAAGAAAGGACAAACATGCAAAGTAACTTGTTCTTGTGCTCCTACTCTATTTTTACTGTTGCCCAATGCTGGGAACGCTGGGAATGCTGAACAAACAAACAATGCTGAACAAATCAAACATTCACCCCAATCACAGATCTAGGTTTATTCCCTCATTTGTTTGCTCAGCACGCCACCCCAGTTTGGACCCAGCCATATGCAAATCAGTCTTGACTCTGCTCCCCATGGAAACAGTCCAGTCCGAACTGCCATGCCAGGTAAGTAAGAAACTGAGCTTATAAAGCGCCTGGTTACACTAGCCAGTGTGTCCCCGCGCTGTACCGCTGAGGAACCCATCCTGGCCTGTTCCTGTGAGGTCGCCCACTCCTGGGCACCCCAAAGTGAAGCCAGGCATCCTTAGAGATTAGGGCCGGTGTGGAGATTAAGCAAGCTATTGCCCAGAGTT
Source organism: Lissotriton vulgaris (assembly GCF_964263255.1). NCBI lineage: Eukaryota > Metazoa > Chordata > Amphibia > Caudata > Salamandridae > Lissotriton > Lissotriton vulgaris. The sequence goes on from NC_141691.1 coordinate 1,389,967,997, forward strand.
GCAGAGCGGGACCCATGATTAGAGTAGGCACCGTGGCGAGAATTATCGGGTCCGCGGACATTGAGCCCAAGACTCTGCTGCGACGGGAATTGAACCCTGGTCCCGGGTCAGATCTCTGCATCAGGGTCTGCCGCTCTAACCAGTGAGCCACACTTCTCCACTGCACTCCTGACCAGAAACATGTACAAACCAGAGAAGTATAAACCCTTCAACCACGCTGGGATTGGGGTAGGTAATCAGAATAAACGTATAATGTCCCAACTGGTATAATTCTTTAGACAATTAGATAGGATATGTGAAAACATTATCAACAGAGAAATGAGGAGACTCAATACATCTATTTAAATGTGTCAGTGGCAACATATTTATGCTGGAAAGGCAGGATAAATTACAGTAGTAGCAACACTGTAGGTAAACAAATAATACAACCCCAATTGTACTTGGTGCATTAAAGGTGCATACGGTGAGCAAGTTTGCGACGCAAGTGACAAGGTCATCAGCGTAAACGGCGCATTAGTGAATGGTGTTCAATATATACAGTAATAAGATACGACAATGTGGCTTCTAATGAATTGAGAATCTGGTTTTAATGTAGGTAGACTGTTAGTAGGAATAGCCACATTGTAGGTTGCGCCTTTTATTGGTCTGAGTAGTCGACGGCGTTTCGATCCTCTTAAGTTGGGATCTTCATCAGGACAGGGTTGTTTGTGGAACAGTGCTGAAAGGTTATCCGGAGACTCTGAATCCAAAAGTAGAAGCCAGGCGGTCTTCTGTGTAGTTCAGTGCCTGGAGGAAAGGTCATCCAGGGGTGTGAGGAGGCGTGCTGAAAGTGACGGCACCCGATCCAACCAGTGATCAATCTCTATGACACAAGTTGCAGCACGTAGGAGGTCGAAGCAAATCAGACCAGAAACAAGCATCCTGGGACTGGTTTCAGGGTATCACCCCTCATCAGCCAGACTAACTTGAATCCAGAGGCACAGTGGGCACGGGACCTATGCCATAGCATACCCTTCCAACTTAGGGTGACAAATGAAAAAAGAACAGATGAAGGCCAGAATGCTGCACAAATCAAACATTCACCCCCTGTCACAGATCTGGGTGTAATCCATTATTTTTTTGCTCTCCACGCCACCCCAGTTTGGACCAAGCCATATGCAAATCTGTTGCATCAATGGAGAGAGCAAGAAAGCACCATATGTACTAACTAACATATGGGGCATTCCTTTTCTCTCTCTGTCCTGGCACACTTGTTGCAGCCTAGCGCCAATGCAGGCACCCTTGCGTCATCATGCAGGGTACCTTCATTGCAGGCATGATTATTTTTGTGCAGGAATGGACACAAAAAAGCATCCTTAAAGGCATCTTCCTCTTTCTAGGTGTGCTTAAAAATGCAGCACACATTGAAAGAGAAAAAAACGAGAAATAAAGATATTTCTCCTCTTTGCGCCTCTATCGAAAAGGTGTAGCATTCCCAGGTTTATTTATCAAAGAGGAAACAGACACTTGTAACACTTAGGCCATTGGTCATATAAGTTTGGAGTAACCTCAAGAACCCAATGCCAATGTGGTAGGTGCGGTATATTTGGTTTGTCCGCCCCGCATATGGGTTGTTGGCCGTTATCATTGGTTACTCCAAGTTAGTGATGTTGCCAGCCTCAACCCGAGGCACCTCTGGCCTTTTGTGCAGTGTCCAGAGAAAGAAAAAAGGAGTGTGTCAAATTAGAATCTCAAAAAAAGGAAAAAAGGTTTAAAAAACTGAAAAATCACCCTGAATGATTTTATTTATTGGTGTGATTTTCAGGTTGTTAAAATAATCTGTTACTACTGGATTGATCGAGTTACTAGATCATAGTAGTTGAAAGCACTCATTACACAAATTACACAAACGTCGACATGTTTCTGCTCTGTCGGCCCACAGGGGTCTATAGAGCATTCGTCAGGACTCACAATCAAACAGACAATGTACGTATTTACTCACACCTTTTGTGTTGTATTTTGTTAATATCCTGTGTAATTTTCAGGGATATTGACTCCTCCGGTTTCTGAAAAGAAATAGCGAGAGGACATAGAGAAAGACACACTTGTTGCAAACATCCTAATTTAGGCTAGTGCATTGGGTAGAATAAAATTATTATTCATTCATTCCAGAATCTCATCTCTGAGGAGGGGGAGGTTTCGTAACGGGGTAGAGTTTTTTATGCTATAGACATAGTTGTGGAAATTATCATTGGAAGAAACTGAAAAGAGCACGCTCTGCGGGGGTAAGTTTTTACTTTTACGCGCTGGCTTTTCAGAGTGCAAGCGTAAAGGAACCTCTTAAGTAAGGTAGGCGGGTTGTTTAAAAACGCAGCGCGTTATCATACCTTGTAACCGGAGAGTGCTCGCTTGCGTCAGGGGGCCCTCAGGACACAGAGCTGTATTGAAACGTATCGTGTTAGTAAATAATACGCATGGTCACCTTACCGGGATTCAGTTGTTAGTGCAGCATAACTCCGCCATTACCCGCGTGTGCTTGCAGCCTCGTCTAGTGCTGACTCTGCCCCCGGAAGTTCGTAACTCCGGCTAGGCAGGCGTTTTAAAGAGGCAGGCACTCCGAGCTTACGTATTGCGGGTGTGTCGAAAATACTTGTTTTTTATGAAAAAACTTTATTAGTACATGGGGTAGATATGGCATATTTAAATTCCAGTCGAGTGTTATTAATTTCATGAGATAGGCAGTTTCTTGTATTCTTTAGATGTTGGGTCATTTGGCAAATTGGTGCCACGGAATGGAATCATTCAGGCCATTTTCATGAGTTTTGAGGCGTTCCACCCACCTCTGTTCTTTCTCAAATAATGTTCTTTCGCATCTTTGGGACTTGTCGGTTAGCATTTCGATTACTGTCCATTGGATATCATCGCAGGAATGACCTGCTTGCACGAAGTGGGAACAAAGTTTTGTGGTATTCTTCTTTAGTCTAATATTGCTCCGATGTTCACCAATTCTTGTTTTTATTTTTCGACATGTCATTCCAATATAACGTTTGCCACAGGGGCAGCTCACTGTGTAGATGACATGAGTCGAATTACAGTTCGTGTGTTGGCGCTGCTGCCAGAGGAGGGTGTCAGAAAGTTGTAGTGTTTTAGTGGCAGTTGTCGTTTTACATGCTACGCATGACCCACACGGATAATGTCCGGTTACAGGTGACATGGTTATATCTCTGGGAAGGAGTGCTTTCAGTTTTTTTGGTGGTCGGGTATGAACCAAGACATCCTTGATGTTTTTTGATCTTCTATTGGCGAACCTTGGTCTGGGCCAATCAAGATGTCCTGTGTGAAGGATATGCCAGTTCTTATTTACTAATTTCTTTACTTCGTAAGAAACCTGGCTGAATGTTGTGACACAGGTAGTCAGATCAGGTGTTATTTCTTTTTGAAATGTTTGGAGAAGACACTCTCTCGGTTGATTGTTGGCTCTTTTTTTACAGAGTCTGATGGTTTTCTCTGTGTAGTCTCTCTGTCTCAGTCTGTCGCTTAATTCATTGGCTTGCAATCTATAATCTGAGTTGTTGCTGCAGTTCCTCTTTAAACGCAAAAACTGACTGTAGGGAAGATTGTCCCTCAATGGTTTGGGATGAAAACTTTTATAGGACAAAATGCTGTTTTTGGCCGTTGGTTTCCTGAACGTTTTTGTGTGTAACTCATTGTCCTTTACGAATATGGTGATATCCAGGAAATCAAGGTTACAACTAGTGGCTGTATGTGTGAATTTTAGCCATGGGTCAAGGTTGTTGAGCCAGTTCATGAAAGACTGTAGGTCCAGTTTTTTGTCCCAAATCATGATGATATCATCAATGTATCTCTTCCAGTACAAGATACTGGAAGAGAAGATGTTGACCCCATTGGTTATGTGGAGTTCTTCAAATTGACTAACATAGAGCCCTGCCACAGAGGGAGCGAAGGCGCTCCCCATGGAAGTTCCATGGATTTGAAGATACAAGTCATCCCCATAGGCAAAGAAGTTCTCCTTCAGTGCTAGCTTACAGCACTCTAGGATGAAATGTCTTGGTGTTTTAAATTGCCAATCTTTCGAAAATAATACGTCTTCCAAGACTTGCATGGTATCATTTTGAGGCAGACTAGTGAAGAGGGCTTCCACATCTAGGCCCACAAGTAGCATCGTATGTGGATTGAAAGGTTTTTTGTCTATTTGTACCAAAAGATCACGCGTGTCCTTTAAATATGCCGGTGTTTGTTGGACAAGTGGCTTGAGATATTCATCGGCAAATTTAGAGAGCGGTTCTAATATTGAACCGATGCCCGAAACTATCGGACGCCCTGGTGGTGGGTTTCTGTTTTTATGCGTTTTTGGCAAAGAATAAAAGTGGGGAGTGATTGGTTCTTTTGTCATCAGAAAATCTGCCTCCCTCGGTGTAATCCAACCTTTAGTCTCTGCTTCATTTACCATAATCGAAATGGTATTCCTGAGTCTTTCAGTGGGGTCTGAGTCGATCTTTTGATAGAACCTTGTATCAGATAGGAGAGCTAAGCACTGTAAATTATATCCTTCTTTGCTCAAGATAACAGTTCCACCCCCCTTGTCCGCTGGCTTGATCACTATTTCATCATTGGATTTTAATGCTTCAAGGGCAAGGCGTTCTTTTTTGCTCAGATTTTGGTAAGGTTTTTTATTTTTCAATTTGTCTACTCCATTTAGAAGTGCCTGTTCGAAGGTCTGGAATTCTGGGTGCACGGTTGAGGCCGGTGGATTGAAGGTGGATTTATTCCTCAAAGTAGTGTCACCCTGTTCTATCATCCCAATGTTGGTATTCGGATTGGAGAAGAAGGCCTTCAATTTTAATGTCCTGCAAAATTCTGCTAACTCACTCTTCAATTTGAATGTGTCAAGGCGGGGGGTAGGTACGAAACCCAATCCTTTGTTGAGGATTTCGATCTGTTCATATGGTAATTCAATACCTGAGAGGTTGACTACGAGAGATTGGTTTTGCTGGTGGAGGGGTGGGATGCTGCCATACTGTGTGTCTGCACATTCCTCTGTTGGTCTTGCCATCTGAGTGATTTTTTCTTTCCTCTTGGCTGATTTTGGCCTCTCGATAAAAAATGAGGTTCTTTTTGGGTGGTGTGCATGTTGTGGCCCATCTGTTGGTCTCCCAAATTTGGCATTTGTTGCATACCAGGATTATATGGATCCATCCAGCCTCCATATGGTGGAGCGAATGGCTGGTAATATGGCATATTGTACCCGTGAAAAAATGGTCTCTGCCATCTATTTCCTCTCCTCGGGCGGTTTTGTCTGTAATTGCTCCTGCCTCTCTTGGAGAAATATTCATCCGTACTGTTGAAAGAATTGTTTGAGGAGTTGTTAGATTCGTTATCTGATCCTGTATCCTGTGGGGAGTATTCCTCCGCAGTATATGGGTGCATCTTTTCTTGGTTAAATTTTTTTAGGTCTTTACCAAGTTTGTTCAGCTTGCTTTGTGTGAGAAATTCCCGGGTTTCCTCCAATTCTTTATTGATTTCATCCAACCTCTGTTTGTAAACCGCGGGATTGATGCCTTTCTTTAGCTCCTTCTCGCAATCTTCAATCTCTTTTAAGAGCCTATCTGATAGTCTTTTTGCGGTTTTAACAATGAGTACTAGATAGTCGAGAGTACACTTCCACGATATTGAGGACCAATCCCGTCGAAAGGCTAAGTCACTCAAAAAGATACGTGGGGCATTGTTGACCCAGAGGCCTCTTGGGGCTGCTTTCACTCTCAGGTATTCTGTCATAATGATACCATGTATAGATGTTCTCATCTGCTCCCTTTTCTTCTCCGTCAATTTATCCCAATCATCTGCCTGCGCTAATGCTTCCGTGAGTTCAGTGTTCTGTAGGAGTGATTGACCTGCCAAAATTTCGTCTATGTCATTCGCGTCAAAACTCAAACCCAGGTTCCCCTCCATTTTGAGTTTCTGGGTGATATGTATATATACACTGGATGTATATATAATGTTTAATCCCGCTGCTGCACGCAGCTTAAGTACAAATAAATCAATAGGGAGGGACTAGGGATTTGAAGGTCTGTTTCATTCCCCAGGGTAAGTAGGCTATTTATCAAAGAGGAAACAGACACTTGTAACACTTAGGCCATTGGTCATATAAGTTTGGAGTAACCTCAAGAACCCAATGCCAATGTGGTAGGTGCGGTATATTTGGTTCGTCCGCCCCGCATATGGGTTGTTGGCCGTTATCATTGGTTACTCCAAGTTAGTGATGTTGCCAGCCTCAACCCGAGGCACCTCTGGCCTTTTGTGCAGTGTCCAGAGAAAGAAAAAAGGAGTGTGTCAAATTAGAATCTCAAAAAAAGGAAAAAAGGTTTAAAAAACTGAAAAATCACCCTGAATGATTTTATTTATTGGTGTGATTTTCAGGTTGTTAAAATAATCTGTTACTACTGGATTGATCGAGTTACTAGATCATAGTAGTTGAAAGCACTCATTACACAAATTACACAAACGTCGACATGTTTCTGCTCTGTCGGCCCACAGGGGTCTATAGAGCATTCGTCAGGACTCACAATCAAACAGACAATGTACGTATTTACTCACACCTTTTGTGTTGTATTTTGTTAATATCCTGTGTAATTTTCAGGGATATTGACTCCTCCGGTTTCTGAAAAGAAATAGCGAGAGGACATAGAGAAAGACACAATTGTTGCAAACATCCTAATTTAGGCTAGTGCATTGGGTAGAATAAAATTATTATTCATTCATTCCAGAATCTCATCTCTGAGGAGGGGGAGGTTTCGTAACGGGGTAGAGTTTTTTATGCTATAGACATAGTTGTGGAAATTATCATTGGAAGAAACTGAAAAGAGCACGCTCTGCGGGGGTAAGTTTTTACTTTTACGCGCTGGCTTTTCAGAGTGCAAGCGTAAAGGAACCTCTTAAGTAAGGTAGGCGGGTTGTTTAAAAACGCAGCGCGTTATCATACCTTGTAACCGGAGAGTGCTCGCTTGCGTCGGGGGGCCCTCAGGACACAGAGCTCTATTGAAACGTATCGTGTTAGTAAATAATACGCATGGTCACCTTACCGGGATTCAGTTGTTAGTGCAGCATAACTCCGCCATTACCCGCGTGTGCTTGCAGCCTCGTCTAGTGCTGACTCTGCCCCCGGAAGTTCGTAACTCCGGCTAGGCAGGCGTTTTAAAGAGGCAGGCACTCCGAGCTTACGTATTGCGGGTGTGTCGAAAATACTTGTTTTTTATGAAAAAACTTTATTAGTACATGGGGTAGATATGGCATATTTAAATTCCAGTCGAGTGTTATTAATTTCATGAGATAGGCAGTTTCTTGTATTCTTTAGATGTTGGGTCATTTGGCAAATTGGTGCCATGGAATGGAATCATTCAGGCCATTTTCATGAGTTTTGAGGCGTTCCACCCACCTCTGTTCTTTCTCAAATAATGTTCTTTCGCATCTTTGGGACTTGTCGGTTAGCATTTCGATTACTGTCCATTGGATATCATCGCAGGAATGACCTGCTTGCACGAAGTGGGAACAAAGTTTTGTGGTATTCTTCTTTAGTCTAATATTGCTCCGATGTTCACCAATTCTTGTTTTTATTTTTCGACATGTCATTCCAATATAACGTTTGCCACAGGGGCAGCTCACTGTGTAGATGACATGAGTCGAATTACAGTTCGTGTGTTGGCGCTGCTGCCAGAGGAGGGTGTCAGAAAGTTGTAGTGTTTTAGTGGCAGTTGTCGTTTTACATGCTACGCATGACCCACACGGATAATGTCCGGTTACAGGTGACATGGTTATATCTCTGGGAAGGAGTGCTTTCAGTTTTTTTGGTGGTCGGGTATGAACCAAGACATCCTTGATGTTTTTTGATCTTCTATTGGCGAACCTTGGTCTGGGCCAATCAAGATGTCCTGTGTGAAGGATATGCCAGTTCTTATTTACTAATTTCTTTACTTCGTAAGAAACCTGGCTGAATGTTGTGACACAGGTAGTCAGATCAGGTGTTATTTCTTTTTGAAATGTTTGGAGAAGACACTCTCTCGGTTGATTGTTGGCTCTTTTTTTACAGAGTCTGATGGTTTTCTCTGTGTAGTCTCTCTGTCTCAGTCTGTCGCTTAATTCATTGGCTTGCAATCTATAATCTGAGTTGTTGCTGCAGTTCCTCTTTAAACGCAAAAACTGACTGTAGGGAAGATTGTCCCTCAATGGTTTGGGATGAAAACTTTTATAGGACAAAATGCTGTTTTTGGCCGTTGGTTTCCTGAACGTTTTTGTGTGTAACTCATTGTCCTTTACGAATATGGTGATATCCAGGAAATCAAGGTTACAACTAGTGGCTGTATGTGTGAATTTTAGCCATGGGTCAAGGTTGTTGAGCCAGTTCATGAAAGACTGTAGGTCCAGTTTTTTGTCCCAAATCATGATGATATCATCAATGTATCTCTTCCAGTACAAGATCCCAGGTTTACCTGCCTTGGTAAAGCTGTGAATGCACCAAAATACATGGGTGGATGCATGGGAACTCCCACTTACGACCCATGTAACCCCTCCCTGGGGCAGAGTAACGTAAGGCAGTGTCTTGCGCTGCCTTGTGTTACTCCAGATTTTGCAAGCAATGCAGGGCCACATAAGTTGGCCTTGCTTGGCTTGGTAAATCTGACTTAAGGCTTGGGTTGCCCTAGTATCTCCCTGCATGACGCAAGGGCAACGCAATCCTATGATAATTCTGGGCCTGGGTGGCGACGTATGAGCTGCAACACAGCATCAGGCAGTTTTTATGCATCTCACGATTCTTACAAATATGTAAATGTAGTGTATTTTGTAAAGCGCACAGCTGCCCCAACGTGGCGTCCCATCGCTGTATAACGCTGTGGAACCCTTCCTGGCTCTCCCTGTGAGATGCCCCTCCTGGGCACCCCCAAGGTGAAGCCAGGCATCCCAGTGTTGTAGGGGCCGTTGTGGAGATTAAGCAAGCTATTGCCCAGAGTTGCAGCGTGGGACCCATGATTAGAGTAGGCACCGAGGCGAGAATTATCAAGTCCGCGGACATTGAGCCCAAGACCCTGCCGCGTCGGGACTTGAACCCTGGTCCTGGGCCTGATCTCTGCTTCAGAGTCTCCTACTCTAACCAGTGAGCCACACTTCTCGACCTCAAATATATGAGGGACCACTTTACAATAATTCCACTGCAGACCTTAGCTGACAATACCCACTGCTCCGTCTTAATTGCACTACAGATCTTAGTTGACAATACCCACTGCACCGTCTCCAGCTGTCAGACTCACAGAAAACATTGTTGTGGCCTTCACCGCCCTGTTTTTTCCCTCTGCTCCTCATACTCCTACTTAAAATGATTCAGTGCTAGGCACCCTTTCCCTTCCTTTCCGTTTTGGCATGTAGCTCACCCCCTACGCACCCCATAAGCGAGCTCGCATGCTAACTGGCCGAGACTCTTTTTCCCATAAAAAGAATTATCGGTACTGCCATCACAACATCTAATGCTAGTGGCAGAAATAAGTCACTGTGCGGTTTACACCCGAGATGGAACTCAGATAGCCAGGCAATTACCCGTCCACCACAATACCAGGGGGAGACACGACTGTTCAGTCGAGAAAAATGGCTTCCAGCTTCGGACTATCCTGTACTGTAATGGCGCTCACGTAGGCGAGGACGTCCTGCGCAGTAAATCATCTGCGTGCCTCCGCTCCTTCTACGTCTAAATTACAGACGGGGGAAGGACGCGTCTCGGCTCCTAATCCCATGATTTGTTGAAAGGCATACAGATTTTTGCTCTGATGCTGTCCTCAGCAGAGTCACAGTGACCATCGCTTTGATCCTAACTCTCTCACAAATACTTGAAAAGAAGTTTAACTAAATAATGTGACTGTGGTAAATGTATCTCTTCTTGAGCTGTTCAAGCATCTATGTTTAAGGCATTCTTGCTAGCCTCGCTTTTATACACTGTGCAAAAGCTTTTCCGGGAAATGTTAACTCATTGCTGTAACCTTTACTATGTTACAGGTCAGGCTCTAGGCCTTGTCTCACGCTTTAGGTCCTGTGTGTGACAGGCCTGTGCAATTAAAAATTATATTTACCTTCACACAAGTCTCATTTGCATGCATAGGTAAATTAGACAACTGTCTCATATTTTGTTGTGAAATGTGCTTTTCTTTTAAGGCATACATTTTGCGCATAATTATGAAAAATCGTACATGACCTTCCTGGCTCACATTAACAGTAATTCTATTGCACTCTTGTAGTTGATTGTAGTTGAAACAAGCTGCATCATAATTCCTTTTTATTGCTTGGCCATCTTACACTCAAATCAGACAGAACCACTACAGGTCATGTCTATCACCCACTACTTTCTACTGCAACAGACCGCCCATCATCATCTGAAGAGGAATAACATTTCTGAAGAGGTCTGCCACATACAGTTGGCCACAGGGGACTCTGTATTTATCAGTGCTTAATTTGAGCCGGTGGTCCGCACAGCACTTAATTGTCAACATCGGTGCTTGTGACAGTCTGCCACAAGGTGGTGCTATCTGGCTAATTTAGAGATGACCACAACAACAGTTAATTATTAATTCAATATACATTAGAAATTACTATTACCTGCCACCCAAGCCATTCTTATAACTTTGGGGGCCTGAAATAGTCCGAATGGTCACACTTGAAGGAGTGTGATGATTAGTAGTTGTGTTGTTGCTGTCATTGGCAGCATAGCAGGAGCAATGTGTGGTGCAAGCTGCAGTGACCTTCTGATGAGAGTCCTGGCATTTATCTTTTTTATTTCTACAAATTAAGCACTGTATTTAGTCGACCACTCCAGGGCTAACTACATACTATATATGCTGATTGACATCTCACAATGCCAATCATATAAGGGATGGTTGTAGTAAAGTCCATCCCAGCAGATCTCCTAATCACCTCTCCCTCCAGACAGTTGGCTGTTGAGGATTTAAACACAAATAAAAATCTCTGAATGGACACGCCTGTGCGGTTATGAGCTTAGCTGACAGCGATCATAACAAATACCATTAAAAACCTGCAGAGCTGATCAAAGTTGCAAATTTTTTAAAAACCATAAGCAGTGCGCCAGTCTCTCACTATTACATCCATCACACTCCTAAGAGCTGTGCCACATAACACAACATCCGCACCTATGAGGTCATTAGGCACAACATGGAAACACAGCCCACATAGAGACAAACAAAGAGAACGCCCTCCCATCCACATACAGTCCATGCTGCGCATGCAGGCAAATGCAGAAAATACAATTGATGGACAGAATGCTGAACAATGTCAAACATTCACCCCAGTACAGAGATCTGGGCCTAAATCCATTGTTATTTACGTTCCTATGCCAGTCCAAGGTGGTATGGTGAGAAAAAGGGTGTGATTGATAGATTTATTCCACATTCTGTCCATAATCTGTGTGTCTTTTGCCTTTTTGCCCACGTAGGAAAGCACTTCAACACCCCCTTAGGAGTAAAGAAACAGAATGGAAGGTGCACTCAAATGAAGTCAGAGACAAAAGTAATTTATAAATATCTTCTTCTTTATTCTAAGGTTATTCGTTGAAGCAAAGGCACAGCCAATGCGTTTCGTTCCCATTTGCCTTAAGGAACTTCGTCAGGGCGAGATAGTTTTCCTAAGGGGCAGTATTCGTGAATCAACCAAATTAAGTGAGCCGGAAGTAACCACTTGCTCGCTAGGTCAAAGTTCGTAACCTTGATAGGGAAATTTCAACCCAATTCCGGAAGGCCACGAGTAGTTCCAGTTGGTGCGGCGAGTTCTCTAGATTGTAAATGCTATTACAAGCCCCAAGTAGAAAACAGTTCAAAAAGGACGGATCGTGACGTCTTAGATCTCCTTCTAAGACGTCAGCCCGATGGCCATTATCCAATATTAATGAGATGTCTCAAATTGTCCCGCTAATGTAGGGTGAACGCCGAGGGTCAGGTAGTGACCCGAGTTGAAATATGAAGAGGTGGTGCCGCACCTGTGATAGGGTCCGGCTCCAAGTACCGTCAGCAAGAGAAGCGTCCTGTCCCCTTAGGAGTAGCAAGTACTATATAAATGCTGCAATACATTGTCTAATTTGATAACATTTTATCTTCTTAGATGTGGGCAAGTTTTGCAGCCTGTAGATTAATCTGGGACCGCTCTAATGGTTGTGCGGCAGGTGGCTGTCTAATCTTGTCGTGCCTGGAATCTGCCTGGTAGGCAAAGCCACTAGGAAAACACACTTATACAAACCAATACACAATCAGCAATGTGAGTTTATCAAGAATATCACTAGCAGCTTTTCAAGGCAAGTGTATATATCAGAAGAACAAATATTCACGTCATTCTAAAAAAGTCATCCTGTATGCAACATTTGCACCAAAGCTATATAGCAGAAGATGTGTTTTTGTGTTTCAAGTAAATAGTTTTCTGAAGAACTTCTCTTCGTAAAACGTTAGGCCTTGAAAAGATATTGGTGAACGTCAGATCTTCCTACCAATCATATAGTGTACCACACTAACTTCTCAGTGCTCCAGGAACAAACTAGCCCTCCATCAATCAAAATAATACTGTCCCAGGCTCCCAATTCAGAGTTGAGAGCTGGGCCAAAGGAATCTTCTGGGTGCATCACAAATGTTCAATTCATCCTTATTCACTTAATATAGCACCTTATAAGAGAGCCACTGACATTATTACAAGGTGTGATAAGCACAATGCTGTCTGGCATTTCCACTATTAATTTCCACTAGCCTGAAACCATTACAGGTGTGGTCCTTTGTCCTACCACATCAATGTCTTATTCCTGGTTGAAGAGTCTGTAATATATAAGATCATGAGCTCCCTAAAATACACTGCATGTCTAATAAAACATGTAAAACAAATGTCATGGAACTGTGTCAGCCCACCCTTACACTCATTGCAAAACTCTAGAATGCCTTGATTGAATTCAAAGACATGCATCCCACAAAAGCTCAAAACTAACTTAATAACTTTGCAGCTGAAGTAACCCATTGTTGACCCTGACACACTAACAAAAGCAAACTCATTCTCACCAATGAGGTCAGAGAGTTTTAGACGATTTAAATTTCTGAAATGTGAGCCTGTGTTGTGCTCACGGATTAAACACTAGTTTATTTTTCTTTGCTTTCAATTGGGGAACAGGAAGAAAACCATCCTAGTATGAGACTATGGGAAGAAATTAATGGTTGAGTGGGTAATGGGGAAGTCCAGAGAACTAAAAGCTAAACATGAGTGATAATTCACAGAAATAGAGCATGATGCTAGGGATGGAAAGTTTGTCAATTGTGTATGCCCCCCAGAGTAGACCCTATTGGATAAATGCTGTTGAAATAAGTACAATGGTTAAGTCACCATAAACCTTCTGATTGCCTCAACTGGCTTTGCCAAGAGATATTCCAATTGCAAGGGGCCCAGTGGTCAAGGGAAAGTGAACTTTCTTTTCTCCCTCCTAGGTTGAGCTGGCAGGGAAACGCTTTGAGACCCTCGCTTACCACTTGCCCTAAAACCTCCTCTCTCACCTCCTGTGAGATGAGCTGCAGTGATGGTCAGCAGATGAACTAAACCTTATTTCTTGTTGGCACGGAGGGTATGTTAGGACAATGGTAACTGGAGAATCAATGCTAGAGGCAATCTAGAGGGACTTCCACCCTCATTATGTATGAACAGTATGAAACTGCATGTGATCTGTAGCAAAACGGAGTCAAATGTGAATTAAATGATCCTAAAGACACAACTCCACCAGATCAGTGGTTGGCTTGCCTGAAGTAGCATGAGGAAGCCCTTAAACTCTGGCAAGAATTGGAAGTAAAAGGTCTTAATGACAGTCAAGAGAAATTGAGATACAATACATCTATAGTTATAAAAAGATAGAATCTGAGCTAGCTCCCCCACTGCACCGCTTCACTCATATATCTATGGGAAGGTAACATACAAGGTTCAGGAGGAGAGGGAGGAGAATCTCTGAGATATTGTTAGATTCCCCAGTACAGCTACAGTGCTGGGGAGCACATGTGGCAGCGCATGTTGTCATTGTGGTGCCAGATATTGAGCAAGCCAATGAGGTTGTAAGAGGGGTACTGCAGGCAGCGAGAGAACAAGGGACCCAACAAGCATCAGCACAGCATGTGGTAGTGCACATGGCAGTAGAGCAGTGGGCACAAGTGCTAGATGAGAGGCAAACACATTGATACTTGGCTGCCATCCATATCCCTGTCTCAATCTGAACCTCCCTCTTCCAACATACAGACTGGGAGTGATCAGCTGAGTAATCTGACTATTATGTGGTACAGTTTGTGACCAACTGCTGAACAAAAAGCTAGAAACTCAGGATGTGCACCACAACCAAGTAGATCATCCCCATCCCCCAGTCATAGAGATAGTGATTACTTGAGTCCTCTCCAGAATCCATGGGGATGCTGTCCTACCTTTAAGACAGTATCTGGGCCCTGGACAGGGATGTAAGGTTATTTTACACCTTCCCTGATCCCCCTCCCATCTGTTAAGTATTACAAGACAGTTCCCTGAAATCGAACACAATAACCAAAAATGTAGTACCTCATTTATGAAAAGTGTTGAACGTTGCATGAAAACAGCGATGTAACACTTTTCAGTGCGCCCTCCTTGTGACACCATTGATGCGCCGTATTTTCTGTACGGTGCTCTATGTTGCAAGGAGTTACAGATACCTCAGTCTTTAAATAAGCCCCTTAGAGAAGAACTGCAAAATATTTTTGAATGTTATAATCCTACTTGGGCTGGTGTAAATCTGTTGTTGCATATTCTGCCTGGAGAGATCTGGGACCGGCTGCTCAGCATGGCCAAATGGCCACACCAGACACCTGGAGACAATGATGCATTAGCAATTGCTAGAAAAGCTTTAATGACTGTAACCTTTGAGGGTTGCCCGCACAAAACTGATTGGGTGGAAATTAATAGCTGTAAATCAAATAATGGTGAATCTCCTGCTGGTATTGTAGACCTATTGAAAGATATATTTGACCGTCATTACGGTATAATACATGCTGCTGAAACCGATCAGGAAGTAGTAGGTGCTGACTTTCTATCAAGATTTGTTACCAAAAGTACAAGAGCAACTGATAATTATCTATATGGGTTTGAAAAATATAAATTTGTTGAAATAGTTTTCTTTGGCTAATTAATGCGCAGTTGTTCATAAAAGAAAGATAGAATACACTAAATCGCTTTTGATGTCTTTACACATGCAATCTTTGCATAACAAAGATAGAGAAGAAGAAGGAGGTGCAAAAGCTGGGAGGGGGCCAGGATGGGGTCGGGTAAAGGTAGCTTCACTTGATAACATCTTGTGTTTCAATTATGTGCAGCGTAGACATTGAAAATAAGACTGCCCTAATCAACCAATGAGGACCCAGGAGTTACACGAACAGCCCAGTTTTCCTCACCCTCCAAACAGATACTCTAATACAGATTTAGCAAAGCCAATATTTCTATGCATACCTTAATCCCAGTGCACCAGAAAAGGCCGGAGGTCTCATGTGTCATCAATGGCAAGTGCACATCATGCCTTGTGGGGCTAGTCGACCTGCCTGAAAAGATCTTGAGTTCTAATTTCTTCCTTTCCGGGGAAAAATGAAAAACGCAGTTCCAAAGTCATGGGTTCCTCACCCTGTTACTAATCCAGTGTCTATTTCCTTTGGTCTGATCACAAATTAATACGCCTTCATTTTGAGTCCTGAAATATCGGTGAGGGATGATCTCCTACTAAAACTTTAAGAACTAAAATAGAAAAAAAAAAAAATTGTCTGATATGTTAGAGCCAGTCCCTTCATTGTGATGGAATCCCTGGGCCCGATTCACTGAATTAACTTGAGACAAAATCCTAAACTTACTACTTTTGGTATTCACCGAAGTTAGGATTTTGTCTTAAGTCTGTCTTAAGACAGACTTAAGACAAAATCCTAACTTCGGTGAATACCAAAAGTAGTAACTTTAGGATTTTGTCTTAAGTTAGTTCTGTGAATCGGGCCCCCTCTGAGCAAGCCGCCCTCTGTGTGAAGACTCCAGCTTCCAGTAGGGTGTTGGGGAGGTCGAGGTGGAAGGAGACTCCTCCACCACCAGAGACTATTTTAGCATGTTTAGAATTCTGCTCTGTGAGATGCACCCAGGCTGTGCCTGGATGAAGAAACAGGGCCTTCTGCACCCATCAGGTCCGGAAGAGGCTTGCCTTGGCCACCAACGTGGTTGTTCTGCAAGTCAGTGTCAGTTATTCTAATCATGGGTAAAAGAAATGAGACTTCTATTCCTTTTGATGGTTTCAGTAATTAGAAGTATTCTGCATCTTCTTCTATAGATACGTTTTAGCTTGTGCTGTCGGTACCAGTAATGAAAAAAATGCTAAAACTTACAAATATATTTCTTCAATGCAAAACCAGAATGCCAATAACATTGAACTACACTCTGTTGTTGCAGGTATCATTTCTTTGAATGTTGTGCCGAGTACCGCTCCTTTGATAAATCCTTGTGTGGTTAACACTTCTTTTTCTGTGAAGACAAAAGTTCCTAATGGGGATAAGACATTAACCCACTCTGAACAGGACAGACCATTATTTCAACATAATCCTGTAGTTGAAGCGACACATGCCCATTCTTCATGGGAAATTGCTTTGAAGGATGATACTTTTATTTTGACAGTTTTTCAATTCTTGGTATATACTTTTTGCCTAATATTGTGGCTGCCTTGGAGCCTTGTCTGAATGTTTGTATGCTAAACATTCATCTGTTGAAGCTTGAGTACGTGATATTTCCAAATATCAAGATTAATTAAAGGTACCTCTGGCCATCTCTCAAAAACAAAACAACAGTGGTTACATATACAAGTTAGGGGCTGTCATCTACTTTGCGTTTGTCAGACATGTTTTCTGGGTGAGCCTTTCTAGTAAAAAGTTAAAAAATATATATATTTTCTTGGGTCATCTCTTTTTAAGACACTAGAGCTTGGGTGCTTTTCTGATAACAAGATTATTTCTGTCTCTGTAGGTTACGTTTATAAGTCTTATCTGATGCCATCATTGATTACCCACCTTATCGCTAATACATCTGCTTGTTACCTTTTTCACATTTTTTGGTACCAACTCATAATTATCTCACCCGTCTGGAGTCTTTAATCCTCGTATATCAATGATTGATTCTCTTGTTTAGGTGATATTAATGAACATTGCTGTGAACCGACTTCTGCAGTTCACATATTTACATTCTTGTAATATTGTAAAGTCCTTTGACAATATTATTCCATTTTCTAAAGGGAATTAAAAAAACTATCCTGGAGTATTAAAGAAATCTTTTTAAAACTATCTAATGATTGTTGGCTTGTTTTAGTAAGACTTTTTTATATTATCCTACGTTAGGAGACTTGGGTCCTGATTTAGATCTTGGCATATCAGGTCCTGCAGGCGCTTTTTTGACAGATTTCCCACCTACCGACTTGGCGATCTGTCCTCCCGATTTAAATGTTAGAGGGTCCATGGGTGAAAAATCACCACAGTCCCACCGTGTCCACCAGGAATCTTCGCCATGTCAACGGCACCACAGCCAGAAGAGGATGGCGATGGAACTCCAGCCAAGAGTCCCGCTGAGCTGTTTATGATGTGCCTTTATATCAAGGCAACTGCGGTGGGAATCCCTCCAATTTCAGGTCAGACAAATTGAAGGCAATGAAGTAAAAACGTGCGTTTTTTTCCTGTTTTCCTCTTCTGTTTCCATTTTTAACCCCATCTTCCTGATACGTCCTTTGCTGCTCCGACTCCACCACAATGCCAAATTACTCATTTGTCCCTGAGATCTAAAGTAAGCTACTTATACAATTGTCCTATGTTTCATGTGCTGACATCTGCTGTACCCTAGTGTATTTCTTCATTGCTCTTATATGCAATATTTTTCTCAGTTGTAATACACTAGTTTTCATTTTCCTACTAATCAAGGTAAAATTAACACACCTGTATTGACACTTTAAAACATATTTGTTGTTGTGGTAGTTGGGGGTGTTGTGCTAATGGTGCCTGTGGGTGTGCATTCAATAGTGCCTGTATGTTGTGTGTGTGGCATGCAAAATGTAACACAAAGGTGCATAACACATTGGCTACATATGGTTATCACGCAAACATGACACATATGTGTATTGGCACATTAATATGTTGCATTTACCAGTCTCTACTCACCATGAACCTCACTCCATTAAGACTCTGCCACCAGGACATTGCCAGCTCAACAGGAAAATCTAAATCAGCTTGACACAATCCCGCCGGACAGATGGCAGCAGGGTACTGTTAGCCAGCAGAGAAGACCACCGCCATGGGGTCTTCTGTCTATTGCCACAACTTCTAACTGCAGCCAGTGGACCGTCGTCAGCTTGACTGAGTATTTGGAACATCCACCATGGCGGGAGGATGGTAGCCCTGCCAAGACCTAGATCATGCTCCTATTATTGTAGAACTACATTTTTATGCTTACAATTGTGTTTCCCTCCTTCAATTACTGCAGTCTTACAGGATTGTTAATTTATGTTGATACCTTTCTGGCCTCCACATCCAATACTTTCAGTTTGAACAGTTTAATTATCAAATATCCCTGGGAGCCCACCCACCCCTAAGTTGATGGTGAAAAATCTAGGGGTGTGGATGGACTGGACCCTCAGCTTTCAGGATCACACTAAGAACATGGCAGGCACGTGCTTTGGTTTACTCCAGGCATTGAAACCCCTGCTGGGGTACTTTGATCTGCTCACCCGACAAATGATTGTCCAAATGGCTATCCTGTCAAGGCTGGACTATGCCAGTTCACTCTACCTGGGGGTAAATAACTCTGAGGTCATGCGTTTGCAAAGGGTCCAAAATGTGGCAGCCAGAACCCTGTTTGGGCTCCCTAGAAGCTGCCCAGCAACCAATGCTATTCGACGGTTACATTGGCTACCTTGGCCAAGCGCATCGAACTCAAGGCCCTTCGCCTGGCCTTTAAAATTTTGAAGACCTCTTCCCCGGGTATTTTGGCCAATCTGTTAGTGCCTTATACACCCTTGCGCCTTCTGCGCTCCTTGGGGCAATGCCTGGTTACCGTCCCTCGGATAAAACGTGCACGTGCCGGGGACTGCCGTTTCGCAGCTTAGCGGCTAAACTTTGGAACTCCATTCCCTCCCAGATCCGCTGTCTGGTCAACTATCTGATGTTTCGGAAGGATATCAAAACCCATCTCTTCCCCCCCGGCTTAGGCCTTAGTCTCTATGTCTTGTTGCTGGCAGCGCTGGGACGCCTCTTCGCTGAGGCAGCTGTTGCGCTATACAAGTTGGGTTAACATAATATAACAAAGCTAGCCATTTTAACACTAGCTGGGGTTGACACAAATGGTTGGTCATTTTAGACTACTTGCAGATGGGAGAAATACATGTCTTTTTGAGAAAGGTAAATTGAATTTATTATCAGAAAGGAATTCTGTTAAAGCCCATTGCAAGCCAGATAATTGAAACACCACTTTTATAGGAAAGGGAAGCACAAGTATCATTGATTACATTTATATTGTTAGGGATCATGCAACTGGCACTCCATCATCTCTTGTTAGGTCTGTGGGTTATTAAGACCATAATCTTCTGTTGCTGCCTTTATCTCTTCCCTGATTTCAGAAGAGGTCCTCCTATAGTATGCAGCGTGATGATACTATAAATGATGGAGTTCTCTGGCTAAAATGGAAATTTGTTAACCCTGTTACTCTTTTTAAGAAACCTACAAATATATATTCTGGTGACAACTTCACTTGTTTAGACACCACTTGTCCTCCAGATACTCTTGTTTTTGATTATTTTAATGATATATGTTTATCTGTTAATAGACCTTTGCCAACTAATCAAGGCCTTTGTATCGCCTGGTTAAAATAAGCCATACCGGGGATTTGATAACTCTTCCTCTCAGTCCAATAAACTATTTTGAATCGCTCTGAGTGAGTTATCGAGAGATCGGAATGAGATAGCACAAAGTAGATCTATATATAAGAAAGCTCTTATCAATAGGAAGAATGTGATAAAGGGTGAAGCCTGGGATTATTGTCATGCGCCAATATAAAGGCAGATTATTGTCGCTGGTGGAAAATCTTGAACTTTCATTTCTTTAATATTTTACTAAGTTCTTCTTAGGCTCAACTTTTCTTCATGATATTTGGATCAGTCAGTATTGTAGCATATAAAGTGAGGGTGTTATAACAGACAGTAACTATTATTCCTCTAGTACTTCTGCTAGGAATGAGACCCTCAAAGACATTTCATTCTTATTCTGAGGTACGGGTGGCAATTGCTAAAAGTCTTTCAGTTTAAGCCTCTGGTCCTGTTGGAGTACCTGTGGGCTTTTTTTTAATAGTAATGTAGAGTTGTGGGCTTGCATTATTACTAGAGTTCTTAATGCAGCTCGCAGTTCCTCGATTCCTGTGTCTTGAGCTTAATCTATTATTGTTCCCTTTTTCAAGAAGGGCAAAAGAGACAAACCTCGCTGGGCGTTATCTTTGATAAGATTGAAACCATCATCTTTCTCCGAGGAAGAAATCTTTTGTTCAGTCACTAGCATGTGTGTTTAATTTTGAATTCAGACTGGGTAAGAAATCTATATCTCAAATGCTTGCTTGGTATAACAGTAAGTACATATCATCTGCCTATTATGGTGCATAGGACGGGGGATAGGCGGATTCATGAGATTTTCAAATTGAGGGAAACAAATTGTATTAGTGGCTATTAGCATTACCCTTAAGTTGTCAGCAATTTTCTTACCATGAATAGGTGGGCATTCCTTATTTATAAGACAGAACTCAACTCAGACCGCTTCTGGTATGTACTTCTGTTTGGATGGTATTGCACCGTTACATCGCAACTTTTACAACGGGAGTCTATTACAACGCAACTTTTACAACGCTGGATCCATTACATCGCATGCCTTTACAACGCATGACATTACATAGCAGATGCTATTACAACGCATGCCATTACAACGTAAGTATAGGTAAGTATATAATTTATTTTATTTTATTTAATATTATTTAATTTATTTAATTATTATTAATTATAAATAAATATATTTAATTATGTTTTTTATATTATAAATTAAATATATTAATTTAAGTAATTTTAAAAATAAGTATGAGTATAGGAGTATGTTTTGGGGTACTGAGGCATCTAAGGCAGAACAGAGGTAAGTGAGCATCTTTTATTAAAAGTAATAATTAAGTGTACCACCTGAGTATAACAGTTCTTTTGTCTAGAAATGGCACCCAAAAGAGGCCAAAAATTACTGGATGAACTAGGAAGGAGTAAATCATTGGAGGGCTCAAAGTCCCCGGATGAAAGCCAGGAAAGCCGTGCATCTTCTATGGAAAACAGTAAAGGGACACGAAAGAAGAGAAAAGTCAAAAGAGCAACAAAGACTGCCCAGAAGGCAAAAAAAGGAGGTAATCAAACAAGTAATAAACAGAAAGAGAACACGGCAGCGTTAAAGACCATAAAGGATTTCGTAGGCAAACACTATAAATCATTAAACCCAGCAATAACATCTGCTCTAGATGAAGAAATAGTGGAAATTGGCGGAGAAATTGGTGAAAATTCAGGCTTGCCAGATGAAAATCAGAGTCGGTCAAACAAAGGAGAACTCCAGGAAGAAGTCAATCCTGATAAAGAGGAAGGCGGGGTGATCCGTAAATCTTTAAACCTGACACTGCAGAGCCAAAACCACCAAATCTCGGCGCCTCGCCTATCATCATCACCAAAGATGTTCTCTCTGTTGTCACTAGGGATTGAGGACCACAGGGGAAATGAAGACCAGAACCAGAGCATCATCTGGGGAGGAGCGCCAGATCAATTGCAACAACATCAACCACGGCAAAAATCCCCAATACTGCAAGAGTGCTTAAGGACAAGCTATCCAGCAATCCCAGTCAGAAATAATACACAGGACTCGGTGCTCTCTGAAACTCCTACATCTCCATTGATGGAGTTAATCTTGCTAATGCAGAGAGCACTCCAAGGAATCCTGGAAGTAACCCTCTCAAATAACGGAGTGATGAAGGCACAGAAACAACATCTAAAGAAAATAGAAGAAGAACTCAGAGAAATAAAGTGCAAATTGCCAAACAGGGTAATACCAACAGATATAGCCCTACCAAATGAGGAAAGTGACAGGATAGTATCGGAAGAGGAAAGCGTGTTTACCCTCGAAAGATTGCCCAATCCTGCAGAACAAACAGCAAAGGAAGCAGCAGAACCTGTGAACAATGTGTATATATCAAGAAGACCCATGCTGATAAAAAGGCGTGGAGGGTACGTCACGCTTGGGACCAGGACCAGGAATAGGATTGGAAAAACCAGGCAAATGATCCATGCAGGAATGAGAAAAGAGAAGGAAACAATGAAGGGGAGGGTGCACTCAGGATTAAATGCCTCAGCTCCAACATTTATATCACAAATACTTGTACAGGTAGAGGCAAAAACCCCTACGCCCCCTAAAACCTCGAGAGCATCAAAGAAAAAGCAGACTCATAGGGAGGCAATCGAGAACCCCCCCTCCACCCGTATGACGAGACAAAGAGAAGGCTAAAGGATGATCGGGCCACTGAACAAAGGAGTATAAGACCACAGATACACGAAGAACCCAATATAAGAAACAAAGGCCGGAAAGAAGGAAGAACAATCACCAGCCATCAGATGAATGAAATAAACTCGAACTTATATGAGAGAGCGGACAATAAATGGTTATTCCTGGACCTGATACCAGTAGGGAGGAAAGAGAAGTCGACAAGAAATACTAACCCCCCGAATAGGGCACAGATTTTGTCTGCATTTGCAAAATGCGTCAGTCTGAGGGGGATCAGTACCAAAGACCTCCAGCACGTTGGCTTTGTAGAAAACAGGCAGGGAAAGGAAATAACAAAAATCACACTATATTCAGACCTGGTAAAAAGGGCAATCCTGAAAGCCACAAAGGAGATAACGCAACAGGGTCTAAGGATTATCCCAGAGAGTGATATAAAAACCGAGAAAAATAACAAATTCTTAAAACAGCATGCCGGGCTTCAGAGGAGACAAGTGATTCTCTACAAAGAAACAAAAGGTGATCGAAGCTCTCTGAACATTGTAATTGAAAATACAGGCAACGACTCCTCATGGGGGAACTGGTCATCACATAGCACCCCCACGGGGGAAAGCATTGAAAGGAATACAGTAGTTACAGATGATGAAGGTGGGCTGAGTGACGTTGAATAGGATGGAGGGGGTTCGCAAGAACTAGGTCTCTTATCCTGGAATGTAAATGGGCTAGGCAACGAACAAAAAAGGGAATATGTAAAGGAATCCGTAAATAAAGTAGACATTGCCTGCCTGCAAGAGACCTGGTTATGCGACGATACCCCAACCCTCAACGGTTATGCCCATATACATCAGCCTGCCATAAAGAAAAATCGTGGGAGGCCCTCTGGGGGTCTGTTGACATTGGTATCAACAAAAGTAATGAGGGAAATAAAACTGTTGAATACAAAATGTAAATGGGTACAATCAAGTAGAATTGAACTCATGACGGTGGACCTAAATTATAAAATGTTGATCTTATTGAATGTATACATGCAGTGGGAAAATGGGGAGGAGTATGAAAGGGAAATGAGGTTTTTTAAAGAGGATGTAGACAGTACTTTAGAAAATTATCCCGCAGACACAATAATGATATTGGGAGACTTCAACCACAAACTAAACCCAAGAAAGGCTGACCTTTATAATAGAGAACAGTTAGAGGTATATGGAATAAACCCGGCAAGGTTCCCAGCTGGAGAAATTTCGAAACAAGACCGTGAATTAATACATACCTTAGGAGGCAGGGGTTTTCACTGTGTTAACGGAAGAATAGAGTCAGATACACCGGCAGGAAAAACGTTCATCCAAGGGCAACAGAATTGCCCAATTGACTATATATTCCTGCAGGCCTGGAATTTTCACCAGGTTAGGAACTTCAAGTTAGATCAAAAAGAGATGAGTGATCATAAACTCCTACACATAGTAATATCGGGGGGTAGGAAATTACAGAGAGAAACAGTGATTAACCAGGAGGTTGAGTACCCCAAACGAGTGACTACACGTCTAACTGAGGAATATATGGAAAAACTGAAGGCCACGCAAACAAAACTGGCTCCTGAAAATTTTGAGAATAAAAAACTGGAATGGTTTATCGCAAAATTAGAAGAATTTGTTCAATGCCTAAAGATAAAATTAAAACGGGAAAACCCCAAAAGGGCAAAACAATCAAACCATGGTAAAGGGTTTTCTGTGGCATGCCAAAACAAAAAAAGGGAGATAAGAGCAGCACAGAGGAAACAAAAAAAGAACTTCACACAAGAGAGACAGGATCACCTAGTTAAACAGAAAAAAGAATTCAAGCAAATGGTACTCTCTGCAAAAAGGTTACATAAAGAAAAATGCTGGTTAGAACTATTAGAAGCCATAGAGAATAAAAATCTAAGGCAATTCTGGAAACTAGTAAAGGCTGCAGCCGGAACGCCAGAGGGTGAATTAAATTGTGTGGTGAGTGAGACAGCATGGGATACGTACATAAGGGAATTGTACGGGGCAAGGACTCCCAGACAGGAGATGGAGATTAATTCATGGCAAGATGTTTCTGAAGACCTCCTAGTCAAATTTAATGAAGAACAAGTTGAGCTCACAATAAAAGAACTTAAGCTAACTCGGCAAGCAGGCCCAGACAATCTGCCTGCAATAATTCTGAAGACCGAGGTTAACTGGTGGGCAAGATTCCTTGCCAAGATGTTCCAGGTAGTGCTAAAAGATGGAGTAATGCCTCCAACCTGGAAGGGGGCCATAATTAGGCCGATACACAAGAAAGGGAGCAAGGAGGCGCCAAAAAATTACCGGTTGATTAATCTCCTAGATATTGGAGAGAAAGTGTTTTCTAAAATTGTATTGAAACAACTGAATACATGGGTAGATGAGTGCCAAACAATTCCCACAGAACAGGGTGGATTTAGAGCAGGCCACTCGACAATAGACCATGGGTTTGCTTTATGGGCGATGGCGAGGAAGTCGACGGAACAGAATGGCAAGCTATGCTGCTGCTTCGTCGACTTCAAAGCAGCCTTTGATTCTGTGGATCGGGCCTGTCTATGGGAGACACTAAAGAGGCTAAATATCCCGAAAGATCTTCTGACTATAATAAAAGAACTTCACAGGGAAAACTGGGGGCAAGTAATCAAAGATACGGGGGGTTCCCTAACCCCTAAAATACCCATCTCTAATGGGTTAAGACAAGGATGTGTGCTGGCCCCCCAGCTTTTCTCTATCTTTTTGTCAGATCTCCCGGCATATTTGGAGGTGGAGGGTAGTGCCAGCCCGAAAATGGATGGAAACAAGATCCCCTGTTTACTGTATGCGGATGATCTGGTGATAGTAGATCAGACCGAGAGAGGCCTCCAAAGGAAACTTAATGCCTTCAATACTTACTGTGCAGGTAAATTTTTGACTATCAACCTGGATAAAACTAAAACCCTATGTTTCGGGAAAAAGATAAGCAGATTCAGTTGGTACATAGGTGACCTTAAATTAGAGACAGTAAATGAGTACCGATATTTGGGAATATGGTTTGATAGGACTCTAAATTGGAATACCCATTTGGAAACGTAAAAAGCAAAGGCACTTTCCTCCATATGTGGCCTAAAAAGGTTCAATGGGGACTAGGGTGAGTTGTCACATCGTCCAATGCTTAGAGCCTTTGAAGCAATGATCCCCCCCCCAAGTTTTATATGGCGCAGAGATCCTTTATTTGAGCGGTAAGGGATCCTGGGACATGATAGAGGGAAATTGCATAAAAAGGCTCCTATCACTTCCTCAATCTGCTATGATACAAGCCATCAGAACAGAAATAGGCACAAAGTCCTGGGCGATTTTAACCCAGATGGCTGTGATCAGATTCTGGAAGAGATTAGAAGACCCTGAAACAAAAAAAGTGGCATACTGGTGTAGCAAAGAAATTCAGAAAAGCGAGCTAAAATGGGCAAAGTCCAGTAGGGAAAAATTGAAGGGAATCTGTAATTCACTTGAGCTCGACTTGGACCTGAGTTCATACCAAATCACTAGTACCAAAGGTGATTTGAAGCAAAGGGGGAAAGAAGTCTCGAAAATGCTTGATAGAGGCTATTTAATAAAGAAAAAATCAGTGGCGCATATGCTAAATGCATGGTCCCTTGATAACTAGTTCCCCTATCTTGACGGATTACCCAACCGTGGATACAGGCAAGAGATTTTGAGACTCCGAATTGGGATCAATCCATGGCTAATAAACAGAGACCTTCAATTAAAAATGTTAGATCAGGAAGGTCACTGCAGGTGTAATTTGAGAACCAAGGGAGACCTGTTGCATATCTTGTTATACTGTTTGGCACTCCTAGAACATAGGAAACTTTTGCTGCGTCCAGTCTTCATAAAATATGATGTAAAATTGTAATTTTACTGATTTTGTACTTTTGATAATGATGTGTATGATCTTTTTTAAATGGATAAGCTTTTAAAATAATAAGTCATACTCCATTCTGTGTTATGCTCACTGCATTGTTTAAAGACTATGGTCACAATAAACATATTTTTGACTTGACTTTACTTGTACTGAGGTATATGTTTTGGGGTGTTTGGGTATTTTTAGGTTTCAGGGCTGGGTTTGGGTTTTGGGGTACAGGGGTATTTTTAGGTATTAGGGCTGGGTTTGGGTTTTTGGGTACAGGGGTATTTTTAGGTTTCAGGGCTGGTTTTGGGTTTTGGGGTACAGGGGTATTTTTAGGTTTCAGGGCTGGGTTTGGGTTTTGGGGTACAGGGGTATTTTTAGGTTTCAGGGCTGGGTTTGGGTTTTGGGGTACAGGGGTATTTTTAGGTTTCAGGGCTGGGTTTGGGTTTTGGGGTACAGGGGTATTAGGTTTCAGGGCTGGGTTTGGGTTTTGGGGTACAGGGGTTTTTTTAGGTTTCAGGGCTGGGTTTGGGTTTTGGGGTACAGGGGTATTTTTAGGTTTCAGGGCTGGGTTTGGGTTGTGGGGTACAGGGATATTTTTAGGTTTCAGGGCTGGGTTTGGGTTTTGGGGTACAGGGGTATTTTTAGGTTTCAGGGCTGGGTTGGGGTTTTGAGGTACAGGGGTATTTATAGGTTTCAGGGCTGGGTTTGGGTTTTGGGGTACAGGGGTATTTTTAGGTTTTAGGGCTGGGTTTGGGTTTTGGGGTACAGGGGTATTTTTAGGGTTCAGGGCTGGGTTTGGGTGTACAAAGGTATTTTTAGGGTTCAGTATTTTTAAAAAAACGACTTTAAATAAATTAAATTAATTAAATTAAATTAAATTAAATAAACTATATTATTTACAATTTATAAATGAATTAAATTACATTAATTAAATTAAATTAATTAAATTAAATTAATTACAATTTTAAAATTAATTAAATTAAATTAATTAAATTAAATTAAATTAATTAATTTATATTATTTACAATTTATAAATTAATTAAATTACATTAATTAAATTAAATTAATTAAAGTAATTATAATTTTAAAATTAATTAAATTAAATTAATTATATTAAATTAAATTAATTTAATTATATTTATTCCATTTTTTAATTGAATTAAATTACACTAATTAAATTATTTTAAATAATTTAATTTAATTACAATTTTAAAAATAATTAAATTAAATTATTAGAATTAAATTTATTAAATTAAATTAATTACTATTTTAAAATAATTAAATTAAATTTATTAAATTACATTAATTAAATTAACTTAATTATATTTTTAAATAAAGATATACTTACCTATACTTACGTTGTAATGGCATGCGTTGTAATAGTATCTGCTATGTAATGACATGCGTTGTAAAGGCATGCATTGTAATGGATCCTGCGTTGTAAAAATTGCGATGTAATGGTCTGCGTTGTAAAATAACGCGTTGTAACGTCATACATCCATTTGGATCAATCCTTGCACCATTTTAAGCAGATAGATTTTTAATGACTGTCAGATATTGCATATCCATCTCAATTATAAATCATTGAGTCATGTGAAATCTTTGCAATCCGAGTTGGCTAGGCCAGACTTTTGTCTTAAACCTGATATAATTGTGGAAAATTATAAAATGTAGGCTAAAACCTTTTTGGGCCAGTTTAGTAGTCTAAAAGGAGAGCCCCAATGGTTGATCTAAAGCAACACTAAAATCTTTTTTTATGCTCAAGACAACAGAGCATATGGAATCTTATCTTCATTATGTTTTTAATCTCTGGGATCATTATTTGCTAAAACATTTTAGAATTAACTTAGTTTACTACTCCCTTACATTTCCTAAAGGCTGGGTGATACTAGAGAATTTGAATTTTGTGATTCTTGTGACCAAATTTTGCTTCAGAGAGCAATATATTTTATGTAATGTTTTTAAGTTTTACATGCTTCCCAGACAAAGATTCTTTGGTCTTCTTCTTAAAGATTTTAACTTTATTCACTGTAGCCCTGATTTTCTTTTTTATAACTGTTGAATAGTCCTTTAGTATGCCTCTGTGTTAGTTGTTTTTGCCTGTTCTATTAAGATAAGAATCATAATGGTAGTGTGATTTAGTTTGTTGCATTGTTTTATTTGAACTGTTTTTGTATTTCTATTTTGTTATGTTTCTCGTATGTATTTAACCAAATAAAGACCCAATTGATTGATTGATTGAACTGCCAATCCTGTTAAGATACCTGTGAATCAAGTGAAGAGACAATGCAACAACACGGACATAGGTTTTGCAGATTACTATGATGACCCTGCATTGTTGCGTGATATTCCCAGAAAAGTCCTGAAGGAAACATGCATGAGACACTTGGGAGAGCGCAGAACCACTAGAGAAATGATAAAAAAAACAGTGGTCGCACATCAATTAATAATGGTCGCAAGTAAAATGCAACCATATGTTAAGCTACAAATGAGCGATTACGAAAGGTTTTTACTAACTCGTTTTAGATTAAATCTGCTATTCAGGTCTCTTAGCTTCCCTAATATGAACAATTGGTCGAAACATCTAAATAAATGCCCATGCGATGATTTGTCTGAACAGTCAGACATCCATATCCAATTCTTTTGCAAATTCTATTCAATATCTAGGCGAAGATGGATTGTTCCCATTTTGAAGATCATGGAAATTAATCGGTGTCGTCCTGCTTTTTTAGCTGTTCAGAGATTAGATAATATATTAACTGTTGCATCTATCTCTACGTTTCTTAAAAATGTTTTTAGATCCCAGAAATCAATTATATCCTGAACTGTGATGAGTTAATTTTACTGTGTCTTATTGAATGAAATTATTTTTATATATGTACATTTTAAATGTGATTTTATCTGTACTTTTATGGTAAATAAAGTTTAAATTGATTGATTGAAGTGAAGAAACTTCTGCATATGCCTCAATGCTGCTCTTTGTAATAGAGAAAATCGTCCCATTTATTAATGATGAGTTGAAATACAAGGTTTTTCTATCCATTGTTAGCCTTTGCAATACACCTTTTTAACCTATCAAAAAGCATGGGAAAGAAACCTGCTATTCTGCACAAGACCTGAATGCCATTAAAACTGTTGTCTTTCCAGCTTTCCTATTGAACCAAATGCAGTCACTAGCCTCTCATGTATTAAACCACCGCCACCTGATTTACAATTATTTATATATATTCTTCTCCCCACATGGGAAAATCTCCCTATAGTAAAGTATACCAAAAAAGTATACATACTACTTTTTTGTATTTCTCAGTGCAACACCCTAAGGGGGTCATTAGGATGGCGGGCGGGCTTTGGCCGCCCGCCACCCTACCGGGGATGTGGACCACCCGCCTACAGGGCGGGGGTCCCGAAATGGGCATTAGGATGCGCCCGCCACACAGGCGGGCGCATCCTGTATATTTACCATTGCGGCGGGCGGAGCTGAAATCTCCGCCCGCCGCAATGGTAAAAATGCACGTTGTGCATTTCAAAGCACAACATGACAGGCACCGCGCGGTGCCTGCCGTGTTGCACATTCAAATGCGGGGGGGTACCATAGGTACCCCCAATGTGCACCCCCCAAGCCCCGGACTCCCAGGGGGCCCGCAACGGGCCCCCGCAGGGAGTCTCCGCATGCCTTTCCGTGGCGGCATTGCCGCCACGGAAAGGCATTGACAAATGCCCATGGTAATATGGCGGGCGGTGTCTAACAGACACCGCCACCATGTTACTGGTTTTCCGCCCCGGCCGCAAGGCGACCGGGGCGGAAAACATGCGGGCGGTGTTTTGCACCGCCGCGGTCCCCCCCGCCATACTAATATGGCGGGGGGGAATTGGGCTGTGGATGTCGGGCGGATTTGCTCCGCCAGGGTGGCGGTGGCCACCGCCACCCTGGCGGAGCAAATCCGCCCGACATCCTAATGACCCCCTAAGTGTGAACGGTATGGCCAGACGTAGGCCCAGTGCTATTTGTGCCGCAGAATTCAAGGTACTGATAAGGACCAAATAGGCTGAACTCAGTTTACGGTTTCTTCTGTTCACTTTCAAAGGGGCCCTGGCCTGGCTGATCCTATTGGAGCAGGACCAAGGCTCATTTGCATATGGCTGGTTCCTGTCTGAGGTGGCATGGTCGGAAAAAGAACGATGGACTGGATTGTGAACCAGACTAACTACCAGTGGTTGAGATTCATTCAATTAATCCACCCTCCACATTTTTGTTTTTCTGTTTGGAGAAGTGGCAGTACCTTGTATGACCCTGCAGAGCAACGTTAGTTTTACAAACCAATTATTTGGGCACTGAAGAGAAGTTGGAATAAAACATTATCCCCAGTTTCTTTTGGGTTGATACCTGGGCATCGTTTTTGCACTACTGGTACAAAGAAAGCTCCCCTCATCCAGCTAAGAAAGATGCTGGTTGGTTTCCAAGTTTGTTACCCAAACACTGGTAGGTCTGACTGTCTTAAACGTTGATCTGGAATTGTAGATGTTGCTTAATGGTTTTTTTCATTAGGGCCGAGAAGCCACTTCTGGTAATCTTTTGCACTGTATAAGAATTTAATCAAATTCTAGATCTTTGAAATTGCATATGAAAGTCATTCTAACACCTACCCTTAAACAAACCCCTTAAATATTGACCTACTCCCAATTCGCTTTTTATTCATGCTACCTCACACACAGTATTTTGAATCTGGACCAAGTACAGACTCATTGCCAACCACACACAACCAAGCACCAACCAAACAACACATTCTCAAACAATGATTTATACCGTCTCATGCGCGTATTTCGAGGCCTTCAGTTCCTTTCTCCAGTGGGTTCTGACCACCAAACATGGCATCTCCCAAGTGACACATTACCTGGATGATTTTCTCTTTTTTGGCAGGGTAGGGACTCAGGAGTGCGCAGAAGGTCTGCGGGCCTTTGAGACGATGGCAGGACATCTAGGGGTGCCCCGTGCCCCTGACAAGACCAAGGGTCCTGCACAGATCCTGACTTTTTTGGGCATCGAGCTGGACACCATCAAAGGTGAATCTAGGCTCCCAGCCGACAAGGTTGGCGATTTGAGGCGGGACATTAGGTTGTTGATCGGCAGGGATAAGGCAACCTTGGAGGTTGTCCAGAGTCTGTTGGGCAAGCTGAACTTTGCAGTACGGGTCATACCAGCCGGCAAGGTTTTTTCCCGCAGGTTAGCTAAGGCTACAGCCAACATAGGTAAAAAAACACCACCTGGTGCGCCTTGGTCCTGGTCTGAAAGCGGTATACACCTGTTACAACGCAACTTTTACAACTACCTACTGTTACAACGCAACTTTTACAACGCATACCATTACAACGCATTGCGCTGGGGGGCGCTCTAGGATAGGGAATAAGTATAATTTACTATCCAACACCTTCCCTAGTGTCCACGGGGACTGGAGTTAGAATAGTAAATTATACTTACCACTATCCAGCACCTCAAAGCGCTATGCGTTGTAATGGTATGCGTTGTAATGGTCGCGTTGTAACAGTAGGTAGTTGTAATGGTATGCGTTGTAACATGGTACATCCGTCTGAAAGCAGATCTAAAAATGTGGGATGAATTTTTAGAGAATTTCAATGGTACTGTGATTTGGAGGGCTCCCTGGGAAAGCAGCCAAGAACTTTGCTTGTTTTCAGATGCATCTGGTAGGGAAGGTTTTGGTGTTATCTTTGGAGAAGAGTGGTGTGCAATGCGCTGGCCCAATGCTTGGCGGAAGAAGGGGATAACAGCAAAGATAACGGTTCTTGAACTTTTTCCCATTGTGGCAGCGGTGCATTTATGGCCAGGCGGGCTGGGCAACAGAAAGGTAGTCTTTTGGTCAGACAACATGGCCGTAGTCCAGGCCATCAACGGGCTATCAGCCACTTGTCCCCTTGTTCTGAGTTTACTCAGGGAATTAGTCAGGGCGGGTCTGCAGAATAACACCGAGTTTAGGGCGCAACATATTGAGGGTGTGAAGAATGTGGCAGCTGATGCTCTCTCTCGCTTTCAATGGCTCCGTTTCCGGGAGGCCTGGCCGCGGATGAGGGCGGCGATGACACCATTCCCGACACCGCTGTGGCGACTCCTTCGGTGGGGACGATTGAAGAAGATGGGCCAACAATCCCTGGCCCAGTCCACCCGGAGAAGATATGCCGCCCAGCTGAATTCTTTCAGAGCAGTGATAGTCCTTAGAAGCAACAGCTTTGGGTCTTCGAGAACAAGTTGAGACTTTTGTGGTATGGGCCAAGGAGGCTGGCAAGACACATTCGTGGGTGTGTGGCCACTTGGCGGCCTTGAAGCATGACACCAGACTTAACGGGGCAACAACCCCACTTGTTCCTTCAGGGTGAGGGCAGCACTCAAAGGGTGGGCGCGGGAAGAGACTAGGTCAGCCGACAACAGAGCGGCAATTGAATTCCCAGCATTAAAGCGCATGATAGATACCCTGCCGATAGTCACCAATTCAACATTCGAAGCTCAGCTTTATTCCACTGCCTTCTGCCTGGCGTTTTTTGGCGCCTTTAGGGTGAGCGAGTTAGTGGCCAAAGCTAAGACAGATAGATCTGGGGCAGTGTTGGATATGCTGGACGTCTGTGCAACAGACGCCCTGATACTCCGCATTCGCAAATCCAAGACAGATCAGGCCGGTAGGGGCACAACAATAGTGCTTCAGGCGTTGGGGGACCCCAGATACTGTCTGGTTGCTACGGTCAGGGAATATTTGAAGATCAGGCGACTCTTAGCTGGGTACTTCCTCATACATGCAGATGGGTCACCATTAACCAGGTTCCAGCTGGAACGCATCATGGGGGCAGCTTTGGCCAAAGCTGGTCTCTCAGGAGCGGGACAGAAATTCTCAAGCCACTCTTTCAGGATTGGAGCGGCCACGGCGGCATTTTGGGCAGTGATGGGGGCAGAAGGGGTCAAGAGGGTAGGACGATGGTCATCCACCTGCTTCCAGCGCTACATCCGCCCCTAGGAATCACAGCAGTTGATGGGCGGGTAGTACTGAATGTCTCCAAATATATGTGTGATATGTAATTATGCCGGGTGGATTCAGCCACGACTTTTCGGTGAACTGTGTGCAGTGTATACCTTTTAACCAAGTGTTCAGCCACATCTTTGCAGTAAACTGTGTGCAGTGTGAACCATTAAACCACGTGTGTTATCGATACGGCGTCCTCCCCCTTTTGTTTGAACAGTATTTTGTCTTCTTTCCGGCGGACTGTTGCGTGTGGGTGATGGGACATTCTTATGTTGCCAGGTTGGAACAATGGGCGGCACTCAAGAAGTGGACCCGGGTTTTCGCACGGACGCAGATCGTATGGTTGGGCCTTCCAGGAATGAAATTGGGCAACTTGAAGCTCAAGCTAGACCAACACCTTGCTTTAAGGGGGGGCCCACCCAATGTCCTCATCATCCACCTGGGGGGGAATGAACTAGTCACAATGGGGAGGAGGGCCCTGATTCAGGTAATGCAGAAGGACGTGGTAGCAGTGAGCAACAGTTTGGGAGCGGGTGAGCTTCTGTGGTCAGAGATTGTCCCTCGCAGAGAATGGAGGGGGGCTAGATCACCAGCAGCGATAGAACATTCCCGCAGGAGGGTCAACAGATCCATGCAGAAGTTTATGGAAAGCAGAGGCCTGGGGTTCATTAGGCATACACTCATACTGGAGAAAACCGAAGGGTACTACCATAAAGACGGGGTACACTTGTCTAGATTAGGAATGGATATGTTCCTCCTGGACGTACAAGAGGCACTAACAGCGGCAGGATGTAAGTAGCTAAGTAGGTGGGGGGCTCTGTCATCGACGGGGGCCTCCTCCAGAGCTGTGGGAGATCTGGAGGCAGATGGGTACTGTAAGGGTACCTCTGCGGCAGAATGGTACAGTAAGGGTACCTCTGCCTGGCACAGTAAGGGTGCCTGAGCCAAGGACCAGGAGCCGCAGGAGGTTTCGGGAAACCGCGACGGCGCCCCGTTAGTCCTTCGGGCGGTCGGGGGGCCTGAACCGACCGGGGGTGTGCCACACCGCTCCGCCCTGACAGGGGGGGCGGGAGTATAACGAAGATGGCAATGTGCTGCACCGTCCGAGCATCGACTCACCGTGCAAGACGGCTCTTTAGGCATGCGGGACAGCGAGGGGCTGCCTGCTTTGGATCGCCCGTAAGATGACCCACCTAAACGTCATATGTTTGTGGTATAAAAATAAACCTGCAGCTGTTCTTTCCCATACTACGTGTCCGGAGTATCATTTGGGTTGGAATTGTGATATGTGTAAGTGGGCGGGAGCGAATGACGGTGTGGGCACTAAGAGTGGGTAAAGGAATGATCGACTAGATTGCGACCAGGAGGCTGAGATAAATTCAAGCAATCCACATATTACTTTTTTTCTATTTCTCAGTGCAACACCCTAAGTGTGAACGGTATGGCTAGACGTAGGCCCAGTGCTATTTGTGCCGCAGAATTCAAGGTACTGATAAGGACCAAATAGGCTGAACCCAGTTTACGGTTTCTTCTGTTCACTTTCAAAGGGGCCCTGGCCTGGCTGATCCTATTGGAGCAGGACCAAGGCTCATTTGCATATGGCTGGTTCCTGTCTGAGGTGGCATGGTCTGAAAAAAGAACGATGGACTGGATTGTGAACCAGACTAACCACCAGTGGCTGAGATTCATTCAATCAATCCACCCACCACATTTTTGTTTTTCTGTTTGGAGAAGTGGCAGTACCTTGTATGACCCTGCAGAGCAACGTTCGTTTTACAAACCAATTATTTGGGCACTGAAGAGAAGTTGGAATAAAACATTATCCCCAGTTTCTTTTGGGTTGATACCTGGGCATCGTTTTTGCACTACTGGTACAAAGAAAGCTCCCCTCATCCAGCTAAGAAAGATGTTGGTTGGTTTCCAAGTTTGTTACCCAAACACTGGTAGGTCTGACTGTCTTAAACGTTGATCTGGAATTGTAGATGTTGCTTGATGGTTTTTTTCATTAGCGCCGAGAAACCACTTCTGGTAATCTTTTGCACTGTATAAGAATTGAATCAAATTCAAGATCTTTGAAGTGCATGTGAAAGTCATTCTAACACCTACCCTTAAACAAACCCCTTAAATATCGACCTACTCCCAATTCGCTTTTTATTCATGCTACCTCACACACAGGGGCAGATTTACAAGCCCCTTGCGCCACTTGTGCGTCAATTTCCCCATGTTAAAAATGCCGCAAAAGTGGCGCAAGGGCCTTGTAAATAAGCCCCACAGTATTTTGAATCTGGACCAAGTACAGACTCGTTGCCAACCACAAACAACCAAGCACCAACCAAACAACACATTCTCAAGCAATGATTTATACACTACAGTTTGTGGCGTTCGAGATCCGCATGAAAGGGCGCCTAAACAGACAATGTGCTACGATGCCAGGACAATGATAAACGGCGCTACAGAAATGCAAATGACAGGAAATGAGGTGGCCTCTACACTGTGTAATGTGAGCACACATGTTTGGTGTTCTTAACGAGAATTAACAGTCTTTGAACCATTTGAAAAGCAGCACACCATAAGAATAAGAATGCCATAAGAATGCCACACGACGATAAAGTACTTTTTTGAGCAAGGCTTTACAAACATTATGCATTTTCTTAATTCTAGCAGAAGGTGTTCATAAAGGAATGCTTGCCAAAGCACACACACCTGCCAGCATAAAACAGAACATTGATCGCAAACAGCAGCGACGTAAACAATTCAAAAACAACAGAAACACAAAAACAGGAAGCTCAACTCGTGCGAAAATGTGGTAATCAGTCGCTGTAGTGAAAGTGGCACACATAAATCAACTACAACGGAAAAAAAACCTAAAAATCTGTTAGTAGAAATGAAAGGTTCACTGAGGATAAGTGGGATTAATTTCTTTCAAGGGGAATGCTTTCCAGGACTGCTGGAGCCTGATTGCTGTGGGTATAGTAGAAACATCTGCCTTCTAAGACACTAATCCTCAGCGCCCAATGGGAATAGCATTTCCCATCGATGTGTAACCCAAGCCGAGAAAGCTATACTGTATTAACTGTTACTCTTAATTTGGAAAAATGTAAAAGAGTTCTCTATTCGAGGAATGAAATTCTCTCGCAACGACAAGGTCAGAAAGGGTCTGGGGATTAGACTGAATTCTACAATATGTGAGAAAGAAATACTGGGTTTCGGGCTAGAGCAATGTCCACCAAAGATCTTATGTAGAAGACTGAAACATGTGTGGCTGGGGCTACGAAATTAATTACTGGAAGAAATTAATAGTTATCAAGCTAATAAATTGATATATTATAAGAAACTAAAAGTTAACACGTATTGCTTCACCCCGAAGAACTGCAGCTTTGCATATATGTACTATATTAATCAGAATGCAATAGGAGCTCTACCATGTTTGTAAAGATGTTATTTCAAGAACGACATGAGACTTGGGTAAGTAAACTGTAGTTTATTCCCCGGAGCGCCGGGACCACGTCTTAACTCTGTGCGGTTGGCGCCAGAATCAAAATGGCCGCCCATAACTTCCGCTACACCCCTTCCGGTTCCTGTACCGATACCACATATCTCCCCCCTTTATTCACAACAAAATATTACAAAACATATAGGATCAGTCTTACTTGTAGTGCATTTCAAAGTCCTTAAATCTCTCCGGTGTTCTTATGGTTCTCCCCGCTCTCGTCTTTACAGCTCCTTCTCTTCTCCCGTCTCCCTGTTCCTCCTGCTCCGGTTCACCTGTCTTTGTCCCTTCCAAGGTGCTTCCCACCTTTTCCTTCATCGATCTAAACTTGCTCCTGTCCTTTGTGCCACTGGTTCCTCTGACTTCATCGTCCTGCCTCATATCTCTCTCTTCCACTTGCTGCGTACTTTCTTCTACCTGCTCCGTGCTCTCTCCATCACATTCTTCCTTGCCTTCTTCAACGTCCTTGTTCTCTTCGGCAGTCTCCTCTCCCCACTCCAATATCTTGCTGCACTTGGCCATTCTGTCTTGCGACCAAACTTTTCCGTCACTGAGTAGTGCCGATCTGGTGTAAGGCTCCAATACTTGGAGGGGCGGCGTGAATTTACTCTCACCTTTCCTCTTTAAGGTCGCCACTTTCACTCTGACCCAATCTCCTTTCTCTAACTCCCCATCTTGTGCACCTTGTCTCCTGTTGAAATGTTCAGTGTAGGCCTCCTGTGCTCTCTCTAGATTTCTCCTGACCACCGCCGGGGACCACTTACTTTGCACGACCATCTTCCTCCATGCTGTATTGTCTTTGGTAAATGGTTCTCTCCCTCTCAGTACTTTGAAGGGGCTGTACCCCGTGCTCCCTGGCGTGATGCGGTATGCCCACAACATTTTTGGCACTTCCTTCTCCCAGTCCAATCCATCATTTATGGCTGCCTGTATGATACCCATGATCACCCTGTTGAATCGTTCTACTTGCCCATTGCCGGCTAGGTGATATACGGGAGTGCGTTTGACTTCTATCCCATTTCTGGTTACAAAGGCATCCCATTTTCCTGAAGTGAATTGCGGCCCATTGTCATTTATGATGGTTTTAGGAATTCCTTCTTTGATAAACACATCCCTCAAGAAGGCTATCATGGTATCTGTGTCCACTGCTTCTTTTATTACCACCTCTGGCCACTTGGAGTACTTATCAATTAATACTATGGCATACTTTTGAATGCCCTTGGCGTTTAGCACTGGTCCCATAATGTCCACTGATACCATCTCCCATGGTCCTTCAGGCACCGGGAACTTTCCTAATGGAGGCCTCATCAGGGTCTGGGACTTGTCTGCTTTAGCACATGATTCACATTGTCATACAAATCGTTCTACTTGTGCATCGATTGCTGGCCACCAGTGGGCTTGACGAGCCAACGCTTTTGTCTTGGTGATTCCTTGGTGTCCCTCATGTAACAAAGTCATTAGGTGTTCGATGATCCCCTGGGGAGGAATCACCTTGTCGCCTCTTAGCAGAAACAGGGGATTTTCCCCTAGGAACAACTCGTCCCTCACTTCCCAATACCTTCTTAATGTCTCCTTCAAGTATCTTTTCTCGGGCCACCCGTGGACCACGTATCCTTTTATCGCCTGCAGGTCCTCATCCGATTTATAGGCCTCTTCCCATTCCGGAGCTCCAATCACCTTCTCCATGTCTTCTACTGTTGCCACCACATAGCTGTCCCACTGTGAGGGTTCTTGCCTATCCGCGCCTTCCTTAGCTCCTGCCCGGCTCAGGAAGTCTGCTACCTTGTTCTGGGGGCCCGGTATGTGTTCCACATCGTACACAAAATCCAGCAAACGTAGTGTCATCGGGCTATTATGGGCGTGGCATGAGCATGCCCATTGGATGTTAAAACCTTTACCAGAGGTTTATGGTCCGTTTTGACTAGAAACTTTGCACCCCACAGGTACTGCCTAAACTTTTCCATGGCCCACACTACAGCCAGCATTTCCTTTTCGATGACGCTGAATTTTTCCTCATTGGGTGCCAGGGATCTCGAGGCGAAGCTGACCGTCAACATTTCCCCAAGGGCTGACCTCTGCATGAGAACTGCCCCCAGGCCTCGTTCACTTGCATCCGTGGTGAGGATTGATTCGGCGTCCGGGTCAAATCCAGTTAGCGGAATCGTTTCGCTCATTTCCTTTTTCAATTTGACAAACTCCTCCTGCTCCTCATTGGTCCATTTGAACCCATTCCTTTCTTTGAGCAGTTGGCGTAAACAGTGTGTCTTCGTGGCGAAGTGGGGTATGAATTTACTATAGTAACTCGGCCATACCCAGGAACGACCTGACGTCCTCCTTTTTTCCTGGGGCTGGCGCGTCCAATATCGCTTGCATGTTGGATTTCTTTGGTTCAATTCCTCGTTCACTGACTTCATGGCCAAGGTATGTCACTGATGGTACCCCGAGTTTGCATTTGGACCACTGTAATGACCGACTTTTTCGGCCCTCTTTGGAGGGAGAATGATGGAAGATGACTCCAGCCTATTACCCTTTTAGTACAGGGATTAGAACTATAAACAGGACTTATCCATAAGGCACAGTAGTGCATTTTCGTACCCTTTTCCTTAGATCAGGGCTTATAAACTTAAGTTAGGGGATAGATTCATTAGTATTAGTGATGATCCGTCCTTTTGCAAGAGTGTTAGTATACCTTCTATGGAGTTATGCTTATTTCGGGCCTTGTAGGCCTCAAACGGGACAGACTCCATTTTGCTTTCTGCTCGGCAGCTTGAGAGGCTTTCTAGGTCAAGTGTAATGTTTTAGTTTCGAGGTGTTGTTCGCTTGGAGAGAACCGGCTCAGGCTGGCCCTTATCGAAAGACTGTATTTTTCTCCACTCCGAAGACACAACTTCAGGCCGGCCGGCTGGGAACGTGTCCTTGGTACGGGGAGGTACAAGAATTTGGTGGGCGGCAGGTTACTGGCCGTAACTTTCCATGAAGGGACAGGCTTCGATATT
Organism: Lissotriton vulgaris; assembly: GCF_964263255.1. NCBI lineage: Eukaryota > Metazoa > Chordata > Amphibia > Caudata > Salamandridae > Lissotriton > Lissotriton vulgaris. The sequence continues at coordinate 1,390,008,045 of NC_141691.1, forward strand.
AGCGAAAGTGTTAGGCAATGAGTCAGTCACTCCGTAGGCGGCAGCTAGCCGTTAGCATCTATGCCATTAATTATTTCCAGGCAGACAGTCGCCATTTTGAAGTCCGAGAAAGATTATGAAACTGAGACTCTCTGAGAAAGACTGAAGGAGAAGGAGAAATAGCGCAGAGCGATCAAAGACAGAGAGAGGCAGCAGCTAGTAACGAGAGAGGTTCCAGTGACTTGGAGGGAAGCAGAGGAGATCGAGCATAGAGGTGCAGACGTGTACGCGTGACTGCTAAGGTGTGATTCCGAGACGAGCCAAGACACAGACGAGAAGGGAACCTAGATGACTGCCGAACCCCGACTTCACGTTAATAAGGTGACCTCCGCCCTTTCCCTTATAGAGTGCACATTCTAACCTTTTACTTTTCTTTGCAGAATACATGCTATCGTATAGTATTGTGTTTATAATTATTGTAATAAAAATACCCCAGTTCTTAGTGAACCGACATGTGCCTTGTATTCTTGTTCAATCAGGGTAACCTGGTCTTCTAGTCAGACATTGTTTGCATGAACGGATGCGAATCCCGATCAGGTAAGAAGTGACTGAGCAATGAGGGAGAGAGGGAACGTTTGATGCCAAAAGCAGAAGGTACATATTTCAATTTGGAAAGCCGTACTAATTTCTATTATCGTAGTATTATCCTGAGTAGACAATGAGAGATTTCTTCCATAGGTGTTCATAGGAAAGTGATCGTCATTGGTACGCGGCGTTAATGAGAGCACCTGGGGGACACGGTGTGGAGATCCGCCGGATTGTGGATCATGTTGTAAGTAAATGAGAGCACCGGGGGGACACGGTGTGGAGGTCCGCCGGATTGTGGATCGTGTTGTAAGTAAATGAGAGCACCGGGGGGACACGGTGTGGAGGTCCGCCGGATTGTGGACCGGATAAGTAAATGAGAACACTGGGACTGCAGGCCCGTGTGTAGGCACGCCGGATTGCGTGTCGAGTGAGCACTGAGAGAGATCAGTGTGTAAGGGTACATAATCAGACCTGCCCCAGGGTAGATTAGTTTGGGCCTAAGTGGCCGCGAGACTGGCTGGTATGAATAGGATATTGTAGAAAACTCATGCATGTTTATTGCTATTTTTTCCCCATCCTTAGGTACGAGATGTACATACCTATACTTATACCCATTGTAAATATGTTCTAAGGAGGGAGGTGATTACGTTCCGACTGGGTTAGAGGGGCTCCTAGGAGCTGATTCCATCTTGTCCGAAAATCCGGTCGTTACAACCACTCAGCCGTCAATCCATTCTCTTGTAGTGTTCGCAGTACGGTGTGCAGCTTTTCGTCATGTTCGCTTTTGGACTTACCCATGACCAGGATGTCGTCCTGGAAAAACTGAACACCATCCACCTTACGGAAGAGTCTGTGCATCAACTTTTGGAATACTGCGGCCGCTGATGCTAGCCCAAATGGCATTCGGACGAATTTGTAGCACCCGAAGGGTGTGATGATTGATGTGAGGTGGCTGCACGACGGATGGAGTTTTATTTGGTGGTAGGCCGATGATAAGTCCACTGTCGAGAACCATTTTACGCCCTTGGTCTTGGCCAACATTTCATTGATGCGAGGAAGGGGAAACTTGTTGATCAGGATGTTTTTGTTTAGTTCCCTGAGGTCAACACACAGCCTCACCTTCCCGTTTGGCTTTTGGGCTACCACCAACGGTGAGAGCCACTCCGCACTCTCGATGGCCTGTATCACTTCGCATTTTTCCAGTCTGTCGAGTTCTGCTTGAACCGCCACCCTGCTCCGGAAGGGAATGTTTCTCACTCTGTGGATGACCGGTTTGGCTCCCTCCTTTAGCTTGATTAGGTGTGTGTACTTGGTCAGTTCGCCAATCCGCCCTTCAAACACCTTGGGGTATCCTCTGCGCCAGGCCTCTATCTCTTTCCTGTCCTCCACGTTCATCAGCATCACCTTTTCTACGCCTCCTGGGTTCAGCCGTATTCCTAGTGCTCCTTGATCTTTCCAGCTGAGCACGGACGGTCCTTTCTCTGCGAAGTATAGCTTGCACTCTGCCTTGCGTCCTCTGAACTCAAATAGTAGAGGGCAGTACCCTAACATCGGTATTTTCTGTCCCGTGTACCTGACCGGCCGTAGGACCATGGGACGTAGTTCTTCCTTGATAATCGGTTCAAACTTCTCTTTCCACACCTGTTTTTGTACTATGGTGATGGGGGAGCCCGAGTCGGCGATGATCTCGATGGGCACTCCTCGGATATGCATGTCGAGCCTGGGTTTATCCGATTCTGCGCACCCTAGGTCTAAGATCTGGACATCGATGTAGAGGACTTCTTCTAATTCTTCTTCCCCTGTTAGGTTTCCTTTGTCTTCCTGGGTCTCCTGCTCTATGTACTTGACTGTGGCTCCTTTCGATCTCCTGCGGCACACTTTTTCATAATGTCCGAATATGTGGCAGTACGCACATTTCACCCTGAACGCGGGACACACCTTGTCGTTGCCCAAGTGCGACGAGCTTCCACATCTGTAGCAGCATGGCTGTCCTCCTCTTCCCGTCTTGTTGGCCGTGCTCCCCGGATGTGTATTCTGTCTGTGTTCTTGCCCTTTCTGTGGTTCTCTCTGCTTGGCCTTCTCATTCTTGCTCTGCGTCACAATCCTACAGACCTGTTGCGTCGCCCCAGTGTCTTTCCGAGCAGCTTGGGCGCATCGCTTGGACATTTCCGCCTTCTTCACCAGGGCCCAAACTTCCTTCAGGGGGGCGTCTCCATTCACCCACAGTTTTTCTTGCACGTGCGTGCTGGACGTGTGCATTATGATTTGGTCTCTTATCAGATCATCATGTAGCGCGCCGAACTTACAGGTTAGCGCCAATTTCTGCAACGCCGCTACGTACTCATCGATTGTCTCTCCGCCCTCCTGTTTCCTCTTGAAGAAGTTGTGTCTGTCTATGGCTACGCACACTACGGGTCTTTAATGCGCGTCAATGTCTTCAAGTGCGTGGTTGAATACGTCGGTGTCGGTCGCATCTCTCGCTTTCTTATCGATGGTGTCATATACCCTGAGACCTTCTGGGCCTAAGTTATGTAGTAAGATCTTCCTCCTTCTGGGGCCTGCATACGCTGCTCCATTCTCTTCTTCCAACGCGTCCAGGTAATTGAGAAAATATCGGTTTCAGTCTTCCCACGGCATCATGGGTTCCCCCCTTTTTGGGAGAAACGGTACCAACTGTGTTAAGGAGGAGGACTGTGTTGCCATCTTGCCGTTCCCTCTGGGGCCTGCTAGCGCCGGGACTGGCCTGCCCGGCGGACTGCCTGGAGCTTGTCTCTCATCCCCGTCTTCTTCACTGTGCTCGCCGCTGGCTGAGCCGCCTCCAATCGCACCGTCTGTGTGCAGTGGCGTTCGCAGGTCGTCTTGGACCGCTCCGTCAACAGCGTTCGTTCCTTCCTCTTTTTCTCGCAGTGCCGCCAGCTTGGTGCGCGGGTTTTCACACTCCTGCGGAGCGGGGCTCCTCGCGCCCTTGGCGGTGAGTCACTTATTTGGTGCTCTCGCTCTGCCGCTTCTCCCCCGCAGTGATGCAGCTTGGGATCGGCTCGCTGTTCAGCTTACTTGTGCCTTCAACTTCGTTTTTACTTATGAGGGCCTGTTCGCTCCTTCTTGGGCCTCTCCCTCGTCCTCTGCCGCGCTCCGGGTTGCAGTTTTTCTTCCCACTGACCTCGCCGTCTATGCACCATGGGCTCTCTTGTCACATCCCTTGCCTCGTCGCCATTGTAAAGATGTTAGAACGACATGAGACTTGGGTAAGGAAACTGTAGTTTATTCCCCGGAGCGCCGGGACCACGTCTTAACTCTGTGCTGTTGGCGCCAGAATAAAATGGCCACCCATAACTTCCGCTACACCCCTTCCGGTTCCTGTTATATGGAACACTAGATCGATACCACATTGTTGTATTTAACTTCAAACCTACAGCTGAAGGCTAATGGTGAATGACAACCCTGTTTTGAGTGCACAAGAGGATTGTTGTGCCATAGGGTGGTTCCCGGGCCAATGCTACTCCCCAGAGGGAGAGGACCCTGGCAGTAGCATGCTGTTTGATGATCAATCAAGAAGGAACTGCTCTTTAAATGTTATGCTGCAAACTGCTTTGGCACTCAGTCCCTGCAGTGCTCTACTGAAGAGTTCATGAAGCAAATTTATCTGGGGCTAAGAAAATGAATTATTGGAAGAAGTAAATAGTTGTAAAGCTAAGAAAAGAAAATATTGGAAGATACTTCAAGTTATCCTGATTTGCTTCACGAAGAAGAACTGCAACTTTGCATAGAAGGACCCCATTGACCGGAGTCCTGTTTTGAGAGTAACCACATGGAGGTTGCTGTTGTTTACAGTCTATCTAGGTTGTTGATGCTTGAATACCTGTTGTCATATCCCAGAATGTGAAATGCTCTTCCTATTGGTCCCTCCAGATGAGTATTATATGAGGCATATATTGTCCTATACTTCCCCAGGAAGCCAAGTTTCAAAAGCAATTGCCATTCCTCAGCTAAACCAGATGGTTACTGGTCTGGATCACCTTTTATCTGCTTAAAGCTAGTGAAATGTCCCAGGTAGAAATAGGTGAAAATGCGAATTACCACAGGAATTGGTTGCAGTAATTTATTACCATTGTAATTCCCCATTTCATGGGGTATCATCAGGGTGTAACTTGGAGTACCACAATATTATCACATTCCAAAATGATTGATACCAGAGATATCTGCAGACTTGGGAGAGGAGATACTACATTGGTATTAATGCTCACCTTTCAATCTTAATATAAGTGTGTTTGCCCTGAGGCGTGATGCACTCTGGCATTAAATATATCCTAATGCAGGTATTTATTAAAGATATAGAGATTGTGAGTGGAAGAGCTTATACCGCACAATTTCAAATTGTTGTGATAGGATAAATGTCTAGGATAATAGTAATTGAAGGATTTTTCCTGTGATGTCGAAAATATTTGAAACAGTTCATAGTAGTGTACTGTCTCACTAGGAATCTTGAAAATGTCTAATAACTGAAATTATAGGGTTTTCCAGTACTGTAATGAGCAGGGAATTGGAGGATTCCATGAAGTATATTTGGCAAATGTCAAACTACAGAGATATTAGGGTGGACTTATGACATAAAAGTCTGAAGATAATGTGCGTTATTTAAATGTGCCTAAACTAGTGTAATATATGGGATAGATTACTCCCTGCAGTACATTATAAAGATGTTGCAAGTCACCAAGGATTTCCATGACCTTATAGAGAAACAAGTCCATAGGCCAATTTCCTTTATAATAATAATAATAATCTTTATTGATTAGTTAATAAAAAACATTGCAATCAGCTACATAGAACATATAAGAGTGCTTAATTGATAAAAACCATTTCACTCAGCTGCATGGTAAGTTACATGTGACAAAATGCCTACAACAACCCTTTTTATAAATAAAGTTATTTAAAATAAGTTTGAGAAATTACAATGATTCCATAAAACTACAAGAGGAGTATAAAAATCGGCATTTATGCCCACATACATCAAAGTAAATTGCATTCGCAAACGGTGCAAATCGCAATTTTCAGCCGTTTGCGAATGCAATTGACAAAATTGGGATGCATCATGTTTTTCGCAATTTTAGAAATTGCAATCACGTTGCGATTTCTAAAATTGCGATTGCATTTAAGAAATCGCAATTTGAGATTTCTTAAATGCAATGCATGAACATTTTAAATTTGCGAATTCACAAATAGGGAGAGGTAAATTACCATGAAGTTGACCTTTATGGTAATTTCAAAAAACTGTGAAAACTTTCAAAAATGCACAAAAGTGCATTTTTGAAAGTTTAATTTTACTCACACACATGCCCTTGGGGCATGTGTGTGTGAAAAATGCACTTAAAGTTATATTTCGGGGTGCAGGGGGGATCCTTTGAACCCCTTGAAATTGCATTTTCAATTTGCGTTTCGCAAACTGCGAATCGTGAATTGAAAATGACTTCCCATTCATTCCAATCAATGGGAAGGGATTCCTTAATTGCGATTCGCAAATTGTGAATCGCAATTAAGGACATTTAAGAAATCGTTAAAAAAATTGCGATTTCTTGGTGCATAGCCGTTTGCGATTTCTTTAATGCGATGCCTTAATTTTCGCAATTAAGAAATCGCAAACTGCAACAATGATGCATGTGGCCGTTAGTGTGTTTAGTAAAGTGAAAGAGGAGTCGTAATAAAGTGCAAGATGTCGAATTTGGAGTCAATTCACCTACAAGTTCCTAGGGCAGTGCAAGTTTCTATAAAGTTGGCTTTGAGAAACATGGCCAGGCTAGCGTGGCAGTCAAGTGGTGGTCCTCCTGAACAATGTGTTGGCTAGTTGCAATCAGCTACAACAATTTTGTGACCTAGTAACCAATCTACAGTAGCGCACTGTTTGTAATAAAATATTTTAATAGCTTTTGTAGCATGCTTACTTCAAAACATTGCCTCTGTAAAGTCCATGCGACGACAGAAGAAAACAGTTTCGAATGTGCAAATATGTCTGAAAAGGATATGGAGTATTCTACTAATATGGGCACTGCCGGGTTGATCATTGCCTCCATGAAGTCCATGTAACGACAAAAGAAAGACAGTTTCAGAAGTGCAAACATGTCTAAAAAGAATGTGGGGTATTGTGATAAACATGGGCACAGCCGAGCAATCAGAGGTCAGAGCTTAGTTTGTGGAGTAGCGTGTATCATTATATGAGCCTCCTTCAAAACTAAATAGAAGATGGAAGAGTACGAAGTTTTGCATTTGTATGTTTTAACATAGAGGTCACTATTCCTTGTTTATTACCAAAAAGCAATAAGACTTAAGTGCAGCATGAGTAATCTTCATCTAACCGCTCCCTACTAGAGTTCAGCTTTTTTTCTGATTTTTATCCAGATATTTAACAAGGTGAAACGCTAGTTGAATGTTTTTGCCATCAAAGAATGCTTTAACCGCCTGCTTGCATGTTCATATTCCCATTTTCTTTAAGGCAGGTTTTAAATGGGATCTGCGCTCCTTGTCCAGTCCCTTGCAGATGCATATTAGATGAAGGATGTCCTCTTTTGAGTCCCCACATAAGCGACAGTTAGTTATCGTTTGAGGGCGTTTCCACTGGGGCAAATGAGTTTCTTTATAAGGTTTTGAAACTCAGAGGCAGCTTGCAATATTCTCAAAATGTATAACAGAGAGTATTTTATTTCTTATAATACATAGCCACACCATCACCCTTTCTGAAAACCACATAAATCCTTGTTGTTTTTCTGATTCATATAAAAGTGAAATCATGGTGGCGGACATAAAAAATAAAAGTGGATGTAAAAATAAAGCACATCAAAAAAGCACTTAGTAATTTGGTGTAAAAAGATATTGGAATCAGTCTAATGTAAGTGAGATTTTTTTTTGTGAATAATGTTATTCATTTTCGACAATTCATACAAATGTAATGCTTTGGCAATAGTACGTTCAGTATTACACATATTTTCAAATACAGCTTTGGTGAGGTGCCAAACAAAGACAACAGTATATATGAAGTATCAGTATTGTCAGTCCATACTGAAAGTACAATATATTCAACTTTATGAACTTTAACTATGGAAACTGTCTGTTATATACCCGCTCGTGCTCAACATATATTTCTATTGCGTGACCCACCATACAAAATCAGGAATATATCTGGGCATACGTGAATGCCTATACAGCTTCACTATGTATGGGGAAAGGCCGAGCTCGGATTTATAACATAGGGTTCTCCCTGCGTTGGACCTGGATGTGTGAGCTTGGTCAATGAACATGCTAGTTTATAGATATCTTGCCTCTAATGTCCTATTGAAAGAGCTGTGTGTAGCGGGGAGCCTTAGGATGGATCTGAGTTTGTGGCGATTAATTTTAAGGCAATGGCGGTTAGTTAATCTTGCCATGGCATGGGGTTTGTTGGGGGCAATTGCGTGACGTTATTTGTTTGGATCTCATGATCAGTCCCCAGCGCTCTGTGGAGGTCTAAGAGCCACTCATGTATACTGGGGCCCCTAGACTTCCAGGACATGGTTACTTTGCGTTTTGCCCAGCCCGGTGCTAAGTCCTGGAATCTGTTGAGAATTTTTAGACAGGCACTGCGCTTCGTGATGCTGAGTACAAAGTGTGGGGCCTGGGGAGTCACCAGGGACTTTATTGCCTCCGCCAGTTTCTAGGCTATAGTGTGGCAGTAAATCCTGATATGGGGATATGTCCAGACCATGTGAGGGAATGTGGCCTCATCCGTTAGACCTCAGGGGCAGACATTGGTGGAAGTAGGGAACATGCGCGCTAGTCTATGTGGTGTCAGATATGTGTGGTGTAGATAATTGAATTGCTTGTATTTCAGTCTTGCATTGGTAGATATATACTTATGATAACCTATACATTATGCCCACTGTTTCTCTGTGATGTTAGTTATCAATGCTGCGGCCCAATATTCTTGCAGTTGCACCAGCAGCTGAGCTGGGTCGGGTCTAAGGGAGTTGTATATTACTGTAATTGCTTTCCTGCCACACCCATGAGTCAGTAGTGTTTGTAATATCAGGGATGTGGTGGGCTTGGTGCGCGTGTTCCCTCAGACCCGTAGGAATTATTGTGTCAGTGTTGCGTAAAGCAGGAATGTCCCCAGTGGCACTCCGAAATCATCTATTAGGGTCTCAAACTCACATAACTTTGTGTCCACAAACAAGTCTCCCCACATGCGCAGTCCGGATGCTTGCCATACGTCCAGTTCTGCTCTCCTAAGACAGGTGTAAGAGCTGGGTAACAACTCCAGAGGCAGGGCAGGAGCATACGGCGAAGGGTGTTGGGCCGACAGAACGAACCGCAACTAGTTTCTGCTAGCTGCTGACATCAGCAGATTGCCCTGTATTTTCTGTAATAAGGTTTTGGATCCAGACAGCCATTCCAGCATAGTTGAGCGCCGGAGCAACATTGCCCAGGAGTCCTATTCCGGTAGGTTGCTGATCGCCAGCTATCTCATAGGCCATTGGAGTTGCAATGCTGAGTAATAGTGCTCCTAATTGTGTGCTCCCAGCCCTTCCTCTGACAGTGGGAGATACAATTTCTGAAGAGCTACCCAGGGTCTGGTGCCACCCCAAACCAGAGATACCAAAGTCTATGAGGGATAGTCACATAAAAATACATGAGTCTGGGAAACAGGGGCATCTTAGAGATGGCCACTCGTCCCATAGGAGACAATGGTAGTCCTGTCCAAAAGGGCAGTGCAGTTTGGGCTCTAGCACTTGCTTTGCCCAAATTGCTGTCTATTAGATCAACTGGAGAGTGATACTCCCAGGTATTTAAAAGAGTCAAAAGCCCATGTGAGTGGGGTAATAGGTAGGTACCGCCTTTGTACTATAGTGTGGGGCTTAATTGGGAATACTACTGATTTAGACCAGTTCACTTTCAGGCCAGAGATTAGAGAATGATTGTCCAATAACTTCATTAGGTCCTGGAGAACCTAATTCTGACCATGCAGATAGATCAGCGCATCATCTGCATACAGGGAGATGATGTGCCATTGTGTATGTATCTGTATTCCCCAGTCTTAGATACGGCTATGTAGCACGCTCACTAAGGGTTCCATGGCCAAAGTGAAGATGATGGGTGGCAAGAGGCATCCATGTCTTGCGCTACACTCTATGTCGAAAGAGGAGGAGATGGTATGGCCTGTTTTTACCCTGGCTTGCGGTTCAGTATAGAGCATCTTTATCCATCTCAGAAATTTAGGACACATACCAAATTTTGATAAGACTGCCTGCAAGTATTCCCACCCCAAAGTATTGAACACCTTTTTAATATCTAGAGCAGCGATCTAAGCCACCTCTATCCCTGTTCGGACCCAGTCCAATGCTTTAAAAAGCAGGCGTCAGTTTAGGCCTGTGTTTCTCCCTGGCATAAGCCCATTTTGGTTTTAATGAACCAACAACTGTGCCGAGTCAGTTAATCCATTGGCCAGTATTTTACTCAAAATCTTGTAGTCGGAGTTCAGTAAGGACAAGGGCCGATATGAGGCCATTTGCAGTGGATCCCTACCTGGTTTTGGTAGCACTACCAGGATCACTTCCCGAAGAGAAGGTGGGAGCACGCCCGGTCAAAGGCCTCACGATAAATGGCACATAAGCCGGGAGTTAACTGATCGGAGTATGTCACGTGGAATTCGGATGGCCAGCCTTCTGCCCTGGGTGCTTCCTTTCTTGCTAACGGTTTAACTGTCTCAGATAGCTCAGACTCAGATAAAGGAACCTCAAGCAATATAAATTGGGTCTGCATTATCTGTGGTAGGGTAGAGGCATCAGAAATTGCTGGGTATCCTGTGGTGCAAAGGGGGCTAGGGCTTTGTATTGGGAGGCGTAGTATTCATAAAAAGAGTTGCTCATCTTTTCCTGGTTGTTTACTAATTGGCCGTCTAAGGTGTGTATGGCCGTAATAGGGGGTTGTGTGGAGGTGGTTTTAAATAGCAAGCCAGGGTCCTACCCGCTTTATTGCCTTTGGCGTGTTGGCGGGCCAAGTATTGCCTGTAGTCCAGAGCACATAGCTTGTCTTGTGTCTCTTTACACTCCAGGTGAGCCTTGGCCAATGTGGGTATGATGGGTGGGTTTGAAGGAGCAAGGTGTTCACAATGTCTCACTTCAGACTCCTGTTCCTATAGTTCCTTTGTCAGTGTCATACAGGAGCCATAAGCAGATTTTTTCACCTGGCCATGCAACACAACCTTAAACGCGTCCCATTCTATGCCAGCGAACGTGGCAGTGACTGTGTTTGTTTGAAAATGTGAGTTAATGGATTGTGAAACGGTCGCTCCGAATGAAGCATCCTGGAGTGCTTCCAGGGGAAGGCGCCATGTTGGTATGGTAGCTCTGCATTTACCCCAAGACAGCTGCATTTGTAAGGACTATGGTCTAATAACGTGTGGGCTAAGTACTCCACATGCGACACTCTGGATACAGCTGCTGCCGAGCAGAACACTGCATCGATTCTGGTTTAAATGTTGTGGATCACTGAGTAATGCAAATATGTATGAGCCATAGGATGTGTGCTGTGCCACGCTTCATTTAGCTGTGTATTGCTGGCCTATTCTCTTGAATGCTGTGTGAGGGCTATGTATTGCGCACCAGGAAGCAGTGGGCACTCGCGATCTAATTAAAATCCTTAACACAGTTATAGTCACCACCCCAATATGTTGGTGCCCCTGGGTCACTTAATAAGGACTGGGTCAATGTTTGAAGGAACGCAGCTTGTCCCGAGTTTGGGGCATATAGGGAGACCAGTGTTATTGGGGAGCCATCTAGGAGCCCCTCCAGGATCACAAATGGGCCTTATGGGTCCACTCGAGTGTGTATCGACTGTAGTGGAGTACCCCTGACGTAACCCGAGTATGTAGTTCCTATCACTGTGCCCCTCCACGGCTTACACAGTGATGAGAGGGTCTGTTGTGTAAGGTGTGTTGCTTGAATTAGTGCCATTGAGATCTTATGTCTGCGTAAGTATTTATGTACTTAGTGACATTAAGTGAAGCCCGCTAGCCCCCAGACATTCCAGGTTAGGAGGAGATAATGAATACTGGCGACATGTGTTGGGAGTAAAGATTGAGAGGGCGTGTCCTCGCCTATAGTGCCACAGATAGTCGCAGAAACTCCCCCATGGCATATAAACCCCATTTGTTGTCCAGGTGGTATTGGATATTTTGGGCATAGTGTGTATCAGAATGGACGGGACAGGACAGGTTTCAATAAAAATGTACTGCACCCAACACCCCACCCCAGACCAATTTGCCAACGGGCAAAAGGCCATCTGCACTGAAATACAATCGAACAAACTGTCAAGCAATAAAGAAGTGAGATGAGCAAAGGAGATTTTTGCTGGTTTAAAGCAGGGAGGTGAAAGTCTCTGTATGTGTCCTGCTTTATTTCCAGGGTGACATGTGATAGGGTCACCCGAGTTCCTCTGCTGTTTGTGGTGTTACTATAGGACCTCCATCCAGCAGTGCTGTGCGCTGTGAGTCTGTTAGCTGGATTGTTTGATCTAGGACGACGTCTGATTCAGATTCTGATCTGAAGGGCGATTCTGGGTTACTGTGTTGTTCCGCCTGTTTAATGGCTTCTTCCCATTCTTTGGCGGCCTGGGACTTAGTAGGGCACTTCACCCACCCTTTACTGTGATTCCTGCGTGGACCAGCATCTCTCCATCATTGCTGGGGGGCAGTCGATGAAGTTTTGGGGAGCTTGCAAGTCCATTCTGTTCCACTCAGGCCCAGGCCTCTTCAGGGGTGCGACAAAGCATGATTTTGACCTTGTGGCGGATGCGCCATGTGGTGGGGTATTGTAGTGCATATTGAATTTCGTGGTTCCGGAGACATTGTTCAATGTCCATATAGGAGGACCTACGGCGCTGTACCGATACCGTGTAGTCAGGATAAATGTGCACTGAGGCGTTCTCTATTTGCCATAGACCACAAATCCTTGTTACTTGTAGGATATGGTCCTGTCCCTATAGTTGAAGAGGCGCGCATCCACTGGCCTTGGGGGGTAGCCCGGCTGGGGAGGGAAACCTGGTACCCTATGCACTCTCTCAACTGAAAAGAATTTGGAGTATTTACCATTGAGAACAACTGTAGAGAGCCAGGTTTCGAGGTATAGCTCCGTGCTTTGGCCTTCTATTCGTTCTGGCAGGCTCACTATGCGCACCTTGTTTCTGTGAGATATACCTTCCTGATCCCCCACCCGGCTCTTTAAATATTTCACTTCAGATTGGAGCATTTTGATTTTATCTGTTGCTGAAGAGACAGTTGGGCGCAGAGATGCCATCGCTGACTCGGTGTCCTCCACTCAGGTTTTAATTTCTTGTGGTCTTCACGCAAAAAGCCCACTTCAATGCAGAGTGTATCTATTTTGGACCCAGCATGGGTTATGATGTCTAGGACTGCAGCCATTAGTTCGTCAAAGCGGTGCGAGTGATCTGCGTGCTCTGTTGATTTCAAGGTAGATGTCTTTGTGTCGCAGCCTGGAGCTGCGGTCTGATTCACTGTTTCTCCTGTTGGGAGTAGCCCCTTCAAGAGAGGATAGCAGGGAGGATACTCCCTGCTGCACAGGTTGGAGGCAATGGTGTCACACGGTTTGTGCAGTACCAACTGTGGTCTATAAGTGCGGGTGGTGTGCAACGCACTGGGGCCCATGCCGCGCACCTCTCCACGGTTGATTGCACGCTGCCGATGGGTCTTACTGCAGGCCCTACGGGAGTAGCTGCCCCCCGGCCGATTTCAGGAGTGATGCTTTGTACGATCCAGTGCTGTTGATTATCTCCAGCGCAGGAGGTCTTTGGACCCTGGACCCGGGCCTCTGCTGAGCCACACCAGGCACTCCCGGTAGCAGGGGCTCGATCCCGGGGATGTCTCACTGCTTGGTGGACACCACCGATTGGCACCGTACATCGCAGCTTGAAGGCCCCACCCGATGCCTGTAGGCTGGTGGGAGAGAGGATGCAGATGCCCTACCATGCTTCCGCTGTGCTCGATTATTACCAGGCTCGGCCCAGGCCGTCAGGCGGGGAGATCGGGGCACAGTATACGCCTCCTATCCCTGACTCTGTTTCCAGAACTCCTCACTGTACTTCTGCACGGTGAAGGAAATTGCCTGCCACTAGATGTTCCGGCCTAGTATTCAGTGCTTACTGCCAGGGACGATCGATCCGTCCTCTGCCGACTCAAAGCCCACTGTGTTGGGTTGCCAGTCATGGTAGCTCTCCTCACACCCCTGGTCATGCTCGTCTGGCATCAGTGGGGCAGCTCCAAGTCACAGGGGAACACCAGATCGTATAAATGCACCACGTTGCAATCAACAGGGTGTGGCCGGCATTTATAAGTGAGTGAATGGCAGGATTATTGGTCGACCAGTTGCAGAGCTCTTCACTTTGCGTACGCACTCGTCACCATCTTGGCCACGTCCCCTAATGTAAGTGAGATTAACACATGTTAATGCTCGAAATGTGTGGAACAAGGCAGAGGGATTGTATTTCCTTAGTATTAACTTAGTTAGACACTCCTCTCTGTAGAAGTTTGGGAATGTAGGATGGTCCAGGCTGAAGCACACTCAGGTGAGTAACAGAAGCAGCTGCCTCAGTAGGTAGGCAACTTCAACATTAGTGAGGGGTAAAGGACCTGATAATCCTGCATAGGTGATGCAGAGGAACTGCCAGGTGGTGGTTGTACAGCAATACAGGGATATGCGGTATGGGTGGCATTAGAAGCAAGGAGGAACTCCCTCAAGACCTATAATCACTTTACTACTGGGAAAGACCTCTATTGTAGGCATACACAAAACACATATTCAACATATTGATTTGCTCATTTATTATTGTTTTTGACAACTTTTTATCGTTATTTGAGTCATTTTTTTTTCTTTTTTTAAAATACAGGTAATCATTCACTGTACGTTTACAAATAATGTTCTTATTCTTTTTAAATAGATACACAAAAAATGTTTTTCTTTTGTGATACAAAGATGAGAAAAGACATGATTATTTTATAAAAACGAGACAGCTATAATATCCAGGTCGAGAACCACACTCATTCACCCTCATTCACACATTCTAACCATTCATAACTCAAATATAACCAAAGGAAAGAAAATCCTGTTGTTTTGCACCAGTTGTCCACTATACAACCAACAGGTTGGATCTAGAATAGGAAAAATGGCCGACGCGTTTCGGTGGAAGAACAGCAATAGGGACCACCTTCCTCAGGACCAGCCAGGGGCAATTCAATAGTGGGTCTCGCAACCTGAAGTTTTAGTCTCTCTAATAAAAAGTACTATGATTGTGTAGTAGCACAAGTCTTCTGCGTAGAAACACAATTAATTTTTCAGCCAGGTGCTAGGGCCTTTTCAATTTGGCAGATGGGGACAGGTATTATCAACCATCCTCTAGATGCTTCCCGTCAGAGGAAGAAGACAGTCAGATAGTTCTCAACTGATATTGTATCTCTCTTTGGGATGCTGTCAGCAGGGAGAACTTGCTCGTTGGTACAGAGTGTCCTTCTTAAATATTAGTTTCGTATGACAGATGATAGAAACCAGATTCCTTCCTTTTTTCCTCTCCCCTTGATCTAAAAAAATATGTTATCTTTACGTATGAATCATATAATCCTTTTAGTTGTGCCTCATCAAATGCGGTAACTCTGGTGTGTTATACGGTTCTGTCAGCTGATTGATACCAAGTTTGAGTAGTCAGCGTACGTCCCAGAGCTCCGCCGAGTGTCACAGCCCAGATTCCGATCGCAGCCATGGGTGGCATTATGCAGAGAATGTCTAATAACCTGTGCTTATTTTTTGCTACTCAAATAAATAAAATGCAAAAAGGACCATGTCTGCTTAGGATCTAATTGTGACTATACAGAGGTAACAAACTTCATGTTGGGATATACTTCAAAATCAACAAACCTTATTAAGTGGAGCTTTCAGATATCTCTACCTTTCCCAAGACGGAGTCATGAGGTGAAACAAAACAGAAATACTGGATCCACTTAAAGCCCATGACCTCCAAGCTACTCAGGAACGGTGAGAAGACATTAAACCCTTAGCCATGGAGGGAGTTCACAACTGAAGTTTATATAGAGGAGCTAATTTGTGCCCTAAGGTAACTAGAAATCACGCCTTCACCATGCACTGCTAATTACCTCACATATTACATCACTCATGACATCTTCTATAACATCATTTATAATATCACTTGCTATGAAATTATTGATGAGATAACTGTGCATGGCGGGGACGCAAATTATAGTTACCTTAGAGCACAAGTTATAGTTACTTGAGATAATTATAACTGGCAAAATGTCTGTGGTTTTTTTGTTTAAAATGTTGTGTAATCACTTAAAATTTCACCTAACTTTAACATTACTTTAGTTTTGCTTTTTTCAGTGAATAAATAGATAGATGTAATGTTATATTTACATTTTATTTTGGGGATAAACCCATTTTTAAACAAAATCCTAGCCTCTTTTTACCTCTTACCTCCCCTAAACCCTAACATCCCTTTACCTCCATCCACGTCTAAGCTCTAAAATGGCCCTTACCTCCCTTTACCTCTACCCACACCTTAACCCTAAAATTATTTTTACCTCCCTTTAACTCTAAATAGCCTTAAACCCACAAATTCTCCCTACCCACCCTAAACCCTACAATCACCCATACCTCACTTTTGCTCCACACACCCCTAAACCTTAAACTAACCCTAACTTTCTTTATCTCTACCGCTCCTGAAAATCCCAAAATATACACAAACCTCCCTTTACCTCTACCCACCCCTAAACCCTAAAATTTCCCTGCCCTCCCTTTACCTGCACATTTGCCACTTAAACAATATATGATAAAATGTTATGTTATTAAAAGACTTACCTGAGTGCTAAAGTACTGCCTAATAAAGTAACACATTCTTACCTTTGTCGTAAAGGACTGCATGGTAAAGTTATGTGCTGTAAAACAAATCTGTGGTAAATACTGTTTCCCCATCACCAGCAATGATAAAAGTGTAGGTTCATAAAATACCATTCACTTATACTCAAGGGCACTTAAAAAAATGTAGTCCCTAAACATACACAACTGTGAAAGTTTATCAGTCAGTGTTTACTTTATTTTGATTAGCAAAAGCAATCATAAAAGTATAATGAAAACATCAATAAATTCATGACCATAACATACATTTTTTATAAAAATACGTCATACATAAGCATAATACCCACTGCCCAAAATCTAGATAACTAGCAACATACATTAATATTGTCTACAAATTGCAGATATAAAAGAGATGGTCTTGCTTGCTGAAAATGCAATGGCACAAGTAATAGACGGATATATTTGTGTTGCAGATTGGCCCATTTAGGACAAATTAAAACAATGTGGAAAGTGGCTAGTGCTGAGGACAAATGGAGGGGGGGGGGTCTGATCGCTTATGCCATCCACTAGTTACTGAGGGAACATATTCAGACAAAAGTATGTTAAAATCCTTTTGTGCACAACCGGCATAACCAATGGTAGGTACGGTTCAATTTTGTTCATAGATTTCACCATAACATAATGTGTGTAGGAATGTTTCAGCTGTGAATCTAATGTTCTAGCATCTTGGGTATAGACCCTGAGTACTCTATTCACCCATGCGATCTCTGTTTTAGAAAATAGTTCTGGTGAATTATAAAGATGTGGTTTACCCAAATGTGTCCGTTTTTTTAATATAACTCAACCAAGGTATGTGCAGGCTATAATCTGTTGAATTCTAACTTGTTGTTGAACCATATCATAAACCATAAAGGTATGGGGCATAAATGTATATAGTCAGCAATAAAGGCTGCACCTATCTCATAATGCTTATTTCTGCAGGTACATTCTGTGGAATTCATAATAGTTTTCTAAACAAATTATTTTCTATCACTTGTATAGTAAGGTAAGACTTGTAGCCTCAGATCTCCGCTCCAAAGTGTACAGTTGGAACATACTTTGCATTGTAGAGGTGTAATACAGACTTTTTTATGGCTGTAGCCTGGAGATGGCATCAATACTGTAGGCGACCCTATTAAAAAATTGGATACGTGATTTCAATAAGGGATCCCAGGACAATTTATCAACTAGCAAGATGCCTAAGAGCAGAACTTGTCCTCCGTGCCCATATCATTATCCTTTACTATGTAAGTTTTATTTTTGGTATTTCTGGGCCCCATTATCATAGTATATGATTTGAAGTAATTCATTTTTAGGCCCAGATTTTCCATAAAATCATAAAATTCCCTTTCATAACATGTCACATAATTCCACACCATATAATACTACTCCACACCATGTCACATAATATAACTGCAAATTATTGCACATAATTCCATACAACATACAATTGAATGCCACATGATTCTGCACCACACAACATTATTTAACTCTACAAAATACCACTCAGTGCCACATAATTACACTACACATAATTACACTCTACTCAAGACAACATAAATACACCCTACATAATTACATTCTATGCTACACAAGCAATACACATAATTGCACTCCACACCATAAAACATAATTCCAATAAGTATAATTTCGTTCAACACTGCACAGTTCCACACCACACAATTAAACTCCACGCATTTCCAATACACACCACATAATTCCCCACCAAACCATATGTTTCAAATACACAGCACAATTCCACAACACACCACATCACTCCAATGCACACTATAGATTTACACTTCATTCCACAACTAACAATTCCAATACAAACCACATAATTCCACTCCACACCACATAATTCTACTCCACACCACATACATCCAATACACTCCAAATCAAAACGCATAGGTAAAAGAGATGGTCATTTACAACGCCAATAGCTCTAACTCTCGCAAATGCAAGACCTGGTGCATTACAAGCGCTTGTTGCGATTTGGTGTGAATCCGTTCAGTAGTTTGAGAGATATCAACCGAAATCCAAATTGTATATCTAGGGATGCAGATCCTCCGCGTGTCCACGCACCAAAGCAGGGTTCTGATTGGCTGGATGCACTTTCAGAGAATAGTTGCAGCCGCCATTTTATATCTCGGGAAACAGTCTTCGAGGCTAATAAATGATTTGCATACTAATTGAAGGGGTTAGGTGAGAGCTTCCTGACCCCTTGTGTATGTTAAACCTGTAGGCCAAGCATGTGTGCTGGGCTTGTAAGTACCAAAAAACTGTTTTCCCCCACCTGTGAGATCAGTGGACCCCTCACAGCTCTCCGAGTGGCCCCTTTGTAATTATGTGAGGATCCACAGAGCTAGCGCAACCCAAAAAATATTTATATACAACTACTTTTACACCCACTATTACAGCCATACAAACACTCTCACACCCATTCACATACCCATCCTGGTACTCTCACTCCCACGCTTACACCCATACACAAAGTCTCACACCCACAAATATACTCATACAGACATTCTCATGCCCACACTTACACCTGTACAGACACACTCATATCCACTCACACACCCATACAGAATCTGTCATACTCACTCATATACCTATATAGATACTCTCACAACCAGCCACACACCCATACAAACCGTCTCACACCGATTTGGATAGATAGATGCACTCAGTTATCCCTAAAAGTGAATGAAAAAAGGGTTGTTTTCAGATAAAGTGTGCTTTTAGTTTGCGAATCTGCGGAGTTGAGAACATTTAATTAAAAAAGGATTTACAAAGAATAAGAAAAATTATGGAAGAGGTGTGGCGCAGCGGCCAGGGTGCCTGGCTCCGGACCACGGGGTTCACAGTTTGATCCCAGGTGCCGGAGGCAGGTTGGCCCAGCATCATGTGACTCTGGGCAATAGCTCGCTTAATGTTCCTGATAGCCCCAGCACCGGGACAACCCTCCGGAGGTAGCTGTGCGCTTTACAAATGCTGGTATTTCATTTATATATTTAATTTCATATTGGGAAATAGGGTGGATCTGATAAGAGCCTTTGTGTTTATTGTGTGTATGTTGTCGCCAAATATAAAACAGGATGCAGTCTTTCAGGCTTTTCAGGAACACCCTGTTACCTTTCTCTGTGAAGTGAACTCCATCAGGTATGTAAATCCATCCATGTCAAAGCGTAGGTTGTTATTGCAGATAGAGTCCATGGTATGGTCTCTGAGGAATGCAGAAACAGTTTTATTCATGTTTCCTGGCTTTGCCTTTCTGTGGACAGAATTCAGATGTCCATTTTCATTTCTGCCTCTGGCATATGTTGGAAAATACCAAGGCAGTTAGAGGTTAAAGTGCCATTAGTTTTCCAAAGGTATCCTTCATTGGGATTTCCTGTCCTACCCCAGTAAGAGTGTTGGCAATCCATAATGCTTTCAACCAAAAGAAGCAACTGATGCCACTTTAAGCCTCTCTGGCCAACTCAAGAAATAGCAACATTAGGCAAACCCAGGTTCCTGTCAATATTGCTCTTTTTTGCGTACTCTCTGTCCTAAAACACATACGATGGCCCACAATCCACACTTTAACCATTTTCAAAGGAAGGAGAAGTAGCGCACAGGAGAAGGCTGCTGATGAATGAAACAGATTTGAAAAAGAAGTCAGTTAAAAAGATGTCTAGCCACTAAAAGTAAAAAAAAAAAATTGCTTGACTGGTATAAATATGTTAGTGGTTAAAACTAGGTTGTATTATTGAGATAAACGTAAGCAGATGCGTATGAGATAAGGCTCTAATTCCAAACACTCAACCACACCTGTTACAAATGGTTTAGGAGTTAGCATGCTGGTTTAGAAACTGTTGTGAACTTGTGACCTACTGCTAGCAGAGCATGTTACAATTCTGGTCACCGTAGCAACAGAGCTACAGGAGCATGGGGGAAGGGCCAGTAAAAGCCTACAATGTAAAGGTGAAGGGAAAGTGATATTAGAGGAAATAGTGAATGAGGTATGTTTGTGTCCACATTGAGGCATTAATACTGATTATTTTGAAATTGATAGTCATTAGGAGTAGTTTAATTAAAAGATTCTGGTTTCCGCCTTGGATCCACGAGTCTGCAGTGAGGGTACACGGCAGCTGCGCTGAGCGTTACAGTGGATCCGCGGAGCCGCTCAAAACACCTACCAAATTGGGCATTCTTTAAAGAAGGGTAAGAAGGGATAAACAAGTTTGACCATTCAGAAGAGGTGTATTATTAGAAAAATATGAAAGCCATGTTGTGGTTTGTTCATTGGGTATGTAGCCTTGAAAGCAAAGTTGAAAAGGTTGCCATTAATAGTTTCCCCGTATGAAAGTGGTGTACCATTCTTGTGTACTTTCGGAAAGGAGATAATCAAAGTCATACTGAGGAAGAAAAATATAGACCAACAATCACATTTAACAGGTATGTGAATTAAGCTGTGGCATAAAAAAATATTTGATAGAGAACGAATGAGGGCATATAAATAGATGAAACTGAGTGGAATATTTTGAAAAACTAAAAGGATGCACAAAAAGAGAGTATATGATGCAAATAAAGAGAAGTGCAGTGATTAGCAAAGGAGAATACAAATGTATTAAAAGTAACAAAACACAGCTTTACACCAATATAGCCACTTACATAAGCAGTGAAACACTAAAGAAGGGAGTCAGATACTCCGGTATTTTACAGAAACATAAAAGAGAATATAAGTGGAGGGCATGTGATGAAAAGAAGGAAAAGTGCAGCGGTCAGTAAAGGAGGATTCAAAATTAATTTCTTAAGAGTAAGAACACCCAGGCATACACCTGTGCAGACACTACCACGTTCACTGAAACACTAATACTTCTATAATGCACTCTGTCATGTATACACTGACACACCCAAGCATACACTGATGCATACACTAATACACCCAGGTACCCAATGATCCTTACACTGACACACCCAGGCATACACTGATGCATATGCTAATAAGTATGTACTTAAAAGAGAAGACATGCATTTTAAAGTTCCAGTGAGTTAGAAACGCACTTACACAACCATATGCTTTGTTATCCATCTAGTCTACCACCCATACCACAAGTTACATACCTATTAACAAAAGCATAGATCCACTCATACACCCACCCACACAGAGACAGAGGCATCTACACACCCACTTACTCACTCATGCAGTAGTCATGTATCCAGCACTAACAGAGTGGCTTCCACACACATTTACACACCCCAAGAGTCACTAATGCAGCCAGTAAGCAATCCATACAGGCACATGTACATTTAGAGACCCATACAGTTTGAAAGATAGCCTGTCAAAAAGTTACATAGTTACTTACATATCCAGTGATAGATGTACAGAGGAAATGGTACAGTCACTCAGATATGCAATCCAATTTTGACAAGACCAAGTTAGCCATCCAGACATGTTGCTCTTTAAACGTCTTTTAGGCCTGCTCATGCAAACTCTGTCTGTGCATACTTGCTGGCCAACTTGGTATTTAATTCTCTTTGCCAAGGTTTACAATCCCTTTATTCTACATTCAAGTCACTCCTGGGGTAGGCTGTAGGTAGGCCATTAGGGAGGGTGCTATGCGCTTTAAAGGTAAGAAATGTAGTTTGAAGTTTCACTGAGTTATGCACACTTACATGGTCAGTTAAACATTCAGTCTCTCACCTCCATGAAACCCATAAGCGTATTTACAAAACCATAGAGGTACTCACACACCTGGTCAGACAGAGACAGATGCAATTACACATGCATTCACTCACTCACCCATACAGTACTAACGTATTCAACACTAAGAGAGACACTTGCACACACAGTTACACATTCCAAGAGTTACTAGTGCAGCCAGTAATCAA
The DNA here is from genome assembly GCF_964263255.1 of Lissotriton vulgaris. NCBI lineage: Eukaryota > Metazoa > Chordata > Amphibia > Caudata > Salamandridae > Lissotriton > Lissotriton vulgaris. The sequence continues at coordinate 1,390,030,427 of NC_141691.1, forward strand.
TCCATACAGGTAGTACTTACATGCACATTTAGAGACTCACACAGTTTATAAGATAGCTAGTCATATACCAACACAGTCAATTACATGTCCAGTAACACACACAAAATGGAAATTGTGGGCTCACTTAGATATGTTCTTAAATACTGAGACAAACAAGGCAGCCATCCAGACAAGTTGCTCTTTAAAATTGTCTCATGCCTGCTACTGCATAGGCTGTGTATAGAGTTTTAAGAGTAGAGTGACTTGGCATTTAAAATCTATTTGCCAAGTCTTAAACTCTTATTCTACTACATATAACTCATCCATAAGATATGCTGTCGGTAGGCTATAGGACCAGGCGCTTAAAAGATAATATTCAGGTTTATCTTAAAAGGTTACTCAGATACCCGTGCAGGTACAGACCTATATGCCCAGTTAAACATCTAGTCACCCACCCATACTGTGACCCATAAACCTATTTACACAATTATAAAGGCACTCACATACTTAGTCAGACAGAACCAGAGCTAGATGCAGTAAAACAGTTAGGCACAGACTGATGCATACACTGACACACCCAGGCACACACTGATGCATACACTGACAGACCCAGGCACACACTGACACACACAGGCACACACTTCTGCATACACTAACACAAACATGCACACACGGATGCATATAGTGACACAGTCACAGATGCACTAATGAATACACTTGCGCACCAAGACACACATTGATGGGTACACTAATGCATCCATTTACACACTGATGCATACACTACGAAACCTAGATACACACTGACATATAGTAAAATACACAGGCACACACTGATCCATATACTCACACCAAGGAAGACAGTGATGCTTACACAGACACACCTAGATGCTCTCTGATACATACCGTAGGACACCCAGGAACAAAGTTATATATACACATGCACACCCAAGCAGACACTAACAGATATAGTGACACTCTCAGGCACACATTCATCCATACCGTAACACAGCTATTGGCACACTTAGGCATATAGTGACACAGCCAGGCACACACTGACACAACCAGGCAGACACTGATACACACACTGACACACTCTGTAGAACACCCATACATACAGTGACAAAGCTAGGTAATCACTCATGAAGACACTGACACAGCCAAGCAGACAGTAATGCATACACTGAAACACCCAGGCACACATTAAAGCATACACTAACATAGCCAGACACACACTGATGCTATGCCACACAGCCACACGTACTGAAATATACACTGACACACACAAGCACAATCTTATGCATACGCTAACACAAGTGTTTATAGAGTCATACAGAGAGACTTATACAACCTTTTAGAAACTGAAATCACCACTTATGTAGTTAATTGCTTGTTAATAGTAGCCAATTTAATACTATGTTCTGTAGAGGTAAATGTATTATTTATTTGCTTTCCAGAAATCCACTTGTATTTATAAAAGGAGATTTAGACAAGACAAAGAGAAAGAAACAGAGGAAACAGTATTACCAACTTCAAACCGAGAGAGAAAAAGCAAATAAGGTAGAGAATATCCAGAGGAAAGAAAGAGAAGCAGGAATACCTGAAAAAATAATATGCTAGAAAATACAGAAGGAGGGTAAAATGTTATGTAGAAAATCTTTTCTATTCAACTGGAAAAAAGCAAGGAGTAAATGTTTCTGACAGTTGGAAATGTTCAAAGAAATAGGGAGTTTGTTAAGGAGACAGAAACAGTTTAAGGAGTTCTACTTCTAAGCTCAAATGTTTCGGACTAGGATGATACAGAATTTGCTACAAAAGATGAAGAAATATAAGGGAAGAAGTACTTCATTTAAGTCAAAGAAATATATTCAGATCGTTGTTGAGAAAGCATTTGCTTTGAAGAGGAAACTATTTATCTTAATTTTAAATAGAACGAGGTCACTAGACTAAACAGTATTGTGTATGAAGAAAAAAAACCTTAGATAAAGGCTTATTAACAGAACTAATTTTTGCAAGATATTTAAGGTGAATAAAAGCATAACTCTAGTGCAGAATTCTATTTGAATGGGGAAAGCTATTTCCAAGAGAACACACCAGTACATGCCGTTGATTTAACTAGTTGTTGCTTTGAGGTAAAAGATGGTACTCCTGTTGCAAAAGAGGAGATGTTTCTAAGAATGTAGAAGAAGTAATAGCTGACGATGTGCAAGGGAGGCGTAGACTGGCTCCAGTATACAAATGGAAATACAGTAGTATTTACAGTGTTCAGCAGGAACCAATTAATTATTAAGGACTTTCATTGTGATTCTCCATCCAGAAGTCTGATACTGAAAATTTCAATTTTGTATGGATTAGATTCATATAAGGTGAGGAAGTATAGTAATTTACAGGGACATTCACTAGCATGTCTATCAACGAAAGTCTGCTAAAGCACCTTTCTTCATTTCAGGATGTTAGCTGTTCAGCACTCCAAAATATGAAATTTGGTTAGGAGACTTTACTTTGTAAAAACTCCTGCTTTATGTTTAGGAGAGATGAATAGAAGTCCACTGCATCGTACAGTAGCAGAGCTAGAAAAAGTCTGGGTAGATATTCTGTTTTGTTTCTTTGGTTCTGAGGAGAAATCTAGGGAAAACTAAGAGTTGATTACTGGAGGTGTAGAGGAACAGGATACAGTAATTATGCTGGAAACTTTGCACAAGAGTTTGCAAAATTTAACACAATTTGTTCTGAAAAACTAAACTGTGTTTGTATTTGTTGTCGACGCATTCACTATAAAAGCCAAACTTGCAATGTAGTTATGTACTCAAAAACTGAACAGGAGAATAGAGGTAAGTGGCAAGAGTTTGCTGTATATTTATTTGTAGAAGAGCAGTTTGATTTGAGCACACTGCAAATTATATGTAAATACTTCTATGATAAGTTAGAGGATCATAAAATGCCAGCTAGACAAGTTAGAATTAGCTTCAATTCCACAATAACTTTGAGATTTACATTTTTATGAATCAATTCTTATACAATGCATACATCCTTTCCAAGCTATTGTGTGTATGGAACCTAAAACTTGGAGATTACCTCGAACTAAGCTTCGGAAAGGTCTTAAAGGTAGAGTTGTGTACTTGCCATTTGAGTTCAAAAAGAATATTGAAACTATATGGGTACAGAGAGATTTAAATGGAGCACTTATTATTCTAGTAAAAGGAAAGGAAAAAAGCAATATTATATCTATTAGAGAATAATATTTATTATACAAATGCCACTGTTCAAGATATAAAACATATGGAGGAAGAAACATTACCATCAAGTGGTCAGATTGAAAAGGTGGTCAATTGAGATCAGAAGACATTCATGAACACTATAGCATCCTTCCCCTGCATTCTAAAGAAATTGTCTGGGATGCCATTGATCATCTTCAAATGAAAGAAGCAAAGGGAACTCCGATGAATGTGTAGTAAAACACCTTAGAGGTTCAGTGTTTTCCCCAAGTGTTTCCCCCTAGAGCAGGTGGCCACTTTGAATAGGGCATTGTACAGATATCAACAGCTAAATACTGGTCAACACAATTATATTCAGAGGATCCAAGATTCTGCTAGTACATCCCATCCATTCTCCATCTTCTCTATGAGAATGACTTGTCTGGAATTTCATATGCTATTAACCATATACTGAAGACAAGAGTTAATCTTCAAAATCTATCTGCAAGTGAATTAATTGACAAAGTTTGTGGGAAGGACGAAAAACTTAGGGTGCAACTTGATTAATTTGATGGTGTGACAACATGGCACCAACGAGCATTGGTATCACTGGCATGGAGAACTGAAATGTGTGCTGAGTAATCTAGGTGCTCCTACTTGGTTTCTGACACTGAGTTGTGCTGAGTACGCCTGGGGCGACCTGCTTGAATTTTTGCAAGAAGTGAACTCTAAAATAAAAGACATGAAAGTAGAGACAGCTAGAGGACTTTGCTCCTTCGATCCCACTAATGTTTGCAGATATTTTAACCACAGGTTTCAAGCTGTGATGTCTTTCATCTTTACAATACTAATCCTCCGCTTGGTGAAGTAACTGATTTCTTTTGGCAATATGAGTACTAAGCAAGAGGTGCTCCTCATATCACTTGCTGTAATGGATAAAAGATGAACTGAAGTTTGGAACAGACAGTGATGTGTCTTGTCTTTCATAGAGCAGTATATGACATGTGCCATCTCAAAACACCATGGCGAAAGGGGCGTGAGAAAACACATTTTATGCTTTCAAACTCATAGATGTTTGAAGTATTGTCATACAAAATACAAATGCAAAGGAAAATTTTACGCAAGATGTTGATTTGGATTCCCACGACCTGTCATTTCTCAATGAAGAGTGAGCAGCTTTATGTCTGAAGTCAGACATACATTGACAGGGAAATCTAAAAAAAAAATTCATATAACCTGACGAGAACAGAGGCCTCCAAGCATATTAATGATTACAACCCTGTGATTCTGAAGATGTGGAATGCAAATATCGATCTACAATTTGTTGCCGATAACTCCATTGCTGTTGCTCGTTATGTCACTTCTTACATTACAAAATCAGAGAATACAGAGATGGAGGAGATGTGGGAGGAGATTTCTGCAGAAAAAATGAGATCTAAGAAATTGTACAGCTTCAGCTTGAAAATGCTTTACCATAGAGAGATGGGCTCTTATGAGTGCTGTGACCGGTTGAGCACGGCAAGTTTGTTTTCAAAGCCAAGGGGAATTGTTTTGGTAAGTCTAGGATGTGAAATAGAGTGTTGAAGTCTTTCCCAGAAATTCAGGGGCAGATTTACAAGCCCCTTGCGCCTCTTTTATGCCGCCGTTGCCTCACGTTTGTGACGCAGCGGCGGTGCAAAAGATGCGCCATGGTGCGGGGTATTTGCAACGTGACGCATCTGGAAGATGCGTCACGTTGTAAAGCCCTGCGCCATAAGGACGCGTTCCGGCGCAGGGGGGGGGGCGTTCCTGCGCAGGAACACCTCCTAAAAGTGGCTGAGTGAAATCTACAAGATTTCACTCAGTCACTTTTAGGCCAATGCTGCGTCAAAACCCTGCGCCTGCTTAAAGCAGGATTAAGGCTTGACGCAGCATTGGACAGATAGGGCCCCCCAGAGCATTGTTGGAGCTGCGTCACGCTTGCGACGCAACTCCAGCAATGCACCACCTTTACGGCACAGATGCGTCACTCATCTGTGCCGTTTTTGCCCCATGGTGCGCCGCATTGTAAATGCGGTGCACCATGGGGGGGCGGAGCTGCGGCGCACAGTAACTAGTGCATCCCTGGGGATGCGCCAGTTATTGTAAATCTGCCCCTCAGTATCTAGCAGAGTTTGGTCCAGAAAGCAGAGATGGTGTGAAGTCAAATATGTTGGCTACTTACTATCCCAAAGGAGTCGACACCTAGACAATATGTGCCTATATGAACTACTACAACACTACAGATATAAAAGTTATGGAACGGTAAATATACAAAGCAGGAAAATATATGCATTAGTTGGATGTGATGGTTGTTTAGTGAGACATAGCAAAGGTTATCTAATTAACCACAGAAAACTGAGTTGCCAAACTGTAAACAGAAGAGAGATTTTCTATTTGGCTCTTTTACAGCTGTTGAAGCCTTGGTGTGCTGAATCAGAAATACTTGGAGACTGTGAGTGCTACAAAGACTCTTTCAATGCTGTAAAAACAGCATTCATTGTCCAGTCTTTTCAAACTACTTGGAGCTCGCTGAGTGCAGAAACTGCTCGCGAACAGTAGGTTTGTGACCGCGAGCTGCCACTTGGGTAGAATTTTGGTAGAATTTCTACCCGAGCGGCAGGAAGACCAGCGTGAACAGCAGTTCACACTGCACTCCGCCACTTGCGGAACTGGCGGAGTTTTCTTTGTAACTTTGCGGAGTTCCATGTAGCAAAACTCTGCAAACTATGCCCAGGCTTAGTCAAGAGTATTGTAGAAACTGAAGCTTTTAATCAGCGATGAGGTGAGCATCGTTCCAAACGTAATGCCCGCCTTCATACACTTAGGAATGCAGCAGATTTTTAGAACTGAGCATGACATGCTATTTGGAGGAAACATTTAGTTGTTTTTGGTGATGTACAGCATTTTACCCCCATCAACAGACAGCCTGTTTTCAAGACACTTCTCCATAGTGAAACAAGAAAGTCTTTGGGAAGTATTGGCAATGTAAATATTTGGTTTAACTTCAAATGCAAGGAACTAGTGATGAATATGTGTCAAGCTTCTGATGTGGAATATGTAGAAATCCTGAAGGTCATTAGAGTAGGAGTACTGACAAAGGAGGGAAAATGTGCTTTGGAAAGTCGAATTACCAAGAAACTATTTTTATCTGATAGCATAGCAGCACAACAAATGTACAATTTCATTAAAAAAGACAAATCCATAGTCTGATTGATGCCTATATTTCAAGAATGCTCCAATTTTAATGAAGAATTACTAAAAACTAGAGAAAGAAGACATTTTGGAACTCACTGCTATTGAGAAAATGGAACACCAGGGAGTGACAAAACTGCAAGCAAAATTGTATTCATTGGAGAAATCTGCATCGAGGACTGCAGGATTAAAAAGTGTTTGCGCATGTGCAAAAACTGTAGAGAACTTTTGCAGCATTATTTACATTTTGAGGAAGGATTTGTAAATGGTGCGATGGGTAAAGTGATTGATTTTATTAACTTTCAACATAGGGATGAGGTTCAATACACAGCCAATACATTTGATCAAATTAATGGCATGAAGCAGATTGGCCGATGTATTGTATATTGTTTGCTTGTAAAAGACTTATATGTCTGGAGACAGCAGTTCCCACTTTCTCTAGCATATTTTGTAGCTATCCAAAAGTCACGGGGTTTAAGTATAGATGCAGATTTTGTTAATATTAGAAGTATTGTGTTCAAAGAAGGTATGTCATATGTAACATTGTCGTTAGTTAGAACGGATCACTGACATAATATGGATTTTAAAAATATAGAATTACAAAAATATCGAGGATAAAATATCAAATACAAAAATATCGAATTCCTATCTACAAACAGGTAAGTAAAAAAATATTGAATCAAAAATATCATTTAAAAAATATTCTTAGTCAAAATATCGAATTTTTTTAAATGTCTTAAAAGTTATTTAAAATTAATGAAATATTAAAAATAATGAACTAAACATACTTAAAAATACTTAAATAACCTTAAAATTATAAAATAATTAATTGCAAGTTATAAAAAAAATACAATTTTATTTTTTAAAACATATATATATATATTAACATATTATTAATAAAAAACATACAATATTATTACTGTAGGATAGCGGGAGGGTAAAATTTACTATTCCCACTCCAGTGAGTGCAACAGTAGGGAAAGCGTTGGATAGCGTAGGGGTAAAAATTACTATTCCCACTCCATAGAGTGCAACAGTAGGGAAAGCGTTGGATAGCGTAGGGGTAAAAATTACTATTTCCACTCCAGAGAGTGCAACAGTAGGGAAAGCGTTGGATAGAGTGGGGGTAAAGATTACTATTACCACTCCAGTGAGTGCAACAGTAGGGAAAGCGTTGGATAGCGTAGGGGTAAAAATTACTATTCCTACTCCAGTGAGTGCAACAGTAGGGAAAGCGTTAGATAGTGTAGGTGTAAAAATTACTATTCCCACTCCAGAGACTGCAACAGTAGGGAAAGCGTTGGATAGCGGGAGGGTAAAAATTACTATTCCCACTCCAGAGAGGGCAAGAGTAAGGAAAGCGTTGGATAGCGTAGGGGTAAAATTACTATTCCCTCTCCAGAGAGTGCAACAGTAGGGAAAGCGTTGGATAGCGTATGAGTAAAAATAACTATTCCCACTCCAGAGAGTGCAACAGTAGGGAAAGCGTTGGATAGCGGTAGGGTAAAAATTACTATTCCCACTCCAGAGAGTGCAACAGTAGGGAAAGCGTTGGATAGCGGGAGGGTAATAATGACTATTCCCACTCCAGAGAGTGCAACAGTAGGGAAAGCGTTGGATAGCGCAGGGGTAAAAATTACTATTCCCTCTCCAGAGAGTGCAACAGTAGGGAAAGCGTTGGATAGCGTAGGAGTAAAAAGAACTATTCCCACTCCAGAGAGTGCAAAAGTAGGGAAAGCGTTGGATAGCGGGAGGGTAAAAATTACTATTCCCACTCCAGAGAGTGCAACAGTAGGGAAAACGTTAGATAGCGTAGGAGTAAAAATAACTATTCCCACTCCAGAGAGTGCAACAGTAGGGAAAGCGTTGGATAGCGTAGGGGTAAAAATTACTATTCCCACTCTAGTGAGCTTAACAGTAGGTAAATAAATATTTAATATATTAATAAAAATAAATTAAATATCAATACCAATAAAACATTAATTAAAAGTAATTACCAATTTAATATAATATAATAATTAATCAATTAAAAATACAGATAAATATTAATTATTAAAATTCATTACCTAATAATACAAATTAATTACCAATTAACAATTAATTAATTAACAATTAAAAATTAATTACCAATTAATTCAAAATAAATACCAATAAAGAAATTAAAATATTTAATTAATAACAATTAAGTAACTTCCCACCCTATTCCCCTATAAATCCACAACCTGCTACGGAAAATAAATGAATAAAATTCACATAATTATCAATTAATCAATTAATAAAAATTAATTACCAATCAAAAATTATTAATTACCAATTAAAAATAATTAACAATTAATTAAAAATAAATACCAATAAATAAATTAAAATATGTAATAATTACAATTAACTTACTTCCCACCCTATTCCCCTATAAACCCACAACCCGCTACAGAACTAAAACACAAAATTAAATTAAAAATAATTAATAATTTCTAAAAATTTATATTTTATTTAATATAATTAAATTACTTCCCAACCTATTCCCCTATAAACCCTCACCCTGCTAGAGAATTAAATTACGCAAAAATTAAATAACATAAAATTCATTACTTAAAGTTTTTTTTTAAATGTACACTTTTCACACACATACTAACATAAAAAACACTTTTAAAAATTCGATATTATTAAAAATTCGATATATTTTAATAACTATATTATATACTTCGATATTTTGACTTTCTATATTTATAAAAATCGATATTGAATTACTTACCTTAAATTCGATACTTTTGTTGACTATATTCTGTCCATTCAATATTTTGTCTATTCTACTTTTTTGAAGTCGATATTTATGTAAGTTAATATTTTTAACTCGATATTTTGTGTAGTTACCGTTAGATCATTGTCCGGTTTGTTTTTGGTTGACTTTTTAATTTTTTTTAACTGTTTTTTATTTTATATAAACAACAACCGGGTACCGGTACAGGTATAAAACTCTTTCACAAAAATAGATTCCCAATACATACATCATCATAGTGACATTTATCTTACTAACGCAGGGATGCATACATAGCAATACAGGTCATACAATGTACAGGGAGCAATGAGCGACATCGCTATCTAGAAAATATTAACATGTGCAGCTGGTGGTTTGGGTCATATAGAGCAAGAACAGCACAACTATTGGAGGGAAGCCAGCACTCTCACCATCAGCTGGGCCATCAGGGTTCGCCTTTCTCTCTGCAATTCCACTGTCGGGGAGTTGCAAATTTCCCCTCTGTATCTGTTCCAGTTTCCCCATTTCTGATCCCATTTCATGGGGCAACCCCGTCCCTTAAATACTGACTTTTCAGCAACCATTGCGATGCCCATATACTTTGTCCAGTCAACCAGGAGCAGGACCGCCCGCACCCCCCCACTTCCGTACAATATTTTGTTTCACTATAATAAAGCCCATGGAAGCCCATGATTGTTCAGCTTGTGTGAGGTCTGTCACCTCCCAAATATTGAGTAAGCACAACTGGGGAGATAGTCCGAGGGGTTTGCCCCCCGCCCTCTCAAGTTGGCGAGCAATTTCCCCCCAGTAATCCTGGATACGTGGGCAATCCCATAAAATATTAATGAAAGTGCCCTCTTGGTTACAATGTGGTTTTTGGTTGATTTTGATGAAAAGAAAGCTAGTGCTGATACAAGTTGTGTCACAGAGTAGAATCGATTAAGAAGTGTAAACACTTCTCATTTAGGACAGTCTACTATTTATGTGAAACAGTAATATGTTCTGAACGGAAAATTATGAAAGAATTGATGGATGTTCCTCAAAAGGAGCAAAAGAACCACAAAAAAGGTGTCAACCAGAAAAAAATGGAAAATGAAGGCAATATTGTAGATTATCAGTTTGAAAACAGTAATGGTGGGAACTGCTCTGCTACTGATGTTCTCAATGTACTCTTCCATTTACTGCATCTTCTAAATGCAATTCAATATAAAGCAGACAGCGGGTGCTGTTCCGAACTGTGTCCTTTGCTGGAACATTCAAATACTGATAAGACTGCTTCAAGCCTTCGAGATCTAGTAGACTTATGCCTTCCATCCTTTGTAAAGCGCTCAGATATCCTTCGGGATATTGTTCGCGCTATATAAAACTTTATAAATAAATAAATAAATATGGTGGATCTGTAGTATTCACTATAAACAAAATGCACAGGAATTTGTTTGTGATCCTTGGAGTTTTGGAACAAGAACAAATACATATTGATTACTTATTTGAACTGAGTTACACATGGAACAATGACTGTGAAGATCGCTCTTTCAGATCCACCACTCAAATCAATTCTGAACGATTTCTCTACTTAACATTACTGGATTCTAAAACTGTGTCTTTTAACAGACTGATTAAAAAGACTAGCCAAAATAATGACCTGCCCAAATTGTAGATCAGATTGTATATCTAGATTACAGATACAGAGCACTAAGAAATGCATTATACTAATGCTACAATGATGCAGACCAGATAGATTTAAAAATGAAATTACAGATGTCAAAGCAGGACAAATTTCAATTTCTAGAAGAATGTACACTACAGTGCAATCATCTTTCATGAAGCACTTCGTATAACTTTAGGACACTACACTGTATATGTAAGAAGTGTTAGTGGATGGACGAAATGCAATGACAGGATGCTTACATTGAAACATAAATGCCTTTCAAACTTCCAAATTCATACCTCTTCTTTCTTAAGCCAAAGCTCTAAGGAGGAAGTTCTAAGGTAAAAAGTGTTATGCAGTGTTTTTTCTTCATGGATCATCAGTGTTTAAGACCTCATCCAGCCTATCTGGGGTGATATCTTCAAAACGGGCTCCAAAATTCAAATATGATTTACATCTGTTGCGAGTGATGGACTTTATGTAAAATCATAATATTTTATTTTTTTCTAATATGTTTCTTTAGGTTACTTCTGTAGCTAAAATAATTTATTGATTAGTTGTAGTGAGTACAATGCATAGTGTCACTTATTTATAGCGCTGTACTGTCCAGTTGTGGTTTTTTCTACAATCTAAATGATTGTTTTTTTCCCTGCTGGTCAAGGGTGAAGCTTCATGCATTACATTGTTTCCAGTGTACATGTATAAAAGCTGAGAACAGCAAAAAAGGGAACATTAGATGTTTAAATTAAATGTATAACTGCTTTACAATGTTTGACCTGTGTGATATTTTATTATTAACATGAAAAATTATATTGCAGAAACTTAAACTTTGCTATCCAAATTTATAACATGTAACAATAACTTTTATATATGCTTTCCCTCTTTTTCCACAGATCAATGGAACCATTTATTACAAGAATGTAACTGACTAATTACATCTTTACACTTTATAACACATCCAAAACAGGAAGGCAAACGTTGCTGCATACAGTAACAAACTCAAGCAGACACTGATACAGACACTGACACATCTATGCACACTGATGATTTACATTGGTATACCCAACCTCACGCTTAAGTACACACTGGCACACCCACACAGAGTGAAACATAGACTTGCACACCCAGTAACACCCTCATGCATTTACTCACACATCAAAGCACACACTAATTCATACACTAAGACACCCAGGCACGCACTGATGAATAGAGTAACACACCCAAATACACACTGATGTATATAGTCATATGTCCAGGTAGACATTGTTGTATATGCTGAAACACCCAGGCATACAGCTGTACACCCTGCCAAACACTCACACAAATACTGACACACAGATACACACACACACACACACACATTGATACACTTACTGAGTCACTCACGTACTCAATGATACTCTCAGACACCCAGGACACACTCATACATATAGTAACACAGCCAATCAAATACACTGATGCATTCACTAACTCACTCAGACTCTCCTGATCCATACACTGAAGCATCCCGGGACATACTCATAAAAACTTACCCAAAGACACCATAACACATTCACTGACCTACTCAAACACTGACTGATACGTACACCCCGGATTACAATCATACATATACTGAGACACCCAAATACACACGGATACATGTAATGTAATGTAATGTAAAAACAATTTATAAAGCGCAACATACACCGGTCGGTTTCTTGGCGCTGTTCACTAAATCAGGAGGAGACAAAGAAGGGAGGGCAAGGGAGCTTATGTGTAAGCGCCGCGGAAGAGGTGAGTCTTTAGGAGAGACCTGAAGTGGGGGTAGGAGGAGGAAAGTCTAAGTTCCGGGGGGAGAGAGTTCCAGAGTTAAGGGGCCAGAAAAGAGAATCTGAGGCCTCCGTGCTTTTTGCGCCTGAACCTGGGCGTCTGAAGGAGAGCGTGGTGGGAATACACTGACATGCTCAGACACTCAGTGATACATACACTCAAACACCCCTGGACACCCTCATACATATACTGACACAGCCAAGAAAATGCCCCAATACATTCCCTGAATCACTCAGACACTCAAACTTACATAAACTCAGACACCCTGGGACTTTACATGTTCAAAGCACAGCGGTGATGTAGAACAGTTATACCAAAATAATATGGAAAAAACTAACACCAGTGCTTTTTCACCTGAATAAACAAATAGGTTACATTCTGCACCTTCCCTGCCACAAACTTGTAGCAGGTGGCACTGTGGGTGACCATGCCTATTAATTTATTGTGGGTAGCTGGGACTGTAATCTCTGAAGGAGTGGCATGGGCAGTCGATGATGAAGCATATGCTATTCTTGATTCTCTCTCCCTGACCATCCTCAGATGTGCCGGTTCAAGAATTATGTAGATATGTTTCCACATGCTTGATGTGCAATTACTATATTTTTTCGCGGTCCGACATTACAACTCCTTACCGCACAGCTTGCATTTAATAAACTTGGTTGATACTTTCTTTTCCTCACTCGATATGGTAAAAAACTGCCACACCTTGCCCTCCTTTCTTGATGAAGATGTAAGTTCTTCATCTTCTTCTTTACCAATTAGTAGTGGTTCTCCCTTCGGCCCTGGTGAAAGTCACTGTAACTGGAGGATAAACAAATAGATGTGTCTCCCACGACAGTTAGAAGAAGAAGAATTACCATTTTAGGGAGTGGTCCTAATTAAAAATGGTTGTATGGTATTCTGAACCAATAGAATGGGAGAATCTTGTTTTCACATCATGCGAGTCTGTTGTTCTTAGCTGCCGATCTCCGAGTCTATGTAAATCATAAAAGCACTCATGTTTTAAAAAAAAAATCAATGTTGGTATTTTGGGCCTCCAAATATATGCTGCCTGATGATACATTTGCCAATGGTGACTCCTACATACTTAAAACAAAATATTTTAATTTGACAAAACTGCGGATCAGACTGCAGACTTGTTTCGATCTTGCGATCGGAACAAAAAACATAGAGTATAGCCCATATATGTATGCAGTACCGCAGAAGAACCTCAGGACTCAACATTTAAAAAAAAAAAGGTATTAAAGGACTCTCGCCACAACTTCTACAGTATTGCGTACAGAAAGAACCATCATCATCTTGTCTATTTTCATCAATGACTGATCTGAGCAGCTGCGAGCATGTGCGGGTTCACACACATATGCAGCGATAGCATCAGTCCGATGCACTCATTATTTTTAAAACTATTGCCTCTGATTGAGTGAGTTGGAAAGTGAGAGAAAACTCTTGTGATTATTGTTCCAACATTTGTCTAGTGCCAGTTGCCATAAAGTAGTGCTGAGAATTAATGTGCGTGCTGCAAAGACTGTATATCAGTAATACTCAAAGTACGACCCGGGGACCACTTGCAGCCTTCTTGACCTTTGCATACTGCCCTCCGGTGAACAACAGCATGAGCTGCTATTCAATTGCTCAGCACTGATATTTAGAAAAAAATTTTAAATAAACAGACAAGCATTTATTAACCTGCAAATAAATGCTTGCCTGTTTATTTATCATATTTTGAGACCTCCTTTCACAATCCCTGACCCACCAAGACCCCTAATGCCACCCTGTTGGCATCAGTGCGGCCCTCGGTCACACTTCAGACCACAACTAATTTTCCCTCATTCGTGATTTCCACACAAGGTCCAAGCTACCATCTCCCTTGTTTTGTCCAAACTCGATTCCGCCAATGGCCTCTACCAAGGATCACCTTTAACAACCATTAAAAGACTGCAACGTATTCAGAACTTGGCTGCCAGACTACTCTTGCATATCACAACGCAAGACCACATCTTACCTGCCTTGAAAGCCCTGCATTTGGTTGCCAGACGATCCATGTTCAAGCTACTTTGTACCACCCACAAAGCAATACATGGAATGGGACAGCTCTTAATCAGGAATAAAATCACCAAACACATTCAACAAAGGAATCTCCACTCTAAAGGGGCATCTCGCCTCAAAATCCCAAGATACAAGAAAAAAACAAATAGACAAATAGGTGGCACATCCTTCTCTGTTCAAGCAGCCAAACTATGGAACTCTTTACCCCCAACATAAGATCCACCGACAACCAACTTATCTTCAGAAAACTAATCAAGAATTGTCTCTTCCCCACATAAGCAAACAGAAATTTACAGCATATCCCTCTGTATATAAGCATTTATTTTCACCCTAGAGATGTTCCTATCTTTGTGTATTGCTTTGTATAAACATGTAGCATATTTATGTTGTTAAAAATAAATAAATACATAAAATTTAAAAAAATCATCTTTGGTCTACATGTCCTTGCTTCCATTGTGCATCTATGTACCTTCCATGTACTTGGATCTGTGTGTCTGTTACTTTTCTCCTGAAAAAGCATATCCAATGCACTACCCTATTTCTCATCATGTAACTCTATCAATATCTTTAATATACATAAACTCACCTCCTTTATGAATCTATATATTTCAAGGTACTTATGGATCTATATATTTTTCATTTTCTTCTAATTTAGCATTTCCAATGCACTACCCTATTTCTCAGCCTATACTTCTCTCAATATATCTTCAAGCCCACCTTTCAGACTCATCTCAAACTTCTTTCTACTACTCTTTCCAATGCACTACCCTATCTCTCACCCTATACATCTATCAATATGTCCTCTACACCCACTCTCTCATTTATCCCAAACCCCATACCACTACTACGATCCCCCAAATAACCCTTTCTAGACTCTCTCCTAATCTACCCCTACTTGCATCATCTGACACCTCTTTTACTATACCGATCCCCAAAACAAACCTTTCTAAACTCTTCCCTCTGACTCTTCCCTCCAAACCCCTTTTTGCTCATCCAAAAGCCTCCTCCTACTGCTATGACCTCAAAAACAAAAAAAACAAGTCCTACACTCTTTTATCCCTCCACTATCCTTTTCAATCAAAATAACAGACTAACATGTTCACTTCTCAAATTCCATATTCCACTATACTAATTCCGGAGTTCCGGAGTAGCATGCCACTTGCCAAAAAAGTGCTTCAAAACCCCATCAGGAGTAGCAAGCGCTATATAAATACAAACCTCTTTCCCTCTTCTATCCCTCCACCTACCCTTCTCTATCCAATAACTGAATAATATATCCACCACTCAAATAACTTATTTCTCTATACTAATTTTCAACACTAATCCTTTATGGCAGGGCCGGCTCTAGGGCGGTGCGTTCAGTGCCATCGCACCGGGCGCAAACTTGGGGTGGGGGCGACATTCTTACAAGTATCTTATAATTTTAGAAGCGCCTGCTGCCGGGTTGCTGGCCTCAAGCAATTTTCAGGCATCAATTAAAATGTCAAGATCACTCCAGTGATTCATCGTCTTCCTGGAAAGAGACCGAGGTTTGTCTAGTGGAAATGTTGACTAATCCTAAGGTAGTGCAAAGTGTTAAAATGCCTGCTGCTACGAACGTGTACCATGCAGATAAAAACACTGCATTTAATGTAAATAGGTCAGTGGGTTACTGCTTCTGTAGAAGAGTTATTTTTGTTACTTGTCGTTTATGAGTTAAAATCCTAATATAGAACATTAAGCTATTAACTGTCATCAAAGAGCTACTTGCAAACTGCAAGGTATATGTTAGCGCTATATATTTTTTTGCCCAGTCTTTCATCATCCTGATCTTGTGAAAAGGGTTAATTCGGGTAGAAAACAATTCTTATTATTAAAGAGAACTCCTAACAATGATGTTACGTTGTAAATTCTGAATTTGAGCTTTTCCTGAATAAGGACTCAAACTATATTGCCTACCAGTATTGATTACATGTCACTCCTACACTACACCTTGTAGTCCTGTCTGATGTTACATTTCCTATACATTGATTTACACACATATGATTGTCTCTGTGCAATGTGTGTGATGTAAAGTGCTCTGTTCACCTTACACTAGCATGAGTGGTGCTATAAAACTAAATGAATCTGAGAGACAGTGGTTATGGAGCCTTGAGGGGCACTGTTAAAGGGTGCTAGTGAGGGAATCCATGGAAGAGGTGGTCATTGGGGGGGTGCCGACAGA
The DNA here is from genome assembly GCF_964263255.1 of Lissotriton vulgaris. NCBI lineage: Eukaryota > Metazoa > Chordata > Amphibia > Caudata > Salamandridae > Lissotriton > Lissotriton vulgaris. The sequence continues at coordinate 1,390,047,271 of NC_141691.1, forward strand.
CATTGTCAAACAGGGCACCACCAGGGCTAAAGCCGACCCTGCTTTATGGGTTCCGGAGTAGCGTGCTACTCGCCAGAAAAGCGCTTCGACACCCATCATGGGTAACAGGTGCTATATGAACGCAAACCTTTCTTCCCCTTCTAGCCCTCCGCTATCCTTCTCACTCTAAATAACTGACTAATATCCACCACTCAAATTACTTTCATATTTCACCATACTAATTCACCACTAATCCTTTATGTTTTTCCGAAGTAGCGTGCTTCAACACCCCATTAGGGGTAACAAAGCACTATATAAATACAAACCTTTTTTCCTCTTCTATCCTTCTGCTATCCTTTCGAATCCAAATAACTGACTAACCTATCCACCTCTTAAAATTTACTTGCATGTTTCACTATACTAATTCAACATTAATCCTCTATGGGTCCCGGAGTAGCGTACTACTAGCCGAAAAAGCACTTTGACGCCTCGTCGGGGGTAGTAAGAGCTATATAAATGCCATTACAATACAATACAATACTTTGTTGCCCCTGGGCTAATGTTTGTGAGTACCCATGCTGTACATCATGCATATTATGTATATAGCTCAGTGGGTTTCTGCATTTCTCACAGACATCATTTTGCTACTTGGGGTTCAGTCCTACCTGGCACTGAGGTGGGGTGGGGTGCTGTGCTTAGAACTATGGGTTTAAAAGCATGTGCTGGAGAGGTATTTATGTGTTCATCAGTTTTCAGGGTACAATACAAATGGCATAGATAACTGTGATGATTAATGTGCCTGCTGCAAAGAGATCAGAGTTTTGTCCACTGCAGTTTTGACTCCTCATAAAGTAGCACAGTGGGTTAATATGCCTGCAGCAAAGAAAGTGTACCAGTATATCACAGAACTGTATTTAATGTAAATAGGTGTGTAAGCTACTGCTTTATCACAGGGCACTAGATGTCCTTCCATTTCAGCTGCTTTGCAACCACTTGATCATCTTCTTAGAGTTCCTTCTTGCTCAAATCTGTGTAATTATTGTATGTATCTATTTGTATTCACCTCAGTGCTTGATTTTACTTGCGAGAAAGTATCCCTCTAAGTGTCACATAGTTTGTTTGGAATGTCAATCACATGTACACTGAAACTAAGAAAATGCCACACTCAAAAACCTTGGCAGCTATATCACTAACACAGGTATTCAGCTACTGTTAAATTCACTAACACATCCACACACCCATTCACACACTCATTCACCCACTCATAGAACCACTTACGGATGCACTCACAATTACATTCAGATTGTCACACACACTCATGCACCCACATAAGCACTCAGGCAGAGACCCATGCATTCACTCAGCAGCAAGTCAGCAACCTATACAGCAACTAACACGGCCCCTCTCAAAGTTTTCAGATTACACTTGGGATTAAAAAAAAGAAACTACTGAAAATCATTAAAAAAATCAAAGATTACAGGTACATTATAGTAAGGGAATAGTATTTAAAAAAACTATAGACAATACATAGAAATTCACTAAAAAGACAAAGGTATGGGGACGTTATAGTGAAACTGCCATTTCACTTGTTCAAAACCACTGAATTTCAGCAGTTATAGTTACCTCAGCTAACTATAGCTTACGCTCCAGAAATGCACTGCTTTTGACCTCACATATTACATCACTCATGACAAGGTCAGCGATATCACTGATGGCATCTCAAATTACATTACTGATGATATCATCCACTGAACAACTAATACAACCACTCACACCTCCAAACAACATCTCATACATCCACACCTACACAACCCATTCATACACCCATAATAATAGTCAGACACCCACTAAATCATCCATACATGCTCTCACACACCAAGTTCACTCATTGATACAGCCACTTACATAACCACTCACTCATCCATACAACTAGTCACACTCTCAGATATGTACCCATAGAGCTTCTCACACACACGCATACTCACCCATACAGCCACTCAATTCAATTCAAAATCTTTATTCGAATTTTTGCAAATTCATAAAAGCAATACAAAATACAATCCCAAAACAGATGACCATAATTACAAATATGTTTAAAAGTAGCACATTATTAGTTACAGACCAATTAGCAGTAAGGTTCAAAAATTTACTAAGGGTGTTCCATTGTTTTCCGGACATGAGTAATAGCTCTTAAAAAAGTACTAGTGCGGAATATCAGTTCTTCATTATTCAAAGTTAGCAACATCAAATTTGATTCCTCCAGAGAGAGTGGTCTATGCTTTTTAAAATACGGTGCTAAAAACCATTTAAAATATTTTTGATAAAATTTACAAAAGAAGAAGAAGTGTAAGTCAGTTTGCAGGCTCACATCATCACATGGGCACAACTTATTTCCAGATTTTAAGAGAGAGTAGCCTAGTGGGAAACATAATAAAAATCTGACAGTGCCTGCCCTTAGGCGAAAGAGTAAAGATCTTTCCCAATTTGTCATTGGTAGCGTAAGGTACGATGGGATTGGTTGTGTGGTAGGAAGGAATTATTGAGGGTGTCGAGGATTACCTCCAGATGGGAAGATTCCAGTTGTTTTAAGATATTAATTGGAACCGGATCCATGGGGGATCCTGATTTAATACTATTGAGAACGATCATAAAGTCATCCATTTTAATGGAAGGCCAACAATCTAAAGTGCCAATGGGGGCAGGGACGTTTTCAGTTGCTTCTTGGCTATTGATGACAGGATATGAGCTATTCATTTCTGGAATTAACTTGTAAATTTTCCCTATAAAAAATTGAGTGAGATTGTCGCACTGTTGCTCATTTAGGGGTCGAGGAGTTCCAACTGTTTAGGAGCCTGATAATTCCTTGACCATATTAAACAAGGTTTTTGATCGGTTGGTCGCTTCTATGATGATTTTGGAGATATACAAGGCTTTTGTTTTTATACAAGAAGTGTGATAAATATTTATTGCTTTAGTATATATAGCCTTCTTCTCAGGTGCGTAGTTTTTACGCCATTGTCTCTCCAGTGCTTTGCACTTTTATTTTTTATTTTTTAATGCGTCATTGTACCAGGGGGCTGGGGAACGATGGTTATATGAATTTTATGTGTGGTGTAGACAGGCATAATTCGATGGCTTCGGAGAGCCAGGTTTGAGTAGCCTTAGCTGCACTTTCCATATTTAGGCCATTAGGGGGAGGGTTTTTACAAAGTGCTTTATTGAAAGCTGAGCGGTCCAGCTTTTTCCAGTTTTTCCTTGATGTAGTCTGTGAAAAAGATGAGGTACTAATGGGGCAGGTAATTCGAGAGTAAATTTAGCTAAAAAATGATCGGACCAGCATAAGGGGATTGCGGAGTGACATACCAATTCAGATAGACTGGAAAAAATAGGGTCCAATAAGTGTCCCGCTTTATGAGTAGGGCCGGAATTAAGAAGCTTGATATTCATGGCTGCTAGATCATCGATAAAGTTAGTACAAATAGAGTTTGAAGGGTCTTCTAAATGAAGATTAAAATCCGCCATAAGAGAAAGGTTTTTTGAGCCCAGGTAAAGTGGGGTACGTAGTTAGCTAAGGTATTAGCCCACTGGGTAGAATTTCCTGGATGCTGATAAATCAACAAGCCAGATAAGGTGAAGTTAGGGGTTAGTGTTAATTTAAAAGTAGCTGCTTCACAATCAGGGATGTTTACATGATCAAAACTACATTTCAGATGATTTTTAACGATGATAGCAATACCACCTCCTGTTTTCATGGCTCTGTCTCTCCGTACGATAGCATAATTGGTAGGAAGAGCTGTTGCTATATCAGAAAAATTAGGAGGCCCCCTATCTGGGTTAGTCTGGTACCAGGGGGAAGAGAAGAGAAACAAGTGGTGTCCCACAGTACTACTACCAATGTTCAACTCACAGTGCTTTTAAATAAGAATTGTCATGAACATATCGTAACAGCGGGCAGCCTGAATATAATTGCTCAGTTGCCCAGAAAGACACGAGGTAAGGGGTTCTGGTCTTGCTAGTACCCTAATGTTATTAAAGTCCCACAATTATTAACACAACTTATACACAATTTTTGCTAGGTAGATTTCAGAGGCTGTATTCAAGAGTATTTGTTAAAAAGCGTATGCAAGAATTTTTATTTTTGTTTCATACAGTTTGGTTTCTTGGTGCATTTAAAAACATAGATGAATACACATATCAATACTTTTGACAGTCAATACAAGGTTCATACAGTGTAAAAAATAAATACATAAAACAAGAATCAAAGAAATGTTGACGCAGGTGTTTCTTATACAAACACCTTCTTCAGGACAGTTTCTTGAAAATAAATTAATTTGACTTGAACTCAGTAGTAAACTAGAGTTGGTATTGCCTCCAGGTCCCTTTGGATTTATTGGACTATGGGCAAGCAGTGCCAGTTGTAAGTATACTGTCAACTAACTTAAAAGACGATAAGTACAATACACACTGTCCGGGGGAGCCACCGATTTAAAGAAAATACTTCTTAGGTGTATTCCATTCATAGGGTAAGCAAATCGCAGTAGACATAGACCTTCTTTAGCTGCGTTTTATTGGCCCATAAGAACTCGGGGGTTGACCTCGCATCATCTTGTCAGTACTGCGTGACATCGGATTAAAGTAGGGATGGGCTCTAAGTAAGATGACCGTCCGAGCACCGCCTCACCACGCTAGCCCAATGACATCAGTCCCCAGAGAAGAAAGGTACCGCCCTGCACCCTCCATAACAATCAAGCCTAACGCTTGTGGTGGACCGGGGTAACAGAGGCGAGAGATACAAGTGCCAGTAAGTGCCCAGTAATTCTATTTTAAAAACAGTGATAGTTCGTATTATTAAAAATCAGCAGAACACAGAACACAGTCTATTTCACACAAAGCAGGTCACGCTGCCGTTTTAGATAGAGCGCGTGTCAGCTGCGCGTGTTGACTGACCTCGGGGTTAAGTAGAGAACGGGCTCTTAGTCAGCTCTGCCTCACCACGCTAGCCCAATGACATCAGTCCCCAGAGAAGAAAGGTACCGCCCAGCACCCTCCACAACAAACAAGCCTAATGCTTGCGGTGGACTGGGGTAACAGAGGCGAGAGATACAAGTGCCAGTCAGTGCCCAGTAATTCTATTTTAAAAACAGTGAGAGTTCGTATTATTAAAAATCAGCAGAACACAGAACACAGTCTATTTCACACAACGCAGGTGGCGCTGCCGTTTTAGATAGGGTCAAGGCTGATTTGCATATGGCCATGTCTGAACTGGGGTGATGTGGAGTGCAAAAAAATAATGGATTTCGGCCCAGATCTCTGTACTGGGGTGAATGTATGACATTGTTCTGCATTCTGTCCATCAATTGTTGTTTTTGTATTTGTCACCCCGAGTGGGATGGGTATGCTCAGACGTGAGTCCCATGCTCTCCACACCACTGGGGTCAAGCTATCCTGGCTGAAGACGGCTGATAGCCAGAAACCGGTCCTAGGATGCTTGATTCGGGTCCAGGAAAGACATGGCTTGGCAGTTCGGGCTGGACTGTTCCCATCAGGCACAGGGTCAAGGCTGATTTGCATATGGCCATGTCTGAACTGGGGTGGTGTGGAGTGTAAAAGAAACAATGGATTTAGGCCCAGATCTCTGTACTGGGGTGAATGTATGACATTGTTCTGCATTCTGTCCATAAATTGTTGTTTTTGCATTTGTTACCCCGAATGGGATGGGTCTGCTCAGACGTGAGTCCCATGCTCTCCACACCACTGGAGTCAAGCTATCCTGGCTGAAGACGGCTGATAGCCAGAAACCGGTCCGAGGATGCTTGATTCCGGTCCAGGAAAGACAGGGCTTGGCAGTTCAGGCTGGACTGTTCCCATGAGGCACAGGGTCAAGGCTGATTTGCATTTGGCCATGTCTGAACTGGGGTGGTATGGAGTGCAAAAAAACGATGGATTTAGGCCCAGATCTCTGTACTGGGGTGACTGTATGAAATTGTTCGGCATTCTGTCCATCAATTGTCTTTTTGCATTTGTCACCCCGAGTGGGATGGGTATGCTCAGACGTGAGTCCCATGCTCTCCACACCACTGGAGTCAAGCTATCATGGCTGAAGACGGCTGATAGCCAGAAACCGGTCCTATGATGCTTGATTCTGGTACAGGAAAGACATGGCTTGGCAGTTTGGGCTGGACTGTTCCCATAAGGCACAGGGTCAAGGCTGAATTGCATATGGCCATGTCTGAACTGGGGTGGTGTGGAGTGCAAAAAATGTAAATGTAAATGTGTAAATATGGCTTTTCCTTGTGGGGTGTCCACTCCTGGGCATCCCATGGTGAAACCAGGCATCCCTTGTGCATCGGGGGCCTTTGTGGAGACTAAGCAAGCTTAGGCCCAGATCTCTGTACTGGGGTGAATGTATGACATTGTTCTGCATTCTGTCCATCAATTGTTGTTTTAGTTTTAGATAGAGCGTGCGTCAGCTGCGGGTGTTGACTGACCTCGGGGTTAAGTAGAGAACGGGCTCTTAGTCAGCTCCGCCTCACCACGCTAGCCCAATGACATCAGTCCGCAGAGAAGAAAGGTACCACCCTGCACCCTCCACAACAAACAAGCCTCACGGTTGCGGTGGACCGGGGTAACAGAGGCGAGAGATACAAGTGCCAGTAAGAGCCCAGTAATTCTATTTTAAAAACAGTGAGAGTTCGTATTATTAAAAATCAGCAGAACACAATCTATTTCACACAACGCAGGTCGCGCTGCCGTTTTAGATAGAGCACGCGTCAGCTGCGCGTGTTGACTGACTTACTCAAAAATATCCCCTTGCTAACTTATGATGATAAGCAATTGTCAGCCGATAATGTGGAATTAATTCCCTTAGGAACAGCAACCGGACACAATACTCTCTAGAACTACTCACTAGTAACTCTTTCTTCATGACGAGTATAAAAAAGAAAATTACCTACAAACCTGTGAAGAATAGTAGCTGTTAGTCAATATTGCTGACTTATGCAAGGTGACCACAAATTCCCTCACAAACAGCAGTTGGACGCATGTTCAAGAACGCTTCACTTGCAACTATTTCCCCATTAAGAGTAAAAAAAAAAAAATTAAACCCTCAGTGACAAAAAAGGTGATCCTGAAACAGTACACAACCAGCGTAACCACTTGAAACTCCGACACACCCGCAGATTATATCTCACGAACCTTGAAGGCCCACCCGCCTTCACAATACAAGTTGATGTCACGGCAGCAAATGTGGCTTCATTGCACCACAATATGAGCTTTTGCCAAAAGCAAGAAGGCAGGGGCACGTTACAGCCTACGTGCTGTCACCGAAGCGTGCCCCGCTTGCAGACGTCGCTAGCCAGATACGAGTCAGCCGCAATTAAAGACGCAGTTCCAAATGCCTCTATAGCGGCTCAAAATGCAAGGCACGTCACGGCAAGGCCTGAAAACTACCAGTAGACTGCAGTGACACCACCAGGAAAACACCACAAGCCAGCTGTCCCCTCAACTAGGCCAGGCAAAGCTGATCATGATCACATCAGTCAGAAGGTCCAGATCGTAACTTCTAGGTACCATGTGATCAACAGAAAAGTGTTCTCAAAGCAGCACCACTGACACATAATGCACCGAGTATTCAGGGGAGATTGGCGATCCAGGATGCCTGTCCCCTCTCAGGCAGATCATTACCATTTTTTTAAGGTAATATCTCCCAGACTCCAATGATGAGTTTAAAAGTTCTTTATTAGCAAATTCATCTACCAACCATTCAAGAGCCGCCCAGACGAACTTCCTAGAGAAACTGTCGCCCTCTGGGTTCCAACACCCCTTACATTCTTAATCAGGCATTCCCTTATAGAATGGTTGAGCAGCATTCTTTACTTGTCTCACATGTAAGATCATAACAAATTGGAAAGAAATGTCAAAGCTGTCACCTTCCTCCTGAATAGAAAACTAGTTGTCCTACTCAAAACCTAACCAGTATAGGTAAATGTAGCTGAAAAGTTCATTTTAATCATGTCATAACATTCTTCAGTCTCATCCCGCTCCGCTTTCCAGAGCTTTGGATGTTCTTTGTCTGGTACTGAGAGAGCGCAAAACTGTGTTAGAATTTGTAGGGGTGCATCATATTCACAAGTAATCCGCACCCGCATATATAGAGGTTTATAATCATGTTTAAGAGTGTCACAAAGCTATGAACTCATGTACCAGAATTTCCATAGCTGCCACATAATGTGTTTTTTGTAATACTAATGCCATGTAATCTAGAAATGTATTTGTGAAAGTAATGATAGTTCAGTTAAAGAGCGTTTGAAGAAGCATCATGTATTTCAAGGTATGCTTAGCAATTTATTATTGTATTCATGTAACGGCATAGAAGTGTTTAGTTGGGAAATGTATTCTTTTCTTTTGCTATAATGATGGAGGCCTAACGAGTAAAACTGTTTGCCAAAAGTTAGGGGGTGACATCTCAAAACGTGCAGAGGCCCAGGTGGGGATAACGGTTTGTGTAGGCCGAGTTAGGAATGTGTCTGCTAACTTTAAATCATGGAACTGCCTTTTTCTTAGAAGGTTGCCTCGAATAATTAATTGCAAGTAGCATGTTGTCGTGAACCAATTTATGTGCGTTCCTTTGCAGGTGCAAGGTTAGCCAAAGATAGTAAAGAAGGGCCCATTGTATATGAGAGATAGAATGATAGCTACAGACCCGGAGGAGTGGTTGCGGAATTTTAGGGAAGCAACTTCAAGCGGAGACGACTGTGGGACCCAAGGCTGTTTTTCAACAAACAAGGAGGAAGACATCAAGATGAAGACCCTTTGAAACCTAACTCTCCGAGGGGGGCGTCCCTTGGGGCGTGTCAACCGAATTGTGGGTTTCGTATTAGGGACAGCACCCAGGGAGGAGAGCAGAGTAGAAGCGCACAAGGGCGAAGAAAGATGCTGGGTAGGCAGAGAGCTATTTGCGAGATTGAACTCAAGAGGCTAAGTCCGAACTGAGTGAGTGAACTTCTTTGGAAGTCACCATGGCTGACACCTTTTGTTAGAGGAGAATCGAGCTGTAGGGATGACACTTAGTATAGTGTAGGGACAGACTTATACTGATGTATTTCTTCTTTTCTTTTATGCCTACCAGGACCCAGATCATAGCCATTATTGCAAGCTAAGTGGTCCTGGAAATTATATTAGTGCTGTTTCTCAGTTGTTTGAGACTTTTCCGTAGGATTATGTTTGTATTAGTACCTGTGTATTTGCTGAACCTGTTACTGAGGTGTTTATATACACAACTGCTTTTGGCCTTATAATAAATCTTCAAACTTGATCTTTTGTCAGTGTTTTTTTGGGGAAAGAAATGGAAGTGATCCGAATTGATTTGTCGAAAAGAGATTGCCTTCTACACTCTATGACAGGTACAAAGGTCTAATCGACCTGTGACGGGATTTTAGAAATCTATTTCAAATTCTAGATTAAGTTTCCCGCCTTTCCAGTTGGTAGCAGAGTAGGATGGTTTATCTTCTGGAGTGAAGGTAATCCACATCGGTTAAGATTTCCCCAAGGCCCATAGAGATCCGAAGATGTGCGTCCATAGAGCAGCGGACGGAGAATGTCGATCCACGGAAGATGACGGAGAGTGACGGTGCGGCAGAAAGCAGCAGGTCGTAAGAGAGTGAGTATAAAAAGGGTCATGCGTGTTAGATTGCGGTGTGTATTGTTTCATTGTGTTGTATTGTCTAGCGGAGATTGAGTGCCTGTAGCATGAAAGGAGATCAGGTTGTGAGCGCGCGCAACCGGTGAAAATCTTAAGCTCAAGGAGAGTTTAAGTGGTTCGGGTGTATCAAACACTCACAGTAATTGTCAACCATTGAAAGGGGATCATGAGGTACCATTGATTGCCCACAGGACCGAGATAGGGGGAACGAATGTGTGAGTGCGTGGGTAACGGACGCTGGTCGGAAGTTACCGTATGTATGAAACCTATCAGAGAGGTGACTGTTTGATCGTTAATTGGACAGACATTTGCCAGTCGGTGACAATTACAGTCAGACTGTGGACGTACAGTCAGAGAAGTGATTGCTTGGTCGGAAGTGATCATTTCAAAGCGTATGATTGGGACGCATGCATGACCAAGAGACGAGCGGAGAAATGAGGGGAACTGCTGCAAACGGAGGAAAGTGACGTCAGGAAGCGCCGCGCTGGGATAGGGCGGTAAGCGGGAAGTGAGTGACGTCAGCTAAGAGCCGCGCTGGGATAGGACAGCCAGAGTGAAGCCGCGTTGGGATTGGTGGATTGTCATTGTAAAGTAAACGAGCATAGTAAACAAGGAATTGTTGTGGATTTCATCATGAAATGTTTAAAAGGATTGCGAAGTTGTTTTTCGGGAGAAAAGAGTTTAGAACCTCGGGGTGGGGAAGAGGCTCCACCCGAGGATACGCCAGCTCATTACATGGCTACGAACGTTGGGTTACATACTATTTTGTGGCTTGAGAACTGGTGTAAGATTGAGGGGAATGAAGAACTAACGTTTCCCAAGTACGGAACATTCAGATTAGAGGTGTTGTACCAGCTCAAAGCGATTATGTCTTCTTTGCGACCTTTGCCCAGGCCAACACAGTTCGAAGCATTGAATGCGTGGATCAGGGCAGCCCACGAGAAGAATAGAGACAGAAGACAAGAAAGAGTGAACAGATCAGTTAGAGCAGTGCAGGATGCGAGGTGGGACGCACTAGCCAAGAGATGGAGAGTACAGACCATAGAAGGGGATAGGTTGTACCCATTGTTGGTTAGTGAGAAGGAAGCACAGAAAAGGAATACAGAAGACGATGACAGCGAAACGGAAGATAGTCTGATAGAGAGGCTATTGTCAGACAGACCGCCTCCATATAATCCAGAAATGGAAGGGATCTCACCGCCACCAACAGACAGGGGAACATCGGCAGTGGACGGTGGTATCCTAAGAGAGAGCGACTTAGGCCCGGTGGGGAACAGGGCCGTCTCAGTAGAAAGTGAAGTACCTCAATTGACCCCGGAAGCAAGAGTAGTGGGAAGATTCAATGTACAGAAGGTACACTGTGAAGAGGGGGTCAATGCTCAGAGATTACCAGATGCCCTTACGGTACCTGTTACCATAGGTCCTATAGTGTCAGTGTATAACCCAGAACAGACCCAAAGCGAGAGTCTACCACAAATGGACAGGGAAAGAAACGCCAGTGAAATCAGGGATAACGTTGTGAATGAGTGGAATCAATGGTCCAGACCGATAGAAAGGAGCACCCCTTTGGCAGCATCGGCAGACTCCTCAAGAGAACAGGGGGACTTGAGGGGACCGATGGATCTGAGAGGACCACGGCCCCGGCTCATTAGAGAATTGAGGCTAGATTTGAGATCCTGGGAGACGGTTGCGGACAACCAGACTGACAGGTCAAGAGATGATTGCAGGCAGTGGGGTTCAGAGAACGGGGAAATATCCCATTGCAGGTCTAATGGAAGTAGACAGGAGGGGGACCGTGGGAGAGAGGGAAATAGAGGTACGTTTACCCCTGGAACTACTGAAAGGCGACAAGAATGGGACTGTGAAAGATGGTAGAGAGGGAGTGTTCCCCATAACACCCCCGAGGAAGACAGAAGAGTGAGTCAGGAATGTAAAGGGAAAGACCCAAGCGAAACTTCTAGCCAAGGCACATTGAGAGCAGTGATAAAGGCCAGGAGAATAGATGTACTAAGACTGAAGTCGGAGGTAGAAGAGATAGTGGAAGGTACAATCCCTCTAGAAAGAATAGAACTTTACGATCCAGATGAACTGTTGTTTGTAGCGAAGGATGTTACTCGTCGAGCTAGGGCAGCCCACGAGAAACTAACAGAATTAGCGAACAAATATTCAGTGGACTTGACCAGGACAAAGGCGTTCCAAGGCGGCCATAGGTTGCAGTATACAGACCAAGATCTTGACGAGAAAAGAGTAATCGGATTAAAAACCCACATCAGAGAACTAGTAGTGGGAATTCGAATTTGGGTACAATTGGACAAATGGGAGGAAAAGTGGTCAAGAAAGAAAAGTGTTAGACGGAGCACCATAGAGACTCCCACCGGAACGGGGCTAATGCATGCAGCGGCATACCCCTTGAGAGAAGTAGCCCATGGAGGATATGTGCACGTACCCTGGAGTAGGGGATATTTGTCTGCCTTTACGAACACATTTCCAAAATTGAGAGAAAACCCAGTGGAATGGGACAAGCAGGTAGAGAGGTTCGTCAAAATCTCTAAAGTACTGTGGGTAGATCTGAACACACTGTTCGACATTGTGGTGCCGGGAGATCTGTGGGTAGCGTGTAAGGTCAGTGTCGAGTGGCCCACAAAGGAGCCCGAACGGGATGAACACACGAATGGACCTTCACCAAGAGTGATGGTAAAATATGAGCAAGTGATTACGTGGTTGAAAACCAAGGTGCCAGCACAGGCCATAGATTGGGTAAAAATAGATCGGACTAGACAAGAACCAAAGGAGACAGTGCATGAGTATTATGAGAGACTGCTACAGATATTCAAACAGTGCAGTGGTCTGGATGTGATGGACCCAAAGGACATGGGACAGTTTGTGTCCAAATTTGTTTTGGGCTTGAGACCTGAGATCTGTCTAATGATACAGCAACACTTGATTTGTTGGCAAAACAAGCCTCTAGACGAGATCCTGAGGTACGCGAGATACTGCAGTGATGGGATAGATTCTAAGACTAAGAAGCTTAAAGATAAACTGATGCTAGTCCAAATGCAATCGGGAGGACAGGGTCAATCAGGAAGTGGAACGTTGGTCAGAAGATCGAACAGCCAGAAAAGGGACAGTGAGGATGGCCAAAGGCCAAGGGTAGATCTGGCGACTCTGAAAAAGACAACAAGGTGCCATCAGTGTCACGAGATCGGGCACTGGAGGCGTGAGTGTCCCAATAATCCAGAAAATCAGGTACAAGAGGAAGAGGAGGAGAGTCAGGTTCTTCAACCTCCGAGGTCAACAGTGGTCAAGCTCAAAGTGGCAAAAGGGGGGACCTCCGCTCCAAGAGCTCCCGTTCCCCAACCACCGAGGATCGGAGCAGGGAACAAAACATACCAACAGATGCCTCTTCTAATAGACGGAAACGAGTATTATGCCTATAACCCAGTATCAGGAAGGTGTCTGGATGGAGAGGAGGAGTGCACCTTAGGGGCAGCACTAGAGATAGATCAGAGGGGACCCTTTGTAGATGCGGAAGTAGCTGGACACCCCACTACCTTTCTGGTGGTCACGGGTGCAACCCGTTCTACTGTACGGTCCGCAGTGGTCCCTAACCTGCCACTGTCGGGACAGACCATCCAGGTTGTGGGTGTAGCGAACAGGAAAATGACGAATCCACTGACCGAGCCAGTTCCAGTGAAGATAGGAAATTTCAAGGACAGCCATCAATTTGTGGTATGTGACTCTAGTCCTGTGTGTCTGCTAGGAAGGGACCTGTTGTGCAAACTCAACTGCACCATCTATTGTACACCAAAGGGAGTAGAGTTGGAGACAAATGACGATGATGCCGCCTTTAAGGTTGCAAACACACGTCTGTGTATAGAATTGTATCCTGCACTAACAGTGGAGGAACTCCCCTGGGACTTAAGGGAGACCGTCAGACAAGAGGTTTGGGATTTTACAGGAGAAGAGATTGGTTTAATCAAAGGCGTAGAGCCAGTCAGAATACAAGTAAGACGAGATGCAGAATTTCCAAGAACCCCCCAGTACAAGCTGACCCCAGAAACAATTGCGGGAATAAAACCTGTGATTGAGTCCATGATAAAGCAGGGAATCCTAAAAGAAATAATGGGCAGTCCGTGTAACTCTCTGATTATGGGCTTGCAAAAGCCTAGCGGGAAGTTCAGGATTGTGCAGGATTTACGAAAGGTAAACGACATTGTTGTTCCATGCTGTCCAGTGGTACCGAATCCATCAGTGATACTGTTTCAGATTCCAGCACAGGCTGAGTGGTTCACCGTGATTGATTTGTGTCAGGCCTTTTTCTCTATACCGTTACATGAGGAGAGCCAATTTCTTTTCGCTTTTAAGCTGGAAAACCGTGTATTAACATGTTGTCGTATCCCACAGGGGTATACAGAGAGCCCATCGATCTTTAATCAATTATTGAAGAAGAATCTTGAAAGACTAGTACTGCCCCAGAACTCGGTTCTTGTACAGTATATAGACGACCTCCTTGTTGCGTCAGAAACAGAAGATGCCTGTAGAATAGACACCATCGCCTTGTTAAACCATTTGGCAGAAAATGGTCAGAAGGTATCTCCCAGCAAGTTACAATACTGTCTTCCTGAAGTACAGTATTTGGGACACAGAATAGAGAAGGGAATAAGAAAGGTGTCCCCAGACAGAATAGAGGCAATAATGAAGATGATGGTGCCTACCACACAAAGGGAGGTTAGAATGTTCCTGAGAATGGTTGGCTACTGTCGCCAGTGGATTGCAAATTTCTCACTAAAAGCGAAACCTTTACAGAAGCTGACGCTCAAGGACGTGAGTGATCCGGTACCATGGGACACAGATTGCATGATGGCTTTCCTAATGTTGAGAGAAGACTTCTGTCAGGCTCCGGCCCTGGGAATGCCTGATTACACAAAATTGTTTTCATTGTTTTGCTGCGAGCGAGAGGGCTGCGCGTTAGCAGTTTTGACCCAAGATCACGGAGGTGCCCGTAGGCCAGTTGCATATTTCTCGGCTACCTTAGATCCAGTAGCCGCAGCGTTACCCGGATGTCTCAAATCCGTTGCTGCAACAGGTGTCAGCATTGAGCGATGTGAGAGTATTGTGATGGGGCATCCATTGGTGGTACATGTTCCACATTCAGTAGAATTGTTAATGACCAGGACCAAAACGCAGCACCTGACTAACAACAGGCTCACACGTTACGAAGAAGTTATACTTGCTGCAGAAAATGTGACCCTAAGAAGGTGCTCAGTTTTGAACCCTGCAACATTGATGCCATTGCCAAATGTTTTAGATGATGATTGCGAAGACCATGACTGCCTAGAGGTGACTGAACTATGCACCAAACAAAGACCAGACATTGTTGATGAGCCTTTAGAAGACCCAGATGAAATTCTCTTTGTGGATGGCTCATGTATAAAAGACAATGCTGGACAGTTGAGAGCGGCTTTTGCCGTTTGTACGATCCATGGGATAGTCGACGCTGCCTGCCTAGAAGGAGTACACTCCGCACAGGTGGCTGAGATAGTTGAGTTGACACGTGCCTGTTTGGCAGCCAACAAAATTCGAGTCACCATATACACCGACAGCAGATATGGATTCGGTGTGGTTCATGACTTCGGTCAGTTATGGTCTCAGAGGGGTTACATGACATCATCAGGTTCCCCTATCAGGAACGGAGAATTTGTCAGGTTACTGCTGGAAGCTCTGCAGGGGCCAGCAGAAATTGCAGTGGTAAAATGCACAGCACAGAGCAAGGGTGCTGATTTTGTGTCCCTGGGAAACAGATATGCGGATGAGGTGGCACGTTATTGTGCCGAACAGGCTTACTCGTTCACAGACCAGGTTGTCGAGGGAAAAAACAGAGGGACCGAGCTAAACATGGTACTTGAAGTGGCAGATACTTGGGATGAATTGAGGAAAATGCAAGAGCAAGCGTCAGATTTTGAGAAGAGAGTATGGGTGACTTCTGGCTGTATAAAAGGGAGTTTGGATTTGTGGGTTTCGGCAGATGGGAGAGCTGTGTTGCCGAATGAACTAGTGAGCCCGATGGCTCGACAGATACATGGCTCTGTGCATTTGGGCAGAGATGCAATGATACGAGTGTTCAGGCAGACTTGGTATAATCCTAAATTCAGAACGGCTGCAGAAGCGGTGTGTCAGAGATGTGTTACGTGTCAACAGATGAATGTTGGGAAAAGGACACCAGTCACGTTAAGTCATGTGGGGAGGTCTGGAGGGCCTTTCAACAGAATGCAATTGGATTTCATTGAAATGCCAAAGTGTAACAGCCTCAGATATGTCTTGGTGATTGTATGTGTGTTTTCCAGGTGGGTCGAGGCATATCCCACTCGTAGGTACGATACACTCACAGTAGCTAAATTATTGTTGAGGGAGTTAGTGCCTAGATTCGGGGTCCCGACCTCTTTGGAATCGGACAGAGGAACGCATTTCAACAGTGAAGTTGTGAAGATGCTCTGTTCTGCATTGAACATTGATCAGAGATTGCATTGTAGTTATCGGCCAGAGGCTTCTGGCATAGTGGAGCAGATAAATGGGACACTCAAAGCAAGAATGGCAAAGGTGTGTTCATCCACGTCTCTGAAATGGCCAGATGCTTTACCGTTGGTGTTAATGAGCATGCGTAGTACACCAGACAGGAGAACAGGACTTTCGCCTCACGAGGTGCTGATGGGAAGAGCTATGAGATTACCATCAGTCCCCTCAACTGCCTTGCTGAATATCACAGATGATCTGATCCTTGATTACTGCAAAGGACTGTCTGATGTCATCCATTCTGTGTCCCTTCAGGTGCAGACAGCAGAAATCCCAACTTCTAGAGACCTCTGTCACGACCTGTGTCCCGGAGACTGGGTGCTAGTACGGAAGCACGTGAGGAAGAGCTGCTTGGACGTCCGCTGGCGAGGACCATTCCAAGTCATCCTGGTAACGAACACTGCGGTGAAGTGTGGTGGACTGCCAAATTGGATCCACGCTTCTCATACCCGAAGAGTTCCAGCGCCCCTGGAAGAAACAGCTCCTCTCGTAGAAGAAAATCCAACTGTGGAGGAAGATCCACAAGAGGGGACAAGTCAAGCTGTGGGGGTGTCTGAAGAAGCTGGTAACTCATCCGACCAAGCTGAGGGAGATCACAGCGACAGTGACACTGAAACTGCCACTGAATGGGAAAGCTGCTGTGAGGGTGATCCCAACTCTGGAGAAGCTGAAGGTCAAGATGAGCAGGTGGTGCCGTCAAGGAGCAGAGGAGTGAAAGGCACAGAAGCAAGCTGGCCTGAAAGACGGAAAAAGCTGAACGTGAGGCTGACCCCTGAAAAGGATCTTGCACCTGTATCAGAAGAATCAGAGCCAGAAAGAGAAGGCCAGGAGTCAGAGGAAAAGGGTCCAAGGAGATCGAGGAGGGTGAGAGTACCTTGCAGAAGATACGCCACTCCGGAGTGGACCTACCCTTTGACAAATGCCAGGTGTACTGAGATCAGGGAGGGTGAGGTCGGTGCTGGTGACCGATACGGCCCCAAACTATAAATTGGAAGTGATACTGTTGGTGCCTGGACTGGAAATCGAAGGCTTGCTGACAATCACCGTTCCAAATCCCCCTTTCCTAAGCAAGATAAGTGATTTAATCTTAAACAGATTGACTTTTCCTACATTTGGCCTTGAAATACCTGCCTGTGATTCAATAATCCTTCATATGGAACTTTTAGACTACGTACTGTGTGCACTAGGAGAAAATCTTATCATTGATGCACAATAAAAGACTTTGTAAATAACTACAGAAGATACTTAGAGCCGAGTGGAAGAAGAAGAAATTCAGGGACATCCCTTAGAGGACGGAGAAGGGTAGGGTTACCTGAACACGAAATGGGCAATGAAAAACAAAAAGGGGATCTCTGCTTCTAGGTGTGGATCGAGAAATTCATGAAGCCAAGCAAGAGACTTTTGCATTTCTGAGACTTTGTGTTGCTGCTAGAATCGAACCATACTGTCTGAGACCATGGAGGCTGGGAACCCGACTCGTAGAGCAAAATGTATTATAGGTACACTATTAGGGTTAGTGATTTTCTTTATATTTTTAGTAGTTTTAGTTTCTTATTTAGCACCACAAGAGCAGGAAGCGGAGGTCAAGGGAACACCTATACCTACCACTCCTAGCCACAAAGAGGTAAACATAGGAGCCGAGAAAGCTTTGCTAGCTAAAGAAAGCCGTAGATTACATGCCGATTTGTCCAGAGGAAACTTTGGGAAGAACGCTTATGCTAAATTGTTGTATGAGTATATTGATGCGATGGATGCGAAAGATTGTTATGTGTGTATGCAATTGCAAGCTTCAGTAGACGAGGGTATTAGATACCATCACCTGCCATTGACGTATGGAATTTCATGTAGTTTGCTGCTTAGCATATTTTATGAGAGATCTCATTTTGAATATTTCTTTTCGAATAATGATGTTGTGTTACCAGAAGTCCCAAATTATAAGCATTTGAACAAATGGGACTATTACAAGTCAGAGGATAGACTTAGATACTTTTTCATTCCAACTAAAACAATAGATACCTCATATGCACATCGACGCAACTTGACCTGCTCATTGACAGAGGTAGAGAAGAAGTTCGTAGAGCAAGTTGAGGACAGATACCAAAAACAGAAGCAGTTACAGACGTCAGGTCAGGGTAAGGTAGATTGGACAGATGAAGAGCTTGGACACAAGTCAAAGGGAAGTTATGGTCCGATAGCCTTGGACGCTGTACAAAAAGGAAAGATATGTCTACATAGACCAAAGACATACTACGAGAATGTGTATGTAGGTGAGACAACTTGTGAACACACTTTCAAAATAGAGTATTATACCAAAGACTTTCTGAAGAGTGTGGTGCAAGTGATTCCTACGGTGTACTTCGTTTGTGGAAGAAATGCATACGTGAGATTGCCAGATAAGTGGTATGGGACATGTTACCTGGCGATTGTCTTTCCTAAGATATATCACAATGAGGATTTTGATCAGGTGGAGGGTGGAAAACTAACAAGGGTAAAGAGAGGGGAAAGTGAAGGGCCAATAATAGGAGATATATTTGGAGCTGCGATACCAATGTTGGGAGTGATTTTAAACGATGTGAAGATACGAAGATTAGCGACAGTGGTGGATGAATTATCAATGAGCACGGCTAAGTCACTAGTGCTGATTCATGGTGAAATGTTATCGATTAGGGCAATGGTTATGCAGAACCGTCTTGCCCTAGACGTCCTTTTAGCGAAAGAGGGCGGAGTCTGTAAACTTTTGAAGGTCCAGGAATGTTGCACGTATATTCCGGACAATTCTAAAGATCTGAAGAAATATATACGCAACATTACTGCTATCCACTATGAGATTAATGATTTAACACAAGAAAACACATGGGAAAAGGTTGGCAAGGGTCTTGGAGGTGTTGGAAGTTGGTTTGCAAACTTGGGTAGGAGTTTTCTTGAATACATTTTGGAGCCCCTCCTTATCATAGTAGCCTGTGTAATTGGAATATGGGGTTTGTTGAGATTGTACAGATGCTATAGGTCCAATAGGTTGGATAGAGCAGTGAGGGGACAGGCACAGAGAATGGAGGAGTTACAGGACAAGCAATATCGAAGTTTAAGAGCTTTGGAAATGCTCAGGCGAGGAAATGTTGCTACAAGTACTGTTTAAAATTCGATCCCTACCCTAAGGAATGTGGGTTGGTGGTGATGACACAGGTCATCAAAGGGGGGACTGAGAGAGCGCAAAACTGTGTTAGAATTTGTAGGGGTGCATCATATTCACAAGTAATCCGACCCGCATATATAGAGGTTTATAATCATGTTTAAGAGTGTCGCAAAGCTATGAACTCATGTACCAGAATTTCCATAGCTGCCACATAATGTGTTTTTTGTAATACTAATGCCATGTAATCTAGAAATGTATTTGTGAAAGTAATGATAGTTCAGTTAAAGAGCGTTTGAAGAAGCATCATGTATTCCGAGGTATGCTTAGCAATTTATTATTGTATTCATGTAACGGCATAGAAGTGTTTAGTTGGGAAATGTATTCTTTTCTTTTGCTATAATGATGGAGGCCTAACGAGTAAAACTGTTTGCCAAAAGTTAGGGGGTGACATCTCAAAACGTGCAGAGGCCCAGGTGGGGATAACGGTTTGTGTAGGCCGAGTTAGGAATGTGTCTGCTAACTTTAAATCATGGAACTGCCTTTTTCTTAGAAGGTTGCCTCGAATAATTAATTGCAAGTAGCATGTTGTCGTGAACCAATTTATGTGCGTTCCTTTGCAGGTGCAAGGTTAGCCAAAGATAGTAAAGAAGGGCCCATTGTATATGAGAGTTAGAATGATAGCTACAGACCCGGAGGAGTGGTTGCGGAATTTTAGGGAAGCAACTTCAAGCGGAGACGACTGTGGGACCCAAGGCCGTTTTTCAACGAACAAGGAGGAAGACATCAAGATGAAGACCCTTTGAAACCTAACTCTCCGAGGGGGGCGTCCCTTGGGGCGTGTCAACCGAATTGTGGGTTTCGTATTAGGGACAGCACCCAGGGAGGAGAGCAGAGTAGAAGCGCACAAGGGCGAAGAAAGATGCTGGGTAGGCTGAGAGCTATTTGCGAGATTGAACTCAAGAGGCTAAGTCCGAACTGAGTGAGTGAACTTCTTTGGAAGTCACCACGGCTGACACCTTTTGTTAGAGGAGAATCCAGCTGTAGGGATGACACTTAGTATAGTGTAGGGACAGACTTATACTGATGTATTTCTTCTTTTCTTTTATGCCTACCAGGACCCAGATCATAGCCATTAATGCAAGCTTAGTGGTCCTGGAAATTATATTAGTGCTGTTTCTCAGTCGTTTGAGACTTTTCCGTAGGATTATGTTTGTATTAGTACCTGTGTATTTGTTGAACCTGTTACTGAGGTGTTTATATACACAACTGCTTTTGGCCTTATAATAAATCTTCAAACTTGATCTTTTGTCAGTGGTTTTTTGGGGAAAGAAATGGAAGTGATCCGAATTGATTTGTCGAAAAGAGATTGCCTTCTACACTCTATGACAGGTACAAAGGTCTAATCGACCTGTGACAGGATTTTTTTTTTTTTTTTAATTTTTGTAAACCTTCATTGTGCAATAATAAAAGAACAAATACGGGCCCACAACCATCCGGCCGGCCACGATTACTCCTGAAGCACTAGTGCATGCAATACGGTGACACAGTAACACATTTTCGCAAATAGCAAGCATTTGAAAGTTACACTGGAAATCGTCGTGATACCTTGTCTCAGGAGCAATGAAGGTTAATTTTAGAATTTTTTTTTGCAGCTATTAAAGTTTGTCATTTTTATAAACAATATATTAAGAAAGCAGAGTCCGTGTAGGCACATCACGACATTTAGCGACAAATTTATCACGTAAACCAACAATCACGGAAGTCAAGTCCACCCAGGCGACATGGCGGCCCAAAAGTTTGTACTACAGGAGTGTCAAGCCAATCGGCCCACCCAGTGTCCGCCGCCACCCACCCCCTAGCAATCCCAGTCACGGACCCAAGATAGAAGAAAGAAGAAGAAAGCGATAACAAAAGAGGGAGAAACGACAACAGAGAAGAAAGAAAAAAAACAAGGCACCATAGAAACTGAAACCAGAAAACTAAATCCCATCCCCCAACCCCCCACCCTACACGCATGCAGAGGCTACGGCCTACCCCCCCCCCCCCCCCAGCAGTGTGTCTGTCGCCCAATAAACCCGAAATATAGAACAAGGAAGAAAGAAGAGAAAAAGGAAAAGGAAAGTTATAACATCTGAAATATAGAGAGTAAGAAAAGAATAATATAATCAATATATCCCATAAAAAAGGAAAAGTGGGGAGGAGCCCACCAAATACCAAGTCTCCCGGACTCCCCAGCCATAAAATACCTCCTGCCCCGTCCGCAATAGCAAGGTTAAATAGCAGCAAGTACAAAGTGAAATAGGGAGAGACATCCCATAGCACGTCAGCACGCGTTGAAAAAGTGTCCCAACCCCAGTCACCACCCCCCAATCAAACACATTTCGTCACTCCACCCCATGTGTGTTAACAAAAACCAGTGAGTAGCGAGCACAACATAATGTGGGGAAGGCACCACGTTCCGCATCGGTACACTTTAAGGAAGCGCTTCAGTCCGAGTCCCCTCCGGCCAAGAATGCACAGTCTACCAAGGGAAATCATCTAGCTCTGGCCATTCCGCACACGTATTTTGTGATCAGAGGAGGGACTAATCCCGAGTCTCCCGGACTCCCCAGCCATAAGACACACACCCACCCCCACGTGTAGCAAAGAAAAACCCCACAATAATCGTTAAGCACAGGAGAGATTGGGGAGAGTCATTAAACAGAACAGCAGAACACAATAAAGAAGCGCCCCATCTCGAGTCCCCACCCGACAATCAAGTACACTTCCTTAGAAAAAATCTCCTAGCCCTGGCCAGTTCGCAAACGTGTCCCGGAACATGGCTCCCGCAGAGGGCCCGCCCCAGCTAGAACAAAGAGACAAAATGGCCGCACTCGGCAAAGACGAGATGCCCAAAGACAAGATGGACATCGCCAGTCCCAAACAGTGCCAACAATCCAAAGGAGCTGCGTTTTCGGAGCGGAAGTATGGTGCAAAGTACAATTTATCGACATCATTACGGGATAAGCGCAGGCAGCCAGGGTAACCAGTTGTTGCACCAGCGGCTCCATGAATGCCGTGGGCGAGGTCGTAAGTTGCATCAGGGAGAAAGACATTGTAGCAGCGCTGGGGTAGTCAGGTCGCAGTCCACATACAGTATCACCGCCAGTAAGCCGCTCCGGCACACACTCTCGTGGCAACAATGTATCACAGTCAGGGATCTGCTGAGGCTGAGCAACGCGGCGAGGAAAGGGGACTGGCAAGATATGTCCCGATCCGGTTGCAAATCCGTCCAGCTTCTCACCCAGCAGTCGTGAGTTCTCACGCCACTCGTCTCTCAGCTGAGCAAGAGCGACGAGAACAGAAGCGCAGGTTAATGCCGCCTGGTCTTTCATAACATCCGCGTTTCGAGGCGCGTCAGACAGGTCCACACCCCACTCGGGACCGTGCTGGCCTCGCCGGGCAGGAGCCGAGGCGCAATCCGCCATCACCGCAAAGGAGCCAGCCGCCATGGCCATGCCGTCAGGGGGTTTGCAGAGGCTCTCAGGCGAAATTAGCGCTATGCTGCTGGGGTCAATTCCACCGGGACAGTCTGGGTCCGCAATCGTGGGCGGCACACAACGAGAGACTCCCCCCCGTTCGGTCCAAGGCAGAGGTGACCTAAAGATGAGCCCCGGCAGCCGGAACACCGCCGATGCGGAGGAAACAAAGCGCGGCTCACCTTCAGCGTCCCGCAGATAGGGATCAGTAAAATAGACTCCCAGCCGGCCAATATTCACCATCCACTCAATTGCCCGGTTCAAACGTCCCCACAGCCCGTAGCTCAGTGCAGGGTGTCCGCTCCGCTCCAGTACGATCGGCCCCCGCTGTTTCAGCAGTCTCAGGCGGTGCACTGCAACGCAGGTCCCGGTTCCAGGGCTAGGGTAGACGTCGGCAGACCAGCTCGACGAAATCTCGGGCTAGCAGGCAGGCAGGGACACCGGAGGAACACCAACAGCATCAGCACACTTTCTCCAGTATCCCGCTGGTGCGCGATAGCAGGATGAAAGACAGGATATCTGTGCGGGAAACAAAGGCTCAGGGAGCCGGGAGACTACACGTCCGTCTCCACCGCCATCTTGGCTCCTCCTGTGACGGGATTTTAGAAATCTATTTCAAATTCTAGATTAAGTTTCCCGCCTTTCCAGTACCTTTCCCCTATAACTTTGAACAGAAATCACAACTCTAAGTGGATAGGGTGTCTTGAAATCTGAATTCCATCAACATTTACTTTAGGTCTCTAAGCTGTAGCAGTGGGGGTTTAGCAGAGATTTATCTAAAACCGAGCATAAAAAACTTTCAGGATCTTCCCAGAAATTAAGTATGATTGTGCTGTTTAAAAAAGAATGGTGATTAGGTTGTCAGACATGAGCCTTTCAACTCTATCCACATTAGTGCCAAATGGAGATTGGTCTTTGTCTCTAAAATTGTGGCCAATGAATCCAGGGAAGTTAGTTCAGAGTAAAATTTTTGACAATGTCAGTAGTGAATGGCTTGTACATGATTTCATTTGTGTTGTTAATTTCCATGGCCTTCGTTTATGCTTGCAAGAGAGTGCTGGTGGGTGATACAATGTCCAACATTGTACACTTTAAATTATTGTTACTGATATGTTGGTTCTAACACTTTCCTTTATTTTGTGCACCTAACTATGAAAATGTACGTGATGTGAATCTGCATTGAATTGAAAATTACAATAAAAATGTGTAAAAAAAAATCAATGAATCCAGAGGTCTCAGTGCCACTCACAGATGTGCTATGATTGATTGTTGATTAGACTATCCAGTCCAAAGATTCACAAACCAGAATTACCACAGTAAGGCTCTAACATGTAAGAAAAGCCTATTTTGCACAAATATAAAACTTTTGATGAAATGTTTAGAGCACTGGAATCTAAGGCGGGTGGTTGAAATCATTGAAATGCCTGGTACAGGCCTGCTGCCATCGCCATTCCAGGACCCAGCTATGCCTATCTTTTCCCTCAAAATATGTAGCGTACTACAGGAAAGTGATGTCGTCTGAGTCAGGGGTCTTATTGTCATGGTACGACCAAAGGAAAAAAAGTGAAGTTGTGAAACACCCAAAATGTTCTGCTTCCAGGTGAAATAGGTGGGTAAGACGCAGCGTGGAAACAGGTTGGAGGAGGACCTTGACGTTCCTCTAATCTCAACTTTGAGAGCCTTTGGCAGCCAGAGTGGTATATGCTCTGTTACTGGTTCTAACTAACTGTCCTCAGCTTATAGCCCTCATCATGGGCTTCATTGTAACTTTAGGGCATGCAGAAACAGATATTTTCACCTGCATTGGAATTACAAGTTGTTTCTATAAAATGAACTGCCTTTTTGCTTTTCACGCACAAATTTCAGCAAGTATAACCTGCCACAAACTCTTTCTTTGACAATGTGTTGCAATACCAGTGATTGCCATCAGGGGTAACAAGCGCTATATAAATACAACCCGTTTTTCCTCCTCTACCCTTCTGCTATCATTCTAAATCCAAATAACTGACTAACCTATCCACCACTTAAAATTACTTGCATGTTTCACTATACTAATTCAACACTAATCCTCTATGGGTCCCGGAGTACCATGCTACTCGCCGAAAAAGGGGTAGTAAGCGCTATATAAATGCAATTACAATACAATACAATACAATACAATATATGGTGCTTGACTTCCCTCAAGACTTCTTTGGGGTAGATGTGAGTTTGTTTTGTCAATAATACTATTGTAGTTTAAGTAAAAGTAACTTATCTGAACAGTAATTGTCTAATTCGTTTGTGTATTTGCATATTACTCTTTTACACTCCCCCTTAAATGTCCTTTAACTTCACCCATTCAATAGTGGATATTTCCCATTTCCACATAACTCCCTTTGTCTCTCCCAAATTTACTACAAACATGTATACCTCTATGCGCAGAGAGCTTCACACTCGTGGGAGCTCTCTGCACATAAAACATGGGAGAAACATACTCAGGGAGAATTGTGAAGAGCATGTAACTACTTCCCCTACTACTAAACAATGATTTCATGAATAGGCCCCATTTTGGAACATGGCACCTAGAATTTTTACCAGGAATTTTTACCAGGGTTAGTAGGGAAGATAATGTGAAAACTTCAATGTTTCAGGATTTCTGAAGAGTCACATTTCGCCTGCCTGGCTTTACGATATTTCAGTCATAAAAGCAAAAGGGTTCTGCCAACCCAAGAATGTTGGCGCTTGTTCGTTAACTGTTGTTTTGTCGCTCCCTTCTATGCTGACAGGAAAGGCCCAGCACTTTCCTCGGTTTCATATTCTTAAGAATTTCGGTACCAGGCTGACCAGTTGTTATGTCTAAGGTACAAGGGCGCGAGCTGCGCCAGCTTTTATCGTTTTCAGAAGTTCAGTTCTTTTAATGAGCAGCAGGGCCTTGGAAGCCGTGGCGTCACAGATAAAAGTGTGGAAAGCAGCAGCTGGGCGACCTTGCCGTTCTCGTTTCTTTCCCGTCGCAGGTTGCACTAACCCAAGGTTTTGATACGGAATAAAAAAAAAATCAAATTACAAGCTTAATTAAAAAATAAAGAACCTTGGAAAAGTGCTGCCGTAGCGCAAACGAAAATTATTGTAACATCATGTGAAATGTCGTGTCGACCTTCTTATCAGAAGTATAAATGATTTTAAAAATGAAACACTGTGTTTACGTTCAGGCATTATACAAGAAGGAATGAAATAGGAATGTATGTCGCTCACCTTTTAATTCATCTGTACACTTTAAATATACCATTTTTTTTAAACAGACCAATTTTTTCGTTAAGAGGATTCGTTTTAGCGGGCTCGGGTGGGGAGTGAGCCGGAAAAAGTACTGCAGTCTCCAACTAGGCCATTCTCCTAGGATTGGCATGGGTCACTGGCAGGTGATAGCCATGATGAGACAGCACCATAATACCAAAAGTAATTCACAGATTACTTACTCCCAGTAGTACTTACTCTCTGAGTTTTGTCCACCTTCCCACACGCACAACGTGACCCAACTGAAAAAAATATCATCCCTACCTGACCCTCCCACATCACTTCCTGTTCTGTTGTCTGCTCTCCCGACGGTGCTTCGTTTCGCTGGTACGGTTCACTGTTCTAGCATCTTTCTCTTTCCTTCCTATCCCTAGCTAACTTGACTCTTCTGCTGTGTCTCTGCACCTGGGGTCTAGTGAACTGAGAGTGGTGGCATACCTCTCAAGTCACCCTCATTTGGAGGGTGTCACCCACAGTGGTATAACAAAACTTGCGGGGGGCCTCCAAAGTCAGTGGAAGGGACCCCCATGCTCCGGACACAGGGAAGAGCTCTCAGCCACTGGTGCATAGTGCTGGAGGGGGCCCCCTAGAGATCGGGGCATCCCACCCTGGGGGGGCTGCGGGGTCCATTGTTATGCCACTGATTATGGCTGAAAAACGTAAAACCTCAATGAAAAAAAGGTTATATGGACTTTATAGTTAGGCTGACATTTCACTACTACAAAACCATTGAAATTCACCAGTTATAGCTACCTGAGCTAATTATAACTTACACTCCTGCAAGGCACTGCTTATGACCTCACAGATTACATTACTCATGACATGGTCAGTGATATCACTGATGGTATCTCAAATGGCATTACTGATGACATCATCCAGTGGGTGTAAGCGTTTCGTAAAAGTTTATGAGATTTAAAGATATATACTAAGGTACTGCATAACCTAAAAATGACTATTCTTTATGTACTACTAATGAGTGATACTATTTCGAACATATGTCATCTGAGTGACTGTGAGACTGTCTAAATCTGTGTGTGAGTGGCTAAGTTGCTGTATGGGTGTGTAAGTGGGTGTGTGACTGGCTGTATGGATAAATAAGTGGGTGTTTGAGTACCTGTAAGGATGTGTGCATGTGTGTGTAAGTGGCTGTATAGGTGAATAAGTGGGTGTGTGACTGGCTGTATGGGTGGTGAGTGGATGTGTGAGTAGCTGCATGGGTGGGTGAGTGGGTGCATATTTGAATACATGGGTATGTGATTGGTTGTATGGGTGAGTGACTGTGTGTTTGAGTGGCTCTATGGGTGAATATGTGGGTGTGTGGGTACCTGTAATGGTGAGAGACATGGTGTCTCAGTGTCTGTGTGGGTTATTGAGTGGTTTTGTGAGTGACTGTATGGGTGAGACAGTGGTGTAGGTATGTGAGAGATGTTATGTGAGTGATAGTGTGTGACTGTACGAATGAGTGACTGAGTGCATGATTGGTGTTGGGTTTGTCAGTGAGTGTATAGATGGATGAGTGAGTGTGACCGTGGTTTATTGGTGAGTGTGTGCTTTTCACTGTGAGTGTATAGTTGACTGAGTATATGTTTTAGTATATTTAACACTAAGTGAGTTTGTGTGTCAATAGCTATATGGGTGAGTCAAAGTCTCAGTGTCTATATATGTTTGAGTGGGTCCATTAGTGTCTGTGTGTCTATAAGACTGGGTGTGTGAGCGACTGTTTTGGTGAGTGGGTGTATGAATGAGTGTATGGGTAAGTGGCTCTGCCAGTGGCTGTATAGAAGAATAAGTGTGAGTATGAGTGGCTGTAAAAGCGCAAACATACAGATCATCGAATATAAAAGAAAGATTCCCTTTTATGTAATTAACTTTTATAATAATGATTTTTACTCAATCCCAAATAAAAATTTGACCGAACTCTCTAAAATTTTGTCTGACATAACCGAACTCCCAGAAAATAGTATAGGTAAAAGGATTATCTTAGCTGGGGACTTCAATGCCAAAATTCTTTCGGATCGACTCGGGTTAAATACCCGGAGCGACCGCACAGCAAAAAGGGGACAAGAAATGGACTTGCTTACCCGTGAACACATGTTAACTAACATCATGGATGTAAGCCCTACCCCCAATAATAATTATGTTCCTACATTTAGAGGTAGAGATTACTCCTCAACTGTAGATTACATCTTTATGTCACCTGAGCTCATTGACAACCTCACGGTGGCCAAGGTTATAGAGACCGCATTCGGAGATCATAATGCCTTGGTTGCAAACATTAGACTAGGGTCCTCGTCAGTGTTTAAAGGCACCGCAGGGTCCAGAGACATAACCCCCGTCACAAATAACTTAAGACTGAAATGGAGGAGGGTGGATAGTGGTAGCATAACTAATCAGCTCACAACTAAACATCAAAACCTAATAGACTCATGCACATTATCTGATGGGAATCACCAAAGGGTGATCTCAGATTTCACTAATTTGTGCACAGTCATAAAAACACTTTTAACTGTTCCTAATCGTAAAATTAATGCGGACCCTAAGTGGTTCGACAACAACTGTTCAGTTGCAAACAGGGCTCTACGTAAGGCACTGAATGGTAAGCCTAGATGCCAAACTGAGGTTAGGGAGGCAAGAAAGAGGTACAAATCTGTAATAGGGAAACGTAAGGCAAATATTTTGTGAGAACACTGGGAAGAGCTATCAGACTCCGCATCAGGGAAAAAAGGTACAACCTTTTGGGCTACAGTAAAAAATATGCGCAACATGGGATCACAAATGTCAGTAATAAGTTGTACCATCTCAAGTTGCCAATGGGAAGATCATTTTTCTAAAGTGTACGCATCACCCCCAAATGCCAGTAACAACTTTGCACCAGGCGATCTGCGCCCCTTAGAGATTAGCATAGGAGAGGTTATCACGGGCATCAAACAAAGTCTCGGCAACAAAGCCCCCGGGCCAGATGGCCTCCCAATAGATATTATCAAATTGAACCCTGAACTTTGGGCACCCATCTTGAAAAACGTCTTTAATAGCCTACCTTTAGTGCCAATACCGGACACATGGTCTACAAGCATAATAGTGCCCATATATAAAAAAGGAGAAAGAACAGACCCAACAAATTACAGACCCATCTCGCTCCTGGATAATACTCTCAAAATCCTGGGGCGAGTACTATACAATAGAATAAATGAGTGGGTAGATGATTCAGGGATCTTAGTCTCCTGCCAAATGGGGTTCAGAAGTGGGGTTGGAACAACCGAGCAGTGTCTGAATTTAAATTTAGTAATCGGTAAATATACCATTGCTCGGTCGGAACCAATCTACCTAGCGTTTATGGACTTATCATCCGCATTCGACCTAGTAAACAGGTCTAAATTGTGGTCAATCCTCCTGGAATATGGGTTAGACGAACCGCTTGCACACTTTCTTGCATATTTGCACACTGACACAAGGGCACAAGTAAGGATCGGGATGGCGGGGGAAGTGTCAGAGCCCATAAAGGTAGAAAGAGGAGTCAGGCAGGGGTGCGTTTTAGCACCCCTGTTATTCATCATCTATATAAATGGACTAAACAAATCTCTAAAACTGGCAACTAGTGACGTCCCAAAAATAAGGGGGGGATTGCTACCGACTCTGCTTTACGCAGATGATGCGGTGCTCATGGGCCTCACTCCGATCGCTTTACGCAGCTTGGTAAAAGACTTAGCTCAATACATGGAAAAACTTGATCTTAAAGTAAATTTAAAAAAAATCTTTTATCATGTCTTGTGGCCCGGGGAAGAGACAACTAAGTGTTATTTCGGTGGGTTCTGACAAACTCTACTCCACTAACTCTTTTCCCTATCTAGGAATGGTTTTTGCTGCGAGCGGCTCATGGAGTGGACATTTGGTCCACGCCATGAGCAAGTTCTCAAAATCCATTAATTCTATTCTTAGCCTCCCACGGCCTAAGAAAGTCGATGCCACAATAGCAATTTAAAACATTTTTAAATCACAATGTGTGCCAGTAGCTACTTACGGGGCAGAGATTTGGGGTCTGGGCAAAACACTGAGTATCCAGACTGAGGAAAACCGCTTCTGTAGAAAAATCCTTGGAGCACCAATTTCCTCTTCAGAATACATTTGCCATTGCGAACTGAACCTGCACTACATATCAGATTTTATTTCTTCTAGACCGGCAATGTTTTGGCTCGCTATCTGGAAGAATAACTTGGCTAGCCTAACCCATGACATTATAAGAGACTGCCTTAACTGCGAAAAAGGGATGTTAATCCCCTGGCTTTCTGGAGTTTTTAAAAAATTGAGCAGCGTAGGCGAAGGACACCTCTTCCTTGACCCTAGCAAAATTGAGCTTAAAGATAAAAATAATTTAAAATCCGCACTGTACGCACTTTATAGCGAAGAAAGATTGGCAAGGGAATTAACTAAACCAACAATCCAGGCTTATGTGAAAAAAGATCTGTACCCACTCTTTGGAAGCATGCAATGGTGAACCCTTTATTAAAAAAAACAGTGGCCGATCCTGAGGTACTGTCCAACTACAGACCCATCTCTCTCTTACCAGTGTTCTCAAACATTTTAGAAAGACATGTCCATTCCTTTCTAACACATTTTACAGAAACTAATAATTGCCTCCATTCTTCCCAATCCGGCTTTAGAGCCGGCTACTCCACCGAAACAGCACTTCTAGGAGTTACCGAAAAGATCCGTAAGCTCCTGGATGACGGCCAAACAGTTGCCCTTATCCTATTAGACCTTAGCTCAGCCTTTGATACCATCTCGCACAAAAGGCTGATTAACACCCTGAAAAACACTGGTGTATGTGATGCAGCACTTGAATGGATTTGTTCGTTTCTGGAAAATCACACTTTTCAAATTATGTCAGCATCCGCCTGTTCAAAAAGCTTTATTTCAACACATGGAGTACCCCATGGCTCAATTCTTAGCCTTTTGCTTTTTAATCTATATGTTAAACCTTTAGCAGATATAGCTGACAAAGTGGGTCTCACCCTCATGACCTATGCAGATGATTCTCAAATCATCTTCTCCCTTTCTGATTCCAGTTCATTTGCTCCCTCCAACCTTAAACTGGGTCTTACGGATATTTTTGACTGGATGACTGTAAACCAGTTAAAACTTAATGGAGATAAGATGGAGGTTCTTGTCATAGGACAACATAAAGACCTTTGGAAATCCTCCCATTGGCCTACTCAAATGGGAAATCTCCCAGTTCCGATCAGTCATTTTCGTAACCTTGGTGTGATTGTGGAAAGTACTTTATCTATGAACCAACAAACTGGCAAAGTAGCAGCCCTATGTTTCACCATTCTGAAATGGCTAAAGAAAATTCTTTGGATGCTACCTGTTTCTACCCAAAAGACCGTAGTCAATGCTCTTATATCATCACGACTTGACTATGGTAACATCCTCTATCTTGGGTCAAACAAGGTTGTGGTATGTAGATTGCAACTGATACAAAACTCTGCGGCAAGGCTGCTCTGCAAGGTTTCTAAAACATCTAGCATTTCTGGCCATCTAACGTGACCTACACTGGCTCAGGACGGAGAATCGCATTAAATTCAAAGCCCTGAGCTATATGTTCAAGATAAAAGCTGGTACTGCTCCTAAATACCTTCAAGCACTAGTTCATCCTTATGTACCCACTCGTCATCTACGATCTCAAACCGCAGCAAATTTTTGTGTGCCAAGGTTTAAACTTTCTAGAGTGGGTGGGAGATCTTTCTCCTATTTAGGTCCATCTATCTGGAATACACTTCCCACCTTCATACGGAAAGAAACTAACTATGTGCGCTTCCGAAAAAATGTCAAGACATGGCTATTTGATCAGTAACATCTACGATAGGTTCTGGTCTGCTCTTTTGCTCCATCTTGGCGCCGGGAAACTCTTTTTGGGTAGCTGCGCGCCTCATAAGCTTAACAAATAAAATAAATAAATAAAATAAGCCAAATGAACACTTTCAGTGGAAAGTGGAAAGTCAATCAGTAATTTCTATTCAAATCCTTTTGTGATATATTATGTAATTTGCAGGGGAGTACTATAGTAGCTTACAAAATGTAATCACCTAATTTACCTCTGCCTCCTGTATTTTAGTCTGATAAGGGGTATTCGACACTGCCCTGGAAAAGATGGAAAAACGTATTAGATTCTTATTTGGTAGCGGTTGGGGGCGAGAGGTTCTTGGCAGTCTGGAAGCAGGCTGTACTTTTATGTAACTTGGGGGATGAGGGCTGAAGTATTTATGACAGTCTGGAAATTATACCTGTAGGTAATGAAGAGGGCGATGTTGGGGATGTTTCTCAAATGTCTGTACTTATGCTGATCAAGCACTTTCATAATAAGATCAACATTGTGTTCGAGCATCACAAATTCTTTTTGCATTTGTAAGGTGAAAATGACAGTGTGGGTAACTATGTGACGTATTTGAGAACTCTTGCTCCTACCTGTGAGTGTAACCTTCAGATGGATTTGCTTATTAGGGATCAGGTGGTGCATTGCACCAACAATGTGAGGGTGCAGCAGAAACTCTTGATGAGAATTCTTGAGCTTAGAGAGGCATTAGCAACGGTTGAGGGCATGGAGATCCCCAATTCGTGGGTGAAATAGATGAGAGATGTTTCACCATCTTCTGTGCATAAGAATCAGACTTTGGAATCAGTTAGCAAAGAAACTGTTCAAATTGATTTGGTGGCCAGGGCCAAGATAGATAGAAATCTATGGCTGGCACGTCTGACCACAATGGTGCAATAATTAAATGTTTACGTTGTGGCAATCCTGGACATGCTGCAAATAGTCCCAGGTGTTACGCTAGGAACTCTATTTGCAGAAAATGTGGAAAGAAAGGTCATTATGCCAGGGATTGTAAGGGGGAGAAAGGGTTTGATAAAAGGGAGAATTCTATTTCTGAGGAAGTGAGTGCGGTTCTGAATGTGAAGACGTGTATGGATGAGGTGGACACAGATTCCGTTGTTTTGCCTGAGTGTTCTATAACCCAGAGAGGTGATGGTATTGACGGACTCGGATCACCTTACACCATGGTGGGAGACAAGATTTGGGACAGGATGTTTGGAGACCAGCAGACTTCTCTCATGTGGCCCGCCATCAAACCTGTGAGTTATCGTGGTAGCAAAATTTATGTTTTAGGTTACAAAGTGATGAAAATAAGGTTTAATGACATAGAAACTGTGGGGAAGGTTGATGTGGCCAAGCATGGTGTCAATCTTTTGGGTTGGTGTCACCAGCGGGACATCTGTGTCATGTTAAATCCAAATGGTTTGCAGCAAGTTATGACATTGTCAGGGGAGCATGAGGACATATTTATACAATTCCCCATGGTATTCAGTGGGAAGCTGCGCCTTCGAAGGAACTTCGAGCATAAAATTATACTGAAGAACAATGCCACACCTTGCTTGCAAAGAGTCACGAAAGTGCCCAATCTAATGTTGGAACCACTGAAAGAGGAGATCACCAGATTGACATCAGAAGGGGTCATTGAGTAAATACAGTCTTCTGAGTGGTTTGCTCCAGTGGTGTTAACTCCAAAGGAAAGTCTAAATGCATTCGGATGTGTGTGGATCTTAGAGGGCTAAGCAGAGACACCTGGGTTGATTGTCAACCACCTCCCAACATTTCGGAGTCCTTGATGATGCTTGGTGTGGCCAGGGTGTTAGATTTATCACCTGTATATCACCAGATAAAACTACATGATAGTTACCGGCACCTCACCTCATTCTCTACCCCTTTTGGTGTGCATCGCTTCATCAGGATGCCATTTGGGCTGGCATCGGCAGCCGCGTGCTTCCAAAGGGTGATGAAAAGAGTTTTGGAGAAGGTGGTTAATATTCTGTTTTTCCAGGATGACATTTTGATCCATGGCAAGAGTATATTTGAGCACTATGCACACTGAAAGTTGTTCTGGGGAAATTGTTTGAGGCGGGACTCACGCTGAAGAGTGAGAAGTGCAAGTTCCGGGTGAAGTCGGTATCCTATTTGGTTCTCACTATAACAGTAGACACGGTTAACGTTAAATTGGCTGACTCCATTCGGAAGCAACCTGCTCCACTTGGTAAAGATCAAGTGGGGTGTTTCCTTGAGCTGATGGAGTTTTACTCCAAATTTGTTCAAAACTTTTCCAGTGTAGATGAAACCCATCAGGTCCATACTCAGGAAGGGAAGAAGGTTTGAGTGGACGGGAGAATGTGAGTTGCACTCAAGACAATTAAGAAAAGTTTCAGTAAGATGCCCACCATAGGACATTTCAGTGTCAAGAAAACAATCATTGCTATGACTAATGACAGTCTCAGAGGGTTGGGGATAGTAGTGTCACAAGTCAGTGGTGGGGTAGAGAGTGTTGTTGCCTTTGCTTCGCCTTCTCTCAGAGGTGCAGAGGAACGGTACTCTGTGTTGGAAAGGGAGGCTTTGGCGTGTGTATGGGCCATAAAACATTTTGAATTCTACTTATCTGGTTTGCCATTTGTGGCACACACAAATCACAGGCCACAGGTACAACTACTTGCTAAAAGAGAGGATTATGATGTAACCCTCAGGATTAAAAGGTAGTTGGAGGAGGTGAGTGAGTTACATTTCTGAGTATAGTTTTTCGCTGGAAACAAGAACATTGTCGCAGACTGCCTGTCTAGGCTTTCTGTCTGTGGGGAAACTAGTGTTCAGGATTGCCAGGAGCCCAATCATGTTAGTTGGGTGTGTGAGGCGGCCATTCAGAAAGAGGAGTGGCATGAAGCAAGAGAGTGGCACTGAAGCTCAATGCCTCAGGGAGTTAATTGTGAAAGGATGGTCAGTTTAGAGATCTGTTCCAGGGACTTGCTGGGTTACTGGAATGTAAGAGAAGAGTTCAACTGGACTGGGATGACCTGTTCAGGGGGAAAAAGTTATCCCTCCTACTAAACTGAGGGAGAAAGCAGTGAATTTGCCACCTGAGGGTCCCCTGGGGAGGAGCCTCACCAAGGCCAGACTGAGAGAGCTGTAATTGTGGCCGGTGTTAGAACATCTTGTCGAGGAGGTGGTGAAGGATTGTGATTCTTGTGCTAAAAACGACAAGAACAAGACTACTGTCAATGTGCCACTGCCATTGGTTGCTGTTCCCAGGGAACATTGGAAGAAGCTTGGATTGGATTTTGCTGGGCCTTTCTATCTCCGGAGAATGAGAGATACTTGAGCTTGCTTGTTGACTGTATGTACAAATGGGTGGCCATGAAGTGTGTGAAGGTATTAGATACCAGGGTGGTGATTGAATTTTTAAAGTCAGAGTTTTTGAGAGATGAGAGATGGGATCCTTAAGTGCATTGTGACTGATAACGGGATCCAACTGACATCTCAAAAAATGCAAACATTTTTTAAAGGGTTGCCCATTTTTCATCACAGGACAGCGCTTGATTCACCCTAGGCCAATGGTTTGGTCAAGTCATGTGTGCAGAGGGCGTTAGATGCTAGAATGAAGCTAACTCAAGTTCTAGATGAACTGTGGTGGGCACACCGCAATGCTCCCAAATTAGTTACTTTCAAGACGCCTTTCTTTTGTATGAGAGGTAGGGTGGACAACACTAAGCTTAAACCTGCCTGGATAAATGGAGTAGTCCATGATGCTAGACGTTAGTTGTAATGAGATGATTTGAGCAAGCACAAGGCCCATGGTGTGGTTTTAAAGAAAAGTTTCCAGAATAGAGATGAGGAAAGGTACGACCAAAAGAAGTGTGTGAAAGCTGTATACTTGACTGTTGGTGAACTGGTTCTGGTGAAGAGATCAGTGTTTGTCCAGAAAGGGATGTCAAGTTTCATGGGTCCTTTTGCCATTAGAAGAGTGAAGAAGAATTTACCAGAACCGGAGAATGGTGATGTGTGGAGTATTTCCGGGTTTGTTAGATCGAACAAACCAAGACGCGGCATTCCAGAGGAGGAGAACAGCAATTTATTTTTATTTTTTTATTTTATATATCGCTTACACGACCCAAGGGGTATCAGAGCGCTTTACAACAGCATACATGTATAGAAGCATAAACATAAGAGTACAGTGACTAACATCTAGAGTTCTGGAGATTACATAGTTCAAGGTTATTGACCAAATGCATAAAGATGACTCTTGAGGAGAAATTCTTTTAGTTGTCTCTTGAAGTTCGTGAAGGAGACGTTAGTCCTGATATTGGTAGAGAGAGAGTTCCAGATTTTTAGGGCATTCCCTGAGAAAGAGCGGGAGAGGGATTTTTGTGTAAGTCTTTTTGAGGAGGTTAAGAGGAGCGAGTTGGAGCTTCTTAGGTTTCTTGACTGTCCAGCTTTATTGAGTTTGGCTATGAGGTAGTCTGGTATGCCTGTGTGTAAGGCTTAATGGGTGAGACAGGCTGCTTTGAATAAGCAGCGTTCTTCGATGGGTAGCCATTTTAGGATTTGCAATGCAGGGGTGATGTGGTTGTATTTCTTGCTACATCTGACCATTCTTTCTGCTGCGTTTAGGGTGTTTCTCAAGGGGGCTAAGTGTGTTTTAGCTGTCCCAGTTAGTGTGGCATTTCCATAGTCAAGTCTGGTCAGAACTAGAGCTCGGGGTGTGATTTTTAGGTCATTGGGGGGTATGAACGGTTTGATTTTGTTGAGGAGTTTTAGGCTATAGAGGGCGCCTTTTGCTGTGGAGCTTATGTGGGAGCTCATGTTAAGTCTTGCGTCTAGAGAGATCCCTAGTGATTTAGCTGAGGTTGCTGGGGTACGTTTGCAGTTTAGGGAGTCTAGGGGGCATATTATCAAGGGGGTTCATCTCCACTTTTTTGGCTTTAAAAGCCAAGAAATCGGAGATAAAATTATCTCCCTATTACCTAGCTGTCGCTAACACCAGTTAGCGACAGCTAGTAGGAGATAGCGACCATCTTGGGCCCCACTTTGCAAGTCAGTGATATTTATCACTAATGACATGCAAAGTGGGCGTGCCAAGATGTTAGCTAACATCGCTATCTCCTATTACCAACTTTTGGAGATATTCTCGCAAAGCGCGAATATCTCCAAAAGCTAACACCTGCCCTGAGCAGTTCTTAGCCATGTTATCCAATGGGAGGTGGATAACATGGCTAAGAGCATTAGCTCTGTAATGCATGAATATCGCTGACTTTTCAGCGATATTCATGCATTGCAGCCGATTTATATCGCATTTGCGATAAACCTTGGTAATACCGAGGTTTATCTGCGATAAAAATCGCCGCAGCTCAGCGGTAATTTTTTTTCTCTAACCATGCAATAGCGATAATTATCGCTATTGCTAGGTTGTTTATGCATTCTTGGATCTGAGGGGGTTGTTCGTGATTGGAGAAGACAAGGATTTCGTTTTTTTCTTGGTTGAGTTTGAGTTGGTTGAGGGTTAGCCAATTTTCTACTTTTGAAAGTGTGGAGTTGAGTCGGAGGATGTCATTGAGGGAGGATATCTCGAGGTACAGCTGGGTGTCGTCAGCATAGAACTGGTAGGCGATATTTGCTTGTTTTAGAATGGTAGTGAGGGGTTCCATGTAAATGTTGAAGAGTGTGGGGGAGAGGACTGAGCCTTGAGGGACACCTCGAGTTGAGGGTGAGGTGTCGGACATCAAGTTTTTTATTTTTATGAATTTAGATTGGTTGTGCAGAAATGAGGAGAACCATTTTAAGAAATTGCCATCTGCTTCGATACGTTTTTGTAGGGCATCTAAAAATATCTTGTGATCTACTGTGTCAAAAGCAGCTAATAGGTCGAGGAGGACAAGTAGGCAGCATCTGTTAGGAGTGAAGGGAGTTGTGAATGTCATCGGTTATGCCCAGTATAGCGGTTTCTGTGCTGCATACCTTCCTGAACCCAGATTGGTGTGAGTCAAGTAGGTTGTTAGATTCCAGGTGTTGGTTCAGTTGGGCGAGAACACATATCTCCAGGATTTTAGCTAGGAAAGAAATGTTGGTGATGGGCCTAAGTTGTTGAGATCATTCGGGTCAGCATCAGTTTTTTTAGAAGGGAGTGATTTGGCCTTGTTTGAGGCAGTCGGGCATCAACCCGTTGTTTAGGGAGATTTTGATGATCTTTGTCCACAGTGGGGTCAGGTTGAAGTTGAGGTTCTTAGCCAGTGAGGCGGGTAGAGGGTCTACATAGTGGTTGGAGGGATTGGAGTTGGCAATCACACTGGAAATGTCCTCTTCGGAGAGAGGTTTGAAGTCCTTCTAACTCTTTGGGCAAGAGAAGTGTCTTGGGTCTAGGCTTATTTTGGTGGTTGACAGAAGAGGGGTCTCGTCTTTTGGAGAGCATGTCGTGAACTGGGGTTGGCTTAGGTTTCGTTTTTAAATTTAGCTATGGGTGAAGATTTGCTGTGTTGGGATTGAGGGTGATGGTCTAGGGAGAGCTTGATCCTGGTGATTTTGTCATTGAAGAATTTGGCCAGATTGTTACACTGAAATTTGGAGGCAGGGGGGTTTACCTTGGTGGGCTAGGAGGTCTGTTTCTGGATGATGTTCAAAAGTTCTTTGGGCGGTTTTTGGCTTCGTCCAGTGCACTTCGGAAGAAGGAGGCTTTCTATTGATTATGTGTTTTTTTGTAATTCCTGCATTCTCTTCTGAGCTGGAAGAGGTTGGTTGCGGATGGGTTTCCTCTCCTCTCCAGAGTCTCTCAGTGGCTCTAACTTTTTTTCTTTCGGAGTTGAGGTCTTTGTTGAACCAGGCTCTGGATGGGATGTCTCTGGTTCTTTTGAAGTTCAGGGGGCTAGTTGGTCAAGTGCAGTTGTCATTGTCCTGAATAGTGTAGTGAGCTCAACCGTGTTGAGGTTGTTGGTGGAGAGCGGGAGAAGTGATGTTATAGTTTCTTCGACATCAGAGAGGGGGATGGCATTGAGGTGTCTGCACCTTTGATGGGTGATGCTTTGACTGGTGGAGCTGCAGTTTGATTGATGTTGAATATAATGATGTGGTGGTCTGGCCAGTCAATTGGGAGAATGTTATTGATGGTTATTGTTTCGATTTTGGCCATGATTGCATCTAAGGTAGAGCCTTTGTTGTGGGTTTGTCCCTTGCAGTGCTGGCTGAGCTCATTAGTGAGAAGGAGTTCATTTAGTGACTGTATAACAGTGTCCTTTTCGTTATTCCAGGGGAGGTTGAAGTCACCTAGGATGATGTTGTCGGAGTTGGATAGGGAGCAATGTGTAAGTAGATCAGATATTGGTTCTTCAAAGGCAAGAGAATTTCTTTGGGGTAGTAGATGAGATGGCATTTAGTTACTTTGTTGTTTTGACGTGCTAGGTTGGTGTTGAGATATTCGAAGGTAGAGAAGGAGTAGGTTTGGATTTCAACTATATTGATGTTGTTCTTATGGATGATGACAACGCTGCCACTGCGTTGGTCTATTCTGTCCTTTTTAATGATGGAGAAACCAGGGGAGACTAGAAGGTCAAGGAGCGGATAGGATAGGATGTTTCATTGAGCCAGGTTTCGGTGAGGAACGCGATGTCAATGTCGTAATTCAGTATGACATCAGCCGGTTCTATTGTGTGCTTGACTGCGAACCTACAGTTTATAAGTATGCAGTTGACCTTGTTGATGTTGGAATGGTTTTGGGAGGAGGTTGGAGCCTGGGAAATGGCTGTGCGTTGAGAGGGAAATCTTGTAGACATAAGTTGGTTGAGTCTGCCTTTTCGGGTGATTACCTGTATGTTGGAGGGGGGGGTTTGAGTTGTTCCAGGGTCATAGGTTTTCGCGAGAATCATTGCCTCTCTCAGAGACATCTCAGGATTCCCTTGTTTTGGTCTGTGATATTGGGTGTTCAGAGGGGTGGCACCCCAGCTGGTCGTCTGGTGATTGGGCAGTTGAGGGGGCTCACTGATGTTTATGAGGGAGGGGAGTTGTGAGTATTGGGAGGGGAAAAGGGGGGCTTTGGTGTTGAGAAGGATTTTGTTTATGCCCTGTGTGATTGCGTTGATTTGGCTATGGAGGTGGGATAGGATTTTAATTATGGTTATGAGGTGCATAGTGGTCATTGGTAAGAGAGTGTTGAGTTGTTTTTCTATACGTGTGAGGCGTTCAGTTGGATTACTGACATAATATCAATGTCAAAAATATCGATATACAAAAATATCGAGTTAAAAACATAGAATGCCAAAATATCGACTTCCTATCACCAAACAGGTAAGTACAAAAATATTGAATCAAAAATATCGATGTAAAAAATATAGTCAAAATATCAACTTTTTTAAATAGTTAAAAGTAATTTAAAATTAATAAAATAATGAATATAACTAACTTAAAAATACTTGAAATCCTTAAATAATATTAAAACTTATAGATAATTAATATAATTAAAAAACATTTTTAAAAAAATTAATACATATGTACATATATATATATATATATATATATATATATATATATATATATATATATATATATATATATATATATATATATAAACATAGTATTAATATTAAAATATACAATATATTTACTATAGGATAGCGAGAGGGTTAAATTTACTATTACCACTCCAGTGAGTGCAACAGTAGAAAAAACATTGGATAGCGTAGCAGTTAACAATACTATTCCCACTCCAGTGAGTGCAACAGGAGGGAAAGCGTTGGATAGCGGGAGGGTAAGAATTACTATTCCCACTCTAGAGAGTGCAACAGTAGGGATAAAAATGACTATTCCCACTCCAGAGAGTGCAACAGTAGGGAAAGCGTTGGATAGCGTAGGGGTAAAAATTACTATTACCACTCCAGAGAGTGCAACAGTAGGGAAAGCGTTGGATAGCGTAGGGATAACAATTACGATTCCCACTCCACAGAGTGCAACAGTAGGGAAAGCGTTGGATAGCGGGAGGGTAAAAATTACTATTACCACTCCAGAGAGTGCAGCAGTAGGGAAAACACTGGATAGCGGGAGGGTAAGAATGACTATTCCCACTCCAGAGAGTGCAACAGTAGGGAAAGCGTTGGATAGCGGCAGGGTAAAAATTACTATTCCCACTCCAGTGAGTGCAACAGTAGGGAAAGCGTTGGATAGCGTAGAGGTTAAAATTACTATTCCCACTCCAATTAATGCAACAGTAGGGAAAGTGTTGGATAGCGGGAGAGTAAAAATTACTATTCCCATTCCAATGAGTGCAACAGTAGGAAAAACACTGATAGCGTAGTGGTAAAAATTACTATTCCCACTCCAGTGAGTGCAACAGTAGGGAAAACGTTGGATAGCGTAGGGGTAAAAATTACTATTCCCACTCCTGTGAGTGCAACAGTAGGGAAAGCGATGGATAGTGTAGGGGTTAAAATTACTATTCCCACTCCAGAGAGTGCAACAGTAGGGAAAGCATTGGATAGCGTAGGGATATAAATTACTA
This sequence comes from Lissotriton vulgaris, assembly GCF_964263255.1. Lineage (NCBI taxonomy): Eukaryota > Metazoa > Chordata > Amphibia > Caudata > Salamandridae > Lissotriton > Lissotriton vulgaris. The sequence goes on from NC_141691.1 coordinate 1,390,088,791, forward strand.
TTACCACACCAATGAGTGCAACAGTAGGGAAAGTGTTGGATAGCGTAGGGGTAAAAATGACTATTCCCACTCCAGAGAGTGCAACAGTAGGGAAAGCGTTGGATAGCGTAGGGGTAAAAATTACTATTACCACTCCAGTGAGTGCAACAGTAGGGAAAGTGTTGGATAGCGTAGGGGGAAAAATTACTATTCCCACTCCAGAGAGTGCAACAGTAGGGAAAGTGTTGGATGGTGTAGGGGTAAAAATTACTACTCCCACTCCAGTGAGTGCAACAGTAGGGAAAGCGTTGGATAGCGGAGGGGTAAGAATTACTATTCCCACTCCAGAGACTGCAACAGTAGGGAAAGCGTTGGATAGCATAGTGGTAAACATTACTATTCCCACTCCAGAGAGTGCAACAGTAGGGAAAGCGTTGGATAGCGTGGGGTAAAAATTACTATTCCCACTCCAGAAAGTGCAACAGTAGGGAAAACGTTGGATAGCGTATGGGTAAAAATTACTATTCCCACTCCAATGAGTGCTACAGTAGGGAAAGCGTTGGATAGCTTAGGGGCAATAATTACTATTCCCACTCCAGAGAGTGCAACAATGGGGAACGTAAATACTTCACATATGAATGAAAATTAATTACATATTAATACCAATTAATTTTTTTTAAATAATTATTAGTTTTTTATAATAAATTAATTAATTTCAACAAAAGTAACCAATAAATAAGTTAAATAATGTCATTATTTATAATTAAATTACTTTCAACCCTATTCCCCTATAAACCCACAACCCACTACTGAAAATTAATTAATTTAATTAACATGATTAACATTTAATCAATTAATTAAAATTAATTACCACATATATTTTAATTACTTACCAATTATTAATTAATTAACAATGAATTACAAATTTTATTTTAATTAATTACCAATTAGTCAATTAATTAAAATTATTTACCAATTTCATTTTAATTAATTACCAATTCATAATTAATTAAAAATTAATTCAAAATAAATACCAATAAATAAATTAACATATTTAATTAATTTTAATTAAATTACTTCCCACCCTATTCCCCTATAAACTCACAACCCACAACAGAAAATAAATTAATATAATTATCATAATTATCAATTAACCAATTAATTAAAATGAATTACCAATTAAATTGTAATTATTTACCAATTAATAATATTTAACAATTAAATAAATATAAATACCAATAAATAAATTAACATATTTAATTAATTATAATTAAATTACTTCCCACCCTATTCCCCTATAAACCCACAACCCGCTACAGAAAATAAATTAATATAATTAACATAATTATCAATGAATCAATTAATTAAAATGAATTACCAAATACATTTTAATTAATTACCATTTAATAATTGATTAACAATTAATTCAAAATAAATACCAATACATAAATAACACATTTAATTAATTATAATTAAATTACTTCCCACCCTATTCCCCTAGAAACCCACAACCCGCTACTGATTTATATTACGCAAAAATAAAATACCATAAAATTAATTAATTAAAATAAATTATAAAATAAATATACACTTTTCACACTATAGTAACATAAAAAACACTTTAAAAAATTGATATTAACTTACTTTCCTCTAATTCGATATTTTTGTTGTATATATTCTGTCCATTCGATATTTTGTCCATTCTATATTTTGGAATCGATATTAATGCTAACCTAGTCGATATTTTTGTAGTCTATATTCTGTCCAGTCGATATTGTGTCCATTCTATATTTTTGAATCGATATTAATGTAATTCGAAATAAAAAACTTGATATTTTGACTGTATACCGTTCAGTTAGTTCTGCCATTGACTCTAGTAGGTTAGGGGTAGGGAGAGGGGAGGGGTTGAGGGCATGTTCGACTGAGGGTGTAGGTTGGTACAGGGGGGTCGAGGGTTGGGAGGATTAGGGGAAGTGGAGACACATGGGTCTTCAGATGGGCGGTGGGGGGATTGGGGAGAGTGCTTCTCAAGTGTACTGGTGTTGCTTTGTCTCAGGGTTGGCTGTTGGTTAGGCAAGTGTTAGTGTTACCGCGGGTAGGAAGATTAGGGTGGATGTGTTGGGTTGGGTGAGGGGGTGAGATAGGGCACAATGTCTTGAGGTGGGCGAAGTGGTTGGGGGGATGGGAGTGGGGGAGAAGAGGTATCTGGCATGGGGTTTGATTGTAGGTCTGAGGAGTTCAGTAGTTGAGGGTTTGCAGCAGGTTTCATGGCCGTTCTTTCTTGGGTCAGGTTTTGGGGGGTGATTTGGGAAGGGGTAGGATACTTGGACGGAATAGAAATGGAGTTTCGCAGCTTGGGGAAGGCGAAGGTTGAAGTCGTTGGCTTGTATCATGACCCTGCCATTCGTGTATACTGTTATTCTGGCATTGATTTTGAAGGGAGATGATTTGGATATAAGCAGTATTTGGCCGTGTGGGATGTTGGTGGTTTTGGTGACTCGCAGGTGGTTGGCTAGGTTATTTCTCCATTTGGCCTGGTGGGTGGTGTAGAAGATGAGGTCTGTTTTTGTCTTACCTTTGGAAGAGTTATGGAAGAGGTCAGCTATGAGTGTTTCAGGGTGTTGTTTGAGTAGTCTGTGTTTAAAGATTTTGGCGGCGTTAGCTGAGAGTTTGGGTGGGTAGGTGATGGAGAAGAAGTGAGGGCCGTGGGGTTTAAGGTTGGTGAGATGTAGGGGCATGGGGATTACTGGGGTGTTCTGGTGGCATTTTCTTATGTTGGTTGACATCTTCTTAATTATAGGGGTTGAGAGGAAGGAGTAAATCAGGTGGAGTTTCTAGGTTGACGGGTAACTACAGGGATGGGGTATGGGAAAACTTAGGGCAGAGAGTCTTTTAAAGTTTGTTCGTTTGAGATAGGTTGTTGGGATATTGGGGTGAGAGACAGAGGGCAGTTTCAGATCTGGGGCTGAGTTCATTGGGGGGGTTGAAAATGTAGACGTGTAGTCACATAGACAATTTCCAGATGGCTGTCCCTTAAAGGGCTTTAGAGAAAGGTTGAGTCTTAGTATAGTTTTAGCAACAGAATAGTAGCCTCTCCTGGTGGGGTTGGTTGCCTATGCTTGGGTGTTGGGAGGGTTTAAGTTCACCAGGGGGAGGGGCAACCGAGGTTAGAGTTGAGGATGGAGTTGTATGGCAGGAGGGGGTAGTGGCTTTAGATGTTTGAGGGAGACCAGTACAAGATGGCCGCCACGGTAGGAAGTTGCTCTCAGTCCTCCTTCTATTTCAAGTGGACTGTAGGGAAAGGGCAATGAGAGAGTAGGGTGATGGGGAGGAAAAGTGGAAGAGGACTAGTCCTGAGAGTTGCAGAGAAGGGTAGTTAAAATGGATGCTGGTTGTCAGTGGAACACCGACATGGGGGGGATCTGCTAGAACCCCTCCTTGCGGACACAAGAGAAGCACAACTAGTGAATTTGTGCAGTAATACCCCGATCTCACCACAGACCCTTCATTCATGGCAAGGCAGCAAGTCCGGTCGTCCGATGTGTTCCACAATGATGGATTTTTCTAAGAAAATCGTTGGGGTGTAGACTGTCACTTCCTGATCACTTCTTGTCTGTCTGGGAGTTGATTATGCCGGCGGGGGCGGAACTGAGCAGAGACCGTGTAGAGAGGCAGCAAGCTCGGTAGTCAGATGGGTTGCCAGATGATAGTTTTTGTGGCAAATAGACAGGGTGGACTGTCCTCTTCTGACCACTTCTTTGACTGGCCGGTAGCTGTTTATGCTGGTGGGGGGGTGAGGGACCGAGCAGAGGTTGTGTGGAGAAATCGGGTCCCTGCGAGAGTGTTTTGTTTATCTGGTAGCCTGTCTGCCCCCTTCAGTGATTGCGGTTTTCTGGTCTTGCTATTGCGTAACCAGGCGAAGGGGGAGTGCAAGAGACCCCACAGTCTATGGACTGCACAGAGATCGTTCTTTCTGGTGGTTTTCCCCGGCGGTACCCCCAGAGAGCATTTCCTCCAGTTGGCTCCCCTTACCGTGTCAGGAAACTGTGGATCGTGGCGGAATATGGGGTGAGTAGTGGATCAGCAATCCTAATCCCACCGGGGGCAGAGGATCGCACTGTCTCATTGGATGTGAGACAGAGTGCTAGATCTGCAGGCAGACCAGGGTGGTGGAGGGATTATGAGATGGGAAAACCTTAAATGATAGGTTATGTTTAACTTATTGAATATGGGTTATGACGAACCTTTACAGTCTTTCAAATGCACATTTTGGCCCTTCACCAATAGCATCTGCTTTGTTATGTTAATGCAATGAATGAGTATATTGCTCTTCCTTGTGGTGTCATTAAAACTGCCAGAGCATTATCATTTTGTACTTTTGTTTTTATCTTATTAGGAAGATCGATATTGTATATATTTGTTATGTTATGAAAGGGGGATGTGTTATGATCTTATGTGTGGGATAAGTAATGGATGCTGCTCAACCATTCTAGAAGGGAACGTCTGATCAAGAATGTAAGGGGTGTTAGAGCCCTGAGGGCAACAGTTGCTAGAGGCCGTTCTTGTGGGCAGACTGCTCTTGAATGGTTGGTAGAGGAATTCGCTAATAAAGAACTTTTAAACTCATCTGGAAGACATTATTATCTTGACACATTTCAAGGAGATTGTTCATCTTCAATAGTTGTGCTTTTAAACATTATGGCAAGTACTAATCTTATTGGTCTCCCACGTCACAGTTCTTACAACATGAGTGTGAATCTGTACCCCAGATGGAACAACTTTGCTTGCTCCCTGTTATACCTTTTCGGTAGGTCCTGAGGCAAAAGAGGTTACAGAGCTGGATCTAGGGTGGGTTCCTTCTTTAACCATTGTTTCCCTTTGCCCTGATCACCGCCGCACTCTGATTAAACTTGTACATGCTAACTAAATTCACATAATGCTCCTTCTTCAGACCTCAATTCCCCAAAGGTGGCTCAGCAGCAAGGGTCGAGGAGCAGTCAAGGCTCAACCCCGGATGGGAGTAGCAGGCTTTGAACTGAGAAAATACATACTATAGAAACATGCCCATCAGTGTTCAACAGACCTCTAAAGGATACAGTAGAAAAAGGTACAGCATTGATAAATATCACATTCTGGTGAACATTAAAACCATTAGCATCTCAGGCTAAATTACTCTGAACGTTAGCAGAGCTTATGGAGCAAGTCAAAGTAGTTAATTTATCATTAATGACTATGTGCAATACGTCTGACATAGACTGATGTCAAAAACGTCAGCAGACTCAAGTGGATAATAACATCTGGGTGTCAACCAATGAGCTACAATGTATCAATAAGCATTGGCAAAGCCAGCAATTCACACCTTTAATATGCAAGTTGCAACATACTGGTTTTGACATTTTTTTTTTGCTTGTTGTTTTGTGCAAAGGTCTGGCAGTTGCAAATTCCTTTCAGGCCCCAGATTTCCTTCTGCACTTCCATGCACTTTATTTATTTTTGTTTTACTGTTCTGACACAAACATCATCCATGTTGGCATGGTAATGTAGAAAAAGGCAACATGTGCCAGCTGTACCTATGTCTGTATGCATGTTGAAGAATATATGAAAATGTATCATGAATGGCGGTCATGTTGGAATGGTTTTCCTTACTGTTCCAAGATGACGCCTGCTGTGTGTACACAGGTGGGCACATATGTCCTGATGCTGGCATACACGTACTTTGAGAAGCAGTAGCAACCATTTTGGCTTTTGATACTGGTCAGGATAAACTTGTGAACATACTGTTGATTTACGATTGTTGCTTAGTGGTAAACGGTCACACAGTGGTCTGTTGTGTTAAATATATATTCCTCACACACACCTTCAGTCCATCTGCCTCCCTCTTATTCCAAGTGGCAATAGATTACAGAGCCCAGAATCCACCATGAAAACACTCATCAGTCATCTTTACAGGCTTTTGCATTATGTCAGTGCCATTCTTACCTCACCTGATGGCAGAATCAGCAAACTAAGTAGTCCCACATACTGAGGGACATTATAAAAAATCCAGCAGAACATTCTGTGAACAGAGAAAGGCTGTGGTCTTACCCATTGCTCCTTGAAGGCTCCTTGCTTTTTGTTGGGGGCTAGGGGGTCCCACTGAGGGAGTGTGCAATCCCTCAGTGCACCCTTCTCCAAAAGGCTCCAATCCTCTTTTACAGGATATGTGCAAGGGTTCTCGGATACAGATCAATAGCTGACTACCTGGTTCTGAACCAGAGAACCCAGTAAACACTGCTGGGGGCGTGGCATTGTGTAGGGCATCCACAACAAGAGGACTACAGGACATTCCAAAATGTCTGCTGGACATAAGAGTATCGTACTTGCGCAGGGCACATGTCCGGTGGCCATCTTGAAATAGTCATTAAAACAGCAACAAAAAATAGCATGCAAGAGCACAAACATAGTGAGTGACAGCGTAGAATGTCGCAGCCATGTATTAATACAATATAAAAATAAACAATGAGTGGAAATGGAGGGGGGCACAAGAGGGGATTGGGCAGGGGTTGGTTTGGGTGCCTATCACCTGTGTTAACTACTTTTTGTAAGTGGTTCACATCCACAAAATGACTTGGGCTGATACAAAGGCTGATAGGCAACCTTGTCAGCCCATAGTTGAAGCAAGCTGAACCACAGTAGTTAATGGGTGACAGAGGCGGTTCAAACAATTCTGTGCATGTCTTTAAGTGTGTGTGAATGTGTGTGTGAGTGGTGATATGAGGCCTAGCCAAACAGCAGTTAATGCTGTCTGTAGGTAAGACCTTAAAACATCTGTGATATTTCTGCCAATTGTTCTAATTTCTTTGCATTCCAGGTTCAAGGAAGATTGCTAAGTGGACTTGAGAGAAAACTGAGCTTCCAACACTGAACCCAAAATCCCACCACCCACTAAAATAGGAGTTCTGATTGGTAAGTCTCAAGCCAATTTGGTGGGTCCTTGTCTGGGTGTAGGTCAGGGTGCCAAAAGAGAGCATGAAACATTGCAGCTGTCACTCAATGGTGTAATTACACTTGCAAGACCACTTCTCTTGCAGCTCAGAATGGCTTAGTGTGATTTGAGGATCTGTGGCACCCAGGGGGACGAACTAGATGCAGGAGAACTCCGCTATAAGGGTAGGCAACATGTAGAATTTGTAACCATTTCTATACCAGGAACATGGTTTACTGATAGCTAGTTCATCTGGTCCTAAGTAATGGTGTGTGAAGTTGGCGAGTTTTTCAGTTGAAATCTGACCATATTCCTCAGAGAAAAGCAAGCACATTGCAGTGATTTCCCTTCTGGACCCACGTTGGTTTTCCTTTAGTTTTGGGTATTAGATGTTTTAAGCTGCCTCTGCCGTGCACAGTCACACAATACATTTGTTTTAATGACATTATTTTAGGAATACACTGTACATGTTGTTTGTTATTCTTCTTCTCAGGATTCAGTCTGCACATTTTGTACAAGGTTGCCTAGAATACATAACAACATGGTGTTCTGTTTTCTTTACTTGAGTCAGCAACAGCTCCTAACGTTTTAGATATAACACTGTAGCACAGCTGTAGCTTTCCAACGCAGTAGCTCTTATCATATAAACTGTTCTCGTCCCCTTAAGGGGCATTCAGTCCTGGAATGAACGCCTGAACAGCCTGACATGCAGCCTTGCTCAAACTGAGTTTACATTTATGATGCTGACCCCTAACTACATACATCAGGTATGGAGCCCGTTGGCAATCCCAGAGATCACTATGATATCCCTTTGCTCACACAGTAGGGGTAGACCTAGACAGATAGATATTTTACCAGGGTTGGGATTTTTATTTTATACGGCCTTATAGTAATTCTAATTACTTTGTTTAGTTATATCTGCCTAGCGATTGCAACACATTTGCTTCATAACAGACTACGATTATTTCAATAAATGTATTCTAAACTTTCTTTGTGTCTTTCATTTGTTTACTAAGGGCATTCATGAGTTAGAGATAAAAGGTGGTGATCTGTTTCCACAGTTCCCCTGGGGACTAGAGGGTCATGCTCTAGGTTGCCAAAATCACCTATTAATCTGGGAAGGTTAGGAGTTCAGGTGATGCACTGTGACCTAGCCAGGATTTAGGCCAACAGATACTGACCTTGTAGAGAAACTCAATCCCTACATTCTGATGTCATGTCATCCCGAGGTGGCACAGTTCTGCTTTACCAGCAGAATCCCTGCGACATGGCGCTACCAAGGATTGGTCAGGTACTTATTTAACAGGTCTCTTAATAAGAACCTGTGAGTGCCCATAGTACCCCTTTGGGATTAATCCTCAACAGTATTTTGGGGAGCACCTCATTTTTCTGTTGGTTGTTCAAGCTTGAACCTTTAAAAGGATTACCCATATTTGTGTTTTAAATTTATTTCCATTACTGTTTTATTAATGGCAGCGCCCCAGCCTATACCTATAGCTGACAATTGTAGACCTGCAGTCCATGCACATTTAAATTTACATGGCCTGGGCAATACGAGCAGTGACATAATCTTCGTAGTTGAAGCCCACGATGCCAATCTTTTGGCAGTTTTTTATTCTTGGGTCAATTTTTCATCTGTGGATGCTAATACACTTACATTTCATGAATACACTGACTTTGCACAACCACAACAATACAGAGTGTATACGTTCTTAGAGATTCCACTTTCTCATTGGAAGCATTAAGATTGATTCTAAGGTACCCTAATACATGTACTTAGTCATGTACGCACGGGCCCCTTTAGCAATGAAGGGCCTATCTGGCCAGCAATAGCTGGTTATATATCATTCCCTAATTTACCAAATATCAATGCTAATGAGCTAGTACAATTATACAATGATCTAGTTAGACTATACAGAAGCTTATCTCAATATGTTTCATGCAACTTGATTGCTGTCCCAGCAAGGGCAGCTTTAGCAGGGCAACTACAGTTTTCTGCAGTACCTACAATAAGTCCTGTAATTATTCATTCAATTTTTTGTAAAATTCCCTCAAACCGTGAGGAAATTCCTTTTTGAATAGCCCAAAAAATAGATCAAATTGAAGCAGTGTTTCCCTTATGTGACCACAAGATAAGCACAGAATATTCATCATGTGCTTACTTCATGGGATGGTTCCCCAAATAGGTGATTGGGGCAAAGTCTTTGCTGCAGTCTATACCATCACCCATAGTTCTCTGTCTATGTCAGTCTTGCCGGAGATGTTAAAACAAATACAGAATGAACATGGGAGGGCTGCTGCTGCCCTGGGTATGGGGATGAAATAATGGGAAACTTCCCTGTGATCTCCTCAATGATTCTGTCAAACATTAAAGGTGAGGCAGCTTCTTTGGCTATAAGCCAATGGCTCCAGCTGGCTGCACCAGTCAACCAGGAGCATGACTTACCTATAATTATTGATGAAGTAATACTTCTATAGGTCACAATAATTTGGGAGCCAGACTCAATAAACCACATCTTGGTAAGCCTGGCTCTGACAAGGACACTTCCAAGCAGAACTTGGAGTTTGCTAAAAAAAAACACTGGGACAAACCTCAACCTAAAGAAAAAAAAAGGTGACGAGGAGGTTCTCCGATATCGGAGCCTCTGACAGATGCTTTCATTTGCATGATAGTACACAGTTGAAAGCACCAGTTACGTATCAGCTTTCTGATACTCTTCCTTCTTGTTTCTTTAAGGACTCATCTGAAAACCAAAACGAGAGAGGAGGGCATTCGAGCACAGACAGGAAGAGTATGTGAAACCGAAAAAGGACTCACAGCTCTTGTCTGATGTAAAGATAAAGAATGAGTAGAAAACTCCACAATTGAAGCCTTAATTTCAGAAAAAGAAGGTCGAGGCTATTACAACAAAATATACTGCAAACACTGATAGCTCTCCTCCTGAACAGGAGGTAGGTGGTAACTCTCCTTGACAGCACGGCAGAGGTCACTATAGTGCGTTGGAATCTCCAGGAGTTTCGCGCAGCGAAACCAACTGATGAATATGTTACAGTTGAAACCCCAGATAGGCGCGTAGCCCCTATGCGCAGATTATATCATTTGGATATACAAATTGTGGGTGACATACAGTGCACCATTCAGGTAACATTCTGGGAAAAAATAACATTATCATACAACATTCTCTTAGCAGAGGTCGATTGGCCCCTGGAGTTAGTACGATAATCCCCACAAGGGGAAGATGTAATGATACCATCCTTTTCTGTGCTTGTCGATGGTGATGTCAAACAAGCCTATACTGCACAATAGGCTCTTGCACTAGTCCCAGCTCTATATTGCAGTCAGGTCAGCTGGAATATGAGTTCTCCTTATCATGCAACAGTCCAGCCCACAAATGCAGCCACAGTACCCAATAACATGGGATGCTAAATCACCTGTTAAAGAGATACTTTCCCAATTAGAGTACCAGAGAATAACTGAACCCTCTGTCTCCCAAATGAATTATCCCCTTTTTCCTGTCTTAAAACCGGATCATTCATAACATATAATCTTAGACTATAGACATTTATATAGTCATACACGCACATTTGCAATACAAAATACACATAGTATGGCACTTATAAATAATATAATCCATAAAAAATGTAAATCAACCTTGGATATTTCCAATGTTTTTTTCTGCCAGAATGTAGTGTCTGAAAGCAGGGATTGGACTGCTTTCTCAGCAGTAGGCTTTCATCGTTGCTTTGCTCGACTCCCCATGGGGTATAAGAACAGATCAGGACTATTTGCTGCCCGCATTTTGTCAATTCTACATGATGTTGACCCAGGCGCATTGTCCTACGTAGACGAGGTCTACCTGATGGTGGATGAGTTAAACACACATTTAGTCAGAGTGGATTGCATATTGGGATTTACTGAAACTGGCTACAAGTTCAACTTTACGATATAGCATTTCATTGGGCCTCATTACGATGTTGGTTGGAATGGCTCCGAACAGCATTTGGATTTTCCTAACCCGTGTCGGAACCCATGTTCTGACCAACTCTGAAACATTTCCGACCAACCGATTATGATAGAAGTTAACCATTCGGTCTTTTCGACTCGGTTCTGACCAGAATTAGTAGACTCCAAGTCGGTCGGAGCCGAATCGTACATCTCTATGGACTGCGTTTCCGACCGACGTATTACGATGTCAGATTCGGACAGCCTTTCCGAATCAGTCTGTCTGACATGGAAAGGCTGTCGGAAACTGACTTTGGGGGCCCATAGCAGGCCCCCCTTCACCTGGTGGGGGCCTGTGGGGGTACCCCATGACCCCTCTTTACAACCATGCACAGCGTGGCAGTCACCATGGGGTGCCCGCCACAGGGTGCAAGATTTCCCACAACCACCCCTTTTTTCAATAGGAGCTTGTGTTGTCGGTCCGAACGCAGGCTCCCATTGAAGTCAATGGGAGTCAACCGAAAGGTGTTCGGAAACATCGTAATTGGTTCGTCGGAATTGCCAAACCAAAGTCGGTCAGAAATTATTTCAACAAGGAGTCAGTGGGATTGCTTTCCGACCAACATTGTAATGAGGCCCTTAGCCTATTTCTGGGATACGAACTTACCCATGAGGGAAAAAGCCTTGCAACACACTTCCTAGAGGAGCGTGCAACCACCAAAGGCTCTTACAATACTCCAATCCTTATTAGGATTCCTAAATTTTGGCAGAATTTATATACCTAATTTTGCACACTGCACTAAATCAATACATTTATTTACAGAATTCCATCTGCCTGGCCTTGACGGACCTGTCCTCTACTTTCGACAGCGTGGTGAGGTCTAAACTCTTGGAAATACAGACTGACATGGGGTTGGATGGTGGTCTGGTTCAGCACCTGAGAGCCCTTCATTATGACCTGTCTGCCGCAGTTATGTTTGGCACCTCAGGACGGAGAATCGACTGGTCCAGGATAGGGTGAGGGGTACGGCAGGGTTGCATCATAGCCCACCTGCTGTTTCTGGTGTACATAAACAGCCTAGATTCCTCCCATGCCCCTTCTATTGGCAGCAAAAGGTTACCATCATTTTATATATAGACAATGCCATTCTGTTGTCAAGAAACGCCAATGGCCTAAATTGTTTGTTTCAAGAATATGTCACCTTTATGGGCTCCCTTGGTCTGGCCACCAATCGCTCTAAAAACGTTATAATGATGTGCAATCTAAAACAGACCAAGATGTCGGGTATTAAGCTAAATGGCTCTCACTCAGGACTTCTCTGACCTGGGCATAGTTTATGATGTGAAGGGGAATTGGACCTTGTGTGGCTAAAGTTCACCAGAAATTCTTAGGCTTGGTTAAGTATATTTGTAACCTAGGCAGATGTATTGGGGATAAACCTGTGGAGCCTTTATTGGAAATATATAGAAGAAAGTGTCTCCCCATTTTACCTTATGGATCAGGTATCTGGGGATATACTAATGCCAAAACATTTGAGGGTGTACTCTATTAACCTTGCTCCCCTTTTGTTGTGGTGCTTGATTTGGAGCAATCCACATGCTGCTTTTACCAGGGAAACTCTTCAGGACTGATTATCTTGTCACATAGGCTAGCATATTCCCTGGATTAGTTATGTGAAATCTGCTCTGATGGATCTGGGGGAGCTTACATTAATCAGCAGCGGCACCCGAACAATGTAAAGTGTCTAATGTTGAAAGCTTACATTTTGAAAATAACTACTGCCTGCCCACTGCAGCCATTACCATGCCATGGCTTGTGACAGCAAAAGCCGCCATGAAGTGTTTGTGCATCTCATTGGAAGTGACAAGGAGTGAGGAAGGCCTGTTTTCCACCACCTTTCCCTTGCTAATTAAAAAGCATCCACAATGCCTGTTTTGCAATTCACAATTGCCGAATTTCCTTTGATAAATATGCATGTAGGGTAACACATGTACATATTGACCTAAACACGTATACATTTTATGTTTTATTTATAAGAACTGAAAGGATGGCATGACAAATATCGAGAATAACAATATAGTGACACCAGACTATTGTGTGGGTGTGGACAAAATTATTGAGTTTACATAATTTGTATTTAAATACCAAAATATTGAGTCACAAATATTGTGGAACAGAATATAAAACATGTAAGTATATCATCAAAGTATATGAACAAATTCACATATATATATATATGTTCATATATATATATATATATATATATATATATATATATATATATATATATATATATATATATATCATGATGTGTAATTAAAAAATAATAATTCGTAACAATAATAAATTAAAAATAAATACGTTTAATTAGTAATGTAACAAAAAATGTATACATACATTAATAAAATATATGCACATAAAAATATATCTATGTGTATACAGCTCTAAAAAAATTAAAATAATTAAACAATTAATAAAAATATTACAATAAACTACCAACAACTGAAAAGTAAAAATTAACAAACACACAAATAAGAAACGCATATTTGATACTTAAAACATTGAAAATAATATAAAAGTAATTTTGATGGAGACATTAAACAATATATAATACATATATACTTTAAAAATATACAAACAATATATAAACATTTTTAATGACATTAAAAATATCAGCAAAAACTTAAAAATGTAAATTGACAAATATAGAAGAATAAAAACATATATCACATTAATTTAAACATTTCATTAATAAAATAATAGAAATTAAAATTTAAAAAAAAGATTACAATTAGTGTAAATACTATAAATATGAAAAAAGAAGAATACCAATCAAAAATAAACAACACCTGCAAAAGTGTTGGACTTCATAGGAGTCAGATTTACTATTCTAACTCCAATTTATGAAAAAATAAGGACTTTGGAGGGGATATCATTATCTGCTGGCGTTTTCAAAATAGGGGCCTCTCCTTTCTGCGGTGGGACACTGAGAGCTTCCTTCTACTAACCAGCGTATTCAGGTTGTGAGATGCCATTTGCAGAAGGTGAATGGGGGATCCATAGGAGCCATGGCTGTACAGCGCAGCATTAGGTGGTTGTGGAGTTGCACGGGACTCGTTGGGGGCTAGCAACGGGGACGGAGTGGGAGGCTGTGTGAGTCATGTGTCCATCTTGAAAGAGCTAGTCGGAGAGGAAAATGCAGAACAGCTTGTGCACATGTTGAAGTAGTTGTCGAGGTCCCGTGGACATCGCCTGTTAAAAAACAGCAAGAATAGAACAGACAGACATCTTCTGAATATACAGCAAGCACATTCTGGTATTGACTGTGTTAACACTTCCCTACAAACACTTTGAAAAACAAACCACTCAATACTGCACTTCTCAACCACGACTCCCATGAATAACCCTATGCACGTCCCACAAACGCCACCCCACAACATATGATTTGACAAACCCAAAATGCCACACCCCATAGCCATCCTCATTGGCCTAGGCACACAACCTACAGAAGCTTGTTTCAAACCCCTTACACACTGCTGGACACACATTAGATATACTTTTTTCCAAATAAAGCCTAGTCACACTCCAAACAATTACTCTGCCACGTGGCTAGACCAATTCCTTGTTGCCTCCAAACATAAGACGCCAACACCCACCACAAATAAAACCATCCTATCATAAACTACAAACCGACCACGATGCAAGCTGAGTTTAGGGAAACTAACACAGCTGCTTACCTCCAATACAGATTTGAACACCATCAATTCTGTACAAATACTCAATGGATAGCTACAGAGAGCTTTTGATCTCCGAATTCCTCTGAAGACATCTAAGCATAACAAAAAAGGAAACACATCTTGAAAGAATACAGAATAAAAAAGATCAAACAACAAAATGCTAAGCTTCACCCCAACCCGCTCAACACTAACAATCCTGAAGACACGATAGCCTACACACATATAACAGAATATACAAGTCAACGATCAAAAAACCAAGGGGCTTCACAGACTGAGAAGAACAAATAATTACCTCTCAGATAAAGAGATAGACACTCTGCTAATTCACTATCAGGACACACAGGAAACCTCCACCAACATACCATCCAACATTCTGATCTTCAAGACATTCAACTTCAAAACCCTCTATTGGCTTCGCAGCACTTCCTTTCCACTGGGACAGGTGTCTAAAATCCACACCGACAAGCAGACCAAGTCTTCCACTGTTCCACCGGCAGACACCCACCTCCCTGACTTTTTGTGTTGGAGAAGTTTCGCAATTCTAGCCACAGTCTGTCCCAGTGGGATAGTTCTATCTCTTGTAACTGCCCTATTTGCCTTTGCTCTTCGCCTCGCCTGTCCATGTGGCTCTGTTTCCTTTTCCAGTCTCCCAGCTCTTGCCTGTCTCCTACTAGTTTTCTTTGGAGGTCTATTACTGGGCACCCACCCAGATATTTGCATTGTCCTCTTTTGTCCTCCTTCACCAGAGCTGTGTAGTACTGGTCTTCTAGCCTGAGTTTGCCAGGATACTCTGCTGCTTTTCCTTCCCAAAACTTGTATGCTCTGCTGGCTTCTGACGTCTGTTTGGGTAACTAGTCGAAATATCGAGTTTTTAATTTCGACTAGACATAATATCGAGTTAAAAATATAGAGTAGACGTAATATCGACTAGACATAATATAGACTACAAAAATATCGACTAGAAAAAACTGTGTATCGACTAGAATAGCAAAAATATCGAATCAAAAATATAGAATGGACATAATATCGACTAGTCAGAATATAGACAACAAAAATATCGAATTTAAGGTAAGGTAATCTTAATATTTAATTTTTGTGTAATATAATTCTGTAGCGGAATGTGGGTTTATAGGGGAATAGGGTGGGAAGTAATTTAATTATGATTAATTTAATATGTTATTTTATTTATTGGTATTTATTTAGAATTAATTGTTAAATTATTATTAATTGGTATTGCTAATTATTTTTTATTGATTAATTTATACATATTTTATTTTTAGTAATTTATTTTCTGTAGCGGGTTGTGGGTTTATAGGGGAATAGGGTGGGAAGTAATTTTATTATAATTAATTAAATATGTAATTTAATTTTTGGGTATTTATTTAAAATTAATTGTTAATTATTTATTAATTGGCAATTAATTAAAATATAATTGCTAATTAAATTTAATTGAATAATTGATAAATATGTTAATTTTAGTAATTTATTTTCTGCAGCGGGTTGTGGGTTTATAGGGGAATAGGGTGAGAAGTAATTTTATTATAATTAATTAAATATGTAATTTCATTTTGGGGTATTTATTTAGAATTAATTGTAATTAATTATTAATTGGCAATTAATTCAAACATAATTGGTTATTAAATTTAATTTATTAATTGATAAATATGTTAATTTTAGTAATTTATTTTCTGTAGCGGGTTGTGGGTTTATAGGGGAATAGGGTGACAAGTAATTTATTATAATTAGGGCTCCCGGTTTTATGGTATTTATTTTTGGGCCATTTCCGTCTGTATTTATCCATATTTATTCTTTGGCCATTTTATCTGTATTTATCCATATTTATATTGTGTTTGCGGATAAATGAAGTTGTAAAACTGTACATTTCCATATCTATATAACTGACAGATGCGCACTCATACTTTGATGTGTGTCATATTTTAGCTATTTAAGCTGCCAAATATTACACAATACATACACTGGTAGATAGTAGCACTATACCATGACTATATGTTAACATATTCAGTTATTTAAAGACATTTCATCCTGTTTTTTAATTTCCCATGCTGTCCATCTGCTCAGCTGCTGGCCTATAATTCAGGAAAGAAAGCCCCGGAGAGTCACTTAAAGGAAGCACAATTTTCTGTATTTATCCACTTTTAAAGATAAATGCAGACAGAAAACACATTGTTTTCTGTCTGTATTTATCTGTAAAAATCCGTAAAAACGGAAAACCGGGAGCCTTAATTATAATTAATTAAATATGTTATTTTAATTATTCGTATTTATTTAGAATTAATTGTAAATTAATTATTAATTTGTAATTAAATAAAATATATTTTGAGATGTATTGTAATTTATTAATTGATAATTATGTTACTTTTATTAAATTAATTTCTACAGTGGGTTGTGCGTTTTTAGGGGAATAGATTGTGAAGTAATTTAATTGTAAGTAATTAAATTTTTGAATAAAACATTTATTGAGTTAATTTTTCAAAATACGTTTAAATTGTTAATTATTTTATTATTAATAGGTAAATAATTAGTATTAGTAGGTAATTTTTACTATTAAATACATTTTATTTGTATTTTAAATTGATTGTAAAATATTTTAATTAATTTGTAATTGGTGTTACTATTTATATTATTTATATTTAAATAAGAAGTATTTACTTGCCCTACTATTGCACTCACTGTAGTTGGAATAGTAATTTTAGCCCTACGCTATCCAACGCTTTCCCTACTGTTGCACTCACTGGAGTTGGAATAGTAATGTTTACTCCTACACTATCCAACGCTTACCCTACTGTTGCACTCACTGGAGTTGCAATAGTAAATGAAACCCCTTCGCTATCCAACGCTTTCCCTACTGTTGCACTCTCTGGAGTGGGAATAGTAATTTTTACCCCTACGCTATCCAACGCTTACCCTACTGTTACACTCACTGGAGTTGGAATAGTAATTTAAACCCCTACGCTATCCAATGTATTCCCTACTGTTGCACTCTCTGGAGTTGGAATAGTAATTTTTACCCCTACGCTATCCAACGCGTAACCTACTGTTACACTCACTGGAGTTGGAATAGTAATTTAAACCCCTACGCTATCCAACGCTTTCCCTACTGTTGCACTCTCTGGAGTGGGAATAGTAAATTTTACCCCTACGCTATTCAAAGCTTACCCTACTGTTACACTCACTGGAGTTGGAATAGTAATTTAAACCGCTACGCTATCCAATGTATTCCCTACTGTTGCACTCTCTGGAGTTGGAATAGTAATTTTTACCCCTACGCTATCCAACGCTTACCCTACTGTTACACTCACTGGAGTTGGAATAGTAATTTAAACCCCTACGCTATCCAACGCTTTCCCTACTGTTGCACTCACTGGAGTGGGAATAGTAATTTTTACCCCTACGCTATCCAATGCTTTTCATACTGTTGCACTCTCTGGAGTGATAATAGTAATTTTCACCCCTACGCTATCCAATGTTTTCCCTACTGTTGCACTCGCTGGAGTGGGAATAGTAATTTTTACCCCTACGCTATCCAACGCTTTCCCTACTGTTGCACTCACTGGAGTTGGAATAGTAATTTTAACCCCAACGCTATCCAACGCTTTCCCTACTGTTGCACTCACTGGAGTGGGAATAGTAATTTTTATCCCTACGCTATCCAACGCTTTCCTTACTGTTGCACTCTTTGGAGTAGGAATAGTAATTTTTACCCCTACGCTATCCAACGCTTTGCCTACTGTTGCACTCTCTGGAGTGGGAATAGTAATTTTTACCCCTACGCTATCCAATGCTTTCCCTACTGTTGCACTCTTTAGAGTGGGAATAGTTATTTTTACCCCTACGCTATCCAACGCTTTCCCTACTGTTGCACTCTCTGGAGAGGGAATAGTAATTTTTACCCCTACGCTATCCAACGCTTTCCCTACTGTTGCACTCTCTGGAGTGGGAATAGTAATTTTTACCCCTAGGCTATCCAATGCTTTTCTACTGTTGCACTCACTGGAGTCGTTACAGTAAATTGAACCCTTTTGCTATCCTACGTTAAAAATATTGTATATGTTTTGTAAATAATATATATATATATCACGCTTCGTTGACAACATTTTGTTTCCCTTAGTAACAAAACTTGAATCCTACATAAGGGACACGAAAGATTTCTTGACTAAGATCCAGGAACTAACATGGGACTCTGGATACCTGCTGATGGTGCTGGACATTACCAGCCTCTACACTCATATAGACCACAGGCAGGGTCTCGAAGCCATTAAGCATGCTCTGGGTCAACGTCCAATGAAATATGCATGTCATAATGAAATGATTTTGGAGTTCACAGAGTTCTGCCTGACCAACAACATTTTCCTCTTTGAGGATCAGATGTATATACAAACATCTGGGACGGCTGAGGTAATATAAATTTTATGGTCATGTTGTGTTCCCTAGCGAGTACCCCACCGACTCCATGTACGAGTTAAAAGTGCATGTAACTTCCCTCCTGTATCAGTTATGAAGACGCAAATACATTTGCGTCCAACGTTAACTTGTCCTCTTTCAGACCCACCATGAATGGGTTTGATGGTCCGTTCCTAAGTATGCTATGCCAACGTCTTTTTGAAGTGTACTCCTACGTTTTTCAGCCTGGCTGAAAGTAGGCCCTGAATCTCTGCCATCGAGCCTCTTTTCTGGCTTCTGACTGCGAGGGCCTCTGCCCAAGCAGCCCCCGTACCCGTGAACTCTGACTTACTTCTAGCGCGGCCCTCCGTGCTCAGCTCAGCCTGCTGCCTGCCAAGATTGACTATAACCTTCGAGTTATCTGTTTTCCTCCCGAAGATACATTCCAGCCTGCTAGCTTCAGTAAACATCCCTCCCCAGCTACAGGGCTAAAGGGCCGACCTGTCTTTATGCAAGTAATTCATAGCCTCTGTTGCCATGCTTCCATGGAAGGCCCTATGCCCCCACGCTTCTCATACAGACATTCAGGCGCCTATACACGCACTCACAGCAAGTATAGAATAGCTTCTGCTCTAGAAACCTTTCTGCCCAGATAGCTTAGTTCCTAAACATCAGATACCAGATATGATAGAAGCACAAGTTGATCTGACATGCCAGACTTCTGACTCTTTCCGCCAGTGTAAATGTCAAGTCCCCTGCACCCCGTCTATCACACGTCATGCAGCTGCGCGCGC
Source organism: Lissotriton vulgaris (assembly GCF_964263255.1). Classification (NCBI taxonomy): domain Eukaryota; kingdom Metazoa; phylum Chordata; class Amphibia; order Caudata; family Salamandridae; genus Lissotriton; species Lissotriton vulgaris. Next base: position 1,390,108,610 of record NC_141691.1, read on the forward strand.
ATCCAAGCTTCCGATTTCTGCTGACATTGCAACATTCTGTTAGCACCACCCCTTGGTGCCACCCACTTGCGTCACCTATCAGTGACGTTTCTAGCACACACGCCTAGTTTACGCCTCTTGATGATGTATTAGCACCACGTGTATACTGTTATCTTGTCTTCTCTCAGCTGTTACGCCTCTTACATTGAACCTTATGATGTAAATCAAGTATATAAGCTATGTATTGTCAATAAACGACGGCGCGCTCATCTATCCCTTCTGACACCCTGTGTGGTGGTCAGAACATGATATCCTGATTCCTTTATGAGGAATAAAACCCTTAGAAACTCTTACACCACGGACTCTGTTTTCCTTCATTTCGATTGAGTTATTATTGATTAAGTACTTACCTGCATAGAAATTAAGAGAGTAAATTAATTATTTACATCATTTTGGCGCCCGAACAGGGACCCCTCCCCCACCTCACGCGCCGGAAGGTGCGTTGCAATCCGTGTCCCCTGCCATCAGTTAGACGGACAACACGTGTACTGGCAGGATTTCCTGCATCCCCCTCTGACACACGGAGGTGACGAAGACTGCGATCAGTGCCCAGACGAGGCGGTGAGGAGTGCGGAGGATCCCGACCAGAGCCCAGCCGAAGGAAGCAAGGTCCGAGGTGTGAAGAGGCCCACCAGTTTTCCGAAGTTTTCCGAAGTTTTCCGAAGTTTTCCGAAGTTCCGAGGCCTTCTGTTTTCCGTGCTTCCCGGTGAGTACCATTGCTGGGTCGTATCTAGACGGGTTTGGGTACGCAAGTCCGGTCTGCACTGTTTTTAGGCAGTGTATCTGTACTGTTTAGCAGTATATAAAGTATTCCGAATTTCTGCACTGTTACAGCAGTGTATCTGTATCGTTGAGCGGTACATTCAGAGTAGGGGGAAGTTAGCTATGTCTTTAAATGTTTCATGTGATTAATGTCGTGGTATGAATGTGATTGTTTTTGTGCATTATTGTGTTTTTTTTGTTTAAATAGTTACAGTTGACATTAAGTATCAAGGATCAAGCATTCCAGTATCAAGTAGGCACAATGCCGTTTTTTAACAAATTAAAGCAGATAGGAACTAGGAAAGGGATGTTAGAGGAAGAGATTCCAATCCCCCCTAGGGACACTCCAGGTAATTTCATGTATAATAAGCATGGCATAGACGCCATCTTGTATCTAGAGTTATGGACAGATTATACCAAGCACCTAGAGGAAAGATACCGATGGCCAGTTAACGGAACATGGGATGCCGAGTGCATCATAAAGGTAGAAGAAATATTACGGAAAAAGAAAGCTAGACAATCTCAGAAAGACGCCATAGAATTTTGGCGTAAGGAATCACGTAAGCGTGCTGATAGAGCACTCCGTAGAGAAGACAGGCTTAAAGAATCAGAAAAGGCCCAAGAAAACGAATTAGTTACTGAGGGAATTCGAGTAAAAGTAGAACAAATAGATCGTATCCTAAATGGCAAAGTGAACAACATGTATCTTTTGGCCGATGGTACCCCTGACGCCATTTCAGAAATACCGAAAAATTTGCCGTCACCATTAGTTCCAACTAAAGTAATGCATAAGACTACTAAAGACATATTCCTAAATTCATATCTCGAAGATGTAGCGCCAGCTTACACCAATCTGCCTGTTCGTGCCCTGCCTACTGACAGGGCCGGGGGTGGTACTGCTCCCCAAGATCACTCTCAGCCGACATCGAGAAAGACTAGTCCCGTTCCGCCAGCTCCGCCACTTCCCTCACCTAAAACTGATCTGCCGAAACCACTTCAATCAGATCCTACTAAAAGACAAATTCAGATACTGACTACACACAGAGATAATGCCCAAGCTTCCGCTTCAGGAGGTGCGACCGCGGGTCTACAGACCCCGCCACCGACTCACAGATTAAATCTCAGAGGTCTGCAGAGTCCTCTTACGCACAGATCCCCCCGTTCTTCTAATTCATCCCGTCTTGATGCACTAAAAGAAAATATGTCAGTTTGTAGATATGATCCAGAACCTGGACAGGACGACTTAATGATATTAGCGTCTTTACGGTTAAGATCTGCTACTGATAGTTTGTTATGTTATGCAGGAATGAAGGAGCGCCTAGATAGAATATATGAGTTCGTTCAAACGGGAAAGGACCCCGACAGTATTAAGGATGCCCTGGAGAAACAGAAAGTTAACATGCAAGCACTGATACTACGATTTTTCATAAATTGTCTAATAAGAGAACGAGACAGGCCCGGAACAGAGCAGAGTGAATTAGATGCATTGAACAAGTGGGGTCAAAATATAGCCGATGGAAAACATGACAGACAAAATTGCATAGAGGCCATGTATAAAAAGATTAAGAAAGCAGTGATAGCAGTACACGAGAAAGAGAAAGAAAAGGCTCCCTCCGAGGAGGAAGAAGAATCTGAAGAACTAGAACCGACTACAAGCACTATAGCATATGTAGGTAGGGGAAACTACCTTAGGAAAGGTGTCCGTCCGGAAAGCAAGAGAGTTTTCTTCTCTGCCTTAACGAATCCGAATTCTGCTGAACATCAGTTCCAGGAAACTGATAAACGGCTTCGAGATCGAGTTGGGTACCATGTACTCAATTCTATGGATGAACAAGAATTAGCCCGATCAGCGGTATCATGGGCCGAAAATGCAGACATATATAATGATGACACCGTAGCACAGACATTTCTGAACCTCTCCCCCGACGAACAGAAATTAGCAGGGGTATATATGATTCAGCACCTTCTCATTAAGTACAGAAAACATTATTCCGATCCAGGTCCCTTACATGAGACACTAGAAGCACTACTGATGGATAGATGGAGAGGCTTAAGCACTAAATTAGTTCAAATAATTCTAGAACAACGACGCAGATATGACACCTTTGTAAGTCCTGAATATGTTCCCGCCCCACCTCCAGAAAGGAAAATGTACCATATGCAGTGCGGGGGTGGTATTGAAAGTCAGAACCCCTTGCGAGAAGTGCACCCTGTTATGGGTGAGGATAAAATTTTGAAACGCGTGTATGTACACACGCCTCTAACTAAATTAGAACTGTTAGAAATGAAGAAATTAGTACCATGCCATGATAAAGACCCTGCAGGTTTTCATAGAGAGCTCAAAGACATGTTACTGATGGGGGACTACACATATGATGATATCATGAAAATGTTGAAAGTATTATTGCCTACGGGTATATTCGAGAAATTAAAGGAAAAGGACTGGGAGGTGGGAGACGCAAAGATTGCCTGGGCAGAAATAGAGGATGAAGAAAAGAAACGGGTTCCAGGGTTAGGCCTTGGGGACAAAACTAAAGCATTACCAGGTTTAATAGTACAGGTCCTGCCCAGATTATTGACAACTAGAAAGGAGGATTGGGATGCAATCTCGTCCTGTAAACAGAAACATGATGAAGATACTAGCGACTTTTATTCAAGATTCGAGAAATGTTTTATTATCAATAGTGGCCTCCAGCCAAGTAGCGAGTCGTACCCACATCTTTTTGTATCAAAGTTAGTCGAGAATTCCCTACCGTTAGTTAAAAATAGAGTGTATAAAGTCGAGAGTACATGGCAAGCAAATACGCCATCCCAGATGTTACAAATGTTACAATATCACCAGAATAGAATTAGGGAAGAACAAGATCAGGAACAGAAGCGTATGAAAGACACGAAAATGAAAATGTTAGTAGCCCAGACGGTCCCATCCGACAGTCACAGGAAAGGTACGACCCAGACAAGTCACGCTGCAGCTCCTGTTAAAGGGACATGCAATTATTGCAAGCAGCCAGGTCACTACGTACACGAATGTGCAGTTCTGAAACATAACATAGCGACAGGTAAAACTAAAGAGAGACCGCATCCGCCTAGACAAGACCATAACCAGCATCAGTCTACACAGAATACACAGCCCATGCATGCATCCGCACAGACAGCACAGACCGTAGCAGTACCACAGCCACAGCCCATTGCTGCAACTCAGCAAGTCTCACAACAGATGTACCAGTATGCCCAGTCTGCTTACCCCGAATATTCCCGATATACATGAAACAGCCTAGAGAGGGAAGGTGGCTTGCCTCTTATCGAGATTCCTGTAGATCAAGAAGGTCCTTATGTACACAGTCAGGTATTGGGGAAAGATAGAAAGTTTTTAATTGACACAGGGGCAAGTCGCACTACAATAAGTCATGACGAAGTTCCAGGGGCACCCCTCTCAGGCTCACAAAATGTTTCCCTTGGTTTTTCAGGACAACCTATTGTAAATGAAGTATCAGAACCAGTTCCCCTGGCTGTGGGTCCATTATCACGCGTTACAGACCTGTTACTAACAAAATCATGTCCGGAAAATCTGTTAGGAATTAAAACACTGAAAGCTCTAGGAGCTATAATATGCTGCTCCCCGGAGGGGGTTAGACTCTTTCTGCGGGATTTCAAGGGTCATTACGTCCTTCGTGAGTTTGACGTCAGATTGAAAAATGTACCTGATTACTTGTGGGCAAAAGGCCCGACTGATGTAGGATGTATGCACATTACACCATACCGCGTTACCCTCAAGGCAGGTGTTGTATTACCCAGAATCAGACAATACAAGTTACCACCCGATGCTGTAGCGGCTTTACTGAAAATCATTGAAGAGCTCATTGCCCAAGGAGTGGTCGTCGAGACCGACTCCAATATCTGTAATTCACCCATCATTCCGATTCTTAAACGTACTGATCCCAACGCACCGCCAGTATATCGGCTGGTGATTGATCTTCGAGAATTGAATAAATGCATTATCCCACAGTATCCTGTGGTCCCCGATATATCATCTCTCTTGACTGCTATTGATTCAGAAGCGACGTTCTTTACTGTAATTGATCTCAAGAACGCCTTCTTCAGCGTGCCTATTGATCCCGAGAGCCAATATCTCTTCGGATTCTGTTTAAATGGACGCAGTTTCAAATTTTCGCGCGCACCTCAAGGATTTACAGAAAGCCCCAGCATCTATAGTCAAGCACTGAAAAGACAACTAGATTGTATTCAAATGCCAGTTAACACCGCTTTACTACAATACGTCGATGATCTGCTGATCACCGCACGAAGTGAGCCCGAATGTGAAAAAGCATCACTGACAGTTTTACATTTCCTGGCTGACAAGGGACACAAGGTGTCTCCTTCGAAGCTACAATTCTGTGCTCAGCAAGTTGTGTACTTGGGTCACTTACTGTCCAAAGTGGGGAGACAGCTCACTCCCGATCGCATTCAGTTAATTGTGAACATGCCGCAACCCAAGACACAAAAGGAAGTGCGGGCCTTCATAGGCCTCACCTCGTACTGCAGACAATGGATTCCCCAGTATGCATTCTTAGCTAAACCACTCATCCAGTTAACGACACAGGAGGCAGCGACTTCGACTGTCCTCCCTTGGACTCAGGAACACACACAAGCTTTTGAAGAATTAAAGAAAGTTTTATGCCAAGCACCAGTTTTAGCGACACCATGTTACAGCAAACCGTTTACACTTTTTGTTACAGAACGTGATGGCACAGCGTTGTCTGTCCTCACTCAAGACCAAGCAGGTTCACATAAGCCGTGTGCTTATTTTTCTAGTACATTGGATTCAGTAGCTCAAGCACTCCCTGCGTGCTTAAAGTCAGTAGCAGCAACAGCGTTAGCAATAAGACAAAGTGATTCAATTGTTTTAGGTCATCAGTTAACAGTTCAAGTACCACATTCTGTAGAGGTTTTGTTAAACAGAACCCAGACTCAACACTTAACTATAGCACGACTGACAGGTTATGAATTAACACTATTCCAGCCACACATAGAAATCAGACGTTGCAGCATCCTGAACCCAGCAACACTGTTACCTACAGTTATGACAGATCCAGCTCCGCATGATTGTATAGAAATAATTAATGCAGTAACTAAGCCTAGACGAGACTTAACAGATGTCCCATTGACAAATCCAGACCTGACACTTTATGTGGACGGTTCATGCATGAGAACAAGTACAGGAGAATTAGTGGCCGCGTACGCCGTGACCACTGAAACTGAAATTAAAGAAACACATCGTATTGACACCCTGTCTGCTCAAGCAGCAGAGCTCATCGCTCTGACCCGAGCTTGTATTCTAGCCAAGAACAGAAATGTTAACATATACACAGATTCCCGCTATGCCTTCGGAGTTGTACACGACTTCGGAGTCCTCTGGCAAGAACGAGGTTTTCTGACTTCTCATGGGGCCAAGATACAACATGGCCCCCTCATTCAAGCACTGTTAGAAGTAATACATTTGCCCTCGGGCATATCAGTCATGAAGTGTAAGGCACATACTAAAGTCACAGATTCTGTTTCCCAGGGTAACGACCTGGCAGACCAGACAGCAAAACATACAGCATTGACTCACACCCAGACTACTGATGTGACAAAGACAATAGTACAAACACAGTGTATGACAGTTAGAGATCCCGCCCTAGACGTAATTGACATCCAGACACATGCTACTCCAGAGGAAATAAAGAAATGGACTGAACTAGGAGGGATTCAGACAGATCAAGGTTGGGTGACGAAGGGAAAATCTATATGGTTTCTCCCCGACTCAATGGTTCAAGTCATGATAAATACAGCACATAGTCCTGCCCATCTTGGAGAGAAAGCCATGTTAGACAGTTTACAGAACCTCTGGTACAACAAACACTTACGAGCAGCAGCAAAACAGAAAGTGCGTACTTGCATGATCTGTTGTCAGTTCAATCCAGGTAAAAGCGTCCCTGTTGAGCAAGGTGGATTCCATCCTCCCGATCACCCTTTTGAAGTCCTCCAGATGGATTATATCCAGATGAATAGCTGTAGAGGATTTAAGTATGTCCTTGTAATTGTTTGTGCTCTGTCCCGCTGGACCGAAGCATACCCAGTCCCAGACTACACTGCTCCGACCACTGCCAGACAGTTGGTTCGTGAATTCTTCCCACGGTACGGTTTGCCCCGTGTCGTGTACTCAGATAACGGACAGCCGTTCTCGTCCGAGTTGATGAAACAAGTTTCCCTCTTGCTAGGATATCAGTGGAGGTTCCACTGTGTCCGACATCCCGAAGCAGCTGGCCTTGTAGAAAGGCATAATCAGACACTAAAGATCCGTCTTGCCAAGATCTGTCAGGAAAAAGGGGTCGACTGGATAGTCGCCCTGCCCGTGGCACTATTCTATATGAGAATGGTCGCCCACTCAAGATCAGGGCTATCCCCGTACGAAGTGGTCTTTGGCAGACCACCGAATATGTGGGGGACGCCCGTTCCGAAAAAGATCACTGATATTGATTGTAACATGTTGACAGATTACCTTGCCTCCTTGATGTCTGCACTCCAATCATGTCGTTCACAGGTTGCCGCAGCCTTCCCTGACAACACCGATGTAAAGGCGCATGAGGTCCGTCCAGGTGACCTGGTACTCGTCCGGAATTTCGACCGGAAAAGTCCGCTGGAGCCCCGCTGGAAGTCTCCGAAGACCGTTCTGCTTACCACCAGGACCGCCGTGAAAATCGAGGGGAGAAAGGGGTGGGTCCACACGAGTCACATCAAGCTATGCAATGAACTAAAAAATGGACTGAAACAGGACTCTGACTCGTCCACCCCCACCAAAGACTGTGTTGAAGCACAAGACGTTACTGTGCCTAAAAGAGAAAAGACTCCTCAAGAACTTTACCGAATGAAGCTTCGATCTAGCAAGTCAGACAGTTTAATTGTTTAAGTCCTCCCCTAGGTGAATCGGTTAAATAGTTTCTGACATGTATCCCCTAGATCGAGTTAGAGAGAGAGAGGAAAAGAGAAGAACATATTGCCAATCACTTCGTAGTCACTGCATAGTGACACTAATAATCATGTTTATTCTGAGTATTCTAATTATTATTGCCAGCATTCTGCTTCCTATGTACTGGCCTATTTTCAGGCGTGAACAATCTGCTTACAATGTCTCTGCTGAACACACTTTTAGTGAACTTCCTGCACATGAACTCTCTTACAGACTTGCGCTGCGCAACAATACATTCATTAGTATGTTACACCATTCCCATCAGACAAGTAATGCTACAGACTGCTGGATATGTGGTCGACTCCCTCCCTACCAGAATTACAAGGGAGCTCTGCCTCTCTTTCCGTACCCATTCACTCACAATGGCTCCTGTGGAGCATGGTTTAAAATAATTAATTCTTTAGATCCTGATATTGCTGTTTTCGATGGGGGCTGGGTTTGGGGAAACTTGAACTTAGTCCTGCTCAACGTCTGTTATCCTGATCAAGACGGACTTCCCACTCGAATAGGAACTGATCTAGAAAATGAAGTATATGGATTAGGTAATTACACAATTAGCCTTATGATCCTCACTGTTGAATCTGAAACTGCTCCAGTTTTGCCCCATATGTTAGTGTTACCAGTCACAGGTGAATTATGTGTTAGCAAGAAAGGTTCAGTACACGTAGGTCATAGTGAATGCACTACTGTGGTCGAGTTCAGTGACCATGGTAAATCGTCTTTTAAAGCTACCAGTCATTCCTACTTTGTTTGTGGTCATACCGCATACATACGTTTGCCCCCAGATTGGGATGGTACCTGTTACATTGCATTCCTTCTGCCACCTGTTTTCCTAGCTCCTCCTGATTACCATAGAAATACGAATCTAGCACCGAATAGACCCAAAAGAGATATTCCCCTTGTCGACTACACAGAAACGGCATGGGAACAGTACACTGATTTCAATAAAGGATTCTTTTTCTTCCTAGGACCTGTCCAAAACAGTAAATTAATACGCAGATTAACGAGAACACTTGAAGCAGTAGTGAACGAAACTGCCTCCGCTCTAGGTAACTTAACAGAGGAGCAGTCTGCTATACGGACTGTTGTCCTTCAAAATCGTCTTGTGATTGATGTCATCTTGGCAGATAGAGGTGGAGCTTGTAAGGTCATCGGGTCAAGTTGCTGTGTTTTCATTCCACAAAACGCACCATCTGTCTATCAAGCTATCACCCGTTTACATAAAATTGCAAATCAGATACATCAGAATCCAGGCACCTGGACTTGGTCCGGTTGGTTCTGGACTACGTTAACAGCTTGGGGATGGAAGATCTTATCCTTCCTAGGCATTGGCCTTGTTATAGTATTCAGTTGTTGCCTATGCCTGCAGTGTGGGCCAGCGATATGTGGACTGTGTGCCACATCCTGCATTGAGCATTCCAGTTGCCTCTCAAACAGTCAAAGAAAGAAAGACGAACATATAATGTTACAAGAACAAACTGATCGATTTATGAGGATCGATATATCATGAAGGGTCCGTAGGGAACAAGGAGGGAATGAGGTAATATAAATTTTATGGTCATGTTGTGTTCCCTAGCGAGTACCCCACCGACTCCATGTACGAGTTAAAAGTGCATGTAACTTCCCTCCTGTATCAGTTATGAAGACGCAAATACATTTGCGTCCAACGTTAACTTGTCCTCTTTCAGACCCACCATGAATGGGTTTGATGGTCCGTTCCTAAGTATGCTATGCCAACGTCTTTTTGAAGTGTACTCCTACGTTTTTCAGCCTGGCTGAAAGTAGGCCCTGAATCTCTGCCATCGAGCCTCTTTTCTGGCTTCTGACTGCGAGGGCCTCTGCCCAAGCAGCCCCCGTACCCGTGAACTCTGACTTACTTCTAGCGCGGCCCTCCGTGCTCAGCTCAGCCTGCTGCCTGCCAAGATTGACTATAACCTTCGAGTTATCTGTTTTCCTCCCGAAGATACATTCCAGCCTGCTAGCTTCAGTAAACATCCCTCCCCAGCTACAGGGCTAAAGGGCCGACCTGTCTTTATGCAAGTAATTCATAGCCTCTGTTGCCATGCTTCCATGGAAGGCCCTATGCCCCCACGCTTCTCATACAGACATTCAGGCGCCTATACACGCACTCACAGCAAGTATAGAATAGCTTCTGCTCTAGAAACCTTTCTGCCCAGATAGCTTAGTTCCTAAACATCAGATACCAGATATGATAGAAGCACAAGTTGATCTGACATGCCAGACTTCTGACTCTTTCCGCCAGTGTAAATGTCAAGTCCCCTGCACCCCGTCTATCACACGTCATGCAGCTGCGCGCGCATCCAAGCTTCCGATTTCTGCTGACATTGCAACATTCTGTTAGCACCACCCCTTGGTGCCACCCACTTGCGTCACCTATCAGTGACGTTTCTAGCACACACGCCTAGTTTACGCCTCTTGATGATGTATTAGCACCACGTGTATACTGTTATCTTGTCTTCTCTCAGCTGTTACGCCTCTTACATTGAACCTTATGATGTAAATCAAGTATATAAGCTATGTATTGTCAATAAACGACGGCGCGCTCATCTATCCCTTCTGACACCCTGTGTGGTGGTCAGAACATGATATCCTGATTCCTTTATGAGGAATAAAACCCTTAGAAACTCTTACACCACGGACTCTGTTTTCCTTCATTTCGATTGAGTTATTATTGATTAAGTACTTACCTGCATAGAAATTAAGAGAGTAAATTAATTATTTACATCACGGCGATGGGTACCTGCTTTGCTCCCAGCTATGCGAACCTTTTCGTTGGCTGGTGGGAGGAGCAGGTACCCAGGAGCTGCACGGCAGGGACTAGGACAGGGCAGGTCAAATGCTGGTATTGTTATATTGATGATTTGTTTATTGTTTGGGATGGAGGAATGGACTCGGCAGAAGAATTTATCACAATTCTTAATAACAACGATCTCAATCTGCACTTCTCGGGCTCGGTCAGTCTGGTGAGAGCGGAGTACCTAGACCTGAGAGTGTACATTGAAGATAACCAGATGCATACCACCCTGCACAGAAAGGATACTGCTGGCAATTCTACACTCTTTGCAAGCAGTAGCCATCCCACCCAACTCAAGAACAGCATTCCCTACGGAGAATTATTGAGGATCCGTAGGAACTGCTCTAAGGACTCCGATTTTGAGGCGGCCGCCTCAGAATGCATCGAGAGATTTTCCATGAGGGGTTATGGCACCACCTTACTTACAAATACTTTGAAAAAAGTAAGGAAGATGCAAAGATCGCAACTCTTGGCAACTGAGACTCCTACAGTTGGTAGGAACAGAAACTCAAACAAGAGCGAAGGTAAATTCAGACTCATTACTCCTTATTCAAAAGGAGCAGGGGATCTGAAAGCCATGCTCACAAAGAATTGGAACATTTTAAAAACCGACAGTTTCTAGCAGATGACCTACCTGCCTATCCTCTAATCACATTTAGCAGAGCCAGGTCACTCAGTGATATGCTTGTCTCTAGCCACCTTGATAAACCAACACCAAAAGCTAACTCCCTGAAGCGAATGGCAGGCTTTTTTCCTTGCGGCCATTGCAAGGCTTGCAGTGGCAGCAAACGGGTGCTATCATTTGACATTCCTGATACCGGGAAGAAAGTGCCGATCAAGCACTTCATTACATGCAGCTCCCAGTTTGTGGTTTATTGTTTGGTCTGTCCGTGTGGCTTACGCTACAGAGGCAGCACGATCGAGGAGCTCAAACTAAGGATCCTGGAGCACCAACGGGCGATCGAGAAAGTAGACATCTCATATCCGGTCGCCCGGCATTTTGCAGAGGAGCATAGCAAAGATCGCAAGCAACTCCGATTCTTCGGATTGGACATTGTTCCACCGAATGCAAGAGGAGGCGATAGGCTGAGGAGACTCCGCAGATTAGAGTCCAGATACATTGTAGATCTCTCTACGAAACAACCTGGTGGGCTCAATAGCGGGGAGGAACTAGCATACCACTTGGGAAAGTAATACCACAGGAGGAGTAAATTGTCCTTTCCGACAGGAAGCTCTGTACATTAAAATGAAAATCCAACTAGAATATGTCTGCTCCTTGAGGACAAAAATAACAAGAACCCTATAAGATCAGGTATACTTTTCCAAACATGCTCTACCGGAAGTTTTCCAATTCTGACATCCATTAACTTGATTTATGAATTTCTGTATCCTCTTGTTGAACCTCAATTTTGACCAAAAATGTAAACTGTGATATATATACTTTTTGTCCCCCGCTGAAGTCGAGTATGGACTACCATAGGTGTGTAAATATGTAAATAGATATATAATCCAACTTGCATATATATGCACTGTACATGACGAGTATGAGACTTAACTTGCGTATGTATGTATAGATAATAGGAATGAGCTTATCATTTTGAACAAAGGTTTTGTCTTCTTCACTGCGGATTATACTGCAGTACAGGGATAACCACATACAAAATGTGGCCTGAGAGTATCCATTTTGACAACCTAACTACAATTTTTATTTTAAAACACACCTAGACGTGGTTTAGTCTAACTTGACTTTTGTAAATAGTGTAAATACACCTTTTCCTTTGCGAGTTCCTTGAACCTAAAGAGTATTTTTCTGCTATATATCCCGCAAATAGCAATATCTAGGAATTATGATGAATTATGATGTAATAATTTGGTTCACTTCCACTTACAGGATAGGAGCATAATTCTTTTCTTTCATGTGCCTGGCGATTTTTCTTACTTCTGATGTTTTTTAGCACTGTCTTGATTATGTTAGCATTGTATAAAATGCCATAGGACACAAGCCGATCCACGGCTTTATTTTCTAAACGTGATCATTTCATGTTCAAATCAGTTAAGACCCTTATCTGGATAGAACACCATTCCAAGATGGCGCCCACAGTGGCTCAAAGGGGTATAGTCCTATGTCTATGACAATGCTCACGACCTGTTTATTTATATAATGGATTGTAAGATGTGGATGAATGACACACTGACGAAGGCTCACGCCGAAACGCGTCTGTGCTTTTCTTTTCCCTCTAATTAAACTCTGGTTTAATCTTGGTCCGCGAGTGCTGCCTCTTTCTTGTGGATTCTAAGGAGAGTCGAGCGATAATATATATATATATATATATATATATATATATATATATATATATATATATATATATATATATATATATATATATATATATATAGTATTAAAAATATATATATATTTTTAGTTACATTAATTATTTCTCAATTTTTCGTTTATTTAAGTATTTTAAATATGTTTACATTAATTTAATGTATTATTATATTACTTTTAATTTACTTTTAAGACATTTAAAAAAATCGATATTTTGACAGCCTATATTTTTTACACTTGATATTTTGGAGTTGATATTTTTGTACTTACCTGTTTGAAGATAGGAAGTCGATATTTTTGCAGTCGATATTTTTCCCTCGATATTTTGTCCTCTCGATATTTTGACTGTCGATGTTCTGTCAGTGATCCGTCTGTTTGCACCAGAGTTATCCACCTTCCCCTGTTAGTTTTCTCTCTCTTTGGTGTTCAACACTCACAGTAGTTGGATCTGAGCTTCAGCTGCCAGTAATACCAGAATATGCCTCTCAAAATGGGGCCCTCAGTGACAAGGCAGTTGGAACTCAGTCGGAAACAGAAATTAGCAGTTTAAGGCACGGGAGCACTCAATGTGCTTCCCTGCCTTCTAGAACGATATCTGCATTTATTAGGATATGCTTTGAAGGTCTGGTGGGAGCGTAGCAAAGCTGATCTGCGTCCTACTTCTTGCCCGGCCTGGAGACACCACCATCTTGTTGGCTTTAAAGACATTTATATTATGTGCTGCACTTGGAAAGAAAGCTTCTTGAGTGGTACTCAAACCACTGAGGTGTGAGGTGGCCAGAAATCAGCTTGATCTGTCTTGCATTTGGCATAACCAGAGAATATTCACAAGGCAGACGCAGTGTCAGATTGCATACCTCAAACAAGGGCTTCATGTCAAAGACCCTTGTGGCAAAAATTACATTTCAAAACTAGTGTCTTCCAATGAATGCCCTTGAAGTCTGTGTTGTTTCAAGTGGTACAGGGAAGGAGAGCATTCCTTTAAATCCTGAAAGAATTACATACTACTGCGTGGCCAGAAGGGGCTCCGCCTCATTCCCATGAGCACCACCCCATGTCAAAACAAGCAATTGTCAATAGGTCTGGCCTTGATAAACTGGCACAATGGTTAAAAACAAGTTTTTTGTTTCAAACATATGCCATAAACATAAAAAGAATGAAAAAAATGAAACATGTCACTGCTTAAAAGTGGCGGCCATATGCTTAGCAATAAATGTTTTAAATTTTAAAATAAATTACCTGTTGTATATAAAAAGAGGGTGGGAACACACAGTCTCGCATCCCAGCACTCAGTTCGACCCAAAGCATTATGCTAAATGCAGTGCATGATAACACTTACTTCAATGACAGTCTTTCGTTTTTCAATATTGTTGGTGCAGCCAATGCTATGTTTCTCCAGAGATGTGTTTCAGGATAATTGTCCTTCTTCAGTAGAGAGCAGCATATTCTTTTGGGGGTGCTGGAAATGCTGCCCAAAGTCTTTGCAGGTCTCTGACCACTCACTGGGTGCAGGTGCATCAGCCAGAGCTCATCAGCTCATTAGCTCAAGGGAACCTTGTCAAACAAAAAGAGGATGGGGGCACATGCATATAACTTCAGTAGAACAGTAGGGTGCTTTTTACAAGACAGTTGTGTGTAGAAGAGATATAGAAACCGTTTTTAGTTTCAATGCATGTCACAGGGAAATATGCTTCTTATTGGCACAAGGAAAGGTACTATTGGCTTCGAATTGATGAAACATAAAAACATGTTTTTACACACATAAATAACTAAAAAATATAGAAAAGAGAGACGATGGCTGAAGTGGGCTGACCCTTTGTCAAAGTTCAAAGTTTATTTATTATGATAAGGAACTCTTTGTGAGGTCCACATAAAACAGCATATACATACAAAACAACAAATGTTAAAAAAATATTTCCATCACAATCACATGAGATATCTTAATACAGGTCCAAAAAACATTTAAAAAAGTTGTACAGTTTAAAAGCAAACATTTCATTGGGTGGGTTAATCAAGGCTGCCTTAAACGAAGACGCTGATAATATGTTAAGTTGTAAGCAAATAGGTCTTAACCATCTACGCCTGCAGGGCATCAGTGTAGGGCAAACAAACATGACGTGATCCAGATCCTGATCATACAATTGGCATCACAGCGTGCCGAACAACCAAACCAGCTGGCATGTAGAACTTTTAGCGGAAGCAAATTGTGTCTTAATAAGAACACCAGGCGTCTCACGCCATGGGAGATGTTCCAGTACATATATGGTTGAGCTTTCCGCAGGGTATAAGATTCAATAACAGGCGTACAACCTTTTTTCGCTAGACAAAAGTCTCTATCAAGACAAAACCCCAATTCCCAAGAGGCTGACTTCAAAACAGTTTTTAATTGATGAGAGGACAATAGAAATAGAGTCTCCTCATCTAATTTCAATTGTAACACAGCAAATCTGAAGTTTTTTACAATCGATGAGAAGTCATTAAAAGATCCTAATAATTCATTTTTTATGAGGTCTCTTAAGGTATTGGGTTCACCTTTAGATAAAGCTACTACCCAGCGTATGATACTAGCCAGACCTTGTACCCTGCTGCTACGTAAACCCAATTCCTGTCTCAAGGAAGCAGTCGAATTTGCTGTGCCTACAGACATTAGACTCCGTAGAGTTTTTCCTTCCGCAGAGTTTAAAAAACTCCATTTTTTTAGATCAACTAACTCAATTCCATATAACAGGGAGGCTGGAACTTTCGCTCTAAAAACATCTAAAAGAATAGAAAAATGCCTTCTACCTGTGGCTTTATACAGGGAAACTAAGCTCTTTCCCTGAGAAATAGCCTTCCGAGAGTTATTGTCTATGTGTGGTTTGTCACTTAAATTATGAGTGACAATTTTACCTAAAAAGGTATAAGATTTCACACATTCTAGTTTTTCCCCCCCCACAACCCATGGAAAGTTAAAACATTTAGGCTTCTTTCTACCAGAAAAACAAATCACCTTGCTTTTTGCCGTATTTATTGATAAAAAATGACTTTCAGCATATTCAAAAAGTGCATTCAACCGATTATTTAGGCCCTTTGGGGTGAGATCCAAAATTAGGATGTCGTCTGCATACATAAGGCATGCAATTGGAACACCCCCCAAGGACGGGGCAATACCGGCGCAAGCAGAAAGAGCGATGGGTAAATCAACAGTATATAAGGAAAATAGCAACGGAGCCAAAAGGCAACCTTGCTTCAACCCATTAGATGTTGGAATTAATTTAGATACGCCGCGATCACCTCCAAGTAAAACTCTGCACCAAGTATCAGAATACAGGGCGCGAATTAACTTAATAAGTGATGCAGGCATACCTAGGTTAAATAACTTTCTCCACAGCAAATTCTATCTACTTTATCAAAAGCGGTGGAGAAGTCAATAAAGGCGCCATAAACCTGACCACCCCGAACTTTCACATATTTTTCATTGATAACTTGCAATGCAGTCAGGTTATCTAAAGTTCCATGATTTTGTCTAAAACCAGTTTGTTCCAAGGGAAGGATTTTATGTTCAGATACCCAATCGTTAATTAAAGAAAGCACACATTTTGAAAACACCTTACCAATGGCGTCAAGCAAGGCAATTTGACGATAATTTTGTGGTAGATCTCTTGCCCCTTTTTTATATAAAGGGACAATGATGCTTCCTTTCCAGGAGGGGGGGACTGTTCCGCTAGAAAAACAGAATTTAAACACTGGAAAGAGTATTTTACTCCAAAGTTCACTCTGGCTTTTTAATACTGAAATTGGGATTTTATCAGGACCCATCGCACCAGAGGAACGCATATTCTTAATGGCACATTCAATTTCCTTTTCTGTTGGACAGTCAAGTGTGAATGAGACATTATCAAATTCAACATTAAACCCATGAGAATTATTATTACTGTACAACTTCTCGATATAGTGAACCCACACCTGTTCCTCAATGGCAATGGGCGTAGGACTGGCTCTAGTACCACAGCCTTTGCCAATTAAGGACCAAAAGGTCTTAGTTTGGCGATTATAAGAAGCTTCCCTCAGTTGAATCCAGAGGGCGTCTTCCTTAGAACGTTTTAAACGGGCCTTAAGCCTAACTCTCCTTCTTTTTTAAATAGACAACTTAGACTTAGCTTCTTGGGTAAAACATAAAAATAGCCCCCTTACAACTTTATTTATTTCTCTATTTATAGCCCGTAGAGGGTGAGGGGCTACAAGGGACTGTTTCACACCTGACCCTTTGTCCCAGGCTGTATGCCAAGGTTAGGGGAAGAAAAATGTGAATGACAAATGAGCGGTCAAATGGACGGAGAGAGCTGATGCAAACCCCCTCTACGTATGCCTGCACATATTTTTAATAGGTGAATTGTTCGCTTTACTTGGATGAGGCTGACGAAACAGCTGTAGCTGTTTCTGACGCGACCTACAAAATGGGCAGCACCACTATTGAACTTAATGCTATTGTGAAAAAGGCAATCCCTACTCTGTATTTGCAGACTTAAAGCCTGATATTTGACCAGGCAGGTCGCAAATAGTAGCTTTAATTGGGACACCGACTTTTTGCAACCTGCTTATTGTTCTGCAATGTGACCTATGGGCTAATAAGTTGCGTCGCCAAATGTCCATTCATAGTTGTTGCGGAACAGCCTGCTTATTAGGAAAGTTGTTCTATGTGACCTCCTGTGTTTGATACAAACGCAGATGGTGGCCTGCAATGGACAGCAGACATCCACCCCTGTGTTTGGATTCCCAATGAGGAAACAGAGGCTGCTGCTGCTTTTTTTTGTCCCCAATTTGAGAAGATATCTTAGGAGCATGCTATCCACTATGCCTCCCCAATAGGATTCCTTAATTTGAAGTTGTTTCATGGGGACAGCTTCTCCTTTGTAAATCAGATAGCACCCTATATCGGGTGTTACTATGTGATCAATGGTTTGAGACCACAATTGCGCTTGCACATTGATTCAATAGCAATGCTTATCGTTGAAAGATAACTACCCTTTAACGTCATCACCTCATTGTGATTTGGAATGAGGTATAAAACTACTTTTGTAAGTCGGAAAGGCATTTCAACCTCATAAAAGGAGTTTAGTGTTAGCAAAAAGCCCTTTTGTGGTTGCAAATCCTGCTATTTTGCGCACGGCTGGGTTTGCAACTGCAAAAAGGCTTTGCATAACAGGCCCATGGTAATGCAAAAAGCCAAGTCCAGCTCAGGAGCGTAGGTTGGTCAGTAGGTTTGGGTGGTGTGAGCTTCAGAATTTTGTGTAATGATAAAAGGGGATAGGATAATAATAATTGGAGAGAGGATGTAGCCTTACGGCTTGAGAAGTCAACCTCGGAGCTGGGGAACTGGGTTTGAGTCTCGTCAACGATGCTCAACATCCGGTGATTCTGGGCAAATCACTTAATCTCCTGTGCCTAACAAAAATGAATGTGTCAATCTGTAACAAAACTGGTGCTCGTGTAAAGTGCTCTGATGCCTGATGTCTTCAGGTCTAGTTCGCCCTATATGAAACTCTGATTTTTTTTCTTTTTTTTATTCATTTTATGGCAAATAGGATGCATGAGAATGGCTTAAGGAGTAGTGGAAAGGGGGAGGGATGCAGTTTGGTAGGAGTAATAAGAGAGAAAACACAATATTTTGAAAAATAACCCAAAAAATGTAGGACTTTTAAAACACAGGAGAACATGTGTGTGCGTTTATGTCTGTGTCTATGTAAACATTCCTGGTGAAATCCGACAGATACCTCACCACATAACCGACTGAAAGCACCTGTGCCAAACTATTTATCAGAAAATACATTTTATAGGGGGGTGGAACACCCCAAACTACCCCTCGCCAAAGCTATGCAACTGGTCCGGCTGCGTTCTCCCCCACACATCAGGAAATATACTCCATTTTGTCCTTAGTACATGAAGCTCTGTGGTCATCCTTTACGGAATAGGACTTCTTATATGCAAAACTGTGGCTGGGCATTGTATTGCAGGTGCTAAGTGTTTATTTGTGGGACCACTTGTACACATGTCCTGATAACACGCGTGGATCACCTGCCAGAGGTTGCATATACGATCACAGTGTTGTCTTCATGCATGAGTTCTGGAGTAGCATGCTACTCGCCAAATAAGCGCTTCAACACCTCATCGGGGTAACAAGCACTATACAAATGCAAATCTTTTCCCTCTTCTATCCCCTACAACACCCTTCTCAATCTAAATAACTAACATATCCAGCATTCAAATTACTTTCCTATTTCACTATACTAATTCACCACTAATCCTTTATGGCTTCTGGAGTAGTGTGCTACTTGCCCGAAAAAAAAAAGGCTTTAAAACCCCATCAGGGATAGCAATAACTATATAAATACAAACCTTTTCCCTCTTCTATCCCCCCAACACCCTTCTCAATCTAAATAACTAACATATCCACATTCAAATTACTTTCATATTTCACTATACTAATTCACCACTAATCCTTTATGGCTTCTGGAGAAGCTTGCTACTTGCAGAAAAAAAGCGCTTCAAAACCCCGTCAGGGGTAACAAGCACTATATAAATGCTAACCTTTTTTTCATTCTTCTATCCCTCCACTATCCTTCTCAATCCAAATAACTGACTAATATCCACCACTCAAGTTAATTTCATATTTCACTGTACTAATTCACCACTAATCCTTTATGGGTTCTGGAGTAGCGTGCTACTCACCAAAAAAAACACATTGACGCCTCTTCAGAGGTAGTAAGCGCTATATAAATGCAATTACAATACAATACAATGTGTGCAGTGGTAACTGAACTGCGACCACCCAGCCACCTCCTTGCCTCCTGCACACAAACTGGGAGGTCAACGTTTCTTATTCTCGGGAGTCAGCCGTTGAGGGATTGTTGTCTGTTTCTAGCCACCCCTATTGTTTCGGTTTAAGTGGCAGTTAAAAGTGTGTTTTCAAACTTCCCTGCCATTGTGCGTCCCAAGCGGCTCTCTCGGGATCTCTGGAGAACAAATCTGTGGTTGGCACTGACACGCAGCGAAAATATTTGCCAAGGTTACGCATTAACCGAGGATGTATATTTTCTGTTTTGTTAACTTCCCCTGTTTGCAGTGACTAATGTTGTACAAGTAGAAATACAAAAATCTTGTAAAGCAGAACTGATAACGAGAGCATTGTAGGCAGAGCTGTGAAAAACTCAATTAAAAAGCATTCTCGAAAGAGAACCTGGCCAGGTGTCTTTATAGTTTCACACGCTTTTCCAGGTATGTTAATGTTTGAGGTACACGAGCAAGGATGGGCAGGAAATGCGTGAGTGTACGTCTATACGTCATCTGCGCACGCGAGGCAAGCCAATAAATCCTCACGTAGAAATCAATATATGATATAAGTTTGTTGTTAAAAAAAAACTGCTCCTGGTGCATTAAACGGCTCATTCAGTCACCTTAAGCGCTGCATGTGCATAGGCCGCTAGCATCCACTATCAAACTCTGTAGCGCCTAAGCACCATTTTAGCATAAAATAGTTTTCTTAAATTCTTAAAATCCTACTTTAATATTGTTTACAGGCACACGAGTGTATTTAATGTGTGACATAAAGGTTCCGTCGTCGCCCCTACCTCCATTATTAGATCAGGCCTGGAGACAGCTTTAGCTGGATGGTCAGCCTCATGTTTTCCTAAAACATTCATATTAAAAACAATCATTTGTAACTAAAGCAAACAATGTTCTGCTCTAAAATGCCCCGCTATTAGCTTTGCTAGGAAAGTCGTCAAACCAACTTATACGGTTACAAAGCAGTTCACTCTGCAGTCTTTTCGGGCTTACTGTTGTCTTATTTTAGTACTAGCAGCCCGCCCCGGCGTTGCACGGGGCAGAAGGGGGCTGGGGGCAGCATTTTCGGCTTTTGAGCACTCCCGCCTGGGCCCCCGCCCGCCCCAACATTGCCTAGACCGCCTCCCGCCTGCCTTCCGCCTGCCTCCCGCCTCTGCCTTACCTGAGCCGCGCTCCGGACTTCACCGTCACTCCCGGGCCCCCGCCCGCCCCGACATTGCCCAGACTGCCTCCCGCCCGCCTCCCGCCTCACCTTTGCCTTACCTGAGCCGCCGCTCCTCCCCGCGCTCTGGACTTCACCGCCACTCCTTGCTGCTCGTCACCGCTCCTTCACCGCCACTCCTCGCCGCTCCTCCCCCGCCTGTCGTCATCACGCATGTCTAGGTCGCGGTTAGCGCTACGTCGCGGCCGGCGCTAGTTTTAGAGGACTACTTTGTTTTTAAATTTTAATTTTTTAATTTACGTTTTATTTTTATTTTATGTCGCCTATGTCCATCTACACACCCTGAGGATTCCAACAATGTATTGGGTGTGTGGATTGGCACTGTGGTTCCCGAGTTTACCTTGCCAAAAGGTTTCTGTTCTCTCTTTATACTAGTAGTATAGATTTCAGCCGCTTCCGGCCCCTGACCTGGTGCTCCAACTCTGTACAAGAATACTAGTTTAGATGTAAACTACGTAGCTGTTTGGTAATGTCAGGATTTCCAAAGGAGTTAAGGAAAGGGGATATCTGAAAATGCAATGCTGCATTTCCAGATATCCCCTATATGCAGTGAAGCGTCAGCTTTGTGCCTATCCACCACCGACATAACGACACCAGCAAGACTGGCAAAATTCATCCATCAAATCAGGATAGCCATAAAAGCTGCCAACGAAAGCAACAAAACTCTGGCGAAGGGCACCACAAATGTAGTGGAAGCAAGCTTAGCAGCCTTAAACATCCATAGCCCGCCAGTTTAATGCCCAAGCTAACATCAGGGAGGGCCAAAAGGAATGAAAGCGGCGACGTCCATCATCCCGCATTGCTGTGTGAACTTCATGAAAGCGTGTAAGGTCACAAGGCACAAACTATAACTCCCTGGGAGGGACGATCATGTTGGCACAGGGGCGGGGTGCACAAAATAAATAAGATAAACAGATGTTTTTAGATCATGGTTTTAGCTTCATATGCTGATTGTTTTTACTGTAATGATTTTAATTAATTGAACAGTTAATAAAAAATAAAAAAATACCCTATTGAAGGAAGCACCGATTATTTTGAATCTTTTAACCAAACCATGGTGCAAGTGGTTAAGTTGGTGAAAAATGTAAAATCACTTTGAGGAGGCCTACTAGCTTGTAAAAGAGTTGTTTTCTGTTCAATGTCTAGGCAACAAGCAGTCTGTAAAGCAATAAAACATCCAGTCTATCTATCTATCTATCTATCTATCTATCTATCTATCTATCTATCTATCTATCTATCTATCTATCTATCTATCTATCTATCTATCTATCTATCTATCTATCTATCTATCTATCTATCTATCTATCTATCTATCTATCTATCTATCTATCTATCTATCTAGTCATAGGAAAAAACACAGTTAGAGGTTATTTATTGTTCAGAAAGAATAAACCAATAAAAGCCTTGGAAATCACTAGTTATGGTATGCAGCAAGGCCGGACTGGCCATAGTGGTCAATAGGTGTTTCCCCGTTGGGTCACCAGAGTGGGGGCTAGTTTTGGACCCCTGGGGTTTTTTTTATTACCGGGGTCGGTTTTACAGCATATTGGCCCCTAGTAACAAAAGCAGCTTCTGGGTTTTCCATGCACACCCTCCCATTCCCCCCCACCCGTGGCTGGTCCGACTCAACTGCCAGAGTCGGTTTGTGTTCCCAGTCTGGCCCTGGTATGCAGCACACAATATGTATCATAACTCGTGCCACTTTCCATGTTTGATCCCGGTAGACAGCCTTTTATATCCTGTGCCCGGGCAAGCAGAGGACAGAGCATGGCGGGTGGCATAATCTATTATGTAAACCATAAAAAACCTGCGACTGTGTCTTTTTTGGGTGAATTTCTGTTTTATTTCTATGAACTTTCCATGAGCCTATTCTGTGCTGTGCATTGCCTCACCCCTTGGCTCATGTGGGAAATAGGGGACCCGAAGAAGCCCTTCCGTAAGGTAGAATACAAAAAAACAAGGAAATCTAGTTGTGAGTTTCATAGACCAAACGCCAGGGGTCCACAATCAGCTCCAAGTTCCATGAATCCTGCCTCAGAGTGCGCAAAACTTGGTAAGGGCTCGTGGACCCTTTTTAAATCCCGTGAACCCTGGCTCAGGGTCCTCGACCCACATGGACTACTGAATGAAGTGAAATTTAATCCTGGGTATCCTGACTTTAATATATTGATGCTCTTGTCTCTGTTCTCTATTAAACTGCACATCCCAAAAGAAAGATTGGGGCATATATACAAGCCTCTACTGCCATCGAAGTGTCACTTTTTTGGATGATCCGGCGGCCTAGTGCCATTTCCAATATTTACAAGGTGGTGTAAAGCCACTTAAAATGGCTTAATG
The DNA here is from genome assembly GCF_964263255.1 of Lissotriton vulgaris. Classification (NCBI taxonomy): domain Eukaryota; kingdom Metazoa; phylum Chordata; class Amphibia; order Caudata; family Salamandridae; genus Lissotriton; species Lissotriton vulgaris. The sequence goes on from NC_141691.1 coordinate 1,390,131,945, forward strand.
CCACCTTGTAAATATGTCCCTTTCCGCAGCAGTCCTCTGCGGCAAAGGATCCTGCAATTTATTTATTTATTTTGTGTACTTGTAGAGCGCAGTCCTGTCACCCAAAGGGCATCCTGGCGCTTTGAACTTGAGCGGTTGCACTATTCGCTTACTCAACAATTTTAGGAAACAGATGCGTTTTTAACGCTTTCCTGAACGGGAGGTAGTCCCTGTGGCTTCTCAGAGAGAGTGGCAGGGAGTTCCAAAGTTTGGCGGCTGCAAAACTAAATGAGCGGCCACCCATCCTGACTCTCTGAAACCTCGGGACTACCAGCAGATGCGCCAAAGAGGAGCGGAGAAGTCGCGGGGCAGAGTTCCAGGTGAACATATTCTGCAGAGGTATCGGACCCAGTTGATGTACTGCCTTAAACACCAAACACGCGGCTTTATACAGCACTCTCAGATGTACCGAGAGCCAGTGTAGCTCTCTCAAAGCTAGGGTAGAAGAGCTAGACATAGGGCTTGAGAGAACCAACTTGGCGGCCATATTCTGCACCCGTTGTAACTTCCCCACCAGATTTTTTGGGGCCTCTAGAAGTAGCGCATTACAATAGTCTAAACGACTTAGTATGGTACCGCGAACTACTTCCGGCCTAGCTTGGGCGGGGAGAAGGGGCAGAACTTTACGCAGCATGCGTAACAGCATCATGCACGTAGAAGTGGTTATGTTGACGTGCATGTCAAGCTGTAAATTTGGGCCGAAGATCACCCCCAAGTTGCGAGCAGATTCCGCCGCCGACACTGGCTCGGGAAAGGTGGCAGGCCAGAAATTCTCTGGAAGTGCCCGCGAGATCCGATCTGTGGAACAATAGAGCACCTCTGTCTTTGCGCTGTTAAATTGTAAGGAGTTGGCCCGTAGCCAGTCCGCTGTGGCTGCCATGCAGCGATGAAATGTCTCCAGCGAGACCGCATTATTACCCTCCAGAGAAAAGACCAGCTGGGTGTCATCGGCGTAGTTAAAAGCCGAGACACCAAAAGATTTTATAAGCTGGACCAAGGGGCGGAGGTACAGATTAAAAAGTATTGGGCTGATGGCCGAGCCCTGTGGGACCCCCTGTCCTACTTTCCTTGGCTCAGAACGAAATGGAGGGAGCGAGACCAACTGTTCCCGAGCCAAACTGTGCCTCATCGAACCATCCGATGTTCTCCAGGAAACCTGAGAGCGAGCGGGTCACCCATTTTTCCATGATCTTAATAGGAAAAGAGAGCAAGGAAATTGGCCTATAGTTGGAAAGACAGGTCGGGTCCAGCTTTGGTTTCTTGAGCAGAGGTGACACTACTGCTAGCTTCCAGCACTCGGGGACAGATGCCAACTCCAGAGACTGGAGGCAGATGGAATACAAAGGTTGGAAAAGTTCCACCTGAAAAGCCTTCCAAAATTTGGGAGGCAGTGGGTCAAGCGGAGAGCCAGAGGACACCGTATTCGCCAAACTGCAGAATTCCTCAAAGGAGGGACGGGGGAAAAGTTTTAGTTGGGGTCAACTGGAAAGAATGTCCGGAGCTCCCAAGCTAGAAACTGGGATACTCGGCTGGGGTCGACTGGGTGAACTGTCCGGAGCTCCCAGACCAGGGCCAGGGGCACCTGTCTGGGGTCGACTGGGCAGGCCAACCGGAGCTCCCAAATCGAGGGCTCCTAATAGGAGAGCAGAGTTGGTCGGCTGGGGTCGACTGGATAACCTGTTCGGAGCTCCCAAGCCAGGGCTGAAACCAACTGGCCGGGGTCGACTGAGCGGGCTAACCGGAGCTCCCAAGCCGAGAGCAGCGGGCAGAGGGTGCTTCAGGCCCTCTAAGATCTTAGCAGTCTTCTCTTCAAAAGCACCCGCCAGGGAGTCGCACAGGGCCTGCGACGCGGGGACCGTGTTAGCCACACACACAGGGTGGGACATGTCCCTGACAATTTTAAACAGGGCTTGAGATTTATTAGGCGCCTGATTCAAGGTGGATTCCAAAAAAGCCACCTTAGCCAACTTAATCTGCGCCTTGTAGCCCTGCAGTGCGAGCCTGAATGAGGCCTTTGCTGATGGTGAATACTGCTTCCTCCAAGCTCTCTCAGCACGTTTACAGTTCAACTTCAATTGTCGAAGCTCTTCCGTGTACCAGGGAGAGGCCCGGTTCACTCTCCCTCGAGACTTACGAAGGGGAGCAACCTTGTCTAGCGTGTCGGTAATAGACCGGCACAGAGTCAAATAGCTTTCCTCCACAGAATTACTCAGACAAAAATTGTCTGATAGTAAAGAAGGCAAAGGAGATAAACTGAGTAGTCGAGACCAAGGTCTGCCCAGTTTCGACAGTCCTACCCCGGCTGCCTCAGAGGAATAATCCCCTATGCAGAGGGAGAAAGCCACAAGTGCATGGTCGGTCCAGCATTGGCGTAAGATATCGTTGATCACTACTGATTGAGCGTCAGCGAAAATCAAGTCCAAGACATGACCTCCCCTGTGAGTCGCTTAACAGACCAATTGCTGCAACTGAATGTCCCCAAAGGATTGGCAAAGTGTCGTAAACGCCCCATCCAGTGGACCCCCCTGCCATAAGTTGAAGTCCCCAGGACCAACAGCTTAGAGTGAGTGTTGGATAATGAATGTTGCATTGGGCGTTCCACTGCAACACCCATTGCTTTTTGACGCTGCCCCAGACTTACAAAGCTGAGGCAGTGGCAAAAACTAACACCATGGAATACCTGGTCTTAGAATGGCGATATGAGAAGAAAATATTTATTTCTTCTTGTTTTATGCTCCTTCTGCAGCACACATAGAAAGAGCAAATCATTATTATTGATTGTAGCGCAGCGCAAGCACCCTTGTAACATGGCAACACGGTGCCTGTGCTGGTGCTGTGCAGCTTTTTTTGTGCCAGAGCTACAATACACACAGGGGTGCACCGTATGCTTGTAAATTTGGCACATCCCTGCTTTTAAAAAGTGTCAGGGCGCAAGGTTGCCAAATTTGGCATAGCACAGCGATCCACCATTTTTTTGTAAATATGCCCCATGGTTTATAAATCTTAACACATATTTAAGACCTTTTTCGAAGTCACCATTTTTTAGGATATATTTCTGCTGAATCATCATCATGAATGTGTTAGAGTACGCAGGCACTGTGCTCAAGTACAAAATATTTTCATGAATTCTAAATAATATTTCTACTGTACTGTTAAGTAGTTAAGACATAGTATATAATGTAATATTTGTATCAAAATGTACAGTTAACTCTTTGTATGTTGTATTAATTTAAACATTGCTCCTTTGCCTCCATTCCCTCTTGATACATAAACAGCATGCACTGTGACATGACACAAAAATACTCTGGGGAAAACAGGAAGAATTAAGGACCCAAGATTACATCCTCCGTACTGTAAATATTTTAATAACACATTATCTGGGACAGGTGGCCCACCTTTTTGCATGGTCAAACTTTTATCCTAACCATATTAACTGTAGGGTGTGTTGAAAGTCAATTACATTTGAAAGTTTCATTCATGAGGACGAAAGGGCCTCATAAACCATGTATTGTATTCTATTGTATTGTATTTATATACAGACGCAGGATCTGTTGAAGTTCTGTAGGAAAATAAAAACCTGGCTATTTCCCAGAGCATAAGTTTCTGTAGTAACATGGTCCGTGTGGCACTTTGGTGGCAGTGTACATGTATCTCAGCGCCAGGATGCCCGTAGGGTTACAGTGTGCTTTACAAATATGGATAACAATAACAATAACAATCGCCATCAACTAGATCCAACTAATGTTCCATCGACCTGTGGAAAGAACTTGTTGATCTGCGAAGGGTTAGTTGAAAATTGAACAAAGGTATTGAATAAACTGATCCTAAACAGTTTGTGAAATTATATAAAACTTGAACCCCCACATCAGCGGTTTAAACACTGAGTTTTATGCGCCCAGGTGTGGTAGTGGAGTATTTGTTGTTGGTGAACCGCTGGATCAGTACTATTAGAAATTCATATTTAACGCCTTAACGGTGGCGGTTTTTCTGCCGCGTTGCGGGCCTTCTAAAGAGTGGGCGGGGCTCCGTCAGCCGTTGGTCGACGGCAGCACTAGGGAGGTAGTGCTGCCAACGGCCGACGGCAGCACGCAAAGCGTTAAAATATGTGTATCATATGAATGTTTATTCCACAAAAAGAACAAAAATGGGGGGCGTGGCTAGCAGCCGAAGATGGCGGCAGCAAACTAGAGAGGCTCCCGGAGTAAGGCGGCTTCCCGCATCAATCCGCATGCCTATCCGCACAAAAACGAACCCAGAAGGGGTGCCCGGGGTCCGGTGACCGAACGGCACTTGGAGGAAAAGTTTGGGAGTATCGATGCCCCGGGAACGGGAAGAAACGGCGACCTCTGTGTGCGGCCTGGTGGCGTGAGTGCAGCCACGGTGGCTGGTTTGGGACCTGCCCGGGCGGAAGTGGAGCCTCGTCGGCGTTGTAAACCGGAAGTGCCCGCAGCGAGTACGGACCCACGACAATGGCGTGGGAAGTCTGCATCTCCTTACAGACCGAGTGGGGGCTTGACATTTCGCTCCAACGTCAAGACTCTACAGTGGATGACCACGGAGTTAATTGCAACTAAGTTTGAAAAGTAAGTGCGTAGTCGCCGCCATTTTCCATCCCGTCCGCCACTGTGGGCACGAACTCTCTCGTCTGAGGGACCGGGCAACCTGTGCCGCATCTTTGGAACTAGATCCTGAGTAACTAGTGCAACTGGTGTACAGAGTGTGGACCTGACGGTGGGAAGCCCAACAACTAAGAAGACTGGGCGCCGCTGAACCTCGGGCGGCCCGGCGGACCATTCGCTGCAGCGGTCCTCCATCGGAGAGCCACTGCTGGCTGGACATACCAGTGTAATACTATGGCGGGAAAAGGGTCCAGATATACCTCCACCCAAGCTAAGCTTGATAAATTTGCTTATGAGAAACAATCGCTCTCCCAGACGGAGCAGCGCAAATCCATGGGCAAAGGAACGGAAGGAGAAGGTGCGAAGAAGGCCACCCTGGAAGATGTCCTGCACGCCTTGGCCCAGGTACAGGCAACAGTGGGAGCAACCGCGAGAGAAGTAACCCTGATACGGGCGGACCTCCAGAAGATGAGCGAAAGAGTGAAACAGGTGGAGGTTGTGGCTAAATCTTTGGTGGAGGACGTCTCGGATCTGCAGGTCGCAATGGAGAAATTGCAGGCCGACAACAAACTGCTCAAGGAAAAGCTGGACGATCATGAAGGTCGCTCCCGGCGGAACAACGTCCGTATATTAGGGGTCCCAGAATCTGAAACCACAGGAGCCATGGACTTATATGTGGAAGACTTGATAAAGAACCAGTTGGCCCCCAAGGGCCAACTTCTTTACCGTGGAACGGGCCCATAGGGTACCAGGGGGAATACCGAAGCCGGGGGCCACACCGCGCCCGATCCTAGCGAGACTTTTTAACTTTAGGGATTGCGACACCATCCTCCAAGCGGCCAGAGTGGCGCCGGCCATCCAAATTCAGAACTCACGAATATCCTTTTTCCCGGACTACACAGCGGAAGTAACACGACGGAGAAGGACCTTCTTGGAAGTGAAAAAGACGCTGCGTGAGCAGGAATTGCCATACTCCATGTTGTTTCCAGCTCGGCTACGGGTGGTCGCTGATAAGAAAGTTTGGTTCTTTGATTCCCCCGAGGCAGCGAGAGACTGGCTTGAAGGATGGCGCACAGTGGAACGCAAATCCGACAGAATGCATCACAGACACCGAAACGATAGCAGGCCTGGCTCTCAGACTTCAGTTGGAAGAAGCGCGAGTAAATCACCGACACCGGACCTGTCTGGAGCCGATGGAGGAAAATAATGTCATCAAACCGTGAAATACTTAGACACTGACTCCCTAAGACACTGTCTGCACATACAGGTCGTTAATGGACGCCGGCCTGGGTATTCCGAGGGAGCAAGGGAGCCGCCTGCTCGGGGAGACACTCTCCCCCAACGTGCAAGTACTCTGTTTTTGGGATGGGTTAAGCGCTCTGCTCAGTTGGGGAGGCGGGCAGTTGAAGGTCCGTTAAGCAGGGAGGCAGGGAGGGAAGGGGGGGGGGGGGGGGGTTGTTGGTCTTTTGTTGGAAATTCACTACGTCGGTCAGAAACTGGTGCTCGCAATGTAAGTGATGTAACTGGAAAGATACACCTACAGGTACGATTGATCCTTTTAGGACTGTTTGTATGTGTCTGCATGATTGAAAATGGCGGATGAACAGCTAAGTGACACAGGGAATGCTGAGTCACGGTTGAATGGTTCCTCTCTTAGAATACTCTCATGGAATGTGCGGGGGCTGGGGGATAAGGTGAAACGCGGCCTGGTACTAAATGCGTTGAAGAGGCATAAACCCCAATTGGCGCTTCTACAGGAGACATACTTGACGGGAGGGGCCACTAAGGCCTTAGATAGGAGAGGGTATAGGATGGTGGTGCACTCGGAGTTTTCATCGGGGTCCCGGGGAACTGGTATTTTGATTAAAAAATCCTCACGTTTCATTCCACTGAGTACAAAAACTGATAGTCAGGGTTGCTTTGCAGCTTTGCAGGGGCAATGGGAAGGTCGCCCCCTAACTGTGGTCTCAGTATATATCCCGCCATCCCTTCATTCAATAATGCTTCCAGCTCTCAGTGACTTTCTGTTATCTCTCCCCGAGAGTGATGTAATTTTGGGTGGGGATTTTAATGCAGCAGTGGATTTACAACTTGACCGATTCCCAACGACAGCTTCACCTGGGGGGCCATCCCGGTTTCAGCGGTTCCTGACGGCAATGGGGTTAGTAGACATATGGCGTCACGTCCACCCCCAGGACAAATAGTACACGTTCCATTCCACAGTCCATAACAGTCTTTCCCGGATATATTACTTCCTGGCTTTAGGTGAAGGACTACAACGCGTGCAGACTGCAGACATACACCCTAGAGGCATTTCAGACCATTCTCCAATTACGCTAACCATTTCCACTCAGACAAAATCACGTAACCGCATATACCCCATTCAAGCATCATACCTAAAAATCCCGAAAATCAGGAAAGCCCTCCAGAAGGCTACAACACAATATTTTGATGAAAATGTGGCTACTGTGGCCTCTTCCGAGGTGCTATGGGAGGCCTATAAGACAGTACTAAGGGGGCAAGCTATAAGTTCTATCGCGGCCCATAAAAAGGAGCAGGCGACTGAACAATCTAAGCTTGAGCTAACACTACGCGCAGCAACAACTTTACACGAGGCCAACCCTACAGAGGACACGGCACATACCCTTGCACTCCATCAACAACTATACACAGAACATGCCCGCCTTACGGTGAAAGAGCACATCACCGATACACAGAATCGGATATATGATGTAGGCGACAAGGCAGGAAAGATGTTAGCCTGGCTCGATAAGAGGGGGGGTAGTTCCAGAGGGATTCAACAAGTGAAAGATAGCATGGCAGTGACACAAACCAATCCTGAACAGATAGTAGAAGCACTGGCGACACATTTTGAGCAGGTGTATACTCCAGAAAGGGAGGTGACCGCGGACATGGCACGGGATGCACTGAGTGGAATGGAAATCCCAGTACTGCAACCAGAGGCAATAGCCGACCTAGATGTGGCCATAACCAGCGATGAAATACAGCTGGCTATACAAGCGCTCAAGCCTGGCAAAGCTCTCGGACCAAACGGCATTCCAGTGGAATGGTACCAGTCCCAGTCCGAAGAACTTAGTACATACTTACTCAATATGTATGAGGAATGCCGAGAGAAGGGTGTGCTTCCACTCGATCAGAGAACAGCTACTATAGTAGCAATACCCAAGCCCGGGAAACCACAGGAAGAGTGTTCCTCATATCGCCCCATCTCCTTATTAAACGCAGAAGGTAAAATCCTGGCTAAACTCCTGGCTAACCGGTTAAAGACACATCTGCCTGATCTTGTTCATTCAGATCAATCAGGATTTATGCCTCATAGGAACACGGCACTAAATCTTCGCAGGGTTCATGGGGTGCTGGCGAGGGTGGACTTGATCCACGGCAACGCAGTTATACTGGCCCTAGATGCGAAAATGGCTTTTGACCTAGTGGAATGGAACTACCTTTTTGAGGTGTTGTCTTGTATGGGCTTCGGATCAAAATTTATATCATGGATTAGGCTGTTATATACGGAACCGATGGCACACGTAGTAGCGAATGGCCACATCTCTCGCACATTTTCGCTGGGGAGAGGCACTCAACAAGGCTGCCCCCTATCTCCTTTGCTCTTCGCGCTAGCCCTAGAGCCACTAGCTAACCTAATAAGGCAAACACCCTTACTTAAAGGGATACACTGGAAGGAGGGTTGGGAAGACCGGCTGTCCCTCTACGCAGACGACATGCTGGTGTATTTAACAGACCCCGAACAAGGCGTGCCGGCTCTTCTGAATCTATGTGACGGTCATGGCAAAATTTCAGGATACACAATCAATTGGAACAAATCGGAGCTATATGTTCTGAAAGGCCAGGTCCCGACGCTCGGACCAGACTGTCCCCTAAGGTTAGCTGGCTCCTCTTTCAAGTATTTAGGGATCCATGTCACGTGGGACCCACTTGAATATATGCAATTCAATCTGGCGCCACCATTGGAACGGCTTAAGCAAGACGTCAAATTCTGGGCGGGGTTACCATTAACAATCCTGGGAAAAGCAGCGTTATATAAAATGATGTCCTTGCCCCGCTTTCTGTTTATCCTAGATAACACGCCTTTTCCAGTGGCGCCGGAGTACTTTAAAAAGGTAGCGGCAGTTGTCTCTGGGCTGCTGTGGAGCAATTGTCCGGCGCGAATAGCGCAGGCCAAGCTACACAGAGGATGGTATGATGAAGGTATTGCATTACCGAATCTTCACCAATATTACTGGGCGGCACAGCTCAAGCCCATTAATCAGTGGATACATGCCTCACAATCTGATCCAGCTTTCCAAACAAATAGGGCACAACTGGGCACCAACAACATGCTTGCCCCACTCTACTACCGACGTAAAATAAGAACATTAATGGGGCCTACCAAACTTACGGTGTTGGTGTGGCATGTGGCGATGGCCGCGCTGGGCTGGAAGGGGAAAATTACCAAACTCACCCCGCTCTGGGACACACATGCCTTAGGAAACCTGAGATACAGTAGGGGCTTTACTCATTGGGATTCCATCGAAATATCCATGGTGGGCGACATGTGGGAACGGGGTGAAGTCATTTCATTCAACCGCCTGAGAGAATTGTATGACCTGGGGCCACACGAGTCATACCATTACGTTCAGATACGCCATGCTCTGCTTGCAGCCATCCCTTCCGGGTCGACTCTACCAGAGTCCTCCCCGCTGGAGGATCGCCTCCTAACTGACTTTATGATAGAAAGAGCGACATCATTGACTTATCGTAAACTCCTGAACAACTTGCCTGACCCGCTGGTCCCCCTCAAGGAAAGATTGGAAGGGGAAGTAGACGCCCTAGATGAGCACGAATGGAATGAGGCATTGGCATCACCAAAAGAGGTAGGCATCTCAGCTAGGCTGAGACTCGTACAGCTTAAGGTCCTACATAGAGTCTATTATACGAGAACACTCTTGCATCGCATCCACAGAATACAACATCCTTTCTGTCTCCGTGGCTGTGGGGAGGAGGGTTCCTTTTTCCACACACTCTGGGACTGCCCACGCATACAAAATTACTGGAGGCAAATTTTACGCACTGTCTCGCAGACTCTAGAGACCTCGCTCCTTCCAGAACCAAGGCGATGCCTCTTAAACGTGTGGGGACCAACTGACTTGTCCAGACATGGCCGACTCTGGGTGACATTAGGTATGATTGTGGCTAAGAGGGATATTGCTCAGCGTTGGGGGGCGGCAGAACTACCGACGAAGTCGCAGTGGTGCATGAATATGGACAAGACAATGGTAACTGAAAGGGCGGTATACTTAAGCCGGGCGTGCCCGGGTAAGTGGAATAAGATATGGTCCCCATGGAATGTGTACCGCGGTGAAATTTGTGACCCTCTGCCAGAGGATGACCAGACAGAGTCAGATGATGAGGGGGGTAGGTTGAGGGGGAAGTGGGGGGATAGGGAATACCACGCGGATGCGACTGGATGTGGGCATATTGCCTTCCTTCACCTTGGTTTGGGATACCTGACAACAGATAGCAACGCATACTGCCATGTGAATCTTTTATGTAACTAACCTGCACTATTACTTCTAGGTGACCGCATTGTGATTTCCTGATTGTTATTTTTCTTATTTTCATAAAAAACAAAAAACAAAACCTTACTTGACTTGCAACATGATATTGATTATATACCACTCACTCGATCGTATGATGTGCCTTATGCCAGTGGCAGCGTGACTACAGTGTGGTCTTCATCTATGCATGATTATCATTGATCTCTTATTAGCGGCCGGCCCTTCGGGGTTGTAGGCAATCTGCTGTGTAACTCTGTGAAGGTATAATAAAGGTTTTGGAAGAAAAAAAAAAAAGAACAAAAATACTGATCAAGATTTCTCCAGTTACTTTCTAATCAACAGACGCTCCTGATGAAGAGTGAAGCACGACAAGCACTGAGCTTGGAATCTTTTGTTCCAGAATAACATTTGAGAAGCATCAAGTTCAATTAATAATATTCATGTCAAAATATTATAATGGCTAGTAGAACACTGGAATGTGGAGAGCTCCATTTAGGACAATGGAATAGCTATGGGCTTATAATGGCTGGTATAAGCCAGTAGCTTCAACATTCCAAAGTTTGTCTTCATATTTCTTCCTTTTTCAATTTAGAACATTCTACTCTTACATGGTGGAATGCTCTAATAGCCTTACAGCCCTCCTGCCTTGGGCTGTGCAGGCTATTAAAGGCCCTCTCCTTCGTTATAAGCCTTCTCCTGTGGCTCAGGCCTTTAACTCGGGTTCAGGGTTTTTGACAACCAGTACAGCCCCCGGCAGAGGGCAATAAGACTATAGTAGTGAAGACTTAAGATTGTGATATTCAACTGAATTGTGAATTTCTGACAAGCTTAAATGAGGAAAGATTTGCAAATACAGTATCAGGCTACAATACTGAAGAAAATTTTAACAAACCGCATGTGCTTCCAATGGAAGAACGCATTTTGACTGGAATTCTAGTAGTTAGGCTTCTGTCCAGCTTGGGGAACAAAGATAGCTTTAGCTAATATGACTGTCTACCTGCTTGTAGAGGCGCACAGAGGAGTAGTGAGTAACAAAAAAGACGACTGTACGCAGTTCTCTAATAAGGTGAGGACGTGGGCATAGGGGAATAGGTCAAGGATTATTTTAATTCTTATGTATGTATTGATGAACCACCTGTGAATACATCCAACAGAGTGACATATATCACTCTTGTATCTCCTGCGCTTAGGATTTGCAGTTATCCACTCTGTGCAGAATTGTATTTGGACTTTTTGGTCTTATTTGTTGTTTGTTTATCTCCCTGTTTTATTCATTACAGATAGTTTGAAACAATATATTGGGCATAAGTTAATAAGAAACTGAAACGGAAGAATTGGGACTATTATGTCCATGTCGAGCAATCTGGGACCATTCTAGGAACCTAATTATATGTCATTTCTTTTGGTGAGGGCACTTCTTTACCCTTTTTTATCCTTCTTTATCTTCCTTGGCCCTTGTTCGAGGAGTCCCTTTCTTTTTCCCCAGGGCCCCTTTGAACTAGTGTCTAAGTGCATATATTCAGATTTTTTCTTTTCTCCCTCTTTCTTGTCTTCTTTCTTTCGCACTAATGAGAATCTCTTGTCATGCACCATGAGATAATAGGAATATTTATGTCATATTATCCAGGCCCAGTAACATTTAGGGTGGGGAGTATAATCTTTGGTTAACCCTTGTCTTTAACCCTACGCGAATTCCTTTAGGAATTTTTGAGGATGGTCATATGTTGGGTGCTAGTGCCATTTTCTCTTTTTTATGTAAATAATATTTTTATATGTCTTATATATATGTATTTTTATATGTTGTATTTATATATATGTTTGTATATATATATGTATTTATATGTAGTTATTTATATGTTGTCTTATGTTACAGCCCTGAGGAAGTTCCTTTGTATAGGAACGAAACGCGTTGGCAGTTGTCAAGTGTTTGTATTAAGAAGAATAAAAAAACTTGTTTCATGAAAAGTGACCAATTTGTGACTTCATCCCTGGTGCTGTCTCCACTTTTGCATTGCAACCCAAATAAACCCCTCCAGAAATACTGTGTAGCGGGGGGCGGAGCTTGCCGGCGTCCATGAAAGACGTGTGAGCGCTGAGCTCCTCGCCTGAGCCCCATTAAACTCCGTCAAAATTATCCTTTTGGCGCCTAACTAGCTCTGAAAGTTGAGGCGAACTCTCTATCTACGCTCCGGCCTAGTGGGGGGCCTTTCCCCGTTCGAAATCCGGTGTGGTGTCGCTTTGCTGCTTGGAGGACGGTGCTGTGGCGGACCAGGCCGTAATCCACGGTCTATCCTGAGTGGCTACCCGGGCTGCGTCACCCTACGTGCGGCCTGCGGTACTAGAGTGGTGCCGGTCTACCTCTCCTGTGACTGAACAACTGGTCCTGCTTGGCGATATCACGCCCTGTTTCCGAGCGAAGTTGTGGTGAACTGGCCTTCGATTGTGCATTCGGAGGGAGCAGAGGTGCTGGTGTTTTGAGGTACTACTGGACACCGGAGGAAGTTTCTGGCTGGCTGCCAACCTTCTTGGAGATCGATCTATCGGCCTGTGCCTGAACCCTGCGAGTCCCACGGACAGCTGTGGGACTGTGGACGTGAGGTGTTCTAGAGTGGTGGTGACCCAACTGCCCGGCTTTGGTGTGGTCTGGTTACAGGGGAGTGCTCGGTGGTGTGCCTCTCTGGCGACTGGGCCTACTCGTACTGCCGTGTGATTAGCCGTCATCTTGGACGCATTTCTTGCTGCGCAACACCTTGTCCTCTGGAGCCTGCTGCCCCAGTGTCTCCTTTCTACTCCCCTAACATTTGCTGGTGGTTTATTGCTGGCGGTTGGGCACCTCGACTGAATGTCCACAAGGAACGCTATGGGGAAGGGCGACAAAACCCAGCCCAAACTGTTGTTTGATCAGCGGAAAACGAAGGGTGCAGAGGGGCCGGCCCCGGATGCCTCGCCGCGGCCTACGGCCTCCGACAGCTCACTGTGTGCGGACATTCGCGAAATGCTGGTTACTATGGAGAAAGGCTTGCAAGACAGCATGGCGGCGATTGGCACTAAAATTGATGCATTGTCATACAGGATGGACCGCATGTCCGAGAGAGTCGATAAGCATGCCGAACGGCTGGATATGGCAGAAAGGCGGCTGACGGAGGCGGAGGACGCCCAAACGGAATGGGATAAAGACCGCAAGCAGTTCGGAAGGCTACTTCAAGTCATTCAAGACAAGACGGAGGACTTGGAGGCACGCTCACGGCGCTCCAACGTTCACATTACTGGGGTGGCGGAGTCTACCAACACTGGTAAAATGGAGCTGTTCGTGGAGAAGCTGCTTCGGACCCTGTTAGGGGAGGAGGTCTTCTCCCCTATGTTCATTGTCGAGAGGGCACATCGTACTCTGGGGCCGAAACCGCAACCAGGACTTCCACCACGGCCGATTATTGCGAAGCTCTTGAACTATAGAGACAGGGATCTGGCGCTTCGGCTGGCAAGGGAGAAAGGAAATTTGCAATTTGAGGGCATGAATATCTCCCTCTATCCGGACTTCACGGCGAGAGTGCAGGAGGAAAGGAAGCGCTTTGCCCCATATAAGAAACAAATGAGAGACCTTGGGCTGGACTATGCCATGTTGTACCCTGTGAGACTCCAAATCAACAGGCAGGGGCACTCACACTTCTTCACCGACCCTGCGGAATTGAAAAAATCCCTGAAGGAGTGGGCTAAGGAACAACGCAACAGTCCGAGGAGTCAACGTGAGGACGCTGATGCCGCTGCTGACATGGACGGCTAGGGGTAATCGAGTGTGTGGACTCCTTTCTGGGTCGACTGTGCCCTACTGAATTTTTTTACTCTTGTACAGACGCTGTGAGCCTACTGTGTCGCAATTATGGGGTGAGATCTTGCTAGTTACTCATTGGACTAATAGGAATGTACTGGGGGTCTGGTGGCAGCACGCTTTGCTGTCTGCCGGTTGCTTTGGGGAGGGCCCTCCCGCGCGCGGGAGCTTAGTTCTTTGATGGTGAGGTATTGAGCTGGTGAGGGTGCCGAATGCTAGTGGGGGGCGGGGTGGTGGAGTAACCGAGGTTTAAGGTCCTAGATCCAATTGTACTGTTGTCTGGCTGGGAACCTCTGCCCCTGTGCTTTTGGCTTTTGGCTCTCTTGACGGGCCCTTGGGTCTGTAGAGTCAACTGGTGGTTTCGGGGGGGGGGGGGATGACGGGTGGTGGTGGGACCTGTCTGACCGGGTTGGGGTTGGTCGGCTGTGGGTGGGTGGGTGGTTGTTCTATTCTTCTTTTGTTGACCATGTTACATACGCCAATTGGGGACTGTTGGGGGAGGGTTTTGTTCGGCCTACTACAGGACTGTGTCTGCTGTGCCACCTGTGCAAAGCTGATTCACTCACTATTCTGCAATGGTGGACGTTGAGATTTTAGGGCCGGAGAGTGGCCCCAACTCTATCAGAATGCTAACTTGGAATGTGAGGGGACTGAATGATTTCCGTAAACTCCGGAAGGTACTAGCATACTTACAGCGTCACCGGGTTGACCTTGCACTGCTCCAGGAAACCCACCTGCCTCTAACTAGTCTTATGCTGTAGACCAGGGGTCTTGGGAGTGCTTGTGTTGCTGCAGGGTTCACTACACATGCAAGGGGTGTGCTTACGTGGGCTAATCCTAAATCGCAATTGAAACTACAGAAGGTTGTTGTGGACCCGGAGGGTCTATATACCGTTGCCCGTTGTGTGGGGAAAGGCCACGATTTGTTGGTTGTGAATGTGTATGGCCCCAATTACGACACCCCTACCTTTTACACCTCGCTAGCGGACCTATGCAGACAGTATGAGGGCTCCAGGTTGCTGTGGGGGGGCGATTTCAATTTCGTATTGGATCCAGAGCTGGACAGGTCGGCTGGTGCTTCCAAAAGCCCGGCGGCCTCGGCATTACTCATGCAGGCGGAATTGGTGAAGCTTGATTTGTTGGATGTGTGGCGTCATAGGCACCCGGGGAAGGGTGGTTTCACTCCTTACTCAGCCTACCCTAATATACACAGGAGAATTGATTATTGGTTTGCCTCCCACTCCCTCCTTAATTCAGTGAAGGGATGTGCAGTATTGCCCCGCACGTTATCTGACCATTCACCACTGCTTTTGCTACTAGAGGCACCGGCTAGAAGGATACCCCCGTTCACCTGGAGGTTCCCCCCATATTCACTCCTGGATGAGGCCTTCAGAGGGGAATTAGCTGAGGATATAGACACTTACTTCTCGACTAATGTGGGGTCGGTGGATAGTGTCCAGGTACTTTGGGATGCGTTCAAGGTGTACATACGTGGGATGACGATGGCCAAACACTCAGGGGTGCTCAAAGCTATCAGGCAGCGATTGAAATACTTGGAAACACAACTGTCTGATCTGGAGCGGCAAGCGGGGGGTGCAGAGGATACCGACACGAATGAGAGGCTTAAATCCCTGCTAGCGGAATTCCATGATGAGGCGGATAGGGAGATACAACATATGGGGAAGTACGCCACGGCACGCACATACGGGGAACGGGACCGCCCTGGCTCCCTGTTGGCTAAACTGATGCGTAATAGCAGACCGCCATTGGTGATTGAGGAGTTACTAACATCTAGTGGTGAGGTGGTTACGGAGGAAAGGGATGTACTGGCGGAATTCCATGCTTATTATACCAAACTCTATAAATCACGGTCAGGTCACCTAGAGGAGGAAATAGATGACTACCTGAGCTATATCCAGATGCCCTTCCTGGCCAATTGGCAGCGAGAATTTCTTATGGCACCGTTCCAGAAAGAGGAGATTACGGAGGCGCTGGAGGGGATGAGATCAGGCAGCGCTCCGGGGGCTGATGGACTTACGGTGGCCTTCTATAAGTCTTTCCAAGACAAACTTGTACCTTACTTGATGCTGCTCTTTGATGACATTTGTCAACAGGGTAGTATGCCAAAATCTATGAGGGAGGCACTTCTCATTACCATCCCGAAGCCGGGGAAACCCCCCAATGAGTGTGGCTCGTATAGGCCGCTCTCCCTGATTAACGTAGACGCCAAATTATACGCAAAAGTTCTGGCAGCGCGTTTGGCTCTACTGGTCCCAGACTTGGTTGCCCCGGAGCAGGCTGGGATTGTCCCCGCTCGGAACTTGACCTACAACATTCGTACGGTGCTAGGCACCATTCAACATGTCCGGCAAGAGAATAAGGCTGTTGCTATCTTCCTGGACATGGAAAAGGCCTTTGATTCAGTGGAGTGGCCGTTTATGCTCAGAGTTCTGCGTAAGTATGGGCTCGGCGAACCTTTTTTACAGATGCTAGGGGCCCTGTACTATAAGCCGACTGCACGATTGCAGATAGGGAACTCGGTCACTGCCCCGATTGAGATCAGCAGGGGCACCCGACAGGGTTGTCCCCTCTCCCCGCTTCTGTATGCTTTAGTGGCGGAACCCCTGGCGTGCGCTATTAGGGAATACCATGGGTTTGAAGGGATCAACTTCCCTACCTATCAGATTGGCATTTCGACGTACGCCGACGACACCCTGTTATATGTTCGAGAACCGGAGGAGAACTTGTCGTCTGTCTTGCGGGAAGTGGTGAGGTTTGGAGCCCTGTCTGGATTGCGGGTCAACTGGAACAAGTCTGTGGCGCTTCCTCTGACCCCGGTGACCCTCCCATTTGCCTCGGAGTACCCGCTGCAATGGACCACAGACTCTATCCGCTACTTGGGGATCCGTGTTCACACTGATCCTGAGATACTGGTGCGCGAGAACTATGGTGTTGCGTATTCTAGACTGGTGGATGATGTGGAGGTGTGGTGCAGGCTCCCGCTGTCCCTGATGGGCAGAATAGCAATAATGAAGATGGTAGTCCTCCCCAGGTTCCTCTTTCTCTTTGCTAATATCCCCGTAGTGCTTTCAAAGGCTTTTTTCCGGCAGCTTACGCAGACGCTCATCAGGCTTGCGTGGGGGGGGCAAACAACCGAGGGTTCAATGGCAAACTTTAATGCTCCCCTATGAACGAGGGGGCCTGGGGGCTCCAGATTTGGAACGGTACTACAGAATAGCGCAGGGGGCTCATCTACACACTTGGATCCGTGGGGACCCTGGCATCCCGCACGTGAAACTTGAGCGCCTCTTCGCGGATCCCACCCCGCTCCCAGCCACAATATGCTGCCCTGTTGACCGCAGGGTTGGAAATTTAGACTCTATTGCAGCCACAAACCACGCTTGGCATGAGCTAGTCCGCTCCTGAGATAGCGAGCTGCTGTATTCCCCCCTCATGCGGGTGGAATGGGCGGTGTGGTTGGCCCCGCTGACAGAGAAGGGGGTCCTTAAGGCGTTACGGGACTTGGGCATAGAAAAGATGGGGGATTTCTTCTTGAACGGCACGGTAAAGACGTTGCAGCAGGTCCTGCAATCCCACTCCGGGAAGACGCTGTTGCACAGTTTCCAATATCATCGGGTCCGTAGGGCGCTGCAGGTGTTGCTGGGCCCGGAAATGTCGGAGCCGCAGGAGGTGCTGGAGCTCACATATGTTATTAAGAACCCATCGTCCAGTAAGTTGGTTACGCATCTTAAGAAATTGGGGGACCGGCACAGGCAGTACCCACTCTCCAAGGCCAGATTGGCTTGGCAGTGTGATCTCCAGCTGACGATCTCGGATGCGATGTGGCACTACTGTTGTACGAACACTAGAAAGATTTCACTTAATAGTAGACATCGTTTGATACATTTTAAGTATCTGCAGCGGGTCTACTACACATCGGAAAGATTGCACAGGTACGGATTGCGGGAGTCGGCGGAGTGCGAGCGGTGCCACTTTCCCTCGGCTGATTTCTTACACATGTCCTGGACTTGCCCTAGTATTCATACATTCTGGCAGGGGGTATTCTCGGAACTTAGTGTGATGTTGGGAACGGAGGTCCTGCCGTGCCCGGCTCTGGCGCTGCTGGGCTTTTCCAAACCGCTGCCGGTGGCAGTGCGGCGCTTGGCGGATATTGCGCTGCTGACTGCCAAGCGCCTGGTTGCGTTGTGCTGGATGAGGGGACCGATTCCCACTAAAAGGCGCTGGGAGACGGATTTACTGTATTGCTGTACACAGTCTGAGGTGTATAATGAACTGCTTCCCCCGAAGAGTCGCCCTAAGAATTTCTGGGGGCTATATAGGGAATATCAGTGTGCCAAGGGGGGCGGTGAGTCAGACCCTGAGGGGGAGGAGTTGGATGAGTTGCAGGAGGGTGGAGTGGAGGCGTCAGAGGTTGACATGCTACACGTCTGACTGTTCTTTTTCGTGTGGTGGTCACCTGGTTCCTTGTTGCTGTTAGCTGAGATGTTGGGGGTGAGAGTCCCCGGGGAGGTTAGACAGGGAGGGTGGTACTCGGTGGCTCCCTTAGAGTGCTCCCTTGCACCCTTGGGCCTATGGGTCCTTGGCTATAGGTGCATTGTTAATTTTAGATTCAGCAGACATAGCAGGTGGGTGGGTGGACACAGGTACGGGTAGGCTGGTTGTTTGGGGGGTAGGGGGTTTGTTAGGATGTGGGTTTATTGCATTTTTCTTTTTTTAGGTAACTTGTTTACATGGTTTCGAGACTTCATCTGCACAGTCACGCTAGCTGCATTGTATTTGCACATCAATCCGTGGTCATGGGCGTCGATGCCCGGATTATCTACTTCACTCTTGATACACGGCAAAGTTATTCCTGTAGAACGCTTTTTCTGTCTGCGCCGCCAGACCTCTGGGATGCTGGCACTACGGCTGTGTATGATGCTACTGACCACTGTACTAGATGTTATTTATTGTTGCCGCCGGCCTCCGGGTTGTAGGCGATGAGTGCTGTGTGCTTACATCGAAGGTGCAATAAAGTACAAATTTAATAAAAAAAAGAAATATTGTGTAGCATAAATCTGGAATTTTATTAACACCCCAGGCGGCTCCAGAGAGAGCTCCAACTGCCAACGGTGGACAAACCCTCACATTCTAAACATCATCTTTACAGCACGAGTTGTGGAATGATTGTATGATGGTATCACACTTATAGATTAAGAAAAGATCCCATTAAATGTTTGCTTCTTTTTTAGAAAACCAATGGACATCAAAACCTTTGAGCCCGCTTCTATTACAGCCACCTACAGTGTCCCTCAGGTCGCTACCTTTCCTTTCATTTGTTTAATATTTACTTGAAACCTCAATAAGACTTGCAGGTTCTAAGCGTGGTTACATTTTATAATTTAGCAGAAGGCATCCACTTCTTTGTCCCCTCAACAGGAAAATACATCTGCCGACATTTTCGAATTCCATTATTATACAATGAAGACACAAAAGGAGGTTAAGGCACTGGGCCTATCTAGCATTGAAATGCAACTCATGATATCAGGACCAAAGAATGCCATTGCTTATTTCCCACCAGATAAGAAATAATTCGATTTAGTAAGTATTTGTTATTGATTAGCTTTGCATGCAAAATTTACCAAAGGTCAAAACCATGTAAGAAAAACCCCTCAAATTCCATCCTATCGATCGGTCAACAGATTGTATGATGCATTCATGCATGCTTTTACAACGCATGCCTTTACACAGCTGGCAATACAACAAACGCATTGTTACCACGCATTCCATTACAACGCAAGTCATTTCAACTACTCACCTTAGGGAAGCGCTGGACTTTGGAATTGTATATGTTACTATTCCAACTCCAGTCTGTGCAACAGTAGGGAAGGTGTTGGATTTAAAATGCAACAATGAGTTCCATAAAGCAAGTCGTTGTAACGACTTGTGGTGTAATGTAACGCGTGTTAACAACACTTTCATTGTAGTGCCTGCGTTGTAATGGCACTGTGTAGTTCTGTCTGTGTTGTAAACGTTGTTTCCCGATCAACATGTGCATTTAATACCGAATAAAATGACTTGCTGTGTCAGACTTGAGCAAGGACTGTAGCCTGTCTTGGACGAAGATTAGACTGGGATACAGTGAGCAATAGTCAGCTAATCCCCGAATTACTGAAATGCCCTACACCTGAGAGTGCCAGAGACTCTGGTGACGAAGCCACAGAAGATCCAAAAGGTGGCACACAATTTTTGTATTAAATCAGTTGCTTCTTCCTTTATTCCATTGACAGCAAAAATGAAGTAAAATAAGTTTGCTTCAATATTGCCTGTCTATGGACCCCGTCTCAGACGTCTGTGTCCTATATTCTTGCTGGTCACTGCATGTCTGTCCTTAAAGCATGCGTCACTCTGACTGAAAACTATCACAGCATGGCTACCATGTATTACCAAGACATAGTCCAAGTTCATCATGCAAAGTTGTTCATTGTTTCACAAGAATGGGGTAAGGGTATTAAGAACGAAAACACAACAAGATAGGTGTGGTAGGTTTCTTTAGTGTATGTCTGTACTCCCCAAAACTATTTTTTATTTAGGACGAGAACCCTCACCCACCCTAAGGTGGAATGCTTCATCATAGGGTCCCTCCATACACCAGGATCAATGGTACCTGGTGTGGGCTACAACTCTCTTCAATCGCGAGGAGCTCTTGAGGTGTTTGAAAAAAAGAACTACAAATTGCTGTGCGTCCCTGTGAATATAATGGTATGAGTGTGGAATACAGAGTGCTAGGTGTGTGTGTGTAAGGTAAATTAAAACTAACTTGGTAGGCTCAATCTACATTTTATTCTGATGTATTCAGAACCAGGGAATATAGTTATTATGCATTTGCTATTATTTAGAATACAAACAATTCTTCATCCAACATTACATTATAAGATCCTATGGGCCAGATTGATGAAAGTGTCTTGCAGAGCAGCAGCCAAAAATGCTGTGCTGTTTTGCGTGACAGGGAGAGAGCAGGAGAGCGCCATATAGACCGAGATGTGCCACTCCTCCCCTCTCCCTGGCGCTGGTGCAGATGTTTGCTGCCGACCGCCAGGCACACACCTTTGCGTAATGATGCAAGGGAGTGTGTATGAGTCTTACATAGATTTTGCACTAGAAGGGTTTCCTTCCAGTACAAAATACTATTTCTAGACTAAAAACGTTTCCTACCTTGTATGTGTGCTGTACAGTGCGGCACACATCGAAAGTCAGAAAATAAAGGAGCAATGAAAACATTTCTCTTTTTAACGCCTCCTTTCAAATGCTGTTAATTTTTGGTGCGAAACCCTGTCTACTATTGTTGTTAGATGGGGGTTTACATCAAGAATGCCTTTTTACCACCCATGTAACGCCCCTTGATGCTAAGTAATGCAGAGCAGTGCTTAGCACTGCTTAGTGTTACTTTTAGGCTAGTTTTCAGCACAAAAAAAGCTTTGTGCTGGAAGGTAAATAACAAAAAACACTTTCTGCTGGTTTGTATCACGCTTGCGATGCAAACCAAGCACAAAATGTTTTTAAATCTATCCTTAAACCTTTGGTACATGGAACGCGAGCAGTACTTCAAAGGCTGCACCTCTTAGCTTGGACTCTTGTGTCTTATAGGATGATATGTCTCTTGTTGGGGAACCCTGCTTGTATAGTGTATTATGACAGAGTTCTGAAAGTCCCTGAAGACCTGGCTATTCGGCTGATCAACTGGACCCTACCAGCGCCTGGATACCCTCATGGGTGACAAGTTGCTCTCTTCAGATCTACTGATTGACAGATGATTTTTATTTTGGGCTTCTCTTGGGCACTTTCATTTTACTATAACTCTTTACTAATCAGGTGAAAGAAAATTAAGATATTTCTTTGCTGCCTGGCAAGTTTTTTTCTTTCACCACTGTGGCATAGCTGTTTGGATGGGGATGTGTCAAAATGCCGCCATATATTTGGAGACCACAACTGCATATCATGCCAGTGGGGCACTGAGGCACACCAAAGACAAGCACATCTGAGCCTGTGAGATATTAACAGGGGGTAGGGGCTAGGTATAATGCAGAAAAAAGACGTATACCATCGAATTCTTAAAAGATTTACAAGTAAGGTCTGCCAATATCTTGTCCGATAGGCTGACCTGCACTGAACACCAATGCATTGCATGTTTGTCTCACATAAACTACACCATCAAGGCCACATCAAATTGGTGAACCACACACCTAACTTGATAGGATTAGGTTAAATTACATGAATTCACAGTCATCACTTAAACACTCTTGCAAGACATCATAACTACAGAAAGCAATGATGGTTTGCCACCATATCAAAGCTAGGTTAATAGAGACTACCATAGTAGAGATCAAGGTGGTGGTGGTCCCTCTGCCTAAACAAATGAAGGCCCATACTAAGGAACCTCTATAATCAACAGCCAAGGCCCGTGCAGGTAGTAGCGGTTGGGGGGGGGGGGGGGCCGAGTTGGGGAGGGATTCAACAGACGACCATGAGGGAAAAATAAATAACTAATTTTCCCTTGTGGTCGTCTGTCAAATCCACCCACAACCCGGCCCCACACTCTTATCTGCACGGGCTACGGATGATAATCACTAACCCTCCCTCAATTTAATTTCTAGGGTCCCTGATCAATTTAAAAAGGTTGTAATTCCTTTAACCTGAAATATATATATATAATAAACCTCCCTCTCGACCTACATCTATTCAACAATGGCTAATATTAGCTCAACCGGCTATCCCTTGCTGTGGAAATCAATGGATCCAACAATAATGCATTTATTTATATCTTTGTTTATTATCCATCCTTATTATGCATTAATCTAAAAAAGAATAAAACATTATTTGGCATTTTTTTGTATTAAAAAGACATCATTTTATATGTTCATATATACAATACAATTCATGAATATTTCAACATTTTGTGATTCTTTTGTATGTACAATCAAAAAAGCATAATTGTGCATATCCCCGTATTGTGATACAGTCCAACATCACATCAATCTCACCTCACATTCAATCATACCCTATCATGCCAAACACACACATTCACACATCACAAGCATTGCTGTTCCAGCTTAAAATGGCATGCAACAAGAACTCATGGCGAGAACCCTTCAATAATGTCCATGGTTGTGCTGCTAGCTGGTAAACCAACGGGCCGACGTATGTTTCAGTGGATAAGGGATACTTAAATCCACCTTCTACAGGACTGCTTAAGTTCTTTAATTTATGCAGCAGAGGTTAGATGGAGAATCGAAAGGCAAAAGAGATTGGGATCCCTTATGGCGCCCTCGATAATTTATTTTAATGAAGTTAATAGCGACTACTGCTCCGTGAACAAAAAGAAAGAGTTTGTGAAGTGAGGGAAATTAGAGACAGAATAGGCATGCATCACGATATTCTCCCAGTGATAACTTGGATAAAAAGAAAGAAATTCCCAAAGGCGAATTAAAACCATAAGGTAATTAGAAACCTCTCAATCACTTGGTGTTCAAAGATTTGAAAGCACAAATTGATTTACTTGTACCTTATAGCCCTCGTTCTCATTAACAGGCTTCATGCAAATAGAAAGACACCTAAGCCACTTTCTGACTAACCCATGGTTCAGGCGGACTTGATACACATGAATGAAGGCATGTATACAAGATACCCAGCCCCCACCATCCACATCCACAAACAGAGCAACACACTCACACCAAATGTACACCACGCACAACACTATGCACAGATTAATATACCTATTTACAAAAAGGGGTGGTGAGGGACAGAGTCTCTGAATTAAGCAGAAAGCTCTCACCCAGTCAAAAGATCAGGGCTAGATCCAACACCGTTTTTTAGCTCACTGCACCATCCCAGTTTCAGAACCTGGCTGTATGCAAATTAGTCTGTTCCTGTCCCAGTGCATGATGGGAACAGGACAAACCAAACTACAGAAGCCAATTCTTACACTGGGAAGGAAACAAGCTCCCGGGGACCGGTTTCTGGCATTACAGCCGTCTTCGGCCCGGTTTGCTTGAATCCTGATGGTGCAATGAGCAAGGGTCTCACATCTGAGAATACCCTTCCACGCTTGGGGTGGACAAAAATATTTACAAAAAGGGGTGGTGAGGGACAGAGTCTCTGAATTAAGCAGAAAGCTCTCACCCAGTCAAAAGATCAGGGCTAGATCCAACACCGTTTTTTAGCTCACTGCACCATCCCAGTTTCAGAACCTGGCTGTATGCAAATTAGTCTGTTCCTGTCCCAGTGCATGATGGGAACAGGACAAACCAAACTACAGAAGCCAATTCTTACACTGGGAAGGAAACAAGCTCCCGGGGACCGGTTTCTGGCATTACAGCCGTCTTCGGCCCGGTTTGCTTGAATCCTGATGGTGCAATGAGCAAGGGTCTCACATCTGAGAATACCCTTCCACGCTTGGGGTGGACAAAAATATTTACAAAAAGGGGTGGTGAGGGACAGAGTCTCTGAATTAAGCAGAAAGCTCTCACCCAGTCAAAAGATCAGGGCTAGATCCAACACCGTTTTTTAGCTCACTGCACCATCCCAGTTTCAGAACCTGGCTGTATGCAAATTAGTCTGTTCCTGTCCCAGTGCATGATCGGAACAGGACAAACCAAACTACAGAAGCCAATTCTTACACTGGGAAGGAAACAAGCTCCCGGGGACCGGTTTCTGGCATTACAGCCGTCTTCGGCCCGGTTTGCTTGAATCCTGATGGTGCAATGAGCAAGGGTCTCACATCTGAGAATACCCTTCCACGCTTGGGGTGGACAAAAATATTTACAAAAAGGGGTGGTGAGGGACAGAGTCTCTGAATTAAGCAGAAAGCTCTCACCCAGTCAAAAGATCAGGGCTAGATCCAACACCGTTTTTTAGCTCACTGCACCATCCCAGTTTCAGAACCTGGCTGTATGCAAATTAGTCTGTTCCTGTCCCAGTGCATGATGGGAACAGGACAAACCAAACTACAGAAGCCAATTCTTACACTGGGAAGGAAACAAGCTCCCGGGGACCGGTTTCTGGCATTACAGCCGTCTTCGGCCCGGTTTGCTTGAATCCTGATGGTGCAATGAGCAAGGGTCTCACATCTGAGAATACCCTTCCACGCTTGGGGTGGACAAAAATATTTACAAAAAGGGGTGGTGAGGGACAGAGTCTCTGAATTAAGCAGAAAGCTCTCACCCAGTCAAAAGATCAGGGCTAGATCCAACACCGTTTTTTAGCTCACTGCACCATCCCAGTTTCAGAACCTGGCTGTATGCAAATTAGTCTGTTCCTGTCCCAGTGCATGATGGGAACAGGACAAACCAAACTACAGAAGCCAATTCTTACACTGGGAAGGAAACAAGCTCCCGGGGACCGGTTTCTGGCATTACAGCCGTCTTCGGCCCGGTTTGCTTGAATCCTGATGGTGCAATGAGCAAGGGTCTCACATCTGAGAATACCCTTCCACGCTTGGGGTGGACAAAAATATTTACAAAAAGGGGTGGTGAGGGACAGAGTCTCTGAATTAAGCAGAAAGCTCTCACCCAGTCAAAAGATCAGGGCTAGATCCAACACCGTTTTTTAGCTCACTGCACCATCCCAGTTTCAGAACCTGGCTGTATGCAAATTAGTCTGTTCCTGTCCCAGTGCATGATGGGAACAGGACAAACCAAACTACAGAAGCCAATTCTTACACTGGGAAGGAAACAAGCTCCCGGGGACCGGTTTCTGGCATTACAGCCGTCTTCGGCCCGGTTTGCTTGAATCCTGATGGTGCAATGAGCAAGGGTCTCACATCTGAGAATACCCTTCCACGCTTGGGGTGGACAAAAATATTTACAAAAAGGGGTGGTGAGGGACAGAGTCTCTGAATTAAGCAGAAAGCTCTCACCCAGTCAAAAGATCAGGGCTAGATCCAACACCGTTTTTTAGCTCACTGCACCATCCCAGTTTCAGAACCTGGCTGTATGCAAATTAGTCTGTTCCTGTCCCAGTGCATGATGGGAACAGGACAAACCAAACTACAGAAGCCAATTCTTACACTGGGAAGGAAACAAGCTCCCGGGGACCGGTTTCTGGCATTACAGCCGTCTTCGGCCCGGTTTGCTTGAATCCTGATGGTGCAATGAGCAAGGGTCTCACATCTGAGAATACCCTTCCACGCTTGGGGTGGACAAAAATATTTACAAAAAGGGGTGGTGAGGGACAGAGTCTCTGAATTAAGCAGAAAGCTCTCACCCAGTCAAAAGATCAGGGCTAGATCCAACACCGTTTTTTAGCTCACTGCACCATCCCAGTTTCAGAACCTGGCTGTATGCAAATTAGTCTGTTCCTGTCCCCGTGCATGATGGGAACAGGACAAACCAAACTACAGAAGCCAATTCTTACACTGGGAAGGAAACAAGCTCCCGGGGACCGGTTTCTGGCATTACAGCCGTCTTCGGCCCGGTTTGCTTGAATCCTGATGGTGCAATGAGCAAGGGTCTCACATCTGAGAATACCCTTCCACGCTTGGGGTGGACAAAAATATTTACAAAAAGGGGTGGTGAGGGACAGAGTCTCTGAATTAAGCAGAACGCTCTCACCCAGTCAAAAGATCAGGGCTAGATCCAACACCGTTTTTTAGCTCACTGCACCATCCCAGTTTCAGAACCTGGCTGTATGCAAATTAGTCTGTTCCTGTCCCAGTGCATGATGGGAACAGGACAAACCAAACTACAGAAGCCAATTCTTACACTGGGAAGGAAACAAGCTCCCGGGGACCGGTTTCTGGCATTACAGCCGTCTTCGGCCCGGTTTGCTTGAATCCTGATGGTGCAATGAGCAAGGGTCTCACATCTGAGAATACCCTTCCACGCTTGGGGTGGACAAAAATATTTACAAAAAGGGGTGGTGAGGGACAGAGTCTCTGAATTAAGCAGAAAGCTCTCACCCAGTCAAAAGATCAGGGCTAGATCCAACACCGTTTTTTAGCTCACTGCACCATCCCAGTTTCAGAACCTGGCTGTATGCAAATTAGTCTGTTCCTGTCCCAGTGCATGATGGGAACAGGACAAACCAAACTACAGAAGCCAATTCTTACACTGGGAAGGAAACAAGCTCCCGGGGACCGGTTTCTGGCATTACAGCCGTCTTCGGCCCGGTTTGCTTGAATCCTGATGGTGCAATGAGCAAGGGTCTCACATCTGAGAATACCCTTCCACGCTTGGGGTGGACAAAAATATTTACAAAAAGGGGTGGTGAGGGACAGAGTCTCTGAATTAAGCAGAAAGCTCTCACCCAGTCAAAAGATCAGGGCTAGATCCAACACCGTTTTTTAGCTCACTGCACCATCCCAGTTTCAGAACCTGGCTGTATGCAAATTAGTCTGTTCCTGTCCCAGTGCATGATGGGAACAGGACAAACCAAACTACAGAAGCCAATTCTTACACTGGGAAGGAAACAAGCTCCCGGGGACCGGTTTCTGGCATTACAGCCGTCTTCGGCCCTGATCTTTGGACTGGGTAAGAGTGGTCTGCTCAATTCAGACACTCTGTTCATCACCACCCCCTTTTGTAAACAGATTAATATACCAGCATGCAATACAAACCCAACCAAACCACTTCTACACACCCTACTATCCCAACTACCACACATATCCACCATCACCTACAAAAAGTACACAACTCTATCCTATACCACTAACCATTACACTCCTCACTAGCACAACACCAATCAACACCATACATAACTACATCCCATCCAGACACACTCTCCCTGCTGTAATTACACCTAACAGAGCATCCATCGGTTGTCCAAAAAACACCCTCCTCTCCCTTCTACCATAATAACACTAACGCACAACACACACACTGCACACCACCACACTTTGTAACTTTTGCAACACATATACTTTCAAGGTAATTATGAATCTA
This sequence comes from Lissotriton vulgaris, assembly GCF_964263255.1. Lineage (NCBI taxonomy): Eukaryota > Metazoa > Chordata > Amphibia > Caudata > Salamandridae > Lissotriton > Lissotriton vulgaris. Next base: position 1,390,159,942 of record NC_141691.1, read on the forward strand.
CATATTTATCACTTTCTTCTAATCTAGCATTTCCAATGCACTGCCCTATTTCTCATCCTATACTTCGCTCAATATATCTTCTAGCCCAACCTTCTGACTCATCTCAAACTTCTTCCACTACTTCTTCCAATGCACTACCCTCTCATCCTATACATCTATCAATATATCCTCTACAGCCACTCTCTCATTTATCCCAAACCCCATACCACTACTATGATTGCCAAAATAACCCTTTCCAGACTCTCTCCTACTCTACCCCTCCTTGTATCATCTGACACCTCTTTTACTATACTGATCCCCTAAAACAAACCTTTCTAAACCCTTTCCTCTGAGTCCTCCCCTCCAAAACTCCTTTTTACTCATCCAAAAGCCTCCTCCTATTACCAAGACCTAAAAAAAATCAATCTTTTATCCCTCCACTATCCTTTTCAATCGAAATTAACAGACTAACATGTTCACTTCTCAAATTCCATATTAAACTATACTAATATACTACCCAAATAACTGAATAACATATCCACTACTGAAATTACTTCATATTTTTGTACTATACTAATTTTCAACAGTAATCCTTTATTGGTTCCTGAGTGGCGTGCTTCTCACCAGAAAAGCGATTCAACACCCATCAGGGGTAACAAGTGCTATATGAATGCAAATCTTTCTTCCTCTTTTATCCCTCCGCTATCCTTCTCACTCCAAGTAACTGACTAATATCCACCACTGAAATTACTTCATATTTCACCATATTAATTTATCACTAATCATTTGTAGGCTTCCTGAATAGCCTGCGTCAACATGTGCTATATAAATACAAACATTTGTCCTCCTCTATCCTTCTGCTATCATTCCAAATCCAAATAACTGACTAACCTATCCACCACTTAAAATGTACTTGCATGTTTCACTATACTAATTCAACACTAATCCTCTATGGGTCCCGGAGTAGCGTGCTACTCTCCGAAAAAGCGCTTCGACGCCATGTCAGGGGTAGTAAGCGCTATATAAATGCAATTACAATACAATACAATACAATACATGTGAGGGCTTTCCCAAAGATGAAAATACTTCCGCTTTCTGTGGGGGCTCTAGCGTCTAAGTTGGCTGTAACAATATAAGGTCAGCATCAGTATCCACTATATCATATTTCATATTAATAACTGGAACTATTGCCCAGATGCGCAATGCAGATGATTTTGACCTTATAAGTCATTGGTGCAACTTCCATGATGGCTCATTAGTTGGTTAACTAAATCCCAATTTGTGGTGAAGGTGCCAGACTTACTTATGGTAGCTATTCAGAGTCCATTTGTATATCTAGGTGACGGTTCTCTGTGCTGTTGGTACATAAAAAAGAAACCAAACAGAATGCCTTGTTTATTCTCTTGTGGGCAGTACGGTGTCTCTCACACATCGCTACTACAATCTTATCATTAGTCATGTTGTGGCATCTAGGTTATATACTTAGCCAACCACACCTATGTTATGTTTGTTGCATGCATATGGGCATGCTTATTCTGAACCTCATCATCTGGTCTGCCTATGTTTTGTTTGGGGATAGAACTTTAAGGAGCAGGCTTCCTCATCTAACAGACCCCCTTGAAAGTGTAGGATGTTTTACCTCACGGTCACATGACAGGGGAAAGCTAAATAATGATGCTATGCATGTTTTGAGGAAACAAGGATGAAACAGACTCTTAGGGGCAGATTTACAAGCCCCTTGCGCCACTTTTGCGTCATTTTTAACATGGGAAAAATGACGCAAAAGTGGCGCAAGGGGCTTATAAATCTGCCCCTTAATCTTAGTCAAGATAGCCTGATGTGGTGCGAGTAGAGGTTTCACTTGTAAATTGAATGCTAATTTCTAGCTCGTCCACTTAGTTATTAAATTTTTATCGCAAGCAAGGAAAGCTTCCAACCTGAAACCTTCTCCCTGCGTTCTCGGGGATGTTATCCAACCTGAACAAACGGATGCAGACCCACCTTTCATGAAAACCTATTGTCCCATTTTTCGTCTTCCTGCAGCAGCCAAAATACTAGCCTCACAGAGGTAGCTGTAGTGACCCACTAATCCAATCTAAGGGGCCTATTACGATGGCGGATTTCCCGCATCCTCCGGGCCGGCGGAAGCCACTGCCGGCCCGGAGGATGCAGGAAAACCGCCGCGGATGATTGAAAGACCCACCGCCAAATTAGGATGGCTGGTAGGTCTTGGAATCTGTCCGCCGCTTTTCTGCCTAGGTCGCCTTCCGACCGCGGCGGAAAAGCATTAACATGGCTGGCGGTGTCTATCAGACACCGCCAGCCATACTATGATGGAGCAGTAAGTATGCTTTTCCACGGCGGCTTTTCCGCCATGGAAAAGCATACGGACCTTCACTTCGGGGGCCCTTGCGGTCACATCCTAATCTGCAAAGAGGGACCGACGCTGCCCCTGCGGACGGTCCCTCCTACTCTATGGTGGCGGACGGACTCAGGTCCGTCCGCCATCATAATCGGCCCCTTAGTTTGGAGTCTTATTGGCTGTTCTAGTTAGGACTGACCCCAGTGCCTGTTAGCTTGGCTCAGAGCTTTGGAAAATGTATTGACTCCTAAGTGTCACTATCCAATCAGAGCTCTCCTTTAATATCTACTTACTCCTAAAGTATGAAAATCCTCAGCAAAATCTTGCCTCACCTTCTTTCAAAGATAACAGATTGTCTGTATCAGACAATATTGGGTCAGGATTATGCCAATTTTGTGTATCTTGGGCTAGCAGCATACATAAATTGACACCTATCAGTAACCTAAAATTAGGCTGCTGGACTGGTGATGAGGTCTCCTAGGTTTAGTCATGATGACCTCTAGCTTCTTAAAATTCTACACCATCTTCTGGTAAAGAAGCGTGTCATCTACAAGCCTATCTGTATCACCCACAGTGCCCTGTTCCGAAAGGCCCAATGCTTTTCCAGAGATGTATAATTTATTACATCCAAATACAGCCTTGCACTCCTCGTCTTCTAACCTCTTGTTCCCTCTTAAAATCAACAGAACTATATTGAGTGAGTGAAGTTTCTCGATCCTGGAATCAAAACAATGGAACACCCTCCTACCCACGCAAAAACTAAAATCAGCCAGTAACTTTAGGAAGCCCTTAAAGATGTGTTTACACTCATGAATTTTGCATGTTTTTTGCCTCCTTATATGTACCCCAGCATCAATAAGCTTTCAGCGTAAGTATGCATAATAAATTACATTAAAATAAATGTAAAATATCCATGGGGTTCATTTAGCCTTTCCTACTCCATCTAATTATCTCTTCCATAACAGTGGGGTACATTTCTGACAACAGCTCTTCTGCCAACACTGCACTTTTCTCAGAAACATAATGCTTTATGTTGGGCGTTACCATGTAATAGTTGTCCATTCCACCTTATTTTTTTCCCTCAGAAACAGCATCTCAAAGCAGGAATTGATTCCTCACAAACAAAACATCAATGGCCTTATGTGCAGGGACATTTTATTGATTACTTATCCTGTCTGGAACAATCAAATATACCACCACCACACTTGGAGGAGGCAAGGGGCTAATAGAAATGCCACACTGGGGGCATGGTCTGCGGGCGGATGAAAGTGGCATCTGACTGGTGAGCTTCGGAACCTGGTCTCCCCTTAGGTCCTGGGGGCTGAGGGAGGGGCTCCTCTGGCTGTCCACGTGTGAAGATTGTAAAGCCCTGGAACAATGCCAATGTTCCCTCTAAATCTTTTCCACTGTGTGTGGCAGTGTAAGGTCTTTGTGCGCGCAGCCAAGGGTATGTGCAGCAAGAACATGACCATTTCTGCGAATGCCGCGTGAAGCTCCGAAAATCAGTGTAATTTGTCACTCTAAACTTATGTTTTAAAACTAAAGCATACATTTGGTATTTTTACAAACATTGTTCCATGTAATAAAGTATTATGCCAGTTTTGCGACGTAGAGGCACACCTCTACGGCATGACCTGTTAAGTAGCACCTACATCCTAGTTAGAGAAAACAGGAATCAGAAGGTTGAACCATTACAAATTCTTACTGTAGTAATGCACATGAGAGCCTCTTGTAGGAAGGTGGATATCTGACTATGGTTGCCCCCAACTTTTTGCCTAGTGTTTAGCTGGTTTTCGACATAGTTGGCCTGGGATCCTGCTATTCAGGACCCCCGGCTTCCTGCTCTCTCTGTTAAAATGGACTCCATGTGCCTTAGGTACATATCTAATTGGATACTGGGTCACCTTATCAGCCCCTGTACAGTGTACCTTAGGTACCCAGGGCATAGGTGTACCCAGGGCCTCCCAGGGGCTGCAGCATGTATTATGCCACCCCTGGCGGGCCATCCAAACTGACACAACTGGCTGGTAACCCAGCTGGGGCAAGGTGGTGTAATCACCCTTTGCTGTAGATATAGTATACCTATATCTAACCTCAAAATGGACACATATACTCCTATAAGTCACTCCTATGGCAGGCCTTATCAATCCTGAAGTGCTTGGAAATATGTGAGATGGTGCTTTAGCATGAGCTGAGCCTGTCTGCAGCTTTCGGAACCATGTCCTTATAGCTGTTCCATGATAACGCTAAACCATATACTCTTAAGTGCATTATAATCCTCACAGTTATTGCTAACTTTGGCATAGCATTATCAAAACATGTCGAGTAAGGTGTCGAATTGGACTACTACCCCCTCGCCAGTTCTGGCGACGGGGGTAGCATTCCACCCTTTTAGAGGGACACGACTTGCATGTAACTAAGAACCCCGGTTAAAGTTAACCCAAGCCTCAGCATCACAAAATGGATGCTGCCACCACAGACATGAGTCTGACCTCCTGCTGCTGGGAGTCCTTCCAGCGAGGGAGGCCTGGACAAAGGGTTTCCTGCCTTGGGAGGTGCTAGCACCACCCCAGACAGGATTTTGTGTATTGAGGTAGGACAGGCTGAAAGGAATGAGACATGCCTGGGGCACACAAGGTGTCCCTGTGGATACCCCGGTTCAAACCAGTTGGGCACTACAGCCCCAGCTCTGGCGCGAAACCGGACAAAGGACAGGGGGTGTAACCACCCCCCTTCCTGGTCCCACCCAGGGGAGGGACCTAGTCACAGTACAGCCCCCTTTAGGAGAATAAAGATAGGAGCTGGTCCCATTCCAAACTAGATTATCCTGAATTGAAACTACAAAGAAGAAACTCTGGACTTCGACGTTCTGCTCCCCAGAAGACTGAAGAAAATCTCCCTTGTGGCCAAGGAGTGACCACCCTGCATCTGCAGGCACCATCAAGCGTCCTAGCGGTTCACTTTGTCGTCCTTCCTGGTGGAACCAGACTTCAGAGCCCAACGAGACCCGGACTTCCAGACCTCTCCGACCTCTACCTACATCTGCAGCACAGCTGAGATCCGTGGGTGCGACAAAACACGTGGGACCGGCCATCTTGAAGAAACTGCACTTCGCTTCCAGCACGACTTCAGAGGCATCCTTGAGAAAGTGCTTTGGGGATTGAGAGGCCCAAGCCCTGAGCAGCTCCTGCACCAAAGACCAGCCCTCCAGCATCCATGAGATCTGCGTGGGGCCCTTTTGCTTGATTGCTGCTCGACGCATTGTCTGGTCACTTGCCGGCTGGCTAGTGGCCTACTAGACGACGATCCTTGAAATCCACACTGCTGGTCTGGTTCCTCCAGACTGGCCCTTGTTTCCCTGCAAAGGAGAAGCACCCCGGATCCTCCTGGTCCGCACCAGAAGCCATCTTCACTCACCGCGTGGGTTGCCTTTGCCAAGGCCTGTTGACTCCGAACCCGGATCAGACACCGCCGACAGCGAAAGCCTGTGTGGGACAGCTCGTGCCTCCATCCTGGTTGTCAAAGACACCTCCTGGTCCACGTGGCTGCAGAGTTCAGCGTCCACTCTTCACCTGATCGCGACGACAGCATCTGGTTCCTTCCTGGTTCCACTCCGGTCACTGGCCAGTGACTGTGAACATTGTCCCCTTTGCTTTCAGGTCTCCATCTTCCTTGATCCGCCCTTGGATCACTCCGGACATCTTCCTCCTGGTTGCCTGCAGCATCTTTCTCCAAGGCTCCATTGACTTCAACGCAGAAACCCGACACACTTTCACACCTATGCACCCGCAGCCTGTGGGTGAGGTAACGAGAGCATTTCGGTGCTCATAGGTAGATTGACTCTCCTAGTGTCCAGGTATCCTGTAGTTTTAGTCGTAACCAGTTGGACCTGTCCGTATTCACCTATTTTGTAACTTGTTCGTGCCCATTGACTTTGTACCGCATCTCGCGTGTGAGTTCACAGTCTGCACACATGTCCCGTGGGCCTCCTGCTCCTTACCTAAGGTTAGGGTAGTGTAGTCCCAGCGATCCTACAGCCTCTGGGCATCTTCATTTCTTCTATCGTTCACCTTATACCATTTACTTAGTATATGGTTTGTCGTGCCCCTAGGGCACCATTGTAATTTGTGTGACTTACTGTATTTTTCTTAAGAGTCTTGTCATGTGCTTAGCCCTCTGATCTCATAAAGAGTTCAGAGGTGTTTGTTAGTAATAAAGATATTGTTTATTTTCATAACATCCTGTGTGGTGTCCTTTCATCTGGTATTCAAGGGGTTATATGTGGTAAAACAGCTGGCTTCACATGCCAAAAGAGTTTAGCCTAAGACTGCTCTGTCCATGCTACCATTAGGATAGCTGGTCTATACGGTTGACTTACAACCAATCACCATAAGGGTTGTTTGGACTGATACAAGGTGATCACTACAACTAGTGAGCATCATATATCAGGCCAACTTCTCACACCTCTATCAAGGCACTAAGGGTGGTGAACATTACAAGAGCTGCTACATCTTACAAATGTGCCCTGCCTCTGTAACAGAGACACCCATGAGCCATGGGAACTTAAATAATGGAAGCTGGTCTGGAGCATTTATTATAGCGAAGTGTTCGTGCCTAATCTCGCTTCAAACTGTGGAGTACAGGGTGAGATAGTTAGAAAAGAGGGACCAGAGAAGCAAAGTGCGGCTGCCCATGGCACACGCAGTGCGCCCCTTATAGGACGGCCCCTTAGTGCCGCATTCTGGCACACACACCTTCAGGCTAGTCTGCAGGACCCCCGGGAGAGTACCTCTCTCACCCATGGCGGGCTTGGTCCAGGTACTTATTCCTGTCCCACACAGTTGCCGCCCTCTTTGTTTACCCACTGGCCACGCTGTCACCCACGTTGTCCCTTACACCACAAGCCAGCAGTAGAAGTGCTTTTATGTTTTGCGTGACGCCCCGCCCCTAAAAACGCCTGAGTAATAATCCTGAACTGGTTGCCCGTGTTATTTGAAGGAAAAACCACCCCAAATAAAATTGTAGCACCAAATGGTTTGGCCCATAGTGCTGTTTGGCTTGTCAGGCAGGGAGGCTGCTTAGGTTGCTCATCACTGCTTGCTGTATATTAACCCACCACACTGGCATATTTAATTTATGAGACAAACCTGCAGCAAACTGTTTTCCACCAAACCATGTGTTGTGATTTATTTGAATCATTGTGTGTGGCCATTTACCATTTTGCTGAGGAGGCAGGGGCGAACCGGGACTGCAAACCGACCCTTGCAATTGAGTTGGACCAGCTGCGGGGGAGGGAGCAGGAGGGGGGTGAATGTCGAAAAACACTGCAGCTGCTTTTATTACTGGGAGCTGATATTGCAGCTATGCTGCAAAACCAGCCCCGGTAACAAAAACGGCCATTCAGGAGTTCAAATTGCCAAGAGCAGCTCCGGCAAGTCCGGTCCTGAAAGGAGGGTTGCCGCTATCGGCACTATGATAATTACAAGGGTAGCATGAATTAAGGGGGTCATTAGGATGGCGGACGGAAGGACGTCCGCCGGCATGAAGTAGGCTGAAAATGTCTTTTTTCAGTCCGCCATACGCGGCCAGTCCGTCCGCCATATTAGGATGGGAAGCACTGTCAAATTTACATACGCCGCGGAAGAACAAGCACCACCGCGGAAATACACCCGACCCTGCGGCGGATGTAACCAATCAGAGACACTGCCGTACGGAATTACGTCTCCGACCGTCCACGTAATCACGATAGCGGGTAAGACACAGCAAATCGCAGCAGAAAACCCACCAGCCTGAACACGGCGGATTCACCACAGCGGAGAGGCAAAAGATTGCAGAGAGATACCCACCACAGGCAGATCTCCATCATGGACCCAGCTCCGAACACATTTCCGATCCTCTTCGTGCTCCACCACCAGCAAGTCATGGACCGTCGCCGACGACAACGCAGGTACGCAAACACACCAATCGCTGCCGGAAGGGGAGTACCTACCGGGGCTGTGAATTGGGGAGGGGGAGGTGCATGTTGGGGAAACAGCATTTACAATAGCACCAATATATCAACAATGCAAGGAGACAACCAGGAATGACACTCAAACACCACTACACACGAATAAATTGTTTTATTGCACATATTAGTAAATTACTCTTAGAATAGGCAGGAGCATGGGCACTGGATACAACAGAAAAGGTACATCTGAGGTAGCACATGAGAGGGAACAATGCAGTATCCTAAAAGCAACAGGGCAGTGTTCATAACAGAGCAGGTACATCAGAGACAGCACATGAGAGGGGACAAGTGCATCAACAGTCCATGGCACACAGCAGGGACATCAGTGGCAGCACATGAGAGGGGCTAAGTGCATCAACAGTCCATGGCAAGGCACAGAGCAGGTACATCAGAGGCAGCACATGAGAGGGGCACAGAGCATCAACAGTCCATGGCAAGGCACAGAGCAGGTACATCAGAGGCAGCACATGAGAGGGCACAATGCAGCATCCTCACAGCAACAGGGCAGTGTTCATAACAGAGCAGGTACAACAGAGGCAGCACGTGAGAGGGCACAATGCAGCATCCTAACAGCAACAGGGCAGTGTTAGTAACAGAGCAGGTACATCTGAGGCAGCACAAGGACGTGTGTCAAGCGCCCCATCCCATGGACATTAATAATGCAAGGGTGGTTACAATGGACTATCTACACACCAAGTACAATGACATGTGAGTGATGGGAACTACACCTCACAGCACAGAATCTGGTGGACTGCTTGACCTAGTAGCCTCGGACACACTGGCAGGATCTGATACTGGATTGGTAGACACAGCCATAGCTCTAGTGCCTGACACATGAGCCATAGACCCAGACACACTGCCAGCACCAGAAACCGGAGTGTGGGACACAGCCACAGCTCTAGTGACTGACACATGAGCCATAGACCCAGACACACTGCCAGCACCAGATACAGGAGTGTGAGACACAGCCACAGCTCTAGTGACTGACACATGAGCCATAGACCCAGACACACTGCCAGCACCAGATACAGGAGTGTGAGACACAGCCACAGCTCTAGTGACTGACACATGAGCCATAGACCCAGACACACTGCCAGCACCAGAAACAGGAGTGTGGGACACAGCCACAGATGTAGTAACTGACACATGAGCCATAGACCCAGACACACTGCCAGCACCAGATACAGGAGTGTGAGACACAGCCACAGCTCTAGTGACTGACACATGAGACATAGACCCAGACACACTGCCAGGACATGACCGTGCACAGTGACCAACAAATACCATGCCAGCATCTGAGACATGAGAGTGGTGGACACACACATTGGTAGTACCTGAAACAGGAGAGGCGCACAACTGACACAGTGCTACTACATGAGGCATGACAGCGAACAACAGACACAGTGCCACTATCTGACACATGAGAGTGAACTGCAGCTGACCCACTAGGACCACAGAAATGATGAGCCACAGGGCTGTATGGGCCAGGAGGCAGGGTGGCTCTGGGAGCTGGGGACAGCTGTACTTGAGCAACATTGGGGTGTGCAGGTGTCACAGGTGTGTGTCTCTGTTTCTTTGGGATATGGAAGGGCACCCTGGACATGACTGGACTGGTAAGTGGTGTGGCCTCATCATGAACATCACCCATCAAAGGTGGATCATGTGCTGGTGTGGGTCTGCTCTCTGGGGACGTGCTGGACCCTGCTTGACGTTTGCTGTGGCCCTGCCTTCTGCCCTCTGCATCATGTGTAATGGGTGATGCAACAACAGTGTACTCCTTCCTCTGCTTCTGCGGGGTGTGGATGGGAGTAGAGGTATGGGGGAACTCCACCGCGGACACATATGATTTTTACATTCCTTCTCCAACATCAGCCTCAGGGCATGCAGGGGTGATGTATGCCTGTCCTTGATGGAGCTCGTGTCCATGGGATAACCCTTGGCCCTGGGAGGTGCCTTGCCCGTAGGATGTGTCCTGTCTCTGGAATGTGCCTGATCCATGGGCGGTGCCCTGTCCCTGGGAGTTGGCTTGTCCTTTGTAGTGCCCCAGTCCATTGTATTCTCCCTTTCCTTTGCAGTGTCCTTGTCCTTGGGAGTGTCCCTGGCCTTGGGAGGTGTCCTTTCCTTTGCAGTGTCCTTGTCCTTGGGAGTGTCCCTGGCCTTGGGAGGTGCCCTTTCCTTTGCAGTGTCCTTGTCCTTGGGAGTGTCCCTGACCTTGGGAGGTGCCCTTTCCTTTGCAATGTCCTTGTCCTTGGGAGTGTCCCTGGCCTTGAGAGGTGCCCTTTCCTTTGCAATGTCCTTGTCCTTGGGAGGTGCCCTTGCCTTGGGAGTAAGTTTGGAGGGGGATGCCTGTGTTACATGTGAATCCCTGTCCCCCAACACCCCTTGAGTATCCTGTGTGTCAACTCCAGGGTAGCTGATGTCGTGGTCTGTGAAAGATTTCCCTGTCCTAGGGGATGGTGTATGTGCCCTCCGTGCCCTGCCTTGCTGCCTGTGGCTGCTTCTAGTGCAATATCCCGAAAATGAGGCCTGCTCAGAAATGTCACTCTCCGCTGAGACATCAAGTGGTGTGGATGGGGGAACTGAAGTAGAACCTTGTCCCTGCGACCTTTGAATGGCTGTAGACACTGTGTTGGATAACGACTGAACTGTTCTGTGGAGACCAGCAACATCGCCATGCATCCCCTCCATGAATGCTACCACCTGCCCCAACTTCCTATCGTGGTCTAGGAATGCATTGATCAAGTTGGTCTGCCCTACACACAGCTGTCGCAGCAGATCAACCGCCTCGGCACAAAGGGCACATTGTGTCACAGGGGCAGGGCAGCGGTGCCTGCAACGAAGGCCACTCTGCTCCCCCTACTCTGGCAAGCACGAGCAGTACTTGTTGCAGTTGGTGGCAGTGTTGGCCCTGTGTGCTGTGTACCGACTGAAGGTGTAGATTGCCCACTCCCTGTGTCTACCAACAGTGCTGACTCACCAACACCGTCTGAAGACGAGGACGATGGTGTCTCCACATGTGAGTCCTCAGGGACAGTCCGGGGCTGCTCTCTTCAGTCTCAGTGTGCGTGTGTGTGATCTCGGATTCTGATGCATTGCCACCACTGACCTCTGTCGTTTGTGGGTCAGGTGCCCTCGGCTAAAGCTGAAAGAGAGAAAAGAGGTATACGTAAGTGCCACACTCACGTACTGCAAATTGCAAAACCAAAACATCCTTGACTGCTGACCAACATGTAGCACCCATCCTGCACAAGAACCACCCCTACCAGACATCCTCATGTCAACGAACCGGGGGTGCCTGTGAAACATGTACATCTAACAAACAGGGCAAGTGCATGCAGACCACCACACATGTGTTGCCATGAGAACAAAGACCTCAAAGGCGTGTCCTGGGACCCTGCACTACAATGCAACTGGTATGTCCACCTGGCAGACATGGATGCCAACGCTCACTCTGATAATGGCACCAACATGCTATTGCAGCACAACATACACACCATGGATGTCACTACTGCTTCTGAGCATCAATAAATGCATGCACTCACAAGTCACAAACACATTCAGTCTGTTTACTGCTAGTTTGCTGCTGATCCCCTCTCAACCGGGCGGACAGGTCAGGATGCGTCACTGCAATGATACGGAGCATCAGAGGGGTCATGGTGCGTCGTGCAAGCCGGGATGATCGTGGAATCTGCCCTAGTGTCATCTCCGCCACATTCTTGCTGAGCCTGGAGATGTCGTCCCAGCGCTTGTGGCAGTGTGTGTGTCGTCTATTACACACCCCCACTGCCCGTACATCACGTGCTATGGTCCTCCACACGGCCGTGCAAAGGTGCAGCTTGACCTACCATGATGGGAGACAAAAGGGGAAAGTCAGTGGACATTTGGCCATTCACACAGATAGGAGCAACACGTATCCTTCAGCAGCCATGCACAGTACAGCACATGTGAAGGTCCCACAGCACACCACCAAGATTGCAGAAGCCAGGAGTCAGTGACCACCTCATGCACACCAACATGTCCCCCACTGCACTTACCACCTGTCCGGGGGCACCGTAGAGCCGTTCATAGTGGCGGAACACACCATCCACAAGGACATCCAGCTCCACTGCAGTGAAGGGACGAGACCGGATCTCTCGCACTCTCGGCATGGCAGGGTCCAGGACTGTGGCACAACAGCAGCAGTTGGTGGATTGCTCAGCAGCAGCAGGTAGAGGAGATGGGTGCAGGCAGCAGTTGGTAGATTGCTCAGCAGCAACGGGTAGAGGTGATGGGTGCAGGCAGCAGTTGGTGGATTGCTTAGCAGCAGCAGGTAGAGGTGTTGGGTGCAGGCAGCAGTGGCTGGAAGCAGTGGATGTGTGCTGCAGAGATTCACACATATATAGGGCCCTGAGCTGATATCAGTGGCACACGTCTGCAGCAATTGCTTTTCCCGGGCTGCCTCTTTCAAAAAGAGCCAATGACTGGCCCTGCGGTGGCGGTGCACGGCTTCCGCTATTTTTGAATTTGCTTACGCGGCCCGCTTTACCTGTTTCCATTGGCTACATGTGCAAGGACCGTCACAGTCACACACCGGCAACCGCATGTGTGCGCTACCGCGATGATGCATCATTTGAAATTCAACACTCACTGGCGTCGCAATGGCGGAGCACGCGTTCCGCGGGGGTGGGGCAGGCTAACACATACATTTGAATGTGCAAGTGGGAATGGCAGTTGGTACCCCCCCTTTTGGTCACATTGCAGCACCCACCGCAGACCGCCAGGCCTGGCCGCTCACCCACCGCCGGGCCTGGCTGCTCCCCCACCACCGGGCCTGGCCGCTCACCCACCTCCAGGTGCAGGCGGTGGGTGACCGCCGGGTGCAGGCGGTGGGTTACCGCCCTGTGTAGTGATATCAGCCTGGCATGGTTGCCCCTGGCCGCTCACCCACCACTGGGTGCGGGCAATCGGTGACCCCCGGGTGCAGGTGGTGGGTGACCGCAGGATGCGGGCGGTGTGTGACCGCCGGGTGCGGGCTGTGGGTTACCGCCCTGTGTAGTGATATCAGCCTGGCATGGTTGCCCCTGGCCGCTCACCCACCACCGGGTTCGGGCGGTGGGTGACCGCGGGGTGTGGGTGTTGGGTGACCGCCAGGTGCGGGCAGTACGTAACTGCCAGGTGCAGGCGGTGGGTGACCACAGGGTGCGGGCTCTGCGTGACCGCCGGGTGCAGGTGGTGTGTGACCACCCTGTGTAGTGATATCAGCCTGGCATGGTTGCCCCTGGCTGCTCACCCACAGCCAGCACCCGGTGGTCATGCACCACCCGCACCCCACGGTAACCCACCGCCCGCACCCAGTGGTCAACCACCGCCTGCACCCGGCGGTGGGTGAGCGGCCAGGGGCAACCATGCCAGGCTGATATCACTACACAGGGAGGTCACCCACCGCCTGCACCCTGCGGTCACCCACCTCCCGCACCCGGCGGTGGGTGAGCGGCCAGGGGCAACCATGCCAGGCTGATATCACTACACAGGGCGGTCACCCACCGCCTGCACCCGGCGGTGGGTGAGCGGCCAGGCCCGGCGGTCTGCGGTGGGTGCTACTATGTGACTGTAAGGGGGGGATACTAACTGGCATTTCAACTTGTACATTCAAATGTATGTATTAGCCTGCCCCACCCACGCAGAATGCGTGCTCCACCATTGTGATGCCAGTGAGTGATGATTTTCAAATTATGCACCGTCGCGGTAGTGCGCACATGCGGTTTGCGGGGTGTGACAGTGATGATCCTTGTCAAGTCAGCAAATGTTATGCACTATTGCAGTATCAAGGATCATCTTATGTGTTGGGGGAAGGCATACCCGCATGGCGTGTGTACACACACTGCATGTCTCCGCACACATGTAATGTTCATAGTTGTAAATGTGTGTCAGGACATGTCCGGAATGCGTCAGGAATCATTATGTAATGTCAATGGCCCGTGTACACGTGTATCAGTTATGTCCATTGCTTACATGTGTGGCCATACTATTGACCTTGCCAGTGGTGAACATAGGCCAGTGATGTGAGCCCAAGTTGCATCAGATGTGCATGGCTATGTGTTGACGTCTTGGTTTTGAGGTCACACGTATCTATTGGTACACATCTACTCAGTACATCAAGGCTGTGTACCCACATACAGAAGCTGTCGTGAGTGTGTGGTTTGTGTGTGCAAGTAGCATTGATGGGGGTATACATGCATTCTGTGTATGCGTCTGTGCGTCGCCTGTTGTATGCCCATGCCTGTCATGTGAGGATGCAGAGCATTGTAGGTGGGATCATGGGTGCATGATGACAAGGAGGGTGTCGTCCATGTTCGTGTTGTGTGTGCATGTCCATATGTGTCTGTGGGGACGCTTGTCCACACTTGGGCAATCAGTCATGTTATGTTGGCTGTTCTTTCAACATGTGTGCACATAACATTCGACATTTTTGCACACCGGATGTTGTTTGTGGGTGTAGATTGTGTGTGTAGTCAGCTGTAGTGCCTTATATTTCGGTCACACATACAATCAGTGTCTGCAACATGTATAATTTGTATTGTGTTGGTCAAGATGTGATGGTATGGCACAGCTGTGCGTTGTTGGTCAATTGACATCTGCTCCCAACTACTCCCACACAGGAGGGCTCCAAATGTGTATCGTCCATACACTGTGCTGGAGGACATGGTTGAAGAGGAGGTAATCCGCAAATTCCGGCTGGACAGACGGAGGTTGCAGGACCTTGTAGGCCAATTGTCACCTCATCTGCAGCCACGCAGGCCATATCCAGGAGCAATTACACCCACAGCAAAGGTGATGGAGGCACTTCATTTCTTCGCAACTGGCACTTTCCAGTACACAGTTGGTCATGCCAGGGGGATGTCCCAATCCATGTTCAGCATGGTACTGCGGGATGTGCTGGATGCCATGATGCGTTACAAGGATGATTACATCCATTTCCCACGTCCGGCAGAGCTGGCTGCAGTGAAGGGTGACTTCTATGCCCTGGGCCAGATCCCACACACAGTGGGTGTCATTGATGGGACACATATTGGTCTGATTCCAAACCAGGCAAGTGAAGCCGTCTATCATAATTGGAAGCACTACCATTCTATAAATGTGAAAGTGGTGTGCCTGGCTGACAACATCATCTCCTATGTATGTGCAAGATTTCCTGGGTCCGCACATGACTCCCACATCCTGCGGAGCAGCATTGTCCCCCAACTGATGGCGAATTTGCGTCAAGAACGTGCGTGGCTTGTAGGTGAGTGTGCTGTGATGACTACTGTGTTGTATATGTGCCATGCTGTTCCCACCAATCCTGGTAATAATGTATGTGTCTGTCATTCCCCCCACCTAGGCGACTCTGCGTACCCAAACCGACCGTGGCTGATGAGCCCCCTACGGAATCCAACTACCCCAGGAGAAATGCGCTACAATGAGGCCCATGGGAGGAAACATCGGGTGGTGGAACGTACATTTGGACTGCTGAAGTCTAGGTTTCGCTGCCTGGATAGAACCGGAGGGGCCCTATAATACTCACCAGGAAAAGTATGCAAAATCGTGATTGTCTGCTGCATGCTCCACAACCTGGCCTTACGCAACAATATTGCACTGATCATGGACCCTGGAGACCAAAAGGTTGCTCTGCCTCCCATACCACCCATGTCCAGTGATGAGAAGAGTGGGGAGGAAGAAGGTGTGGACCAGAGGCGTCAGCTCATTGCTTGCTACTTACCTTGAATGTGTGTAATTACCTCTTGTGCTGGTGTTCAAAGCATGATGTATGTTCGCTGGTGATGTGTGGATGTGGTGTGTGGATGGTGCCTGGTCTCGTATGTTCTGTTTGCAAATGGGTGTGGGAGATGGTGCACGTCCAATGCTCCCTGATGTGTGTCCTGTGATCCGCTTATTTTGAGATGAGTGTGGTTTGTGGGATGTTGCTGTATGGTGTGGTGTGATGGTTGTGATTCAGTTTCCTGACCTGTGCTTGTTGTTCTCGCAGTATCCCTAGGTCACTCCCACAGAGACATGATTCTCAAGAACATTGATACCTGCACCTGGTAATGACAAGTACTAAGACAAACCTGTGATTGAAACATGGATGTCACACAGAATTGAGTGTTTACGTGGTGTTTATTTACAGGGTGTGGATTACTGTTTGTGCATATTTACAAATAGGTGTTGGTGGGGAAGTGAGAGTTGAAGGTCATGTCAAATGAAAACACTGTGGGGACACCACATTGTGTGATGTACACCTAGTCCAACAGACGTGTGCCAATGCTTGGCATTGTGGGGCAAGATAGTTCGCAGAGTGAATGCCAGGCTCAAGGAAGGGTGAAGTCAGTGGCGGCCCCTCTTTGAGCGGGTGGATGGTGCATTGCCACTGCTCTCAGCTGGATCCAGCCTCGGACGGCCCCTCCGTCTTGGAGCCGGAGGGGTGCCAGCTGTGGGCGCAGGTTGTTCTGGGACCACCTCCCTGTCAGTGGCCTCAGGTGATGGTGGCGGTGGTGTTGGTGCGCTGTCCCGCTGGCCACTTGGGGAGGGGGGGGTGGTGTTGGTGTCCTGTCCCGCTGGCTAATTGAGGGAGGGGGAGGTGGTGTGGTGCGGGATAACCACTCCCTCCAAAGAGCTGTTTGCTGCCCCATGATGTCAACAATTTGTCCCAATCGGGTGTTCACGGACCACAACAGCTGGCAGGTGTCTAGCGAGTCTTGGTGTGCCCAATCGGCCTGTGCCTGTGACCGGTCGTAGGAGGCTTCCACTCTGGCAATGGCATCCAGGGTCTCTGTCCCAGGATGGGCTGGGTGTTGTAGTGCTGGACCAACACCCCCCCAACCCCACCACCCAACCCCACCCTCCCTGTAGACATGGGGGCCTGTTGGGAGTTGTAGTGCTGGGCCAACCCCCCACCCACCCCCACACTCCCTGTAGACATGGGGGCCTGTTGGGAGTTGTAGTGCTGGAACAACCCCCCACACACCCCCACTGTCCGTGTAGACATGGGGGCCTGTTGGGAGTAGTAGTGCTGGACCTACATCCCCACCCACCCCCACACTCCCTGTAGACATGGGGGCCTGTTGGGAGTTGTGGTGTTGGTTGCTTTGAAAAACATGCATGCCTGGGAACGTTGGAGGCAACATTTGTGCTTGGTCAAGGTGGGTGAATTTGAGCCCAGGCCTTCACATTTGTGGGACTGTGTGGTCCACATGCATGGATTGGAGCCTGGGAGATGTGTCTTGGCAGTTGTGCAAGCCAGACCATGACAGTGTGATATGGTCATTGGTTTGTACTTACCAGCCTCAAGTCCCTCTTCTATTCCTTCCAGGCTCTCAGGGTGCAGTATGCCCAGCACCTTCTCCTCCTATTCGGCAAATGGTATGGGTTCCTGGGGAGTGCCGCCGTCAGTGTGGTGTGCCCGCAGGTGGTTCTTGGCCCTGATGCCTTTCACCCTTGCCTTGAGGTCGTGCCACCGCCTCTGGATCTTGTGTTTGGTGCGTGGCATGGTCCCTGAAGCATTCACTCTGGTCACTATCCTGTTCCACATGTTGGTTTTGGTTGCCAAGGTGGTCTGCTGGACTAGGTTGCTGAAGAGATGTGGTTTGACACGGATGATTTCATCCACTATGACCTTCAACTCAGTGTCTGTGAACTTGGGGTTTTCTTGGGTGCCATGGTGTGTGATGTGCAAGGTGTGGGTGGGGTGGAGTGGGGTGGGGTGTGCAGGTGTGTGGTATGTAGGGATGGTGTTGTGGGAGTTTGTGTGGTGGGTGTGTTGGTGTGCAGGTTGTATGTGTGTTTGTGTGTGTCTGCTGTTTGTGCAATTCTGCCTCTTTCTTCCAGCTGTACTGTGATGCAAAGGATTGTGGTAATGGGAGGGATTCCTTTTATACTCTGTGTGGTTGTTGTGTCCCAATGGTTGTTGCCAGTCAGGTGTTCTGTGGGTGTGGTGACTTGGGTGCTCTTGTTTGTGCTGGGGGGGGCTTGGGGCGTGTAGTTGTTGTTGGTGGGTGTTTCAGGTGGGTGGGTGTCCTGTTTTGTGTGTTTTCTATTTCCTTCCGTCCGCCATTTTTTAATCGGTTTGACAGCAGAGGTAATGTTCATTTGGTCCTTCCGCAGTCATGATCCGTTTTTCGATGATTCCGCGGCAGTCGTGGGAGCTGGTGAGTTCCGTAGGGATTGCGGGGTTATCCTAATCGTGCGGCCAGACCCTGCGCAGGTCGTGCGGCGGTTGGCCCTGTTTCCGTGGTGTATACGTCCACGGCGGAGGGAATTTATGTGGTACCGTCCGCTTGCGGCAGTCTTTCATGTGATCCGTCCGCCGCGGTCGGTGTTTGATGTGATCCGTCCGCCGCGGTCGGTATTTGCTGTCAGATATATCTTAATCGCTACCGCGGATTATCCGCGGAGCGGTCGGGAGTATTTTTCCCGCGACCATGGCGGACGGAACACGTTTCCGTCCGCCATCCTAATCGACCCCTATGTTCGGGAGGGAGAAGGGAATCTAGACAATGGGTCACTTGGTAAAAAAAAAAGTTAAGAAAGCAAAGTATGCATGGGCGTCCGCAAGGTGAGCAGCCTTTACAACGCGGGTATTACCACGCGCTGCCATTACTACACTACTTTTACAACGACTTGCGCTGGAGGGCGCTGTTGGATAGGGAATAGTTAAATTTTCTATTCCAACACCTTCCCTACTGTAACATGGGCTGGAGTTGGAATAGAAAATTAAACTATTCCACTATCCTGCGCTTACAGCGCAAGTCGTTGTAACGACTTGCGTTGCAAAAACAGCGTTGTAATGGCACGCGTGGTAATAGCCCGCATTGTAGTGACATACAACCGTCTGCAGGGGGGGCGAGGAGGGGCGCTTGCCCCCCCTGGAGCGCCTCTCCTTGACCCCCTGTGCACGCCTATGTGCACAAATGCATCCCGGAGGGAGGCCTGACACCGGGGCTCATCCTCAGGCAGGACATCATCCAACCATCCGCCTTAATCTTAGGCATTGCAGGGAACAGAGCTGTTCACTGCAAAAGGCCTCAGCTCCCTGATGGGGCCACCTCACACTCCCTTGTGCACAAGAGCAGCCCCACCCCGCCCATTATCATTCTGTGTTGGGCTGATTGCCACATACAGGATGACAATGGGTCAGTCTGGACTGGCACAGCATGTGGTGGCCTCCTCCAGCCTCGGTCCAGGGCAGGGCATGCTGTCACATGTAAGTGAAAAAACGCCCATGCTGCTGCTGCTAGGTGAGAATCCAGTTAACCAAAGGAAGGCGTTGAAAGAAGTTGAAAGGAAAGGATTATAGTTATAGTATAGCAGCCATGGTTGCTGCTTTTTTATTTTATGCAACTAACAACCATAGACAAAGCCAAAAGTACTGGCTTGTTCTAGGTGTAATGTTATTTGTTCCAAGTGTAACGTTACTTTTTGTATTATATATCGGGATGCAATGACAGAATTTGAATTGAATTTGAATTTGAATTTGAAAGGATTTGTATAGCGCTCGTACACCTAGCGGTTTCTTGGCGCTAACTGGCAACTGCTACTCGGGGAGTAGGAGAGGTGGGGAAAGTGACCGTTCAAGATGGGAAAGCTTGGGTGAAGAGGAAGGTCTTGAGGTCTCTGCGAAAAAGAGGGTACTGGGTGCAGGTTCTTAGAGAAGATGGGAGGGAGTTCTTAAAAGCTGGGCCCGCGGTTGCAAACTTGGAGCCCCCCCACTTCTTTCGTTTGAAGCGGGGGACCACGAGAAGGTGGTGGGAAGAGGATCGGAGATCTTGTGAGGGAATATAGTTTTGAATAGCTTAATTAATGAAGGAAGGGGCAGAGCCTGTCCGGGTTTTAAAGATGGTGCAGCCGAGCTTGAATAAGGCACGCTGCCGGACAGGGAGCCAGTGCAGGGAGAAGAGGAGGGGAGTTACATGGTGTGATTTAGGTAAGTTAAAAACCAGCCGAGCAGCCTGGTTTTGAACCAGTTGAAGACGCCTCATGAGATAGTCGGGCATGCCATGGTAGAGGGCATTGCCGTAATCTAGGTGAGATGTTACCATGGCCAGGAGTATTAACTTGGGCGCGTCGGGGGCGAAGAATCGTGAGACTCTGCAAATTGTCCTGAGGGAGAGGAAGGCTGAGGATACCACAGCAGAGACTTGAGAGTGTAGGGAGAGTTGGTTGTTGATTTTGAACCCAAGAGTTTTGACGGAAGAAACAGGAGTGGGTGGGGAACCTAAAGAAGGGGGCCAAAAAGAAGAGGACCAGGGACTGGAGCAACCACCTGTCAACACCAACTCCGTTTTATCAGGATTGAGTTTCAGGTGGTTGAAATTCATCCAGTCCTGGATGAAAGTCATGATGGACTGGACATTAGACATAGACTCGGGGGAAGAGGAAAGGGAAACAATGAGCTGGAGATCGTCTGCGTAGTTGTACACAGAGACCTCCAGTTGCTGTAAAGCAAAGATGAGGGGGGCGATGTAAAGGTTAACCACATGGCTGCTGGGCGTTTTCCCCCCCTGTGCTGGAAAATGCCATTTTAGTGGCACTATGACGAGCTCAGCTCGTCATCAGCACACAACACCTTTTGGTGATGACGAGCTGAGCTCGTCATCAGCATCGAAAGGGTTAAATAAAAGGGGGGACAAAGAGGAACCTTGGGGGACCCCGCACTGGTTGGGTTGAAATTCAGCTGAGAACTCTCCCAAGCGAACCGCCTGAGTCCGGCCGCTCAAGAAGGAGGATAGCCATAGCAGGACTGTTCCTCCGATTCCAGCCGCCTCGACACGTGAAAGTAAGATGGTATGGTCCACCGTGTCGAATGCGGCGGAAAGATCCAAGAGGATCAAGGCCTGAGGTTGATTAGTATCCATTCCTTGTCGTAGGTTGTCCAGTACAGATATTATTACGGAGTCAGTTGAGTGGGCTGGGCGGAAACCGGCCTGTCTCGGGGCCAAAACACCATGTCTCTCCACAAACTCACTCAAGGTTTTTACTACGTGTCGTTCCAATACCTTAGCCAAGAAAGGCAAAAGGGAGATGGGGCGGTAGTTGACTGGATCCGAGGGATCCGCCCCAGGTTTTTTTAAGATCGGAACGATCACTGCCGATTTGAGTGCTGGGGTAACAATGCCCTGAGAAGCAACAAAAATACCAATCGGGCGGCACATTATATTAAGCATAGATTTTTAGCTTATATGTTTTAAGCCACTCATTTTATTACATCAAACACCCTTTTGGAGAGACCCCCCTAGTTTTTTCATCCCACTTAACGCTCTGGAAACAACACCATGTCAATCGCCCCACGTCAAGGCACTGTGCATCATGCATGACTCATGCCTTCCACTTTTTCAGATTGCCTATGTGCAGTGGCATAGTGAACCCCGCTCCACCCCACCCCTTGCTTTAGGAACTACAGCAAGGTTGGAGTTCTTGATAGGCCTCATAATTAATGTGAAAAGGTGAGTGAGTAAGTAAGTGAAGGGATGGCTGGGTGGATGGCTGGATAGATGAGTGAAATGATGGATGGATGGATGGATGAGTGAAAGGGTGGATGACGGGAGAGTGAATGGGTGGATGGATGAGTGAAATGATTGATGGATTGATGAATTGATAAGTGAAAGGGTGAATGGATGGACGAATGAGTGAAAGGGTGGATGTAAGGCTGGATTAGTGAGTGGAGGGCGGTTAGATGGACAAAAGGATGGATCAATGAGTGAAGAAGTGAAAGGGTGGATGGATGAGTGAAAGGATGGATGAATGATAGGTTCAATGGATGGATTCATAAGTGGATGAGTAGATGGATGGGTGGGTGGATGGAAGCATGGATGGCTAAGTGAAAGGGGAATTGAAAGAGAAAGGGGGATGGGTAAATGGATGACTGAACGGGTGAATGGCTGGATGGATGAGTTAATGGATGGGTGGAAGTGTGGATGGATGAGTGTATGGATGGATAGGGTGAAAGGGTAGATGGATGGATGATGGATGAGTAAAAGGGTGGATTGAGGGATAGATAAGTGAAATGATGGATGGAAGGAAACGTGATGGATAGGTTTGTAAATGGATGAATATGGACATTGTTGGGCACACAGATCGAAGGACAGAATGAATGGTGAAAGACTGAATGATGGATGAAAGTACGATTACACATTGTAAGCCCCATTATCTCAAGCAACATTTCCTATACATTGACTTTCCCATTTATATGAGTGATTGTCTCTTTTTAATATGTGTGTGTTGTAACCCACTCCAAAACTCTGCCCCACATACTTGGGATGAGTAGCACTATAGAAGAAATTAAATACACATGAGAGAGGGTCTATGTGAAGATGAGGGGCGCCATTGGAGGGTGGTATCAAGGCTAGACAGGCCGGACCGGGCATCAGCTGTTTTCTCTGGGAGCTGGAAAGGTGGGGGCTGTTTTGTTACCACAAAAAGACCTGCACATTTGCTTAAAGCTGCACGTATACTGACAAACCATGAAGTGCACATTTGTCTCAACCTAATATAAACTTATTTTCACTTGTACTTTAGTGGTTGTCTATTTACTTACTTACATCAGAGAGGGTTGCGCAATAGTATATGTCTGTAAACCTTACCTTTTGTCCTGAATTTTGATCCGTTGTCCTGAATTTTTGTCCCGTATTTTGACCCTTTTTCCTGAATTTTTACACTCTCTGTCCTGAATTTGCATCCATACCATTTGGCTGGTAAATCTGCCCCGTAGCATTCAGCTTTTGAGATGCCAGTAGGGTAATTTTAGGGTTCAGGGTGGGTAGGGGTTTTGGAGTGGCAGTGATAATTTTTGGGTTCAAAGTGGGTATGAGTTTTGGGGTGCCAGGGGTAATTTTACGGTTCAGGGCAGGTATGGGTTTCGGGGTGCCAGGGGAAATGTTAGGGTTCAGGGTGGATATGGGTTTTGGGGTGCCAGGGGTAATTTTAGGGTTCAGGGTGGGTATGGCTTTGAGGTTGCAAGGGGGGACATTTTAGGGTTCTGGGCGGGTATGGGTTTTGGAGTGCCAGGGGGACAATTTTAGGGGTCAGGGCGGGTATGGGTTATGGGTTGCCAGCGGGCTAATTTTAGGGATCAGGGAATGTATGAGTTTTAAGGGGCCAGGGGGGTAATATTAGTGTTCATAAGAGTGCTCTAATTGTTTTCCAGTTTCAAATGCAGAATTCACCACTTTTTTTTTCTCAGCTTGGCCTGAGCATTACCCGAACCTGATTGTCTGCTATTTTAGCCCCGCCCCAATTGATTAACATTAACCACGCCCCTTTGTTTGCCAGATTAGCCCCCCCCTGGAAAGATTTCTGCGGATGCCCATGAAAGTATGCATAACATAGCCATGCAACATAGAAGTAAAAGCAGCTGGACATAATTGAAAAAGAAGGTATTGCAAAAGTTCAAAAGCTCTGCCCTAGAATCAGCCTGACGGTTCTCTGCCCAAAATGCAGGCTACTTGATGCTGCAGCACCCAACACTCACCCTGTTGGACCGCCCTTTGCTTCTCCTGCAATCATATTCCCACTCCCTCAGCACCGATTGACTAGCTGCGCTCTTCACTTTAGTGCCCTCAGCCCTTTCACTGTCTCTTATCATTTGTAGGATGAGCTTTCTGTCTGTGTTTACCTAAACTATTAGTCAAGAATCACTAAGGCAGCCATAGAACAAAGTGAGAAGAAATATAAGGGGAAAGCACATTTGAATATGTTCTAGAGCTGCATAAATAGCCCCTGGCTAATAGTTAAAGTAAACAAAGACAGAAAAGTAATGTGAAACAACTCGAGAAAAACATAGGACATTTGAATTCCAAGGCTTGGACGCAATATGGAGCTGTATATACAAAACTCTCTGTTCCTAAATAAAATTATCCAGAGTTCTGTAAAATAGCCGACAGCGAGTATTTGTTGATAGGCCTTGATTGATAGTAAACACACTCAACTGTACAATGATGCTGAATGCCATCTCCAAACCTCCATAAAAACAGAAAAGCGACATATGTAGGTGCCACCTGCTCTGATGTCCATGACCCTGCTAGCATCCAAAGTGCCATGGAAGAAGAAGAAAACAAATCTTTGCAATTGCATGGTGTCTCATTTTGCTGTGATCTGCTCCTCTTTGTTGGCCTCCTATTGAACTGCTGCTTTTCATTCTGCTCTGCTGCAAAGAGAGTGGCCGAAGAACCGTTTTGCGCTCTTGCGTGGTGCAGGCAGTGACCTGGCAATGACTTTTGTGTGCAGCACAAGTGCCTGAGTGCTTGGGAAAGGCAAGGTGACCGTGCAAGCCCGCATCCTACAGGGAACACTGACCATGGCCCTGGTGACGCTTGTTGGACGGCCCGAAGACACTGCAGAGGTCCTTGACCATGATGCTTGCCCGTGAGCAACAGAGAGACGGAAGCTGCCAATTGGGACCTGTGGAGGACCTCCATGTTTGAAATTAAGGCTGGCGTCGCGTCGCGTAACTCACAGGGCTGAGGAATAGGGCTTATCTGCCCTGAGACCAAGGCTGGTGCAGGTCCAAGCTGAATTGCAAGGCGGGATTCACTGACTCACTCACTGATTCACTGACCACCAGAGTACTATTGCGACAATGATAAGAGTGTCCCGGTGGAACGAGCTGGTGCCTTGACGGGCATTGGGAATCAGCCTAACTGTCCTACAGCTTAATAGATGACCCAATAGGAATTAATAATCCCTAGTCACCTCGGACGGCCCAAGGACTCACTCCATGGCCCCTGGAACTTGGGGAACCATCATACAGTGGCTACACGTGAGTCCATCTAGCTTTGGGACTGCCAACGTGGGCCCTAAACAGTGCTGCTGAGAGCTTAGGCCCAATTATTTGTCCTTCTGGATACCAAGGCTTGAGAGGGGGCCCACCCAGCTACTATATTTTATTCATTTTATAGCACAAACTTGACCATTGCAGATATCAGATCGCTTCACAGATTCACATGTTACAGGCTTACAGAGATCCAAACAATGATAGTAATACATTCAATATCAATGAGTAGGTGTCATCCAGGGAACATAGGGAATGCTTTATAGGATCATGGAGTATTTTTTCTTTTTTTTTATTATGAAAAATATCTTGGACAGACACAGCAATCGCCTACAACCCTGGGGCCGACTGCTTAAATACGTAAGGCACAACTCATAGCAGCGCTACCCACATCCCGGGGGCCGGGCAGCGCTGTACGTAAAAAGCGCCGTGCCAGTCAGTGTACCAAGCATGTTCGCTGCATGTCTGTGATGTTAAATGAATCCCAAACGACACTTTCTATCCAGAAAAACAAACAAAATAGGAGACGTCCGCTCAGTCAATCTCCGTCAGGACCCAAAACGCCACGCACCAACAAGACCAACAGGTACCCTTTAAATTACCAAGCTACCCCAGAAGCCCCATGCTAACTTCGTTGCGCAGCACTAACTGCCACTCCACATTCCAGCCCCACTTGCAATCGAGCATAGCCAATCCCCCTCCCAGTAGGATGCGTCCTAATTCACATTTTTGCAATCGCCTCTGTAACTCTAGCGCTCTAGTACCCACTGCAGCCCCTGTCGTTGTCTTTGCAGCTGTACCCCCTCCCCCACCTATCAGGTAAGCGGTGTAGAGTCCCCAAAAGTTCTTTGGTCTGGTCCGCGGAGGAAGTAGTTCACTGAAATGTTATGATTGAGTGCAGCAGTAAAGTACATCGCATGACCATTGCGCCACTGTAGGTTGGGGACACCTGAGCCAACACACACTCTACGCTTCGCTATAAGCAGCCCCAAGTCAACCAATCTGCGAGCGGCCCTTGGCAATTTCCTAGAGTAGCCCAGCAACGCCATCGCTGGATCAGGGTGGATCTCCAACTCAGCAATAGAGCTTATCTCTCGGAATATGGTCTCCCAGAATTGGAAAACACCGGGGTACCCCCACGCTAAGTGCAAAAAATCCGCCACTGGGGCATGACATCTGTCACAGGTTGCGTTCTCTCACAAGCCATACCTGTGCAATCTCTCTGGCGTATAGTACACTCTAATAATGTTTTTAAAATGTATCAATCTTCATATTGGTGCAGCAATATGACCACATGTTGTCATCCATTGTTACAACCAAATCGTGCTACT
The DNA here is from genome assembly GCF_964263255.1 of Lissotriton vulgaris. Taxonomy (NCBI): domain Eukaryota; kingdom Metazoa; phylum Chordata; class Amphibia; order Caudata; family Salamandridae; genus Lissotriton; species Lissotriton vulgaris. Next base: position 1,390,186,398 of record NC_141691.1, read on the forward strand.
CGGCCAGCCTGGCTTTAGTGTACTGATTTGCTCTCTGGTACATTGTCAATTTATATATAGTGGAAACCAATTTACGGGGAGATTTAGTTTTAATGAGGTAAGACAGTTTGCAAACCTCAGGGGTTCGACCATATCATCTCCAAGATGTTTCTGCAGGGCACTATGCACTCTATGGAACTGGAAACGCTGCAGCAGGGTAGGTGTTTCTACAGTGGTCTTGACTGCATCCCATGTTTTAGCAATGCCGTCTGCAAAAAGGTCTTTCACCTTGTGAATACCCAGCTCTCGAAGCATGCGTACTACCCCTTTGTCCCTACAGGGGGACAGCCAGACCGCCCATTCTGTCAGTATCTCTGGGGCGTATCACAGTGCCCCTGCTTGCTGTTGTAATAAGCAGTGCCAGGCATGCCGCGTTGAATTTAGGGAATCCAAAATCCCAGTTCTACGGTCCACAGGCTCAAACATAAAGGCCGGAAGTGGAAGAGGGTCAGCGAACAGCCTCTCTAGTCTGAGATATGGTATATTCTGTGCCATGAATCCAGCTGTGTGCTTGCGCCCCCTGCGCCCCTCTATAGTACAGTTCTAAATCAGGGCCCCCCAGTCCCCCCAGATGGTATGGCAATGTAAGAACCCGCCATTGAACATGAGCCTGCTTGCCCGCCCAGGCCAGCCTTGACAATGATTTATTGAGTCTGGTGAAAAAGGAGCACGGAAGCATTATCGGGATATTTGTAAACAAGAAGAGAAATCTAGGTAGTACCACCATCTTCATGATGGAGACCACACCGATCAGCGATAGCGGCAACCCTATCCAAGTTTCAACATCGTCCTCTAGTTTTGCTACGGCAGTCCCATAATTTTCTCTAAATATAATTTCTGCATCTGTGTGCAATCTGATGCCCAGGTACCGAACCAAATCGTCGGACCACTTCAGCGGGTATTCCATCTCAAAAGGTAGAGTGGAAGGGGTCAGCGGAAAGGCTATAGACTTAGACCAGTTAACCTTCAACCAAGATAGCGCCCCAAAGTGTACCACCTCCCGCAAGACTGGGAAGAGATTGCTTTCGGGGTCCATCACGTACAGCAGGGTGTCATCCGCATATGTTGACACTACGATTTTATAGGTGGGAAAATAGACGCCCCTTTGACTGTGGTATTCCCTGAGAGTGCATGCCAAGGGCTCCGCAATTCATGCATTTAACGTTGGTGACAGAGAACAGCCCTGGTGCATTCCTCTAGTGATGAGAATAGCATCCGTGACCAGATCCACCAGCCGGATACGTGCAATAGGGGAATTGTACAACACCCCGATCATTTGTAGTAGTACAGGACTGAGTCCCATTCTGGCCAACACGTGCCGCATTAAAGCCTTCTCCATGTCCAAGAAGAGAGCAACAGCCTTTGTGCGCTGTCGGACATGTTGCATTGTGTCGAAAACCGTGCGCAAATTATAAGTAAGGGTTCTGTCGGGGACGAACCCTGCCTGCTCCGCAGCAACCAGTTCTTGGGTCAAAAGGGCCAGACGAGTAGCTAAAATTTTTGCAAACAACTTAGTGTCCATGTTGAGCAATGATAGTGGACAGTAAGAACCACAATCCTCCAGGGGTTTACCTGGTTTGGGTATGGCCACTAAGACGGCTTCCCTCATTGACTGCTGCATCTGTCCCATTACACATATGCCGTCAAACAACACCGCGATGTGCGGGATCAGAAGATCTATAAAGGTCTTATAAAAATTCACTGTGAGTCCATCTGTCCCTGGAGCACTAATCGCCTTCATTCCCAACAGTGCATCAAGAATCTCGTCTTTTTCTATAGGGAGAGATAAGAACTCCCTGTGTGTATTATTCAAAAAGGGAAGCTTAATGTACTCCAGATAATCTAATATTTCCCCATCCATGTCCGTCAGGCGGGAAGCGTACAGACCCGTATAATATTGTTTAAATCTATTAGCGATATCTGATTCCTCTGTGAGTAGTTCACCCTCCTCCGATCGAATCGCGGTAACAGAGGTCTTGCCTTGTTTAGCTTTCAACATATTGGCCAGTTCGGATCCTGGTCTATCGCCCTCTCCGTATGCCTGCTCTGTGGCATTTTTCCCCAAATGCTGCACTTTACTGTCTGCTGTCTCATGATACTCCTCCACAACACCTTCATCTCCTCTGTGTGCTCCCCATCTATCCCGGACTGCTGACTGGCTTCCAACTCACCCAATTTGCGCGATAGCTTCAACAGTCTCTGTCAAATGTCCCGAAGTACCCCTGAGTGTTTAGACATGGCCACCCCCTAGTATACACCTTAAAATCCTCCCATACCATCTGGAAACTATCAACATATCCTATATTAGTGGCATAAAAGGAAAAGGGGGTCTAATAGTGAATAGGGGGGAAACGCCATGTGAACGGAGGAATCGTCTTCTTAGGGGTGGACAAAACCAGTAGGACAGGGGAGTGATCAAACAAAGTGCGTGGCAGGACCTGACAAGAACGGATTTGGGATTTGAGGGGCGGTGAAACAAGCCAATAATCAATACGTGTATGTAGATTGTAGTAAGCAGAGTAGTGTGTGAAGCCACCCTCTAAAGGGTGAAGTTCCCTCCATACATCCATAAGGTCTATGCTGATCATAGCCCTGTCTACAGCTCGGACTGCTGTCGCCGGCCTCCTCAACGGGCCTCCTGATCTGTCTAAGCTCGGATTCCTGACCAGGTTGAAGTCACCACCCCAAAGTATATGTCCCTTACCGTGTCCGCTAATAGTGCTAGACAAATTGGCAAAGAACTCCGGGCATTCATAGTTAGGGCAGTTGACGTTAACCAGTAGTAAGTCAAGCCCAATGCCCTGACAGCTGGAAATCACAAACCCGCCTCCCATGTCTACCACCAGCAGTTGTAACTTATAGTCGGACCTGGGATTAACCCATGTCAATACTCCCATTGCATGAGTTGTGAAACCCGCAGCGTTAACGTGTCCCACTAGGCCTCTAGAGTGCATCATTGGGCTCTGCAGTGGGAGGTGCGTCTCCTGTAGGAAAGCAATATCTACAGATTATCTAGTGAGATAGTTCAGCACTTTGCGCAACTTGCGATGATCATTGAGGCCCCTCACATTCCACGTTATAGCTCTGAGGGAATCCACAGGTCTCTAGCCAGTGACCTCTCTAATCATTACCATCCTGTCCGTCCCGTGCAACACGGCGTCCTGAGCCCCGCGATCCACACATGTACAATGTTGTATACAATATGACTGACCTTTCTAACCTTCCAACCAAAGACGTTAACCCCACCCACGGCTGACCTCCCCCAACTTGGTCACTCAGCATCCCTTATAGGAATTTCCCACACGTCCCCCCTCCCCCAACTTAGTTAACAGTAGTGGTGTTTTTCACTTGTGGGCAGAGGTCTCTCTATACGCAACTGCTAACTCAATACTAGCGCTCCCCTGTCTCGACCTCCGCGCACTGACTTCTAGCATCACCCCCATTACCGCACCACAAATCACAGCAACACATTACATATCTAGTCGCGTATCCTACTTCGCAATTCCTTCAACCCACACCAAGGCTAGGATAGGATTACCCAATTACCTTCCACCCATTGTTTGCCTATATCCTGTGAGTAGACCTTCAAAGGATACATTTGTGAATGTGTCAGTAGATGTCCCCGCCAACAAAGCAATATACACAATACCACCCAACCCCCCCCCCCCCCAACCCCCATGCTACTTATCGCTTGTGTGTCTCTGGACTGGGCTCAGTCTTGTTCTTCAAGTGATCCTCCAGCAGCTTCGTCTAGGAGCTGTCGTTCCGGGCTCTTTCGTTGTTCCCTGCTCCAGTCTTTAAGCGCCTTCTGTAGGTCCTTCGAGTCCGTAAAGACGTGGGACCGTCCCTTCCTGTTCATTCTCAGCGTGGCCGGGTACAGCATCGCGTAGTCTAATTACAACTCCCACAACTGCTTCTTCATGGGGACGAATTGTCGACGTGCCTCCTGTACTCGAGCGGTGAAATCCGGATAGAGTGAAATATTCGACCCTTCATACTGTAGCGTTTGTTTGACCCTCGCCTCACGTAGAGCAGAGTCTCTGTCCTGGTAATGTAAGAGTTTAGCTATGATGGGGCATGGTGGGGCTCCTGGCTGGGGACGGGTCCAAAGGAACGATGCGCTCTCTCAACCAAAAACATGTTTGAGAACACCTCTGCTCCTAATAAGTCTACCAGCAGCTTCTCTATAAAATGCTCCCTATTACCAGTTTGTGTCATCTCCGGCAGGTCCGTGATACGCAGGTTGCAGTGTCTCGAGCGGGCCTTCAAGTCCTCTGTTTTGTCCTGCAGTACCTGCATATGCTTGCCGAGTTTTTTATGATCCGTGTCCAGAGTTGGCTGTGCCTCTTCAACTTCCGTGAGTCGTCGCTTGGACATGTCGAGCCTCTCCGCATGCTTGTCCAGCCGTTCCCCCATTCTGTCCATTCGGTAGGATAGGGTCTATATTTTCGTGCCCAGGGAAGAGATGCCGCTCTGCAATCCCTTCTCCATTGCCAGCAGCAGACTTCGAATGTCCTGCTTGCCTTCTGCAGGTGGTGTGGGTCTGTTGGCCTCCTCTGTGTTAGGGTTGTGCGACTTGGAGCGATTCTGCTCAAAGGTGAGCTTGGACTTGGTCCTGTCCATTTTGCCCATTACTGCTTCTTATGTAGAGTAGTCGTGCCCAGGCAGAACGTGGAACCCCGTTAATAGCAAGCCGCCAGCCACATGGCCCTGCAGCCCCTCATGAGCAACAGACCGTAGGAGTTCAATCTAGAATGGCTGCGTGTATTGCACCCGTAGGGCCCGCAATTCTCCCCCTCGTGAGTACCTGTGCCACTGTCTATTTTCGTGCCCGCCACTCCCCAGGGAATGTTGGGGGGCGGTCGCTCCTCCCACCATTGCAGTTACGAACCGCCAGGCTAGGCCAGCAGGCGACACCAACAGCGCTGTGCCCAGCCCTTACAACTCCTTTGAGGCTAGGAGTGGCAGTGTTGTAGCTGCAGGTGATTCACTGATTGTGTCCCTTGGCGACTCTCAACCTGAGGGGCTCCGCCAGGCCACGCCACCAGTAGTCCGCGGCACCTGGGTGTGCCTGCACCCTTCTCAGATACCGGCTGCTGCTGCTGCACTTGGGGCGTCTAGGTACGCTCAGTGTATCAGTTCCGCCCGGGCCAAAGACACTGCACTTGCAGGCCAAGTGGCATCATCTGTAGGTACAGTGCTGTACAATCCTGAGGCCCCCCACTCATCAGACTTCTCAGCTCCGGAATTGTTGACTTCGATCTCGGCTGCCACTCGTCCCTGGGCTCACGTTCCCCACAGCTGTGTCAATTAGCGCGCCACACCCACCACCAGGCTCTGCTGGGTCCAGACAAGCCGCCAGGTGCACACACCGCTATTGCCCCGTGTCTGTTGGTGTTTAGGACCTCTCGGCTACGTTCAAATTGGCAGCACCACATGTCCTGGAGCTTTTGTCTCCTCCGTGAGAGCTAAAAGCAGCAATCCACCTCCTCTGGGCCCCTCAGTACAGGCATCTCCCCAGCACTGCCCCTCCGTTCATAAATGCCTGGGGCATCCCTTCTCAGCACCAGCCACCTCGCTCTCTCGGAAAAAGGGGGGGTCACCTCACACCGTCCTCCTGGCAAATTATTATTATATACACAAGGTCGGCGGCAGTCCACCGGTAGCGCCGCAGTCCGCGCTGGTGCTCACTCGGGTCCGGATGCAAAGATGCAAGGAACCGGCCCGACAACACCCCTCTCAGCTGCACACACAGGGACGCAGCCCCACCTCGCTCACCACTCCGGCGCAGGGATCAGCGGCCCTGCGCTCCGCAGCACCTCTGTAGTTGTAGCATAGGCCAAGCAGGAGCCAGGAGCGTAGGGGCAGTATGTATTGGACGCGGCTAATTTCCAACGTCGGGAGTCTATTCAAAACTTAATTTGCGGTAACAGGGAGCCGTATAAGTGAAGGATCTTTGGCCGGCGCAAAGGAGCTCAGGGCTCAAGCGGCCATAGTCGTCGCAAGCCAAGCCCCGCCCCTAGGATCATGGAGTTGTGAGGAAAAGGCAACAAAGGCCAAAAGTAGCATTTAGTAGGAACTATTAGGAATTGTCAATGTCAGTAAACAGAATTACAGTCAATGGTGGGAAGGAGTCAGACTTGAATAATTGAGAACCAAGAGGTCGTCGGTGAGAGTAGTCAAGAGTGTGGTTGAATCTAGGATTCTAGGGAAGGAATTTGTTCATAAGGAGTACTTTGCTTTAATTCTTGAAGGATATAGATAAAGGATTCTTTCTGAGTTCTGTGGGCAAGGTGTTTCAAATTCTCTGGGCCATCCCCAGGAAGGATCAGTTGTAAGTTTTCTTCTTGAGGGATCTCTGTGGTGTCAGGAGAAAGGTGTTCAAGCTTCTGAAGGATCTCAAGCTGTCAGAAAGTACTAGTGTTTGAGCAAGGTACCTGGGGATTTTAAAGTGGAGGGCGTTATGTGCCAGGCATGCGATTTTTATTAGCATTCTTGCTTCATATGGTAGCCAGTTGAGGGATTTCAGAGCACGGGTATGTGGATGTTTCTTTTTGCACAGATGACGAGTCTTTCCGCAGCATTAAGCAAGGCCCTTAATGGGGCCAGTTTATATCTGGGCAATCCAGAGAGTATAGCACTTCCATAGTCAAATCTAGGGATCACTAGGGCTTGGACTGCTTGCTTTACGTCGTTGAGTGGGAGGAAGGTTTTTAGTTTTCTTAGAATATTCATTTGGTGGTTTGCTCCTTTGATGGCGGCACTGATGTGTTATGCATCTTGAGGTTCTTGTTGAGAGTTTGACCTAGTAATCTTGTGGAGTCAATGACCAGGGAAATACAGTTGAGGGCTGTAAGATGTTTTACCCAATCTTCAATAACAGGTAACTGGCTGGGTGTTAAGTGCATTGATGTCCTCAGAAGAGGAGACTTTTAAGTATAGTAGGGTATCATCAGTGTACCTATGGTAGTGGATGTTGGATGAACTTAGAATTTCCATAAGCAGCTCTATGAATAGGTTGAAAAGAGTGGGTAAGAGTGAGGAGTACTGAGGGACACCTCAAGTGACAGGAGTGGACTAGGGTGGTGAGTGATTAACCTTACATTTTTTTGTCCTGTAATGGAGGTAGGGGGTGAACCAGTTAAGGACCATTCCGGACAGCCCCATGCAGTGTTCCAAGAGGTCTAGTAGGTTGTCGTGCTTGACCGTATCAAATGAAGAAGATAGGTCCAGGAGGATTAGGAGACATGATTAGTTCTGTTCCTCCATTTTTAGTGTAATGTCCCCTATGTGCGTCATAGCCGATTCAGTGATGTGCCCTGGATGAAAGCCGGATTGGAATAAATCTAATAGTCGGAATTGTTCAATGTGGTTGCAGAGTTGGATGTAAACACATTTTTAAAGGAGTTTTACCATGGTAAGAGTGTTTGAGATAGGTCATAAGTTGTTTAGACCAGTTTGATCTGCTTTAGGTTTTTTTTTGTATAGGGGAAACAAGACTGGAGACATTAGCAATCTTGGTCCATAATGGGAGTAGCGAGGGTATCAAGGGTATGATTTCCTTGAAGAAATTGGGAGGTAGAGGGTCGTTAAAGTGGTTTGAGGGTTTCAGTGAAGTGAGAATCTTGAGGATGTCACTTTCCTCATACTTTTTGAAGGAGTTCCAGGTTGCGTTGTTTTTGGGGAAGTGCCCAGAGGGATACAGAGGATCCCTAGTCAGAGAGGCACAAGGAGTGGATTGTGATGGGTGAGGTGCTTGTTCCACAGAGGTCTGCAGATCCTTTTTCATGTTTCCCATTTTTAGAAGTAAGAAGGTGGCAAAGTCATCACAGTTTGGTAGTGGACTAGATCCAGCTAGAGACGGTATAGGTGTGCCGTTTGATTGTCCTTTTATGAGTTCAAAATGTGTTTGGGGGCGGTTACTAGCTTGACCTAGCTGGTTTCTGAATAAATTAGCTTTTGTATTTCTGATGCATTGTAATATCAGCTTCTCAATGAACTCAGGTGTTTGAGGTGTTCAGGGATGATGCTGATCTCCACTGAGGTTTAGCTAACCACAAGCTGTGCCTTTCTGCGTTAAGGCAACCATTATACCAAGGTTTTGTGGAGGTACTTTTTAGCTGAGGTAGAGCGATCCAGTGAAGGACATTCTCAATTGATCAAGTGTAGTGATTTGTAAGGTAATGCATATCTGCCATCTCACTAGGAAGAGCCAGAATGTTGTGGCAACTAGAGTTCCGATTGTCGCGGGTGATGTTGTTTATGTTCCTTTTCCAGAGTGTAGGTTTTATTGGTTGACCTATGTTGGCTGTCCCCACTTGCTTGATGAGGAATGTGATGCAGTGGTGGTCGGTCCAAACATAGGGGAGGATAGATTCCAATTGAATTGAGTTGGGCTTTGCAATGATAAGATCTAGGGTTGATCCTTTGTTATGTGTGGGCCTGTTGGAGAATTGAGTCAGATTAAGTTCAGCAAGGAAGGTTTTGAAGCTGTTCACTGTAGGATCACTTAGGTCATTCCAGTGAAGGTTGAAGTCTCCCCGAAAGATTAGAGTGCAATGATGGACATTACTAGTTACAATGGTTTCCATGATCTGTTCTATAAAAGCCTGATAGTCTCCTGGAGGGTGATAGAATGTGTGTAGTTTGCAAAGTGGTTTGCTGTTGCAAGAGATATCGAGCCCAGATATTTGCAAGTGGATAGGGTAGGGGTATGTGTGTGTTTTACTGGCTGGTTGAGGCTGCGAATGCAAAAAATGCCACCCCCTGGTCTATAGGGTCTGTCTAATCTGGCAATGTTATAGTTGGGAGGGATTACTATATCCAGTATAGGAGCAAAGGAGTCATTTAGCCAAGTTTCAATTATAGTAGTAAGAACAAGATCATGTGTGCGGATCAGGTCCGCAATATCACCAGCATGTCTAGAAGCTGACCTACAGTTGATTAACATGCATTTTAAATGAGATTCGAGGTGTATTGGGTCAGTCTGTATGAAGGTAGAGTTTGTTGAACACTCTAGAGTTGAGCCTGGGAGCTCTGTGAGAGTTTGCCATGATGGTATGGATTCTCAATTGGTTAGAGAAGTTATTAGGGTGAGGAGAGTAATATGATAAGAAGGGGGATTGGATGTCGTTAAGAAGGGGGATTGGACATTGTTGTCAGGTAGATGGGCGTTTCGTCTAATCGGTCATGAAGACACATTGGGAAAGTCTCTAGTTCTCCACTTCCAGTGCCTTGGTGGAGTAGAGGCAAGGGTTGTGAAGTATGGGAGGTGAGTTGGAGATAAGTTAGGGTGATAGTAGGGTTGGCCATTAGTGAGAGTATTCAATCTGAGCTTCCTATTGGACAAGAGAAAGTTCCTCATCTTTATTGTGAAGTGGCTGAGTCTGTGTAGTTCAGCTTTAAACTCAAGCAGATATATGGTAATCTCATCCAGTGTGGATTCTAGTCTCCCTCCAGTCAAAAGCACACTTTCAAGTATGCTCCCATTCCGCTGGGCCCCCAACAATAAACTTAAATACCTGGGGATCTAAATCACACCACAGCCCCATCAGCTGTACACTGCAACTTACTAGTGGCATCTACATTCTGTCAAAGCGGATCTCCATAGGTGGAAGAATTTCTGTACAGCATGGCTGGGTAGAGTGGCAGCGATAAAGCAACACATTCTACCTTATCTGCTTTTCCTCTTCCAAACGCTCCGAGTCAAATGTCCTGAAAGTGACGTGAAATCTCTCCAACAAGCGATAGACCTCTTTATCTGGGGTAGAACCCGGGCCTGGGTACAAAGGCAGCTTTTGCACTCTTCTAGGATTTCTAGAGGGCTGGGCCTACCACACATTAGAAAATACAATCAGGTGGCTCAACTGAGAAACCTTTCCCCAGGGCCTATACCTTGGGACTTTGCTCAATGGTGCGATTGTGGCTGTAGAATGTTTATTCTTACGTACCCTCGTTAAAGATTTAATCTAATGCAAATGGCATTTAATCTACAGGAACTCGACTGCATTAGATGTTTTAAATTACATCACTGGACCCTAGATCTAAAAATCATTCAGCTGCCACTAGAGCTCTTACCCCCTGGGAGAAGCTATTCACCACTTATAATAACCCCAAAGGATGGATTTTGAGTATTTACGCTATTATCACTGATGCTGGCACACATATGAACTGGCCATACTTGGAAAGATGGTCAAGACTATTAGAAAAACCTATCTCCATGCCACAGTGGCAGAAACTCTGGAATTGTATTTCCTCCCTATGTTGAAGTGCTAAAAACAGGGAGACCATGTACAAACTCATAACACTCTGGTACATCATGCCTGATAAACTGAAACAGTTGTATGAATCGGCATATAGTTGGTGCTTAAGAGGTTCTGGTCAAGAGGGGAGCGCCATTCATTTTTGGTGATCTTGTCCAAGACTATCAACCTATTGGAAAGAAATCCTGGGCCGCATTAGGGGGGTATGGATTGCAGCCCTTCTAGCCACTAGTGTACAAGGTCTCAGGCCAGTTGAGATTGCTGTTTTATTTACGGTCAATTGGAGACTGATTACCAATATGCTCCTGGCAGCAAAGCAACTCTTGGTATGGTGCCAAAGCTGCAAGAATGACCAGGAAAGGTTTGGATGTTAATGGCAATGGAGAAATTGTTGTCTGAGTTAAGAGGGCTCCTCCACACATTTGATAGCCAGTGGAAAACGTTGTTGGGTTGCTTTACGGACAAGATGTTGGAGTTTGCCTGTCCTAGATCTCTGAGATCTCTCCTCCTAAATAATGTCTGAGATAACCCATGTGCATACTGCCATCCCTGACCAAATGAAGGGGAAGGAGTTGTGATGTATCATTCCAGACAACCAGAAATATGAAAATGGAGAGATCTTTATTTCTCTGTCCCTTTAATGTGACCGAGTATGGATTGGAGGTTGGGGGTGGGGTTAGGGGAGAATGGGGGCGTTTTTTTTCTTCTAAAATACAACGTGAGTTTTAATAGAAATCTCATTGGACAAAAGGAATACCATGCTGATTGTGGCATGGCAGGGGGCCAACAAATGCTCCATCACCTTAACCAAGGTGGCGGTGGGACAAAATACACCCCACACATAGGTAAGGTGAAAGGGTAGCAAATCCACCAGCCCTTTAGTAAGATGGAATGGCAAAAACCAACTCTCTCCTGGGTTTTTGGGAATATCATACCACTTGCCTTTGGGAAAGATCGAGGGGCAAGGTGAGGGGGCACTTAATACATCCTCTTCTTTGTGGCAAGGGGGAACTACCAGTCATCCCCCACATACTCAGAAAAAAGTTGCAATTAATCCCTGGGTCTGTTAATGTTTATTACATCCTCAACTTCCTAGCCCCATTCCTTACCTAGGGCCTGATTTATTTTGGTGGGCCACCCATTTCTCCAATAAAGATTCGAATGAATCACCAAGGTGGTGGTCATTTTTAAAGCTTTGGCAGGAACCCCTGTCACAATGGTTCCTGTCAATGCTGTTTACAGTTTGGTGCACAGCTCCATCAACATGATGGAGCAGCGCACCAAGCTGTTTTTGTTTTTTTCCCGAAGTTGGATTTTCTTTTTGAAAATAAAAAATAAAATGCCCCCCTCACCATGATAGTCGTCTCCGATGGTGAGTGGAGCATTTTTCAGTTTTAACTGCCCCTTACCACCAGGGTTTTCCTGAAAGAAGTAGGCACTGAAAACTGACTCCTAATTCCACCCATCTAAATTAGGTGGGAGGTACTAGAGGACTGCCTTCGACAACCCTTACTCCATAGCGCAGTTGGAGGGATTAAATTAGGGCGGAGATTGACCATTTCTATGTATGTTTCTTTACATATTTATGTAATTGGATAGTGCTTTGGCCTCTAATTTGAGTGATACTGTGACTCACTTTCTTTTGTTGTACACAGTAGCATAACACGGGACCCCACAGCCCCCACGTGCGGAGAGCCCCCAAGCTCCAGGGGGCCCCCTCTGAACAGTACTCTGGCCAGACAGCTCCTGATTAAGTCCGGAGGGGGCCCCTTCACTTACCTTGCGGAAGGGTCCTCTCAAATTTTGCTACACCAGTGGTTTTACTGAGTCACTCTCCTTGCAGCTGATACATATGCGTGGTTCTTTTCATTCATCAGAAAACATCCCTGTGAAAAACATGGAACATGAAGCCTACCCCCTCTCTTTGATGGTGAGAGTAATTCCTGGCGTGGTGCGGAAGATCCACACTAGGCTGGAGTGTCCCTGATGCCTCTCATTTGTTCTGTGGCTTTGTGAGGCAGGGCGCCACCTGGAACACATTTTTGGCATGCCCTTGGATGACTTACTCCATTATATAGGCAAGATGGGGTCTCGTAGACATTTCCTCTTCCCTCACTTACGGTGCAGTATACGAGGCCAGCACTAAAAACATATTTACACAAGATACTCTGTTTTGTCGCCTTTGGCCACCAAACGTAGTTTAATTGTGGACATTAACTGTCTCTTGGAGGTGGGTATTGTTATAATGATGTGCATTGGAAGTTCTTAAGGAGAGCATCTGATCTAGGTGCTCTCCTTGTAACAGTGGAAGTCCTAGCCTCTTTTGGTGAGGAGGTTGCACACAGTGTTAAATTTCATGTTGAACATGAACGGTGTGCATGTTGGTTCTTCAGATATGCAGCGGAGAGCTGATTTGCGGAGAGACGCGATGCCATCTGTGAAGACCTATGATTTGTGGTTTACCATTAAGGACTGGAGACTGCTTTTGTAGCCTGGGAATTGAAGAAGTGAAGAGGACCTCTGACAGCGTGGTGTCACTTGTGTTATGTGCCACCGCTTGATCATGCAGCAAGAGTAGTCAATAGACCTATGCTGATCAGATTTAGTATAATGCCTGCAATTTTGAGGCGGGTTACTTTATGCCTGTGGATGGAATGAAATAAGTTTCCTTTTCATCTGTCTGCATTGTAAGCAAGGTTGGGATTGGTGGCAGGCCCTTTTTGTCATGTTATGTGTAGACAGGACATGGATGGGATGGACCAATCCTTCACTTCAATGATTGGGCTTTGAGAGGATGCTGTCAAGTGATGGTGATACATAGTTGGCTTGGGAACATGTCAGCCTGCAGAGTATCTTTAATATGTTTAAGTGGCCCAACAAATTGTGTAGGGAATTTGTAGTTCCTCATGTTGTGTAACGCTGTTTGGATTTTCTCATCCTGGCTTCCTTGACATCAGCAACAGACCTCTAGAGAACAACCACAGTGAGGAATGACCCTACTGTAACTGGCCTCTGCTGCTCTGCTGGAGAATTGTGTTATATGGGGGAGGGGCGGCGGAGGGTTACACCGCTTGGAAGAACAATATTCATCACCTGTCAGGAAGCAGAATGGGAGCACAGTAGGCCTGCCGCGCCTTCGGAAACCAACCACATTCCTGAGTGATGTTTTGAGCTTATTAACAAATTGACTTCAAGTACTGTTTGCATGTTTGAGTCAGGCTGTTGCTACCATTCTCCGAGGTGATATGAATGGAGGATGATAAATGCCTCTTTTGTGCTGCTGCAGTAACAATGGCTCGGGTTCCTTCTTTCCAGTCTTTTGGCCTCTCTCTGAGCGGGCACTGCATGCTTCAGTAGCCACAGGCGGTGCCATCTACTTCCACACAGCAAAGACCCAGTTTGACAATAAAGCTGTTTGTCTGTGTTGATATATCTCGAGTGGCTTGCCTGGCACATCACACGAGCTGCACGGCAAATAAGCCCAGGTTACAGTGCAAACAATGCAGTCAAAACGTTGGCACAATGCTGCAAAGCAGATCCTAGGAGTGTTAAGCCATGTGCATGTGAAATCAGAAGGCTTGGGGAGCTAACCTCTGAGTTTGCACTGACCTCTGTCATGCACAAGCCACCGAGAATCATCACTCGCATATTAAATTATATTGGTCATCCGGAAGAGAATTTAGAAATAGAAAAAAGGGGCAGTCTATATAGTCTAGAAAAGTTCTTCCAATTTGATTTTATGTTATATTATTTTCACTGATGATACTTCCTCTTGCTATTATCTTTTAGGGTTCGGTATCTCCGTTCATGAGCTCAAATAATGAGGTATATTTTGTACCAAACATCCAATGCAGGAGTAACAAATATCTCTATGTTTTTTCTCTCCTCATTTCATAAAGGTACACTGATTTGGTGCCAAAACTGGTATGGCCTAGAAACGGCATTGCTGTTGCGTTACCTCATACAGTAAGAAAAAACTCAAGCACTCTTCGTCTATTGGTCTATTCAGCTGTCATTCACATTTTTATAAGCAAACAGCATGGTGCAATGGGATAACTCCCTTCTGTAATTGGCACACTTCCGCTGACAGCATTGTGCCTTACCAAAAGGCCACAAATGCCTAAAAGGAGTTGATTTAGGTTGAGGGTCTGGTGGGAGAACACTTTACAATTGTCCATAAATTTTTATGTTTTATTCTTTATCTTTTTCAAATGTTTTTGTCTTGAGTGTTTACACTAAGCTATCTCCTTTCTTTGTTGGCCTTAAATATCACCCTATTTGCAATACTTTAAATTTGGTATGCTTTGCATAGGTGGAGCATGCATTCACCCATGGATATTTGATGAAACACAGATTTACAAAGACTTGTAAACCTGGGTTTGCTCCAAAGTTGTGTGCCTACCTGACAGATGTGTAACGAGGTGAAATATCTTTATTTCTCTTTGCTATTTCCTTTTTCCATGTGTGCTGGATTTTGTAGCACACATAGGGGAATAAGCCTCTAAGATTTTTTGAAGATATTCCTTCCTGCGCAAAAACAACCCTCCCCATAACTCTGGCACCCTTGCACTGTAGTGCAAGGGTGCCCTGATTTGCTGCTATTCTCAAAAATGGGGTGACCCAAAATGGTCCTGGACCTGGGTACAGTACGGTATCAAAAAGAGTGGTCCTAGACCTGAATTAAGTTATAGAATTAATCCGACTGATAGTCATAAGTTATCCTATTGTGAGCTTTCCTTCACTTGCTCATAGAATTCAATCCAAACATTTACACAGAAAATGCAACAACCCAACATGACATGCTAGAGAACAAACACATTTTTATTCTACCAATTTTTGTTTAGTAAATCAAATGTAGTTCATGACACTTAGGTACATACGGAGGATGCTCAAAAGAACGTGCAAGGAGAAGGTGCTCGGGAATTTAAAGGGGGTGAGTGAAGAGAGGAAGAATTAGTGACATTATTTTAAAAACATGAACTGGTTCATTAGTTCCAGTTACTCTGATCTTGGCACATATAATATTTACACATAGTACATATTTATCAAATTTCTATTTGTAGCACGTTTCCAGTTTAAAGTTTACACGTGGTCCAAGAGGGTATATGGGGGGGTCGACGTTTCGATCGACTTAAATGCTTTGGGGTTAGTAGTAGCCTGTGGGTCTTCTCCATGACGAAAGGGCAGCCCCAGTACCAGAGTGGTGTCACCCTCCTAGGTATAAAGGGTAAGATATAAGGGTTGTGCATAATGGACATTCCTTATGGCGGACTGTTCTAATCTGACGAAGTCAGAGACTCACCCACGTAGAGATCAGGGTAGTCGAGGTAATCAAAATCCCAGTAGGGTCTCTGGAGCTGTGTCCCAGGTATGTCAAAAGGACTATGTGTTCATCCATAGTAGGGTCTGACTGTGTGTGAGGGGGCTATAGTTTAGGGCCTAATATCATGAATTTATGTTACCAGATTAGTGTAGATTGGGCGAGTACCACTTACCCCAATTCGAAAGTTCAGGCCTTATTCGGGTAATGGAAGTTGTCAAATGGATGGTGTGCCGTTTTCACTGTTTCAAAAGGAGGGGGCAGGAGCCTCATCTAGAGTGAGAGGGGCTTCCAAGAGTCAGAATGTTCTAATTGAATATAATCTAACAGTATGCATCTATGGTGCCCAAAGAGCACTTACCCCAGTTTGGAGAGGAGGTGACTTCCTCTACGCTTAAGAGTGCCGGTGAGGTCATTGCGGGAGAGATGTGAAAGGGCATTAGTTGGGCCAGGTTCCAAGTAGGTATATGTAAACCTACTCATTGTAGGCAATAATTCTAAGAGCAGTGGGCCTCCCACCTGCATTAGAAGGCGTCTTTTGGTGCGCTACTGATTCCAGGAACTCGTTCAACCAGACTGAGGCCCGCGAGGACGTTATGAACGTTTTTGTGGCATGCACGCTAGCCGGTAAAGGCGCGTGCGTGCAGGCTGGTGCAGGCGCACGTCTAACGGCAAAGGAGGAAAGACTACGGGATGTCGTAGTCTTTCAATACGGTAGTCTGTACGATTGTTATTAATGAGTTGCAGGAATTGGGAACATATTCATGGAATTACGGTAAACACTTAACATGTTAAAAACGTTTTTCATTTACATTTGAAAGGTAACGAGTGACTGTTTTCAACCCAACATACATTGTTAATATGTCACATCAAGGCACATTGTTCTTATGCATTATAGATAATGGTCATACATAATTCATAGTATATTTTACATATAGTCATTTGTGATTTAAGAGACGGCTAAGGTAAACACTGCCAAGTCATTGTACGATTTAGACTGTGCATTATATTTACAGAATTTCATCACATTAAAGTTAAGATCATGGTGCTTACATCAGTGAAAGAAGATGGTTTGTCATAGAATTTGAGACAACAATTTACTTTTTTAGGTTAAACAACAATTTGCTTCTTGCTCATTGGTTAAAAACACAACCATCCTAATAACCGTCAATGGATAAATAAATAAATTTGGAATTCTTTACCACTTGGAATCAGCCTGATTCCCTCAACTGCATCTTTAAAAAAAGAAGTTAAATTATGAACATATGAACAAATTCTTGCACGAGGTCATACAATTTGACTCAAGGTCTACACCAATGATTATCACTAGACTTTCAGATCATATCTATTGTTTCGTCAACTTTTCTAGAAATATTACCTTCCACAATGTGTGAACTTACACAGTTGGTACCCCTCTCTCTCTTGATTATGTTATTGTTGGCTTTCCTGTTTTCTTATTTCCGGTCATATGAAAAGTGCTCTGATACCCTCATAAGTCATGTTGGAACTATATGAAACCTTATAAATAAAATAAATCCATTGCTAATATGTCACATCAAGGCACATTGTTCTTATGCATTATAGATAATGGTCATACATAATTCATAGTATATTTTACGTATAGTCATTTGTGATTTAAGAGACGGCTAAGGTAAACACTGCCAAGTCATTGTACGATTTAGACTGTGCATTATATTTACAGAATTTCATCACATTAAAGTTAAGATCATGGTGCTTACTTAGTGAAAGAAGAGGGTTTGTCATAGAATTAGAGACAAAAATTTACTTTTTTAGGTTAAACAACAATTTGCTTCTTGCTTCCACTTGGAATCAGACTGATTCACTCAACTGTTAAATAATGAACAAATGAACAAATTCTTGCACGAGGTCATACAATTTGACTCAAGATCTACACCAATGATTATCACTAGACTCTCAGATCATATCTATTGTTTCGTCAACTTTTCTAGAAATATTACCTTCCACAATGTGTGAACTTACACAGTTGGTACCACTCTCTCTTGATTATGTTATTGTTGGCTTTCCTGTTTTCTTATTTCCGGTCATATGAAAAGTGCTCTGATACCCTCATAGGTCATGTTGGAACTATATGAAACCTTATAAATAAAATAAATAAATATGCAATCTTGGGAGGGGACAGGGCAGATCACAGAGAAATTAGTTACACAATAAAGAAAAGTGTTGTGCCCTCTAGAGGTGCACACAATGTTAAGAAGTAGCTGTAAGTATGTAGCCTTTTCTCCTTGTTTGTAGTCAACACTAGTATTAAAATATGTGGAAAACGTTTTGTGTTCTGGTGTCTAATCTGAAGAGCTATCATCTATTACTGGTGAGATAGGACCTATAGAAAGCAACAGTTTCTGTTGGAAAACTAAAATGGCTTCAATTATTTATTTTTTAAAGCATTAAAGTAACAAGGATTCCAGAGCCTGAATCAGGTGTGTCCGTTTATTGTGTTAAATCATTATTACCCCCAGGTGCTCTGCTCACTCACAGTTTAATAAGCCTGAATTTGTATTCCAATGTCAGAGCTAAACACACACACATATTTCAATTGTGGCAATAAAGAAATGGACACAATTGTTGCACAATGTTAGAGCTCGCACATAGATTGCTACCATGTTTTTTGACGAATAAAAAATGCAGAAATACTTTGTATCGTCTTCTTGCTGTTTATTTCCGCTAGTGTAAGACCCACGCATTTCCTTTTTGTTGAGTAAATACTTTCCACACAGCTGCCTTTGGAACTTTCAGTGAATGGAGATCTGTCCTTGGCAAAGTGTGCAGATGTTGGGGCCGTTTAGAAAAAGTATTTATGCCCATGGGAAGTAGTACTGCTGGAGCACCCATTTATGTAAAGTGCATGCCTGTGTTAATCACCCCCAAAAATGCCTATCTCCCTATTAGAAAAAGTACAGGGAGGGCACAGTTCTTTCAATCTGTATTAATTGTACACGAATATTATTATTGTGTTCCCATTTTAATTGTTTTGGGGCCTAGAGTACCACAGGTGTATTAATTATGTGGTGTTTAAAAATGCCTCGCTGTACTGAGTGACCTTGCTTCACTCTCTCCCTGCAAGGCATGCAGGAGGACATCATAAGATGTTGAGATGCCAATGTCGAGGTAACTGGGTACATTTGTGCCCAGATGTGGCACCTGAGGGCAAGAACTCTAGGCTCCTGAGGCAGTCAAGGCTTCTGCACGTGCTCAGCACCAAGTCTACCCTCATGGGTGAAAGTGTACTCTGCAAATACAGTTAACATAACAACAGGGTCAGGCTGCCTTATAGGCAGGGCAACTGGAATTATACGGTTGTGCTGCTGCATCATTTTTCCACACAGTTAGAGATTTTCCGCATTTACCACCACATAATGCATAATTTGCTGCATAATCTATGCCAAATGGTTCAAAAGTTACTAAAAACACAGCAACACGTTGGCAGACAGTGGAATGCCCTTTGCAAAGGTTGACTGATTGCCTTCCTTATTGCTATATTTGGGTGTTAAACTGGTACTAATATGGTCAACCAATACCCAGACACTAATAGCAAGTGCAAAAATGGACAAAATAATGAAGTAATACTTTCATAAAATGTGCCACATTACGCCGTATAATTGGCCTTTTCCTGCTGCATGATTTACTCAACCCTGCCACATAATTTGGCGCTCCCCTGCCGCATAATTCCATTGGCCCTGCTTATTAGGGCAATCAGGCAGTGCAGGCGGGCTGATCTGATAGGTCAGTGTGTGGGCTGGTTTCTTTGGCTGTTTTTGTGGCTGTTTCATGGTCTGCTTACTGTTGATTTTCCTGATATTAAAACAAACATTGCCTGCAGCAAGCTCATATCCATTCAGCCTTCCATATCTTGCAAAACACTTACTTACACAGCATCCCTTTACATGTTAAAAAATGCCCAGTTTGCAAAACATGGGTCACTTTTTTCTAGCTTTCTAATTCACTAATGGGGGCCGTATTGATTTTGGTTCCCATGTCTATTTTTGTTACAAATAATAGTAATCATTCACTTACATAATCGCTCAAGACTCATCAAACTCAGTCAAAACTAAGACATACAGCATCGTAGATAGCTTCTCCTCAGGGCTGAAGAGTAGTAGGATTAATGTCCAACTAACAAGAACTCATGTTTTCGATTACGAAAGGATGAAAGGCTGAGTAAACCCTGTTGAAATGTGTGGCAGAACCCGCCGAGCTACCAAAAAGCTTTCTTTCCTTTTTAAACCATTCGTGTGTTACCAAAGCATGGAGCAACAGTTTGTGCTGGTGAACAACACCACCACCTGCACCTCAATTCGGATCAAGGTTGCAAAGACCCAACCCCCACTCCTGAACCATTCCGTGGGGAAATGCAAACACTGGCAGGCAGTGGGCTCTGGACAGTGAACTGACATAGAAACACATCACCCCTGTGAGAAAATGGACTAACCCATGTGACGTTAAGATGACACTAGCCGAGAACATGCGGGGTAAAACTCCGGTACATTTCCATACATGCATCGGTTTGATGGATGGATAAATGCTTTAAATGGAAATATAGAAGTGCAAGTACTCACTATCTAGAGTACCAGTTTTCTCCTGAGAAGTGCTGGTACTCTACCAATAAATGTACCGGAGCAGTGCTGAGAAGTCAAGTGCAAATCCCGTTCAAAATAAAGAGGTGCCGGTACTCAGTACTTGAAATACCGGCCCATTTTAAGCACTGGGATGGATGGATGTTATAAAGATCTGAGTCCACAGGAACACTGTGTGCTGGACCAAGTTTTAATCATTTAACTTTCCTTGCTACTGTCAATCCTGCTTTGAACTACCTCCCAGGACAGGCACCCCTTTCATATACCCAGAGCCACTGGAATTATGCGGTTGTGCGGGAGTGGCAATTTTCACATAATTATAGATTTGCCGCATTTGCCACATAATTCATCATCTGCTGCATCATCTGCAGATTTTAACCTAAAAAAGGTTGTCTCTAGCACAAATGGTTCAAAAGTTACTAATATGCAGCGACGTGTTGCTGTGCAGTGTCAGGCGCTTTGCAAAGTTGGACTGGTCACCTTTCTGTTGCTTATGGCTATTTTTTGGTGTTAAACTGGTACTAAAGAGGTGCAACTAATGCTCAGGCAGCGTTAAGCTTAAAATTGACGAAATAATGAAGAAATAATATCACAAAATTTGTCGCATAATTAGGCATCTCTTGCTGCATAGTTTTCTCAACCCTTCCACATAATTTGGCCCTCCACTGCTTTATAATTCCAGTGGCCCTGCATAAACCTTAACTTTCACCCTGTGAAACCTCAAGGAGCCCTTGCCTGCCACAAATGGGGTCCATGGAAGTCCACCCATTCTGAAAGACTCTGGGTTGTTCTCACCTCATCATCAGCATTCCTAAACCACGCCCCAAGGGGTGAGACAGCAGTCTTTGTTGCTACCCGAAAGTAATGACCTAGTGTAATGAGATTACATGTGAGTAATCTATGCGTTAGTAATGCAAAAAACATCCACATCATAGAGCGGTTTCCAAGGGGCACTAGAATGCAATGGAAACACCGACAATCGACGAAACAAAATGAAATGAAACAGATGAAAAATCAGACTCGCGAAGCCCTGTCTTTCTGCTTTGATTTTGTAGTGGTGTGATGAAAGTTAATGTAAGAAATTCAGGAGCCACTGGAAATTGCTAATGGAAAGTTAAGCAGCAGAGCCCGGTGCAGCGAGATTAGAGGAAGCAGAGAGCCTTTGTTGACTACATTTTTAGCCTTCTGGGCGCTTATCAGGCTGATAACAGCCCAGTCGTGGCAGGAGCCATTGCTATTTTGGACCTGTGACCAAGCTTCTGAATCATGATTGCCAAGTCAAATTTTCCCTTGGGTGTGCACTTACAAGGGGACCTTGAAAATACATCTTCCCTGGCACTCCTGCGGGCTTCCCTTACCACCCCGAGTTTCTTCTTCCACTTGAGTTTGCCCAACTTCGCCTTCCTCTAATTCATTTGCAAATCGTGAGCCATTGAGTACGGATGTATGACGTTACAACGCATGCTTTTACCACGCATGCTGTTACAACGCAAGTATTACAACACAAACCTTTACAACGCATTACACTTGGGGGTGCTGGATAGTGAATAGTTTAATTTACTATTCCAACTCCAATCCCCTTGGACACTAGGGAAGGTGTTGGATATTAAATTAAAACTATTCCCTATCCTAGAGCGCCCCCCAGTGTAATGCGTTGTAAAGGTTTTCGTTGTAACAGCACTGCGTGGTAAAAGTTTCGTTGTAAAGGATGTTTCCCATTGAGTACACACAAAAGTAACGCCGACAGGAGTACACACGTGAGACCAGAACGTCATGACATTGATGAGAAGCATGAATGAATGGTGGAATGAATGCTACCAAAATAGTCACATCCAAACGAGCTGTTTAAAATTTCTCAGTAAGGGATCACAACCAGCACAATTTTGGAGCACCTGTTCCCTCTCTTTGCGAGCATCCCTTTCTATGACCCATAGGCCCTTATTTATGAGGCCTTCCGTCAGTTTTGCGCCGCCGGTGCGTCACTTTTTGTGACGCACCAGCAGCGTACAAAATGCGCCTTGTTGCGCCATATTTAAAAAGTGACGCATCTAGGTAGATGCGTCACTTTTTACACCCCTGCGCCACATTATACCTGCGTCAGGTATAATGTATGCAGAGGGGGCGTTCCCCCGTAAAAAGCCTCGTAATAATGACGCAGTGAAATTTATGAGATTTCACTGCGTCACTTTTAGGATGCTGTTGCGTCAAAATCTTGCGCCTGCCTCACAGCAGACGTAAGACTGACGCAAGCCCTTTCACATGGGGCTTTCCCCATGTGAAAGGACGCATTGCTGGAGTTGCGTCACTTTTGTGACACACTCCAGCAATGCGTCACTTTTGCGCTTACAGATGCGTCAGTAATACTGACGTATCTGTAAGTCCTTGCGACATGATGCGTCATACATTAAATATGACGCATCATTGGTGTCACACGGAGTGCGCAATGAAAAGTGACGCATCGCTGTTTTCACGCAGCGATGCGTCACTTTTCATAAATGAGGCCCATAGTGCTTTGCTGGATTATTGCAATGGCTAAGGGCCTGATTATGATTTTGGCAGTCTTGGAGCGGGCCGTCCTGCCAGTGCACCGCTCCAAACCTATCTGCACACCACCTGCTGGAATAGGAGTTAAAATCCGGTGGGCAGTCCTGCAGCGGTGGTCCCATGGCTGTGCCTTTGAAACCTCATAGAAGAGCCTTAAAAAGGCAGCGCTGTGAGACCACCACAGCGCTTTCCAGCACGGCATGAACTGTGCAGTCCATGCCGTGCTGGAACTGGGGGTGCAGATATAGACGGGGTCCTGTAGGGTTCCCTTAGTTTCCTCACTGCCACACTTTTCAAAACTATGACAGTGAGGAAACTCGTAAAATGCTTGCCGGAGCAGCACCACCAGCATATAACAGGCTCACACTGCTTCAAGACAGCATAGGGATCAGGAATCCCATCGGTAACAGCGGTCTCATGGTGGTCGGACCGCCAAACTCGCAATGGGGCTGTTGGATTGCTGGTGAGGGCAGTAGCCACACCGCCACCGTGGGTTTGGCGGTCCATCGGATCAACAAACTCATAATTAGGCCCTAAGTCATATCTTGCCACCCAATGAGCAGAAAAAGACAAGGGGCCCGATTCACAGAATGAACTTAAGACTCAATCCTAAACTTACTACTGTTTTGGTATTCACAGATTGCACTTACTACTTTTGGTATTCACAGAATGAACTTACTCATTTCGGTATTAACAGAAGTTAGGACTCCTAACTTTAGGACTCCTAAATGCCTTCTGTGAATACCGAAAGTCTTAAAATTAGGATTTTTCTCAATTTAGTAGTAGTAAAGTTAGGACTCCTAATGTTAGGACTCCTAAATACCTTCTGTGAATACTAAAAGTCTTAAAATTAGGATTTTTCTCAATTTAGTAGTAGTAAAGTTAGTAGTCCTAACTTTACTACTACTAAATTGAGAAAAATCCTAATTTTAAGACTTTCGGTATTCACAGAAGGCATTTAGGAGTCCTAAAGTTAGGAGTCCTAACTTCTGTGAATACCGAAATGAGTACGTTCATTCTGTGAATACCAAAAGTAGTAAGTGCATTCTGTGAATGCCAAAAGTAGTAAATTTATTCTGTGAATACCAAAAGTAGTAAATGCAATCTGTGAATACCAAAACAGTAGTAAGTTTAAGATTGAGTCTTAAACTCATTCTGTGAATCGGGCCCAAGGTTATTTCTCCTCACATTCTGTTATGCTACAAATGAACAGGGTAAACTTCACACCATGAGCTTTTTTCTGCCCCAGCTTCCCACCAAGGGCCTTAAAGTAAAAGGCAAAACATCATACTGCACTCAAACAGCTCAAAGGCTGAAAACTTCTATAGGGTTAGAGGGAGGCACCATTTTGAGATTTACTTGATTAACTATTTGAAATATTATTGGTGAATGACATCTAATAGCTCCATTATTTATGTGGTAATACCAGGAGAAGCAGCAGCAGCTTCATCTCCATACCCGGATTATTAATTGCTAACACAGCAGCACAGGCTACCCAGAGATTAGGGGATTACTACAATCAATCCAGTGCTATTAAATTCACTCCCCTCCCCTCTGTTCAGCATAGACCACTCAAAGATACAAGATGTCATTCCTTGCACTTGCGGAATTATCCACATGAAGACGGCATTGATAACTGACACACTGGCCCCACCGCATGCACATGTAATCTGCCAACTGACCACAGAGCTTGTTGACCTATTCCCTTGTTTCTGCAGCCACTCACCAATCAGGGTTTCTTCTGTATGAGAGTCATTATTACCAACTCAAAGCTGCAGCTGAAAAAGTTCCTTTTGCATCAATTTCTGAAGAGAAATATTTTCTGGATCAATCCAAGAGTCACCAAACTGTGATCTGCTCTTCTCTCTATCTTTAATCAGGAGGCCTAAGGGTGGGACGAGCCATCTCAATCTTTTCTGACAATGCCCATTCACATTCCTACAGAGCCTTGACTAGTTGCTTTAAACGGGTTACCTTGCGATTCCGAATTCCCACATATTAGGCAAACCTCGGAAATGATTGGCCAAAGAATGTTGGTACATTATCTGTCTTTCCGTGTACTAGGACCTATAAATGGAAAGTATTTTGTCCGGTGCTTATATGACCCCTTAGTGGCATCTATGGACACAGCCATAACAACAGCGAGCATGGAGTATCCATCTACCAGAACCCGGCAATGTCTATTAGAAATTAACTGCAGCCTAATTCGATCTTGTTGGGAGCAACCGTGACTTTTGCAGAGCCAAATGCAGATTCCTATTAGACTTTGGCAGATGTGGCAAGTGTGGAGGTTGCCATCAATTGGCTGTCCAAGAAAGGGAAACAGACCTTCTACTCAGGAGTCATTGAGTGCTTCTACTCTTTTATGTCCTTCATGAGGCAAGTCTATGACAGGTTTTGCATACGGTTGAGAATTACTATTTTTGTTCCTAAAAATAGAATCCCATCTTCCCTTCCTTTCAGCTCCTCTGTGGTGCTGTGCTTGTGGGCACTTGAATATGTCTCAAGGGTTTCCTCCTCTACAAATGTATATGCTCACTTCACTTAGAGTTGTCAAGGTAGTACCATCTTGTGCGGCTTTTGTTGTGCCGTCCATACTCAAAATGACACAAAAACGACAAAAACCTAATATGGTGACTCAGAAAGATGAATTCTTAAAGATTTAAGTGAAAATAGCGCCATCAAGCACAAAGCGCCAATGGTAGTCAATGGTTCTGGTAGACCAGCACCTAGGCGTGATTTGAGGCTGACTGTGATGTATTGTAGTGGAATACACCAAGTAGATTGGCCATGCTGGGCCGTGGATGTAGGCAAGTTCACAAATGTTTTTAAGTCACAATCTGAAATGGGATTTCTTGTTTTTCACGCAGGAAAAATCTGAAATTCAATCTGGTGCCATACATTTCATGCCCGCCATCCTTGAAACTCTGGAGCAAAAGTTTTGAAAATGTTCCCAAACTTTGGGGGTCATTAGGATTGCGGACGGACTTGAGTCCGTCCGCGACCCCTGAGGAGGAGGAAACGTCCGCAGGGGCTGCGTACTTCCCTCCGAGTAGATTAGGATGTGACCGCCAGGGTGGCGGTCACATCCTCTATCTTTAACATTGCGGCGGGTGCAGTTTAAGCTGCACCCGCCGCAAGGTTAAAAAGGCATGCATCGCATTTGTATGCCCAGAGCTGCAGGCACTGCGCAGTGCCTGCCGCTTTGTGCACGCAAATGCAGGGGGGTACCATAGGTACCCCCCATGTGCACCCCCCACCCCCCTTCACCCAGGGGGCCCGCAACGGGCCCCCGAAGAGAAAGTCCGTATGCTTTTCCACGGCGGAAAAGCCGCTGTGGAAAAGCATGTATTCACCACCATCCTAATATGGCTGGTGGTGTCTGATAGGTACCACCAGGAATGTTAGAGCTTTTCCGCCGCGGTCGGAAGGCGACCACGGCGGAAAAGCTGCGAATGGAATTCCAGACCCACCAGCCATCCTAATTTGGCGGTGGGGCTTTGGAGGCTCCGCAGCGGTTTTTCCCCATCCTCCGGGCCGGCGGTGGCTTCCGCCGGCCCGGAGGATGCGGAAAAACCGCTATCATAATCGGCCCCTGTCTTTGGTGCCCCAAACCACAGAAGTACACTCCCAAGACCCTCAGGAACTATGGGGCAGACTGAGGGTTATTTTCTCAGGCTGAAGGCATACGGAAATTACAGTTCAAGCTCTAGATCAATGACATAGCTATTCATATGAATGTGGATTTCAGAGAGCAGAGGGATCAGAGACACTGGGGGAACCCCAAGGGAGTTGCTATTCTAGTTCTCTTTTTCAGCTGGGCGACATTTTGGGGCAGCAAATGCACAATACTTCCACAGTGAGTTGCCAATATTCAGGCAGTATGTAGCTATAGGTTAATACAACAGGCACTTGGATGAATTTAACCCTTGGTTCTGCTGGCGCTTGGCCTATTATGGTCTATCTAGAGGTTCACCAAGTATATCTCCTTAGTAGGTGCTTAGGATCGAGGCAGTCATCCAATACCTCCCACCAACAGATCAGCCGATCCTATACCTTAGAGCAAGAACCTAGCACACCACCGTACATATATCAGCAAACAAATTTGTTTTTTAACATTGACTGGATGTATTTTTTAATATCAAAAAAGATTTTCCAGCTCCAGCTGACACGTGTTTCGTCGTTCAGGTAGATCACCCACGACTTCCTCAGGGCTGTATAAAACAACTTTCAATCGTTGTAATTCCGTCCCAGCTTATTACGGGTAGGGCAGATTGCTAAACTCAACGTCAGTCGTTTATTCTTCTTTCTGTCAATTAATTGTGTCCAATATCCCGTACTCAATATCACAACGTTTCTGTATAGATTCCTAATCCATCAATAGGAATGCGCTTTATTGGCTTTGCACACCTCCTTTTCGATTATTGAATCGTCAGTAGCACTGTATTCGGCTACCTCCAAGTGGCCACCCTCATCCGGCGTTCCCGCGTGGAATAATTCGATTCATGTATGTAGCTATAGTTCACTCACCTAGGGTCTCGGCGGTGTTACCGCTTTCATTTTATCATTTATCATTTACAGTCAAACCTCGGGTAAGGCTTCAGAACATTTCTATAGCTATAACCAGGGATTATGCGGCAGGAGAAGGCCAAATTATGCAGCATGGTTGAGTAAATTATGTGGCAAGAAAAGGAATATTATGTGGCATAATGCGTCACATTTTGTAATAGTATTACTTCATCATTTGTCATTTCTAAATTTGGTAATACTGTCTGGGCAGTGGCTGCGCCTAGTTAGTACCAGTTTCATGCTCAAATATAACAATAAGCACAGAAAGGTGACCATTCCAGTTTTGCAAGGGCGTTCCACTGGGTTGCAACATGTGTTGCTGCATTTTTTTGGGTACGTTTTTATCCGTTTGAGCTAGAAACTATTTTTTTGTTGTTAAAATATGCAGATTATGCAGCAGATGATGGATTATGTGGCACATCTTTAATTATATGAAACTCTACACGGCCATACAATTGCATATTTCCATTGGGCCTGGCTTGGCCGAGAAACAGAGCTGGCCTTATAGTCCTAGATACATTAATGAGCGTCTAGATCTATTCTTTACATGAGTGAGTTTTGATAGAACAAAATATGCCCTGAATTTAGGTATAAGAACGCAGGCCATTACTAAGAGGTGGTGTAAAATCCAAACTTGCGTAAATAGGAATTTGTACAGGGATTGAATTTTGCAGTAACATATTTATTACCTCACCTGATGCAATATTGCCCCTGGCAAACGGCACATCAATTCTGATGAAATGTCCCGGGGGAAATTGTGTGGCAAATTTACATTACACTCAACATCTGGCAGAAGACAACATTGTACCTCAGCAATGCACTAGCATCTGTATATCCTTTAAACAGATTGCCAATATTCGACAAGTAATGTCCAAACATGTAGGTATGTCGCTAATCTCTTAAAATGAAAACGTCCTTCTCTTAATCACAGGGACCAAAAACATGATGAAGAACAGAACAAGGATGGTAACAAGAAACCTAGGGCCCCACATCTTAAAGAGGAATTACATTTGCACTTGTAGATTTACATATGCATGCGCCTGCAGACTTACTATTTTCTGGGACTCACAAACATTCACAGATTTATGTTTCCAGATGTAACTCTAGGAATGTCGTGCAACTTTCCCCAAGGAATCCTCTTTCCCCTGTTATGTGTCCTCACAGAAGTTTGCAATGTGTAAATGGCTCGCCCTGTGCAAAAGTAAATGTTTCTTTTTTTTTTCCTTTGCAGGAAAACCTTTTTCCCTTTGGAGAAAGCCCTTCTCCTACAACTCCTCATGATGGGGGCGGGGGGGAGGGGAGAGATCCATGGCACTTTCCACCCTGGAAGTAGAGTTTCTACTGCCTTGAGAATAACTGAATGTATGACTACTTTTCCAGGGTGTAAGGGGATGGGCAGGAGTTTGGGAATGTCTACAAACGGATCACTGAATGAATATCGAGGAGCAAAATATCGACCTTCCAAACTATAGAGGAAAAAATATAGAATGCCAGAATATCCTATCTACAAATAGGTAAGTACAAAAATATCGAATGCAAAATATCATTGTAGATAATATAGGTTGTTAAAATATCGAATTTTTTAAATGTTTTAAAAGTAATGTAAAATTAATGAAATAATAAATATGATTAACTGAAACATACTTAAAAATACATAAGTAACCTAAAAATGAATAAATAATACATGAAAGTAAAAAAAAAATGAACATGCATTTTTATTTTTTAATACATATATATATTCACTGAAAAACCATAGGTTTCACACCAGTTATAGTTAGCTGGAAATTTTACTGACATAAAACCATTGAAATTCCCACTTTATAGTTAGTTGGACTCACTATAACTTGCGCGCCTGCAATGCACTGCAGATGACGTCACATATTACATCACTCATGACATGGTCAGTGACATCACTCATGACATCACTGATGACACCATCCAGTGAATGTGTGTCTTTCTGAAAAATAAATATGCTTTATATATGTATATGTAAAGGTCGATGGAAAAATAAATGTTTAAATAAGTGTTTTACAACAAAAAAAATATAAAATAGTTCATAAAAGCCAAAAAAATTACAAAATGTTCTAAAAAACAATAAAAAAAATATAAAACAATAAAAGAAGAAAAAAAACAGTTCGTTTTAGAACTACCTCCAATTTATAAAAGAAGGCTACATTTTTTGTAAACTCTATCATTCTTTTTTCCCCATGGTACGCTCCCCGGTCCGCTCCCCGGTGCTCGTACCGGGCGCTCCCCCCACGCAAATAAAAAAAAAACCCTTTGTTTTTGCCACCTCTTGTGTCTCAATCCTACCAAGACACAAGATGGCGGCCGCTCCGGACTGTTTTGAATGTTTACAGACACCCGAGAGCCAATCAGCTTTCTGAGCGCACATCACGTGGCGCGCCCGGTGCGCTTCCCGGTGCGTGTACCGGGGCGCGGCCATAGATATATATATTTTTTGGAACCTAAATTACTCAAAATCCACTGGAGCACATATCTTGAGACATAGCAAAGGCACATCGGGCTACCAGTCCCTACAATTTTGCCAAGTTTGGTGGAAATTCATTCAGCCGTTCGGTCTAAAAGTGAGGTCGACCGCCCTATGGAAATTAACATGGGACCCCCTTTTATCTCGGCCCCCGCTTGACGAATCACTCCCAAACTTTCAGGGAAGGACCGGAGCACCGCGAGGCAAATTTGAGGAAATTTTCAGGCAGATTCCTCAACCGTCGCCAAAGTTATCCACAATAGAATGTTGAGATTTTGCATTGAAAATAATCCTAACTATAACTACCTACTGGCGACCACCAGTAGGTAATATACATATTTATATATATGTATATATATATATATATATTCACTGAAAAAACCATAGGTTATAGACCATATATAGTTAGGAATTCGCATTTACAAAACCTTATTTTACTCACACAAAACCATTGAAATTCCATATATAGTTAGTTGCACTAACTATATATCGCGCACCCGCAATCCACTGCTGATGATGTCACATATTACATCATTCATGACATGGTCAGTGACATCACTGATGACATCACTGATGACATCTCAAATGACATCACTGATGACATCACTGATGACAACATCCAGTGACTGTATGTTTCTGTAAAGTTAAAATATGTCTTACATATTGAAGAATGAGTGGATGTATAAGTGTCTGGATGAAGGATTTAGTAGGTGCATGACTGACTGTATGAGTGAGTGATTAAATGTGTCTCACTGAGTGCATGGGTTAGTGACTAAACTGTCTTAATTTGTGCATCATTATGTCTGTTGTTCTGTAAACTGTTGCATGTGTTGATAAGTAGCTATATGAGCAACTATATGGGTTATTGATTGGTTGCCCAAGTATTTGTATGGGAGACTGAGTGTGTGTGTGGGTGGCTGGGAGGTGCATGACTCTGTGCATAGATGTGTGAGCAGTTGATTCACTAGATGTATGGTTTCAAAAGTGCATGTGGAAACAGCTGTATGGGCGGTTGACTGTGTGCATGAGTGTATTGGTGAGTGAATGGATATCTCAGTGCTACATGTCAAAGTAAGTACATATGTAAAACACAGTACATGTGAGAGTTGACATATATAAATAACTGTGCATAAGAGCCAGTGAATGTGTGAGTGGCTGTATGGATCATTGTGAACTTGTATCAGGGATTGTATAAGAGAGTAGATATGTGTTAGTATATGTTTGAATAAGTAAAGTTTGTATAACTGTATAGTTGAGGAAATGGAGGTGTGATTGATTCTTTGCATGACTGACTAGGTGTGTGAGTAACTCCATGGATGAGTGACAGTCTGTGAGTGTCTGTTTACACTGATTGTATCTAAGGTTATATTAGAGTCTGAAGAGGTTCATCGTATTATCACATGAATGATATCATCAGTGATGTGATCAGTAATGTCAAATGAGATGTCATCAGTGATGTCATTTGAGATGTCATCAGTGATGTCATATGAGATGTCATCAGTGATGTCATCAGTGATGTCACTGACCATGTCATGAATGATGTAATATGTGACATCTTCAGCAGTGGATTGCGGGTGCGCGATATATAGTTAGTGCAACTAACTATATATGGAATTTCAATGGTTTTGTGTGAGTAAAATAAGGTTTTGTAAATGCGAATTCCTAACTATATATGGTCTATAACCTATGGTTTTTTCAGTGAATATATATATATATATATATATGCGGTGAAACTCTTCAGCTTTGTAATCCCTTTCCCGTAGGGCACAAAAGAAAGAGCACGGACCACCAAGTGCAAATCCTTCAATTTATTTTCCCATTTTAGTCCAAGGTACAGCAAGATTGGGCAGCCATTACGCGTTTCATCCCAAACATGGGACTTGATCAAATGACGCCATCCACCTATCAAAGTTACTTTTATATACTTACAACACTTTTTTTTGGAAAACTTTTTTTTCCGCTTTTTTTTAAGGTTTGAAAACCCACACCTTTTAAAGTGACAACACCATGCAAAATGGGTTTTCAAGTTAAATTTCATCAACCATGTTTACACCCAAATTCTTTTTTTCAAACAAGGGTGAATCCAAAGTCAGTTAACAAAATTCAATAAATTACATAATTGATCAATTGACCGTGGTCGTCCAGGCATAAATGCATTGGTCCTGTTAGTTTTGGGAGATTTTTCCATATTTGATTCAACGGCCTGTATTGAATCCACAATTAGATAACCTGTACAAAAGTGGAGATATAAAAATCTATTTTACACTATTGCATTAATAAATAGGTATAAATACGTTATAAATATATATCATAAATATGGTAAAAAACATTAAAAAATCCAAATAAAAGGAATTTTTTATATGCATATACACTCAATTTGTGGAAAGGTGGCCTTTAACTCATTTTTTGTCTCCCATGACCATTATGTTTTTTTTTAAAGTTTTGATAAGAAACCCCCAATGCATTTTAATGTTCACATCTAATACAAAAAACATTTATATACATCCCAAAATACCAGTGCCTATGTGCGAATAACAATGTGTTAAGTGGTTTAAAAAGAAGAGTATTCAATTTATAGGGAATGCTGGCGGCAGCAAAACATGTTCTCAATGTATAGCTATTTGAATATAGTGATGATGTCTGAAAGTTGTAACCACCTATGATTTGGTTTGGGGACTATTTATTATTGTTCTTTATGGTGGCCTGCTAAGGGTAACTGATTTATATACTGCATATTTTACTTACAGTGTATAGTATGTTTTAGTTTCAGCATGAAAGGGTTGTAGAAAGATTGAAAAAAGTGTCTGTTTATCTACAAACTAGCATGGAGTTCCTCAGAACTATTTAAACCATTAGGTTGTTTACTGTCGAGGCTCAGAATGTAATGCATTTCCAACAATCTAAGGTTCTTAACTCTGTCCCCACCTCGTTTGTTTCTTGGTACAGAGTCAACCAGAAAATATTTTAGATCCTTAGGGTCACCTTCGTGATGTTTTTGAAAATGCCTAGCCACCGGATAGGTTTTATCATGGTTCTTAATTGCGCGTAGGTGCTGGAGTACCCTCTGATGTCCTGGTAAGGTCGTACTGCCAACATAGCGTAGACCACAAGGGCACTCCAGCACGTACACCACATGGTCGGTTTTACAATCCAGTGCTTTCGTGATGGTCTTATTGGGCCCCCCAAATGGCATGGAAATTTCTGTGGTATTCACCCCATGCTGGCAGGCGTTACATGTCCTACACTTGTAGAATCCCTTTCTTTGTTTGAGCCAAGTACCCTTAGGCGGAGGGCCAGCTGGATCATTTTCCACTAGGGTGTCCTTCATTGAAGTCCCCCTTCTATATGTTATCATAGGGTTTCTAGGGACCGAAGCACCAATAATGG
This sequence comes from Lissotriton vulgaris, assembly GCF_964263255.1. Taxonomy (NCBI): domain Eukaryota; kingdom Metazoa; phylum Chordata; class Amphibia; order Caudata; family Salamandridae; genus Lissotriton; species Lissotriton vulgaris. The sequence goes on from NC_141691.1 coordinate 1,390,219,623, forward strand.
GATCCTGTTTTATTAGATGCCAGTTTTGTTTGATTATTTTCCTGACTTTTACATGTTCCTTGTTGTAATCTAGGATGAATCTGAACGTGTTATTGGCATCATCCTGTTTGTCTCTGGCAGTACGCTTGCCTAATAGTTCTTCTCTGTTCACAGAATTGCATTTCTGCAAAGCCTTCTTTAAGCAATGGTTGCTATATCCACGTTCCTTGAACCTGGCAATACATTCATCCTGCGCTATCTGGAGTGTAGTCTCATTGCTACAGATACGCTTTATGCGCAGAAGCACCCCATACGGGATGCTCTGCACTAGATGGTTGGGATGAGCACTGCTTGCGTGCCGGGTAGCGTTACCTGCCGTGGGTTTTCGATGTAACTTGGTTTCCAGATTCCCATTATCAATGTACACTTCTACGTCTAAGAATGTTACCATAGAACGACTATAAGTAGCTGTCAAATTCAAATTTAAATCGTTCTGGTTAAGTGACTCGATAAACATCATTGCATCTGCCTCACTGCCATCACACACCAAAAACAAATCATCGATGTACCTCCACCAACTTTTGATATGTTTTTCCAATGTACTTGAGTGTTTGGCCATCAGGACTTGCTCCTCCCACCAGCCCATGTGTAGACACGCATAGCTGGGGGAGAAGCTTGCCCCCATCGCCACACCCCTCCGTTGTTGGTACATCTTATCCTGGAACAAAAAAATTATTATTTTCTAGGCATAGCTTGACCATGTTGAGCAACATTTTGTTGTGATTGTCATATTGGGACCCTTTCCTTGCTAGATAGTATTTTCAGGCCCGTAACCCATCATCGTGCCTAATAGATGTATAGAGGGAAGTTACATCCAAAGTGATTAATAGATATTGGTCACTCCATACAAAGTCTTTCATTTTAGACAAAAAGTCACCAGTGTCTTTGATATATGAAACCAAATTGACAACAAATTCTTGCAAGAAAAAATCAACAAAGATTGAAGTATTTTCGAATATACCATTTTTGGCAGATATAATCGGCCTACCTGGTGGTTTTGCAGAGTCCTTATGAACTTTGGGTATAAAGTACAGTATAGGTATTGATGGATTTGGATTCCATAGATATTTGAATTCATCAGTTGTCAATATACCTTGCTCACGCCAGGCCATAAGTTTTGTTCGGAAGGCTGCATGGACATTGTTCCATATTGCTTTGCTGCTTTTGCCATAGCAATGTTCGTCGTTGAGCTGTTTTAATCCTTCCTGCACGTAGTCCTCCTTACGCCATAAGACAACGTTGCCTCCCTTGTCGGCGTTACGCACCACGATGTCCTTGTTGTTTTTAATTTTTGTCATGAGTTGGTAATATTGGAGTGACTTTTTGTCCTTTTTATTTTTATTTTGCACGGTCATCCTGATGGTTGCTTTATTCAAGTTCTTTAGATCTGCAATTACTTGCTCCTGAAACATGTCGATATTGTCCTTTAGCATCAACGGATAGAACTTTGATGGTGGTTTGAAAGGGGTCATAGCGTATACCTTCGATGCATTACTCGCCACGGTACTGTTGGCGGCAGGTTGACTTGGTTCATTCATCATGTCGAACATAATGTCAACCATATCTTGAGTGCTCGGATTTTGTGAATTGTTGCTGTTGGCCAATTCTTGTACTGGTGTCTGCGATGCGCCTCCCATATATATATATATATATATATATATATAATTCCAAAGATCCCTGGTCTCCCAGGAAAGATGGGCCGCACTCGTTGTCAAGTTGGTAATTCAAATTTTTATTCTTTTACTTCTTCTGTGAGCATTTGTGATCTCTATGCAAAGACAGACGCCGGATATTTTGGGAAATATCCGGCATTAGTCCTTGCATAGAGATCACAAATGCTCACAGAAGAAGTAAAAGAATAAAAATTTGGATTACCAACTTGACAACGAGTGCGGCCCATCTTTCCTGGGAGACCAGGGATCTTTGGAATTATTAGTAGCGGTTTGGGCTTTCAACCGCAGGAGTTACGCACCCCACAAGAGCGCCGCACAAGCCGGGACGTGAAAGCCAACTTGTTTTGATATATATACATATACACCGGATTATTCCTGGAATATATATATATATATATATATATATATATATATATATATATATATATATATATATATATATATATATACTTAATATTCAATATTTTTAGCATAGGATAGCGGAAGAGTAAAAATTACTATTCCCACTCCAGTGAGCGCAACAGTAGGGAAAGTGTTGGCTAGCATAGGGGTAAAAATTACTATCCCCACTCCAGTGAGTGCAACAGTAGGGAAAGTGTTGGATAGCGTAGGGGTAATAATTAGTATTCCCACTCCAGAGAATGCAACAGTAGGGAAAGTGTTGGATAGTGAATATTAGAACATTGGAAACAATGAATTGCTCCAGGCTTCTACTGGCCAGTAGAAGCCCGGAGCTCCAACATTCCAGTGTTTGTTCACAGAAAAGCTGTGAATAAAAGACCTCATGGAGCCCGAAAAGATTTCAATCCCCTCTGGCTCCATGAGGCCTTTGTTTTCACAAATTAGAACAGTCTACCCTCTATGGGTGAATGTTCTAATAGCCTTAGAGCCCTCTGTAGCAGGCTCTACCGGCCATTAAAGACCCGCTCCTTTGTTACAAGCTGGAGCTGGCCTTTAATGGTCAGTAGAGCCTGCTACAGCAGGATCTAAGGCTATATTAAAAAATGTCTTCTCTGTGTCACGAAATCAGTAAACATGTTGTTCCTACAAGACAATTTGGACATGTTACCTAGCTATTGCTCATGTGTTAAACTTGCATGGTCAGAATCTGAAGGTGATCTGTTTGACTAACCATCTGTGCTCATGTTTGGGCATTCTCTAGGGGGCTGAAAAGTCTTGGGGGATGATCGATTTCACTAATTTCCATATTCAGTTTACCATTAATCTCGTGTTGGATCTGCAGCCAGAAGTTCTTTATGGATGGGCTTTTCCAGAATGTCAAACCATCTGTGTATTTTTCACATTTCTTCCTTACATTAAGTCCGCTTTGTCTATCCTCTAATGAGTATGCTCTGAGCATATCAGTTTTCTGGTCCATTTTGCATTTGTAAGTGTTTGTCATAAATGCATTTACTCTTTTTGATATAACGTCCAAAAATGTGGGGTTTAAAAACTCCAATCATCAGCCCCAGGTGTCAGTCATTTTTGCATAAAAAGCTGATAATGTGTCCCTGCAGCCCTCCCATTCCTGTAAAAAGTCAAATATTAGGGAACTGGTGCATCCTCTCTTTATCTTTCTTTATAATCTACTCTGGATAACATTTTAACAGGATTTTAAAAAATGCTATGTTTGGTTTATGTGGGGGAATTGCACTTCATCAAACATAACATCTTCTCCTATGTCTCATCATCTATGGCCTTCCTCCTTTCTTTTTCTACTCTCACTAGAGTAACGATTGCCTCAATTTGTTAATGCAGTATTGTTCCACAATAATGCTCTCAGAGAGTATTCAGGTTTCCCAAGCAAGGGCTGTTGATTCCATTACGTACCTGTACGTTTTATTACTCCAAGTTGTAGTCCTCCTTGTTCCAGTCATAAAACCACATGAGGCCTTCTGACGGAGGGATTTTCCACACCCATGGCAGGAAAGACCTTGTTGACATAGAACTTTTCCATGTCTACATTTCACTGAATATATGACCCACCTCCATTAGCACTTCATGCATGTAGCAATCCAAAACTTAGAGGTGCTTAGAGAGGGAGTGCGGGATGTGGATTGGGATGAGGAGGACTACAAATCGTGATAATGAATATTACCAGTAAGTAATGGAATCACTACCCCTCATCTCCGTCCCCCTCGCCCTAGTCATAACCATGTGAGGACATATCAAGTGATTAAAAGAACCATGTGAGGACATATCAAGTGATTAAAAGAACCATGTGAGGACATATCAAGTGATTAAAAGTAATGCACCAACAAGGGGCTGTAGAAAAGAAAAATCATTTATTCAGATCAACAATTACTTTATTGAGGATTTCAGTACATAACAGTCACAATTCAAATCGGTAGAATCAGTCAACTCAAGATGATAATGGTTGATAAATGTGTGCTGAGAGGACCAGGCGCTGCTATTCAGATTTCAAGAATAGAAGCTCCACCTCCCTCAGTCCATGAGGCTGACACAGCTGGTCTGGAATGGCCCTGGATGTTTGTGGTTACAGTGACCCCCTGCTCACTTGTAAACTTGACAGATAAACAAACGCATCCACCTACTGATTGGTTGTGTTGTGGCATTTTTCCCCTTAGTAGCAGCAACATGGGAAACGAAAATGGCAATTAGAGGAACAAACTTCTTTAGTACTAGTTAGATAAATGGCTGAGGTTCTTCCCACATCGAATGTGGAGGGAACCGTTGGGTGGCGATCAGAAAAAACAGGTAAACATAGCGAAACAGTCAAAGAAAAAAGTGTGTGTATCTCCTTTTCTGCCATGAGGACAGAGAAGAAGGCAAGAAGTGCTATTGGAGGGTGGAGCATATATAGTGGGATGTAGATATAGAAATGTTTTATGTCAACAAGTCTTGCAAGGTAAATTGGCAGGGTATGCCCACACGTGGGTCCCTTGCTCTCTTTGCCACTGGGTTCAGGCTAGCCTGGCTGATGAAGGGTGTTACCCCAAAACCGGTCCCAGGATGCTTGTTTCCGGTCCAGGGAAGACCTTGCTTGGCAGTTTGGGCTGGACTCTTCCCATGAGGAGCAGGGTCAAGACTGATTTGCATATGGCTGGGTCTGAACTGGGGTGGTGAAGTGAGCTAAAGAACGATGATGGATTCAGCCCAGATCTATGACTGGGGGTGAGTGTCTGAAAAGTTTCAGCGCTTCGTCCATCATCTGCTTGTGTTTGCTTTGTTCGCCCTAAGTTGGCAGGGTAAGCTCAGACATAGGTCCCTTGCTCACTTTGCCACCGGATTCAAGCTAGCCTGGCTGATTAGGAGTGTCACCCCGAAGCCGGTACCAGGATGCTTGTTTTCAGTCCAGGGAAGACCTGGCTTGGCAGTTCAGGCTGGACTGTTCCCAGAAGGAACAGGATCAACACTGATCCATTGGAGGCAATTACAAAAATGATGGGTCTGAACTGGGGTGTCAAAGTGAGCTAAAGAACAATGATGGTTTCAACCTAGATCTATGACTGGGGGTGAGTGTCTGAAAGGTGTCAGCGCTCCGTCCATCATCTCCTTGTGTTAACAACTCTGTCAGGATGCAGAGACTCCTCACATGGTTATGACTCGAACAAGGACAACAGTTATGATGGGGGAATACTTATTAGGATCAGGAGCACAAACATATTCTCTATATTTAAGGTAAAACGTTTAACCCGTAGGTTAATGTTAGTAGTATTGTTATGTTATACTGTCCCATCAACGCTTAAAACATAGACAATCTCCCTGTACCATGTTCTGCGTTATCATATAGCAAGCGTACTGTACCATTACTACGGCAGCCACACTGGGGAACTCATCAAACCTAAATCTCAGCGTCAAACCAAACTACAACCTCTTCAGAAAAGGCATGAAACCAAAATGCTTTAGGGTCATTCCACTAAACTTGTCATCTTTGGGGTTAGTGCTCTACCTGCCATGGATAATACTTTAAATACTAGAAGGAATACAAAGAGGATAGAGGGGAGTCTTATCACACCCTTTCTCCAATCTTACGTGAGTCAGAAATATGGCCACTGCCATTCACTTTGGCTGAATTGTTGGCCTATAATATGTTAACCTTATTAATGTAGGATTTCCCATGGTCACATTGATTCATCATCTGGAAAAGATATACCCGCTCTAAAGTGCCAAAGACCTCGCCTGAGTCCAATGACAAAGCAAGAGTGGTGTCTGCTGCATTTTTCCTGTTGGACTATGTGCCTTTATGCATGAACACTGTCCCTATCAGTATGATCTGGTACAAAACCTGCATGGGTGTTTTTATTAGGTCAGATATGCTGTTGCTATGTAGTGGGTAGGACCTTACCTAAAATGTTGGTAGCAGGATTAATGAGGGAAATAAGCCTGAAGTGCTCACAGTGTGAAGCCGCCTTAATTTTCCATGCATTAGAAGAATAAAGTCATTCCTTCTCCACATTTTTTGCTCAGAAAAAAATCCATATGGGTGTCATAGCCTATGTATATCTCCAGATGTCCATTTAACTGATTCATTTAATGCTGCTTCGGAGCTAGGTTCACGCTCCTCAAGCCTTTTCACTTTGGGTCGGGTTTGACTATCAAAGGTAGTCCAGGAACATCTCTTCACAGTTCTCCATACTTTGGATATATAGAATTTTGTAGAATCTGTTTTGATCCCTCTCTTCATCGTTTACAGAAAGGATAGACTTTCTGACTTGTGCTTCCACTGAAAAACGAGTTTTCTGTCTGGTTTTCTCCCGTCCATATTCTTTGTTCGTTAAATAGAAAATTGAGCACTTGCTTGGAGAAGATATTCAGTTCATATTTTGCTATTTTCAATCAGTTCAAGGCCATGTCATCACTCTCCTGATTATGTTGTTGTAAGGCATCGATAATAGTGTCTAATTACTTTGAGTTATTTTTTTTATTCTTTTCCATGCATGCTTCAGCTTGTGGCAGTTTTTGCCCTTAAAAAGGCCTTGCCAGAAGGTCACAGCATCTCTGACGAGGCAACCATAAGATCATTGCTTGGTAATATGCCCCATTATGCTTAACTGTTTTAGAATATCAGCAATGGAAATATTGTGCTACAAGAATATTGTAGCAAAAATATTGTTAGCCAAAAAATCTCAAAGCATGTGTTGATAAGTAATTGTAAATTGCATATATATAGGAGTTACTACCTTTGATGTGGCATTAAAGTACTTTGCGGCGAGTAGCACACAACTCGGGAGTAGTATTGATATATTATTCTTAACTTGACATCCATATGCCTTGAATCTATGTATTTTGTTATGGTAGAAATATATGGTTAAGTATAGTACACCTTTTTTACCTATAAATACCTACCATATCTGTTTTCTGTTGTCAATGTTTTTATTACAATGTTTTTGAAGGGGGGGCAATGACCACGAGCATGGGGGTGCTTGCGACAGATGCCGACGAGTGAGGGGATTGGGTTAAGTGGCAGACGAGGGAGAATATAATTTAAAAAAAAGAAATCTTACTTTGTGCTTGCCGCCGCCCCCCAAAAAAAGCTGCCTGGGGTAGACCGCACCCCCACTAGCAAGCGGGTGCCATTCTTTATTTTCCTCACACCTCAAGCAGTCACAAAATCTCTATTGTGTTCCTCTTTCACCTCATATTCTTTGGTTTATTTCTTGCTGCTGACAAAGTTTTTTTCGTAACTTACCGTCTCGAAAGCAACAGGGAGGTAGAAAGAAGTTTTGATTCATTTGACTTCCAGGCCAATACCAGTTGGTCCTCCTCCAGGTGGAGGAAAGCATAACTAAGACCCAATGATGATGCTTTTCACGTGACCACTGCTGCAGAGAATCAAGACATACCGCACAAACGGTAAATCCAAGAATGAGGGTTTCTTAAGACAATACGGAACCCTGACCCTGGTAATACACAGGACAAGTGATTCATTCTCCATTGATTATTTCCTTTCTTCCCTTATCTGCAGTGCTGCAGCTAGCATATTTCTTTTTTTGGATCATAGCATGCCTCCTCTGTGGTGCCACAGACAGAATTGCTTGCCTTATGCCCGGCCATTTTCCTGCCTTTGCTTTCATGGCTCTCACTTTCTGTGTCCCTGTTGCTGCCAAGTTCTTTGAGCAGTTGCTTTTTCGTACTCGTCACGGTGGCCAGACAGTGTAGCTGCCTGCAAAGCCTAATGTTACAATTTTTTAACATATACTGACAGTGGGCTTTGGCTCCTCTCCACAGGAGTATTAACCTCTCAATTAATGCTGCTGGCTGTTTGATGTATCATTGTGCCTCCTATGGATTGCTTTCCTTAACATGCATGAGGGACTATTTCTATATTTTTTAAGTACACTAAATCATCATGCATTGATTTCCATTGCCTCGTAGGTTTATTGTATACAGAAAACAATCTTTTTTTCCATTGCAGCAGGCTTTTATTTTAATATTTTAGTCAAAATTAACAACATATAAAAAAGTCTTATTGGCTTTGACAATGCTTGTTTCCATTTGGGGATGTTAGCGCCCTCTTTTCCTCCACATGGAGTGAACAACCATCTTGATATTATCTCAAGCCCCTCAATATCTTCTCAGTTTAGGGAAACGTGCCCTTTACCAGACATTTTATTGCGCCTGTTAATTTTATATTTTTAGCTGCATAGTTGTGTTGTGATGTTGATTCTTTGCACAGGAAGTGGAAGTGACGAATGTACAATAGGGGTAAGTCCTGAGCTGAACCTATTGCTGTAATACCTCTTCATGTTGTTTGTTCATAGTGTATAAAGTGTAAAGTGAAGCTCCGGGTGAACCTCAACTGTATTGTGCTAGGCCTATCCTTATGCCCATTGGATCATAACCACTAGCTTGCACCAAACTGGCAAATCATACCCATTGGAGGCAATTACAAAAATATGTGATTTTGTAAGAACTCCAAATAAATCCAAGTCTGTTAACATTGTTGCCAATGATGACCACAGTGAATAAATAAACAAAATATACGTTTTTCATTTTCCAGTTTACCTCAGAAATGGAGTGAGCATCCCTTGCATACGCTATCAATTAGGAGCGCTCCATGACAAAATGTCTGGTAGCCAGGAAACAGGTATAATTTGGCTGGATGCTCCTACATGTAGGGAAGGTTTGAAGGCTTATGGGGTGGTCCCAGTAATAAATACCTCAGGACCGCTTTCTGCAGACACCTATTTAAAGAGCAACTTAGTCTTTTGGTAGACATTAATTGACTAGTTCTAGATAATGTTCGATCAACTGATCCCATCAGCCGGCCCGCTTGCAGTGCACTGGAAGCCAAATAGAGAGTGAGGGAGGCAGAGGGAGGAGGCCTGGGAGGCCATGGATGTGTCTGTGCTGCAAGAGTATAATGAGACAGGATTCCCTCCAGTGCTTAACTTGAGCCAGTGGTTGCCGGTGGGTCTCACCAGTACTCATTTTAGGGAACCAGCACTTATTTTTCCTCATCAAGCATTTCATGAGAGCAAGAGGGAGAAAACACACAAGGGGAAAGAAGGAGAAAGAGGAAGATGAAACACTCCATCACAAAGGGAGAAAGTAAAGACCTACAGACGTGGGTTCATATGGGCAAGAAGTTTCTGGAAGTCAATTAATGAGGCATGAGGGGGATTCCAGACTGTAAACTGTTGGCATTCACCATGCCCACATGTAGTAGCGCCAGTCGCGCCTTTTGAGCAGAGCCTTGGACACCAAAACTCATTCATTTAGAAATGAAGTAGTGGTTCACTTCTGTAGGTGAGGTCAGGGGTGCCCTCAAACCTAGCGGTAACAAAGGACTAAAATTGGAGATGATCTGCCATCACCACCCTCCTGTAATAACTTATGGCAAATCAGTAGTGATCTTTTACATATATCAGGTGTACTCTGATGTCAGAACACACCTTGTTGGAAAGTAAATGACCACAGACGCGGGATTGTAGAGCTAAGATTTATTGTAAATAGGTATCCTGTAGTACTAACAGCCTCTGAAGCAAATGGCAGAAATAGAAGCCTCTAGTGGCTTTGAATAGGCCAATCAGTGAAGAGAAAAATACACTCTCTTCACCAGTTCGCCATCACTAACAATCACAGACAACAAACATTCTAGAATGTTCCTTGGGTTTGGAGATATATTGTGACATCTTTCCCCGGAAGCCCTCCCTTTAAGCAAACTATTAGCAACATTTTATGACTGGGATGACCCTAGAACAGTCTATGGAAAGGTAGCACCTCACACTCCTGTATTAAGAAAATAAAGGATGGGCGTGAATTAAGGGCCAGGTGTACAAAGGGTTTTAGCCCTCACAAATCCTCTGATTCTATAAATCAGAGGGCTTGCAAATACTAAGCCCCTTTTTCAAATGTACTAAGCCCAATTAGTGATTCAGAAAATGCTTTCCGAGCCATTAAATGGGTTTAAGAGACCATACTGATTCAGGATTGGGAAGGGGATTGTTTAGGGTACCCCCCTCCAAACACTGTTTCCTTATGGTCTGCTTTACTGTTTTGCAGCCGAAATCGGGTCACAAAACATTAACATTATACCAATCCTCAAATGAGGTGGTAACCCATTTGTAAATGGTAGGGGCTACCGGGGACCCATTTCCCTTTGTGAATGCTGAAAAAAACATTTTTTAGAAGTGCGCTGTAGTCCATAGGACCACTACTTACTCCTAAAAAAGTTAGTGAAACTTTTCATTTTTTTAAACTCATCCCGTTTTTCTTTAAGGAAAATGAGCTGCATTAAAAAAACTGATTGCTTTATATAAAAGCATTAAAAGTAGTCACGGACATGGTGGCCTGCTGTCCCCATTAGGCTACCATCCCTGGGATTCAATGAATTATAGTGGGCTGTTATTTGCAACCTACCTCATTAGTATTCATATCGCAGGTTGAATAGCGAGCGACCCACTACGGATCAGTATTTTGTGAAAATGTATTCATTAAAAGTAAGTGAGGAAATTGGGACTACTTTTACGGAATGCATCCTTTGTATATGAGGCCCTTGGTTCTTACCGCCTTGTGCTTATTACAATGATATAACACTAAAGCACAATTCTGCTGCAATTTTTCAAGAGATATAGACACTGTATCAGAGATTTTTAACCTGTAGTCCGTGGACCCCTGGGGAACCGCTGTACCGCCTTAGGAGGTCTGCAACTGTCTAGAAAATTAAATAATATTAGTAAATTAATAAAGTATATGCATATACCAAGGCAAAATTGAAAATTTTGCATTTTAAAACGCTCTGTAAATGCTAAGGATGGTGAAAATGGAGTCTAAAATTAACAGCCCAATTTAGAGTTTGGCGACGAGGATACTCCGTCACAAAGGTGATGAAGAACTCTCTCCGCCATACTGAAGGTCCTTTCACCTCATTTAGAGTTGAGCGGACCTTCAGTATGTCGATTTAGAGTAGGCAAACAAATGTAAAATTTTTACTGTCCGTCACTGCAGTAAGGGGTAGTGAAAACTGAGAAAAAAACACACATTGGGAGAAAACTCCATGGGGGGGTCATTGTTTTTTTTACTTTCAAATGCAAAATCCTGCTTAAATATTTTGTTTTTTAAAATAATAAAACATTGAAAGTTTGCCATAGGATTTCGTAATGTTGACAGAGCTGTCTGTGAAACTTACAATGCATTGTCAGAAACCACCTTAGTGGCCATTCCTGCTAATACAAGAAATGTCTGCTGGGCCGGCGGACATCTTTAAAAATTCGTGGGTGTGTACTCCCTCAGGAGACAGAGCACTTTACTCCATCGCACTGGAGGTATGAATCTCATCTGCCAAACTATAAATCGGGCCTTAAATTGGTTTCCTTAGCTTGATTTGTGGCAACAATGCAATACACAGTAAACGTTGCATGGTCAATTAGTGGCCACAGTTGAAACACTAGAATGCTCTGACAAAAAGAGGATGCATTTGGAGCTAAAAAGACATAGTGATTTGCTGGAGCCTAGCATACTTCTTTGTCTTTATGAAATAAAACCATAATTCTGAAAAGTTCCAATCTTCCCAACAAAATCTAAATTTATATTTTTGTTTGCTAATTAAAGAAGAAAATATTTCATAATTTGTGTATTTGATGTACACTTGTTTCTTTAGTTTTGCGTATTTTTTTTTTAGGTACACGTCGTGCAAATTGTTTAGGCAGGGGTCTCCGGCTTCCAGTAAGGATTCAGTGGTGGTCCACAGAGGTCAAAAGGTTAAGAATCGCTGCACTAGATCATATTCACCTTGCACAAGGAGCAAAAGTTTCATGTGTAAGGAGAAATGTAAACAATGTATTACCAGCTGAAATGTTATACTTTCATATAAGAGATGGGCCAGCCCATTCATTATGTGCAAATTGTTCCCTGCATGGAAACGGTGGTGTAAAGACCTCTTTGCTCCACTCTTGCCCAGGGATAAATCTCACCCGGTGACTCCTATATTCGAAAATGCACTCTGAGCCAGTCACTCCGCCATTAGGGATGGCGTCAGGATTTTTTTCTTTCCAGATAAGGGATTTAGCTGTCTGCAGACTGCCTGAGAATGTAGTTAGGAAGTCTACGGGGAGGGGAAAAAAACGCATATTTCCTTACTGTTTCGAAGGGGTTTTCTTCGGTGTCTCCCCCCTAAATGAAGAACATCCATGAATCAAGGACTCACAGAAATTGGTAAGGACACATCATTAATTCCCCCATCCTCATCTCTGAGAGCAAAAGTCCCCAGACATGAATAAACAGCAGCCGACAGGCCATATTTCAAATTATAATTATGTATGTTGTGTGATTGTTAATTCACATTCATCATCTGCTTCCCACCATCACACACACGTCCACAGTAAGCAGCAAGTCACAGACTGCAAGAGACAAAATGTAAACTACGCATGAAAGCAAGTGCAAGCAAACATACTATATCGGTATTATAACCCAATACTAAGATGCTGGGGTGGTCAGAAGGGCACCCCTGGTGACTAAAGGTCACAAGCCGTCGAGCGACCATTTTCATCCAAGATGGCACACTAAGCCCTCCCACCCTAGCAGAAGGCAAATGAGAGCAGCAAAGACTGATGATGTATTTCCGTTATTTGTTTTTACGTTCGGGTATGTCTTCTTTCAACCTGTGCTGTTCATTAGCACACGTTTGAGTGCTGGAAATCTGCTATCATCAGTTGCCAGCCGCGGCCCGTGGAGGGAGTTGCGGTGGGGCAGAAAGGCGGGGCGGGGTGGTAAAAACCAGAATATGGATAATTGGAGGTAAGTAAACCATTTAATGAATAAAAACGAATTTCGCAGCGTGGGCTGCATCGCATATTGCGATGCAGGGCGCGCTACGAAATTCGTTTAATTTATTAAATTGTTTACTTACCTCCAATTATCCATATTCCGTTTTTTAGCACCCCCCCAAACTGCCCCTCCCCCGTCCCACCCTTCTGCCCCACCGCAACTCCCTCCACGGGCCGTGGCTGTCAGTGGCGCACACAAAATGATGGGCCCAATGCAGAATGTGATGAGGGGCCCCTGGGTCTCCTTACCTCACAGATATTTATTGACTGGGGGAGGTGGACTAAAGGATATTGGGCTCCTTTAAGTCCTGTGCGTCCTCCCTGCCACCGCAGGGACCCCAGGGAAAGCGCCAGATTAAACCCTGTAGAGACCCCAAGGCAGTCGAAATTTCGGGGGCCCCCTCGCAAATTATATCCTAATACCCAACGCACCGGATTGTTTTCACAAACTGACAGCTGCCAGAAGATGAGCTTTTCTTTTAAGAGACAAACTGTTATGTGAATCTGATGTCTCTGGTTTATGTACTTTAAATTGTATTTTGATCCATTATCGCGGCCCCTCATAGGGGTGGGTCCCATAGGCGGTGCCTACATTGCCTATTTGATAATCAGAACTGCTCAGGGACCTGCGTTGCACATCTGGCTGCAATATTTCAACAAGTTAAAAAGAAGAAATGTTGGTTTTAGAAGGTTATCAAGAAGTTTGTATGCAGGCATGTTTTTTTCTGTAGGGTGAAACTAGCTAAAAGAGCAGTGCACTATACATGGTTGAAGGCAGTCTTAAACTCAGTGAGTAACAGGAGGAAATGCCGGGTTGTGGACGGTTAATGCAAAAAGTGATGCCTAAAGGGTGAGTCTTCAACTCTTTCCTAAACTGGAGCATCACCGGGGTGATCCTGATGGTTACATTTGAAAATATTATGAGACACATTGGTGCCTGTGGAAAATGGTACACATGCATGTTTGCAGCTAACTCAATGTTAAAGGGAGCAAACGTACTTTTTTCAACCATTTTACATAAAAATATTTACGCAAAGGTAACAATGGAGCAAAATGATTTTGTTCTAGTACATACTATGCACATATTTTATGCCATGTCATAAACTTTATAAATCAGACTGTCATTTCTGTAATGCATATCTCCAACTGGTAGCAATGTTATTATTATAATTTTTACTATTATGTTTAACGGTTGCAAAAACTAATGTCACGAATTCTTTTCATAAATAATTTCACACATTAAAAAACCCTTACCAAGCAGCGCTGGGACTGAGTTCACTGTTTATGAATTCTAATGCTGTAGTGGGTGCATAACAATACCTATTGTTCAGTTCTGTGATCACAATATCTCTACTGCCAGCAGACATATACGTCTGAAACTCTCTGGTCCAGTAGTCTGTTGTCCAATGGTTTACAATGATTCCCAGATTGTTATGCTACTTTCCAATTGATAAAATTACAGTATTTTGTGTGAAATACTTCCAACTAGGTGTACAATCTCCAACCAAATCGGCTTATTTTATGACTTCCAAAAACGTAATTTCCACAAAATCTATTTTATGTAAATGTATTCTTATTATCTAGCAATTTTGACCATCAGCGTTTGCCTCTTTTATGATTGTTGACATCATTTAGTTTATTTCAACACGAGCACAATGTGCAATGGAAACTTTTTTGTTAGTGCATCAATAAAACAGGAAGTGCCATGCATAACACTTTAATCATTCAATTTACAAGGATTGTTATATAAAAAGCCCTCGGCTAATTACAATCTGACAAATATAGGTTATAGTGAAATAAACACAAAAGGTGGTAAAGTTGTTGTGCATTATAGAAATAAAGCATGTATACATTATTTGCATATTTTAAAAATAAACAGACAAAAAAAGTACATTTAAGAAAATGAATTGCCTTTATTTGTTCTCGCTCAAAGGTCAAAGCTATTGTTTTACAAACGAAGTTCAACCCTTTACTCAGTGCTTAATTTGTAAAAAATGAAGTGCAGGTGCTGAAAATTTCGCCAAGGAGGCCACAGCTCACTTCTTCCTCCGGTGACCCCACTTCCAACACTTTCACTGCCTCAGTCTCTATCTTCTAACCTTGATCTGTTGTCTGTCCCCTAAGTCTTTGCTCTAAGAGTCTATCCTCTCACATCTCTAATTGTTTTCTATCATCATTGTCACACCTGGTGTGTTACCTTATTCCCTGTATTTCTGATTTGCCCTCTTTTCATTCTAGCCCTGCCCTTTTTCCTCTTCACTTTTATTCATGCTCTGCTTTCTCTCCCCTCGTTCTTGGCTCTTTACTATCACTCTTCTAGCATTGATTAGCTGTGTCTGCATTTTATCATATGTCTGCTTTTTCTCCTCTATCATGTCCTCTACGTCCTTTCATTCTATCTTCTCTCTTCTTAATGCTCTCTTCTTCACGTCATGGCTGCTTTCTTTTTGTATCTGATTTGCTCTCCTTTTCTTCTACTTAGCTCCGTCTTATCTATCTGCTCTGCTGTTGTTTATTTCTCCTCTTTACTCCTGCTCTCTCTCTCATCTATCATTAACAACTACAGGGGCAACCCAACAGACCTGAACCAGGGGCAGTCAGTGTATAGTCCTAACAGTGGTTCAAGAAGCAGATAGCTTAAGAATATACTAGCAACAAATAATTCAAATCACAAACAAAACAAATATATAACAATGTCAGAAAAAGGAAAGGAACAGTTAAAGAAGAAACCGATATGCAAAAAGAACTGTATGTTTGGAAAAATTACAAATGTATTTACATATTATAAAACATTTAAGATAATGGCGCTCAAGACAAATATGCTGGTATACAGACAAAATAGCACACAAACCAAACAGGTGGCAAACGAAAAATACATGTTAAAAAAAAGGAACAACATATACAGAATTAATGTGTCCTCTATAATTTTTGGCCACATAGGCGTTGATCCAGCGTCACTATAGAAATTCTGTCTCACATGCGCCACCATTCACTACCTAATACTCACCAAACTAATCAATACCAAGGCCCATGCAACCGGGACAGAAAATCATGAAGCTGAATCATGTGGCCTAATTAATCATACTATCAAACTCATATGTACATATTTACAACTGCAGTATAACATTTATATTCATAGATAAAAAGGAAACATTTAATTAGACCATGAGGCCAATGGAAATAAGCTAATGGTAACAACTAAATAATCAAGACCAGCTTGACGTTTTAAGTATTTTATTTTTAAAATTTCAAAAAAAATTCGAATCTTTATTAGCTCATTTATTAGATTCAAGCATTTATTTAAATCAGTTTTAATCATTTGATTATTGGCTCAAAAGGTCTGTCACTTCAACATTGCACAGAAATAACGAATTAAAGAAAACATCAACCTAAACCCTATGTTAGCTTTCTGACCTGAAAAAGAATAATCATTTATTAGGCAAACGAGTCTTACGTGTCCAAAGGAAAACGGACAGCACTTCGCCCTCAGGAAACAGACAGCCCCGCTCCCCTCAAGAGGCCAGATTTTTATACCTTTCTTACTCACTAATCTAACTAGAAACGATATTATTTGGAAAAAGCAGCAACCTAATTGGTTGTCATCCATCAGACCACCGAGAGGCCAACGCATCAGTCTTAGTGACATCATTATGTCATTGTCCATTGACACAAAGCAACATTGGCTTCCCAGAGTTGCAACATTTAACTAAACGTTCATATTCGTTTCCTCCAGGATTTTAGCCAAGCTGCCTCTACACGCTTCCTTGGCTTTGACGCTTTTGCTTTCGGAGCTTGACATACACATCGTCCTTTGTTTGAGCTTCTACACGTTTTCGTGGAAGTTTTTCAATGACAACACCATCACTGCCTTGCTCAGCTCCTTTCTGTCAGGCCAACCAACTTTTCATTAGAACTAGGCCCCAAACCTTTTCACTCGAGCTAGTATTTAAACAAACACAAAAAGGTAATTAATTCAAGCTAAATAAACCCTTCTGTTACCTACCCTTCATTGCTAATATTTTAACCCATTAAAATATAACAGCTAGCAGAAGCAAACAGATAAAGCAGCACATTTAATATCTACCATTCTTCTTAATGTCCAGCTGGATTCTTTATATATCTGAAAGAGTAAAAAGATGTTCGAACAATACATAGACAAACAGTCACAACATAAGACAAACACTCAAGCACACATAATGAAAGCACATGCCATAAAAATGATCAGCCGCATTAATTGTGACAAGGACAATAGGACGAACAAAACAATATTAATCATGTGTTACAAGACAAACTCGCAAATGCAACAAAAGCACATAATGTTAGTCCCACGTGTTTGTGAATGTAATTTTACTCTAAGTTGAATTAATAATACAAATCATGCAACAATACATTTAATAAATTAGTTCATGTTACAGAGAATTAACTTCGCGAGTCAGAATAAAATGAATTCTGAAACTCGCTCCATCAACTCCCTCATCTGGTGATTTAAAAATCACCAAACAACACCCAAAAATTTCAGGAACATTTTTAACCCAATTTAGAGACATCACACTTTGAATTCTCTCAGTATTAGTCTCCCTAAACCCCTGTTTCTGCTGTCTGGTCAACACTTTCAAACTGAGCCCTTCGCATCTCTTCTAACTCATATTCCTTCTCCTGTTCCTTTCTGAGTTTATAAATCCTCCTCTTTTCTTTCTGATGCTTCTTCCTTTTGTGAACCATGCAACTAATTTTTAGCAGCAATATCACTATAATGATGACAATTACTGGATAGAGCACTTTGCCGATGATTGAGCTACCAACTTCCGAAAACCATTCTTTAATTGCCTTCATTCTTTTGCCTATTCGTTCTGTGAAACTTTCTTCTTCCAAGGGTTCTATTTCCTCATGAAACTGTGTAATGTTCTTAATAAGCGTCTCTATATTCCGACTCTTGTCAGGAATATAAGTACAACAATGCTGGACATGCAAGACCCCACAGACTCCTCCCTCTTTTGCAAGCAGAATGTCTAATGCAAGACGATTCTGCATAACCATGCTTCTGGTAGCAACAAGTTCTGTATTGACTAATTGGAAACCACTTGCAGTATCTGTTGACAATCTATCTACGATTGTAGAAACCTTTCTGATTTTGATTGAATTCATGGTAATTCCTACCATAGGAATGACAGCACCAAAGATGTCTCCCAGGACTTCTGTAAAACTTTCTCTTTTGTACCTATTCAGGTGTTCTCCAAATTCAAAAGTACCTTTCTCATTTCTGTCAACATGAAATTTTTTTGGAAAAGCTAATCCAAGATAACATGTCCCATACCAATGGTCTGGGAGGCTAAAATATGCCTTATTGCCACAAATAGAATAAATTCCAGGGAAAATTGGATCCTTACCACCTTTTAATCCCCATCCCCCTATGATACGATAAGTATCCTCACATTGACTTGCACCCACAAAAAAGTTATCATAGAGCGTGTTATCTCTTCTAATACAAAATTTACCACTAACTGGTTCGTCTATATGTATAGCTGCATTTGTGTTAACACCATTAAGCTTTGCGTCCTCCATTTGCCAGTACTTAGACTTGGCATGTTTAAGCATCTCATTTCTCTTGTAAACAGCCCTTCTCTCCTCAACCATGTTCAGGAAAGTCTTTTCTTCTGCTCTCATTTTGCATGTTAAATTATTTCTATAGGCATACTCGTAGTTAAGTTCATTAGTAACTAAAAAGAATTCCCTCATCTGTTTCGCAGGTTTTACTTTGTTTAAGCTATTTACAACTTTGAGATTTGCAAAAACCTCATCAAAGTCTGAGTAATAATACTCCAGACGACCAGTTTGATAAAACAAGCTAGCAATTACACTGCAAGTAATGCCATAAGTGAGAGGTAACATATTATAAGTCACCCCCTCTGAAACAGAAGCAGGCAGCTTCACACAGACATAACAATCTTTAACATTCAATACTTTAACATCTTCAGACAGAAGCCTTGAAAATGAATTGCTTGAGAAATCTCCAACAGATCTATCTTGATGGATCTCTGGATCATGCTCAATAACTCTGCTAGACTTGCCAGTATGTTTCTCATGTTTAGTCTCTACCTTACTTGTTATGTTAGTCTTAAGTTTTTGCTTGTCAATACCAAAAGGGTAAACCACAGCTAATATTAACCAAACAAAAATTAATAAAACCACACAAATTGAAGACATTTTGCAACATCTTCTCAAGATAGAACACCTAGAAGTATCTGAACTAGGCATTTTGTAAAACAATCAAAATTGAAAAACAAAAATTTAAAATAATGTGAACGTGAATTAACTAAAATATAAACTAAACTAAATATCCCCCCTTTTTAATTTTTTAAAAAAAGAAACCCTAAACAGCTTTTCTTCGACCTTGCGTCACATGAATATGTGCTTTCCAGCTAAACACAATTTCTTCGACCTAAAGTCACCTAACACATTTTCTTCAGCCTCATGCCAGGAAACAAAACCCTCATCTAAAATTTAAACAACATCAATCTTTGTCACTAGCTTCTTCCAAGTCTTCTTGACTACTGCTCTCAACCTCAACAATTGGCAGTATTATAATGTATGTCCACTCTGGGGACTTATACTTTTGATTTGGCTTTATCACTCTTTTTGTTTTACGTGTGATTACTTCAATCTTTTTATTTTCGTTTTTCTTATCAGAGTCTCCTCCCTGACTAGATATTTCGTTGATCTGCTCTTTTGATTTTTTCACCAGTTTGAATTTCAAATTATCTTCAGGCCAAATATCTCCTTTTCTCAGGATTTTCTTCTTTTGCACGTTTTCGTTACATTCAGCTTTCCAAGCTCTTTTTCTGAATTGTCTTATTTCAGATTCTTCATCACTCTCATCAGTGTCTGTATCTGAGACTTCAAATCTGTACCTAGGAACTTCTTTACTCGGCAGCTTCACTCCATTAGGAACAACATCCTTACAGCTGGTACTTGGTAATTCTTCCTCTTCTTCAGGAATCACCTTTAGCTTCCCAGTTTCAGGTTTCTTGCTCCTGCAGACAGAGTTACTTCTTTGCTTTTCAATACTCTCCTGGATTAGAATTTCATCTTGCTCAGAATCTTCTGCTCCTGAATCTCCCTTTTCTTTTTGAGATTCTTTTTCTAGCAAGTCTTCATCAACACCTTGATCTCCAGTTTCGATATTCAGATCTTCTTCATTCAAGTTCTGATTCTCATCTAGATTTTCTTGATGTTGATTTTCTTGTTGATCATCAGACTCGGGATCTTCTGGATCTCCTTCTGAATCTGAATCAGTTGTTGCCTCACTGTCTTCATCAGGATTTTCAGGAGGTGGTACACAAATTGTGTGGCTCGCATGCACCCACCTTTTCAGCCCTTTGCACTTGACAGCATTTGTTGTGACCAAAATGACTTGTCTTGCTTTTTGCCTCCTTGGTACTAAACAATTTCTTCTTCGATGAACTTTAGTCCTCACCCAGTCTCCAGGCAACAAATCATGCGCTTGCTCTTTCTCCTTTGAGATTACATCTGTTCCCACCTGATGAAATACAGAATTAACTACATCAGAAAGATTCTGACAGTATTCAATGATTGCACTATCATTAATACTCAATAGTTTGCCAACTGGAACAAATGCTTGCCTCATTACTCTACCCATTAGAATGTCATGGGGTCTAAGGCCTGTCTTTTTCTCTGGAGTGCTTCTCAATGACATCAAAACAAGTGGAAGAGCATCTGTCCACTTTACTCCTGTGTCTGTTCTTGATAGTTCCATTTATCTGTTCAACAACACCTGATGCTTCTGGTCTGTAGGCACAATGCAGCTTTTGCTCAATGTTTAAAGCTTCATAAATCAATTTCATCAATCTATTTTCAAAATGGGTTCCCCAATCACTTTCAATGGTCACTGGAAATCCGTACCTAGGTATGATCTCCCTTAAAAGCAATTTTGCCACAGTGACTGAGTCATTGTGACGAGTTGGGAAAGCTTCCACCCATCTTGAAAACAGACAAACAAACACAAGCACATACTGTTGTGTAATGGCATCTCAATGAAATCCATCTGCAACCTGGTAAATGGACCACCCTCCCATCCTATGGTTCCCATGCTTACAACAGTTTTCCTATTTGGATTCATCTGTTGACAGGTCAAACATCTTTGGCAAAGTGACTCTGCGATGATTCTAAATTTTGGACTGAACCATGTTTCTCTGAATAGTCTAATCATTGAATCTCTCCCTAAATGCCCTGGACCATGGTACATCCGTGCCATGTCAGCAATCATGCTATTTGGCATTACAGGCCTTCCATCTTTGTAAACCCATACTCCATCTTCCTCTCGCTGTCTGCATTCTGCTTTTAACCATGAGTTTTTCTCTTCATCTTCTGCCTCATCATGTAATTCGTTTACCTCCTGCCATGTTCCAACTACAGAAATTAGCATGAGAGAATTCAACATGTGACTTTTGTCTTTTTCCCGATTGATTGAATAATTGTTCTTTGCGCAGTATCTTGCAATTTCATCTGCGTATACATTTTCTTTAGTGATGTAATCATCACCTTTCTTATGAGCTGCACACTTGACAACAGCAATTTGCTCTGGTAACTGAATGCCATCAATCAATCTCTTGATCAGTTTTGCATTTCTGATTGGCGTACCCGCAGAGGTCAAATAACCTCTTTGAGACCATAGCTGTCCATAGTCATGAACTACGCCATAACCATACTGACTATCAGTCACTATGGTTACCTTTTTGCCAGCTGCCTTTTCACAAGCTCGAATTAGACCAATTAGCTCTGCAATTTGAGCAGAACGAATTCCATCAAGAGGTGAACCCTCAACAACCTCTGAAACTGTACACACAGAATATGCTGCTCTCAGAATCCCTTCATCAGTTCTCAAACAGGACCCATCCACAAAGTACACCAGATCTGATTCAGGCAAAGGAACATCTTTTATGTCCTGTCGTGGTTTTGTACAGTAATCCACAACATCCAGGCATTCATGATCAATGTCATTTTCATTATTTACCTCAGTAACAACTCCATCTGGCAATAATGTGGAAGGATTCAGGTTCACACATCTTGCAATTGAAACGTTATCTGATCCCAGAATTGTTTTCTCGTATTTTGTCAGTCTGCTACTTGTTAAATGTTGAGTTTTACTTCTGGTAAGAAGAATTTCAACTGAATGAGGTACATATACTTTTACAGGAAATCCCATAATGATACCCTCACTTTGTTCAAGACTTACACTTGTTGCAGCCACTGCTTTTAAGCAACCTGGCAAAGCTTTTGCAACTGGATCCAAAACAGCTGAGAAATATGCAATTGGCTTTCTCGATTTTCCATGTCTCTGTATCAACACAGATAATGCACATCCTTCCCTTTCGCTGCAGTACAGTTCAAATTCTTTCTCATAATCTGGCATACCTAGAGCTGGAGCTTCACATAAGCTTCTTTTTAATTGTTCAAAAGCTTCCAGTTCAATTTTTCACAATCTGATTGGATCTTTTATGTCAGCTTTTGTTAGTCTTTGAAGTGGTTTTGCAATTACCGAAAATCCACTAATCCATTGTCGACAGTAACCAACCATTCCCAGAAACATTCTGACCTGTCTTTGTGTTGTCGGTGGCTGAATTGCTCGAATCATTTTAATTCTTTCAATTGTCACTTGTCTTGTTCCTTTTGCAATTCTGTGACCAAGATACTTTACTTCTTGTTTACAAAACTGCAATTTTGCAGGTGACACTTTATGTTCCTCATCTGCCAATCGATTTAAAAGAGTAATGGTATCAGTTACACAGTTTTCTCGTGTTTTTGCAGCCACAAGCAAATCATCAATGTACTGAACCAGTGTAGAATTACCAGGCAATATCAGATCTTCCAGGGACTTCTTTAATAACTGATTAAAGATAGATGGACTCTCAGTATACCCTTGTGGGATACGACACCATGCTAATATACGATTCTGGAACCTAAAAGCACAAATTTGCTGGCTTTCTGGATGCAATGGAACTGTAAAGAAAGCATTAAACAGGTCAATGCCCGTGTACCATTCTGCGTCATGCGGAATCTGATAAAGAATTACCGCAGGGTTTGGAACAATTGGGCAACATGGAACAACAATTTGGTTAATTTTTCTTAGGTCCTGAACAATTCTATATGTTCCATTTGGTTTTTTAATACCCATAATCGGTGAATTACATGGGCTGCTCTCAATTTCCTTTAGCACACCTTGACTTATGAATTTTTCAATCACTGAAATGACACCTTCAATTGTTTCAGCTTTCATTTTGTATAGAGGAACATTTGGAAAATCTATTCCCTGCTTAACAGTAATTTTTACTGGATCTACATTTTTCATAAGACCCATGTCATTTCCAGTTAGGTCCCACATTTCTGGATTAACTGGCTTTTTGAGCTCTTCTGGCAAATTATTTTTTATCAAAAACAGGAAACAGTAATGTCTTTTCTTCATCAACCATCAACATTGTCAATTTATAAAGCCCATCTTCTTCTGATGTTTGCATTTCAATGCCATTTGGTGAGCAATATATCTTGCAATTCATTTTGCATAATATATCACGACCCAACAGATTCACAGGACTGCTGTCACAAACTAGAAATCTGTGTTTATCTTTGTAGTTCCCAATTTCCACTTTAACTGGTTCTGTTAAACTTGTTTTAATCTGCTGATTAGCTACACCTACAACTTGGATGGACTCACAAGAGAGAGGAAGATTTTCTATTTCTGCTGATCTAACAGTAGAACGGGTAGCACCTGTGTCCACAAGGAAAGTGATATCAACATCATTCACTTTACCATTTACAAATGGACCAGACTGATCTACCTCAAGAGTGGGTCCAAGCACACACTCTTCTTCCTCTCTCAGGCACCGTCATGAGTAATCTTCTGATGAATCACTCTCCTCTTTATCTTTCAACCAAAATTGAGAAGCATTTGACATGTTAACTTTAGACACATTATTTACCAGATTACCTCCACAGAAACCTGTTTCAGGTGAAAATCTTTGAGCATTAGCACTATTAGGGAATGGTGCTTGTGGTACTAGACTCTGCTGAATTTGACTCTGCTGTATCTGGCTTTGCTGAATTTGGCTCTGCTGATTTGCTATCTGTCGCTGTAGCTGTCGCTGCTGACTTAACTCGTTTAACTGTTGCTGGAGCTGTTGCTGTTGCTGTTGCTGCTGATTTAACTCACACTGCACCTGTGGATTCAATGAATTACTTTTAAAATTTCTGGGCGGGTTTTTACACTTTCCAGTGTCCGATCTCGCCGCAATTAAAACATGGGAGCTTTTGTTTTAACTCTTCAACATTTACATTAAATTTAGGCTTATTATTCTTATTAAAATTATTCTTAAATTTGCCTTGATTCTGCTGCTGCATAGAAGCTAACTGCTGTTGTTGCTGCTCTGCTACCTTCACTTGTGCCCACATTGCTTTTTCCTTGAGATTTTTCTGCTTTGCATCTATCTCGTCACTGCAATATTTTGCCTTTCTCAAGATGTCATCAACTGAAAGTGATTGCCAGCACACAATCCCATTTCTAATCATTTCACCTATTTCAGGTCTCAGGCCATAAACAAATCTGTAAATAAAATGGCTCATGTCCTTTTCACTTAATTTTTCATAGCCACTGTACTGTTTGAAGACTAACAGTAACCTTTCATAAAATGAATGAACTGATTCTTTTGGCTCCTGGTTTGCTCTGTCAATTTTAACCCAGTCCACTTCTTTCGGGGGGGACATTTTCCCTTTCAGCCAATAAATTACTTTATTATAAATGTCCATGACATCTTTTGATGGGGCACCTGTAATTGTGTCTCGGGCAGGTTCTTCTTTTGGCCAATCCACAGAAATTTTGCATTCTGTCCAAAGATCTGATGGGACAACAATGTCAAAGAATCCATCCAGATCAATCCACAGAACTTTTGACACTTTTATAAATCTGTCTACCTGTCGATACCATTCAACTGGCTTCTCTCTCAAACGAGGGAAATCATTGGTAAACAGTAGAATATCCTGTCTGGACCAAGGAACATGCACATACCCTCCTCCTGCTATTTCCCTCATTGGAAATTCTGAAACCACTTCGTTTCTCAACCTTTTATCCTGTTATTTATTCTTTGACCATTTTATTCTCCATTTACCTAATTCACCTAGTTTTCTGAGAAAACTTATTAATTCTTTTATATGGGCCATTCTTCCAGCAGCATTGAGATTGTCAATATCCCTTTCAGAAAAATCCACTCTGTAATGTTTCTGCAAATGTTTCTGTTTACTCAAGTCAATTTCTAATTCAGCAGCCATTTCTTCCAGTTGTTCATACCTGTTTTTCGTTTTCCACTGAATACTTTTGCAAATAAAAAGAAGTTCATCATCCTGATACAATTTCAAATTGTCAGTACCAATTGTGCCAATAATTAATTCTTCTAAGTCAGCTTTTAATTTTGCGACATCAAGCTTTTTATAATCAAAAGCTTCTGGGGACAATGCATTTTGCGTTAAATCTATTCTGTTTAGGCTTCTCTCTGACGGACCTGGGTCTGATTCTGCCACTGATGGTGTTTGCGAACCTGACAGACTCCCATTTAAAGTTAAATTTGGCATCATAGATTTTTCTCTATGTATCTCTGAAAGTTCCGAATAAAATCTTTCAGCCACTTTTTGAATTTCTGCATTTAATGGAATTGTTAAAGCCGAATGTCTATTTTCCCCTTGATCGAAAACTGGTACAACAGGACCAATAGTTACTGGTACTGTCACTGCTTCCATGCTTTTTGTCAATTGTTGAATTAAATCTTCCTTCGCTTTATTGTAACTAGAAATTTCTGGCATGTCTGCAAGTATTCTTTCCTGATTTCTCATAAAACTATTCTCCTGCTGAGGAAATCTATTTTCTCTAGGAGTACTACAATTATTATTTGACCCTACCCTTTCAGGTAATTTTAAAAATCTGGGAGAACCTTCCTCAGCTTCTCTAGGAAGTGCACTTGGAGAAGTTCCTGTAGAAACTCTCGGGGTAGATTGAGAACTTACTTGATAAGGTGGCGGTTTGCGTTTCGTAGCATAAATATCTTCTAAAACTGCATCATCTAATTCCTCATCAAGTCTCTTTTCAGCTTTCTTTTGTTCTAAATCTTCAGTAATCATTATTCTTACTGGATACAGACCATCATACATGTCTGCCTTTCTCCAGTGTCTTACTTTGTCTTCATGTGTTTCTCTATTTAGAATGTACTTTGAATTTCTAGGTGCCTAGCATTTGCTTTCATGCTCAAGTTCCATCATCTCAACCTCCCATTCAACCAATGCTTCAAATTGTGTAGGTCTAGGCTTCGGCACAAGATCCATCCTTTTTCGTCTCAAGTTTCTCAAAACTTTCATATTAAATGACCCATCTTCTGGCCAGGCTAATACGCCATCATTTTTAGTGTAATGCATCCAATTGTCAAACCAAATTACAGTATGATAGCCATATTCGCCTTTCATATAGGCTGCGGGTGTTTTGTACTTATGAAGTAATTTACCACCGCGCGTTTCAATTTTCTTGTCAAGTTTAAAATAATTTTTCACTTTCTGAAACCATGAAGGCTTCTTTATCTCACTATCATTCCAATAACTCATGTTTTAAATCAAAATCGTTTATTCTGAAAGCTTCGAAATGTTCTCTTGGTGTTCCGCTATTCCAGCCAATCCGTGCGCGAAAGACAAAAACAAGCCAATCAGGTTAAGCCACGTCACCACCTTGCTCCACCAATAGTAATACAGTATTCAGAACTGACCAATCTGGTACCAGCTCGTCACTGTCACATGAACCAATCAATGCGCTTTCTGTGACGTATGTTAGCCAATCACAGCGCGAACCGAAATGACGTACGCTGCCGATGCAGCTTCTCTGCGTGTTGCTCCGTAAACTCACCCCTCCTTCACAAAACTTTTTCACGGCGCCATTTTAAACAATACTTTCCAATGAATCTTAATTAGTAACTACAAATAAACAAACCAATTGTCTGTTTCGCTAACAAAGTGATAGTTTTACAAACATTCAGAACTCTCTCCGCATAAAATAGACGACGCTATTTCTATACGATCATTCGCGCATTCAAACAGAAACCCTAATCATGCACACACAAAATCTTGGCAGGACTTGAACCAACCACAGAAAACGTCAAACGTTAATAAGAATAGATGACGCTATCTCACCCTTCTCTCAAGCTTGGATAAATCCTATTACTCTTTTCACAAAAAGTTTTAAAACAGGCTCACCAGGTCTCTATGCTTAATGCTACGATTTCATAGGCAATCCTCACTATTACATTCAACCAGTCACATCTAAGGTCCCTAAACTTGTGTTGTACGTCCACAACACGTGATATATTCTATACCACAATTTTGAAACAGAACAAATGCACTGTGTATCTCTTCTAGTCACACTACTCTTTGCCGGCAAATAACCAGGAATTTTTCACACTGCTGGAAAAATCCTTTCGACTACATACAAGTGAACAAACCTAACAACATTTTTTAGACATGTATCCTATGTAATTTACATGTAACATGTATGTTACCATAGCAACCGGAATCTGCTACCAAAAGAATTGATCCAGCGTCACTATAGAAATTCTGTCTCACATGCGTCACCATTCACTACCTAATACTCACCAAACTAATCAATACCAAGGCCCATGCAACCGGGACAGAAAATCATGAAGCTGAATCATGTGGCCTAATTAATCATACTATCAAACTCATATGTACATATTTACAACTGCAGTATAACATTTATATTCATAGATAAAAAGGAAACATTTAATTAGACCATGAGGCCAATGGAAATAAGCTAATGGTAACAACTAAATAATCAAGACCAGCTTGACGTTTTAAGTCTTTTATTTTTAAAATTTCAAAAAAAATTCAAATCTTTATTAGCTCATTTATTAGATTCAAGCATTTATTTAAATCAGTTTTAATCATTTGATTATTGGCTCATAAGGTCTGACACTTCAACATTGCACAGAAATAACGAATTAAAGAAAACATCAACCTAAACCCTATGTTAGCTTTCTGACCTGAAAAAGAATAATCATTTATTAGGCAAACGAGTCTTACGTGTCCAAAGGAAAACGGACAGCACTTCGCCCTCAGGAAACAGTCAGCCCGCTCCCCTCAAGAGGCCAGATTTTTATACCTTTCTTACTCACTAATCTAACTAGAAACTATATTATTTGGAAAAAGCAGCAACCTAATTGGTTGTCATCCATCAGACCACCGAGAGGCCAACGCATCAGTCTTAGTGACATCATTATGTCATTGTCCATTGACACGAAGCAACATTGGCTTCCCAGAGTTGCAACATTTAACTAAACGTTCATATTCGTTTCCTCCAGGATTTTAGCCAAGCTGCCTCTACACGCTTCCTTGGCCTTGATGCTTTTGCTTTCGGAGCTTGACATACACATCGTCCTTTGTTTGAGCTTCTACACGTTTTCGTGGAAGTTTTTCAATGACAACACCGTCACTGCCGTGCTCAGCTCCTTTCTGTCAGGCCAACCAACTTTTCATTAGAACTAGGCCCCAAACCTTTTCACTCGAGCTAGTATTTAAACAAACACAAAAAGGTAATTAATTCAAGCTAAATAAACCCTTCTGTTACCTACCCTTCATTGCTAATATTTTAACCCATTAAAATATAACAGCTAGCAGAAGCAAACACATAAAGCAGCACATTTAATATCTACCATTCTTCTTAATGTCCAGCTGGATTCTTTATATATCTGAAAGAGTAAAAAGATGATCGAACAATACATAGACAAACAGTCACAACATAAGACAAACACTCAAGCACACATAATGGAAGCACATGCCATAAAAATGATCAGCCGTATTAATTGGGACAAGGACAATAGGACGAACAAAACAATATTAATCATGTGTTACAAGACAAACTCGCAAATGCAACAAAAGCACATAATGTTAGTCCCACGTGTTTGTGAATGTAATTTTACTCTAAGTTGAATTAATAATACAAATCATGCAACAATACATTTAATAAATTAGTTCATGTTACAGAGAATTAACTTCGCGAGTCAGAATAAAATGAATTCTGAAACTCGCTCCATCAACTTCGACGGCGTTTCGACCGCTGTATAATTACGCAGTCATCTTCAGGACTCAGAATTCCAATGAGCCTCACAAACAGTTCTATTTACAAGCACACTTCATTTAAAAGTTGAAGAAAATTCTGAGCAGTATGCAGAAGAATTTCCTAGGATTTGTAAAAAGACCAGTCAAATTTATTCAAGTCCACATGGATGCCTTAAATCAATACTCTGAGAACAACCAAGGGTTGGCTCTAATCAGTAAGGCTGAGCCGTAATCATAAATAACAAAAAGGGGATGCCAGTACTGATATCAATGAATCATATACAAGGAATTCAAACGCAGTGCATGAAACAACATTCAAGACTGGGAGCTAGTTAATATTTTTTTAATATTTTCTCACTTTGTTAGCAGAAAGACATGTTTTTATCAAAAATATATATTCAGAAATAAACATATAATACATGCTAAATAGAAACTCAAGTTCGGGAATCATTCATCATATCAGTCATATCACAAGCAAACAACATACAGCCATTCATGGGGGAAGGAGATGCAATGATTACAAAAACTGTGCAACAAAAAACTGTACAAGAGGGTGCTATATTTACAATATAATGACATGAACAAGACCAGAGGAAAGAAAAGCCAACGTCTGCGGTGCAATTGCAAGGTAATATCACTTCAAAAGTATTCCAACACGGGGTACATTCCTATATAATATCTGAAAATCCAAGATACTTTGTTAATAGTTAGGTGAAGGTAATGTACACAACAAAATGATAAGCAACAAGAATCCTTTTTATTTAAAGCTTATCACTCTTGCAGACAGCGGTATGGCTGGGGCCTACGCGTTTCAAATCCCGCT
The DNA here is from genome assembly GCF_964263255.1 of Lissotriton vulgaris. Lineage (NCBI taxonomy): Eukaryota > Metazoa > Chordata > Amphibia > Caudata > Salamandridae > Lissotriton > Lissotriton vulgaris. Next base: position 1,390,249,562 of record NC_141691.1, read on the forward strand.
GATTTCTGGGGATTCTCTTCAGGGCCTTTGTTGAACTCTAGATAACAAATATAGAAGAAAGGAGGAAAAAAGTATGAGAAACTCAGAATACCAAATTTTTTTTAAAAAAATTGAGGATCAGCACCAGGCACACAACTCAGCAATCCCACACCTCTCCACAGACTCACCGAAAAGCAGAGATGCAGATTAACGAGGGTCTGAAAGTTGTGACGGGGCGGACTGAGCCTAAATCTGAAAAATTAGTTCAAGAGGAGTCAGTGGACTGAAAAGATTTTTGAATTAACAGGAGATCGAAAGTAGGAGGCTAGTTACCTTGTCTATCAGAAGAATAATTTTTCACGAAGGGAAGCTTAGTGACAGATTTTAGCAAACGAGAACCTGTGTGGAGGTAAACGTGGGAAATATCAGAGAGGGGCTCTAATAACGCCGGACGATTTCTACTCTACAGGTTCATTCTACCTCTCACCTAGTTAATGTGGTCCGGGAGTTGTGAAGGGTGCAGCCTTTGGAGAATGGGTTTTGCCGCGAAAAGGTCTAAAGAATGGAGGAAAACATCTGAGTACATAACCTGAAAAACTACGCATTTATCTAAGTCAGACTAACGAATAAATGTGGAAGTCTTAGAAAAAATCTTACCAAGAGAACACCAGGTCGGGTGAGGTGTTTTAAATAAAGTTTTGCGATTTCTTTAGGTTGGCGCTTTTTTTCTGTCTTGGGCGATATCTTTAAAAGGGCGTTTTTTTAATCTAAAGGCAAGCCAACAATGAACACAGTTAGCAACGACCAAACATGGAATTTTTAGTTTGGTATTATTCACGGAGGCGGCTTACCACAATAGTTGATAACACGCGTAGAACCACGCAGGGCGGGTCGCGGGAACAGAGAAAATCAAGGCGCCTGAAACAACCGTAGAGACAAATAATTAAACGTTTGTAATTGTTCTCGGTTGTAGCGGCTCAAGTTTTAAGGTTTTAAGGGGCTTACCAACATTTTTGCAATACAGAGCCGACAGGAATGAATTGTTAACTGAAACCAAGGAAGAAAATGCGAGCGTTAGTCTAACTGAAAAGGGAAGGAGCGGCTAGCGGTAAAGGAAGAGTTCTGGAGTAGTGTACTTACAATCGATTAATCCGACGGGACCTCTAGCTCAACGGCGTCTGCACCAGCACTGAACTGTGGCTCATGCGCAGTAGCAGGCCGGAGCAGAACTGGTGGTTAAATACCTGAAACAGGTGTAAAGCCACGCCCTCTCAGTGGCTGAGGTTGCAAGAAAAAGGCGGACCGGAGCAACCGGACTGGAATCTTTAACCAGGGGGGCGAGTTGCTTGGGATTAAAGTTTGAAAATTTCGCTCAATTCATTGAGCCCAGATACTGCTGTATCGAACTTAACGATGAGAAAAGCTTCTCTTTTAGACAAAGCCAAGTTCTGATCGCCTCCTCGAGGGTTTTTTTCTATTTTAGAAATCACTGTCCATTTCAAATCACTGACTGAATGTTGCAATCGCATCCAGTGTTGCACCAAAGGGGCATTTTCAACTTTCCTGTTTATCCTAGATTTATGTTGCGAAATCCGTTGAAGGATTTCTTGGTTCGTTTTGCCTATGTATAGCAATTGGCAAGGGCATAAGATTCCATAAACAACAAACTTGCTCTTACAGTTGCTTACGGCATCATGCTTCCAGGAGATTCCATTATGTTGGAATAAGGAACCCTCCATAGTGGATTCACAGCATAGACAGGTGCCACATTTGTGGTGTCCGAGGATGGGAGGCATCCCCATCATTTGACGTAACGTCGGGGGTTTGGACACAGGCATAGCAGCTCGGACTATATGGTTGGCAATGTTGTTTTCTTTTTTGAAGGCAAATAAAGGCAAATTTCCCAAACTTTCGTCAAGGTCCTTTACTAGATGCCAATTCTGCTTTATGATTTTTTTCAAATGGTTGGCATTAGGGCAATAAGTAGTGACACATACCTGCCGTTTTAACTCAGGCTTACTTTTGCGTTCCAAAAGTGTCTCACGTGGGGTCCATTGAGCTCTCTTCAAACAAGTCTTGACAAGTTTTTTAGGGTACCCCCTTTCACACAGCTTTGATGTTAAATTTTTAGAATGTTGTTGGAAATCCTCTTTAAACGTGCAGTTCCTGCGGACTCGCAGAAACTGCCCATATGGGAGATTTTTAAAAGAATCTAGCATCTAGTAAAGGACCTTGACGAAAGTTTGGGAAATTTGCCTTTATTTGCCTTCAAAAAAGAAAACAATATTGCCAACCATATAGTCCGAGCTGCTATGCCTGTGTCCAAACCCCCGACGTTACGTCAAATGATGGGGATGCCTCCCATCCTCGGACACCACAAATGTGGCACCTGTCTATGCTGTGAATCCACTATGGAGGGTTCCTTATTCCAACATAATGGAATCTCCTGGAAGCATGATGCCGTCAGCAACTGTAAGAGCAAGTTTGTTGTTTATGGAATCTTATGCCCTTGCCAATTGCTATACATAGGCAAAACGAACCAAGAAATCCGTCAACGGATTTCGCAACATAAATCTAGGATAAACAGGAAAGTTGAAAATGCCCCTTTGGTGCAACACTGGATGCGATTGCAACATTCAGTCAGTGATTTGAAATGGACAGTGATTTCTAAAATAGAAAAAAACCCTCGAGGAGGCGATCAGAACTTGGCTTTGTCTAAAAGAGAAGCTTTTCTCATCGTTAAGTTCGATACAGCAGTATCTGGGCTCAATGAATTGAGCGAAATTTTCAAACTTTAATCCCAAGCAACTCGCCCCCCTGGTTAAAGATTCCAGTCCGGTTGCTCCGGTCCGCCTTTTTCTTGCAACCTCAGCCACTGAGAGGGCGTGGCTTTACACCTGTTTCAGGTATTTAACCACCAGTTCTGCTCAGGCCTGCTACTGCGCATGAGCCACAGTTCAGTGCTGGTGCAGACGCCGTTGAGCTAGAGGTCCCGTCGGATTAATCGATTGTAAGTACACTACTCCAGAACTCTTCCTTTACCGCTAGCCGCTCCTTCCCTTTTCAGTTAGACTAACGCTCGCATTTTTTTCCTTGGTTTCAGTTAACAATTCATTCCTGTCGGCTCTGTATTGCAAAAATGTTGGTAAGCCCCTTAAAACCTTAAAACTTGAGCCGCTACAACCGAGAACAATTACAAACGTTTAATTATTTGTCTCTACGGTTGTTTCAGGCGCCTTGATTTTCTCTGTTCCCGCGACCCGCCCTGCGTGGTTCTACGCGTGTTATCAACTATTGTGGTAAGCCGCCTCCGTGAATAATACCAAACTAAAAATTCCATGTTTGGTCGTTGCTAACTGTGTTCATTGTTGGCTTGCCTTTAGATTAAAAAAACGCCCTTTTAAAGATATCGCCCAAGACAGAAAAAAAGCGCCAACCTAAAGAAATCGCAAAACTTTATTTAAAACACCTCACCCGACCTGGTGTTCTCTTGGTAAGATTTTTTCTAAGACTTCCACATTTATTCGTTAGTCTGACTTAGATAAATGCGTAGTTTTTCAGGTTATGTACTCAGATGTTTTCCTCCATTCTTTAGACCTTTTCGCGGCAAAACCCATTCTCCAAAGGCTGCACCCTTCACAACTCCCGGACCACATTAACTAGGTGAGAGGTAGAATGAACCTGTAGAGTAGAAATCGTCCGGCGTTATTAGAGCCCCTCTCTGATATTTCCCACGTTTACCTCCACACAGGTTCTCGTTTGCTAAAGTCTGTCACCAAGCTTCCCTTCGTGAAAAATTATTCTTCTGATAGACAAGGTAACTAGCCTCCTACTTTCGATCTCCTGTTAATTCAAAAATCTTTTCAGTCCACTGACTCCTCTTGAACTAATTTTTCAGATTTAGGCTCAGTCCGCCCCGTCACAACTTTCAGACCCTCTTTAATCTGCATCTCTGCTTTTCGGTGAGTCTGTGGAGAGGTGTGGGATTGCTGAGTTGTGTGCCTGGTGCTGATCCTCAATTTTTTTAAAAAAATGTTGGTATTCTGAGTTTCTCATACTTTTTTCCTCCTTTCTTCTATATTTGTTATCTAGAGTTCAACAAAGGCCCTGAAGAGAATCCCCAGAAATCAGCGGGATTCGAAACGCGTAGGCCCCAGCCATACCGCTGTCTGCAAGAGTGATAAGCTTTAAATGAAAAGGATTCTTGTTGCTTATCATTTTGTTGTGTACATTACCTTCACCTAACTATTAACAAAGTATCTTGGATTTTCAGATATTATATAGGAATGTACCCCGTGTTGGAATACTTTTGAAGTGATATTACCTTGCAATTGCACCGCAGACGTTGGCTTTTCTTTCCTCTGGTCTTGTTCATGTCATTATATTGTAAATATAGCACCCTCTTGTACAGTTTTTTGTTGCACAGTTTTTGTAATCATTGCATCTCCTTCCCCCATGAATGGCTGTATGTTGTTTGCTTGTGATATGACTGATATGATGAATGATTCCCGAACTTGAGTTTCTATTTAGCATGTATTATATGTTTATTTCTGGATATATATTTTTGATAAAAACATGTCTTTCTGCTAACAAAGTGAGAAAATAATAAATATCTATTAACTCGCTCCCAGTCTTGAATGTTGTTTCAAGCACTGCGTTTGAATTTCTTGTATATGATTCATTGATATCAGTACTGGCATCCCCTTTTTGTTATTTTTAAATCAATACTCAGCATCCATCTTCATGAGGAGGAAAATTAATCCATCAGCGGTGAACCAATCACCAAAGGACTTCCATTCAGCAATATGCAAAAATATCCCTATTGGATCTGTACAGAAGTGTCGGCGTATCCTCTCTCTCATCTATAACACTGCTGCTGCCTGTGACCCCTGTCGTCAGCCTGTTCATGTCCCTGCTACTTTGAACTCTGCGTTTTCCTGTTGTCATTCCTAAAGAAGGGGAAGATGGCGTGTTTTACTTTTTTACCTACACCGAGTGCAAAAACAAAATGTACACCTAATAAAAATGCATTTTTTGCATATATTAATCAGTTTGGTATGACTGGGTTTATTGCGGAACAGACGGCTGCTTGAGCACAGCAGGTGATGTCACTGCTACTGCTGCCTGTAATTAGTAGGTCCTGGGATGGCGACGGCATCGGCATCTACTGCTCAGCTTGCTGTGACCCTGCCTGCTAGAGCACAGGCATTGTCCCCAGCCGTAATGCTGCCATTTCCGGTGAGTATGACTTTGGTGCCTACTGGACTCACACACGCTCAGCAATTACCATGCTGGGGTGCAGAGCACAGAATCTACAGGTGACGCCATGGCACACAATGGTTGTGTTGGGCCACAGCCGCATCGAGCATGTTGAGGATAGCAGCAATGCAGGGCTGCAGGATATTCTACTCTTGCTATACAGCACGTGGAAAGTCCACACTTACTTTCGTATATTCTTCCTCAAGAGCCCTCAATTCCAAGTACCAAATGCGCTCTTGCAGCTTCCTAGCCTCAACTCCGTCCTGAGCCAGCCCCCAGCTTTAATTATCCAATGGAAGGCTTAGGCTCAGGCAGTGGCAGGGTGCATCAGACTCTGGGAATAGAATGCAAGCCATAGTTAGTCGATGACTTCTTGGATATGTGATTGGCGTGATGATATCATCACTAACGTGGTGATGCACAATCATGCCTGCCTGGACAGGCGTATGCTGGCCTGCCAATGAACATTTCCCAGCCGGTCACCATGCAATGTGTGTTATTCTTTTTCTTTTGAATTTGAACAGTTAATATTGAGACCACCACCTGCAGGGTCAGAAATTGTAGCCCCGGCCCTGTGAAAGAAGTGCTGGTGCTGAGCACCTGAAAGCACCTGCTCAAATTAAGCACTGGTGTAGAGTCTAGAAGAGTGGCATAGATTGTAGTTGAGTTTTGTAGAGTGTAGTTGTTAGACCTGGAGTTACCAGTCCACATAGGGTAGCCTGGCACAAAGTAGTTAGGACTAATCTCCAAGACAAATTGTGTTGTGCTCACATCATACACTCACAGTAACCCAGCGCCCAGCCACTAAAAATAAATGACACCACACCATTGTAGAAAAATACCGGTACCTTTTATAAAAGTTCTTGTTTCGTTAAGCTTGAAATGATTCACACAATAGGCATTTCTTTCATCAGTTCCCTTGCGCAAATAAAGTTTCAGCAATTCCTGGATACCCAGAATCTATAGGCTGACATTTACTCTTGTTACCTCCAATTAAGCTGTTCCTAGGTCATTTGGACAAGGTTCAATGAAACAACATTCCACATTTACTTGGCTTAGCAAAAGCATGCAGTATGACCATCCAGCGACCCTCTTGTAAACGGTTTCAACTGGTTTAACTTTGGTAATTATTCAGCAGATGTCACACTCATTCCTCTTCCCCACTCCCTCCTTTTTTCCTTTCCGGTTGAACGGGGACAAATATGCTGCCTGAATCTTGTAGGGTCTTGACATACGCCGGCTCCCCTGTTTCCCTTTACTACTCAACCAGCAATAACATTAGATTGTGTGGGTATCAAGTCACCAGTTCCTATATAGTTCAACCAGAGTGGGCTCCCACCGTCCTGCACACAGTTCTGTGGAGTTCCTTTGCGCAAACTAACCACCAGGGCCCTTGGCGTAAGTTTCTATGGTCACGTCCCTTCCAGCCCCCAGATCCCTGCTTACTTGTGGCCAGAGAGGCTGGTGCACCCAGTCAACCGCCTTCGACGGCTAAAATGACCCGACTCTTATCACTAGCGCTGTTGTCCTGCGTCTCGTCCCTTTCACATGCCAAACCGCTCCGCTTCAGGGCCTGCAGGAAAGGGAGGATGCACTCGCTGACAGCAACGTGGGCTGCGCCACACATCCGCTCCTCACTAAAGCGCTGCCGATGATCTGCTGAAGGTCCGTGCAACTGGGCCTGCGCAGAAAATTAGTGACTTCCACACGGCGCCGCCCAAACCCCCAGGCTGCCGGCAGGCCCTCCTTTGGACCCGCCAGCCAGCAGCTAATTCCTCGTCGTTACTCAACCCCCCTCTTTTCTGGGAGTAGTGTCTTTCCCACTACGGGGCATGCGCAATTTTGGTTCACTGGTTTTTCACGTCTTTGTTGACTCCGCTGTCACCTCAGAGCGGTGACGGACCCCCTCCGAACACTTCCTTCACCGGACTCTCCTTCCCTCTCTAGAAGTGCCTGCTCAATCCCTTCCCCGGGGACCTCACCGGAACCTCAATTGCGGTTAAGCGGCTCCCACCACACCGATCCTGCTCTTCACCCACGTTTCTCTGGGGAGGAAAGACGACTCCAAGTCTGCGCTTCCCAGTACAGGTGAGAGGTGGACAAAAGCAGGGGGGTACAGGGGTAGGAGGGTTTGGAGGTGAAAAAGGGTAAAAAGCTCTCTCAGTTCTTTGATCAGTTGCCGTTCACCGGCCAACAGGTAGAACTCACTACTCAGCTCAACCCCTTTCCAGCAGTCTTACAGATTCTCCCCCAGCATCAGGGGAAGGTTTCTTGTAACTCGTGAGGACCTTTTGTCCAAGTCAATCGAGTATAAATCAGTAGGGTCAGGTCTGCAGTCTGAGGAACGGTGTCAGCAGTAAGGCAGCAACCCTTAGAGAAGGAAGTCAACCCTCTGAGTGTCCTAACCCCCTAGCGCTACAGCCTGCACTCCAACTAGTTCAAGTGTCACTCTTCTTCTAAAATGGCCGCCCTGACACTGGCCTTTTATAGACTTGCCTCAGGCTACCAGAACCCGCTGGAAGGTTCTAGAGCTTTTCCCATACACTCCTATGGCGCCAGTTCCTGAGGTAAAAATATGTGACAGTTACAAGCCACCATTTTAGGTCTCCGTGTTCACCATTTGGTGTGAGGGCGACTAGGCCTAAAAAAAACTCTCAGGTCACGGTAGCACCTAACCCCTACGACAACGCCAAAAATTCCAGTGGACTTAAAAAATTACAAGGAGTAGGAGGCAAAAAGGGGACAAAATAAATAAATAAAAGGAGGGACCACCCAAAGGGCCGACAGGTCTAACAGTAGTTATATACAGTGGAGGGGAGGGCACTGGAGTGGAATAGAGGGGAGTAAGAGGGGAGAGCACTGGAGTGGCATAGTGCGGAGTAGCGTACAGTGGAGTGGTGTAGAAGAGAGTGGTGTACACTGGAGAGGCATAGAGTGCAGTAGCATATAGAAGGGTAACATACAGTGAAATAGGGTAGAGTGCAGTGGTGTACAGTGGAGTGGCATTTAGTGACATAGCATACTGTGGAGTAGCGTACAGTGAAGTGGTGTAGAGTGAAGTGGTGTAGACTGGAGTGAGGTAGAGTGTAGTAGAAGACAGTAGAGTGGCATACAGTAGAGTGACATCCAATGGAATTATTTAGAAAGGAGTGATGTACAGTGGAATTGCATACATTGGAGTGGACTAGAGTGGAGTAGCATGCAGTGTAGTGGCATACAGTGAAATAGCATACATTGGAGTGTTCTAGATTGGGTTGCCATAGAATGGAATAGCGTACAGAGGAGTTGTGTACGGTGGATATGTGTAGACTGTAGGGGCATACATTGGAGTGGGGTACAATGTAAAGAAAAGAAATTAACTGAAAGTACGGCATCTGTTTAACAAAAAAAGCAATAAATTAAGAAAAGATGTTACCTAATACAACCTTGAACTTATTTATTCATATTTACAAAAAGATTACTACGAACGCCCTAGAGAAATTCCTCAATATCGCAAACCCTGGCAACAACACCAGGGTCACAATTTCCAAAAAGAAGGTCAGATTTTTTGATACTTCATATACCAGTTCTGACAGCGAACCAGAAATACAGAATGATAACAGAAATTCTGGCAAAGATAATGACACCTCAAAAGGCCCTAATAGGGACCCCTCCTCCCTCTCTTTTTTAGAACAACGACAGAATTTTGTCCAACGGAGAGGGAGAGGCAGAGGGAGAGGCAAATACTTGCCTCAACCTCAGTTCCAACAGAGAACCTACACCAGAAGTCAGAAAACCTGGGACATCTAAACAAAGCCCCTGTAATTAACCTTTCTAATATGGAACTATCAACAACCGTAGAAATAAAATTACTTGAAAAAGGTTTAGGTTATGCGATTGCATCCCCGGTAGATAGATTCAGCTTGGAAAGGGACCTCCAAAAGTTCTTTAGAAAAATCAGACTTATGTCATTTTTTGAAGACAAAGACAGAGCCCCATCACTTAATAAATCAGGTCTTGAACCAAAATCCACTTGGACTCCGCACATTGGACAAGTGAGTAAAGAGATTGAAGCTTTTGAAATAGCTGTCGCTAAGAGCGTCTCTGTTGTGCTGGACCAAAAAAATTGGACTAACTTTAATCTGAAAAAAGATGAAAAAGAGGCCCTTATCAAATTAGAGAACTGCCAGGAGCTAACAATCAAACCGGCAGATAAAGGCGGTAGTATTGTAGTGATGTCTACTACACAATATAATGATAAAATAACACTTCTCTAAGATAATAAAGAACATTATCAAAAGGCAAATAGGAAAGATTGGTATGCCCTCCAAGGCAAGATCAAAAGAATGTTAGACTTTGCAAAAGAGGACGACGTAATCTGTGAAGAGGAGTACAGATTCTTACTTAATACTAACCCAACAGTGCCCGCACTATATGGCCTACCAAAAGTCCATAAGAACTCTATGGACCCTCCGATGAGACCTATAGTGTCTAGTATAGGATCCCTCACAGAACCCCTGAGCATATATGCTGACACTTTCTTACAACCGTATGTAATCAATCAGAAGGCATACATTAAAGATACGGCTGCTATTATTGAAAAAGTAGAGAACTTATCTTTCAACCCAGAAACACAATACTTAGTAACATTAGATATAGAGGCGTTATACACGAACATACCTCAAGACAGTACAATAGATATGATTAAAAGCCTCCTGTGCCAAAGAGATAATGACCCAACCCCCCATGAAGCATTTATCATTGACTGTGTGACCATTGTTTTGAAAAATAATATTTTTTTATTCAATAGAGAATATTTTAAACAAACAAAAGGTACCAGCATGGGAGCAACCTGTGCTCCCAGTCTGGCATGCCTGTACGTGGCACAATTTGAAGAGAAGCACATATTTAATTCTGTTGCACCTTTTTTTGAAAATATTACTGTTTGGTCCCGATATATAGATGACGTTTGTTTTTATTTGGACTGGAGCAGTAGATATTTTAGGTGATTTTATCTCCTGGTTAAATCTAGGTGACAAGAATCTTAAATTCACAAGCCATTATGATCAACAAAAATGTGAATTTTTAGACATCATAATCAAACACAAAGATGGGTACTTACAAGTAGAACTGTTTACTAAAAAAACGGACAGAAATACCATGCTCCACTATCAAAGCCACCACCCACCCTGTCAGAAAAATAATATTTCTTTCGGACAGTTTTTAAGACTGAAACAAAATTGTTCACAGAACGATGATTTTATAAAACATGCAGAGGTACTATCTACCAAACTTATCAATAGAGGATACCCAAAACGGATGGTGAAACAAGCTTTCAAAAGAGCTAGATACTTCAACAGAGATAATCTCTTTAATGAGAAAGTCAAAGAGAATCATATGGACAATAGATTAGTATTTGTCAGTAATTTCAGTGGAGTAAGTAACAAGATAAAAAATATAATCAATCGTAATTGGAATTTAGTAACCAAAAAGAATAAAGATAAAGTACCGAAACCAATGTTCTCGTTCAGACGCAATCGGACTATTAGGAACAGCTTAGTCCATACCTATAGGGAAGATAACAAGAAGACCCAATTGACTATAGATAAGAACCCACTCCCTCTAGGTACTTTTCCATGCAGTAACTGCTCAAACTGTACAAATATAATCAAGGGCGACTGCGTTGAACATAAAAAAAAAACATAGAATAAAATCATTTATGAACTGTAGATCCAAGAATATGGTGTATTTGATTAAATGCCCTTGTGATCAGCTATACATAGGAGAAACATCCCGTGAAATCAGGTTAAGAATAAATTAGCACAAATCTGCTATTCGCTGCAACAAAATAGGTGCTCCCTTAACAGACCACTGGAAAACAGCAGGACATAGTGTAGATGACCTACGGTGGTGCAGTCTAGAACTAACCGTCCAAAACAGCAGAGGAGGTAACACCGACACCAAACAAAAAAAACGCGAACAATTTTTCATGTCCAGATTCAAATCAGTCAGAAAAGGACTTAACACCAGAGAGGACTGGGAAAGGATCTTATAAACCCACTGAATTTGGTAAACACTGTTTCAAATAACACTAGATCAGGGATCATTAAGTTTGATAATATCTTAGAGATCACAAGCTCTGATACTAAATAGGAACCCTGATGATACATATAAGAACTTTGTGATTGTAAGTCAAAAGCTTTTTTTGAACGACAGGGCCACTATAGGGACTTGGTAGTATCAAATAGAGACTAAACAGGCACACCACGCTAAAAACCATTGAGGATGGATAAAAAATCGTCAAAAGTATAGACAACAAGTAATGACCCGACTAGCGTAACTCGTGGTGTGTAATAAAACGTGATTGTAAGTCAAAAGCTTTTTTTGAACGACAGGGCCACTATAGGGACTTGGTAGTATCAAATAGAGACTAAACAGGCCCACCATGCTAACAAGCACTGGCGTTGCCAATAGGTCTCGCATTAGGAAAGTTTGAGCTATTGGTATTGTAAATGACTCATTTTTTATTTATGTGTTGGTTTTGAAAATAGCTAAATTAATAGCTTTGTCATTTACAAAGACAATACTTTTAACTTTCGCAAATGTGACACCTATAGCATTTGTAATGCAATATGTGTTGTATTTACGTGACTTGGATGTATTGATATTACAAATAACCATTGATTTTAATTTTTTTAATTAATAAAAGGTATTGTAATTTATAATGGCAATAGATTAAACTTTTGTAAATAACTTTTGTGAAGATTATGTTCAGTGTATTTTATTGTGAGGAAAATCCAAGAACAGAAGTGCAATATTAACATCTTTATGTGACATTTGTAATAAAGCTTGAAACATTGAGAGAACATATTTGAACCAGTTGTTGTTGAATGGTTGCACAGATGCTGTGGTGGCGCTGAGTGATGTGGTGGTGCCCCTTGGTGGGGCTGAGTGATGCTGTGGTGATGTGATAGAGTGTAATTATGTGGCATGTAACTAATTGGCACTGAGTGGTATTTGGAGTGTATGTTGCATTGAGTGCAGTGTAATTATGTGGCATGTAATTATGTGGCACTGAGTGGTATTTGGAGTGTATGTTGCGTTGAGCGCAGTGTAAATATGTAGCATATGTAAATATGTAGCATATACTTATGTGGCACTGAGTGGTATTTGGAGTGTATATTGCATTGAGTGCAGTGTAATTATGTGGCACTGAGTGGTATTTGGAGTGTATGTTGCGTTGAGCGCAGTGTAATTATGTAGCATATAATTATGAGGCACTGAGTGGTATTGTTTGGAGTGTATGTTGCATTGAGTGTATGTAATTCTGTAGCCTATAATTATGTGGTATTGTGTGGAGTGTGTGTTGCATTCAGTAGAGTGTAATTATGTGCCGTGTAATTATGTGGCACTGAGTTGTTTTTGGAGTGTATGTTGCATTGAGTGCAGTGTAATTATGTGGCGTGTAACCATGTGGCACTGAGTGGTATTTGGAGTGTATGTTGAATTGAATGCAGTGTAACTATTTGGCACTGAGTGGTATTTGGAGTGTATGTTGCATTGAGTGCAGTATAATTATGAGACGTGTAAGTATATGGCACTGAGTGGTATTTGGAGTGTATAATGCATGTAGTGCAGTGTAAATATGTGCCGTGTAATTATGTGGCACTGAGTGGTATTTGGAGTGTATGTTGCGTTGAGCGCAGTGTCATTATGTGGCGTGTAATTATGTGGCACTGAGTGGTATTTGGAGTGTATGTTGCATTGAGTGCAGTGTAATTATGTGGCCCAGAGTGGTATTTGGAGTGTATGTTGCGTTGAGCACAGTGTAAATATGTAGCATATAATTATGTGGCACTGAGTGGTATTTGGAGTGTATGTTGCATTGAGCGCAGTGTAATTATATGGCGTGTATTTATGTGGCGTGTAATTATGTGGCACTGAGTGGTATTTGGAGTGTATGTTGCGTTGAGCGCAGTGTCATTTTGTAGCATATAATTATTAGGCACTGAGTGGTATTGTGTGGAGTGTATGTTGTATTCAGTAGAGTGTAATTGTGTGGCGTGTAATTATGTGGCACTGAGTGGTATTGTTTGGAGTGTATGTTGCATTGAGTGCAGTGTAATTATGTAGCATATAATTATGTGGCACTGAGTGGTATTTGGAGTGTGTTGCATTGAGTGCAGTGTAATTATGTAGTGTGTAATTATGTGGCACTGAGTGGTATTTGGAGTGTATGTCGCGTTGAGCGCAGTGTAATTATGTGGCGTGTAATTATGTGGCACTGAGTGGTATTTGGAGTGTATGTTGCATTGAGTGCAGTGTAATTATGTGGCGTGTAATTATGTGGCACTGAGTGGTATTTGGAATGTATGTTGCATTGAGTGCAGTGTAATTATGTGGTGGGTAATTATGTGGCACGGAGTCTTATTTGGAGTGTATGTTGCATTGAGTGCAGTGTAATTATGTGGCGTGTAATTATGTGGCACTGAGTGGTGTTTGGAGTGCATGTTGCATTGAGTGCAGAGTAATTATGGGGTGTGGAACTATGTGGCACTGAGCGGTATTTGGAGCGTATGTTGCATTGAGTGCAGTGTAATTATATGGCGTGTAATTATGTGGCACTGGGTGGTATTTGAGTGTATGTTGCGTTGAGCGCAGTGTAAATATGTAGCATATAATTATGTGGAACTGAGTGGCATCGTGTGGAGTGTGTGTTGCATTCGGTAAAGTGTAATTATGTGGTGTGTAATTATGTGGCACTGAGTGGTATTTGGAGTGTATGTTGCATTGAGTGCAGTGTAATTATGTGGCGTGTAACTATGTGGCACTGAGTGGTATTTGGAGTGTATGTTGCGCTGAACATTTTGCACTTCAACAGAAAGAATGATTCACATGCAAAATGTAACTTAAGACCTGCCTGTATCTGAAAAAGTGAATTTGACCTGGTGAAATGTAATCCGGTGCTCTTGTAAAAGTGATGGAACACCGTGTGGCTATTCAAAATGTCCATTAAGCGCTATAAGTGGGGTGATCACCTGACTAATATGTTCTTGGACAGCCAGTTCAGATGCACAACCTGGAAAGAAACGAATGCCAGAACGATGTGTGTTGCATACTGAGAAAATAAAACAAGCAGCGAAACCCGGACGACAAAAAATATTAGAGAGCATTCACAGTATCCCCTCGATCCTGCATTTTCTATTGAATGGCCATTCATAACTGATGAAACAATATGCATCAACCGGTAAGACGGTGCTAGGCAGATACATATATTTTCCTGAAAGTCCAGTCACGAGGTATCTGAAAATAATACTTTAAAAATGGGGTACTTGGTATCAGAAGGAAGGCGGTTATTGGGAGCGAGCTCTGCTTTAAAATAAACTCATAAGTATTGTAAATAAAAAACATTGGTAAATGAGCCGCTTCACATTGCGAGGAATCATGGCGCCTGCTCGTGAGCGCAACACCCCCACCCCACCCTGCTCCATGCCCCCACACCAATGACGCAGTTACTTTCTGATACTTCACCTCGGTGATGCGACATCCCACCGTCTTTCACGTGGCGGGTGGAAAGAAAGGTATTTTGTTTCTGACTTGCACTGTAGTGCTTTTACACGTGGTCATAATTGCAGAACATTTATTATTCGGTGAGATTATATTTACAACTGCGTGTCTTCGAATGCGGGTACCGTACTTGCGTGAGTCATGACCTACATTTTTTAAGAGGTAACTGTAGGTTATTGCCTCTCGGATGACTTTAACATGAAGGAATTACAAATGAATGAAAGAAGGGACAGAGAGGAGGAAAGGTGGGAGGGAACACGGCCTGGGGGAAGCTGGCTGGGGAGGGGGAGGAGAAGGGACAGAGAGGAGGAAAGGTGGGAGGGAACACGGCCTGGGGGAAGCTGGCTGGGGAGGGGGAGGAGAAATCCAAGTAAGGCTGTGTGCGGGGAGAGAGAGGGGAGGTGCTGGAGCTGGGGAACAGATGGCCGTGAAAGTTTATGGCCCAAAAGCGCATGCCTGTGGCCAAATGAACTCGAAGAAAACCGCATCAAAAAGCCCTTGGTTTCACGAGTATTTTGAGCACTTGAATTATCGCTCCGCTCAATGCGCATGCGCATTGATAGGTCGCGAGACCTAAAAACCATTGAGGATGGATAAATAATCGTCAAAAGTATAGACAACAAGTAATGACCCGACTAACGTAACTCGTGGTGTGTAATAAAACAGAAAGTAGCATGCATCTTAAAAAACACACATAGTTTGAGAAGGATAATTCAGATATCCGTTTTAGTACATTGCAAAGAATAGCAGTAAACACAATGCCTAATACTGTTCCATACAACATTAAATAAATGCGGGGATAATATAGATTATAAAGAACTACAATTGTAGTCCAAACAACGCGCGTTGCACATTCATGACGGATCGCGTAAATAAATGCGAAGATAATATAGAGTATAAAAAACTACAACTGTAGTCCAAACAACGCGCGTCGCACATTTATGACATATCGCGTTGAAATTACGTTCAGCGTGAGCACGTCGCCTAAAAACCCGCGAGAAATTCCTTTAAATAACAAACCACCTAACGAGAGGCACAAACATCGATTGAATCAAGACTGCGAGGAGCCGAGAGGGGTGCAGGCAGGCCGAATAAAGACTATTAGGTAAGCGTTGTGCAGGGAGGCCGAATAAAGACTATTAGGTAAGCGTTGTTCCCCCATAGGCAGATCCCGAAATGCAAACGATCCCCCAGATCTAGCCCCATCCTTGTATTAAAATCGGCAACGCTAATCACTGCAATTGTTTTTGAAAGATTTATCTAAATGGGACAAGAGTAGCCACGAAAATATATGTTAAATAAATAAAAATCGGACAATGTTTTAAAAAAATGTTCCACTGAGGCGGTAGGCTTTTCCTAATGGTGCAGTGTAAACAAAGACACTGATACTTATAATGTTGCGATAGGCAGCACTGTGAAGGTTGTTATACTTATAGCAAAAAACGTAGTAGTTAAATCAACACCGTTCCCGAGCACATACTTGAAAATATAACAGAATTAAACATAAAACCGTAAATCCAAATTTTATTTCTGTGCAGCAAAAATGTAAAATGAATAATGCGAGCCGGTTAATCTATGAAGATAAAACAAATGAGATACAAACAATGTAACCCTTTGTAGGTGAAATTGAAAGAAACACTGCAAACACAGAATCTCAGCACTGGTAGAAGATAAAAGAATCCAGTCACCCTGCTGTGAGGGCCAAATAACCCTGTCCATAGGGTGAGTACCATGTTCTAAATAATCAACTAGAAACAGACCACATCAGTTTCTTTATATAAGGATCACCTTGTGTTTTTGATGTGCTGGTAATACCTGCACATACCACCTGAATCACGATCAGCTTGATGGTTGTGTCTATGTAGCCACACTTCAGACAGTATCATCTAATGCACACCTTATCCTAATGTGTATACATACATATGCTTCCTTATAGTGACACTCTTTAAAAACGGTGGCCCCCCTCCGGCCTTATCCTCATCACTGAGTTCCTGAAATGCACAGGTAATATTATATAACAGAGTCATTGATAAGCTGCCACCAAATTGACAAATGAAAAGTGACCACCCAATTAATAGTCACTTCCTGTTATTTTGTGCCCCTCCCAGAAAGGAATTTTACATTTGACTTGGTAGACCAGAGCGTCTTTCCCATGATCTACAATATGAACTTACAAACCTCCAATTAAAACGAGAGGCATAATTAAACATCTGCAGGTATGCATAATGGTTTATCCTTCTAAAAGCTACGCATTAGTGACTTGAGGTCACATAGTCAGGAACCTGAATGTATAGCCCACTGTAACTCAAATGCCATACTATTAAACAAATAGGAAAGTAGACTCGTGTAGAAAAGAATGTATAAGACTCTCTGAAAATATGATTGTGACTTGATAAATGTAAAAGAAATGTGCTTTCTTAAACAAGATCTAAGGATGTATCTAATTGTACGCTTTCTTTGCATAGAATTGTTTGTCCTGATGAAAGTGATATCATAATACACCGAAACGCTGCGTCAACAACCTTGACAACTCTGAATTGTGTGGTTTTGATTATCTTGACAATTGTGAATCTTATGGTTTTTATCTGTTACATATGTGTATAGGCACCTTTTTTTTTAAATATAACATGAAAACATTTTTTTAATTGTATGGCACTGTATTGATGTTATCCATTACTGATTTTATTGATTTGTAATAAATTGTGCAATTTTTTAACAAACAGATAATGTTTTATTAATTTAGTGCAATTTTCTTGTTCTCATTGTATGTCCAATATGGTACACGTTTCTATTCAGCTGGCACTTTGAGTTATGAGGGTGATATACAAAAAGGTTTTTCAAGAGTTGATTACTGGGACTTGTTAAGTTCTTCACTCCTTTTCTCCTAGTCCCCCATTGGATTATTAAGGAGGCCTCCCTTTCTTTTACTTAAGGCCAGGGAACACCCTGGTCTGTAAGGCGCTCAGCAATAACCCGAAGGTTTTTAATCTAAACAATTTGATGCAATGTTCATCAAAATTGATTCATCAGAAAATGATTTATCAAAAAATACATAACAATTCTCTCAATGCTTTCATCATTGTATTTCAATCTATATTGGTGTGAAACCAATATTCACAATGGACAATCCGTTCTGAACTGATAAACAAAATTCATGAATGCTTTTGACTCATAAAACAATCACTTATTCGTGATTTCATGAATACAAGGTGCAAACCAAAACAAAACCCAGTGCATTTCGGGTCTAGATTCGACCCTTCTTCAGGGGTATTACATAATCAATATATAAACAAGAAGATAATCAATGTCGTGTTCCCGTGACACTTGTTCAAATGGAGATTTGGTTCCGTTGCGCTGGTTCTGTAAAAATAAATACACAAATTGCTCTCTCATTCCGTGGTAGATATAACAAATAAAACATAGGGTTTGCACATGCGGGACTCTCTATGTGCGGTGCTAATTAGGGGGGACCACCCAAAAAAAATGCCCAAACTAAGAAATGCCATCTGTGTTTACAAGTGCTAAAAAAGAAAGATTCTCAAGAGTGAGAAACGTGAGTCAATATCCAAAAAAGACTCACATGCTCCTGCAGTACTCAATCCTCTGAAAAAGGAATCAATAAACACAATAAACCTCAAGTCTAGAAGTTATTGTCGCAGTTTAACCGTATACGCTATAAAGAAGCTTACCGGTGTCTTTAATGGAGGAGCCCTCCTGTGTTTCCTGAACGTAGTGAAATGCCGGGAGAACCTCCTGTTCCCGGGTGTGTGTTCCTTGAGAACGCGAGAAACAAATACACTCAGTGTCAATGAATGTTGAATACTATAATGCGGTCTGTGTGCCTAAAACCGACTCCAGGATTCGAGTCTTACAGATGAATTGCCGATTAGGATTCTTGGTGAAATGCACCGCCATAAGCCGAAACACTTTCAAACCACCCGCCGCTTCCGCGAAGGTGAATCAGGAAATCACACCTCCCAGGGTCACGTGGTGTCTTATACCCGCTTACTTCAAGCGGACGCAACTTTATTGTACCTGTAGGGCCGATATACCGCGAAGATATATGTGTATAATGAACTCAACCGTAGTCGCGATAACCTGAGTGTGTGTAAAAAATATAAGCGTGAGTGTATAAAAGATAAAGGAAAGGATACAGCTGGAGCATGACCATGTGTGATGACACAAAAGGGAGCTAACAGGGGTAATGTCCTTCGGTAGAGAACCGAAAGGGGAAGTAAAAAAAGTCCTATAAAAGAGACCAAAGTAGATAATTAGATAAGAAAGTTATAAAGAGTTCCTGTGTGTGCAAAGCCTTTACATCAATAAATAAACGAGGTTAACAAAAGATGATATTTGTCACAATGTGATGATGCGAACATTATAAGAAGCATAACATTTCATACTGGTCGTTAAGATCCACTGGGTTCATCGTGCCTAAATTTTTGATCCATGTAGTTTCCCTTCTCAATAACATCACATGATGGTCTCTACCTGCTACTACAGCTACCTTTTCCAATATAGTGAATCTGATTTGGGGTATAGAGTGAGATGCCCTTATCCAGTGTGAGGCTAAGCTGGATGTCAGATGTTTGTTACGGATCGAACTTTTGTGCTCGATAATGCGAGTTTTGACTTTTCTGGCCGTTCTGCCCACGTATACCAAACCGCAAGGACAGCGGATGATATAGATGACACCTGTGGTGTTACAATCAGATGTGTGTTGCAGAGATATGTTTTGACCTGTATGAGGATGTGCAAAGTACTTGCCCGTAATGACATTGCCACATTGGCCACAATTGTGGCATTTACGCATGCCCTTAAATGCTACTTTCTCTGGCTATGATTTCCCATCTTTTCCGGATGATATTCTTAATCTGACCTGCCTGTGTGGATGATAGATGGGAGACCAGCAAACTTAAAAACTTCGAATATGGGGAGAAGTGTGGGGCACTCCTAGCGTGGAAGGCTAGATCAGATAGGACCAGGAACAACATCAATACCCTGTCCCAACGAAATTCGGGAAAACAGTTGACTAAGGACGAAGAGATTAGGGCTGAAGCCAGGGGTTTCATGGAAGAGCTATATCAGGAAAATATAAGCATTGGAACAGAAGAATTGGAGAAGTGGTGGAGCCAAAGGGTACTACCTCAATTGAGTGAGGCAGATAAGAAAACGCTATCGGGTGAGATCACTGAAGGGGAAATCAGGGTACAGTTAAAAAAGATGAGTAGGAGTAGGCCCCAGGTCCAGACGGCCTACCAACGGAGATCTATAAGGATAATGTGGAAGAGATTCTTCCCTACTTGCTGTCTCTCTTTAACAATATATACCAGCAAGGAGGGGGTATTCCACTTCATGGTTAGAGGCTACTATTACTTTAATAGCTAAACCTAATAAAGATCCCATGAAAATAGAGTCTTATAGACCTATCTCTCTTCTGAATTCCGACCTTAAAATATTCTCCGGAATTCTGGCTGAGAGACTATCTGAAGTTATTCAAACCATTATCCATCCCGATCAAAGGGGCTTTGTGCCAGGTCGACAATTAAATTAGTTGACTTTTCAGGTCATCGGAGCAATAGATTTTGCAGAAGAAAAAGGACTGCCATTGGCCATCGTGGCAATTGATGCCGCGAAGGCCTTTGATCAGGTCAATTGGATGTTCCTTTGGGACACGCTGATCAGGTTTGGCTTTCCATCATCCTTTATTCAGGCTGTTAAAATATTGTACGGGAGCCCACGAGCAAAAGTCTTGATAAATGGTTGCCTGACGGACTGGTTTGCGATATCGAGAGGGACGAGACAGGGTTGTCCCCTGTCTCCTCTCCTTTTCGATCTGTACATCGAGCCCTTTGTTTAATTGTTGAGATCAGATCCAACAATCATTCCTTTTAAAATGGGTGGGCTGGAGCTAAAGACTGCATTATATGCTGACGATTTATTGCTGTATACCATCAATCCATTAGAGGCTATTCTCAAGTCATTTCAACTAGCAGAGGAATATGGGGCAGTCTCGGGATACAGCATTAATAAGAGCAAAACAGATATAATGAGTTGGAATAGTCCTGCCCCCATACCAGGCGTGAAAACCAAGATCAGGTATCTGGGTATTTACATTACGCAAAAATTGATGGATGTCTCCAAAATAAGCTGGCAAACAGTGGTTAAAGATATAACTAAACTTTTACTAAGATGGGCCGGTCTACCTCTTAGTATATACGGTAGAGTCAATTTAATCAAAATGGTAGTATTGCCTAAAGTGACTTTCCTATTTAACAGTATTCCACTGACCTTCCATAAAAAAGACATCTCCAGCCTTCAGGGCAAGATAGGCTCATTTATTTGGCCTACTAAGTCACCAAGAATTGCTTGGAGGAAGTTGAGAAGGGGGTTGAAAGTAGGTGGCCTGGCCCTCCCCGAGGTACTTTTCTACTGTTATGCGTTCCAGTTAAAAAATGTCAGACTCCTGGCTAACAAGTTGGATTCATCTTCACCTGGCCGTTTGTTCCAAGCTATGCTATCCGACCTTCCCCAGGGCCTTGAATTTTTCTTGTTTAAATTCGGTGCCCAGAAATTTTACAAGAACGTCCGCCTAAAAATCCTACTTACAGCTCTTAAGTTGTGGCAAGCAGTCTGTAAAATCTGGAAAATTCCTTACTACAACTCCCTAGCACCAATGTGGGACTCCCCCCGAACACCGGAATGTTTATTAGATCGCCTTTCTTCCCCGTTGAGGGAGGCAGGCTTTGTAAGATGGGGAGACTTTCATGATAATTTAGTTCTCCTAGACTGGACATCCTTATCCAATATGACAGGAAGATCCCTTACAAGATTTAAATATTATCAATTATCATCTTGGTGGGGAAGTCAAAACTGGGCGCTAGAAGAAGAGTGAAGTGAATTTTTTAGAATTAGCCAGTAGACAAAAAGGATGGAAGGGGGAGGTCTCTTCTTGGTAGATTTTACTAATAGGGGCAAAAGATAGACAGGATGAAGAAATCTCTAAACTCTGGGGTGACTTATTGGTAGATAGTACGGAAAAGTAGCTGGAGGTTTGGATAGATTCATTTATAATATCCCAAAAAACAATAAAACCTGCCAATCTTAGAAGGAACCATCTCTACACGGCACACAGGGTCTACTGGACCCCTTCCAAATTGACAAAAATATCTGGACAATCATATTTCTGTCCTAGATGTAAGCTTTTAGCTGCAGATGACTTACACATTTTTGCAGACTGCCCAGAAATTAAAAACTATTGGCAACAGGTCTGCAGCTTCTTAGAGGAGGTATTGTCAAGACCAGTTACTTGCAGCCCAAGGCTGATTTTTTTGGGTCTACCATTTGATTACGATATTAGAGACAGTATCATTCAGTTTATATTTTATGTGATTGTCATCGCTAGGAGGGAGGTGTGCAGAGAATGGAAATCTCCAACCCCCCCAAGGTTTGCAGACTGCCTAAGAAATATCATGGCCATAAGTAAATTAGATCTGTTGTGTAGTGGAGAAGGTGCGGCGAAGATCTGGGCTCCGTTGATAAAATGGTCGGACAGATAGACGATGAAAAGTCCAATGATTATGCCAGGGGTTTGTTGTCTGGTCCTCCCTGGGGCAAGGTTTACTGACATCGAATATGGGAGTTGGACTAGTAGACAGCCTACCTCTGGGAGATCTTTTAACCGCCAAGCATACCATTCCAGGGCGCATAGTAATGTTTAGTGCCGGCGGATTTGAGAGATCCCATCTAGAGTCATACCATCTGGTGGCATATATGAGGACAAAAAAAAAGGATTCGCATTTACCTCCGGACAAAACCACCACCCTCAAAGAAAACCAACTAGGAGGGAAAAAATCGTACAACAAAAAAAACCGACACTGGGAGGCCACAACGCAACCCGAAGCGGGTAACCTAGTGGTGAATATCTCCGACAGAAGTTTGACTACAGAGGAATTAAAGGTTCTGAATAAAGGAACATCATTTGTCCCAACATACTCATCGAATTCTCTTGAAACTGAAGTCACACTTTTCAAATTCACTCGGACATTACGTTTGAAATGATTCTTTTCCACCATCCAGAGTAAGGACAATCAAGATACACCTGAACGCTTTCATCCTAAGAGCAAGTTTATGTCACCCATTTCACATAAAAGCATTGACAATTTTTTGAATCTTTGGTAAAAAAAGATTTTGAATCCATACAATATAATCAACCCAAATACACTAACTTGTCTAAAAAGGAGAAAAGGGTTTTGAATGATTTACGACAAGATACGAGCATACCATTTCAACCGTCCGACAAAGGGGGAGCCCTTGTGATCATGAACACCACATTTTACGAACAGAAGGTGAACGAACATGTCCAAGATCTGGACACATATATTCCACTAGATTATGATCCCACTTTGGAATTTGTGAAACATTTGGATGTTTTGATCAATAAAGCTGAAGACGATGGACTCATCAACAACAATACCAGAAAATACTTACTAACTGCCAATCCACAGATCCCTCATATATACATGCTTCCCAAAATTCATAAGCATGCCAGAAACCCACCTTGTTGTCCCATCGTGGCAGGATGCGGATCGATACACGAACCCATCGGGCGGTTCATCGATTTTCATTTACAACCCTTGCTACAAAAATGGTCTACTTATGTGAAAGATACAACTGACTGCCTATTGAAACTAGAAAACGTACGTCAGCTGATCACTGAATCTACAATTTTTTGCACCATTGATGTAGTGGCGCTATACACATCAATAGCCCACAATGAAGGCCTTGAATCTATCGAGTGGCGTCTATTACAATCGGACATGAACTAGGGTTTAGGGGTATTTCTGATGGAATTACTCCATTTCTCTCTATACCATAGTTACTTCCAGTGGAATACCAAATTTTATCTCCAACGCACCGGTACGTCCATGGGGTTTCCGAGAGCGCCTTCGTACGCCAACACCTTCATGGCATATTTTGAAGAGACTCATATTCTACACCACCCCGAATGGCAACAACACGCAATTCTATTCCTGAGGTTTATTGATGACATACTAGTACTATGGAATGGCAAAATGGATACATTGGTGGCATGTATCAATGAACTCAACACAAAAAATCCACGAATCAAGTTCACACATAATATTGACCTTCACCAAATCCAGTTTCTGGACATCCCATCTATCATGAATCAGCTTATCTGCTTTGGCTTTAAAACTCAATTGTAGCTCTAGAAGTTCCTTTTCTAGTTCTGGGATCTTCTCTCTTTCCCCTAGAGCTGCCTGCTGTAATTCCTGTTCTTTCTTCTTAATAGAGTCCAAATCTTTAGCTTCTCTTTCTTTTATCTCTTTTCTTTTTTGTCTCATCTGGTATCCCAAAAACCCTCTAAGAAAAGCCTTGAATGACTCCCTGACAGTTTGTTCTGTAGTCAAACCCATATTGAATAAAAAGAACTCCACTATACTGCTCTTAATTTTAACTCAATACTATCATCTAGTGGGATAGTTCTATCTAGAGTCCATCTGTGTTCATAGACAATATTCTTGAAATTGATGTTTAGTTCTACAACTGAGTAGTCTGAAAGGCCCACTGGGATATGGGCAACTGAGGTCTGAACAGACTCGAAGGTATGGTCTACCAGGAACAAGTCGATTCTTGAGAATTGTTTGTACTTTTTACTATAGAACGAATATTCTCTTAAGTCACCATTCTTGGCTCTCCAAGCGTCCAACAAGTTGTAATCCTTTATTATGTTCTTTACAGCCATAACCAAATGTTACCCAGCTAGCAACCCTCCGGGATAAATGCAGCATCTGAGTAGCTGTGTATTGTATTTCTGTGGTCAAATGAGGACTTTTTATTCTTTTTTCCCCTTCCCTCCCCACCCCATCCATTCCCTCCCTGAGGAACCCCCCCTTCATCTTGGGCGTTGTCTCGCCCCTATGCAACTCCCCGTCTTTCAGCACCCTAACTATCCTATCCCTTACCATCTGTTATATGTGTGATTTAGTGTGTTTACAAAGTTTTTTTTTCTTTTGTAAGTGTAATGTGTTATCCCCCTTTTTTTTTCAAAGAGAACTGATCAGTATCTCTGATATATCATGTTCATTATTTATATAAACAACAAGTGCTAGCAAATGCTAGGTTTAAGTATATGGGCAGTAGTGAAGGCTAGATATACCCAAACTAACCTACTCCCTCATATTCAGTAACAGCTCATCTACTTCTTCTGGCTGGTTACAAGTGTACATTTTATTATTCCACATGACTTTAAGCATAGCTGGAAACTTCATCTGTACTCGCGCCCCCAGTGATCTAAGTTCTGGCATTCTTGAACCTAGTTCCCATTGTCTCTGAGCCGTTCTTCCTCCTATATCAGACCTGATTTGGTATGGATGGGCCCGATAATGGAGAGAGGCGCTCGCTAAAGATATGCTAAGTATCAGCTCCTTAACATTGTAGGTCTGGAAATATACCAGAATTTTCCTGGGTCCCTTACGGTCTGGGTGTAGTCTGAAAGGGTCTCTATGGACTCTCTGTATTTCTGCTTCTAGATCTATATCTAAACGATCTTTCAAAACACCCTCCCTAAGGAGTCTGCAGACAAAGGCTTTAATATCCCCCACCTCTTCCCCCTCGGGTATCTTCAATATGCGAAGATTGTTCCGCCGTGAGTGAGTCTCCAACCGTTCCATGTCCATCATTAGAGCCCTATTTTGCTTTTTTAAAGCACAGAGATCCACGGAGTTCTCTGCCGTAGTGACTGAGAGGGTAGAGACCTTCTTTTCCAGTGTGGTCGTCAGAGCCTCTATTCCTTCAAATTTGGCTTCCAAAAGGTCAAAACTATCATGTAATCTTTTCTGATTTGCCTCAGAGATTTCAAACTTTTCAAGCAAATCACCCCTCAATGAATGAAATAAAAGCCCTATTTTATCAAGCTCCTGGGGGGAAGTAGGAGACTGAGCTGTATCCTTTTCAGATCTAGCGTGAGTTTGAGAAGTTAAGGTAATTGTGGTATCAGGGTGGTTACACACTGCACCTTCTGATATCAGTGTAATCGTAGAATCTTGATGGGTTGAAGTGTTTCCAGTCACACTATTACTACCGCTCATCAGAATGTCTTTGTCTAGACTAACCGGACTCTCTGGATCCTCTAACACCTCCTCAGCTTGTATTTCCGCGATAGGGGAGTACCTGTTCTCCAAGACTAAAGCAGATAGAGAAGGGATCTGAGTTATCTGGGTTGACTGTGTAGCCACTTCTACACTTACTCCCTCCTTTATGGAATTCATTTTCTCCATCACTTTAAAGTAACATTTAAGAGAGGGGGGTGTTTTTTTGTGTTGAAACCTGCTGGGGGGGGTTTACTACTGACACTCTTCTTAGCACACCACTTCCTCTTACTCTTGTGTGGTGTTAGTGGTGAAGGTCTCACTTTTTCGCCCAATTCTGCTGAGTCCCAACCCCCCTGCTGTTTTAATTCTTGCTTCGACCTCAGTTGGTATCTATTTCTTACCAACTCCCCTCTACTTTCAGTTTGCTTAATACCAGTCTGTTCATTCTCCCCTGTCCCTGAAATCACTGTTACCGAATGTGTCTCTACTGGTGCCAAGGTATCAGAGCTTGCTTGACGCCGGCTAAACAAAACTGGTGCTCCTACAGGCAGAGCTGCCTCCATACGAACACTTCCTTTGACTGGGGTTAAGTATTTAGTAGCGGAAAAGTGCCCCCAGCACACAGGGCCTCTAAAATGATGTAAAAACGCTCCTTTTGTGCAATGCCACGCTTCCCACTTCCAATTGACACAGCCCAAACCCCAAACCACAGTCCCAGATCTCGGACTTATCTTTTCTGTCTGTGTCTGATTTGGGGAGACCGAAGCGCACGTCACCATCACCTCGGCTGCTGCTCCCGGGGCCGCTTCCAAACCAGCGTCTCTCCTGACATGAATCAGCCCCGCCTCGTCCTCTAGGTGTGAGTTCAGATTTACCATCTCCCCCCCGGGTCCTAGCGCCGTCTCCGTCTCCGCCGCTGCTCCGCTCGTTTAATCAAAAAAAAAAGAGAGAAAACTTGTTTTTACCGCGCTACCGTGCTACTACATTGAGGTTTCCCTTCTCACCCATTCTCACTGCAGGTTTCCGCTCCGCTCAATGCGCATGCGCATTGATAGGTCGCGAGACCTAAAAACCATTGAGGATGGATAAATAATCGTCAAAAGTATAGACAACAAGTAATGACCCGACTAACGTAACTCGTGGTGTGTAATAAAACAGAAAGTAGCATGCATCTTAAAAAACACACATAGTTTGAGAAGGATAATTCAGATATCCGTTTTAGTACATTGCAAAGAATAGCAGTAAACACGATGCCTAATACTGTTCCATACAACATTAAATAAATGCGGGGATAATATAGATTATAAAGAACTACAATTGTAGTCCAAACAACGCGCGTTGCACATTCATGACGGATCGCGTAAATAAATGCGAAGATAATATAGAGTATAAAAAACTACAACTGTAGTCCAAACAACGTGCGTCGCACATTTATGACTTATCGCGTTGAAATTACGTTCAGCGTGAGCACGTCGCCTAAAAACCCGCGAGAAATTCCTTTAAATAACAAACCACCTAACGAGAGGCAAAAACATCGATT
This sequence comes from Lissotriton vulgaris, assembly GCF_964263255.1. NCBI lineage: Eukaryota > Metazoa > Chordata > Amphibia > Caudata > Salamandridae > Lissotriton > Lissotriton vulgaris. The sequence goes on from NC_141691.1 coordinate 1,390,277,000, forward strand.
GAATCAAGACTGCGAGGAGCCGAGAGGGGTGCAGGCAGGCCGAATAAAGACTATTAGGTAAGCGTTGTGCAGGGAGGCCGAATAAAGACTATTAGGTAAGCGTTGTTCCCCCATAGGCAGATCCCGAAATGCAAACGATCCCCCAGATCTAGCCCCATCCTTGTATTAAAATCGGCAACGCTAATCACTGCAATTGTTTTTGAAAGATTTATCTAAATAGGACAAGAGTAGCCACGAAAATATATGTTAAATAAATAAAAATCGGACAATGTTTTAAAAAAATGTTCCACTGAGGCGGTAGGCTTTTCCTAATGGTGCAGTGTAAACAAAGACACTGATACTTATAATGTTGCGATAGGCAGCACTGTGAAGGTTGTTATACTTATAGCAAAAAACGTAGTAGTTAAATCAACACCGTTCCCGAGCACATACTTGAAAATATAACAGAATTAAACATAAAACCGTAAATCCAAATTTTATTTCTGTGCAGCAAAAATGTAAAATGAATAATGCGAGCCGGTTAATCTATGAAGATAAAACAAATGAGATACAAACAATGTAACCCTTTGTAGGTGAAATTGAAAGAAACACTGCAAACACAGAATCTCAGCACTGGTAGAAGATAAAAGAATCCAGTCACCCTGCTGTGAGGGCCAAATAACCCTGTCCATAGGGTGAGTACCATGTTCTAAATAATCAACTAGAAACAGACCACATCAGTTTCTTTATATAAGGATCACCTTATGTTTGTGATGTGCTGGTAATACCTGCACATACCACCTGAATCACGATCAGCTTGATGGTTGTGTCTATGTAGCCACACTTCAGACAGTATCATCTAATGCACACCTTATCCTAATGTGTATACATACATATGCTTCCTTATAGTGACACTCTTTAAAAACGGTGGCCCCCCTCCGGCCTTATCCTCATCACTGAGTTCCTGAAATGCACAGGTAATATTATATAACAGAGTCATTGATAAGCTGCCACCAAATTGACAAATGAAAAGTGACCACCCAATTAATAGTCACTTCCTGTTATTTTGTGCCCCTCCCAGAAAGGAATTTTACATTTGACTTGGTAGACCAGAGCGTCTTTCCCATGATCTACAATATGAACTTACAAACCTCCAATTAAAACGAGAGGCATAATTAAACATCTGCAGGTATGCATAATGGTTTATCCTTCTAAAAGCTACGCATTAGTGACTTGAGGTCACATAGTCAGGAACCTGAATGTATAGCCCACTGTAACTCAAATGCCATACTATTAAACAAATAGGAAAGTAGACTCGTGTAGAAAATAATGTATAAGACTCTCTGAAAATATGATTGTGCCTTGATAAATGTAAAAGAAATGTGCTTTCTTAAACAAGATCTAAGGATGTATCTAATTGTACGCTTTCTTTGCATAGAATTGTTTGTCCTGATGAAAGTGATATCATAATACACCGAAACGCTGCGTCAACAACCTTGACAACTCTGAATTGTGTGGTTTTGATTATCTTGACAATTGTGAATCTTATGGTTTTTATCTGTTACATATGTGTATAGGCACCTTTTTTTTGAAATATAACATGAAAACATTTTTTTAATTGTATGGCACTGTATTGATGTTATCCATTACTGATTTTATTGATTTGTAATAAATTGTGCAATTTTTTAACAAACAGATAATGTTTTATTAATTTAGTGCAATTTTCTTGTTCTCATTGTATGTCTAATATGGTACACGTTTCTATTCAGCTGGCACTTTGAGTTATGAGGGTGATATACAAAAAGGTTTTTCAAGAGTTGATTACTGGGACTTGCTAAGTTCTTCACTCCTTTTCTCCTTGTCCCCCATTGGATTATTAAGGAGGCCTCCCTTTCTTTTACTTAAGGCCAGGGAACACCCTGGTCTGTAAGGCGCTCAGCAATAACCCGAAGGTTTTTAATCTAAACAATTTGATGCAATGTTCATCAAAATTGATTCATCAGAAAATGATTTATCAAAAAATACATAACAATTCTCTCAATGCTTTCATCATTGTATTTCAATCTATATTGGTGTGAAACCAATATTCACAATGGACAATCCGTTCTGAACTGATAAACAAAATTCATGAATGCTTTTGACTCATAAAACAATCACTTATTCGTGATTTCATGAATACAAGGTGCAAACCAAAACAAAACCCAGTGCATTTCGGGTCTAGATTCGACCCTTCTTCAGGGGTATTACATAATCAATATATAAACAAGAAGATAATCAATGTCGTGTTCCCGTGACACTTGTTCAAATGGAGATTTGGTTCCGTCGCGCTGGTTCTGTAAAAATAAATACACAAATTGCTCTCTCATTCCGTGGTAGATATAACAAATAAAACATAGGGTTTGCACATGCGGGACTCTCTATGTGCGGTGCTAATTAGGGGGGACCACCCAAAAAAAATGCCCAAACTAAGAAATGCCATCTGTGTTTACAAGTGCTAAAAAAGAAAGATTCTCAAGAGTGAGAAACGTGAGTCAATATCCAAAAAAGACTCACATGCTCCTGCAGTACTCAATCCTCTGAAAAAGGAATCAATAAACACAATAAACCTCAAGTCTAGAAGTTATTGTCGCAGTTTAACCGTATACGCTATAAAGAAGCTTACCGGTGTCTTTAATGGAGGAGCCCTCCCGTGTTTCCTGAACGTAGTGAAATGCCGGGAGAACCTCCTGTTCCCGGGTGTGTGTTCCTTGAGAACGCGAAGACTCTGAGAAACAAATACACTCAGTGTCAATGAATGTTGAATACTATAATGCGGTCTGTGTGCCTAAAACGGACTCCAGGATTCGAGTCTTACCGATGAATTGCCGATTAGGATTCTCGGCGAAATGCACCGCCATAAGCCGAAACACTTTCAAACCACCCGCCGCTTCCGCGAAGGTGAATCAGGAAATCACACCTCCCAGGGTCACGTGGTGTCTTATACCCGCTTACTTCAAGCGGACGCAACTTTATTGTACCTGTAGGGCCGATATACCGCGAAGATATATGTGTATAATGAACTCAACCGTAGTCGCGATAACCTGAGTGTGTGTAAAAAATATAAGCGTGAGTGTATAAAAGATAAAGGAAAGGATACAGCTGGAGCATGACCATGTGTGATGACACAAAAGGGAGCTAACAGGGGTAATGTCCTTCGGTAGAGAACCGAAAGGGGAAGTAAAAAAAGTCCTATAAAAGAGACCAAAGTAGATAATTAGATAAGAAAGTTATAAAGAGTTCCTGTGTGTGCAAAGCCTTTACATCAATAAATAAACGAGGTTAACAAAAGATGATATTTGTCACAATGTGATGATGCGAACATTATAAGAAGCATAACATTTCATACTGGTCGTTAAGATCCACTGGGTTCATCGTGCCTAAATTTTTGATCCATGTAGTTTCCCTTCTCAATAACATCACATGATGGTCTCTACCTGCTACTACAGCTACCTTTTCCAATATAGTGAATCTGATTTGGGGTATAGAGTGAGATGCCCTTATCCAGTGTGAGGCTAAGCTGGATGTCAGATGTTTGTTACGGATCGAACATTTGTGCTCGATAATGCGAGTTTTGACTTTTCTGGCCGTTCTGCCCACGTATACCAAACCGCAAGGACAGCGGATGATATAGATGACACCTGTGGTGTTACAATCAGATGTGTGTTGCAGAGATATGTTTTGACCTGTATGAGGATGTGCAAAGTACTTGCCCGTAATGACATTGCCACATTGGCCACAATTGTGGCATTTACGCATGCCCTTAAATGCTACTTTCTCTGGCTATGATTTCCCATCTTTTCCGGATGATATTCTTAATCTGACCTGGATGATAGATGGGAGACCAGCAAACTTAAAAACTTCGAATATGGGGAGAAGTGTGGGGCACTCCTAGCGTGGAAGGCTAGATCAGATAGGACCAGGAACAACATCAATACCCTGTCCCAACGAAATTCGGGAAAACAGTTGACTAAGGACGAAGAGATTAGGGCTGAAGCCAGGGGTTTCATGGAAGAGCTATATCAGGAAAATATAAGCATTGGAACAGAAGAATTGGAGAAGTGGTGGAGCCAAAGGGTACTACCTCAATTGAGTGAGGCAGATAAGAAAACGCTATCGGGTGAGATCACTGAAGGGGAAATCAGGGTACAGTTAAAAAAGATGAGTAGGAGTAGGCCCCAGGTCCAGACGGCCTACCAACAGAGATCTATAAGTATAATGTGGATGAGATTCTTCCCTACTTGCTGTCTCTCTTTAACAATATATACCAGCAAGGAGGGGGTATTCCACTTCATGGTTAGAGGCTACTATTACTTTAATAGCTAAACCTAATAAAGATCCCATGAAAATAGAGTCTTATAGACCTATCTCTCTTCTGAATTCCGACCTTAAAATATTCTCCGGAATTCTGGCTGAGAGACTATCTAAAGTTATTCAAACCATTATCCATCCCGATCAAAGGGGCTTTGTGCCAGGTCGACAATTAAATTAGTTGACTTTTCAGGTCATCGGAGCAATAGATTTTGCAGAAGAAAAAGGACTGCCATTGGCCATCGTGGCAATTGATGCTGCGAAGGCCTTTGATCAGGTCAATTGGATGTTCCTTTGGGACACGCTGATCAGGTTTGGCTTTCCATCATCCTTTATTCAGGCTGTTAAAATATTGTACGGGAGCCCACGAGCAAAAGTCTTGATAAATGGTTGCCTGACGGACTGGTTTGCGATATCGAGAGGGACGAGACAGGGTTGTCCCCTGTCTCCTCTCCTTTTCGATCTGTACATCGAGCCCTTTGTTTAATTGTTGAGATCAGATCCAACAATCATTCCTTTTAAAATGGGTGGGCTGGAGCTAAAGACTGCATTATATGCTGACGATTTATTGCTGTATACCATCAATCCATTAGAGGCTATTCCTAAGTCATTTCAACTAGCAGAGGAATATGGGGCAGTCTCGGGATACAGCATTAATAAGAGCAAAACAGATATAATGAGTTGGAATACTCCTGCCCCCATACCAGGCGTGAAAACCAAGATCAGGTATCTGGGTATTTACATTACGCAAAAATTGATGGATGTCTCCAAAATAAGCTGGCAAACAGTGGTTAAAGATATAACTAAACTTTTACTAAGATGTGCCGGTCTACCTCTTAGTATATACGGTAGAGTCAATTTAATCAAAATGGTAGTATTGCCTAAAGTGTCTTTCCTATTTAACAGTATTCCACTGACCTTCCATAAAAAAGACATCTCCAGCCTTCAGGGCAAGATAGGCTCATTTATTTGGGCTACTAAGTCACCAAGAATTGCTTGGAGGAAGTTGAGAAGGGGGTTGAAAGTAGGTGGCCTGGCCCTCCCCGACGAACTTTTCTACTGTTATGCGTTCCAGTTAAAAAATGTCAGACTCCTGGCTAACAAGTTGGATTCATCTTCACATGGCCGTTTGTTCCAAGCTATGCTATCCGACCTTCCCCAGGGCCTTGAATTATTCTTGTTTAAATTCGGTGCCCAGAAATTTTACAAGAACGTCCGCCTAAAAATCCTACTTACAGCTCTTAAGTTGTGGCAAGCAGTCTGTAAAATCTGGAAAATTCCTTACTACAACTCCCTAGCACCAATGTGGGACTCCCCCCGAACACCGGAATGTTTATTAGATCGCCTTTCTTCCCCGTTGAGGGAGGCAGGCTTTGTAAGATGGGGAGACTTTCATGATAATTTAGTTCTCCTAGACTGGACATCCTTATCCAATATGACAGGAAGATCCCTTACAAGATTTAAATATTATCAATTATCATCTTGGTGGGGAAGTCAAAACTGGGCGCTAGAAGAAGAGGGAAGTGAATTTCTAGAATTAGCCAGTAGACAAAAAGGATGGAAGGGGGAGGTCTCTTCTTGGTAGATTTTACTAATAGGGGCAAAAGATAGACAGGATGAAGAAATCTCTAAACTCTGGGGTGACTTATTGGTAGATAGTACGGAAAAGTAGCTGGAGGTTTGGATAGATTCATTTATAATATCCCAAAAAACAATAAAACCTGCCAATCTTAGAAGGAACCATCTCTACACGGCACACAGGGTCTACTGGACCCCTTCCAAATTGACAAAAATATCTGGACAATCATATTTCTGTCCTAGATGTAAGCTTTTAGCTGCAGATGACTTACACATTTTTGCAGACTGCCCAGAAATTAAAAACTATTGGCAACAGGTCTGCAGCTTCTTAGAGGAGGTATTGTCAAGACCAGTTACTTGCAGCCCAAGGCTGATTTTTTTGGTTCTACCATTTGATTACGATATTAGAGACAGTATCATTCAGTTTATATTTTATGTGATTGTCATCGCTAGGAGGGAGGTGTGCAGAGAATGGAAATCTCCAACCCCCCCAAGGTTTGCAGACTGCCTAAGAAATATCATGGCCATAAGTAAATTAGATCTGTTGTGTAGTGGAGAAGGTGCGGCGAAGATCTGGGCTCCGTTGATAAAATGGTCGGACAGATAGACGATGAAAAGTCCAATGATTATGCCACGGGTTTGTTGTCTGGTCCTCCCTGGGGCAAGGTTTACTGACATCGAATATGGGAGTTGGACTAGTAGACAGCCTACCTCTGGGAGATCTTTTAACCGCCAAGCATACCATTCCAGGGCGCATAGTAATGTTTAGTGCCGGCGGATTTGAGAGATCCCATCTAGAGTCATACCATCTGGTGGCATATATGAGGACAAAAAAAAAGGATTCGCATTTACCTCCGGACAAAACCACCACCCTCAAAGAAAACCAACTAGGAGGGAAAAAATCGTACAACAAAAAAAACCCGACACTGGGAGGCCACAACGCAACCCGAAGCGGGTAACCTAGTGGTGAATATCTCCGACAGAAGTTTGACTACAGAGGAATTAAAGGTTCTGAATAAAGGAACATCATTTGTCCCAACATACTCATCGAATTCTCTTGAAACTGAAGTCACACTTTTCAAATTCACTCGGACATTACGTTTGAAATGATTCTTTTCCACCATCCAGAGTAACGACAATCAAGATACACCTGAACGCTTTCATCCTAAGAGCAAGTTTATGTCACCCATTTCACATAAAAGCATTGACAATTTTTTGAATCTTTGGTAAAAAAAGATTTTGAATCCATACAATATAATCAACCCAAATACACTAACTTGTCTAAAAAGGAGAAAAGGGTTTTGAATGATTTACGACAAGATACGAGCATAACATTTCAACCGTCCGACAAAGGGGGAGCCCTTGTGATCATGAACACCACATTTTACGAACAGAAGGTGAACGAACATGTCCAAGATCTGGACACATATATTCCACTAGATTATGATCCCACTTTGGAATTTGTGAAACATTTGGATGCTTTGATCAATAAAGCTGAAGACGATGGACTCATCAACAACAATACCAGAAAATACTTACTAACTGCCAATCCACAGATCCCTCATATATACATGCTTCCCAAAATTCATAAGCATGCCAGAAACCCACCTTGTTGTCCCATCGTGGTAGGATGCGGATCGATACACGAACCCATCGGGCGGTTCATCGATTTTCATTTACAACCCTTGCTACAAAAATGGTCTACTTATGTGAAAGATACAACTGACTGCCTATTGAAACTAGAAAACGTACGTCAGCTGATCACTGAATCTACAATTTTTTGCACCATTGATGTAGTGGCGCTATACACATCAATAGCCCACAATGAAGGCCTTGAATATATCGAGTGGCGTCTATTACAATCGGACATGAACTAGGGTCTAGGGGTATTTCTGATGGAATTACTCCATTTCTCTCTATACCATAGTTACTTCCAGTGGAATACCAAATTTTATCTCCAACGCACCGGTACGTCCATGGGGTTTCCGAGAGCGCCTTCGTACGCCAACACCTTCATGGCATATTTTGAAGAGACTCATATTCTACACCACCCCGAATGGCAACAACACGCAATTCTATTCCTGAGGTTTATTGATGACATACTAGTACTATGGAATGGCAAAATGGATACATTGGTGGCATGTATCAATGAACTCAACACAAAAAATCCACGAATCAAGTTCACACATAATATTGACCTTCACCAAATCCAGTTTATGGACATCCCATCTATCATGAATCAGCTTATCTGCTTTGGCTTTAAAACTCAATTGTAGCTCTAGAAGTTCCTTTTCTAGTTCTGGGATCTTCTCTCTTTCCCCTAGAGCTGCCTGCTGTAATTCCTGTTCTTTCTTCTTAATAGAGTCCAAATCTTTAGCTTCTCTTTCTTGTATCTCTTTTCTTTTTTGTCTCATCTGGTATCCCAAAAACCCTCTAAGAAAAGCCTTGAATGACTCCCTGACAGTTTGTTCTGTAGTTGAACCCATATTGAATAAAAAGAACTCCACTATACTGCTCTTAATTTTAACTCAATACTATCATCTAGTGGGATAGTTCTATCTAGAGTCCATCTGTGTTCATAGACAATATTCTTGAAATTGATGTTTAGTTCTACTACTGAGTAGTCTGAAAGGCCCACTGGGATATGGGCAACTGAGGTCTGAACAGACTCGAAGGTATGGTCTACCAGGAACAAGTCGATTCTTGAGAATTGTTTGTACTTTTTACTATAGAACGAATATTCTCTTAAGTCACCATTCTTGGCTCTCCAAGCGTCCAACAAGTTGTAATCCTTTATTATGTTCTTTACAGCCATAACCAAATGTTACCCAGCTAGCAACCCTCCGGGATAAATGCAGCATCTGAGTAGCTGTGTATTGTATTTCTGTGGTCAAATGAGGACTTTTTATTCTTTTTTCCCCTTCCCTCCCCACCCCATCCATTCCCTCCCTGAGGAACCCCCCCTTCATCTTGGGCGTTGTCTCGCCCCTATGCAACTCCCCGTCTTTCAGCACCCTAACTATCCTATCCCTTACCATCTGTTATTTGTGTGATTTAGTGTGTTTAGAAAGTTTTTTTTTTCTTTTGTAAGTGTAATGTGTTATCCCCCTTTTTTTTTTCAAAGAGAACTGATCAGTATCTCTGATATACCATGTTCATTATTCATATAAACAACAAGTGCTAGCAAATGCTAGGTTTAAGTATATGGGCAGTAGTGAAGGCTAGATATACCCAAACTAACCTACTCCCTCATATTCAGTAACAGCTCATCTACTTCTTCTGGCTGGTTACAAGTGTACATTTTATTATTCCACATGACTTTAAGCATAGCTGGAAACTTCATCTGTACTCGCGCCCCCAGTGATCTAAGTTCAGGCATTCTTGAACCTAGTTCCCATTGTCTCTGAGCCGTTCTTCCTCCTATATCATACCTGATTTGGTATGGATGGGCCCGATAATGGAGAGAGGCGCTCGCTAAAGATATGCTAAGTATCAGCTCCTTAACATTGTAGGTCTGGAAATATACCAGAATTTTCCTGGGTCCCTTACGGTCTGGGTGTAGTCTGAAAGGGTCTCTATGGACTCTCTGTATTTCTGCTTCTAGATCTATATCTAAACGATCTTTCAAAACACCCTCCCTAAGGAGTCTGCAGACAAAGGCTTTAATATCCCCCACCTCTTCCCCCTCGGGTATCTTCAATATGCGAAGATTGTTCCGCCGTGAGTGAGTCTCCAACCGTTCCATGTCCATCATTAGAGCCCTATTTTGCTTTTTTAAAGCACAGAGATCCACGGAGTTCTCTGCCGTAGTGACTGAGAGGGTAGAGACCTTCTTTTCCAGTGTGGTCGTCAGAGCCTCTATTCCTTCAAATTTGGCTTCCAAAAGGTCAAAACTATCATGTAATCTTTTCTGATTTGCCTCAGAGATTTCAAACTTTTCAAGCAAATCACCCTGAGGTTCCGTGACAATTGTAAGTGGTGTTTTCGACTCGCACGAATATGGTCGAGTCTGGTATCTATGAACCGCAAATGACGAGTTTAGTGGGTGTATGCAGTTTCGTTGTGCTAACCTAAACCGTTCGTCTGTTTCGTGGGTATTTTCTATCTGTACCCACGGGTTCCATCTTAGATACGGCATCCATTTTGTCTCTTGCCCTCAAGTAGCCAGCGAACGGACGTTGTCCGCTTCGCGACCCTGGGACTCCCAAGATATTTGCGGAAGACACATGTCCTTTGTAAGTGTCTTTATGATGAGGGGAATGCTACTGTAAAGCAGATGGCGCCGCTCGAGGCTCATCTTGCCGCACGGACTTATTGTCTCAGCCGTGCATCTCATTAGGCACGTCCCTTTGATGCCTGTATCTCGTGTTTCTTCGATACCTCCCCTTTTACACCCTTTCCGATTTCCCCACTGTCTCCGTCTTCCTCTACACCTGTTCTTGTTCCTATTTCGATCTGTTTATTACCGATTGGAATGCACTAATGTTGGGAAGATGGGTTTTTACAGTTGGGAACCGCCAAATGTTTCCGCACTTATGTTCCGGACCTTGCGTGTTTCAAAGTGACCAAAACGACCCCTCTGGGGGATGATTGTGGGAACCGGGTCATAAACTTTTGTGTTCAATGTAACTCTATGGGGAAAATTGTGTATAAAAGGAGCGATTCACAGAACCAATTTGAAGCAGTCTCCCCAAGTTGCACGTGTGTTGCTTGTCGTGACTTCTGTGTTCCCTGCAGTAAATAAACCTTGAATCTTTGACGCCGAAGGAAGTGTCCCGTGTCTCTGTGATTCGTACTCCGGAGCAGGTTACCCACGAAGGTTTCAGGTGTTGTGCCCTGGCACCGCTGGGTTCTAAATAACCCAGTCCTTCAGTTGGCGCCCAACGTAGGGCTGCATCAGTGGTACCGGTCCAAGCCCGACGATCGTGAGGAACTTCGTGTGAAATCTCCGAGGGAAGGTGCACCCCGCTTCATCGATCCTGTTGTCGAAATAAGTGGCCCGAAGACTTTTCCCGCGAAGATTCCCGCCTCCTGACGGCTGCGACGGACTGCTGCCCTGACTGTAGACCTGTTTTGGCGCCTGGCGTAGACCTTGGTAGAGCGAGACGATTGACGGGCCTTCCTGGTGACGCCATCGATCTTTGAGTTAAGTATTTGTGGGTCGCTCCCAGAGTCCTTGGTTGTTGACACTTTAGCGAGTGTTTTTGTTGTTGACGCTGTGAGAGTGTTTTTGTCGATGACACCTTGCTAGCGTATTTTGTTGTGTTGTTTGACGACTGCAGCCGCCAAAAACCGAGGGTTTTGTTCTTTGCTGGGACTTGGTAAATCCCGTAACCCTTGAAGTTTGTGAAACTCGGCTAGTGTGCAAGATGCCTGGTCGCAGTACTTTGTTTAGTTGTTTCAGACCTTGTGGTACGGATTCCCGACTGGAGGACTCGTGTCCGATACCTCCGGTTGGAACTCCCACTTATGAACTGTACAGTAAACATGGGCTAGGCCTGATTACTTTTAATGATTACTGGATCAAATACACGAAGAAGGACGGTGACCTTCGTTGGCCACCTCATGGTAGCTTCGAGGCCCCGATCTTAGATAATCTAGAGATTAAATTATTCGAAAGAAAGTCAAGGCCGGCCATGTTTGATGCCTTTCGGTTGTGGCGTAAAGAAGCCCGACAGAAAGAAATCAGACAGACTAAACGAAATCAGCGAGATAATGTTGCTACCATAGTGAAGAAAGCAGAGCAATTTCAGCGCGACAAGGAGGTTAAGGATAAGGAAGTGTTTGATAGACTACAGCGTATGACCGTGGATAAATGTTATCCCGCTTTGCCTACGGAGTCGGAAAAGAAGGAAGAGTCAGTTGAGGATCCTTTAATGTCTTATCTTATGAAGTCGCCACCTCCGTATGTACAGGGTACCGCAGCTCCCGTGGTTCCTGCTGTACCTATTCCTCCGCCTATTCTTCCTGTGCCTGTTCCTCAACCTGCACCCGCTCTCCCGACTATTCCTGCTCCTTTGCCTACTGCTATCCCTACTGCTCCTCCGCTTCCACATACTCCTGCTCCCGTTTCCGCTCCTGTTTTGTTAACTCCTGCTGTTGCTACTGTTTCTACTCCTCCACTTGTTAGTCCTGTGTCCTATACTTCTCCCTCTACTCGTTCTCGTAATTCTCCTCTTGCGGCTAGTTTCTTTCATTCGCTCGGACCTGTTCTTGGGTCCGCTGGTTCCGATGGTCCTCAGAGACGTAGTCAGCTTCCTGGTAACAGAGAACGCGCTTTGCTATATAATATGGCGATGGGTTGGATGATGCATCCTCTTCGAAATCCGCCACGTGTTGTACTCGACACCTTTTGTCAATTCAATATACCAACCCAGAGATATGTGTTCGAGGAAATGTGTAAGGTCCTTCGCGATCAGATAGCGGCCGACGCACCTGACGAGGTGCTGACCGCCCTGTCTGATCTTCAGCTTCAGTTCTCGAACGGACTGATAGTGGATACCAACGTTCGACGTGCTGTTGAGCGGTTGCTATCTTTCCGTCCCACTCCTATACCTCAAGCCTTGTTTGTTGAGGATGTTGAAAGACTGCCAGACGAGTCTGGTCAATTTCCCATGCGAGAAGTTCCACCGGTTTGGATACCAGCTAATCCTAATGCTCAACCTCCGACATTGGCGCATTTCCAGAGAGTGTGGATACATCTCCCATGGAAACGCTCGGAAGTGTTGCAGGTGAAGCAATCTTTGCCTGACCCACGCAAAAATCCTACAGGGTATTACAAAGAATTATCGCAGCTCGTAGATGCTACGGTAATGAATCTTGCCGATATCGATATGTTGTTCGGCAATGTCGTACCGCAACCGGTATGGGCTAAGATTCGTCACGAAAACCACCCGAATGAATTAGGTGGTGCCTGGGCTGCCATTGTAGCGGCAGATGCCGGACAAACGGCTGCTGCTAAACCCGACCAGCTGATTGTTGATCTTCCTCAAAGAATAATAACGTTAATGAAAACTCTTATGCCAGCTATGAGGGTGAACTGGGACAAATTGTCAGCTTGTAAGCAAAAGAAGGACGAGAGTGTTTCCGACTTCTTTACGAGGTTCGAGGAAGCATTCATTGACCATAGTGGACAGGATATGGGTACTGAGGGTGGTCAGCGATTGTTTGTGGATAAATTTGTTTCGAATTTATTGCCCGATTTGAGCAATAAATTAAAGAATTCAGAGAGTGCGTGGGCTGTTTCTACTTCAGCTCAGATATTGGCCACAGCACAATATTATGAGAACAGAGAGAAAGAAGAGAACGACCGCGCTGATAAAAAGACGAAAGAACTTAAAACTAAAGTGTTGCTTCAACAAGCGTATCCTCCGCGTTCAAACCAGAATGCATCCCAACAGAATAGATCGCAGTTGCAATCGAATCGATCGCAGCCGCGTAATGATTCCTCCTCCCAAAGATCATCGTTAGGGTACAATCAATGTGCTTATTGTAGACAGGAGGGACACATTAAATTCAATTGCCCTGTTCTGAATGATCGCAATAGTAGTAATTCGTCCAAAGGAGGTCGTGGTGGTTCACATCAGGTATCACGTGGTAGGGGTCGTGGTTCTCAGAAGGATCGTTCTGACACTTCCTCTAATTCTAATAATTGTTTCGATCAACGTGGATCATCGCAAGGACGATCTGCGCAGTACAATGTAGATGATTATTACGTCGATCAGGGAACTGACGACAGTAATTACTAGGACAGCCATAGACAAGGAGAGGGAGCGGTATCAGTTCCGGTTGATCAGAGAGGGCCTTACGTCGCAGTTGCTACATCGGGCGTCGTTGAGCCTTTTCTGTTGGACACTGGTGCAGCGAAAAGTTCTATCATGCATTCGAAACTCCCTGGCGCACCTTTGTCTGGCTTAACAAATGTTTCCGTTGGATTCTCTGGCGCCCCCGTTAGCAATCCAGTTTCGCGCCCTTTGCCCCTTACAATTGGGCCGCGTGAGCTTCAAGCTCCGTTAATTTTGACTACTGGTTGTGGCGAAAATCTTTTGGGTCTGGATTTGCTTAAACGTTTATATGCAACTTTGTATTGTTCTCCTGCGGGTGTAAAGCTTACGTTAGGAAAGAGGGTTGTCTCTCCTATGTATTTGTCTCTCGATAAGCTTCCACCGGAATTGAGTTCTCTTCCTGCGTCTTTGTGGGCAACAGGTCCCAATGATGTGGGCCTGCTTGACATCTCCCCTTATGTTGTTCAGTTGAAATCTAATGTGCGATTGCCACGTATTCCCCAGTATCGTATCTCTCTTGATGGTGAACGAGCATTGTTAGCGATCATTTATGATCTGATCGAGAAAGACGTTATTGAAGAGACTCGGGGAAACGTGTGCAACAGCCCTGTACTGCCCATTCTTAAACGTACTGATCCTTCAAAACCGCCCGTTTATCGTTTTGTTATTGATTTACGGGAGGTGAATAAAATTGTGGTTCCTCAATTCCCCGTTGTGCCTGACATCACGGCGTTACTGACTCTGATTCCAGCTTCTGCATCGTGGTTTTCGGTGATTGATTTGAAAAATGCGTTTTTCAGCATCCCGATTGCCGAGGAGAGCAGAGACCTTTTCGGTTTCTCTCTCGGTGGACGCAGCATCCGGTTTAAGCGCGCTCCTCAGGGCTACTGTGAAAGTCCATCGATTTACAGTCAAGCCTTGAAGGGTCAACTGGATGCGTTTAGGTTGCCGGTTGATGCGGCCTTAATCCAATACGTCGATGACTTATTGGTGGCTGCTGATACTCAGGACATTTGCAAAATTGCTACGGTGTCGTTGCTGCAACATCTCTGTGAGTTGAATCATAAGGTGTCCCCTTCTAAACTCCAATATTGTTGTCAAGAAGTAACCTATCTAGGTCACTTATTGTCAAAGGAGGGAAGGAGGTTGACCCCAGAGAGGATTGCAGCGATTGCGCGAATGGCTGTGCCAAAAACCCAAAGAGATGTGCGTGCCTTTCTAGGTATCACGTCGTACTGCAGGCAATGGATTCCTAATTTTTCATTGCTAGCGAAACCATTGGTGGCTCTTACGTGCAAGGATGTTTCAACTCCTTTACCATGGACGGAAGAATGTCAGAAAAGTTTTTCTGAACTGCGTGATTCATTGTGTTCGGCTCCTGTGTTGGGTACTCCTGACTATAGCAAGCCGTTTACATTATATGTTCACGAGAGGGAAGGTTGTGCTTTGAGTGTCTTAACGCAACCTTTTGGTGGTAAACAGCGTCCATGTGCATATTTTTCCTCGACCTTGGACCCAGTAGCTAGAGCATTGCCGAGTTGTTTGAGAGCAACTGCGGCAGCTGCGGTCTCCATCCGACAATCAGCAGGACTGGTCATGGATAATATGCTTACGGTGATGGTTCCGCATGCAGTCGATACTCTTTTGAATCGTACGAAAACCCAGCACTTGACGAGTGCGAGATTGTCTGGGTACGAGCTGACGTTGCTGGCAAGTCATATTCAGATAAAACGTTGCAATGTTCTGAACCCGGCAACTTTGTTACCAATTAGCACAGAGTCAGATGAAGTAGCAGAACATGATTGTTACTTGAGGACAGAAGAAGAAACAAAAGGTCGAGTGGACCTTAAAAACACTCCATTGGAAGATCCGGATGGTACACTGTATGTGGATGGGTCATGTTTTAAGTTGCCGAATGGCGATGTGACTACTGCCTATGCTGTTGTAACGTTGAATACTGTTGTTGAGACTGCAAGGTTGAATCAGAATTCTGCCCAGGCTGCAGAGTTGATCGCTCTCACTAGAGCGTGCGTGTTAGCGAAAGGGAAACGTGTGAATGTGTTTACCGACAGCCAATATGCGTTTGGTGTTGCACATAGTTTTGGACGACTGTGGAGAGAGAGAGGTTTCTTGACGTCGCACGGTACGAAGATTCAGCATGGCCAGCTTGTGAATGATCTTTTGGATGCACTTACGTTGCCTGAACAAGTAGCGATTGTTAAATGTAGTGCGCATCGTAAGGTGACGGATGATGTTGGTCGTGGTAATGCATTTGCAGACGAGATTGCTAAGGAGACTGCCCGGAACCTTAGCACTCGAATGTATGTGACGAGTTCGGTTAGGTGGCCTACAGAATCGAGCATGTGTGAAGACACTATCGAAAGTGTGAAAGAAATTCAGAATGAGGCCACCGAGACTGAAAAGGCGAAGTGGAAAGAAAGCACGGGAAAGTTGGATGTGAATGGTTGTTGGATTGATTTGTCGGATCAGAAAAGATGGTTGTTGCCCGATGCGTATGTGCTGGCCGTTGTGACAATGGCGCATGGGTTAGCACATATTAGCGCGAAAGGTATTTGTAAATTGTTGTCCCCTGTGTGGAAGAATGATGGTATCACGAAATGTGCTGAACGTCTGGTGAAGAATTGTATGGTGTGCATGATGTACAATCCTGGCAAAGGAACCCCAACTCCTCCTGGCAGTTTTGCTCCCCCTTCATGTCCCTTTGAGGTGATCCAATTGGACTTCATCCATATGGAGCGATGCAATAACCTGAAGTACGTTTTAGTTGTGGTTTGCGCATTCTCCCGATGGATCGAGGCCTACCCTCTCAAAGACAATACTGCTTTGTCTACTGCGAAAATCCTACTGAAGGAATATTTTCCTCGGTTTGGAATGCCTAGAGTCGTGTGGTCAGATAACGGAAGTGAGTTTGTGGGTAGTGTAATGAAGAGTGTGTGTAAAGGCCTTGGAATTAATCAGAAATTCCATAGTGCCAATCATCCCCAGTCAGCTGGATTGGTTGAGGGGTATAATGGTACCCTTAAACTGAAACTAGCAAAGATTCAGGCTACGACTGGTCTTTCGTGGCCTGACGCTTTACCTTTGGCATTACTGTCAACTAGGGCGACTGTACACTCCCGAGTAGGGCTTAGTCCCTATGAAATAGTGTTCGGCCGTCCTGCGAATGTGTGGGGGGTTCCTAGGCCAGGAATGTTCTGTGATCTTGAGTATCCAATGTTGATCGATTACCTTCATGACTTGACTGCTAAACTGAGGTTAATTCACCAACAGGTTCACGACGCACTGCCGACGCAGACGGAGGGTCCAGGCCACCAGCTCCAACCCGGAGATTGGGTGGTGACGCGGAACTTTTCGCGCAAGAACAACTTGGACCCGAGGTTTACTGGACCCTACCAGGTTCTCCTTGCCACGAGGACTGCTGTTCGTCTCGAGGGGCGTAAGAATTGGGTGCACGCCACCCATACCAAGAAGGTCCCTATCCCTTTGCCGGCAGACCCGTGGGTGAGGAGAGGCATTGCATCAACTGAAACAGAAGGATTGCCCGCGTTTGTACCTTTTAGCGACGCACAACCTGTCGGAGAATCCTCAGCGCAGCAGAAAGACACTGTTGAACAATTGTCATCAAAAGACTCAAGACCAGAACACTCAACTGATCAGCAGGACGCCGTCTCTTCAACGGGTCCTTTGTTTGACGAGCAGACACGTCCTGGGAAAACCCGATACTTTTTGCGATCTAGCACTAAAGACTAATAAAAGATCCTGCTTTGCTGTATTGACAACTGCATTATCCCGTTTTCCGTGATCAGTTTTTGAACGTTTATACTATTGTAATTATCCCTGTGTATATCCATTGAGCTTAATTTTTTTGCTTCCACAGCCGAGAGACATTGTTTCTGTATATATATATTGTGCATTAAAGGCCGTAGGGCCGCGCGCGTACTTCCTTCTGGATAGTAGGTCTTGACGCTAGGTTAAAGACCGTCGGTTCCTGGGAACTCCTAGGGATTGACTATTGCTACACAGAACGAAGTGCGTCAAGAAACGTTGCGGACGGTCGTAGGAAAATGGCATTTTCGAAGCTGATGGACTTGGAAGAAGCTCAGATACAAAGATTCAAGCTGCAACAACTTAGTCGTACGAAATGTTTTATATTTCAAGTATTTGTATTATTTTTGACTGTTTCTGCATTATTGGCGGGTGGGGTGTATTACATGATATCTTACTTCTTACCCCCTGTCGTACCTACTCCTACCCCTGATCCTAAACTCACCTCCACTGCTTCTCCTCATTCTTTTCATGTCTTACCCGAACACGAGCAGGCTAGACGTGCAGAATTCCGCAATAATTCCTTTATTCAGCTCCTTCATCAGCATCAGTTAGTGGTTAACACTACTAATTGTTGGGTATGTGGGTTGATGCCACATACTACGGATAAGGGAATTCCATATCTGGTGTTACCGTACAGTTCCCAAGGGTCCGCTCGAGCATTTCAAACAATGTTTCGAAGCGCACTAGGTTTCCACCCCATTCGAGAACCACGCTCTCCCTACTCTGGTCCTACCTCGTATCAAAAACCTTTGTCGATAGCAATAGAGGACTTAGACAGCGATATCTATGATCCCTCGCTTATTCCCGAAGAAGAGGTACAAGCTTACAGGGTCCTGAGTAGAGGCGAGTATAGTGTGTTCACGAGTGAAAAGCAGCTTAAAAGCTCACCCCCGATATGGGTCGTACCCCACATTGGTAATTTTTGTCTAATGGGTCGTGGTCGAAGATCGAAAGCCCGACTTGGAGAGAGTGCTTGCACTGAAAATTATATGCTGCCGATGGTCTCGTCCCCTGTGTTCCTGGCTGCCAAGGGTACATACTTTATCTGCCATGATCGTGCATACGCATGGTTGCCCGCTGACTTCATGGGCTCATGCTTCATTGCGAATTTGTTGCCTCCGACGTTCACTGTAGATGCCGATTATCATAAGACTAGAGTTGTGCGAGGCGTAATTAGCAAAGAGGATACTGCCGGTCAAGAGGCAGGAGACTTTTTCAAGGGTTTCCTCCCGTTTTGGGGACCTATGGTTAATAGTAGGAACCTGAGGCAGTTGACTCGAGTGGTAGAATCGACAGCTAATATTACTGCCAGTGCCCTTGGTAATATCACCACAGAACTTCAGGCGGATAGACTTATGACATTACAAAACCGTATGGTTTTAGATGTCATCCTAGCAGATCGAGGTGGGGTATGTAAGGTGATCCATTCGAGCTGCTGCATTTTCATTCCAGATAATGCTCCGACCGTCTATCAAGCCATCTCTAAGTTGCATAAGATCTCTGAATCCATACACGTGGATGTAGGGGATTGGACGCTACTTGGGTGGTTCTGGGGCCTGATGTCGACTTGGGGTTGGAAGATTCTGATGATTATCGGAGTTGTTGTGGCGTTCCTGTTCACGTGTTGCCTTTGTGTGCAGTGCGGTCCTGCCTTATGTGGCCTCTGTGCTACAACGTGTATGAGACAGCCGCCTGTCACCAATGGGACTCGGTTGGACAGAGCTATGCTACAACAGCATCTAGATGGTCTGATGAATATTGAGTATGATTCCGACTAGTGCTTGCCTACATGAGGGCAAAAGGAGCGTCTGAGGTTCCGTGACAATTGTAAGTGGTGTTTTCGACTCGCACGAATATGGTCGAGTCTGGTATCTATGAACCGCAAATGACGAGTTTAGTGGGTGTATGCAGTTTCGTTGTGCTAACCTAAACCGTTCGTCTGTTTCGTGGGTATTTTCTATCTGTACCCACGGGTTCCATCTTAGATACGGCATCCATTTTGTCTCTTGCCCTCAAGTAGCCAGCGAACGGACGTTGTCCGCTTCGCGACCCTGGGACTCCCAAGATATTTGCGGAAGACACATGTCCTTTGTAAGTGTCTTTATGATGAGGGGAATGCTACTGTAAAGCAGATGGCGCCGCTCGAGGCTCATCTTGCCGCACGGACTTATTGTCTCAGCCGTGCATCTCATTAGGCACGTCCCTTTGATGCCTGTATCTCGTGTTTCTTCGATACCTCCCCTTTTACACCCTTTCCGATTTCCCCACTGTCTCCGTCTTCCTCTACACCTGTTCTTGTTCCTATTTCGATCTGTTTATTACCGATTGGAATGCACTAATGTTGGGAAGATGGGTTTTTACAGTTGGGAACCGCCAAATGTTTCCGCACTTATGTTCCGGACCTTGCGTGTTTCAAAGTGACCAAAACGACCCCTCTGGGGGATGATTGTGGGAACCGGGTCATAAACTTTTGTGTTCAATGTAACTCTATGGGGAAAATTGTGTATAAAAGGAGCGATTCACAGAACCAAGCAGTCTCCCCAAGTTGCACGTGTGTTGCTTGTCGTGACTTCTGTGTTCCCTGCAGTAAATAAACCTTGAATCTTTGACGCCGAAGGAAGTGTCCCGTGTCTCTGTGATTCGTACGCCGGAGCAGGTTACCCACAAAGGTTTCAGGTGTTGTGCCCTGGCACCGCTGGGTTCTAAATAACCCAGTCCTTCAACCCCTCAATGAATGAAATAAAAGCCCTATTTTATCAAGCTCCTGGGGGGAAGTAGGAGACTGAGCTGTATCCTTTTCAGATCTAGCGTGAGTTTGAGAAGTTAAGGTAATTGTGGTATCAGGGTGGTTACACACTGCACCTTCTGATATCAGTGTAATCGTAGAATCTTGATGGGTTGAAGTGTTTCCAGTCACACTATTACTACCGCTCATCAGAATGTCTTTGTCTAGACTAACCGGACTCTCTGGATCCTCTAACACCTCCTCAGCTTGTATTTCCGCGATAGGGGAGTACCTGTTCTCCAAGACTAAAGCAGATAGAGAAGGGATCTGAGTTATCTGGGTTGACTGTGTAGCCACTTCTACACTTACTCCCTCCTTTATGGAATTCATTTTCTCCATCACTTTAAAGTAACATTTAAGAGAGGGGGTGTTTTTTTGTGTTGAAACCTGCTGGGGGGGGTTTACTACTGACACTCTTCTTAGCACACCACTTCCTCTTACTCTTGTGTGGTGTTAGTGGTGAAGGTCTCACTTTTTCGCCCAATTCTGCTGAGTCCCAACCCCCCTGCTGTTTTAATTCTTGCTTCGACCTCAGTTGGTATCTATTTCTTACCAACTCCCCTCTACTTTTAGTTTGCTTAATACCAGTCTGTTCATTCTCCCCTGTCCCTGAAATCACTGTTACCGAATGTGTCTCTACTGGTGCCAAGGTATCAGAGCTTGCTTGACGCCGGCTAAACAAAACTGGTGCTCCTACAGGCAGAGCTGCCTCCATACGAACACTTCCTTTGACTGGGGTTAAGTATTTAGTAGCGGAAAAGTGCCCCCAGCACACAGGGCCTCTAAAATGATGTAAAAAAGCTCCTTTTGTGCAATGCCACGCTTCCCACTTCCAATTGACACAGCCCAAACCCCAAACCACAGTCCCAGATCTCGGACTTATCTTTTCTGTCTGTGTCTGATTTGGGGAGACCGAAGCGCACGTCACCATCACCTCGGCTGCTGCTCCCGGGGCCGCTTCCAAACCAGCGTCTCTCCTGACATGAATCAGCCCCGCCTCGTCCTCTAGGTGTGAGTTCAGATTTACCATCTCCCCCCGGGTCCTAGCGCCGTCTCCGTCTCCGCCGCTGCTCCGCTCGTTTAATCAAAAAAAAAAGAGAGAAAACTTGTTTTTACCGCGCTACCGTGCTACTACATTGAGGTTTCCCTTCTCACCCATTCTCACTGCAGGTTTCCGCTCCGCTCAATGCGCATGCGCATTGATAGGTCGCGAGACCTAAAAACCATTGAGGATGGATAAATAATCGTCAAAAGTATAGACAACAAGTAATGACCCGACTAACGTAACTCGTGGTGTGTAATAAAACAGAAAGTAGCATGCATCTTAAAAAACACACATAGTTTGAGAAGGATAATTCAGATATCCGTTTTAGTACATTGCAAAGAATAGCAGTAAACACGATGCCTAATACTGTTCCATACAACATTAAATAAATGCGGGGATAATATAGATTATAAAGAACTACAATTGTAGTCCAAACAACGCGCGTTGCACATTCATGACGGATCGCGTAAATAAATGCGAAGATAATATAGAGTATAAAAAACTACAACTGTAGTCCACACAACGCGCGTCGCACATTTATGACGTATCGCGTTGAAATTACGTTCAGCGTGAGCACGTCGCCTAAAAACCAGCGAGAAATTCCTTTAAATAACAAACCACCTAACGAGAGGCAAAAACATCGATTGAATCAAGACTGCGAGGAGCCGGGAGGGGTGCAGGCAGGCCGAATAAAGACTATTAGGTAAGCGTTGTGCAGGGAGGCCGAATAAAGACTATTAGGTAAGCGTTGTTCCCCCATAGGCAGATCCCGAAATGCAAACGATCCCCCAGATCTAGCCCCATCCTTGTATTAAAATCGGCAACGCTAATCACTGCAATTGTTTTTGAAAGATTTATCTAAATAGGACAAGAGTAGCCACGAAAATATATGTTAAATAAATAAAAATCGGACAATGTTTTAAAAAAATGTTCCACTGAGGCGGTAGGCTTTTCCTAATGGTGCAGTGTAAACAAAGACACTGATACTTATAATGTTGCGATAGGCAGCACTGTGAAGGTTGTTATACTTATAGCAAAAAACGTAGTAGTTAAATCAACACCGTTCCCGAGCACATACTTGAAAATATAACAGAATTAAACATAAAACCGTAAATCCAAATTTTATTTCTGTGCAGCAAAAATGTAAAATGAATAATGCGAGCCGGTTAATCTATGAAGATAAAACAAATGAGATACAAACAATGTAACCCTTTGTAGGTGAAATTGAAAGAAACACTGCAAACACAGAATCTCAGCACTGGTAGAAGATAAAAGAATCCAGTCACCCTGCTGTGAGGGCCAAATAACCCTGTCCATAGGGTGAGTACCATGTTCTAAATAATCAACTAGAAACAGACCACATCAGGTTTCTTTATATAAGGATCACCTTGTGTTTTTGATGTGCTGGTAATACCTGCACATACCACCTGAATCACGATCAGCTTGATGGTTGTGTCTATGTAGCCACACTTCAGACAGTATCATCTAATGCACACCTTATCCTAATGTGTATACATACATATGCTTCCTTATAGTGACACTCTTTAAAAACGGTGGCCCCCCTCCGGCCTTATCCTCATCACTGAGTTCCTGAAATGCACAGGTAATATTATATAACAGAGTCATTGATAAGCTGCCACCAAATTGACAAATGAAAAGTGACCACCCAATTAATAGTCACTTCCTATTATTTTGTGCCCCTCCCAGAAAGGAATTTTACATTTGACTTGGTAGACCAGAGCGTCTTTCCCATGATCTACAATATGAACTTACAAACCTCCAATTAAAACGAGAGGCATAATTAAACATCTGCAGGTATGCATAATGGTTTATCCTTCTAAAAGCTACGCATTAGTGACTTGAGGTCACATAGTCAGGAACCTGAATGTATAGCCCACTGTAACTCAAATGCCATACTATTAAACAAATAGGAAAGTAGACTCGTGTAGAAAAGAATGTATAAGACTCTCTGAAAATATGATTGTGCCTTGATAAATGTAAAAGAAATGTGCTTTCTTAAACAAGATCTAAGGATGTATCTAATTGTACGCTTTCTTTGCATAGAATTGTTTGTCCTGATGAAAGTGATATCATAATACACCGAAACGCTGCGTCAACAACCTTGACAACTCTGAATTGTGTGGTTTTGATTATCTTGACAATTGTGAATCTTATGGTTTTTATCTGTTACATATGTGTATAGGCACTTTTTTTTTTTAATATAACATGAAAACATTTTTTTTATTGTATGGCACTGTATTGATGTTATCCATTACTGATTTTATTGATTTGTAATAAATTGTGCAATTTTTTAACAAACAGATAATGTTTTATTAATTTAGTGCAATTTTCTTGTTCTCATTGTATGTCTAATATGGTACACGTTTCTATTCAGCTGGCACTTTGAGTTATGAGGGTGATATACAAAAAGGTTTTTCAAGAGTTGATTACTGGGACTTGTTAAGTTCTTCACTCCTTTTCTCCTTGTCCCCCATTGGATTATTAAGGAGGCCTCCCTTTCTTTTACTTAAGGCCAGGGAACACCCTGGTCTGTAAGGCGCTCAGCAATAACCCGAAGGTTTTTAATCTAAACAATTTGATGCAATGTTCATCAAAATTGATTCATCAGAAAATGATTTATCAAAAAATACATAACAATTCTCTCAATGCTTTCATCATTGTATTTCAATCTATATTGGTGTGAAACCAATATTCACAATGGACAATCCGTTCTGAACTGATAAACAAAATTCATGAATGCTTTTGACTCATAAAACAATCACTTATTCGTGATTTCATGAATACAAGGTGCAAACCAAAACAAAACCCAGTGCATTTCGGGTCTAGATCCGACCCTTCTTCAGGGGTATTACATAATCAATATATAAACAAGAAGATAATCAATGTCGTGTTCCCGTGACACTTGTTCAAATGGAGATTTGGTTCCGTTGCGCTGGTTCTGTAAAAATAAATACACAAATTGCTCTCTCATTCCGTGGTAGATATAACAAATAAAACATAGGGTTTGCACATGCGGGACTCTCTATGTGCGGTGCTAATTAGGGGGGACCACCCAAAAAAAATGCCCAAACTAAGAAATGCCATCTGTGTTTACAAGTGCTAAAAAAGAAAGATTCTCAAGAGTGAGAAACGTGAGTCAATATCCAAAAAAGACTCACATGCTCCTGCAGTACTCAATCCTCTGAAAAAGGAATCAATAAACACAATAAACCTCAAGTCTAGAAGTTATTGTCGCAGTTTAACCGTATACGCTATAAAGAAGCTTGCCGGTGTCTTTAATGGAGGAGCCCTCCCGTGTTTCCTGAACGTAGTGAAATGCTGGTAGAACCTCCTATTCCCGAGTGTGTGTTCCTTGAGAACGCGAAGACTCTGAGAAACAAATACACTCAGTGTCAATGAATGTTGAATACTATAATGCGGTCTGTGTGCCTAAAACGGACTCCAGGATTCGAGTCTTACCGATGAATTGCCGATTAGGATTCTCTGCGAAATGCACCGCCATAAGCCGAAACACTTTCAAACCACCCGCCGCTTCCGCGAAGGTGAATCAGGAAATCACACCTCCCAGGGTCACGTGGTGTCTTATACCCGCTTACTTCAAGCGGACGCAACTTTATTGTACCTGTAGGGCCGATATACCGCGAAGATATATGTGTATAATGAACTCAACCGTAGTCGCGATAACCTGAGTGTGTGTAAAAAATATAAGCGTGAGTGTATAAAAGATAAAGGAAAGGATACAGCTGGAGCATGACCATGTGTGATGACACAAAAGGGAGCTAACAGGGGTAATGTCCTTCGGTAGAGAACCGAAAGGGGAAGTAAAAAAAGTCCTATAAAAGAGACCAAAGTAGATAATTAGCTAAGAAAGTTATAAAGAGTTCCTGTGTGTGCAAAGCCTTTACATCAATAAATAAACGAGGTTAACAAAAGATGATATTTGTCACAATGTGATGATGCGAACATTATAAGAAGCATAACATTTCATACTGGTCGTTAAGATCCACTGGGTTCATCGTGCCTAAATTTTTGATCCATGTAGTTTCCCTTCTCAATAACATCACATGATGGTCTCTACCTGCTACTACAGCTACCTTTTCCAATATAGTGAATCTGATTTGGGGTATAGAGTGAGATGCCCTTATCCAGTGTGAGGCTAAGCTGGATGTCAGATGTTTGTTACGGATCGAACTTTTGTGCTCGATAATGCGAGTTTTGACTTTTCTGGCCGTTCTGCCCACGTATACCAAACCGCAAGGACAGCGGATGATATAGATGACACCTGTGGTGTTACAATCAGATGTGTGTTGCAGAGATATGTTTTGACCTGTATGAGGATGTGCAAAGTACTTGCCCGTAATGACATTGCCACATTGGCCACAATTGTGGCATTTACGCATGCCCTTAAATGCTACTTTCTCTGGCTATGATTTCCCATCTTTTCCGGATGATATTCTTAATCTGACCTGCCTGTGTGGATGATAGATGGGAGACCAGCAAACTTAAAAACTTCGAATATGGGGAGAAGTGTGGGGCACTCCTAGCGTGGAAGGCTAGATCAGATAGGACCAGGAACAACATCAATACCCTGTCCCAACGAAATTCGGGAAAACAGTTGACTAAGGACGAAGAGATTAGGGCTGAAGCCAGGGGTTTCATGGAAGAGCTATATCAGGAAAATATAAGCATTGGAACAGAAGAATTGGAGAAGTGGTGGAGCCAAAGGGTACTACCTCAATTGAGTGAGGCAGATAAGAAAACGCTATCGGGTGAGATCACTGAAGGGGAAATCAGGGTACAGTTAAAAAAGATGAGTAGGAGTAGGCCCCAGGTCCAGACGGCCTACCAACGGAGATCTATAAGGATAATGTGGAAGAGATTCTTCCCTACTTGCTGTCTCTCTTTAACAATATATACCAGCAAGGAGGGGGTATTCCACTTCATGGTTAGAGGCTACTATTACTTTAATAGCTAAACCTAATAAAGATCCCATGAAAATAGAGTCTTATAGACCTATCTCTCTTCTGAATTCCGACCTTAAAATATTCTCCGGAATTCTGGCTGAGAGACTATCTAAAGTTATTCAAACCATTATCCATCCCGATCAAAGGGGCTTTGTGCCAGGTCGACAATTAAATTAGTTGACTTTTCAGGTCATCGGAGCAATAGATTTTGCAGAAGAAAAAGGACTGCCATTGGCCATCGTGGCAATTGATGCTGCGAAGGCCTTTGATCAGGTCAATTGGATGTTCCTTTGGGACACGCTGATCAGGTTTGGCTTTCCATCATCCTTTATTCAGGCTGTTAAAATATTGTACGGGAGCCCACGAGCAAAAGTCTTGATAAATGGTTGCTGACGGACTGGTTTGCGATATCGAGAGGGACGAGACAGGGTTGTCCCCTGTCCCCTGTCTCCTCTCCTTTTCGATCTGTACATCGAGCCCTTTGTTTAATTGTTGAGATCAGATCCAACAATCATTCCTTTTAAAATGGGTGGGCTGGAGCTAAAGACTGCATTATATGCTGACGATTTATTGCTGTATACCATCAATCCATTAGAGGCTATTCCTAAGTCATTTCAACTAGCAGAGGAATATGGGGCAGTCTCGGGATACAGCATTAATAAGAGCAAAACAGATATAATGAGTTGGAATAGTCCTGCCCCCATACCAGGCGTGAAAACCAAGATCAGGTATCTGGGTATTTACATTACGCAAAAATTGATGGATGTCTCCAAAATAAGCTGGCAAACAGTGGTTAAAGATATAACTAAACTTTTACTAAGATGGGCCGGTCTACCTCTTAGTATATACGGTAGAGTCAATTTAATCAAAATGGTAGTATTGCCTAAAGTGACTTTCCTATTTAACAGTATTCCACTGACCTTCCATAAAAAAGACATCTCCAGCCTTCAGGGCAAGATAGGCTCATTTATTTGGGCTACTAAGTCACCAAGAATTGCTTGGAGGAAGTTGAGAAGGGGGTTGAAAGTAGGTGGCCTGGCCCTCCCCGACGTACTTTTCTACTGTTATGCGTTCCAGTTAAAAAATGTCAGACTCCTGGCTAACAAGTTGGATTCATCTTCACATGGCCGTTTGTTCCAAGCTATGCTATCCGACCTTCCCCAGGGCCTTGAATTTTTCTTGTTTAAATTCGGTGCCCAGAAATTTTACAAGAACGTCCGCCTAAAAATCCTACTTACAGCTCTTAAGTTGTGGCAAGCAGTCTGTAAAATCTGGAAAATTCCTTACTACAACTCCCTAGCACCAATGTGGGACTCCCCCCGAACACCGGAATGTTTATTAGATCGCCTTTCTTCCCCGTTGAGGGAGGCAGGCTTTGTAAGATGGGGAGACCTTCATGATAATTTAGTTCTCCTAGACTGGACATCCTTATCCAATATGACAGGAAGATCCCTTACAAGATTTAAATATTATCAATTATCATCTTGGTGGGGAAGTCAAAACTGGGCGCTAGAAGAAGAGGGAAGTGAATTTCTAGAATTAGCCAGTAGACAAAAAGGATGGAAGGGGGAGGTCTCTTCTTGGTAGATTTTACTAATAGGGGCAAAAGATAGACAGGATGAAGAAATCTCTAAACTCTGGGGTGACTTATTGGTAGATAGTACGGAAAAGAAGCTGGAGGTTTGGATAGATTCATTTATAATATCCCAAAAAACAATAAAACCTGCCAATCTTAGAAGGAACCATCTCTACACGGCACACAGGGTCTACTGGACCCCTTCCAAATTGACAAAAATATCTGGACAATCATATTTCTGTCCTAGATGTAAGCTTTTAGCTGCAGATGACTTACACATTTTTGCAGACTGCCCAGAAATTAAAAACTATTGGCAACAGGTCTGCAGCTTCTTAGAGGAGGTATTGTCAAGACCAGTTACTTGCAGCCCAAGGCTGATATTTTTGGGTCTACCATTTGATTACGATATTAGAGACAGTATCATTCAGTTTATATTTTATGTGATTGTCATCGCTAGGAGGGAGGTGTGCAGAGAATGGAAATCTCCAACCCCCCCAAGGTTTGCAGACTGCCTAAGAAATATCATGGCCATAAGTAAATTAGATCTGTTGTGTAGTGG
This sequence comes from Lissotriton vulgaris, assembly GCF_964263255.1. Lineage (NCBI taxonomy): Eukaryota > Metazoa > Chordata > Amphibia > Caudata > Salamandridae > Lissotriton > Lissotriton vulgaris. Next base: position 1,390,305,487 of record NC_141691.1, read on the forward strand.
AGAAGGTGCGGCGAAGATCTGGGCTCCGTTGATAAAATGGTCGGACAGATAGACGATGAAAAGTCCAATGATTATGCCAGGGGTTTGTTGTCTGGTCCTCCCTGGGGCAAGGTTTACTGACATCGAATATGGCAGTTGGACTAGTAGACAGCCTACCTCTGGGAGATCTTTTAACCACCAAGCATACCATTCCAGGGCGCATAGTAATGTTTAGTGCCGGCGGATTTGAGAGATCCCATCTAGAGTCATACCATCTGGTGGCATATATGAGGACAAAAAAAAAGGATTCGCATTTACCTCCGGACAAAACCACCACCCTCAAAGAAAACCAACTAGGAGGGAAAAAATCGTACAACAAAAAAACCCGACACTGGGAGGCCACAACGCAACCCGAAGCGGGTAACCTAGTGGTGAATATCTCCGACAGAAGTTTGACTACAGAGGAATTAAAGGTTCTGAATAAAGGAACATCATTTGTCCCAACATACTCATCGAATTCTCTTGAAACTGAAGTCACACTTTTCAAATTCACTCGGACATTACGTTTGAAATGATTCTTTTCCACCATCCAGAGTAAGGACAATCAAGATACACCTGAACGCTTTCATCCTAAGAGCAAGTTTATGTCACCCATTTCACATAAAAGCATTGACAATTTTTTGAATCTTTGGTAAAAAAAGATTTTGAATCCATACAATATAATCAACCCAAATACACTAACTTGTCTAAAAAGGAGAAAAGGGTTTTGAATGATTTACGACAAGATACGAGCATAACATTTCAACCGTCCGACAAAGGGGGAGCCCTTGTGATCATGAACACCACATTTTACGAACAGAAGGTGAACGAACATGTCCAAGATCTGGACACATATATTCCACTAGATTATGATCCCACTTTGGAATTTGTGAAACATTTGGATGTTTTGATCAATAAAGCTGAAGACGATGGACTCATCAACAACAATACCAGAAAATACTTACTAACTGCCAATCCACAGATCCCTCATATATACATGCTTCCCAAAATTCATAAGCATGCCAGAAACCCACCTTTTTGTCCCATCGTGGCAGGATGCGGATCGATACACGAACCCATCGGGCGGTTCATCGATTTTCATTTACAACCCTTGCTACAAAAATGGTCTACTTATGTGAAAGATACAACTGACTGCCTATTGAAACTAGAAAACGTACGTCAGCTGATCACTGAATCTACAATTTTTTGCACCATTGATGTAGTGGCGCTATACACATCAATAGCCCACAATGAAGGCCTTGAATCTATCGAGTGGCGTCTATTACAATCGGACATGAACTAGGGTCTAGGGGTATTTCTGATGGAATTACTCCATTTCTCTCTATACCATAGTTACTTCCAGTGGAATACCAAATTTTATCTCCAACGCACCGGTACGTCCATGGGGTTTCCGAGAGCGCCTTCGTACGCCAACACCTTCATGGCATATTTTGAAGAGACTCATATTCTACACCACCCCGAATGGCAACAACACGCAATTCTATTCCTGAGGTTTATTGATGACATACTAGTACTATGGAATGGCAAAATGGATACATTGGTGGCATGTATCAATGAACTCAACACAAAAAATCCACGAATCAAGTTCACACATAATATTGACCTTCTCCAAATCCAGTTTCTGGACATCCCATCTATCATGAATCAGCTTATCTGCTTTGGCTTTAAAACTCAATTGTAGCTCTAGAAGTTCCTTTTCTAGTTCTGGGATCTTCTCTCTTTCCCCTAGAGCTGCCTGCTGTAATTCCTGTTCTTTCTTCTTAATAGAGTCCAAATCTTTAGCTTCTCTTTCTTTTATCTCTTTTCTTTTTTGTCTCATCTGGTATCCCAAAAACCCTCTAAGAAAAGCCTTGAATGACTCCCTGACAGTTTGTTCTGTAGTCGAACCCATATTGAATAAAAAGAACTCCACTATACTGCTCTTAATTTTAACTCAATACTATCATCTAGTGGGATAGTTCTATCTAGAGTCCATCTGTGTTCATAGACAATATTCTTGAAATTGATGTTTAGTTCTACAACTGAGTAGTCTGAAAGGCCCACTGGGATATGGGCAACTGAGGTCTGAACAGACTCGAAGGTATGGTCTACCAGGAACAAGTCGAATTGTTTGTACTTTTTATTATAGAACGAATATTCTCTTAAGTCACCATTCTTGGCTCTCCAAGCGTCCAACAAGTTGTAATCCTTTATTATGTTCTTTACAGCCATAACCAAATGTTACCCAGCTAGCAACCCTCCGGGATAAATGCAGCATCTGAGTAGCTGTGTATTGTATTTCTGTGGTCAAATGAGGACTTTTTATTCTTTTTTCCCCTTCCCTCCCCACCCCATCCATTCCCTCCCTGAGGAACCCCCCCTTCATCTTGGGCGTTGTCTCGCCCCTATGCAACTCCCCGTCTTTCAGCCCCCTAACTATCCTATCCCTTACCATCTGTTATATGTGTGATTTAGTGTGTTTACAAAGTTTTTTTTTTCTTTTGTAAGTGTAATGTGTTATCCCCCTTTTTTTTTTTCCAAAGAGAACTGATCAGTATCTCTGATATACCATGTTCATTATTCATATAAACAACAAGTGCTAGCAAATGCTAGGTTTAAGTATATGGGCAGTAGTGAAGGCTAGATATACCCAAACTAACCTACTCCCTCATATTCAGTAACAGCTCATCTACTTCTTCTGGCTGGTTACAAGTGTACATTTTATTATTCCACATGACTTTAAGCATAGCTGGAAACTTCATCTGTACTCGCGCCCCCAGTGATCTAAGTTCAGGCATTCTTGAACCTAGTTCCCATTGTCTCTGAGCCGTTCTTCCTCCTATATCAGACCTGATTTGGTATGGATGGGCCCGATAATGGAGAGAGGCGCTCGCTAAAGATATGCTAAGTATCAGCTCCTTAACATTGTAGGTCTGGAAATATACCAGAATTTTCCTGGGTCCCTTACGGTCTGGGTGTAGTCTGAAAGGGTCTCTATGGACTCTCTGTATTTCTGCTTCTAGATCTATATCTAAACGATCTTTCAAAACACCCTCCCTAAGGAGTCTGCAGACAAAGGCTTTAATATCCCCCACCTCTTCCCCCTCGGGTATCTTCAATATGCGAAGATTGTTCCGCCGTGAGTGAGTCTCCAACCGTTCCATGTCCATCATTAGAGCCCTATTTTGCTTTTTTAAAGGACAGAGATCCACGGAGTTCTCTGCCGTAGTGACTGAGAGGGTAGAGACCTTCTTTTCCAGTGTGGTCGTCAGAGCCTCTATTCCTTCAAATTTGGCTTCCAAAAGGTCAAAACTATCATGTAATCTTTTCTGATTTGCCTCAGAGATTTCAAACTTTTCAAGCAAATCACCCCTCAATGAATGAAATAAAAGCCCTATTTTATCAAGCTCCTGGGGGGAAGTAGGAGACTGAGCTGTATCCTTTTCAGATCTAGCGTGAGTTTGAGAAGTTAAGGTAATTGTGGTATCAGGGTGGTTACACACTGCACCTTCTGATATCAGTGTAATCGTAGAATCTTGATGGGTTGAAGTGTTTCCAGTCACACTATTACTACCGCTCATCAGAATGTCTTTGTCTAGACTAACCGGACTCTCTGGATCCTCTAACACCTCCTCAGCTTGTATTTCCGCGATAGGGGAGTACCTGTTCTCCAAGACTAAAGCAGATAGAGAAGGGATCTGAGTTATCTGGGTTGACTGTGTAGCCACTTCTACACTTACTCCCTCCTTTATGGAATTCATTTTCTCCATCACTTTAAAGTAACATTTAAGAGAGGGGGTGTTTTTTTGTGTTGAAACTTGCTGGGGGGGTTTACTACTGACACTCTTCTTAGCACACCACTTCCTCTTACTCTTGTGTGGTGTTAGTGGTGAAGGTCTCACTTTTTCGCCCAATTCTGCTGAGTCCCAACCCCCCTGCTGTTTTAATTCTTGCTTCGACCTCAGTTGGTATCTATTTCTTACCAACTCCCCTCTACTTTTAGTTTGCTTAATACCAGTCTGTTCATTCTCCCCTGTCCCTGAAATCACTGTTACCGAATGTGTCTCTACTGGTGCCAAGGTATCAGAGCTTGCTTGACGCCGGCTAAACAAAACTGGTGCTCCTACAGGCAGAGCTGCCTCCATACGAACACTTCCTTTGACTGGGGTTAAGTATTTAGTAGCGGAAAAGTGCCCCCAGCACACAGGGCCTCTAAAATGATGTAAAAACGCTCCTTTTGTGCAATGCCACGCTTCCCACTTCCAATTGACACAGCCCAAACCCCAAACCACAGTCCCAGATCTCGGACTTATCTTTTCTGTCTGTGTCTGATTTGGGGAGACCGAAGCGCACGTCACCATCACCTCGGCTGCTGCTCCCGGGGCCGCTTCCAAACCAGCGTCTCTCCTGACATGAATCAGCCCCGCCTCGTCCTCTAGGTGTGAGTTCAGATTTACCATCTCCCCCCGGGTCCTAGCGCCGTCTCCGTCTCCGCCGCTGCTCCGCTCGTTTAATCAAAAAAAAAGAGAGAAAACTTGTTTTTACCGCGCTACCGTGCTACTACATTGAGGTTTCCCTTCTCACCCATTCTCACTGCAGGTTTCCGCTCCGCTCAATGCGCATGCGCATTGATAGGTCGCGAGACCTAAAAACCATTGAGGATGGATAAATAATCGTCAAAAGTATAGACAACAAGTAATGACCCGACTAACGTAACTCGTGGTGTGTAATAAAACAGAAAGTAGCATGCATCTTAAAAAACACACATAGTTTGAGAAGGATAATTCAGATATCCGTTTTAGTACATTGCAAAGAATAGCAGTAAACACGATGCCTAATACTGTTCCATACAACATTAAATAAATGCGGGGATAATATAGATTATAAAGAACTACAATTGTAGTCCAAACAACGCGCGTTGCACATTCATGACGGATCGCGTAAATAAATGCGAAGATAATATAGAGTATAAAAAGCTACAACTGTAGTCCAAACAACGCGCGTCGCACATTTATGACGTATCGCGTTGAAATTACGTTCAGCGTGAGCACGTCTCCTAAAAACCCGCGAGAAATTCCTTTAAATAACAAACCACATAACGAGAGGCAAAAACATCGATTGAATCAAGACTGCGAGGAGGGGTGCAGGCAGGCCGAATAAAGACTATTAGGTAAGCGTTGTGCAGGGAGGCCGAATAAAGACTATTAGGTAAGCGTTGTTCCCCCATAGGCAGATCCCGAAATGCAAATGATCCCCCAGATCTAGCCCCATCCTTGTATTAAAATCGGCAACGCTAATCACTGCAATTGTTTTTGAAAGATTTATCTAAATAGGACAAGAGTAGCCACGAAAATATATGTTAAATAAATAAAAATCGGACAATGTTTTAAAAAAATGTTCCACTGAGGCGGTAGGCTTTTCCTAATGGTGCAGTGTAAACAAAGACACTGATACTTATAATGTTGCGATAGGCAGCACTGTGAAGGTTGTTATACTTATAGCAAAAAACGTAGTAGTTAAATCAACACCGTTCCCGAGCACATACTTGAAAATATAACAGAATTAAACATAAAACCGTAAATCCAAATTTTATTTCTGTGCAGCAAAAATGTAAAATGAATAATGCGAGCCGGTTAATCTATGAAGATAAAACAAATGAGATACAAACAATGTAACCCTTTGTAGGTGAAATTGAAAGAAACACTGCAAACACAGAATCTCAGCACTGGTAGAAGATAAAAGAATCCAGTCACCCTGCTGTGAGGGCCAAATAACCCTGTCCATAGGGTGAGTACCATGTTCTAAATAATCAACTAGAAACAGACCACATCAGTTTCTTTATATAAGGATCACCTTGTGTTTTTGATGTGCTGGTAATACCTGCACATACCACCTGAATCACGATCAGCTTGATGGTTGTGTCTATGTAGCCACACTTCAGACAGTATCATCTAATGCACACCTTATCCTAATGTGTATACATACATATGCTTCCTTATAGTGACACTCTTTAAAAACGGTGGCCCCCCTCCGGCCTTATCCTCATCACTGAGTTCCTGAAATGCACAGGTAATATTATATTACAGAGTCATTGATAAGCTGCCACCAAATTGACAAATGAAAAGTGACCACCCAATTAATAGTCACTTCCTGTTATTTTGTGCCCCTCCCAGAAAGGAATTTTACATTTGACTTGGTAGACCAGAGCGTCTTTCCCATGATCTACAATATGAACTTACAAACCTCCAATTAAAACGAGAGGCATAATTAAACATCTGCAGGTATGCATAATGGTTTATCCTTCTAAAAGCTACACATTAGTGGCTTGAGGTCACATAGTCAGGAACCTGAATGTATAGCCCACTGTAACTCAAATGCCATACTATTAAACAAATAGGAAAGTAGACTCGTGTAGAAAAGAATGTATAAGACTCTCTGAAAATATGATTGTGCCTTGATAAATGTAAAAGAAATGTGCTTTCTTAAACAAGATCTAAGGATGTATCTAATTGTACGCTTTCTTTGCATAGAATTGTTTGTCCTGATGAAAGTGATATCATAATACACCGAAACGCTGCGTCAACAACCTTGACAACTCTGAATTGTGTGGTTTTGATTATCTTGACAATTGTGAATCTTATGGTTTTTATCTGTTACATATGTGTATAGGCACCTTTTTTTTGAAATATAACATGAAAACATTTTTTTAATTGTATGGCACTGTATTGATGTTATCCATTACTGATTTTATTGATTTGTAATAAATTGTGCAATTTTTTAACAAACAGATAATGTTTTATTAATTTAGTGCAATTTTCTTGTTCTCATTGTATGTCTAATATGGTACACGTTTCTATTCAGCTGGCACTTTGAGTTATGAGGGTGATATACAAAAAGGTTTTTCAAGAGTTGATTACTGGGACTTGTTAAGTTCTTCACTCCTTTTCTCCTTGTCCCCCATTGGATTATTAAGGAGGCCTCCCTTTCTTTTACTTAAGGCCAGGGAACACCCTGGTCTGTAAGGCGCTCAGCAATAACCCGAAGGTTTTTAATCTAAACAATTTGATGCAATGTTCATCAAAATTGATTCATCAGAAAATGATTTATCAAAAAATACATAACAATTCTCTCAATGCTTTCATCATTGTATTTCAATCTATATTGGTGTGAAACCAATATTCACAATGGACAATCCGTTCTGAACTGATAAACAAAATTCATGAATGCTTTTGACTCATAAAACAATCACTTATTCGTGATTTCATGAATACAAGGTGCAAACCAAAACAAAACCCAGTGCATTTCGGGTCTAGATTCGACCCTTCTTCAGGGGTATTACATAATCAATATATAAACAAGAAGATAATCAATGTCGTGTTCCCGTGACACTTGTTCAAATGGAGATTTGGTTCCGTCGCGCTGGTTCTGTAAAAATAAACACACAAATTGCTCTCTCATTCCGTGGTAGATATAACAAATAAAACATAGGGTTTGCACATGCGGGACTCTCTATGTGCGGTGCTAATTAGGGGGGACCACCCAAAAAAATGCCCAAACTAAGAAATGCCATCTGTGTTTACAAGTGCTAAAAAAGAAAGATTCTCAAGAGTGAGAAACGTGAGTCAATATCCAAAAAAGACTCACATGCTCCTGCAGTACTCAATCCTCTGAAAAAGGAATCAATAAACACAATAAATCTCAAGTCTAGAAGTTATTGTCGCAGTTTAACCGTATACGCTATAAAGAAGCTTACCGGTGTCTTTAATGGAGGAGCCCTCCCGTGTTTCCTGAACGTAGTGAAATGCCGGGAGAACCTCCTGTTCCCGGGTGTGTGTTCCTTGAGAACGCGAAGACTCTGAGAAACAAATACACTCAGTGTCAATGAATGTTGAATACTATAATGCGGTCTGTGTGCCTAAAACGGACTCCAGGATTCGAGTCTTACCGATGAATTGCCGATTAGGATTCTCGGCGAAATGCACCGCCATAAGCCGAAACACTTTCAAACCACCCGCCGCTTCCGCGAAGGTGAATCAGGAAATCACACCTCCCAGGGTCACGTGGTGTCTTATACCCGCTTACTTCAAGCGGACGCAACTTTATTGTACCTGTAGGGCCGATATACCGCGAAGATATATGTGTATAATGAACTCAACCGTAGTCGCGATAACCTGAGTGTGTGTAAAAAATATAAGCGTGAGTGTATAAAAGATAAAGGAAAGGATACAGCTGGAGCATGACCATGTGTGATGACACAAAAGGGAGCTAACAGGGGTAATGTCCTTCGGTAGAGAACCGAAAGGGGAAGTAAAAAAAGTCCTATAAAAGAGACCAAAGTAGATAATTAGATAAGAAAGTTATAAAGAGTTCCTGTGTGTGCAAAGCCTTTACATCAATAAATAAACGAGGTTAACAAAAGATGATATTTTTCACAATGTGATGATGCGAACATTATAAGAAGCATAACATTTCATACTGGTCGTTAAGATCCACTGGGTTCATCGTGCCTAAATTTTTGATCCATGTAGTTTCCCTTCTCAATAACATCACATGATGGTCTCTACCTGCTACTACAGCTACCTTTTCCAATATAGTGAATCTGATTTGGGGTATAGAGTGAGATGCCCTTATCCAGTGTGAGGCTAAGCTGGATGTCAGATGTTTGTTACGGATCGAACTTTTGTGCTCGATAATGCGAGTTTTGACTTTTCTGGCCGTTCTGCCCACGTACACCAAACCGCAAGGACAGCGGAGATATAGATGACACCTGTGGTGTTACAATCAGATGTGTGTTGCAGAGATATGTTTTGACCTGTTTGAGGATGTGCAAAGTACTTGCCCGTAATGACATTGCCACATTGGCCACAATTGTGGCATTTACGCATGCCCTTAAATGCTACTTTCTCTGGCTATGATTTCCCATCTTTTCCGGATGATATTCTTAATCTGACCTGCCTGTGTGGATGATAGATGGGAGACCAGCAAACTTAAAAACTTCGAATATGGGGAGAAGTGTGGGGCACTCCTAGCGTGGAAGGCTAGATCGGATAGGACCAGGAACAACATCAATACCCTGTCCCAACGAAATTCGGGAAAACAGTTGACTAAGGACGAAGAGATTAGGGCTGAAGCCAGGGGTTTCATGGAAGAGCTATATCAGGAAAATATAAGCATTGGAACAGAAGAATTGGAGAAGTGGTGGAGCCAAAGGGTACTACCTCAATTGAGTGAGGCAGATAAGAAAACGCTATCGGGTGAGATCACTGAAGGGGAAATCAGGGTACAGTTAAAAAAGATGAGTAGGAGTAGGCCCCAGGTCCAGACGGCCTACCAACGGAGATCTATAAGGATAATGTGGATGAGATTCTTCCCTACTTGCTGTCTCTCTTTAACAATATATACCAGCAAGGAGGGGGTATTCCACTTCATGGTTAGAGGCTACTATTACTTTAATAGCTAAACCTAATAAAGATCCCATGAAAATAGAGTCTTATAGACCTATCTCTCTTCTGAATTCCGACCTTAAAATATTCTCCGGAATTCTGGCTGAGAGACTATCTAAAGTTATTCAAACCATTATCCATCCCGATCAAAGGGGCTTTGTGCCAGGTCGACAATTAAATTAGTTGACTTTTCAGGTCATCGGAGCAATAGATTTTGCAGAAGAAAAAGGACTGCCATTGGCCATCGTGGCAATTGATGCCGCGAAGGCCTTTGATCAGGTCAATTGGATGTTCCTTTGGGACACGCTGATCAGGTTTGGCTTTCCATCATCCTTTATTCAGGCTGTTAAAATATTGTACGGGAGCCCACGAGCAAAAGTCTTGATGAATGGTTGCCTGACGGACTGGTTTGCGATATCGAGAGGGACGAGACAGGGTTGTCCCCTGTCTCCTCTCCTTTTCGATCTGTACATCGAGCCCTTTGTTTAATTGTTGAGATCAGATCCAACAATCATTCCTTTTAAAATGGGTGGGCTGGAGCTAAAGGCTGCATTATATGCTGACGATTTATTGCTGTATACCATCAATCCATTAGAGGCTATTCCTAAGTCATTTCAACTAGCAGAGGAATATGGGGCAGTCTCGGGATACAGCATTAATAAGAGCAAAACAGATATAATGAGTTGGAATAGTCCTGCCCCCATACCAGGCGTGAAAACCAAGATCAGGTATCTGGGTATTTACATTACGCAAAAATTGATGGATGTCTCCAAAATAAGCTGGCGAACAGTGGTTAAAGATATAACTAAACTTTTACTAAGATGGGCCGGTCTACCTCTTAGTATATACGGTAGAGTCAATTTAATCAAAATGGTAGTATTGCCTAAAGTGACTTTCCTATTTAACAGTATTCCACTGACCTTCCATAAAAAAGACATCTCCAGCCTTCAGGGCAAGATAGGCTCATTTATTTGGGCTACTAAGTCACCAAGAATTGCTTGGAGGAAGTTGATTGAAAGTAGGTGGCCTGGCCCTCCCCGACATACTTTTCTACTGTTATGCGTTCCAGTTAAAAAATGTCAGACTCCTGGCTAACAAGTTGGATTCATCTTCACATGGCCGTTTGTTCCAAGCTATGCTATCCGACCTTCCCCAGGGCCTTGAATTTTTCTTGTTTAAATTCGGTGCCCAGAAATTTTACAAGAACGTCCGCCTAAAAATCCTACTTACAGCTCTTAAGTTGTGGCAAGCAGTCAGTAAAATCTGGAAAATTCCTTACTACAACTCCCTAGCACCAATGTGGGACTCCCCCCGAACACCGGAATGTTTATTAGATCGCCTTTCTTCCCCGTTGAGGGAGGCAGGCTTTGTAAGATGGGGAGACCTTCATGATAATTTAGTTCTCCTAGACTGGACATCCTTATCCAATATGACAGGAAGATCCCTTACAAGATTTAAATATTATCAATTATCATCTTGGTGGGGAAGTCAAAACTGGGCGCTAGAAGAAGAGGGAAGTGAATTTCTAGAATTAGCCAGTAGACAAAAAGGATGGAAGGGGGAGGTCTCTTCTTGGTAGATTTTACTACTAGGGGCAAAAGATAGACAGGATGAAGAAATCTCTAAACTCTGGGGTGACTTATTGGTAGATAGTACGGAAAAGAAGCTGGAGGTTTGGATAGATTCATTCATAATATCCCAAAAAACAATAAAACCTGCCAATCTTAGAAGGAACCATCTCTACACGGCACACAGGGTCTACTGGACCCCTTCCAAATTGACAAAAATATCTGGACAATCATATTTCTGTCCTAGATGTAAGCTTTTAGCTGCAGATGACTTACACATTTTTGCAGACTGCCCAGAAATTAAAAACTATTGGCAACAGGTCTGCAGCTTCTTAGAGGAGGTATTGTCAAGACCAGTTACTTGCAGCCCAAGGCTGATTTTTTTGGGTCTACCATTTGATTACGATATTAGAGACAGTATCATTCAGTTTATATTTTATGTGATTGTCATCGCTAGGAGGGAGGTGTGCAGAGAATGGAAATCTCCAACCCCCCCAAGGTTTGCAGACTGCCTAAGAAATATCATGGCCATAAGTAAATTAGATCTGTTGTGTAGTGGAGAAGGTGCGGCGAAGATCTGGGCTCCGTTGATAAAATGGTCGGACAGATAGACGATGAAAAGTCCAATGATTATGTCAGGGGTTTGTTGTCTGGTCCTCCCTGGGGCAAGGTTTACTGACATCGAATATGGGAGTTGGACTAGTAGACAGCCTACCTCTGGGAGATCTTTTAACCGCCAAGCATACCATTCCAGGGCGCATAGTAATGTTTAGTGCCGGCGGATTTGAGAGATCCCATCTAGAGTCATACCATCTGGTGGCATATATGAGGACAAAAAAAAAGGATTCGCATTTACCTCCGGACAAAACCACCACCCTCAAAGAAAACCAACTAGGAGGGAAAAAATCGTACAACAAAAAAAACCCGACACTGGGAGGCCACAACGCAACCCGAAGCGGGTAACCTAGTGGTGAATATCTCCGACAGAAGTTTGACTACAGAGGAATTAAAGGTTCTGAATAAAGGAACATCATTTGTCCCAACATACTCATCGAATTCTCTTGAAACTGAAGTCACACTTTTCAAATTCACTCGGACATTACGTTTGAAATGATTCTTTTCCACCATCCAGAGTAACGACAATCAAGATACACCTGAACGCTTTCATCCTAAGAGCAAGTTTATGTCACCCATTTCACATAAAAGCATTGACAATTTTTTGAATCTTTGGTAAAAAAAGATTTTGAATCCATACAATATAATCAACCCAAATACACTAACTTGTCTAAAAAGGAGAAAAGGGTTTTGAATGATTTACGACAAGATACGAGCATAACATTTCAACCGTCCGACAAAGGGGGAGCCCTTGTGATCATGAACACCACATTTTACGAACAGAAGGTGAACGAACATGTCCAAGATCTGGACACATATATTCCACTAGATTATGATCCCACTTTGGAATTTGTGAAACATTTGGATGTTTTGATCAATAAAGCTGAAGACGATAGACTCATCAACAACAATACCAGAAAATACTTACTAACTGCCAATCCACAGATCCCTCATATATACATGCTTCCCAAAATTCATAAGCATGCCAGAAACCCACCTTGTTGTCCTATCGTGGCAGGATGCGGATCGATACACGAACCCATCGGGCGGTTCATCGATTTTCATTTACAACCCTTGCTACAAAAATGGTCTACTTATGTGAAAGATACAACTGACTGCCTATTGAAACTAGAAAACGTACGTCAGCTGATCACTGAATCTACAATTTTTTGCACCATTGATGTAGTGGCGCTATACACATCAATAGCCCACAATGAAGGCCTTGAATCTATCGAGTGGCGTCTATTACAATCGGACATGAACTAGGGTCTAGGGGTATTTCTGATGGAATTACTCCATTTCTCTCTATACCATAGTTACTTCCAGTGGAATACCAAATTTTATCTCCAACGCACCGGTACGTCCATGGGGTTTCCGAGAGCGCCTTCGTACGCCAACACCTTCATGGCATATTTTGAAGAGACTCATATTCTACACCACCCCGAATGGCAACAACACGCAATTCTATTCCTGAGGTTTATTGATGACATACTAGTACTATGGAATGGCAAAATGGATACATTGGTGGCATGTATCAATGAACTCAACACAAAAAATCCACGAATCAAGTTCACACATAATATTGACCTTCACCAAATCCAGTTTCTGGACATCCCATCTATCATGAATCAGCTTATCTGCTTTGGCTTTAAAACTCAATTGTAGCTCTAGAAGTTCCTTTTCTAGTTCTGGGATCTTCTCTCTTTCCCCTAGAGCTGCCTGCTGTAATTCCTGTTCTTTCTTCTTAATAGAGTCCAAATCTTTAGCTTCTCTTTCTTTTATCTCTTTTCTTTTTTGTCTCATCTGGTATCCCAAAAACCCTCTAAGAAAAGCCTTGAATGACTCCCTGACAGTTTGTTCTGTAGTCGAACCCATATTGAATAAAAAGAACTCCACTATACTGCTCTTAATTTTAACTCAATACTATCATCTAGTGGGATAGTTCTATCTAGAGTCCATCTGTGTTCATAGACAATATTCTTGAAATTGATGTTTAGTTCTACAACTGAGTAGTCTGAAAGGCCCACTGGGATATGGGCAACTGAGGTCTGAACAGACTCGAAGGTATGGTCTACCAGGAACAAGTCGATTCTTGAGAATTGTTTGTACTTTTTACTATAGAACGAATATTCTCTTAAGTCACCATTTTTGGCTCTCCAAGCGTCCAACAAGTTGTAATTAACCCTGGGCGGAGTTCGCGGAGTGGGGCTTCGCGGAGCTACGCGAAGTGGGCGAGAAACTACGCCCACCTCCGCACTCCGCGTAGCCCCACTCCGCAAACACCACTGGCCGCCAGCCCCGCCACCCGCCTCCCTCCCGCCCTCCCTAAATACTTTGAAATACAATAATCAAATAATTTAAAAGCACTTACCTTGCCGCCGCTGCCCGCCGCGTCCCCGGGGCTCGCGATCTTCCGTCTTCCGTACTAATGCGCATGCGCGGGCGGCCGCGCATGCGCATTTTCTCGTGAAAATGCGCATGCGCGGCCGCCCGCGCATGCGCATTAGTACGGAAGACGGAAGTCGGAAGTAAGTGAGCCCCGGGGACGCGGCGGGCAGCGGCGGCAAGGTAAGTGCTTTTTAAATTATTTCATTTCTTTCTTTCAAAGTATTTAGGGAGGGCGGGAGGGAGGCGGGTGGCGGCCAGCTACGCTCCGTCTGCGGAGTGCCGCCTGGCTCCGCCAGCTCCGCAAAATGCGGAGTAGGCGGCGCTACGCACACTCCGCAGACGGAGCGTAGCTGGCCGCCCACCCCTAGTTGTAATCCTTTATTATGTTCTTTACAGCCATAACCAAATGTTACCCAGCTAGCAGCCCTCCGGGATAAATGCAGCATCTGAGTAGCTGTGTATTGTATTTCTGTGGTCAAATGAGGACTTTTTATTCTTTTTTCCCCTTCCCTCCCCACCCCATCCATTCCCTCCCTGAGGAACCCCCCCTTCATCTTGGGCGTTGTCTCGCCCCTATGCAACTCCCCGTCTTTCAGCACCCTAACTATCCTATCCCTTACCATCTGTTATATGTGTGATTTAGTGTGTTTACAAAGTTTTTTTTTTCTTTTGTAAGTGTAATGTGTTATCCCCCTTTTTTTTTTCAAAGAGAACTGATCAGTATCTCTGTTATACCATGTTCATTATTCATATAAACAACAAGTGCTAGCAAATGCTAGGTTTAAGTATATGGGCAGTAGTGAAGGCTAGATATACCCAAACTAACCTACTCCCTCATATTCAGTAACAGCTCATCTACTTCTTCTGGCTGGTTACAAGTGTACATTTTATTATTCCACATGACTTTAAGCATAGCTGGAAACTTCATCTGTACTCGCGCCCCCAGTGATCTAAGTTCAGGCATTCTTGAACCTAGTTCCCATTGTCTCTGAGCCGTTCTTCCTCCTATATCAGACCTGATTTGGTATGGATGGGCCCGATAATGGAGAGAGGCGCTCGCTAAAGATATGCTAAGTATCAGCTCCTTAACATTGTAGGTCTGGAAATATACCAGAATTTTCCTGGGTCCCTTACGGTCTGGGTGTAGTCTGAAAGGGTCTCTATGGACTCTCTGTATTTCTGCTTCTAGATCTATATCTAAACGATCTTTCAAAACACCCTCCCTAAGGAGTCTGCAGACAAAGGCTTTAATATCCCCCACCTCTTCCCCCTAGGGTATCTTCAATATGCGAAGATTGTTCCGCCGTGAGTGAGTCTCCAACCGTTCCATGTCCATCATTAGAGCCCTATTTTGCTTTTTTAAAGCACAGAGATCCACGGAGTTCTCTGCCGTAGTGACTGAGAGGGTAGAGACCTTCTTTTCCAGTGTGGTCGTCAGAGCCTCTATTCCTTCAAATTTGGCTTCCAAAAGGTCAAAACTATCATGTAATCTTTTCTGATTTGCCTCAGAGATTTCAAACTTTTCAAGCAAATCACCCCTCAATGAATGAAATAAAAGCCCTATTTTATCAAGCTCCTGGGGGGAAGTAGGAGACTGAGCTGTATCCTTTTCAGATCTAGCGTGAGTTTGAGAAGTTAAGGTAATTGTGGTATCAGGGTGGTTACACACTGCACCTTCTGATATCAGTGTAATCGTAGAATCTTGATGGGTTGAAGTGTTTCCAGTCACACTATTACTACCGCTCATCAGAATGTCTTTGTCTAGACTAACCGGACTCTCTGGATCCTCTAACACCTCCTCAGCTTTGAGTACCTGTTCTCCAAGACTAAAGCAGATAGAGAAGGGATCTGAGTTATCTGGGTTGACTGTGTAGCCACTTCTACACTTACTCCCTCCTTTATGGAATTCATTTTCTCCATCACTTTAAAGTAACATTTAAGAGAGGGGGTGTTTTTTTGTGTTGAAACCTGCTGGGGGGGTTTACTACTGACACTCTTCTTAGCACACCACTTCCTCTTACTCTTGTGTGGTGTTAGTGGTGAAGGTCTCACTTTTTCGCCCAATTCTGCTGAGTCCCAACCCCCCTGCTGTTTTAATTCTTGCTTCGACCTCAGTTGGTATCTATTTCTTACCAACTCCCCTCTACTTTTAGTTTGCTTAATACCAGTCTGTTCATTCTCCCCTGTCCCTGAAATCACTGTTACCGAATGTGTCTCTACTGGTGCCAAGGTATCAGAGCTTGCTTGACGCCGGCTAAACAAAACTGGTGCTCCTACAGGCAGAGCTGCCTCCATACGAACACTTCCTTTGACTGGGGTTAAGTATTTAGTAGCGGAAAAGTGCCCCCAGCACACAGGGCCTCTAAAAGGATGTAAAAACTCTCCTTTTGTGCAATGCCACGCTTCCCACTTCCAATTGACACAGCCCAAACCCCAAACCACAGTCCCAGATCTCGGACTTATCTTTTCTGTCTGTGTCTGATTTGGGGAGACCGAAGCGCACGTCACCATCACCTCGGCTGCTGCTCCCGGGGCCGCTTCCAAACCAGCGTCTCTCCTGACATGAATCAGCCCCGCCTCGTCCTCTAGGTGTGAGTTCAGATTTACCATCTCCCCCCGGGTCCTAGCGCCGTCTCCGTCTCCGCCGCTGCTCCGCTCGTTTAATCAAAAAAAAAGAGAGAAAACGTGTTTTTACCGCGCTACTACATTGAGGTTTCCCTTCTCACCCATTCTCACTGCAGGTTTCCGTGCGGGAACATCTAAAGCTGATTTTCCGGTGCGTTCGGACGGGGAGCTCCGCGACAGCCGTTAGCCTGCCGCCGCCATGCCCCTCTCACGTCGGTAAATGCGAATCCTGGCCTTCCCCTAAAAAAGCAGGTTGGGTTCTTGACGTCGCCATCACCCCATTGCTTCTAGCAGCCCTTCCATGGACACTCTCGGAGCGGGAGGTCTTTGTAAAAAAGGTATTCATCTTGCAACACGCTCTCTTCCGAAGACGTATTAGTTGATTTTATGAAGAATCTTCTTTGTGAATATGCTTCCGCCCACGTATAAACTTCGTCAAGTTTATAGTCTATTGTGTCCCTACGGAACTTCCTGATCTTGCGTTCATGAACCTCTCGAGCATGCACATCCAGTCGAGAGTTAATGTCCTCCAAAACCTTAATCCAATCTTCTTGTTCCATATTGGGATTTATTTCATACTTTAATTGTGCTATATCCTGTGTTAAATCCTTTAGTACCGCTGAGAGTTCTTCGATAATCAGAAGAATGAGATCCAGAGAGCACTTATTTAAAATAGCATTCCATCTCACCATAAAAGATTTGTCAAATTTAAATAGCATTGGTTTTAGTGCTATACGCAAACCGCGGGGTATTCTCTTGACCTTATGATATTCAATCAATGTGGTTGCGTGTAATCTTTGGTTTATCTCTTTTCGCATTGTGTATTCTAATTGTTTTAGCAACTGTGTAGTGGTGCCAGTGGAGGAACCAAAGGTCCGCACCTCTTCGATAAGTGAATAGATAGAGTCTGCCTCCTCAGTAGTGTAAGCCTTTGCGTCGGCTTGATTAGAGGTTAAGTCCGCTATGTCCTGAAATGATGCCATTGTATATATGTTGGGTGCTAGTCTACGAATGGGTAATGGACTACAAATGCACTGTGGGTGTAGAACTGCACACCTAACCTTGCCCCAGTTATAAAAAAGCTTCTACTGTGGTGAAGCTATAAGTAAGCGAGCAGCCTAGCTAGGGGAATACCCAAACCACTGTATGGAAAATGTACTGTTGAGGCCAGGGAACACCCTGGTCTGAAAGGCGCTCAGCAATAACCCAAAGGTTTTTAATCTAAACAATTTGATGCAATGTTCATCAAAATTAATTCATCAGAAAATGATTTATCAAAAAATACATAAGAATTCTCTCAATGCTTTCATCATTGTATTTCAATCTATATTGGTGTGAAAAAAATATTCACAATGGACAATCCGTTCTGAGCTGATAAACAAAATTCATGAATGCTTTTGACTCATAAAACAATATATTATTCTTGATTTCATGAATACAAGGTGTAAACCAAAACCAAACCCAATGCATTTCGGGTCTAGATTCGACCCTTCTTCAGGGGTATTACATAATCAATATATAAACAAGAAGATAATCAATGTTGTGTTCCTGTGACACTTGTTCAAATGGAGATTTGGTTCCGTCGCGTTGGTTCTGTAAAAATATATGCACAAATTGCTCTAAAATTCCGTGGTAGATATAACAAATGAAACATAGGGTTTGCACATGCGGGACTCTCTATGTGCGGTGCTAATTAGGGGGGACCACCAAAAAAACTCCCAAACTAAGAAATGCCATCTGTGTTTACAAGTGCTAAAAAAGAAAGATTCTCAAGAGTGAGAAACGTAAGTCAATATCCAAAAAAAGACTCACGCGCTCCTGCAGTACTCAATCCTCTGAAAAAGGAATTAATAAACACAATAAACCTCAAGTCTAGAAGTTGTTGTCGCAGTTTAACCCTATAGGGTATAAAGAGGCTTACCGGTGTCTTTAATGGAGGAGCCCTCCCGTGTTTTCTGAACGCAGTGAAATGCCGGGAGAACCTGCTGTTCCCGGGTGTGTGTTCCTTGAGAACGCGAAGACTCTGAGAAACAAATACACTCAGTGTCAATGAATGTTGAATACTTTAATGGGGTCTGTGTGCCTAAAACCGACTCCAGGATTCGAGTCTTACAGATGAATTGCCGATTAGGATTCTTGGCGAAATGCACCGCCATAAGCCGAAACGCTTTCAAACCACCCGCCGCTTCTGCGAAGGTGAATCAGGAAGTCACGCCTCCCAGGGTCACGTGGTGTCTTATACCCGCTTACTTCAAGCGGACGCAACTTTATTGTACCTGGAGGGCCGATATACCGCAAAGATGTATGTGTATAATGAACACAACTGTAGTCGCAATAACCTGAGTGTGTGTAAAAAATATAAGTGTGAGTGTATAAAAGATAAAGGAAAGGATACAGCTTGAGCCTGCCCATGTGTGATGACACAAAATGAAGCTAACGGTGGTAATGTCCTTCGTAAGAGAACTGAAAGGGGAAGTAAAAAAGGTCCTATAAAAGAGACCAATGTAGATAATTAGATAAGAAAGTAATAAAGAGTTCCCGTGTGTGCAAAGCCTTTACATCAATAAATAAACGAGGTTAACAAAAGGTGATATTTATCACAATGTGATGATGCCAACATTATAAGAAGCATAACATTTCATACTGGTCGTTAAGACCCCCTGGGTTCATCGTGCCTACATTTTTGATCCAAGTAGTTTCCCTTCTCGATAACATCACATGATGGTCTCTACCTGCTACTACAGCTACCCTCTCCAATATAGTGAATCTGATTTGGGGTATAGAGTGAGATGCCCTTATCCAGTGTGAGGCTAAGCTGGATGTCACATGTTTGTTACGGATCGAACTTTTGTGCTCGATAATGCGAGTTTTGACTTTTCTGGCCGTTCTGCCCACGTATACCAAACCGAAAGGACAGCAGATGGCATAGATGAGACCTGTGGTGTTACAATCAGATGTGTGTTTCAGAGATATGTTTTGACCTGTACGAGGATGTGCAAAGTACTTGCCCGTAATGACATTGCCACATTGGCCACAATTGTGGCATTTACGCATGCCCTTAAATGCTACTTTCTCTGGCGAAAGTGATTTTTTTAGAATTTCCCTCAAGTTTTTTGCCTGGTTGTGTGCTAATAGTGGGTCGCCCACAAATGAATCGGCAAAGTCAGGTTCCTGAGCTATGATTTCCCATCTTTCTGGATGATATTCTTGATCTGACCTGCCTGTGTGGATTCCTTGAGGACGGAAACCATGCGTTGTTTGCTTGCTTTTTCAACTTTTTGAAGTAATTTTCTCGGGTTTGCGCTTCAACCATCTTTCTTGCATTTTCAAGTGTGGATTCAGGGTATCCTCGTGTTCTATATGGAGCTGTCTGATGTTCAATTAGCATGGAGCTTTGAGTGGGATGAAAAGTTATTCTCTTAATGCGTGTAAATTGAGATACTGGCAAGTGATCTTTCAAAGACCTGGGATGTGCGCTGGAGTAGTGTGAAGCGTTATTCACATCCGTAGGTTGGCGATACACTGTGGTAGAAAATCCCACTGGGGTCTTATAGATTTGGATGTCCAGAATCTGGATTTGGTGAAGGTCAATATTATGTGTGAACTTGATTCGTGGATTTTTTGTGTTGAGTTCATTGATACATGCCACCAATGTATCCATTTTGCCATTCCATAGTACTAGTATGTCATCAATAAACCTCAGGAATAGAATTGCGTGTTGTTGCCATTCGGGGTGGTGTAGAATATGAGTCTCTTCAAAATACGCTATGAAGGTGTTGGCGTACGAAGGCGCCCCCGGAATCCCCATGGACGTACCGGTGCGTTGGAGATAAAATTTGGTATTCCACTGGAAGTAACTATGGTATAGAGAGAAATGGAGTAATTCCATCAGAAATACCCCTAGACCCTAGTTCATGTCCGATTGTAATAGACGCCACTCGATAGATTCAAGGCCTTCATTGTGGGCTATTGATGTGTATAGCGCCACTACATCAATGGTGCAAAAAATTGTAGATTCAGTGATCAGCTGACGTACGTTTTCTAGTTTCAATAGGCAGTCAGTTGTATCTTTCACATAAGTAGACCATTTTTGTAGCAAGGGTTGTAAATGAAAATCGATGAACCGCCCGATGGGTTCGTGTATCGATCCGCATCCTGCCACGATGGGACAACAAGGTGGGTTTCTGGCATGCTTATGAATTTTGGGAAGCATGTATGTGAAGGGGCGGTTGTCGCGGGCTGAAATAGCAGGCAAGGAGGCCGTATATAGTGGGCTATGGTGGTTTATTAAAGTACACAAGTAAGTCCCAGAACAACAGGTGGTGTGATTCCCGGGACGTCGGGTCTTGTCCTTCCGAGGGGAGGGTCTTTGTCCGGTCGTTCTTTCCTTGTCCCGGATCCCGTCTTGTTGGCCTTCGGGTCGGATCAGATGTTGGGGAGGTACCTCGGAGGGCAATAAGAGAAAGAAGGGACCGTTAGACCAGCACTGTGGGACAGCAGTCCTTCCGACACCACCACCGGATACGTGTGGGACCAAGAAACGAAGATAAGTGCGGAAAAGGGGAGGAAGGAGGGCGAAGGAGGAGGGAGGGAATAGGAAGGGTGTCCGAAGGGTGAGTGAGGGGAGAGGGGCAATGCAGTGAACGTGCTTTACAAAACTATACAGTGAGAATATCTTTACCGTGCTCCGTGTCTAAATAGGAGAGACTTTACACTATGTACACTGAGCACCTAGGGTGTTCAGAAAGGGGTACTAGGTACTCACGCGGTCCGCCGTAGCCCTCCGATGGACTACGGCCGCTCTTCAGCCACCTCCTCAGGGACTCCACCAATCTTCCGACCATACGTCTTCTTCCGCTCTCTCTGCTCCGTCGTCCTCTCCGTCTGCCTGAGAATCCTGCCACGATACTCCGACCGGGTCCTGGGCGCTGGGGTTGCTTTTCACTGTTGTAGAGGCGGGACTTCCGGGGTTGCATTCAAGTGCTTCCTGTTGGCGGCGTCCGGGGATTGGTTCCTGCATGGAAGAGAGGGGCGGGATACTTCGAGTCACTGTTGCCGCTCCGTCATGGTGGTGTGTTACGGGCTTTTGGTAACGGGGACTGCTGTGGGGGCCCCGGGATACCGGTGAGTCGGGAGGGGTGTGTAGTCCCGGCGGGGTTGGATGCGGAACAGGATCACATACCCTTCCCCTAGCTGTCCTACTTGTACGGGTCGGAGAGGAAGGGTAGCGGGATAGAAAGTCAGCGTTGCCTTGCTCTGTGCCTTTCCGGTGGCGAGTGTTAAAGTGGTAGGGTTGGAGGGACAGGAACCAGCGGAGGACTCTGTCGTTATGCCCTTTGTTCCGAGCCATCCACTCCAGGGGGGCGTGGTCGGTGTAAATTGTGAATTCCCGTCCCTCCAGGTAGTACCTAAGGCTTTCGATGGCCCATTTGATCGCTAATGCCTCTTTCTCAACGACGGCATAGTTTTTTTCCCTGGGGAATAGTTTGCGGCTGAGAAAGAGGATGGGCCTTTCGTTCCCTGTTTCGTCTTTTTGGGAGAGGACAGCGCCTAATCCCTGTTCAGATGCATCAGTCTGTAATATGAACGGCAAGGTATAGTCAGGGCTAATCAGGACCGGGCTGGAGGTTAGTGCTCTCTTCAAGTCAGTGAATGCCTGCCATAACTCAGGAGTGGGTTCCTTAAGGGCGAGGTCTGTGTGCGTGGTTTTCTTCAGGAGATCAGTGAGGGGGGCCGCCCTCTGGGAAAAATTAGGAACAAACCTCCGGTAATACCCCAGGAGACCTAGGAACGCCCGGAGGTCTTTCTTTGTTCGTGGGAAAGGCAGGGTCTGGATCGCCTCGGTTTTGGCCTTCTGGGGTCGGATAAGCCCCTCGCCGAGAAGGAAACCGAGGTACTGGACGGTTTGGGCGGCCAGGGTGGTTTTTGCGGTGTTAATGGCGAACCCAAAGGAACCCAGGGAGGACACCACCTCAAAAACGTGTCTTAGATGTTGCTCCCAGCTATTGCTGTAAATGACGATATCGTCCAAATAGGCTCCGGCGTATTGGGAATGCGGGCGCAGGACCTGGTTCATGGCTCGCTGGAAGGTAGCAGGGGCCCCGTGAAGCCCAAAAGGCATAACAAGAAACTGAAACAGCCCCTCAGGTGTAGAGAAGGCGGTTTTCTTTTTGTCCTGGTCTCTGAGGGGTATCTGCCAGTACCCCTTGCAGAGATCGAGGGTGGAAATATATTTGGCCTTCCCTATTTTTTCCACCATTTCATCGACTCTCGGCAGGGGATAGGTGTCAAATGTAGACACCTTGTTGACCTCCCGAAAGTCGATACAAAACCTGACCGACCCGTCGGGTTTGGGAACAAGGACGATCGGGGAGTTCCAGTCGCTGACCGATGGTTCGATGATCCCCATCGTGAGCATGTCCTCGATCTCCTTTCGGATAACTGCTCTGCGGGCCTCTGGGACTCGATAGGGTCTCAATCGTACCACTTTTCCGGGTTCTGTCTCGATGCAATGAGCGGTGACCGAGGTCCTTCCTGGACAGGAGGAGAAGACCTCGCTGACGGGTAACAGAGCGACACGGAGGGCCCTTGTCTGTTCAGGGGATAGGGAGGTATCTAGGCAGGAATCAAAGGGACAAACAGAGGGAAGCCCTGACCCGGTGAGGACAGGACGGGGTCCTTCCCATTTTTTTAGAAGGTTGACGTGGTATATTTGGGTTGTGCCCCTTGTGGGATCTAGCTCCACCTCATACGTGACAGGGGTCACCTGACGCCGAACGACGTAGGGACCCTGCCATTGTCCTAAGAGCTTCTGGTCTGATGAGGGCATCATTAGAAGGACCAAATCGCCTATGGCGAATACACGGGTTCGGCTTCCTTTATCGTATTGTCTTTTTTGTGCATCCTGCGCTCTCTCCAGGTTCTGTTGTACGATTTCGCGTATCTCGGCCAAATGAGTTTTTAGGTTCTCTACGTACTCGGGCAAGGGTCGAGTGCGGTCGGGCTCCGCCTCCCAGGCTTCTTGTGCCATGTCCAGGAGAGTGCGAGGAGGCCGACCATATAACAGCTCGTAGGGCGAGTACCCCGTACTGCTTTGTGTTTTGCAGCGTATCGCAAAAAGGGCGAGTGGCAACATCTCTTCCCAGCGTCGGGCTTCCAACCCTATCAGTTTTTTCAACGTCTGCTTCAAGGTAGCGTTGTAACGCTCCACCAGACCGTCCGTTTGCGGGTGGTATGCTGATGTCCTGATCTGTTTGATGCCCAGTTGCGCACAGACCTGTCTGAGAAGAGAGGACACAAAAGGTGTGCCCTGATCAGTTAAAATCTCCCGGGGAAACCCCACCCGGGTAAACATCGTGATCAGCGCTTTGGCTATATGTTGCGCTGTGGGTTGCCGTAACGGGAACGCCTCAGGGAAACGAGTGGCATAATCCACTATGACCAGTGCATAGCGACACCCACTGCGGGAGGGAAGGAGGGGTCCTATTATGTCCATCGCTATCCTGCTGAATGGGACGTCAATGAGTGGGAGTGGCCTGAGAGGAACCCTGGGTGGTCGATATCGACTGGTTTTCTGACATATGGCGCATTCGCGGCAATAGGCTTTTACCCGCTGATGTACCCCCGGCCAATAGAATTTGTCCAGGATCGCTTGACCAGTCTTTTCATCCCCGAAGTGTCCTCCCAACAGGTGGCTATGTGCTAGAAAAAGAACCTTGTCCTGGAAGGGGCCCGGGATCAATAACTGTGGCTTCAGATGAGGCCCTCCCTTCCGATATAACAACCCCTTTTGCTTGAAGAAGTAGGGACCTACTTGTGTGGGGTCTTCTTGGTCCAGGGCCCTTCCCCACGCCTCTTGAAGAAGGGGGTCCTCCTGTTGGGCCGCCCTGAACTCTTGGTCGGTTTGCCATGGGTGTTCTGCGACGGTCACAGGGTAGGCATAGGCTGGGTTGTTCTTCTCCTTCCTTTTCTGGGTCTTTGTTTTCCGTGGTTTGATCTCCTTGAGGGTCGAAGGCAAACCTTGGGAATATGGGGCCTCTTTCCACCACTGGACAAGGGAGTCGGTGGAATCCTGAAGGAGCTGGGGTAGTCCAGGATAATCGCTTCCCAGGATGGCTTGTTCGGGCAAGGCCGGCACAAGACCGACTGTGAGGTCAGTACCAGGGTCTCCGGGGTGCTGCACCAGTACCTGAGCGGTGGGGTACTGTTTTGTGTCCCCGTGGACGCACTGTATAGCCACCATTCCGGTAGGTTTCCCAAGGGGAAGAGTCAGATCTTGAGGACGGAGGACGCTCTGACGGCAGCCAGTGTCGGCAAGGGCGAGGACCTCCTGGCCTTCAATAGACACGGGGCAATGGAAGGTAGGGGGTGTGTCCCCTGGTACATGACAGACGTAGTTCCTAGCAAAGCCTATCTCCATCGGTACCTCCTTCTGGGGGCATACACGTGCAATGTGTCCAAAGTTGCCGCAGTTGTAGCACTGAGGGCCTGTACTGGGAGGCCTGTACGGGATCGGAGAGGGCATCAGAGGTGTTGGTTCTTGTCTTCGGGGTAACAGGGGACGGGGAGGACGGATGGAGTGCAGGGGATGCGGTCGGTGGACGGGCTCTTCCTTGTGGCGCTGCATGTCTTGGGCCCGTCCATAAGCACAGGCTATTTCAACCGCCGTCTCGAGGTTGAGCCTGGTGTGTTGGCGCACCCATCTCTGGGTTGGTGGGTGTAGGGAGTTCAAGAACTGTTCCAAGTAGATTTTTTCTAGGATGTCTTCTTTGGTGGAGGTCTCTGGTCGCAGCCACCGGTTAGTGAGATCCTTAATCCGGAAGGACAGAGCCCGGGGATTTTCTTGGGGTCCTTCTTTGGCCTGTCGTAACCTTATCCTGTACGTGTCGTCATCAACACCAAGACGTTCCAGGATACAGCGTTTAATGTCGGCGTAGGGATTGTTGCCCTGGATATTGGCCTGCTGGTAGGCGGCCTGTAAATCCCCCGTCAGAAGGGGTCCGAGGTATTGGCCCCATCGATCTGCGGGCCAGTTTGCTGCCTGCGCGAGTCTCTCAAAGTTCGTAAAGAAGTAGTCCGGGTCTTCCCCCGGGACGTACTTCTGTAGTACTACGGAAGGCAGGGAGGCCGTTGGTCTTGGTTGTCCAATAGCATCGGCTAGTTTGCCCAGGGCCTGTTCCTGTACAGTCCCTTGACCCTTGAGCACGTCATGGAGCTGGCCCCGGTCGTCCTCTGCGGTCTTTAGGAATTGTTCCATCAACTTCCCGAGTTGTTCCTGGGAGTCGGCCATGCGTTTCATGACGGCCTCCATGCTTTCAGCGAATCCCACTTCTGACACCACCTGTGAAGGGGCGGTTGTCGCGGGCTGAAATAGCAGGCAAGGAGGCCGTATATAGTGGGCTATGGTGGTTTATTAAAGTACACAAGTAAGTCCCAGAACAACAGGTGGTGTGATTCCCGGGACGTCGGGTCTTGTCCTTCCGAGGGGAGGGTCTTTGTCCGGTCGTTCTTTCCTTGTCCCGGATCCCGTCTTGTTGGCCTTCGGGTCGGATCAGATGTTGGGGAGGTACCTCGGAGGGCAATAAGAGAAAGAAGGGACCGTTAGACCAGCACTGTGGGACAGCAGTCCTTCCGACACCACCACCGGATACGTGTGGGACCAAGAAACGAAGATAAGTGCGGAAAAGGGGAGGAAGGAGGGCGAAGGAGGAGGGAGGGAATAGGAAGGGTGTCCGAAGGGTGAGTGAGGGGAGAGGGGCAATGCAGTGAACGTGCTTTACAAAACTATACAGTGAGAATATCTTTACCGTGCTCCGTGTCTAAATAGGAGAGACTTTACACTATGTACACTGAGCACCTAGGGTGTTCAGAAAGGGGTACTAGGTACTCACGCGGTCCGCCGTAGCCCTCCGATGGACTACGGCCGCTCTTCAGCCACCTCCTCAGGGACTCCACCAATCTTCCGACCATACGTCTTCTTCCGCTCTCTCTGCTCCGTCGTCCTCTCCGTCTGCCTGAGAATCCTGCCACGATACTCCGACCGGGTCCTGGGCGCTGGGGTTGCTTTTCACTGTTGTAGAGGCGGGACTTCCGGGGTTGCATTCAAGTGCTTCCTGTTGGCGGCGTCCGGGGATTGGTTCCTGCATGGAAGAGAGGGGCGGGATACTTCGAGTCACTGTTGCCGCTCCGTCATGGTGGTGTGTTACGGGCTTTCGGTAACGGGGACTGCTGTGGGGGCACCCGGGATACCGGTGAGTCGGGAGGGGTGTGTAGTCCCGGCGGGGTTGGACGCGGAACAGGATCACAATGTATATATGAGGGATCTGTGGATTGGCAGTTAGTAAGTATTTTCTGGTATTGTTGTTGATGAGTCCATCGTCTTCAGCTTTATTGATCAAAACATCCAAATGTTTCACAAATTCCAAAGTGGGATCATAATCTAGTGGAATATATGTGTCCAGATCTTGGACATGTTCGTTCACCTTCTGTTCGTAAAATGTGGTGTTCATGATCACAAGGGCTCCCCCTTTGTCGGACGGTTGAAATGTTATGCTCGTATCTTGTCGTAAATCATTCAAAACCCTTTTCTCCTTTTTAGACAAGTTAGTGTATTTGGGTTGATTATATTGTATGGATTCAAAATCTTTTTTTACCAAAGATTCAAAATATTGTCAATGCTTTTATGTGAAATGGGTGACATAAACTTGCTCTTAGGATGAAAGCGTTCAGGTGTATCTTGATTGTCGTTACTCTGGATGGTGGAAAAGAATCATTTCAAACGTAATGTCCGAGTGAATTTGAAAAGTGTGACTTCAGTTTCAAGAGAATTCGATGAGTATGTTGGGACAAATGATGTTCCTTTATTCAGAACCTTTAATTCCTCTGTAGTCAAACTTCTGTCGGAGATATTCACCACTAGGTTACCCGCTTCGGGTTGCGTTGTGGCCTCCCAGTGTCGTGTTTTTTTTGTTGTACGATTTTTTCCCTCCTAGTTGGTTTTCTTTGAGGGTGGTGGTTTTGTCCGGAGGTAAATGCGAATCCTATTTTTTTTGTCCTCATATATGCCACCAGATGGTATGACTCTAGATGGGATCTCTCAAATCCGCCGGCACTAAACATTACTATGCGCCCTGAAATGGTATGCTTGGCGGTTAAAAGATCTCCCAGAGGTAGGCTGTCTACTAGTCCAACTCCCATATTCGATGTCAGTAAACCTTGCCCCAGGGAGGACCAGACAACAAACCCCTGGCATAATCATTGGACTTTTCATCGTCTATCTGTCCGACCATTTTATCTACGGAGCCCAAATCTTCGCCGCACCTTCTCCACTACACAACAGATCTAATTTACTTATGGCCATGATATTTCTTAGGCAGTCTGCAAACCTTGGGGGGGTTGGAGATTTCCATTCTCTGCACACCTCCCTCCTAGCGATGACAATCACATAAAATATGAACTGAACGATACTGTCTCTAATATCGTAATCAAATGGTAGACCCAAAAAAATCAGCCTTGGGCTGCAAGTAACTGGTCTTGACAATACCTCCTCTAAGAAGCTGCAGACCTGTTGCCAATAGTTTTTAATTTCTGGGCAGTCTGCAAAAATGTGTAAGTCATCTGCAGCTAAAAGCTTACATCTAGGACAGAAATATGATTGTCCAGATATTTTTGTCAATTTGGAAGGGGTCCAGTAGACCCTGTGTGCCGTGTAGAGATGGTTCCTTCTAAGATTGGCAGGTTTTATTGTTTTTTGGGATATTATAAATGAGTCTATCCAAACCTCCAGCTTCTTTTCCGTACTATCTACCAATAAGTCACCCCAGAGTTTAGAGATTTCTTCATCCTGTCTATCTTTTGCCCCTATTAGTAAAATCTACCAAGAAGAGACCTCCCCCTTCCATCCTTTTTGTCTACTGGCTAATTCTAGAAATTCACTTCCCTCTTCTTCTAGCGCCCAGTTTTGACTTCCCCACCAAGATGATAATTGATGATATTTAAATCTTGTAAGGGATCTTCCTGTCATATTAGATAAGGATGTCCAGTCTAGGAGAACTAAATTATCATGAAGGTCTCCCCATCTTACAAAGCCTGCCTCCCTCAACGGGGAAGAAAGGCGATCTAATAAACATTCCGGTGTTCGGGGGGAGTCCCACATTGGTGCTAGGGAGTTGTAGTAAGGAATTTTCCAGATTTTACAGACTGCTTGCCACAACTTAAGAGCTGTAAGTAGGATTTTTAGGCGGACGTTCTTGTAAAATTTCTGGGCACCGAATTTAAACAAGAAAAATTCAAGGCCCTGGGGAAGGTCGGATAGCATAGCTTGGAACAAACGGCCATGTGAAGATGAATCCAACTTGTTAGCCAGGAGTCTGACATTTTTTAACTGGAACGCATAACAGTAGAAAAGTACGTCGGGGAGGGCCAGGCCACCTACTTTCAACCCCCTTCTCAACTTCCTCCAAGCAATTCTTGGTGACTTAGTGGCCCAAATAAATGAGCCTATCTTGCCCTGAAGGCTGGAGATGTCTTTTTTATGGAAGGTCAGTGGAATACTGTTAAATAGGAAAGTCACTTTAGGCAATACTACCATTTTGATTAAATTGACTCTACCGTATATACTAAGAGGTAGACCGGCCCATCTTAGTAAAAGTTTAGTTATATCTTTAACCACTGTTTGCCAGCTTATTTTGGAGACATCCATCAATTTTTGTGTAATGTAAATACCCAGATACCTGATCTTGGTTTTCACGCCTGGTATGGGGGCAGGACTATTCCAACTCATTATATCTGTTTTGCTCTTATTAATGCTGTATCCCGAGACTGCCCCATATTCCTCTGCTAGTTGAAATGACTTAGGAATAGCCTCTAATGGATTGATGGTATACAGCAATAAATCGTCAGCATATAATGCAGTCTTTAGCTCCAGCCCACCCATTTTAAAAGGAATGATTGTTGGATCTGATCTCAACAATGAAACAAAGGGCTCGATGTACAGATCAAAAAGGAGAGGAGACAGGGGACAACCCTGTCTCGTCCCTCTCGATATCATAAACCAGTCCGTCAGGCAACCATTTATCAAGACTTTTGCTCGTGGGCTCCCGTACAATATTTTAACAGCCTGAATAAAGGATGATGGAAAGCCAAACCTGATCAGCGTGTCCCAAAGGAACATCCAATTGACCTGATCAAAGGCCTTCGCGGCATCAATTGAAACGATGGCCAATGGCAGTCCTTTTTCTTCTGCAAAATCTATTGCTCCGATGACCTGAAAAGTCAACTAATTTAATTGTCGACCTGGCACAAAGCCCCTTTGATCAGGATGGATAATGGTTTGAATAACTTTAGATAGTCTCTCAGCCAGAATTCCGGAGAATATTTTAAGGTCGGAATTCAGAAGAGAGATAGGTCTATAAGACTCTATTTTCATGGGATCTTTATTAGGTTTAGCTATTAAAGTAATAGTAGCCTCTAACCATGAAGGTGGAATACCCCCTCCTTGCTGGTATATATTGTTAAAGAGAGACAGCAAGTAGGGAAGAATCTCTTCCACATTATCCTTATAGATCTCCGTTGGTAGGCCGTCTGGACCTGGGGCCTACTCCTACTCATCTTTTTTAACTGTACCCTGATTTCCCCTTCAGTGATCTCACCCGATAGCGTTTTCTTATCTGCCTCACTCAATTGAGGTAGTACCCTTTGGCTCCACCACTTCTCCAATTCTTCTATTCCAATGCTTATATTTTCCTGATATAGCTCTTCCATGAAAACCCTGGCTTCAGCCCTAATCTCTTCGTCCTTAGTCAACTGTTTTCCCGAATTTCGTTGGGACAGGGTATTGATGTTGTTCCTGGTCCTATCTGATCTAGCCTTCCACGCTAGGAGTGCCCCACACTTCTCCCCATATTCGAAGTTTTTAAGTTTGCTGGTCTCCCATCTATCATGAATCAGCTTATCTGCTTTGGCTTTAAAACTCAATTGTAGCTCTAGAAGTTCCTTTTCTAGTTCTGGGATCTTCTCTCTTTCCCCTAGAGCTGCCTGCTGTAATTCCTGTTCTTTCTTCTTAATAGTGCTAGCAAATGCTAGGTTTAAGTATATGGGCAGTAGTGAAGGCTAGATATACCCAAACTAACCTACTCCCTCATATTCAGTAACAGCTCATCTACTTCTTCTGGCTGGTTACAAGTGTACATTTTATTATTCCACATGACTTTAAGCATAGCTGGAAACTTCATCTGTACTCGCGCCCCCAGTGATCTAAGTTCAGGCATTCTTGAACCTAGTTCCCATTGTCTCTGAGCCGTTCTTCCTCCTATATCAGACCTGATTTGGTATGGATGGGCCCGATAATGGAGAGAGGCGCTCGCTAAAGATATGCTAAGTATCAGCTCCTTAACATTGTAGGTCTGGAAATATACCAGAATTTTCCTGGGTCCCTTACGGTCTGGGTGTAGTCTGAAAGGGTCTCTATGGACTCTCTGTATTTCTGCTTCTAGATCTATATCTAAACGATCTTTCAAAACACCCTCCCTAAGGAGTCTGCAGACAAAGGCTTTAATATCCCCCACCTCTTCCCCCTCGGGTATCTTCAATATGCGAAGATTGTTCCGCCGTGAGTGAGTCTCCAACCGTTCCATGTCCATCATTAGAGCCCTATTTTGCTTTTTTAAAGCACAGAGATCCACTGAGTTCTCTGCCCTAGTGGCTGAGAGGGTAGAGACCTTCTTTTCCAGTGTGGTCGTCAGAGCCTCTATTCCTTCAAATTTGGCTTCCAAAAGGTCAAAACTATCATGTAATCTTTTCTGATTTGCCTCAGAGATTTCAAACTTTTCAAGCAAATCACCCCTCAATGAATGAAATAAACGCCCTATTTTATCAAGCTCCTGGGGGGAAGTAGGAGACTGAGCTGTATCCTTTTCAGATCTAGCGTGTTTTTGAGAAGTTAAGGTAATTGTGGTATCAGGGTGGTTACACACTGCACCTTCTGATATCAGTGTAATCGTAGAATCTTGATGGGTTGAAGTGTTTCCTGTCACACTATTACTACCGCTCATCAGAATGTCTTTGTCTAGACTAACCGGACTCTCTGGATCCTCTAACACCTCCTCAGCTTGTATTTCCGCGATAGGGGAGTACCTGTTCTCCAAGACTAAAGCAGATAGAGAAGGGATCTGAGTTATCTGCGTTGACTGTGTAGCCACTTCTACACTTACTCCCTCCTTTATGGAATTCATTTTCTCCATCACTTTAAAGTAACTTTTAAGAGAGGGGGTGTTTTTTTGTGTTGAAACCTGCTGGGGGGGTTTACTACTGACACTCTTCTTAGCACACCACTTCCTCTTACTCTTGTGTGGTGTTAGTGGTGAAGGTCTCACTTTTTCGCCCAATTCTGCTGAGTCCCAACCCCCCTGCTGTTTTAATTCTTGCTTCGACCTCAGTTTGTATCTATTTCTTACCAACTCCCCTCTACTTTTAGTTTGCTTAATACCAGTCTGTTCATTCACCCCTGTCCCTGAAATCACTGTTACCGAATTTGTCTCTACCGGTGCCAAGGTATCAGAGCTTGCTTGACGCCGGCTAAACAAAACTGGTGCTCCTACAGGCAGAGCTGCCTCCATACGAACACTTCCTTTGACTGGGGTTAAGTATTTAGTAGCGGAAAAGTGCCCCCAGCACACAGGGCCTCTAAGATGATGTAAAAACGC
Source organism: Lissotriton vulgaris (assembly GCF_964263255.1). Lineage (NCBI taxonomy): Eukaryota > Metazoa > Chordata > Amphibia > Caudata > Salamandridae > Lissotriton > Lissotriton vulgaris. The sequence goes on from NC_141691.1 coordinate 1,390,337,845, forward strand.
TACTTTTGTGCATTGCCACGCTTCCCACTTCCAATTGACACAGCCCAAACCCCAAACCACAATCCCAGATCTCGGACTTATCTTTTCTGTCTGTGTCTGATTTGGGGAGACTGAAGCGCACGTCACCAACACCTCGGCTGCTGCTCCCGGGGCCGCTTCCAAACCAGCGTCTCTCCTGACATGAATCAGCCCCGCCTCGTCCTCTAGGTGCGAGTTCAGATTTACCATCTCCCCCCGGGTCCTAGCGCCGTCTCCGTCTCCGCCGCTGCTCCGCTCGTTTAATCCAAAAAAAAGAGAGAAAACTTGTTTTTACCGCGCTACTACATTGAGGTTTCCCTTCTCACCCATTCTCACCGCAGGTTTCCGTGCGGGAACATCTAAAGCTGATTTTCCGGTGCGTTCGGACGGGGAGCTCCGCGACAGCCGTTAGCCTGCCGCCGCCATGTCCCTCTCACGTCGGTAAATGCGAATCCTGGCCTTCCCCTAAAAAAGCAGGTTGGGTTCTTGACGTCGCCATCGCCCCATTGCTTCTAGAAGCCCCCTCCATGGACACTCTCGGAGCGGGAGGTCTTTGTAAAAAAGGTATTCATCTTGCAACACGCTCTCTTCCGAAGATGTATTAGTTGATTTTATGAAGAATCTTCTTTGTGAATATGCTTCCGCCCACGTATAAACTTCGTCAAGTTTATAGTCTATTGTGTCCCTACGGAACTTCCTGATCTTGCGTTCATGAACCTCTCGAGCATGCACATCCAGTCGAGAGTTAATGTCCTCCAAAACCTTAATCCAATCTTCTTGTTCCATATTGGGATTTATTTCATCCTTTAATCGTGCTATATCCTGTGTTAAATCCTTTAGTACCGCTGAGAGTTCTTCGATAATCAGAAGAATGAGATCCAGAGAGCACTTTTTTAAAATAGCATTCCATCTCACCATAAAAGATTTGTCAAATTTAAATAACATTGGTTTTAGTGCTATACGCAAAACGCGGGGTATTCTCTTGACCTTATGATATTCAATCAATGTGGTTGTGTGTAATCTTTGGTTTATCTCTTTTCGCATTGTGTATTCTAATTGTTTTAGCAACTGTGTAGTGGTATCAGTGGAGGAACCAAAGGTCCGCACCTCTTCGATAAGTGAATAGATAGAGTCTGCCTCCTCAGTAGTGTAAGCCTTTGCGTCGGCTTGATTTGAGGTTAAGTCCGCTATGTCCTGAAATGATGCCATTGTATAAATGTTGGGTGCTAGTCTACGAATGGGTAATGGACCACAAATGCACTGTGAGTGTAGAACTGCACACCTAACCTTGCCCCAGTTATAAAAAAGCTTCTACTGTGGTGAAGCTATAAGTAAGCGAGCAGCCTAGCTAGGGGAATACCCAAACCCCTGTATGGAAAATGTACTGTTGAGGCCAGGGAACACCCTGGTCTGAAAGGCGCTCAGCAATAACCCAAAGGTTTTTAATCTAAACAATTTGATGCAATGTTCATCAAAATTAATTCATCAGAAAATGATTTATCAAAAAATACATAACAATTCTCTCAATGCTTTCATCATTGTATTTCAATCTATATTGGTGTGAAAACAATATTCACAATGGACAATCCGTTCTGAGCTGATAAACAAAATTCATGAATGCTTTTGACTCATAAAACAATCAATTATTCTTGATTTCATGAATACAAGGTGTAAACCAAAACCAAACCCAATGCATTTCGGGTCTAGATTCGACCCTTCTTCAGGGGTATTACATAATCAATATATAAACAAGAAGATAATCAATGTCGTGTTACTGTGACACTTGTTCAAATGGAGATTTGGTTCCGTCGCGCTGGTTCTGTAAAAATATATGCACAAATTGCTCTAAAATTCCGTGGTAGATATAACAAATGAAACATAGGGTTTGCACATACGGGACTCTCTATGTGCGGTGCTAATTAGGGGGGACCACCCAAAAAAACTCCCAAACTAAGAAATGCCATCTGTGTTTACAAGTGCTAAAAAAGAAAGATTCTCAAGAGTGAGAAACGTAAGTCAATATCCAAAAAAAGACTCACGCGCTCCTGCAGTACTCAATCCTCTGAAAAAGGAATCAATAAACACAATAAACCTCAAGTCTAGAAGTTGTTGTCGCAGTTTAACGGTATAGGCTAAAAAAAAGGCTTACCGGTGTCTTTATTGGAGGAGCCCTCCCGTGTTTTCTGAACGCAGTGAAATGCCGGGAGAACCTGCTGTTCCCGGGTGTGTGTTCCTAGAGAACGCGAAGACTCTGAGAAACAAATACACTCAGTGTCAATGAATATTGAATACTTTAATGGGGTCTGTGTGCCTAAAACCGACTCCAGGATTCGAGTCTTACAGATGAATTGCCGATTAGGATTCTTGGTGAAATGCACCGCCATAAGCCGAAACGCTTTCAAACCACCCGCCGCTTCCGCGAAGGTGAATCAGGAAGTCACGCCTCCCAGGGTCACGTGGTGTCTTATACCCGCTTACTTCAAGCGGACGCAACTTTATTGTACCTGTAGGGCCGATATACCGCAAAGATGTATGTGTATAATGAACACAACTGTAGTCGCAATAACCTGAGTGTGTGTAAAAAATATAAGTGTGAGTGTATAAAAGATAAAGGAAAGGATACGGCTGGAGCCTGCCCATGTGTGATGACACAAAATGAAGCTAACGGTGGTAATGTCCTTCGTAAGAGAACTGAAAGGGGAAGTAAAAAAGGTCCTATAAAAGAGACCAATGTAGATAATTAGATAAGAAAGTAATAAAGAGTTCCCGTGTGTGCAAAGCCTTTAAATCAATAAATAAACGAGGTTAACAAAAGGTGATATTTATCACAATGTGATGATGCCAACATTATAAGAAGCATAACATTTCATACTGGTCGTTAAGACCCCCTGGGTTCATCGTGCCTACATTTTTGATCCAAGTAGTTTCCCTTCTCGATAACATCACATGATGGTCTCTACCTGCTACTACAGCTACCCTCTCCAATATAGTGAATCTGATTTGGGGTATAGAGTGAGATGCCCTTATCCAGTGTGAGGCTAAGCTGGATGTCAGATGTTTGTTACGGATCGAACTTTTGTGCTCGATAATGCGAGTTTTGACTTTTCTGGCCGTTCTACCCACGTATACCAATCCGAAAGGACAGCGGATGGCATAGATGAGACCTGTGGTGTTACAATCATATGTGTGTTTCAGAGATATGTTTTGACCTGTACGAGGATGTGCAAAGTACTTGCCCGTAATGACATTGCCACATTGGCCACAATTGTGGCATTTACGCATTCCCTTAAATGCTACTTTCTCTGGCGAAAGTGATTTTTTTAGAATTTCCCTCAAGTTTTTTGCCTGGTTGTGTGCTAATAGTGGGTTGCCCACAAATGAATCGGCAAAGTCAGGTTCCTGAGCTATGATTTCCCATCTTTTCCGGATGATATTCTTGATCTGACCTGCCTGTGTGGATGCCTTGAGGACGGAAACCATGCATTGATTGCTTGCTTTTTCAACTTTTTGAAGTAATTTTTCTTGGGTTTGCGCTTCAACCATCTTTCTTGCATTTTCAATTGTGGATTCAGGGTATCCTCATGTTCTATATGGAGCTGTCTGATGTTCAATTAGCATGGAGCTTTGAGTGGGATGAAAAGTTATTCTCTTAATGCGTGTAAATTGAGATACTGGCAAGTGATCTTTCAAAGACCTGGGATGTGCGCTGGAGTAGTGTGAAGAATTATTCACATCTGTAGGTTGGCGATACACTGTGGTAGAAAATCCCACTGGGGTCTTATAGATTTGGATGTCCAGAATCTGGATTTGGTGAAGGCCAATATTATGTGTGAACTTGATTTGTGGATTTTTTGTGTTGAGTTCATTGATACATGCCACCAATGTATCCATTTTGCCATTCCATAGTACTAGTATGTCATCAATAAACCTCAGGAATAGAATTGCGTGTTGTTGCCATTCGGGGTGGTGTAGAATATGAGTCTCTTCAAAATACGCCATGAAGGTGTTGGCGTACGAAGGCTCCCCCGGAATCCCCATGGACGTACCGGTGCGCTGGAGATAAAATGTGGTATTCCACTGGAAGTAACTATGGTATAGAGAGAAATGGAGTAATTCCATCAGAAATACCCCTAGATCCTGGTTCATGTCCGATTGTAATAGACGCCACTCGATAGATTCAAGGCCTTCATTGTGGGCTATTGATGTGTATAGCGCCACTACATCAATGGTGCAAAAAATCATAGATTCAGTGATCAGCTGACGTACGTTTTCTAGTTTCAATAGGCAGTCAGTTGTATCTTTCACATAAGTAGACCATTTTTGTACCAAGGGTTGTAAATGAAAATCGATGAACCGCCCGATGGGTTCATGTATCGATCCGCATCCTGCCACGATGGGACGACAAGGTAGGTTTCTGGCATGCTTATGAATTTTGGGAAGCATGTATATATGAGGGATCTGTGGATTGGCAGTTTGTAAGTATTTTCTGGTATTGTTGTTGATGAGTCCATCATCTTCAGCTTTATTGATCAAAACATCCAAATGTTTCACAAATTCCAAAGTGGGATCATAATCTAGTGGAATATATGTGTCCAGATCCTGGACATGTTCGTTCACCTTCTGTTCGTAAAATGTGGTGTTCATGATCACAAGGGCTCTCCCTTTGTCGGCCGGTTGAAATGTTATGCTGTATCTTGTCGTAAATCATTCAAAACCCTTTTCTCCTTTTTAGACAAGTTAGTGTATTTGGGTTGATTATATTGTATGGATTCAAAATCTTTTTTTACCAAAGATTCAAAATTGTCAATGCTTTTATGTGAAATGGGTGGCATAAACTTGCTCTTAGGACGAAAGCGTTCAGGTGTATCTTGATTGTCGTTACTCTGGATGGTGGAAAAGAACCATTTCAAACGTAATTTCCGAGTGAATTTGAAAAGTGTGACTTCAGTTTCAAGAGAATTCGATGCGTATGTTGGGACAAATGATGTTCCTTTATTCAGAACCTTTAATTCCTCTGTAGTCAAACTTCTGTCGGAGATATTCCCCACTAGGTTACCCGATTCGGGTTGCGTTGTGGCCTCCCAGAGTCGGGTTTTGTTTGTTGTACGATTTTTTCCCCTCCTAGTTGGTTTTCTTTGAGGGTGGTGGTTTTGTCCGGAGGTAAATGCGAATCCTGGCCTTCCCCTAAAAAAGCAGGTTGGGTTCTTGACGTCGCCATCGCCCCATTGCTTCTAGCAGCCCCCTCCACGGACACTCTCGGAGCGGGAGGTCTTTGTAAAGAAAGGTCTTCATCTTGCACCACGCTCTCTTGCGAAGACGTATTAGTTGTTTTTTTGAAGAATCTTCTTTGTGAATATGCTTCCACCCATGTATAAACTTCATTAAGTTTATAGTCTATTGTGTCCCTAGGGAACTTCCTGATCTTGCGTTCATGAACCTCTCGAGCATGAACATCCAGTCGATAGTTAATGTCCTCCAAAACCTTAAATCAATTTTCTTGTTCCATATTGGTATTTATTTCATCCTTTAATCGTGTTATATCCTGTGTTAAATCCTTTAGTACCGCTGAGAGTTCTTTGATAATCAGAAGAATGAGATCCAGAGAGCACTTATTTAAAATAGCATTCCATCTCACCATAAAAGATTTGTCAAATTTAAATAACATTGGTTTTAGTGCTATACGCAAACCGCGGGGTATTCGCTTGACCTTATGATATTTAATCAATGTGGTTGCGTGTAATCTTTGGTTTATCTCTTTTCGCATTGTGTATTCTAATTGTTTTAGCAACTGTGTAGTGGTGCCAGTGGAGGAACCAAAGGTCCGTCCCTTCGATAAGTGAATAGGTAGAGTCCGCCTCCTCAGTAGTGTAAGCCTTTGTGTCGGCCTGATTTGAGGTTAAGTCCGCTATGTCCTTAAATGATGCTATTGTATATATGTTGGGTGCTAGTCTACGAATTGGTAATGGACTACAATTGCACTGTGGGTGTAGAACTGCACACCTAACCTTGCCCCAGTTATAAAAAAGCTTGAACTGTGGTGAAGCTATAAGTAAGCAAGCAGCCTAGCTAGGGGAATACCCAACCCCTGTATGGAAAATGGACTGTCGAGGCCAGGGAACCCCTGCACTGAAAGGCGCTCAGCAATAACCCGAAGGTTTTTAATCTAAACAATTTGATGCAATGTTCTTTTTTTTATTTTTTATTGACAAGCAAGTGAAGGAGATTAACATTTTCCATATACAAAAAGAACAAAAAATAAATCAATTTCAAATTAGTGCAAATTTACATTGGATACAGGTACAGATCAATATACAACAAACAATAGACAAAAAGAAAAAGAGATGCACAAACAAAAGAAAGGGAGGTAATTCCTGATCAGTATAGATCATTAATAACATCATAAGCACAAAGCATCCATAATCCGTATCAGTGCAAAATTTACAAAACATTACCCCAAATCTTAACAAACTTTGCATTTGCTTTTGTTCCTCTGTTCCTGGCAATTGCACCTTCCATAGTATAAATTTCATGAGCAAGTGTCCACCACTCGGTCGTATGAGGAGCATTCTGAGAGATCCAAGCCCTCGCTATCACCAGTCTGGCACAGGCCAAGACAATGTTTAACAAATCTTTATTGATAAAACTAACCGGGTACATAGACAATAATATAGAAGCTGCAGTTAGTGGAAAATTAATCAGTTGATTTTTAATTAAGATATTTTCTATTTCCGACCGATACTTAGTTAGTGATGGGCACAAATAGATCATATGTATGAGGTCTGCTGCCACCAGACCACATTTAGGACATTTAGTACGATCGTTACCTAAGGTATTTTGTGACCATTTTGAAATTTTTAATGGAGTATAGTAAAGATGACTAATCGTCCTGTACGATTGAAGTTTCAAACTAGAAGACTGTACTACTTTACTAATATTAACTAAGGCAGCTGAGATATTCTGGGCTGTCAAATTAAATCCTAAACTAGTAGTCCATTTTAGCACCAATCTAGGGGCTTCATCCAACCTATTTTGACTGAGACACTTGTATCCCAAACTAATTAAGGATTTTCTATTCGCAGAGTAAAAACAAGTCCATATATCGGAGCTGCTAATTTCTATCAAATTCATCTTACGTATTAGGTAATCCCTAATTTGAATATATTTATATCACATTTTTTCAGGCAATTTGTAAAGAAGTTTCAATGTTGCGAATTGTAGAAAGCCATCAGTACCATATAGATCTCCTAATGTCTCAATACCATACTGACTGCCTATTGAAACTAGAAAACGTACGTCAGCTGATCACTGAATCTACGATTTTTTGTACCATTGATGTAGTGGCGCTATATACGTCAACAATGAAGGCCTTGAATCTATCTAGTGACGTCTATTACAATCGGACATGAACCAGGATCTAGGGGTATTTCTGATGGAATGACTCCATTTCTCTCTATACCATAGTTACTTCCAGTGGAATATCAAATTTTATCTCCAACGCACCGGTACGTCCATGGGGTTTCCGGGGGCGCCTTCGTACGCCAACACCTCCATGGCATATTTTGAAGAGACTCATATTCTACACCACCCCAAATGGCAACAACACGCAATTCTATTCCTGAGGTTTGTTGATGACATACTAGTACTATGGAATGGCGAAATGGATACATTGGTGGCATTTATCAATGAACTCAACACAAAAAATCCACGAATCAAGTTCACTCATAATATTAACCTTCACCAAATCCAGTTTCTGGACATCCAAATCTATAAGACCCCAGGGGGATTTTCTACCACAGTGTATCGCAAACCTACGGATGTGAATAACGCTTTACACTACTCCAGCGCACATCCCAGGTCTACGAAAGATCACTTGCCAGTATCTCAATTTACACGCATCAAGAGAATAACTTCTGATCCCACTCAAAGCTCCATGCTAATTGAACAACAGACAGCTCGATATAGAACACGAGGCTACCCTGAATCCACAATTGAAAATGACACTGAGTGTATTTGTTTCTCAGATTTTTCGCGTTCTCAAGGAACACACACCCGGGAACAGCAGGTTCTCCCGGCATTTCACTACGTTCAGGAAACACGGGAGGGCTCCTCCATTAAAGAAACCGGTAAGCCTCTTTATAGCGTATATGGTTAAACTGCGACAACAACTTCTAGACTTGAGGTTTATTGTGTTTATTGATTCCTTTTTCAGAGGATTGAGTACTGCAGGAGCGAGTGAGTCTTTTTTTGGATATTGACTTACGTTTCTCACTCTTGAGAATCTTTCTTTTTCAGCACTTGTAAACACAGATGGAATTTCTTAGTTTGGGCGTTTTTTTGGGTGGTCCCCCCTAATTAGCACCGCACATAGAGAGTCTTGCATGTGCAAACCCTATGTTTCATTTGTTATATCTACCACGGAATGAGAGAGCAATTTGTGTATATATTTTTACAGAACCAGCGCAACGGAACCAAATCTCTATTTGAACAAGTGTCACGGGATCACAACATTGATTATCTTCTTCTTTATATATTGATTATGTAATACCCCTAAAGAAGGGTCGAAACTAGACCCGAAATGCATTGGGTTTTGTTTTGGTTTACACCTTGTATTCATTAAATCACGAATAATTGATTGTTTTATGAGTCAAAAGCATTCATGAATTTTGTTCATCAAATCAGAACGGATTGTCCATTGTGAATATTGTTTTCACACCAATATAGATTGAAATACAATGATGAAAGCTTTAATCTGCTCAAGGGTTGAGAGTTGGTTATTCTCAAAGAATTCCTCTTTGAGTAAATGAATTTTCTTCTATATCCTCCTTTAATCGTTCTTCAGAGAGCGTAAAACACCAGTCTGTTTGGCGATGCACTTGCCCCTAGGAACAATTTTAAATGCCTGCCATAGCGTGAATGGTAAGTCCACAGAACCGTTGTTGGTTTCAAAATATTCCTTTATGGCAGCCCCGATTTCTTCCTGAAATTCCTGGTCCTGAAAGGCACCGGCTGGAAGTCTCCAGCTGAAGGCCCTGTTTGGCACATCCTGTAGAGCGAACTCCAGCAGTACTGGAGCATGATCCAATAGAGTTCAGGCGAGATGGGCATAGTGTTTAGCCCAAGTATCCACATCATGTGAGATGAGCCAATAATCAATTCTGGACCAGGTGGGGCCCGCTGTGGAGATGCAAGTTCCTTCTCGACTTTGTTGATGTTGGCGTCACCAGACGTCTAACAGGTCATAGTTCTCCATGAGGGCTACAATGCTGAAATTGCAGAAATATAAGTGCCAGGGCCCTCATCAGGAGGTTGTTCGAGCTTGCATCAACCATTGCCCCTATCAGCACTGCCATAGACAGCACCAGTATGACTGCTAACTATCATAACCTAACAATTGTGACTGATGATTCCGGGCCCCCAAAACTTTAAGAATGGCTTGGGCGGGCGATATTAGGCATTTTTAATTCATATTAAATTAATAAGCAACTTTTGTTTTGCTAATCTCTAAATTAGACACACAGTGCCACCTTGTGGCAGGCTGTCATAGGTGCCAGTGTTGACAATTAAGTGCCAGTGCTGAGCACCTGAAACCACTGGCTCAAATTAAGCATTGGGAGTAGAGTGAAATAGTGTACAGTGGAGTGACACACAGTGTAATAGTGTACAGTGGATAGGTGTAGATTGGAGTTGCATACAGTTAAACTGCATAGAGTGGAGTGGCGTACAGTGGAATGGCATAGAAGGGAATAGCATAGAGTGGAGTAGTGTCCAATGGGGTGGCGTAGGTTATAGATGCTTACATCGTAAGATTGTAGTGTGTTGTGGCATATTGTGGAGTTGCACAGAATGTAATAGCGTAGAGTGGAGAGCTGTGGAGTGGAGTCTCATACAGTGGAGAGACACAAAGAGAAGTGACATAGAGTGGAAAATTGTAAACAGACTGTACTACACTATATTTGTGAAACACAGCATGTTACAGTGATTTTTAGATTTCTAAGGTTTTAAAAAAAATGTTAAGTATTGCAGTACTTCCTAGGTAGTACAGCAGTACTCTGCAACATTAAAAAACAAATATAGAAACTTATAATTATTTTTCCCTACCTATTACCACTTTTGTAAACTATAAAACCTAATACTTACCTATATCTAAGGCACTAAGTCAGAACACTGGCAAATTGGCCCTAAAACAGCATGGCTCCCTTAAACTTTTGTAAAGGCAGCCATTATCCAATCTGATAATAACTTGTCATTGACATGTACCATGGTAGTTTTGTACAAATTGGTGAAATTCCGTGAAAGTACAGTGTTCACCGATATCACTAAGTTTAAATGCCTTATAACTTAAAAAATACTTACCTTACTTTGCTGCAGTATCCTTAAAGGATAATCTGCACATTATAAAGAAAAATTCTTCAAAATTTCTGTAAATCCGCTCAGCCATTTTCGATCTACCCCGAATGCGATGGTCTATACAAAATGCATTGATCTTTGCACTCCCTTAACAACTCACTAAAAAAATGTATATCACAAAATGTGGAAAATGCTGTAGAGCTGGGAAGTTTTGTGGTGATTCGCTAAATGGGTGGAAAGTTATTAGGAAGCAAAAATCCTAGGATTCCCTATCTCTGGAAACCCTAATTATAACTACAGAGTGAAAATCAGATGTAATGTGACTTTTTTCTGTTATCAGTTGTATTTGTTATGTATTTGTTTTTTGGCTTACTTAATCATGTGACCATAAGTGTGTCTTTTGGAGCCAGATGTACAACAGCCAGTGTGAATGTACTGCGTGGAATGTTGATGTGATAACATAAATGGAAAGTTTGGGCGCCTGTGAAGTGGAGGTGTGAGAGTGGGAGTATGGGCTGAGCAGCAGGCAGGCTGCTCCTGGTGGGGCTCCTCTACATGAACTTTATAACCTACAACTAAGACTAAATAAACCTACATGAAACACATCTCGGCTACTGGATCTCATTGTTACACAGTGATAGTACTAAAATGTCACAGCAGGGGCTTGAGTGGTGTTGCAGAGTGCACTTTTTTGTTTCTGATCCACTACATACACCAATGCATCTACCTGCCCAGGGACGAAGTGGAAACTCAAAATATCAAAACGCAATTCTACCGGATAGCGGGATTTCCACCAGTAAAAGGGTGCATAGACGCGATCCATGTGCCCATATGTCCCCCATCCCGCCTGTAATACATCTTCTGGAACCACAAAAACACCCATTACCTAAACATTCAGGTTGTCTGCAATGCACACAACATCATCAGGGACATTGAGGCCAAATATTCAGGGAGCACGCATGACCACTACATCTTTAGGCACAGTGGCACATACCACTGACTAGATAGAGGAGGTTTTGAGATGGGATACCTACTAGTTACTGGAATGTAATGTAGGCTGTGAAATGTATTATTGCAATCATTACTTTCTGTATGCTGTCTCACCTTTATACTTGTCTCACCAGGTGACAGTGCATATGTCCTGCGGCCATTGAACCTCACTCCATACCAGTCTTCCAAAAACCTGCACGAAAGGCACCTAGGCGCACCAGGACTGTGATTGTATGCACATTTGGCATCCTGAAATCACACTTCCGGTGCAGTCACACAAGTAGCAGAGCTTTTCAGTATGCACCTCATCCTGCATTCAAAATCGTGAAAACATGTGTCATACTCCACAACATTACCTGTAGGAGAGTCTCGCCCATAGAGGTGTCTGGATCAGACTCGGAGAATGGTAACCCAGGCCCACCTGCCCCACAGACAATTGAACAAAACAGAGCAGCAGAGGGCAGAAGGTGCAGGGATCACACAGCCAGACATTTTTGTTCACTGTAAGCTGTATCCATTCACACAGTACCCTCCACAAATGACAAAACAGCAGGTAGATTTCACAAAATAGGTAACCCGTTAATTTCAGGGCACTCCAAAACTTTCCTGGACAACCTGTCCATCGTGAACAACATAACCTAAATGTGGGAACGTTGTACGGTTACACCTGCACCAAAATATCTAATAACTGGGCAACTGCATGTCACACTGTCACTGTGCAGTCATTTCTTCCCTTTACGTCCGGCATGGGAAGATTTGGGAGTTTAAGATGTAGGCTGGCTGCTACTGGTTCTATGCAGCAAATGTTTGTCTGCTGCTGCAGAGACCCTGCTGTGGCTGGATCTCTCTATCTAGAGCATCTCTTATTGCCCCATTTACAAAACTGGAGGTCGGTATCGCCCCGACAGCAGCAGTAATTTGTTGCAGGTCTCTTGAAATGTCCCCACTGTAGTGGCCCATATCAGCCTGTAGGGCCAGTGTTCACCTTGAGTGTAGGGTGGTTGCCTGTGCTAGCCTCCCAATCGCCCTGGTCATTGCCCCCATCCTGATTGCCCAGCTCAGTTCTCTAGGCCTCTGCTGGTGTCTCTTATCTGCCCGCTCCGTACAAAGTTGCCCAATTGACCCTGTGAGGGCATCAAGCGTGGCATTTAGTCGGGCCTGGTTGTCAACCAACTGGACAGAAATGTTGTGGAAGCTCCAGGCCAGCTTGTTATGGATGAGCCTCATTTGTTTTACCCGCAGGCGCTGAATAAGCAGTATGGCCTGTTCTAGAGCACCAAACACCTCTAGGTTGCTGGTTCCTGTCTGGGATTGAAAGTAAGACCTTACATTATATCGCCTCTGTGATTGCTGCATTGGACACAAAAGCTGGACTCTGGTGACAGGACTTCATGTCAGTGTGGCTGGTTGGTGGAATGGAGGGCCTGATCAGTGGCTGTCTGAGGTGACATGGATGCACCACTGGCCTGGTCACCTGCACAACCTGGCTGACTCTCTGTTAGCCATTCCTGCCCTTCCGCCATCTGGGCCTTGTCCCGTTCATCGCCTGCATCATCTTGGCTTTCCTGTTCACCTACAGGTGTATCTATGTGGCAAATGGAGAGATGTATAAAATGAACGTGTGAGACACCATCTAAGTGGTCGTACAATGTTATTAAGCTTACGTCTGACAGTAACTTCACAGTTTGTGTACCTGACTACGTTACCCATAATACGAGTGCATCTAAATGCAGTTTCCAGGTGTATCTGGATGAGGGTGCATTGCATGCATGTGGACTGAAGGGTTATGGCAATTATGTTTGAATAGTGGACATACTTTACATTTCAGCAGGTGGGGAGTGCAGATGTGTTGAGGGACCCTGAGGTGCACACTGCCTCTGTCTCATGTGTCATCTCCAGCAGTGCCTCTGCAAATGAGAAGGGGGGATTAGATGGAACTCCACCAGTATTCTGGGCATCTCCCAGCTGTGTTGCCACCCTCCCCTTGGCCTGAGAGCGCAGGTCATACCACCGCTTTTTCAGCTCATCTATACCTGTCTGCAACAAAAAGGGCTTTGATTTGTTGCTGCATCTCCCTCCAAATTTTTCTCTTCTCAGACTCTGGCACAGTTTGAGAAGCACGCCCAAAAAACCTTACATGGTTGTTGCATCAACCATCTGTAAGTATCTTAAGTTCCCTTTTTAAGAACTTGATTTTGCAGCGGCTCTCTCTTGCTCCCTTCTTACAGGCCTTTGCAGGGCTTGGTTGGTGCCTGGAAGCAGTGTTGGACTGTACTGAAGGCTTCCCAATGTACTGTGACTGCTGGTCAGGATTCTTAAGGGTCACCACTTTCTGGTTTGGGGCCCTTCAGCAATTACAGGAAATGAATGGGCATTTTTTTAAACCCCAGCTGTTGATTGCGACATCAATCTCTAATTGCGACAGCAATCTCAAATTACGACCATGCTTGCCAATTGTGACCACTTATGACTCACAAATTGCGATTTCAGTAATAGTGATGTGACTATGTTCCGAGTCACTATTTGGAGGCTACTTTGTTACGTACATTAGATTTAGCGACTTGTAATCTGCAAATCGCTATTTTTTGCAAATTCTGTGAGTCGTACATCTGGCCCTTAGTTGTTGATGCAGGAAATCTGAAACCTTACATATGCAGTCTAGTTTATTGTTGGGATTCCTTGCTACTTTTAGTAGTATTGTGCTACATGTGAAGCCCAAAGAGAATGAAAGCCAATCATTGTTGTTGTTATAAAAAGTGAGGTTATAATTTTTTTCCTACTGGACAATTATCACATCTTCCATTCTTCCATATAGTAGTTTGTGCTACTCACTGCTAGGCCACTTTTCCATTTTGTAGCACAGGGGTGTATAAGGAAGATTGTTTGTCTTGTTGGTCTGTTTTATTTTGTGAGCCAGAGAGCATGCAAAAACACTGCATGTAGATTAAGTTGTACTTCTCTTGTTATGTATTTGTTTACTGGTTTCCATGAGAATGTGACAATAAATGGGTCTTTCAGTTGTTCATTTAGTAAATCTGAAACTTTGCATCAATTAATCAACCAGGATTCATAATGTGTGACTAATCACCAGTTTGGTTATCCAGATGCTGGATTTTTGCTGGGATAAGTCAAAGAGCCAGGTCTTAAGTCCTTTTCTGAATACAGGTAGAGAGGGTGATGTACGGAGGTGCAGGGGGAGGTTGTTACATGACTTGACAGCGAGGGAGGAGAAGGAACATCCTCCACTGTTGCTTTGGCGGATCCGGGGAGTGTGAGCAAGGGCGAGGGAGGCGGACTGCAGGTGTCTGGATGGTTGATGGAAGTTCAGGCGGTGGTTGATGTGTGCTGGTCCTTGGTCATGGAGGGCCTTGTAAGTGTGTGTCAGGCTACATATGTAGTCCAGTTTCGTTTTTGGGTTTGCTTGCTAATTTTAGTAGTATTGTGCTACAGATTTCACTAAGTTTCTGGCCCTTAGAACTCCATAACCACTTTATAACATCTCTTGCAATAGCATAAAGGATCAGCTACACAATCTAATGTACATTGCTGTGAAATCTCATTGCAATCCATTCAGCTGTTTTGCCTCTATGTCCAACATGAAATGTCTATGTAAAACGGATTATAAGGTGTTTTGGGCCTCCCCTTTTTTCTTTGCACCCTCTTGACCAATCACTGTGCAACCTTCCATCACCTGCCAATGTAGATGGGAGAATAGGTCTGGAATGTTTTGTGGAGATTCGTCAAAAGGGCCCAAAAAGTTATTAAGGGTAACAAAAAAATAATTCAGATTCTTCCTTTTTGCACCCCAAGTAACTGAATTCCGCAATCTTTGGACTTCAGCCTCTTTTACATGGGTTCCTCACCTACCCGCTTCCGCCCCCTCAGAGTCAGAGTGCTGAGGGGTGATGATGTCTATGTGGCATAGTACTTGTAAATGGATACCTCAAAGGACATAGATGGAGTATGATGGAAGCTGATGATGTGCCGCGTCTTGGCAAGTGCTTAATATCACAAAAGCCGGGAGTTGACTAAGAGTTTTACATGTTACCATTTTATTGTTTTGGCCACAGACTCCTTTGGAAGCTCCACACAGGTATGAAATAATAAAGTAGCTAAACAAGGCTTTCTAAATTTTCCACTGGGGTTCAGTGTCCTGATCACTTAGGTAGATGACAGAGTACAATCTTCTCTGGCTTGGTGTGTGCTTGGTCTTTTCGTATGCAGGCATATTTATCTTCTACTATCTGATGAGACATTTCTCAGTTGGTATATCACATGTTTTCCATTGGTTGGTTCTGTGACTGTCTATTCCATTGGTTTTTGAAGGGAAGTTTGGAGGTCTAACAGAATGAAATCCCAAGTAGGGGAAATGGGATTTTTGCAGAGACCCATGGTGTCCTCCCCATGTAGGGAGACTCCCTCTGCCCTAGCCCGATGACGACGGATAGCGCCCAAGTCTCTGTTGATGGTGGCTCGCAGGGCTTTCAACGCCAGGTGATAAGACGTTTAGCTACTAATAATCCTAGGTCTAGAAAGCGCATGGTCGCCCTGTGTTACTTATCTCTGGGATAAAGGCCTAGCAAGCAAGTCTCCCAGGAGTATGTGAGTGGCCGCTCCGTGCATGTGAATCAATAATGTGTCATGTCGTGCCAATAATGGTACAGTGAAGGGTATGACCACAGCATATGGAAAGGATCGGCATCCAGGTGATCGCAGAGGGGGCAGGGCCATCTGTCCTATGGAAATATCTATTGATTTGATCAGGAGTCAAGTATGCCCTGTGCACAATATAAAATTGTGTACTTAATTTTGAAGTCACTAAGGCTATTGGGTTACAGAACAAAAATACATTAGTTTTCCAAAGGCCTACTGTGAAGTGCTGTATGCAGAGGGCATAACAGGCACAATTCACAATAGACCATGTATCTACTTAAGTTCTTCACATTTCTGGATCACTTATTGTACATCAATTCCACCTGCTTTTGGCAGGTTGGACGGTGCTCATGTTTTCCTCCACTTGGTAATTATGGGTGTGCTAAAATTTACAAACTTGTAATTCATTGTGGTTAGGACTGTGACTATAGTAAAAAAAAAAAAACGAGCCACCCAAACGACATCTTGCTGCAGGACTCATTTTTATGTTCTTTCCAAGTAATGCTAATTTGCAACCAAATGTTGTAATCAGTGACATCCTATCTGACGTCACCAGTTAA
This sequence comes from Lissotriton vulgaris, assembly GCF_964263255.1. Taxonomy (NCBI): domain Eukaryota; kingdom Metazoa; phylum Chordata; class Amphibia; order Caudata; family Salamandridae; genus Lissotriton; species Lissotriton vulgaris. Next base: position 1,390,354,413 of record NC_141691.1, read on the forward strand.
GTAATTGGAGATGCCAGTGAAGATCTCATTAATGATTTTGACGATAATGCCATTTGACATTTTCTTGCTCTGTCATCATTAATAACATCTGCAATAGATCACCATTGGGAAGCTTCGTTTGTTATTGTTTATAGCTTTATGTTAATGGTCAGTTATGTGTTATTTTAACCCCAAAATATTTTTTTTATGTATTGAATTACATAAATTGTGTTATTTCTTTTCCAGCGCGAAGTACTGCAGTTCGCTCCGAGTTTGAAAGGCACAAAGCCTGGTTATGCTTCTTATACCTTCAACTAATTAGCAAAAATGAGCAAAACTTGTTATTATTGACATCCTATGTATTTTAACCCCTTCACCGTGGCGGCTATTCCGCCGCAGTGCTAAGGGGGTGGGGCGGCCGCGCGGCGGGCGCATGCTGGTGACGGAACCGCTCAGTCACCAGCCGCGGTTGCGCTGTGCTCATGACGGAGCAGTTCTGTCACGGCCCCGCCCGCTCAATAGAACGTTCAGCACAGGCGCGGAATCCGCGCCCCGCAGGCGTTCCGAGCGGGCCGTGAAGGAACCGCTCCATCATCAGCACAGCGCGACCACGGCTGATGACGGAGTGGTTCCGTCACCAGCAGGGGAGGGGTTAAAATAAATTGCCTTTTGAAAGTTCATGGGGGCATATTATCAAAAATTATCGCTCGAGATCTGGTATTTAGTGCCCTTGATTTACGTTCAGTCGAACCTTGGGTAGGCAGGCCCTGAGTACTGGCGTCTACGGAAATGTATATTGCACTGTTGTGTTCTCTGAATCGTAAGTCTTAACGCCAGAGTCCCATGAATGGTTCTTTCATCTGTATATCCTGATTTCTTGGCCTGTCCCCCGTGTCCTATTGTTCATATTGTATGGCACCTGATCCGCTCACTTAAATAATATAAAATGAAACCTTTATTATCTCCTGTAATATATCAATGTGTCCTAGTACTAGATCCATTCTGAATTGCTGCCGTGCCTCAGGGTTGTCGGCTGAGGAGCTGTGTTAAATTCTGATAAATCAGGTTTCACTTCTGTTTAGCGGCCGGCCCCCGTGGTTGTAGGCTCATACTTGTACCTTATGAATGCTGCAATAAAGGTTTAAAAAAAAAATAATAATAATTATCGCTGGTTTAGCGGCAGAAAACTGCTGCTAAAGCGGCGATAATGGGCTTGATAATATGCCCTTGAGAATTCCAATAGAAGCCCATGTTCTGGTGTGAACATGGGCTTCTATTGGAATTCTCCGGGGCATATTATCAAGCCCATTATCGCCACTTTAGATGCAGTTTTCTGCCTCTAAACCAGCGATAATTTTAACGCCCTCCTTCATAATATGCCCCTAAGTTCTGTGCAGAATTCTTTGTTTATTTGCCAACCCGAGACCATGAATTCTTGTTGTGAAAACTATTAGCGTGATTCACAGTTATTCTGCTGTGAGTGGGTCTGGCTCACTTTTGTAAATCTAATTTACTCCTGAGTTACTGCTTGCATTCGGGCATAAACCAGGAGTGCTGCAAGAGTAAGTTATGGCAAATCTTTATAAAACAGGGCCATTTTAAATAGTATTTTTTTCATATATAGTGGACATGAATGTAGTGGCACTTGATCATTTAAATTTAGTTTTTTTTGTGCAAGAATTATGTATAAACATACGGTGCATTTACAGGATGCAGGTCCGTCCCTTTATAAGGGCGCTTCAGTTTTGTGCAACCTAATGTAGTAACCTCCGACCCTTACCCTGGATAAAATGATGACAGTAGTAGTTAATAAACATAAGAAAACACATTTCAAAACAGGCCATCGAGTGAACCAGGTCTAAAAAGCATTCTTCAAAACAATAACACCTTGACACTTGTTCCACTGCGTTCAAATTCACCTTGAACAATAGCCAAGGTCAGACATTGAGAAATTGTTGAGGAGAAACAGCTGAACCGTTGCTGGGGCGTATTTACTCAGGCAATTTCATAACCTTCCGACAGTGCATGTCTGCTGGGGAGGACTCTGCTTGGAATGTAAATAAAGAGGCTTTGATGAATTTTCCGAGGCTGCCGGGTGAAGCTTCAAGGTGTCTGTGCGAGTTGCTGCAACCACCGCTGGCTGGCAGTTAGCAATCTCCTGGCACCACGTGAATACACCAATGTTTGTTTTCTCTTAGTTGTCTAGTGGCAGTTTTATTTGTGCTTAGCTGTGGTGTACTTCCTCGAATATGTTGCACAAATGCAGTTACCCACCATTTATCAATTGTACAGTGTGAAGAACATACAAGAACAAGGGGCTAGGGGGCATATTATCAAGAAAAGGCGTTACATTATCGCCACTTCTATCGGCAGGAAACTGCCGCTAAAGCGGCGATAATGGGCTTGATAATATGCTCTATGGAATTCCAATCGAAGCCCATGTTACATGTCTTTACATCTAACATGGGCTTCGATTGGAATTCATAGAGCATATTATCAAGCCCATTATTGCCGCTTTATCGGCAGTTTCCTGTTGATAAAAGCGGCGATAATGTAAGGCCCTTTCTTGATAATATGGCCCTAAATGTACAAAGCCGTTGGGTGGTCGCAAGCCTTACGGGGGCATATTATCAAGCCTGTGCGCTAAAATTATCGCCGCTTTATCGGCCGAAAACGGCCGATAAAGCGGCGATAATGGGCTTGATAATATGCTCTATGGAATTCCAATCGAAGCACATGTTAGATGTGAAGACATCTAACATGGGCTTCGATTGGAATTCCACAGAGCATATTATCAAGCCCATTATCGCCGCTTTATCGGCCGTTTTCGGCCGATAAAGCGGCAATAATTTTAGCGCACAGGCTTGATAATATGCCCCACGATTCGTAAAATCACCGGGGTTGGCGCTACAAAATGGCTGTTTGCTATCTACTAACCCTTACAAATTACAATGTTGAAGGTGAAAGTGCTAGTCAATGTCTGGAAAAGAGACTATGAAAGCACACTCTTCCAACATCAAGCGTGGTGATCAGTTGAAGGCGCATTGGCAACTGCAAGGCTGTAATGCCTATGGAAAGTCTACACCTTCATCTGTTGATGTTCATGTCTATTGTTTACTGGGTCTTTACATTGTCATGTTGTCTGCATGCTATAAATGCATGCACAAAGTGTGTGTTAGAGCACATGGTCAAGATAACGATTGTCAGGATTTGTTACATTTTTCTAAATACATGTGTTACATGCAGTGGGATCACAGTTTGAGCTAAAGAGCTAAATAATGAGAGAGCATGTGTAGCATTGAAAAGGCTGTCCATGTCACCATGCTTATCTGAGTACCACTCAGTTTTGCAGCTTCTTCATGGGACTTCATGGCCCATGTTTTCTTGACTCATGTCAAGCAACGATTGTAGACAGTGTGAACAAGAGGTTTTGGTGAGTGTGATTGTACCATACAAACATTTCAGTGTTAGGCCATGCATAAACAATATACACTTCTAAATAATGACCCTCACATGACCAGCAAATAGGCATCCTTGCCACACTGATCAGTCATCAACTGTTGCCCTATTAATCAGTCCTACATTCCTGGGGGCCATCATGTGTGAACGTCTGTGTGTCTGTATGAGTAAATAAAGGCATTCCATGTACAATGGTGACTTTATTTATGTAGAACTCTAATGTGAGTGGGTACTTGACAATGTGAGTATTCATCACAGTGACTACTGCAATAATGACATAGTGTGCAATTATGTGCATTAATGGTGCATATATGCACACATGAGGCTTCTTCTTTCTCACTATTCATTTTCTGTGGTTAACTAGGAAATAAGACAGAGACCTTCAGGACCAGGGCTGAAGAAGACGAAGGGCTGTGGCCAATCTGCAGGCACAACAGTCCACTGCCACCTCTGAGGAGAAAAGGGAGGACAACAACAGGGTGAGTGCACCTGCTGGGAGAGTGACGATGTCACATGCAAAGAGACTCCGAGAGTAGGTGATAGAAATGGACACTACATTTGAGAAGGAATTAGACACTGGGGCTTCTCCTGGACAGGACGAAACACCTATAACTGGGCTGGAAGCCACCCCCCACCACCAGTGACGAGGCTACCACAACACTGGAGCATACAGCTGCATTAGCTATCACCACTCCTCCTACTGGGGGTGCCAGCCAGAAACAAAAGTCACTGAAATGTGCCCTGAATTCCTGTGAGCCCTTTCAAATCCCCTTCACCTCCCCCTTTGTTTGTCACCCTGTCTGATTTTCAGAAACCCAGAAGCTTGCTAGTCAACTGGTGAACTCTAGGGGTATTGCAGAGCTGGTGGAAGCAGTCAGGACCCACCTAGACTCAGATGAAAAGTAAAATCGAGGTGTTCAGCAGTGGAGTGGTGTGGTTCACTGGTTAGAGGCAGCAGACCCGGAAGCAGAGGTCGGCCCGGGACCAGGGTTCGATTCCCGACGCGGCAGGGTCTTGGGCCATGGTCAGCGGACTCGATAATTCTTGCCTCGGTGCCTACTCCAACCATGGGTCCCACTCAGCAACTCTGGGCAATAGCTTGCTTAATCTCTACTAACGGCCCCATCGCCGGGGATGCTTGTCTTCACCTTGGAGATGCCCGGGAGGGACCATCTCACAGGGAAAGCCAGTATGGGTTCCCCAGCGGTATACAGTGCCGGGACGCCCCTTTGCTGGGGCAGCTGTGCGCTTTACAAGTATACGACATTTAACATCTATCCTTCTGGCCATTGGCCATTTCTACACGTAGCCAAAGCCACTCCTCTCCACCAACGTCCTTTCTGTGCCTCAGTACATCTTCCACCTTTGCCCTCTCAAACTTTCCCAGTGTATAATAATCCTCATGGGTCCTACCCCACCACTTGCAATGCCTATGCTGAAGGAGTTGCACTCAAACCGGGGCAGCAGTAAATAGACTTTGGCAAGATCTAGGCTATTGTAAGTGGTGTTCAGTCTGTCAGGTTGGCAGACTACCTTACATTTGCCATCCTGATGGACTACTTTTTATTTATTATCTGTACAATTAATTAAAATCATTGCAGTAAAAACCAGTTGACAAGACTAAAATTAGTAAAAACTTCAGATTATGTTTGGAAGATGTGCCACCCCCCCTCCTCCCGACGCCCGCTCGCCATGGCACTTCAGTTGGAGTCCATAAGATTGCGCAGTCTTGATTGGGCGAATGAAGAGGGGCAAGCGCCTCAGTGCTTGCTGGGGGCCTGGCTGCCTTCTTCCCCTGGATTTGCAGTGATCGATTCCAAGGTTTGATTGTATTTATTGTAAGCATGGGCGAATTTTGCGAATCTCGCGTTCGCGAATTTTGAGGATTTGCGAACTCGCAATCCGCAAAATCCGCGAATTCCCGCGAATTTGCAGATTTTTTTTTTTATGTTCGCACGGGTTTCTGCAAGTTCGCGAGGGTTTTGTACAATTTCGCAAATTGCGAAATTGTACAAAACGCGTGCGAACTTGCCGAAACCCGTGCGAACACAATGTGCCCAGTAGGGTATGTGCCTCGTCTTGTGTGAATAAAAGGTCAGAGAAAGATCAGTTCAGCAGATGAAGAGAAAGAAGCTCCTGGTCACAGGAACAGCACGGGTATTGCGCTCGTGAAAGTCAAGGATGCAAAGCCTATCCAGCCTCACAGCTGATTTTTCACGGTAGATTTGGGAAGAAGGCACACCTGTCCAGCCTCGACGACACTCACGATTGTTTTTGGGCTAATGAATGAGTCACTGAATTTGAGCATCAACTAGTTTGAGCGTCCATGTGTGTGTTACTATGCAATCGTCCCGAAGGGCGCAGGGGTCCCTTGAGTGAGCTGTGAGCTGTAACTATTTTACAATGGCGCCAGCAAGCTGCCAGCGCCGTTGTAAAATAGTTACAAAGTTAGCTTACACAGGAAGCACTTAGATAAAATAAAGCAGCACCTGCTTCGTTTTATCTAGTGGTTCCTGTGCAAGCTAACTTTGTAACTATTTTACAACGGCGCTGGCAGCTTGCTGGCGCCATTGTAAAATAGTTGCATGAGTGGGGGTTCAACTTTTGAACCCGTTACGCTCGCGGATTTTTTTTGCGGATTTTGCGGGAAATCCGCAAAATTCGCGGATTTCCCAAAAATCCGCAAAATCTGCGAGCGTCACGGATTTCCCGCTCACACTTAATTGGCAGCCTTTAAAGTGATCCTAATCTGTTGCGTGAATTCCCCCAGTCTTGCTAGTGTCATCGTAATTGCTGAGGAAAAGCACAGGGCTGACGTTTCACTGCGAGAGTTTATACTGTTGGTGATAAAAATTGGGCGCAGGAGTCGCCGGCGTTCGTTGTTGAGGTTGGGACAACAGCATAGGATTTGGAACCAGGATTTCCTCCTGTAGGAGCACAGTCTACCATTTGTAGTTTCCCCACTGTGGGCCCATGTAGGGTTAAAATCGGCAATTCCTAGTGTGCTTAGTCTCATAAAAAGAATTTTACTTCAGGCTGGTGGTCTAAGGGCCTCGCTTAGGTTGGGGTGTGCTTTGTCTACCATGTAAGAGTTGTTCACCGGATCTAAAAGGGAGATGGAGCAGAGAGATTTGTAGTTGAGATCAAAAGATATTTCGCGCGCTTGTCTGTTTATGGCTTTTTTCCTAGCGTTCAGTGGAATTTTCAGATGCGGGATGCTCTCTTCCTCGATCTTCAGCATGGGGAAAGCTTTGCCAAGGCTGGTGTGCCAGACCAAGCGAGGTTCCTCGAAGATGGATCTCAATTGTTGCCTTAGAGAATTTGCTGGGGCCCTTAAAATCCTTAGATATAGCTTTATGATCTTCCCCTGGCACATCAGGTCTGGCATCGCCAAGCCCAGCTCCAATCTTACCCTTGAGTTACTCGCCGACCTCGGAATGAGGAGCACATATTTGTATGCTTTGGTTTGGGCTGTGTTGAGGAGGGCGTCCTGTGAGCGAGGGAAGGCCATAGCTAATATCTGGCAGCGATTTCGCTTTTAAAACGGTCAACATTGGTCCGGCCGAAGGGCTTATCAGGTGTTGGCTCAGTTGCTTTAGCAGGTGTGTGACCTTATTGTTCTTATATGACTGTTGTTTCAGAAGGACGTGCGCCTTGGCCCGATCAGTAAGCAAAAAGCCCTAGGTAATTATATGACGCCACTGTGTTAATTTGCAGGTTTTCCATTTGCCACTGTGCTTTCTTTTTCATATGATAGCTCCCAAAGATGACAACCTTTGGGGAGCCTCTTCTTACTGCCTGGGAGACCTTCGTGGGACACCGCCAATAACTTTCCGCTTTCCCTCAACGACTGGCCGCACCCGCTTCGCGGGTGCCGCTGCGCGGTCAGAGTCACCGCCTGGACATTCTGCCCCGGGTCCTGGAGTGTGCGTGGGACGAGAGGAGCTTTGACCAGCACAGGAGAGCAGCGCTGCAGGGACTCGCTTCCCCAGGAGTCCCTGCCTGACCTTTGACAGCAGGTCAGCGCCCCCTGTTAGCCCCGCCCCCCGGACGGCACACACCTTCAAAAACTGCTTTTGATCCCTGGTGCAAGTGGGAGCCTCTTCTTACTGCCTGGGAGACCTTCGTGGGACACCGCCAATAACTTTCCGCTTTCCCTCAACGACTGGCCGCACCCGCTTCGCGGGTGCCGCTGCGTGGTCAGAGTCACCGCCTGGACATTCTGCCCCGGGTCCTGGAGTGTGCGTGGGACGAGAGGAGCTTTGACCAGCACAGGAGAGCAGCGCTGCAGGGACTCGCTTCCCCAGGAGTCCCTGCCTGACCTTTGACAGCAGGTCAGCGCCCCCTGTTAGCCCCGCCCCCCGGACGGCACACACCTTCAAAAACTGCTTTTGATCCCTGGTGCAAGTGGGAGCCTCTTCTTACTGCCTGGGAGACCTTCGTGGGACACCGCCAATAACTTTCCGCTTTCCCTCAACGACTGCCCGCACCCGCTTCGCGGGTGCCGCTGCGCGGTCAGAGTCACCGCCTGGACATTCTGCCCCGGGTCCTGGAGTGTGCGTGGGACTAGAGGAGCTTTGACCAGCACAGGAGAGCAGCGCTGCAGGGACTCGCTTCCCCAGGAGTCCCTGCCTGACCTTTGACAGCAGGTCAGCGCCCCCTGTTAGCCCCGCCCACCGGACGGCACACACCTTCAAAAACTGCTTTTGATCCCTGGTGCAAGTGGGAGCCTCTTCTTACTGCCTGGGAGACCTTCGTGGGACACCGCCAATAACTTTCCGCTTTCCCTCAACGACTGGCCGCACCCGCTTTGCTGGTGCCGCTGCGCGGTCAGAGTCACCGCCTGGACATTCTGCCCCGGGTCCTGGAGTGTGCGTGGGACGAGAGGAGCTTTGACCAGCACAGGAGAGCAGCGCTGCAGGGACTCGCTTCCCCAGGAGTCCCTGCCTGACCTTTGACAGCAGGTCAGCGCCCCCTGTTAGCCCCGCCCCCCGGACGGCACACACCTTCAAAAACTGCTTTTGATCCCTGGTGCAAGTGGGAGCCTCTTCTTACTGCCTGGGAGACCTTCGTGGGACACCGCCAATAACTTTCCGCTTTCCCTCAACGACTGGCCGCACCCGCTTCGCGGGTGCCGCTGCGCGGTCAGAGTCACCGCCTGGACATTCTGCCCCGGGTCCTGGAGTGTGCGTGGGACGAGAGGAGCTTTGACCAGCACAGGAGAGCAGCGCTGCAGGGACTCGCTTCCCCAGGAGTCCCTGCCTGACCTTTGACAGCAGGTCAGCGCCCCCTGTTAGCCCCGCCCCCTGGCCGCCGTGATCTCCCATTTAATCAAGTCAGGAACTCGCTGCGCGAGAGCGCGCGGGAGCGCCGGGCTAAGCCCGGGCAAAGGGCGGGCCCTCTGTGGCCCTCCGGGGCCTGAGGAGGCCGGGACGGGCCACCCCCCTTGGCCTTCAAAGAGGAGGTAAAGCCTCTGTTTTACCACTCCACTGTCTATCGCCTTTGGCTTGATACTGTAATCCACACCTACAAGGGAATAGTTATATAACATATCCCCCTGGCTGAACTTATGCCCTAAGATACAAGACGGGCATGCAATTGTCAATGTGGTACGGATGAACGTATAGTACAGTTGTCTGTTTTTTCTTTTATATTGCTCAGCTTAAACACACCCCTACTAGCATGGATCCCCCTTCTAGTATAGCGCCTAATCTCTCCTGGCTAGACGACTTAAACAATATATGTAATATCAGGTATACTCTTGTTACATCACCCAATTTGGTAACTAACGTCAGCCCACTAGTCCGCAGCGTTAGTTCACAGGGGTTTCTACCGACACCCATAAAAGTAATTGCAAAAAATACAACTCCTGTTAAGGTCACATCTGGCAATAGGAAACACGATGGGGTTGGAGAAAGTGGGTCCCAACCCAAAACATCAAAACTGCAGAGTGCGTCATCAGATATAAATCCGCCCGTTAACACGGCTCTGTTAACTCCAGAGCTGGGCAAAAACCCAGATGATCCAGCATCCTCCCCCCATTTGGCTTTACTGACCATGATTGAACAGTTGATTAAAACTATTATCCATCCCCTGATCGATAAAATTAACATCTTGGGGGATAGACTGACGGGGATTGAGGAAACTGTTAAACTCAACATGGCATGCACTGTAACATCTAAGTGTTCACCCCAGGATGGTCTTCCTAAATCGCCCAAACAAACTATACATAACACAGCTCCCGTAACACAAGTAACAGTCTCCACCACTTTGTGCCCACTTGTCGGTTCTGAAACTGGGATGGTGCAGTGAGCTAAAAAACGGTGTTGGATCTAGCCCTGATCTCTTGACTGGGTGAGAGCTTTCTGCTTAATTCAGAGACTCTGTCCCTCACCACCCCTTGTTGTAAATACACTTGTCCCTAAAGCACCACCCTTAGCTGCCACAGAACGTAATGTTGAGCCTAGATTAAAAAGTACTAAGAGTCCTCGTATTAATCTTCCCCCAGAGGCCGCTCCATTCGTGTCCATCTTATCGGGGGTTCCTCCTCTAAAATATGGAAAATCGGAGCGAACCACCGATCTGCTAAATAAAGTCAAGTTCTGGCTATCGAAAAATAGACCCCTACCCCATAACCTTGATGGCAGGATAGTCAGCGCGAGGAGAGTGGGATGGCTGGGTCCCCTTCGTAAAGATATCTGTGGGGACCTGGTTCTAATCAGATTTAGGAGCAGACATGTTGTCCCATATCTCCAATCTTGGCAGCCCCAAGAAGGTGATGGTCCTATATCAACTTGGGACCTTCTTGACTTCTACCCAAGTGAATCATATACCCCCCTCCGGAAACAAACCGCCGATCATAACACTAAGCTGGGTTACAGATTCTGCCCATCAAATGAGCGCAGCTTCCCCTTTTTTAACTTTTTTCCACAAAGCCTTTTTAACTATAGCAACCTACCACAATGTAACCCTTTCACACCATATAACAACTGCCAATATTAGGCTGGTGCATACCGTGTAAATTACTCAGACAATAATAACTGGTTTAGCTAATTCTACCTAACCTATTGAGATTATGTTGCTCTTAAAAATGTATGTTGTCTTTTAAATTATGACTGTACTTTTTTTACTGTATGCTTTTATGGTTTGAAACATAATCGAATAAAGCTTAATGAATTGACAACCTTTGTCTTCCCCTGGTTAACTGTCAAGTTATTATCATTATTAAAACGATTCAGTGAATTTAGGGCTCTTTGTAGGCCCACCTTCTTGTGATCCATTATGGCAGTATCATCTGCCTATTCTAACACCGGCAGCCTCACGCTTCCTAGCCTTGGTGTACTAGGCTGGCTGTTTTCAGGGCGACCCCCAAGTCCGCAATATACAAGTTGAAAAGGATGGGTGCCAACACACATCCTTGTTTCAGCCCATTGGTCATTGTTATTTTGGGGGACACTGTGCCGGCACTTGTTTAGACCCACACCCAAGTGTCCTCGTATAGCGATCTAATTGCCTTTAAGATGTTTGGTGGAATGCCCCAGTTTTCTAGTTTCAACCATAGTTATCTGCATACAACTTTGTCAAAGGCTGTGCTGTAGTCGAAGAAGCAGCAGAACAGTGGAGGCTATGTCTTCTCTCCTGCCTGGGCTGAAAGGTGCGCTCGTGCCAGTACATTATCCATGGTCGATGACTGTGACCTGAAGCCGGTTTGGTGGAAGGGAATGATGCTTTTATCCTCCACCCAAGTCTCCAGATCCTTCAATAGGAGGCGGGCATAGGCCTTGACTTCAAGATCACGCAGGGTGGTGAGCCTATAATGTGATGGCTTCAGACAGTCCCCTTTTTTAAAAATAGGGAGCAATATACAGCCTCCCCAGGAATCAGGGGGTTTAGAGATCGAAAAAGTGTTGTTGTAAAGAGGGGTTAATATTGTTGTCCAAAAGTCGGCAGCCTTTTTGAAGACCTGTGCTGGTATCCCATTGGGCCCAGGGACCCTATTGTTCTTTGTCTGGTCTGCACCTCAGCCTGGGCTTTCTGGCTTGTGGGGGTGATGCCAGGAGTTGTTACTCCTGGTTTTGAACTGGAATGTTGAGGTTGTCCTGCCCCGAGGTTTGTCTCTTCAGGACTGGCTTTGTGTGAACGGACAATTGAATATAACTGCTTCAAGTGGGTCAGCTAGTCTTGCTCTGCTACTCCGTTTTCTCTTAGGACTCCTCTGCTGCTCAGCTGATTTATATGTCTCCATAATCCAGTTGGATTCTTCTGCTTAAGCAAGGAGAAGACTATGAGCCATTCCCTCTCTATGTGTTTTTTTTTGTGTTCCCACAGTTTCTTCCTTAGGACTGCCCTCAGTGATGCAACTGATGGACTCTCTGTTTGTCTGCCTCCTTTTTTTATTATGAGAGCCTGGTGCAGGAGCCATTTACTTTCACATATGTCTTTGGTTAGGCAAGTTCTTCCACCCAGTTGGTTGCACTTTGAACCTGGGGGCTTGTGGTTGGTGGTGACCGATCTTCACTTGTAGATCTTCTACAGTGTTCTCCCAGTTCGTTATGGGTGAGATCAACGTTGATGATCTCCCTTCCTGGTTCTGATCCAACCAGATTTGGAGCTTCTTGACTATCTTATCCGACCATTTGATCCTTCTCAGGACACTGTATTTTTTCGTCCCCTCTTGACTCTCCAATGATTTGGAGAATGGTGGCTGACGGTACTTCAAGCGGAAACACTGCACTTAATGGCCTGTGGTCGCTTTCTGTCCTTTCCACAACAACAAAGTCTTCCAGACTACCTGCCATTGCTTCACTGACCATGATGTATTCGATTCTGGAGAAGACCCGGAACGTCGGTTGGGGACGCCAGGCCTTCCAGCATGCTTCTTTCCATGCGTGGCTTGTGGTCAGCTTGTGATTAGCGAGGAGGTCGTAAAGGGGAGGAGCCTGGCCCAGACCAGAGCTTTATCAAGATCCTTCAGGTTGAAGTCTCCAGCTAGGATAACTTGATGTGATTTGTATTAATTTAAAAAGTCATCTAAATTGCATTACAGTGCCTCCATCTGGTCTTTCATAGTGGTCTGCGCCGGGTTGATATACCAGTTTATTATCAGAAGGCGCAATGGATGAGTTCAGATTAATATCTGTTGCAGTGAGGGTACTTGCATGCTTTATCAAAAGTGATTGACCACCAGGCGGACGGCCAAAGAGATTCCTTTTTGTTGCTGGCACATAATGTTTGTGGTACCCCACCAATGGGGTGCTAAACAGTGCCCAAGTCTCTTGAAAGCAGAGTATATCTCCAGTTTCCAGGAACTGCTTTAAGTTTTTCTTTTCACTGATTTTACTGATCCCTGTAATGTTCCATGAGATTATGGTTAATTGCTACTTAGTTGGTGTTCCTCCCCAGGCCTCTCTGCTGCCAGGCCTGATGTCACAGCTGTTAGGAATGCTGTTGCCATCTTCTTGAGATTCTGTGCAGGTCCGGTTCAAGGGGAGTTACGCAGATGAGCCGATGTTTGTTTCTGCATGAAATCCTGATGCCCATTGGGTCCTTGGAGCCCATCCGTCTTCTGCCAAGGGATCCAGAGCTGTCTGTTCCGTGCAGGACTGACCAGAGGCCCTTGCCCCCATTATCTGGTGCTAAGATATGTGGATATTTTGGGAGCGACAGAGGCTAACCATCAATGCTCCACTCGGCAAGTTGTGTAGAGTTATTCAGGACAGCTAGTTGTATTTCCTTTTGTTTCAGGTCCACCACTGTTGAGTCGCTGTGCGTGTCCCCCTTGATGCTCAGGAATCTCACCCATTCTAGATCCTTGGTTTGAATCTGGTCATGGGTGGCGAGGTGTTTGAAAAGGTGAAGTATGTTGCTCTGGTTCAGATTGTCATGCTGGCCCATGCTTTAAAATCTCGGTGTTAGTGCTACCTCATTGGCAATTGTTGGAAGGCCCGGAGTTTGGGCAGCTTTTCCCCTTCATAGGGCGTTCTTTACTGTGATTGATCCAGGGCTTGTACCTCCTTGCATGCTTATGACAGGTCCTACTTGAGACCTGTATCTCCGGCCTTGATTGCTCCTTGTTCCGGACAGGTGCACGGGGCTTAGCCGGAGTGCATTAGAGCCACAAGGCTGAGGCGGCGTTGTGGCTGTCCCTAACTGGAAGGTTTTATGACAGGTGCAGGGCTTATTTCCACAATTGTTTCGCTGCCTATGAGCTGGCCTGAGCTTGCTGGCGGCTTTTGGCCCTTCGTGATGGTGTTGCCTGATAAAGTTGGCTGCTGATAAAGGTCCTTCTTGCCCCAGTTTATGGCAATGAAGATTGGATAGGGCTGGCAAGCTTTGGCATCCCCTTGTGGGGGTAGGTCGTCAGTCTTCCATACCCGTGATTGTCTTTCTCTTAACTTTGTTCTTGCGGGTCGGTTGCCAGGACGTCACTGCCCCTGCTTCCCCCACTGTTGGGGCTTTGTGTGCCTTGGGCTACATTGGATCTGTGGGCTAAATTCTCGATCCTTTGTTCCACTATTTGGCCTGGTCCGACCGTTGTCTTCGGGCCAGATAGGGCTCCTTCTATCTGTCTCGCTGCCTGAGGAGGACTGTTAACCATCGGCCTATCGACCGTGTTGCTCGAAGTCGGCGTCTCGCTGCTTCCTTTGGCTATCCTGATGGACTACTGTTCCCTAAATTTAGAGATCACCAACAGCTCATTGGTGATCTTTGTATATTGAAGAACAGCATCATAATGGTTCCTATCCAGATTCAAAATGTGGATGCAGTTGGTTTTGACAGGCATCAACCAAATTGTAGCAATTTTGTTTTGTTTTGTTTTTCAAAAGCAAATTCTCAAAATGGAAGTTATCATTGAAAAACAAAAAAACGTAATGGCACCTCACCTAGGGAGTTTTTTTTCCCTGGGTGGGGAGTTCAATATTTGTTTTTGTATTTGTTTTTGCCAGGTCAACAGAAAAAAGGAACCTAACATCATCCACCCTAATTGGGGCAGTTGGTGGATTGCCCTTCTTCCGAAGACCCTTACTCTGTGAGAAGAAGTCACCGTTGGTTGTCAATGGAAAGCTGATGAGCTTCCTGACCATAAATGGGACAGGCGGACCATTATTTTGGCAACAGAGCTTTTGTGACGGAGTACCCTATCTGCCAATCTACAATTAACCCCCTTTGTCAGGGATGGGGAAATGACATTTTTATTTATTTGGAGATTTGAAGATTTTAAGGGCATTTCAAATGTACTTTTGGACATTTTTTGGGCTTTTGATTTGGCTTTTTCGATCATTTGTTTCCTTTTCATTACACTCCCTTTTCTCCTTGGATCTTGCTGTAACTGTGTAAAGAGTTTGCGGGATTCCCTGAGGATGAATGTATGTGTTGTAACCTAAGGGCAGGGCCACTGGAATTATGTGGCAGGGAAGGGCCAGATTATGTGGCAGGCTTCAGTAAATTATGCAGCAAGAAAACCCTAATTATGCGACATAATGTGGCACATGTTGTGGTAGTATTACTACATTGCTTTGTCATTTGTACACTTGTTAACACTGTCTGTACATTGGTTGCAAAACATTTGTACCAGTTTAACACCCAAATGTAGCAATAAGCCATGGAAAGGTAACCAGTCAACCTTTGGAAAGGGCTTTCCACTGCACACGAACATGTCATTAAGTTTTAGTAATTTTTGAGTTGTTTGAGCTAGAATGTTTTGTGTTAAAATCGTCAGATAATGCAGCAGCTGATGGATTGTACAGCAAATGCAGCAAATCTATAAGTATTTTTAAAAACGTGTTGCAGTCACAAACTTGCATATTTCTAGTGGTCCAGCCTAGGGGTAATTGCCAACACTATCAGGGCCGGACTGGTCATAGCAGGCACCGGGCGATTCCCCGGTAGGCCGCTAGGGTGGGGGGCGATTTTGGGCCCCTGGAGGGCTGTTTTTGTTACCGGGGGTCAGC
Source organism: Lissotriton vulgaris (assembly GCF_964263255.1). NCBI lineage: Eukaryota > Metazoa > Chordata > Amphibia > Caudata > Salamandridae > Lissotriton > Lissotriton vulgaris. Next base: position 1,390,369,802 of record NC_141691.1, read on the forward strand.
AATATTGCCCCCCGGTAACAAAATCGGTCAAAACCGGCCCTTGTAAACTGCTCGGCTGCACTCCCCCTTACCATAGTGGGGGGCAGCTGAGCTGGTTTGCCAGGGCCGGTTTCTGATCCCAGTCCGGCCCTGAACACTATCAAGATTCTGAAACCCATTCCAAGACATTTTTTCATATGCACCGACCTTCATGTCTAGGCACACATGATATGACACACATATCATTTAGTGTAATTTGTTTTTGTTTAAAAGTGGTATAAACATTTGCATTTGTACACATATTGTGTGTTGTTATGGTTGAGCCCAAAAGTAGTGGTGTGTTGTGTGAGAATTGGACAGTGACAGGAGATGAAGTAATCATAGTGATGTTGGCTGCTATCCACACCCAGGGCAGAGTCATCCACTTCCCTGCTACCTAACAAAGAGCTAATACTGGGTCGAACATCCGGTTGTGTATTGGAGACAGGTGGGTTAGGGAGAGTGGTGGGATCTGCAGGTGGTTTTTGACTCACAGTTGCCTGAGGCATCTGATGTTATCTGACAGCTTTAGACAGGTTTGTGAGAGAGGGCCTATATGAGCTGCATGACCACATCATGACTCCTTGCACCCTACTCCCTTGGCACCCAGAAATGTTTGCTGGGCAACTTCCTGATGTCATGGAGGCATTTGTCAATCTTCTCCAATACCTGGGGCTGTCTCTCCATGAACCTTGGGCAGTCCTCCATGTGAGTGGAAATGTTATGCTTGGCCCTTTCCATTTTACAAATCTTGCACTGTACAGAGGACTGTTGTTCAAATAACTCTGCTTTACTTACTGCCTATTGTGCTGGCTGGCATGTAGGGCTACATTGGACTTCCACTTCTGTCTATCTTGGGCAAGTTTCTGTACAGTGCCCCAACTGTGGTTCAGGGTCTTCATTTCTGTTTCCACAATTCGCCCCATGTGTTCTCTGGTCTGCCTCTCTAACGTTTCCCTTCTGGGTTCCACTTGAGAGCTGTTCTTTTGATGGAGTCTTGTTCTCTTCTGATGGTGTGCCCTGTCCATCGCCATCTTTTTTACATAATGATGTTGTCCATACTCTCTTTCTTGAAATATGGTGAGCATTTCCTAGTTGGAGATGGTTCCTGGCCAGAAAATGCGCAAGATTATGCTCAGGCTACTGGTGTGGAAGGGTGACACTTTGTTAATGTTGCTTTTCGTCATCCTACAACATTCTGATCCATACAAGAGTGTGGACAGACTTCAGCTCTAGTAATGTCTCAGTTTGGTGTTGGTGCTAAACTGAGATAACCCCCCACATGGTTTAGCAACTTGAAGGTATTCCTGGCCCTGTTCAGTCAGCTCTTGATGTCACTACCTGCCCTTCCATTATGTCTAATAGTACTACTTAGGCACATGAACTCTTCGGTCATGGGCCAAGTCTCCTCCATCCACCTTGATTGGTGAAGGGTGTGTATTTTTTTTCCTGCATATACTGGTGTGTGTGAGAGAGCAAGCGTAGGTCATCTTTGTAGTCAAAGTCCTCCAGTGTAGAGAATAAGATCCATCTCACACCTCAGCCTGGTCTTCTGTTGTGCATCATATCAGTCAGTCATTGACTAAGTTGAAGACAACGCTTACATCAAGCATCCCTGTCTCACACAGTCTTGACTTTGAAGCTATTTGCAATGTCTCCCACCTTGCAGGAACAGTTAGCATAGAAGCTCTTGGTGTTCGGCATGGCTTCAAGCTCAGGGTGCATCTGTTGGTAGAATATGTCTTTGAGTCTTTCTTCTGCGTCATTTGTAGGAGCATAGCACTGGGTAATTGTGGTGTTTATATGTTTGCATTTTAACCTGGCTGTCATGAGACTCCTGTTGACTGGCTTCTAATCAATCAATCAGGTATTTCTCTTCTCCCTTGATCAGAATGATGGCTACTCCTTTGTGATGTTGGTTATCGTCCTTTTCTAAGTAAAGTACAGTCTCTCTTGTGGTGTTTCTTATTCTTCCAGATCTGGTCCATCTTCTTTGACTGACCCCCATGATATGTAGAATGTAGTGCCTCATCTCAGAAGTTACCTGAGCCAGCTTTCATGTGTCATCTGTAAGTTCCAGAATCCAATTCTGATCTTGCACTTGGCACTCAGAATTTCCATCATCTTGCCAGTAGTTTCCTCACTGCGTTGACTACTGTCAATCATGCCAGCCTCACACATAGACTCTGTGAGTCCCTCGTGATTTAGTGGTTCTTGCTGTTTCTATAACAAATGGTTTATATGGGACAAGGCTGCTACCCTTGTAGCCCCAGTCCCCAACATGAAGGACCAATGGATCATGCTTCGCCTGGTCTCTACCATTTGACCTGGCTTGCTTGGGCTACCCTGCCAGGAACTAAGCTCCCACTGGTATATCTCTCAGGCCATGGAGACATGCACAGCCCATAACCACTTCAAGGTGGCAATCCTCAAAGGTCATTCTGCCGCCCAGAGGGCAACTCTTGCCCATGTCAACTCTGGCCTGCATTTGTGGCTATCCAACACAGCCAACCTGTTCTCCTCCATTTTGAGGCTTGACACCTGGGGGTTTGTGGGGTATAAATTGCTCAATGGCAGAGATGTCTTCCTGCACCTGGAGTTTCCTCTCTGTGAGAACGTGGAGATAAAATTGGTGTTGCACATGGGTGGGTAGAGCATGGAAGGCAACCAAGGTAGTGGTAGGCTGAGTGGTGAGTGGAGATGAGTCTGGCATAGCAAGGACTTGCATCTGTAGCCTGTTTTCTGTGGCGTGGGAACTTGCAGTCATGAAGACTGCCCTGTGAGGTAGACTGATGGCTAGCAGTGGTCTTTGAGGTATCACCCTGCTTGGTGCTTACAATTTCTTTTTTTCTGCAGTGCTGGAGGCTGCAGAGATGACAGCTTGTAGATGCAATGGTTTCTGTCCCTGGATTACATGCTGTCTAAAGTGGAATTTATTTTGTTTAACAATATTTCTTATGGGGTGTGCTTTAAAGAACATACCTCCATAGTTATTTATGGGAGTGTGTAAGAGAACATGTGAGTGGCCGTGTGTGATGCGTGACTTACTCCAAGGCTCACCTGAATTACATTGCAAACTGTTTGGCTGTAGTTACATTATAAGTGCAGTTTGTGAATAGCAGTGGGCTTACTCAGTTGCATGTCCCTCGCCAATCCCTCCATAAACCCCTCCTACCCGTCTCTAAGCTCCTCCTTACACCTCCCTAATCCCCTCATGTTTAGTAAACATTCCCTATTTTCTAGCAACTGCCGAGGTTCCACTCACACTTATTACTAAAATGTACACCAACATGTGAAGAGACCTTCTCAAGTGAGGCAGACTACTGCATAGAAAAGATAGGAGAAGCAGAGGTGTCTACTGGCATTTTTGTGAAGAGCGTTTCCTGGTTTATTTGTTTTTTAAAGTTTTATATAGCGCAAACTTGACCTGAAGGTATTAGGTATCAGAGTGCTTTATATGAGCACCAGTTGCATTACACAAGGGCACATTCATTTTGGTTAGGCACGGGGGATTAAGTGATTTACCCAGAATCACAGGATGTTGAGCATCGTTGCCGAGACTCAAACCTGGTTCTCCAGATTTGAGGTTGACCGCCCTAGCTGCTATGCCACATCCTCTTCTCAATAGTATGTGAGTATGTGAGTACTACTAGTACTACAAAATGCTTTTTGTGAATAGTGTTGTTTGTAGTTAAGTTAACCTCGAGACTCAGAGGTTGGGCAGGTGCTGAGAGGGACGTTCTTTTTCGTTCCTGTGTGAGATTACGTACACGGTGCAGGCAATTGCCCGTGATGATAAATGGAGGCAAAGCAACCAGAGCCTATAGAGTGGTTTCCAGAAAGCATAATTCGCTATCCCAATGGTGCATGCTTTAGAACCACAGTAACACCTGTACCATAAAGGTTAAAGTTACTGATAGTCAATGGACTATAATTGAACCTGCATGTTCCTCAAGCAACACCTTAACAAACATGAACAGGAAAGGCATATAAGCATATCAATGATTTAAGAAGGAAGCAGAGAGCACACAGGCTAGCAACAAAACACCCATCACCAACAAAGAGCAAACCAAAAAGCATTGTAATGTATTTGCTAAAACTTCCTCAGACTTTTCTAATACTGCACACTTAAAAGGAGAAGAAATGGCTGTCTTGAATTACTACCCAAAAGTTAATCTCAGAACACCATATCATTCACAGCAGTCAAGAAAAAGTGACTAAACGTTTGCCCAGAATTAAGCAGACACCCAATCACCCAGATCCGCCTCCCCCCTCCCCCCCCCCCCCCCCCCATTTACATTGTTTAATAACCTGCATGGGCAGTTCTCTTAATACTTCCTGGAAGAGGATATGTACGTCTTCAAAATGTTACCGCTGTAAGCTACCATGAAGCTGCTCTATCTATATACCTCAATTACTCCAAGCACACCACATACACATATCCTGTTCTCGATAATCAACAAAGCTCCTGTTCAGATCAATTTTCCTTTTACCCTATCTGCAAGAATTAAACAGATTTACTTAAAAATCCAACATACAGACCGAATGCTCCTCCCTGGCACACAAAAGAGCTTAATTAAAGCATAAGGAAAATAAGAGCACGGGGGAAAAACAGAGTGAAAAACAAAAATAAAATGATGTGCCCCAAGACCTAAAATTGCAAAGAAAACTTCACAGAGACCTTAACCTGCAAACTGAAGGAAAGTACCCGATCGATAAAGCTTTTCATCGTGTAATATCCCTTTTCCAGATGGAAAAACACTACGCTATCATTTAGCGTTACGTTGTTTAAACACAGGGACCTCTTTAGTCTGTTTGTGTTCTATACAAACTATGCAGGTAAATGTATCCATACTTTGCACTGGATTTGTGTCCCAAAAATGACTCAAACCCAGCACCAAGGCCCAGATATAGGTAAATCTGATTTACCGACTCTAGAATACCAAATTTTACAGATTCCGTATTGTAGATTCGGTAAATCAGACGTGGGTAAAAATTCAGTAATTTTTACCGAATCTGTATGATTCGGTAATTACCGAATCAATATTTACCGATTCGGCAAATGCCATTGATTCCTATGGGCCTACAGGCCCATAGAAATCAATGTCAATTACCGAATTGGTAAATACCGATTCGGTAAAATTACCGATTTTGCAAGGGTGACAGGGTGTCACTTTGACACCCTGTTGCACCCTTGATTTTGCCTTGTGTGCCATGTGACACACATACATGCCCTTAGGGCATGTCTGTGTGCCACATGGCACAGGTGTACATGCACAGATGTGCATGTACACTGGAATTCGTTATTTACCATGTAATAGTATTACATGGTAAATAACAAATCGGTAATGGCCTGTGGCACTGTTTTCAGTGCCACCTACATCTGTATTTACCGATTCGGTAAATTTACTGATTCGGTACTTTACAGAATCGGTAAATTTACCCAATCGGTAAATATGCCTATTCTGTAAATTAAGCCTACCTACATGTCAGATCCCAAATACCGGTCGGTAACGGCCGAAATCGGCCGTTACCGACCGGTAATTGGCAACCTACATCGGACCCTAAGTCTTGTGTTGGGATTTATTTTCCAACGCAGATCCTGATTTGGACTGGAAAGCTGCCTATAGTAATGCAAATTATCATTATATCCTATTTTTTACTTGCATGGGCATTCCCATGCAGCCAATTATGGGGTTTGATGCAAAACCCTATTTACTGTAGTAGAGGACTTTGAGCCGAAGACTTTTACCACCTCGAGAAAGGAACATGGGGGCATATTATCAAGGGGGTTTATCTCCGCTTTTTTGGCTTTAAAAGCCAAGAAAGCGGAGATAAAATTATCTCCCTATTACCTAGCTGTCGCTAACACCAGTTAGCGACAGCTAGTAGGAGATAGCGACCATCTTGGGCCCCACTTTGCATGTCAGTGATATTTATCACTAATGACATGCAAAGTGGGCCTGCCAAGATGTTAGCGACTGGAAACAGTCGCTAACATTGCTATCTCCTATTACCAACTTATAGAGATATTCGCGCTAAGCGTGAATATCTCCAAAAGCTAACACCTGCCCCTGAGCAGTTCTTAGCCATGTTATCCAAAGGGAGGTGGATAACATGGCTAAGAGCATTAGCTCGGTAATGCATGAATATCGCTGACTTTTCAGCGATATTCATGCATTGCGTCCGATTTTTATCGCATTTGCGATAAACCTTGGTAATACCAATGTTAATCTGCGGTAAAAATCGCCGCAGCTCAGCGGTAAATTTTTGTCTCTAACCAAGCAATAGCGATAATTATCGCTATTGCTTGGTAATATGCCCCTCGGTTTGAGAAAAGTTTTCTTTTCTCAGAACGTTTTAACCTGTGCATCTGTGCTGCTCTTTACCCCATAGATACAAAGTGGGGGAACATATTAAACTATTTCAAAGAATAATTTTTGTACTGCAAAGGATCCTTCCAGTACAAAACCTATGCTGCACTATTGTTCAAGGATGTTTGTGTCGGCACAAGGCAGCCAAAAGTGCTCCTGCACAGGGCGAGAGAAAAACAGTGCCATATCTCATTAGTTATTGTGCTGTGTCCTCTCTTCCTGTGATGCCACGGATTGCGGCAACTTTGGTTGCTATGCTGAATCAAATTTTATTGTCTTTATTTATTCAATAAAGCTTTTCAAACTTAAAAAAAAAAATTGAGTTAATTACCCAGTCTGTCTTTTTTGGGCACATTCAGGGCTATGTATTTGCACAAGCTTTGCATTAAGATCAAATTTTTGTCTGATGCTTTTCTGTGTGTTTGGTATATCCTATGGTGATAAACTGGATGCAGTGCATCTGGGAAAAAGCTACATGCTGGTTTGCAGTACTTGTCTTTTTGGTTGATATATGAATATCAAAAAGTAGTAAACTTTGTGATTGGGCCCGACTTTTGGCAGATTTTTAACACATTTTCGATCATATTTCTTTCTAAGCTCCCTCACACAGGAACACATTCCTGCCATATATTCAAGGGCTTTCTTTGGGGTCAGCTGCCCACAGGTGATAAATCTTGGGCAGTGCATCTGGGAAAATGTGTAAGCAACTGAAACTGAAATTCTAGCTATGGGGACCTATTTTCACCTAGAAGCCATCACCCCTGGCTGAATTAAAACATGGCACAACCATAAGCCTTCAACATTTACACATCTTAAGGTTCCCAATATTGGGCACCAGAGCGTCCTCCCTACAAGTGGCTGGACACTAGAATGCATTGAACTTAACATTTATCAGAGTTTTTAGCTCCTAGTATTTTTACAACCATGGTAATTCCCTTCATTGTCCCTGACATAGGAAATTATCCCTGCTAGAGTTTGACCTCATCTGGGTTCACACTGCTTTCATGAGTGTTGAGTACCAGATTTTCAATGGATTTCTGCAGAGATCTACACACGTGGAACCAGGAAATGTTTTTGATGAGGGAGCTTTCATAGGGATGTCTGCAGTATTTGGCCAGCAGTCAGCCGGCCTTTAACCTACCAACCGAGAAATTGTTTGAAAGCAGAGACACAGCGAGACGTAGGGTAATGCGACTTGTATGGATCTTGCCATGTTTGATTGCCCAGAATGCCCTGCAAATATCTTAGTATAGGCAAATAAATCAAAATGCGTACATCAAAAAGAAACATTTTGCAGCACCCCTGCTAAAAAGAGTACTCCACATGTATGGGTGGGTCTATGTTATGTTATGTTAAATTTTATTTATTCAGCGCACGTACGCCCATAGGCTTCATGGCGCTATCGAAAGTTGTGGGAGCGCAACATAACACCTAAGAGTGCATTAGTGCAAGGGCATGTGTTCCACCTTTTTAAGAGTAGGCTTGTCTAAACAGACATGTTTTAAAGGTTTGTCTAAAAATGAGAAGAGTGTCACTCTGTCTTAAAGATAGTGGAAGGGCGTTCCATAAAGAAGCGGCCAGATAATGAAAACCGCTAGCACCCTGACGTTTTTTCTTAAATGATGGAACCTTTAATAGTTCTTGATGGGCTAAACGAAGATTACGTGGAGGAGTGTATTTGCATACCAAATTCTTTATGAATTTTGGGCCCTTGCCCTGCAAGGCCTTAAAAATAATGCAACCGGCTTTAAATGCAACTCTCTGGGCTACCGGCAGCCAATGTAGATTTTCCATTACTGGCCTAATGGATTGCCTTTTAGGTTGTTTGCTTATGAGCCTGGCTGCCTGATTCTGGAAATACTGTAATCTCTTAAGCTGACCTACTGGAAGGCCTAAATACAAACTATTAGAAAAATCAAGTCGAGATAAAACCAAAGCAATGATCGCTTGAATTAGATCTGAATGAGTTAGGAAATGGGCAATTTTCTTTATTTTTCTCAGTTGGAAGAAACTGGATGAGACTACCGTGCCAATATGGCTTTTAAGCGACAGATCCTCGCTAACAGTTATCCCCAAGCTCTTTACTGTGTGGGATTTGGTGGGAGGGGTTCCCATGTCAGATGGCCAAAAGTGGGGTCCCCAACTGATTTCACTTTTCCCGGGCAAGATAAGTTCTGTCTTGCCCAGGTTGAGCTTAAGATGGTTCAAATTCATCCATCTCTGGATATGGGACATAGTTTTTTGAAATTCCGCCACTGCATCCGAGGAGTCCAATGAGAAAACAAGTTGCAGGTCATCTGCATAATTAAAAATTGTAACCTTGTGGCTTCTCAGAGAGTACAGTAGAGGGCGCAGGTATAAATTAAAAAGTAAAGGGGACAAAGACGATCCTTGCGGGACTCCGCAGATGGAAACAGTTTTTGGGGCTGTGAACGTCCCCAGTCTAACAGATTGAGAGCGTTCAGAGATGAAAGATTTCAGCCAGCTCAAGGCGGGACCCCTGAGGCTGGCCTGTTCGACACGGTTGACAAGAATGGAAAAGTCAACCGCGTCGAACGCGGCCGACAGATCCAGAAGCACCAATGCTTGATGAGCGTCTCTGTCTGCATTAGATCTCAGGGTATTCTGAACCTCCAGTATCACTGTCTTGGTCGAATGACATTGACGAAATCCGGCCTGATTCGGTTCCAGGTATTCTGTAGATTCGATAAAGTTTGACAGACAATTGGAGACATGGGCTTCCAGAATTTTTGACAGATAAGGTAGGAGAGAAATGTGCCTGTAATTTGTGAGATCATAAGGATCAATGCCAGGTTTTTTAGTTAAAGCGATCAACAAAGCGTGCTTGAACCCATTAGGTACCCTGCCTTGTGTAAGCGAGTCATTCAGTAAGGTGAGAATGCTTTGAGGAATGGCAAGTCCTATTTCTTTAAAAATATAGGGCGGGCATATATCATCAGGTGAACCAGATTTGACTCGGGTAAGAAGATCAGTTAAGGTTTTTAACTCAATGGGAGAAAAGGTATGTAGTGTAGAGATATTGTAAAATATATCATCTATTGGGATTGGGGTGGGAGAGCTAATTATGTTCTGTTTTATACTGATAATTTTTTCCCTGAAGAAATCGTTCAATGAATCACACAGTTTTTGAGTAGGGATTATAGGAGGAGCAGTTCTATCATCATTGCAGAGATTGTTAACTGTGTCAAATATCTCTTTAGATTTATTCACAGAGTTCATGATTTTAGATGAAAAGTAGTCAGTTTTATGTTGTAGGATAGTTTTTTGGTATATTTTCCTAGCTAAACAGTAAGTTTCTTTATCCTGTGGTAAATAGTTAGCTCTCCATTTCCTTTCTTTTTGTCTGATCTCAAGTTTTAATTTCTTCAATTCTGGAGTAAACCATTTGTGGGCTTCTCTCCCACGAGATCTAGGAAAGTTTACTAAAGGGGCATGGGAATCTGCAGCTTGATGTAGCCATTGTGAAAATATCTTTTCACTGGACTCTATATCCTCGCTTTGAGAGGGAAGGGTGGTGGCTAAAGTATTTAAAAATGCCGGTAAATCTAAAGATTTCGATTTCCGAATGTCTCTGCCAGCCTGTGGTCTAGATTTAGCAGTTCCATTAATTATAAATGAAAATCGTATAAAAAAGTGGTCTGACCAACTACAGGGGCATATAGAGGGCAGAGATAGAGACAAATTATTTGACCAAATTTGATCAAGACTATGGCCCTTCTGATGGGTGGGGAAATGTATGTGTTGTTTCAGATTAATGTCCTGTAGTAGGTCATTCAGTTCTGCTGCTGGGGGATCCAATGCCACATTGTCAAACCAGTAATTCAAGCCCCCAATTAGTATCAGTTTAGAGTAGTTAATAACATAAGAGGCCAATTGTTCTGCTAACAAGGAGGGAAACGTGGCCATACTCTGAGGGGGGCGGTAAAGTAGGATTATTAATAGCGCTCCGCTATCAGTGTCTAATTTGATGACAATATTTTCTGTGTTTGGAAGCAACAAGGGTGAGAGTTCTCGAAACTGGTGAGTTTTAAGAATAATAGCAGCTACTCCCCCCCATTTTCCCAGATGGGCGATTGGCTGCAAGAATATAATATTCTAAGGGGAGAGATGCAAGTATATCTGGTAGTGAATCGCTAGTAAGCTATGTTTCTGTTAAGAAAAGAATATCTGGTTTTTCATATGACAATAGAAGAACAATATCTACCTGATGTTTAATCCTTGATCGTGTGTTGAGATAGATACAACAAAATTTGGACAAAGGTTTGTTAAAAGTAGCATAGTCCGTACGTGATAAAATCATAGGTAAGGGATCAGCAATTGAAATGTCTTTGGCAATGCCAAACTGAGAAATACGAGTCAGAGTATGCGGAGATAGTGGCGGCCCCAGCTTGCCAGTGGGTCTCAGTGCAACTAGGTCAGAGGCAGAGTGGAAAATATTTAGTCCAGGGTCAGTGGCCACGGGTCCCAGACGCGTGTGGACGGGCGCAGACGGGCTTGCCTTAGGCGCGCCTTCGGCGCGCCAACGTCGCCCCCACTGCGCTCCCTAAGGCACATTGCGTTTTATGGGAGGGAGCCTCGGGCAACTGGACCGCTGACTCTGGTCCCAGTGCCCTTCAGGCTCCTCCCAATATGGCGCCCGCACTCCACCGGACCGGCACGAGTAGCCGGGGTGAGAGAGCCACCCTCCACACAATCGGCAGGAAAGCCGCGATGGACCGGGGCGGAGGGGAGCTCTGTGCAGCAGGTAGGAGCAGCTAAATGCAAGCTGGTATCAGCAGTGACTGCATGAGACAGGAATAGGCCAAAACTTTAACTGTGTGAAGACCACAGTGGCAGTGCACTGACTTCACAATGTCACAGTTTTGGCTTGTTCTTATCCCTGATGACAGATAGGCCACCCACACATGTGAGGTACTGTTTTTATCAGTAGAACTGTGGGAACACTGGATGGTGGTACCATAGCAGTTAATTTGAAATTCTCACCTTTCCCTCAGAAACGTGAATGAATTCTGTTTTTGAACTAAAGTTTGATGTTTTTAGAGAATTCTGGATAAGAAAAAAGTGGGCATTCACACAGACCAGACCACGCAGGACTTCTCTAGGTGTGGAGTATTCAAAAAAGTCTGGGATTACTAGTTTGCACTAGGTGTTTACTTATCCTGGGCCCTAAATACCAAAGCTGCCCACATCCCAAAAGACACCTCAACTCCAAGCATCTTTTTTCCACTTTCCATAGTGACATTTTCAGGCCTTTTCTGTCACAGGTGATAGGCAAGATGCCCCAGATGATAAGCCCACGCACACTTGTGAGGTACTCTTTCTCGGGTACAGATATCTGGACAGTGCACGGAAAAGGAGCCAGATACTTATTGGATTTTTTTCTGAGGCTAAGAAAAAAATTCAACCAGCATCTTGCTTTTTGCTGGAGCACATGCCTGTCAGCGCCCCAGAAAGGAGCAAGACATTGTTTTTATTTTTATTCTTATCACTAGCAGCCCGTCCCGACCTTGTCCGGGAGCAACAGGCTTCCCCGACCCCCGCCCGCCCCGACATTGTTCAGCAGCAGGGGCCCCCGCCTGGCCAGTCACCCGCCTGCCCTGACCCCCGCCTGCCCCGGCCCCCACCTGCCCTGACATGGTCCCCTTACCTCGGCCGCCTCTCCTCCCGCCTGTCCGCTGCTCGAACCGCCGCTGGCCTGTCCGCTGCTCCTCACGTCACCACTCCTCCCCTGCGCCATGTCTGCCGCTCCCTTACCTCAGCCGCCGCTCCTCCAGCCTGTCCGCTGCTCGCAACGCTGCTGGCCTGTCCGCTGCTCCTCACGTCACCGCTCCTCCCCCACGCCATGTCCGCCGCTCCTCGTCGCGTTCCTGGACGCCGCTCCTCCCGCGCTCCTGACGTGAGCACGCACGTCGCGGCCGGTGCTACTTCGGAGGGACTACTTTTTTTTTTTACTGTCAATTTTTTAAAGAACCTTTTTATTTTTATTTATATAGCCTATAACCATCTACACACTCTGACAATTCCAACGGTGTATCGGGTGTGTGGATTGGCGCTGTGGTTCCCGAGTTTACCCACCTCAAAGGCTGAAAGTTCTTCCTTTATTATAATAGTATAGATAGGCTAAGGAAAAACGTAATCAGTATCTGGCATCTATCTGGGCCACAAACCTATTTGTCTGTGGCCCAGATAGATCTGTATTTTTTGTTTTTTTACGATGAGAGATACTTTGGGTCAAATCTTTGGGACTGATCATCAACCCAAATCTCTGTATGGCTAAACTTGTTGCTCATGTGACTCAAAATGCATCCTTTCTACTCTGCCTTCTGAGTACGTTCACACCATTCATCCCATACCCAGACTTCAGGACAGCAGTGCAAGTATTAGAACTCTCTGGTCTCAACAGACGCCATGCATTGTTAGTGGGAGTCCCAAATCAACAGCAACACCTCTGAAAGACATTCTCCATTAACAACTTTTAGAATCACAAATGAACATTAATGTAGCCTCTGTAATTCATAAGACTCTTCACTTTAGCCTTTCAGCCTCTCACACTTCACATCATAGGAGAGGAAGGATTTCAAAGAGACTGATCATGTCTCCTCCTAAAAATTCCAACAACAAGAAAGCAAGACCTTAAACCAACTTTTTCTCGCTTATCCTCTAGATTGTGGAATCAGATCCAAGAATTCTTTAGGCTCAATTTAAATCTTCTACCCTTTAGAACGTTTTTAATAATCTCCCGTTCAATATACATTGACATCTGAAGACCGCCTTTGACCTCGTCCCCCGTGTAAAGCTTTGGCAGGTCCTGTACGAATTAGGCATCCCTCCTCTGATCCTTGATTTTATCAAACGCCTCCACGTGGATGATTATGCCAGAATCAGGTGGGGCTCACAGGGACAGTTGACAGAGAGGGTCGCGGTGAATAGGGGGGGCGCCAGGGTAGCGTGTTGCCTCCAACACTGTTTTCTCTCTTTGTGAATGGGGTGGTAGACCATTTAAGAGAGGATCCAGCGGATGCCCTCACCCTGGCCGTTGAGAAAACTCCTACCCTCCTATTTGCAGACGACACCCTCCTGATTTCTAAAATTCCGGGCGGCCTGCAAAAACTCCTAAACAGGTTTAGCTTGTTCTGTGCATCCCGGGTGTTGTCAATCAAACACCAGCAAAACAAAGCTAATGACACTATGCCCATCAAAACGTTTCAAAAATGGCATTACCCTTCATAACACCCCACTTGAGACTGTTGAGTCCTTCGATTATTTGGGAATCCGGGTCACCAATTCAATGAAGTGGAGTTCCCACATGGCCATGATGCTCCTCAACCATAAACGGGTGTCTGGGACTATTCTAGGAGAACAACAACTCTCTGTAAGTAGGCCAGTTGCCTCGGGCCTTCTGGTTTACGATGGTAAAGCGCTACCCTCGGCCCTTTACGGGTCCGAATTATGGGGCTTCGAAAATACCACCGATCTCCTCAGATCTGAAAATAAGTTTCTCAGAGGCTTAGTTTCTCTTCCTACTTCTACACCAACGAAGCCCCCTATACCAGGATATGGGTAGACGCTCTATTAAGGACATTGCACGCCTCCGCCCCGGGCTGTCATTAACATGAATCCTTAAACCAAAGCCCACAATCTTCCCCGCACCAACGCAGAGCATAGCTGCCAAGGTTTCAGATTGGTATGAGTGACATTTTCATATTTTCAGTGTTAATATGAGTGACATTTCAAAGACTATGAGTAACACTTTCTGGTGAGCAAAATCAAGCAATAAAGACGAGGGAAACACGTAAATATTAGCATTTACATCCATTTGAGCAATGGGAAACTCTAAGGGCCCCATTAGGATGGCGGGTGGATTGCCCCTGCCATGCTGGTGGTAGCCAACGCCGGCCTGGCGGGGGCAGTCCGTCCGCCATCCTTGCTGCATAGACCCCTGCCATATTAACATGGCTGGGGGGTCCGCGGCGGACAGAAAGACCGTCCGCCGCTTTTCTGCCCCGGTTGCCTTGCGACCGGGGTGGAAAAGGGTTTATATGGTAGCGGTGTCTATCAGACACCGCCAGCCGTATTAGTATGGTCTTCTTCAGATGTCTTTCCGTGGCGGCAATGCCGCCACGGAAAGGCATGCGGAGTCTTGTTTGGGGGCGCACATGGGGGGTACCTATGATACCCCCCAGCAGTTCCATGTGCAGCATGGCAGGCACCGCGCGGTGCCTGCCATGCTGCGTATGGAAGTGCACAGCATGCCTTCCTGCCATTGTGGCGGGCGGTGCTGAGTGCACCGCCCCCCACAATGGTAGGAATGCTGGATGCGCCCGCCACTGTGGCAGGCGCATCCTAATGCTGGCCCCGGGACCCCCGCCCTTATGGCGGGCGGTCCCTTTCACCGCTTGGATGACGGGCGGACAAAGTCCGCCCATCATCCTAATGACCCCCTAAGAGTCTCATCATAGGCCACAGGGTGAATTATTTCAAAAGGAAATATGCTCATCAAAAATATCAATAGCTGACTGAGCAGTTCTCCCTGATCCAGCGCACTACACACAACCTGCCGAGCCCTGCTGGCAGCAGTCACCTACACATCACCAGATGCAGCCTATCACTACAGGCTCTCCTCTGCTGGCTTAGTGACACTCGGCACGCTAAGAAGTTGACAGCCACCACAGTGGCTCTTACAGTCACCAGACCCTAAAAGTGTTGGTGGAAGTAACTGCTAACACAGTTTGAAAGCGTCAGTGACCAGAGTTCCCAGCTGTAACAGGGTAGGCGGCAGTTCAGATGGTGAATAAGACTGTCACCAGGCACGCCGTAAGAGCAAATTTTTATTAGCCTGATGGGTAACACCGCTCCGTCATGTTAGGAAGTGAACACCATGCTTTACAGTGAAAATTCTAATAAAACTTTAAACAAAGGTCACCGGTGTAATCCATCGGAATATACCTATGTGCCGGTGACCAGGGCAGACATGTGAAAGACATACACAAACATGAAGGCCATGTGGGGGCATGACACATATACAATAATATCAAACATATAAAGTGATCACTGCTGAGGGGGTCTGCTCTAATGCCCTCTCTCACTATGCTTACAAGTCATATGCAGGATTATCAATTTAGGCCTAAGAGATTACCTCACGGTGGCGAGCCTGAGCCAACGGCAATTGGCGGGCCATGGCCGCAACGATTTGTGCACTTCCGAGGCAATGCCTGGCCGCATTATGGCTCAGCTGTACATGCCTCCTCTTGGCTGTTGAGGAACCGGTCGGGTCCTGTCCTGGAACCACTTTACTGCAGTGCAAGCACAGAAGCTCTGCGCAGCTGCCATGATTATAAGAGTACAAGAGCACTCACTGCAATTCAAATCAGCCGCCTGTGCTGGTGAGCTCGAATCTCATCAACATTTACGCGGCAGCCTTAATTAACAGATTGCAACTTCCGCCACTCAGTGCTCGCAGTGCAGGTGGCAGATTCTCATTGGGCACTGATTCCTGTCGTAATTCCACGCGTTAGGGTCATTCATGTTTAACATTGTAGCAGTGCAGCAGCTAGAGCTGCAAGCTGCTGAGTCACCCCCTTAGCCTGCTAGGAACAGCGCACACTGTGCACTGCTACAGCTTTCAAAGACACTAGAGTGCATTATAACAGGCTCCGGCTTGACAACTGTGGAGGCGCTATAATGCGTGACTATGCATTTCAGTGCGGTGATGCTAAGTATCACGCCTGTTGCGTGATACTTAGCAGGGCTGGCAGAGTTCCTTAACCTGAAAGAGAACTCCCCTGTGACTTGAGCAGGTATCTTTGTGGTGTGTGGCAGATGGTACTTTATTCCATATAGTGCTCCAATCTCAGGTATTCAGATTTGCAATGTCTTCATTCATGCAACTTCATCCAAAAGCAAGATAATAAAAAGTCAACAGAATTGTCTTATTTAAGTTTAGACATCCATTTTAGAATTGTGTTTCTAAAGTGATAAATCACTAAAAGTTGCTATGTCATTATTTTAAAAGGCTTCCAGACTTCGATGCAGCGCAAGTGACGCTTTCGCCCAGTGGTTAAGCTTTGCCAAATTCATTCATGTAGCAACTGGAGTAACGAATATATCAAGAGAGATTTTTAAAAAAGTTCTTTATCTACCTTCCACCATTGCACTAAGATTTTCTATCAAGCATTGGTGACGTATAAAGGTAATGGTATTTGTCGCAATCTATCATCGTGTGACTATAAATGTTTTTGTTGGATGCTCAGCTAAATCTATGTCCTGATGATTACTATGTATTCATAACAAAGGTTGAAATGCAGTCGATGCAACTGTGGCCGCAATTAATGAAGGACGCATTGTCCTGTTTGTTGTGGTTTCAGTATTGTTCTGAAACTCCTTCCTCTATGTAATCCCTTCTGTTCGCCACCTGTCTGGTCTTGTATTTTATAGCAAATGTTATGTGTACTAGTATACAATCCTGAGCACAATGTTATAAACTTGTTTTTATCTATATATTGAATAAAAGTTGCATACTTTTCTAAATATTTCTTATAGGGGCCTTTCTCTTGTTCTTCTATTTTTCACTTTTTTATGTGTGCACATATGCTCTTCGTCTTAAATAATTGATTATTGCTAGTATTTGTTTGTACAATTGTAATTTCTCAATACCTTGAACCGTTGTCTGGACTAAATATTGTTTTCAAAATAGCAACAACTTCGAGGTTTGCACTAAATACAACATAAATTGCCCTCAACTGCTGTGAGTGCAGTGTGTTTGAAAACATTTATGGGGATATGGTAGTGAGCATGCGTTTTTGTGTAGAGAGCTAACATTTATAATATAATCAGAAGATAGTGGTGCTCTAAAGAGGTATTTATTTTCTTTTAGTAAAAATGTGTCTATTTCCTGGCTGTGCCCTTCACCTTTTTGAACTTGAGGTTTTGACACATTGCGCCACATGGGATTTGTACTCCATACAGGGGTGACGCTATAAGTAGTGCAGCAAGTGCAGTTGCACTGGGTGCCAGTGATCTTAGAGGTCCAGTGCACCCAAATGATGGCTGCACTTTACAGTCCAGCCAGTTGACTTTACATCCCATTTACCTTGCCGGGAAAGAAACCATTGGCTTTTTATAAACTGTTCTTATCTTAGATCAGCCTTGTTCTAGGTGCCTTTGAGTTTGGAGGGGCGCCATGTTCTTCCAGTTTCCAGCACAGCCACTGGTGTTTATCATTTATTATTCTATCGATGCTGATGGCCTTCCTGCTCTGGCTTTGTAATATCTTCTGTAAGCTTTGCCACCTTTGACCGTGTGATCCTGAGTGCCAGGCCCTAAGATATCGGTTTCATTAGTACTGTCTCTGAAAATGAAAACATCCTGCCTGAGCTGACTGGAGCCTTTCAGTCCCTGTCTGTCCACACGACGCACCTGCTGAACTTCTTCCTTTAGCTGCACTAACACTGATGGACTGCCTGGTAATAGTAAACTTTGTTGTGTTTGCAGGCCACATGGCTGCATGCACGTGTGCACTACTACTGACCTTTTGGTGCCGGGGAGGTAGCCAAGTCAGCCTGCGCTAGGCAGCACAAACAAAACACAGTCCAATAGCCAGCCCGGTCCCAGCAAAGCATAACAGCACTCCCATTGACTGATGTGCGCCGCCTACAACCTCACAAAATATTTGACTCTACAAAGCATTAAAACAGGTAATACACTCAGCTTTTTAGTAAGCTGATTTGCATGACAATCTTTTTACATGCGGTAATGTGACTTAAAATGTCT
This sequence comes from Lissotriton vulgaris, assembly GCF_964263255.1. NCBI lineage: Eukaryota > Metazoa > Chordata > Amphibia > Caudata > Salamandridae > Lissotriton > Lissotriton vulgaris. The sequence continues at coordinate 1,390,387,984 of NC_141691.1, forward strand.
TAGTGTAACGCGGGATGTGTGACGCTTGGCAGGGCTGGAAAGCGCGGCTGCGAGAGCAATTGTGGGCTCTTGTTTAAGTATTTATGTTAATCACAGCCCCTTCACGAGCTGTGATTAACATGAATACTTAAACAAAAGCCCACATGCCTTTGAAAATCTTAACTACTGACCTTTTTAAATTTGCGATATTCTTGTAAAATTTGATCATGGATAGTCTGAAAAAAAATGTAAAAGCTTTTTTCCGCATAAACATGATAGGGGCCACATTCTTTGATATCTATGCTTATGGAAAATGCGCCACGTTGGTGCGAATCTGCCTTAAGCCCCTTAAAGTGGGTTGTTGGGCCCGATTCACAGAATTAACTTAAGACAAAATCCTAAACTTACTACCATTTTGGTATTCACAGAATACACTTACTCATTTTGGTATTCACTGAAGACACTTACTCATTTCGGTATTCACAGAAGTTAGGAGTCCTAACTTCAGGACTCCTAAATGCCTGCTGTGAATGCCGAAAGTCTTAAAGTTAGGATTTTTCTCAGTTTAGGAGTAGTAAAGTCAGGACTCCTAACTTCAGAACTCCTGAACTGAGAAAACCCCTAACTTTAAGACTTTCGGTTTTCACAAAAGGCATTTAGGAGTCCTAAAGTTAGGAGTCCTAACTTTACTACTCCTAAACTGAGAAAAATCCTAACTTTAAGACTTTCGGTATTCTCAGAAGGCATTTAGGAGTCCTAAAGTTAGGAGTCTTAACTTTACTACTCCTAAACTGAGAAAAACTGAGCACTTGCTATGTGTTGCCCTACAACACCACCACCAGTATTGTTGGGTTTTCTTTCCCCTCTTTCACCCTGAAAACAGATTTACTGCTGGCCTTCACAGGAGTAATTTAATCAACTTTTTTGGGAGTGGGAAGCTACCAACAAAAGGGCTATGTTGATCCACAAACCTGTGAGTTTGATGGTGTTCACCATCTTTTTACTGATATTCTGTCTTGGAATGCTCATATTCAGCCTCTTTGATGAGATGTACTCATATTTCGAGTTCTGCCTGAATTGTAAGTGCAAGCGATTTATGGGTGGCAAAATCCTGCCATATCCTATTCTGTGAAACATGAAAAAGATTTTGACCCCCTACGCTGACAATCCCGTGGTGCTGGTAGGGCTGGGCGGGCCTCGCACGCGCGTGGGAGCTCGGAGCTGCACTAAGTGACTGCAACAGCAAACTCGGCTAGCCAGCCAATACCTGTGGTGGGACGCTCTTTTGGAAACTCGAGACCCGCGGTGAAGGGGAGACCTGCGGGGACACCAGTGTAACTGGTTGCCCAGCCACATACCTGCTGGAGGCGGGACCTGGTGCATATGCCCCCGGCCATCATGAGTGAGTACTGAGCACTGTCTCGAGGAGGACAAGTCAGGTGAGAGTGCCTGGGACACACTATCTCGCATTGGGGGATTGAAGGGAGTCTGACCCCTACTGAAAGGAGAAGCTGTGAGAGAGGGCTTCCCCAGTCTTCATCGACATGCCCCTTGATAGTTTCCTGGACTTTTAGCGCACCTGGGAGGGAACTGCCTGCCTACGCTGACTGTTGGGATAGCGGGCTTGGCAGGACTCTACAGGCACGAGGTGCTACATGGCGCTTGAGGGGGTGAGATTGTGACAAGGCACCTGCGGGGAGCGGAGCATCTGACTGCTGGGAGTGTGATGTACTACAAAAATAACTACCAATAGCTCCTATATAGTTTACCAAAATATTCAGTCAGTTGGCAGTGAAGAAAAATCTATCGTTTATTAACACAAGATACTCTATAGAGGGGCCTCTCTGTCGTCACCCAGCCAGTGCGCAGAGGAAAGACTGCCGGTTCATAGTCAATACATGGCATATATACCTTTATCATGAAGCATGAGATCACCGTACATGGAAAGATACTGATTGACACTGAAACTAGAAGGAAAGACCATATGTGGCACACAAGGCTAGTTTGGAAGTCTGCTTCTACTATTATTGGGGAGGGTCAGAAGGGGTGACTCCCTTTCGTCTCGGTGCCTGGGAGCGCAGGCACGGAGCCTTCAGTAATGCGCTTATCACCTCTGAAGCCAGATGCAACCTTGGGTCTCAGGATCTCAGGAAGAAGAAAAAATAGTGTGCATTCAGCTGCTCCTTAGAACTCAACTAGCAAGGGCCTACTGACTACTGGAGGGGAGCAAGTGACCGCAGCTGAATCTAATGGGTGTACAAACAAAATGGCGTTTGTCTAGCTTTCAGTTCGTATTAAAGACATAAAGAAAGACAACAGGTAGAGGCTGCTTAACTAACAAAAGAAAACGATAACTAATAGTGGAGGTTACACAAACAAATAGATACATCATGCTAAAAAAAGATTACTGTGATTACAGGAAAATGTTTAGCATGAGGTAGGTACCTAAAAAGATCAGTCCTCGAAAATACCCTCATCAATTTGTATCATATCTCGTATTTCTTGCTGAACCATTTGGGCTGTGACCACAGCAGGGAAGGCTTCATCACAGAGGAAGTAATTTTTGTTGCACAATAAGAGCAACGGGCAGGCCCACAATGTATACAAAGACAGCAGGTAAACATAACTCCTACTATGCCAGCTAATATCATCAGAATCTCCCAAAACCACACAGATAGGGACCAAGTACCTATATCAGCATGTACTTCAGAAGCCAGATGGTGTAACCTCTGAATAGCTAAATGAACAGATGGGGCGGATTCCGGGATGTATACACAGCAGGAGCTGCCGATCATGCGGCAAGCTCATCCCCGATCTGCTAAGATAACGCCTAACACCATCCGATTTTGAAGCGAGACGAGTCTTGCAGCCTGAAGCTCTACAGTCAAATTAGTTAGCATACCTGCTGTGGTATGTATTACTCTTTCAACTACCCTAGAGAGGTGCCTTACTTCTTTGCTAGTAATAATGGGACCCCAGATAGGAAATACTCCTTTCACAATGTCAATAAAGTGCTGTTCAGGAGTATCAGTGTGATCTATTTCAGTGGTATCAATCTCTCTTTTCCTGTACCACAGGCAGACCTTGCCCATCCAATCGATGATCCTTATGATAATTGGAAGGTGCTATATAAACTGGTGGATACAAAAAGGACAAATAGCAGCGACCTGCCCACCCTCGGGGACGCCAAGTATAAGCGTTTTCACCGCATACAAAATAAACATTTGGAGATGTCAACAAAGGTGGGCTACTAAAAGTGCACAGTTGATAGGTATAGTTACACTGACTGCCTACTACTGAAATATGTTCAGCACCTTCTACACAAAATACAGAGGTACTATTCAATATAGGTACTGGAATGGCCTTGTCATCAGTAACATTTCGATCTTGAAACTGCTGGTAATACTGAGTAAAATTAAATTCCGCAAAGTCTAATATCTCACTCTGCAGCCATGTAATGTTTTCATATTCAGTGTACAGATTCATACAAGCATTTGGATCAAGCGACCCCTCCCTATTGTTTCCCTGTGGGTCGAACCCCTGATGTACTTCAATATAGGCTAAAATCATCTTGTAATCCCTTTCATAATATCGAGATGTGTTTACCGTGAAATGCATATACATCATCAACAACAATTTAAACCAAGCTTCACAGCTTCCTAGATACGATAAAGGTAACGAAATGAAGAGATCATGTCTATGCATTACTGACGGTAGAAGGCCACAAACCCAACAATTTGATGCATTGGTAGCACTGTGAGTCTGATGCAACATTTCAACAAATACATTCTTAGTATAGGTCTGACATTGCCTTTCTTTATGTGGGGCCAAAGTGAAAAAGAAATGCTCGGGTGGTGGGGTAGTGGTTCCTAATACAGTGTGCATGGGATGACAAAATTCTAAGTATACAAATACACTCATTACTATAATCAAGAAGACTGCAATAGTAATCACAAAGCTACTTTTACATGTGTAGTCCAAGAAGAAAACATAGGTACATAAGTAGGCATATATCGAGGAGCATGGGGGCGTTCCTCCTCGGGAATAAAATGACCAAAGGGATAATTCCTAACTAAAAGGTCAAACTATGCTGAGGGAACGCAGTCCAACCTGCCAGAGGGTGCTTCTTTCCTGTGTCCATCTAGAGCCTCACAGGCAGGCTCCTATCGTTCATCATAAGAGAAACAAATCCTTGCGTCGAGAATTTTCCACTAGCAACTTAGAAAGGAATTTTACAACCTGGGCCCTTTTCCTGCATGTAGTTCAGTCCTTCTCTCTGAACAGAGCAACGTAATGTTCCACACTCTCAACAGGTTCAGTCCAGTGTCTCGCTCATCACCCCAGATTAATTCTAGCAAACCCTATTACTCAAGTCTTTCCCTATCTCCTACCATCTTCCTCTGGGGTACCGCGTCGTTTTCTGGGCCTCAGGTTGTATCGAGCATGACCAGGCACTTCCTAATCGGTGATGATGCATTCGTAGCAATTGACTTATCATGAACCTCTCCCATAACAATGAGGGCAACAGAATCTGGGGCAATTTCTGGTGTAGATGGTGAAGCTCCTTCCGTGCCCAATGCTCCTTCTCCTTGCCCTTCTTCAATTTCCTGGGCGTCCAAAAAAGGAACAAAACAAGGAGCTTGCTCACTTTCCTGGGTCAGAATTCCTTCCTGATTTTGTTGATCCAAAGGAAGCGGGAGAGGCACACGTTTCAGATGGGAAACATGTATCCAATGTTTCCTGCCGTTCACCTTCACCGCGGTCCGCGTAGCCAACAGGATTTGGACGGGTTCGGTCCACCTAGGCTCCAAGCTGGATTTCCGCTGATAATTCCGCACCAGTACCCATTGTCCAGGTTCCAGACGATGTCCAGGACCCTCCGGCAGGGGCTGCCATACGGCTGAAACCTGTTGATGGATAGAACGGAGGTCTTTGGTCAAAGCATACAAATAGTCTGTCATCATAGGATAATCAATTTCTCCCAAATTTCTAGGTCGTGGAATGCCCCAAATATTAGCTGGCCGTCCAAATATAACCTCCTATGGTGACAATCCTGATTGAGAATGGGGGATAATGCGTAGGGACATTAAGGCTAAGGGCAACGCGTCAGGCCATTTCAGCCAGTATTCTCTTGAATTTTTGCCAATTTAAACTTCAAACTTCCATTATATTTTTCCACCAACCCTGCTGACTGGGGATGTCGAGCAGCATGAACTTTTTGTTTTATATGTAATCCATTGCAAATATGTTTGATCAGCTCAGCATTAAAGTGACCCCGTTATCTGTCCATATCACCCTAGGTAATCCGTATCGGGGGAAAAACCCTTTTATCAAGGCTTTGGCTGTTGCTAGAGCAGTGTTTTCTTTGGTGGGGTAGTCTCCAACCCATTTACTAAAAGCATAAACCAAACATAATTCAAATTGTTCACCCGTTCTAATTATATATAGTCCATCTGGAGCACTTCAAATGGTAAAGATGGGGGTGCAAAATGTCCACTGAGAACAGGTTCCCGCCCCCCTGGATTGTGTCGTAGGCAGACCATACAATGCTGGACTAAATGGGCCGCAGTTTTGGAAATATTAGGATTATTCCAAACTGGGTCTAACAAAGCACAGATACCTTTCGCTCCAACATGTGCTGTTCCATGAGCTATGGTCACTACAGCGTTAACTAGTGCATTGGGAAGCATCCATCTCTGTTTTTCACTCAGATCAATCCAACAACCATTATCGTCTAATCTCCCCACCTCGTTTTCCCAAAGGGCCAATTCAGCAGGAGTAGCCTCTTACTGTATTTCTCTGACACTTTCCATAGTGTTATCAAACATATCGGTCTCCTAGACCCATCTGGCAGAGCTCACATACATGGGAGACATTTTAGATCTAGCCGTTTCCTTCGCTATCTGATCGGCAAAAGCATTCCCTTCTCCCACGGTGTCCACTATTGTCTTATATGCACTAAATTTCACCACTGCCACCTTTTGGGACAAAGTCAAAGCAGTTAGCAATCATAAAATCAAAGGACCATGCTGTATTCTTTGGCCATGCGAAGTAAGAAAACCCTTCTCCGTCCACAATTTTCCAAAATTATGAGCCGTGGCAGGCACGGAGGTAGCAGGGAGATAAGTAGGTCTTGTAGGAGCGGGGGCCATAGGTGCAACAGATGCAGAAGCTTGCTGGGCTGACGGGACCGGGGCCGTAACAAGAGGTAACTCTCTGGATATACTCTCTGCGGGGCATAAGGGGGAGGTGGACGTGTATTCAGTAAATCCTCTATCTCATCCTCAGGCTCGGTTCGAGCTGTATAGCTTTTGTCTACCTGCAACCTAAACTGTCTATCTGTACAATCAATATTTTTCTCTATCTGTTCCTTATCATATGCTATAGCCTTCTTGGTTATAGTCTGACTTCCTTTTACTGTAAGCAACTTTTCTTCCCAAATCGCCTGCGTTTGGCCTCTTTCTGCCATAAGTTTAAAGAATCGAACACCGCTTGCCGGCTTCATTTACTGAACAGTCAATCCTGTAAATACTGTATCTTTTTCTCATCAAATGACCCTGTTAAAGGCAATTGCTGTTCCACATTATCTTTAGTATACTTATTCCACAAATTATTAAACAAAATAGGCGAGATGCCATGCTTAACATACATATCAAAACTCGGACTACCCTCTGGCTGGGCAGGCTGGCTTTCATCCAACCGTCCGCCTTTTCGGCGACAGCAACATCCAAAACACAATTTACTAAAACACGACATCTTTGTTCACTCAATAACGCACTTATTTACAAGAAAACAATCTCTTAAATATGGCCACGTTCATACACTCTCAGTCTTTCTACGGCAGAATTACATACAAACGAACAAACAAAAAACATAATATTCAAAATTGACATGTCTGTTTCCAAAACCAAAACCAAAGAATGGAGCCCGTCGACTCCCGTTTGTGGAGAACCTGTTTATTCAAAACACCAGACCAACAGATACCAAAAGCAGGCAGTCCAGAGACTACCAAGAGGCCACCAGACAGGAATTAACCACAGACCAGCCTACAGACATCCCGCGATCTCCCTGGTTCACCTTCAGGACTATTCTGACTTAGCCCCCTGCTTTAGCGTCGCTTCAGATGTGTCCAAAAGGCTACCAGTTCAGTTTGTATTTAAGACATTAACAAAGACAACAGGTAGAGGCTGCTTAACTAACAAAAGAAAACAATAACTAATAGTGGAGGTTACACATACAAATAGATACATCATGCTAACAAAAGATTACTGCGATTACAGGAAAATTGATTCTATCCCTCAAGTGTGCATAAAGAGCGAGCGGAGGTGCTGGACCAGGATAGCTTGACCTAGAGGATACCCCCTAACTGAACGCAGCGGAACCCCCTCATCGGAGGAGAGACATAGCGGAAGGGCCTGACGCGGAGTGATCACCTGCCACTCAGCTCGGAGGGCTGCTGCAAGCGAGGAAGAAAGTGAGGATAGGAGAGTAAGTCCCTGGAGACACGATGGGCAAGCTGGACACCAGGCAGCCGAAGCTGAACTCTGAAGTGGCAAAGAAGAGCAACCGAGGCACACAGGATGACCAAGATCACGCTGGAAGAAATGAGACCCAGGAGGCGCCCCCCGGTCAGTTAACGGATGTACAGGATATCCTTCTAGAGGTCCGTCAAGGATTTGCCACTGTCGTGGACAAAGTGGATAGAATGTCGTCCAGAATGGATGCCATAGCACATAAACTGGATGGCCATGAGGATAGAATCAAAGAGGCGGAAAGGCGCATTGGAAGACGTGACCGCGAGCCACACCACACAATTGGTGCGCATGGATAACCTGCTGAGGGTCATTGCCGCGAAGAACGGGGACTTGGAAGCGCGCAGTAGGCCCAATAATATACGCATTTTAAGTACACAAGAGTCGTCCAATACTGGGAGGATGGAAGACTACGTGGAGAAAATGCTGATGACTGCGATAGGTCCCGACTCCTTCTCCAATCAGTTCATCCTAGAGCGAGCCCATAGATCGCTCGGACCGCGGCCTCAGCCAGGCACCACTCCAAGACCCATCATAGCGAGATTGTTGAATTATATTGATCAGGATGTGGCGCTGCGAGCTGCAAGGAGTAAACAAACTTTGACATATGACGGGAACTCATTTTCTATTTATCCGGACTTCACGCCTATAGTTCAGGAGGAACGACGGACATTTTTAGATGTCACAAGTAAACTGAGGAAGGCACAAATCGATGATGCGTTCTTGTATCCTGCTCGCCTGAGGGTAACGCACCAGGGCAAACAGCGGTTCTTCACCAAACCCCAACAGGTAGATGATTTCCTCAAGCAAGTGAAAACCAAGTCCCAATCCGAGGATGGCAGAGAGGAACTGTAGAAGTCCTGGATGGCGAGAGCACAATGCGGCTCCTACTGAGTCGTACCTTGCAGAAATTGGACGCCTTAACTGTAGACTGGGTCACGTGAGTCTTTAACTGACAGGCAGTCAGGTGGAAGAAATGTTTGTTATTTGAATGATGATCCATTTTGCGACCTTCTGGAAGCTCGCCGGGCACCCTGTGCCCGGAACGGCCAGGCAGTCTTGACCGTAGATGGCCCCCTGGGCACAGGGAAGCAGTGACACCACCTAGACCTGGCCCCTGAAGGGAATAACCCCGGGCTTGTCCGGTGCAGGCTGACTGCAGGGACTGTTGAGTTGATTGAATTGGGGGGGAGATGGGGGAGGGGCAGGCGGGAATGTGGTACTGGCAAGTTTGGGTTGCTTCAGTGGGTTGGTGGGGGGATGCTTGCTATGTTTGGTGTTGCTACGCTAACTCTCAGGGAACAAGCAACCTTTTTTTATGTGGAAGAGTAAGCAATTATGTTAGAAGTTACGCATCCACAGAGCATGAAAACAATATCATGGGCTGAGGTATATGGAGAGGACTGTCTTCTTTGGTTGGTCAGCGGAGCAATTACAAGAATTCAGTAGAATGGCTGACCGAGATGGAGGGAAGCTGAATATTCTTACATGGAATGTCAGGGGATTGGGAGACTACAGAAAGAAACAACATATACTGGCGTATTTGGAGAGACACAAGATACACATCGCCATGTTGCAGGAAACACACTTTGCACCACACATACCTAGCACATTTGCGAGCAAATGGGCCTCACATAAAATCTTTTCGTCCTATTCCTCATATGCGAGGAGGACAGCAATACTCGTTAAAAAGCAGGTACCGTTTCACTTGGCAGGGACATCATGTGATCAGTGGGGTGGCTACTGTTTGGCATGGGGTAGGCTGGGGTCTGAGTCTGTCACATTGGCCTGCTGTTATGGGCCCAATGGAGACGACCTGCACTTCTACACTGCGCTTTGGGCCAAGATATTTGAAGTGGGATCCAATAAGATTATCTGGAGGGGGGGAGCCACTTTAATGTAACGCTCGGCCCTGGCGAGGATAGGTCGCATCCTGCCCCTCATCACTACACCAAGGCAGGCATGACCCTATGTGACATAATATCTGAATGTCAATTGATTGACTTCTGGCGTCACATTCATCTGTACACAAGGTAGGGAACTCACTTCACAGCTCAAGCTGCGTCTTGGGCGAGACTAGATTTTTGGCTCCTGTCCTGCGGTCTGGGCCCTGCAATAGATTGCATACAACATCTTGCCAGAACGAATTCGGACCATGCCCCTGTAAAGCTTACGCTGCGCTCTTCAGACCTGGAGGTGCTGTGCGTACCATGGAGACTACATGCCCCTAACTTGCTAGATGTGGTCTTCCAGGAAGAGCTGAGGGAGGAAATACGAGATTTCTTGGGGGTCGGTAGATACTGTCGAGTGTATATGGGAGGCATTTAAGGTCAAAATTTGTCGGTTTTCCATAGCGAAGGGGGCGGGGGTACTTAAGGACATACTCACCCAAATAGCGAAGCTCGAGATGGAATCTCAAGTTGCTGGAGGCAGACCTGGCTGAGGCGCCTACTGCATCCGCTCAGGCTAAGTTTAGGGAGACGCTTCCTGAATATATGGACGCAGCTCAGAGAGAAACGAGATTCAGGGGCAGACACTGGGTGGCCCGCTGCTTCGGGGAGGGGGAGCGCCCAGGTAAAGTGTTGGCTTTATTGATCAGGAACCCTCTCCATGCTAATTGTGTGTTGGAAATAGAAGATTTAGAGGGAACGGTTCACCGAGACACAGCTAGTATCCTCACCACTTTCACGCAGCATTATCAATGCCTATACACGACAGATAGGAGAGATGGTTTGGACTTAGAAGACTATCTGGGGGATGTGACCCTGGGATGGCTCAGTGATGTACAGCGCACATTCCTGTGCACCCCCTTCGAGCTAGATGAGGTAAGGGAAGCCATTATGAGTATGCAGTCAGGGAAGGCTACGGGAACGGATGGGATGCCGATAGAGTTCTATAAAACATATATTGACCTCATGGCCCCTATCCTCTGAGAAATATATGAGGAGTCTCTGGAGGTTGGCTGCCTCCCAGCGTCTATGAGGGAAGCGTTGATCATTTCATTATTGAAGCCAGGGAAGACGCCTCAGCAATGTGACTCCTACAGGCCACTCTTGCTTCTCAATTGCGATGTCAAAATACTGGCTAAGCTAATCGCCACCCGTCTGAGTCTCCTGGTGGAGAACCTGATCCTCCCAGACCAATCAGGCTTTGTACCTGGCAGGGCAAAGTCCCACAATCTACGGACCCTTTTTGCTGCACTTAATAATATCTTGCCAGACCTGCCACTGGCTGCTATTTTCCTAGATGCCACTAAGGCCTTCAATTCTATTGAATGGGATTACATAATCGGGGTGCTGTTGAGAATGGGCTTCCCTCCTCTTTTCATCTCATAGATCAAGTTGCTGTATAATATGCCAGAAGCCAAGGTATCGGTTAATGGACGGACATCCCAGGCGTTCTCTATTACTCGGGGTACGCGGCAGGGGTGCCCACTTGCCCCCTGCTTTTCCCTATAGCAATCGAACCCCTGGTGGCGAACCTGCGACAGCTCCACAATGATAAAGCCCTGAGGTGCAATATGCGGCAGATACTTGTATCCCATTATGCGGACGATATCACACTCTATATCCGAGATCCGCAGGTTAATCTTAACCCGGTTCTTCGCAAATTCATAGTGTTTGGGAGGCTATTGGGGATTCAAATTAATTGGGGGAAGTCTTGCATTTTCCCACTGACTGCGTGCACGGGGAGATTCCCGCTGGACTACCCATTGGAGTGGTGTGAGGATGAACTGCACTATTTGGGAATAAGAGTGACCAGGGACAGAGATGAACTCATGCGCTTAAATTATGGTATTGCAATGACACGTATAGCGGAGTCCGTGACCCGCTGGATTGCTCTGCCTCTATCCATGGCGGGCCAAGCCTCGTTGATTAAAATGGTGATCCTTCCACAGCTGCTATATCTGTTCTTAAATATTCCATACCACCCTGGAAAAAAAATTTTTAAGACGCTCAGGTCCGAAATGATACGACTAGTCTGGGGAGGGAAACAGCCGCGGTTATGATGGAATATCCTTATGAGGCCATATGCTCTGGGTGGGTTTGGGATACCGCACCTTGAATTATACTATATCAGTGCACAAGCACACTATGCGTGGTTCTGGGTGAAGCAGCCGAAATATATGCCGCAGTTTGCGGTGGAGCACTGGCTTGCACACCCCATTCCACTGAAAGGAGTGATTCATGATCCAGTTAGCCCTAGGGAAAAGACGCCGACTACCATCACATGCACCGTAGCGGCGTGGCATCACATAGGAAGACTGCTACAGATGCCCCAGATTTACTCCTCATGCCTTCCTCTTACATTCCACCCGAACATGCCTCTTCTTCAGGAATTGCTATTTCATGAGTTCAGGAATCGTACGCATATCTGCACTTAGGGGGACTTATATCACAAGGGTCAGTTCCGCACAATGGAACATGTATTTCAGGGACTGGAACGAACTCCAATGGACGTTTTTTTATATATCAGACTTCGGCAGTGCATCAAATACCTTAACCCCGACATCACAGAGGAGCTGCAGGAGCTAGCGCCACTGCAACTGGTGCTTAAGAACAACACGGCTAAGAACCTTGTTTCCACGCTTTACCAGTCAGTTCACACAGAGAGGGAATTGCCAGATGTGCCGGCTCAAGCACGATGGGGGGAGGAACTAAGCTTCGAATTAACGGACGATCAATGGGCATACTGTTGCTTACAGACTGAAAGAGTGTCATCTAGTAGCAGACTTCGAATACTACATTACAAATTCTTACATAGGCTATATTATACACCGGCTAGGATGCATAGATGTAAATGTAAATTGATACTTGTATAGCGCACTACTCACCCGCAAGGGTCTCAAGGCGCTTGTATGAATACCCCTGTGGAACCCCTCCTGGCTTTCCCTGTGAGGCGTCCACTCCTGGGTACCCCCAAGGTGGAGGCCAGGCATCCTTAGCATTGTGGGGGCCGTTGTGGAGATTAAGCAAGCTATTGCCCAGAGTTGCAGAGTGGGACTCCATGATTGGAATAGACACTGAGGCGAGAATTATCAGGTCTGTGGAATTTTGAGCCCAAGACCCGCCGAGGCGAGGAATTGAACCCTGGTCCCGGGCTAGACCTCTGCATCAGGGTCTGCCGCTCTAACCATTGAGCCACGCTTCTCCACCTGAGGGAGTCAGACAGATGTGACAGATGTCGAGCACCGGGGGCTGAATTCTTGCATTTACCTTGGGAGTGTAGAGGAGTGGGTGAATATTGGATAAATGTGTTTGAGGCACTGACACTAATGATAAACATGCATCTAGAACCCACACCTTTGATTGCCCTGCTTAGCTATGTCCAACCGGTACAGGTGACACACCGCAAATATGTTGCCCGTGCCTTGCTACTCGCTAAGAGACGGGTGGCCTGCCGCTGGGGCAGAGGTAGAGCGCCGAAATTCAAAGATTGGATTGCTGACCTGGTGAAGTGTCAGGAACAATTAGCGACATATGCAGAGATCTTACCAGGTGCGTCCAGACCCAAAGATATCTGGGCCCTACTAACGTGTTACTTATTGGTACACCCATAGGAGACTTAAAAGGACAATGTGACAATAAGCTACGTGCTGACAGTGCTGTGACACAGATGGTTAAGAAGCTTTTTTTGGGGGGTGGGTTTACAGAAGGGAGGTGGGGAGAGATGGATGGTATTATGTGGTCAATATGTGGACAATGTGATGAGTTTTTAAACGATTGGACACTAAGCATAACGGCAGAACTGAAGGGATAGTATGGCTCCCTTTGGAGCATAGGTCAATGTGTATGGTGTAGACTCAATGTATCTTGAACATGTGTGTGAACTCTGACCCCTGACATACTGGGTACGATTACTACTGCTCCAGCAGTGACAAAAGATGTGTTGGCTTGAACTGGCTGCCAGGGAGGCGGATTCACTTTGATGGTGAAATGCTCATGGATGTAAGTGATATGTGGATGTTTTCTTGTTACTGAAAACTAATAAACAGAAGTTTAAAAAAAAATATATATATATATATACACACACACTACTCCACTCCGCACCACACCTGGACACGACTAGATTATTGGCTAGTGACCCCCACATTAGCCGCTTGGTTTAAGACAGCCCTACATGTGCCCAGAACCCTCTCGGATCATTCGCCAGAGGTACTGACCCTCCGGTTTCCGAGGCCCGAGGGAAGTGAGAGACAATGGAGGTTCCGTAGTCAAGCACTGCTTAGACAGCGTATTTCAAGAAAAGCTACGAAAAGCGATACTCGAGTATTTTGCCATAAACACTGGTTCGGTCTCGTCATGGGCTACACTCTGGGAAGCCTTTAAAGTGTACATGAGAGGGGCGTGCATCTCTAAACGTGCAGGGGTCCTGTGGGAACCTAGGACTACACTTAGGGCGGTCTTGTATTACGATGCTGCGCACCGCACAGGGGCAACTGCTTACTGGTACCCCAGACAATCGAGACAAGTTTTTGAGGTATTATTCGCAATTATACATGTCACGAATATCACACAGTAATGTAGAACATGATAACTATTAGCCAAAAGTGGCAGTAGTGTGGTTAGAAAAAGCAATGCAACAATTTCTTGCGGAACCCTTCTCCAAGGATGAGATCATAAGTGCCATTGAAGCCATCAACGGTTCCCCAGCTGCGGGTCTTGATGGCTTCACCAGTAGCTTCTATAATGCATATTAAAATATACTGACCCTGTATTTATTGGAAGTTCACAATGAAGCACTGGAACGGCAGATACTGCCACCCACTTTGGCGAGGCAGTGATCATTCTGCTTCCAAAACCAGGTAAAGACCCTTCCTTATGAGGCCCCTTTCGTTGCTAAATCTGGATTGCATACTACTCAAGTCAAAATCATAGCACTACGTTTAGATCTGCTACTTGACTGGATAATATTGCCTGTACAGTCGGGTTTTGTGCCACACCGGTCTACAGTTTTAAATATCAGAACGCTCTTTGCCACCATAAATAGGATCGACCCAAACACCCCGGCAGCTGCTGTGGTTTTAGACATCGAAAAGGCATTTGACTCTCTGGAGTGGTCTTTCTTCCTAGCAGGTATGAGGAATATGGGCATGCCAAAGGGCTTCATTGAACTCACTGCACTTCTTCATATCTCACCTACCTCTAGGCTTCGATTGAATGGCACACTCTACCCCCAATTTCAATTGACACGAGGCACCAGACAGGGTTGCTTGCTGTCGCAGTTGCTTTTTATAATAGCTGTCGACCCATTGGTGAAACATCTACAGGAGAGACATTTGCACTACGGGCTCTAGTTTAAAACTGGACCGCTATTAATATCTCTATATGCAGACGATGTTGTCCTGTATGTTCATAGACCACAAGAAAATCTAGATCACTTAATTAGAGAAGTCATCCGCTTTGGTGGCTTTTCTGGTCTGACCATAAACTGGGGTAAATCCGAGATATTCCCGCTGACTTCCAGCACAACTAAGTGGGATTGTGAATTCCCGCTGGCGTGGTGTGAGGACATACCTATTCCACTCCCAAACAAATTCTTCCTTACACTGCGTTCGCTGGACATTAGACTTGCATGGGGCGGCAAGGAGGCTAGGGTCAACTGGGAAACCTTGACCCTCCCATACAAGAGAGAAGGTCTGGGGCACCCGAATTTTCTAATCTACTTCTTGGCGGTGCAGTGTAGCTACGCGTACTCACGGTACCATCCCAATGCACGCATACCCTATTCCAAGCTGGAAGCAGACCTAGTGAGCCTGGCCCGCTGAATACGGTCCTACCTAAGGGTTTCCCCAGAGACCCGGTCGATATACAAACTGTCTCTAAGACTAGTTGGGCTTGGCGGAATCTATCTACAGTCAGTGGGGGGCGCAAGTTATACTCATCGGCTATACCACTTGGTAATAACCCATGGGTGCCTTTCACTGAGGAAAAGATTGTCCAAAGGCCATCACTAAATACTCACTAGTTACCTTTGGTGATATTTTTCCTAGTGGACAGATATTTCACAGTGCAGAAGATGACAGATTCTGGGAAGCCTCCTTCATGAACAAATTTCCACTTGATAGACTGTGCTGCGCACTTAGAGCACTGCTGACTGAATTCCCCCTAGAACCAGAATCCTTTTAGCCCTTGACAACTCTGATCACTAGCGCACAATTATACACTTAGTTTCCAAACTGTATAAAACATCTATATCGCTACTACCGTCCAGAGATACTAAAATCCGAGCGGTTTGGGAACGAGATTTGGGACATCCTATTGACGGCGCACAATGGGCCTTCTGTTGTTCACAAATGAAGGAAGTGTCATTGAATAGCAAGCATAAACTGCTGCACTTCAAGTTCCTGTGGAGGGCTTAAATGTCACCAGCGAAACTGCACTCCATTGATCCCTCAAGACCGCACGTGTGCCCAATATGTGGGTCACAGTACGCAGACTTTGCCCACATGACCTGGAACTGTGTGAAAGTAGATAGCTACTGGAGGGTGGTTTATGTTGCTCTGAGTAGGATGAGTAACCAGGACTTACAGCCCACACCGCAGGTTCCCCTTCTGAGATATGTTCGGAATATTCCCAAACAACTCCGCTGGTACTCCTCAGTAGCACTACAATTAGCTAAAAGGGAAATAGCTGTAGCCTGGGGGAGCAAGTGTATCCCTACTGTTAAGGCATGGCTAAATAGCCTTATTTACTGCAACACGAACAGTGATCTATTCTCCTCTACATTGACGATGACCTCCAGACCCAAAACATATGGGGTCCCTGGAAAACCTATTTGTTAGAAACTGATCCGACCTCCTCACCACAGACTTTCTCTGGGATAGTCCCCGCTGGGGTGTGTTGAGGTTTGTCTTTTCGTACTAAATTACGATGGACCAGACACTGCAATGTATGTCAAAAGTGATATTCTATCAAACAGTGGGCTTGCTGTATATGGAGTCGACAACTAAGATTCGTTGTGGAAAAGTGTTTTTTCTTTATGCTATGTTATTTTTTTCCTTCAAAGTGTCGTAATGAGACCATGTACCTGATGACTGATTGTTTATGAAAATGGTAAATAAAGTTAAAAAAAAACTCTTAAACAGGTTTTTTATGCATGGGTGGGAATTGGGAATTAACAAACCCACTCGTAATCAGGCTCTAAATAGCGCACAAAGAGCGTTGTAAACCCAGTAACATACTTGTAATTAAGAAGCAGAAAAAATGGCTCCCATAATAATGGCTAGGGCGCTAGACCTCGGACCTGGGGATCTGGGTTCGAGTCTCTGTAACGACGCCAAAACCTCCTGTGATTCTGGGCAAATCACTTAATCTCCCCGTGCCTAAAATGAATGTGTGTCCTCATGTAACATAACTGGTGATATGTAAAGCGCTCTGATACCTGATTCGGTTCGGGTCTAGTTCGCGCTATATAAAACTCTGCAAAAAAAAATATCCATAATTGTGGCACAAACAAGGGCCACTCACAGTCCAAGGCCCAGTGCCACTATGCTGACTACATTAATCATGGCTTCACTCCTAGGTGAATTTGACCAGAGGTCCTATCATGAACATATTCCCAGGGCTTTAAGTGGGCCGGGTCTCAAGGGGTCTGAGCACCAGCAGTTTTTTAAACGGGGCCTCGAAACGGGTCTCTATCGGGCTCTGTTTTGAGCCCTGGCACAGGCGGTCCGTTTTTTTCCAGACTGCAGTGACAGCAATTTGCTTTCACTGCAGTCCAGAAAAAAGTGCTAGGGCGCAAAACAGCCTGATAGAGACCCATTTCGAGACAGCAAGCACATCGATGTGCGCTGCCCACACTGCTCACTTCTCACTAGTAGAGAAATTACGGCATGACGTCATGAACGTTGTAGGGGAAGGGAAATCCTTTAAAGAGTCATTTTCTTTCTGGATTTCCCTTCTCTTTCTGAAACGCAAGAGCAGCAACATTGTGGTAGGGTCACCAGGGCTTTAATTGGAAGCCTTTTCAATATTATATGTAACAAGCCATTGTTGCAGCTTATTTATCTTATCCAACTAATAACCATTGACAAAGCCAATAGTCCTTACTTGTTGTAGGTATGATGTTACTTGTTTTCTCACATATCTGGATGCAATGACAGAAACAGCAAAATACAAGTCGGGCGCACACTATGCTAAACACAGATTTTTAGCGTAAGTTTGTTAAAGCCACGCCCCTAATTACACCGACCACGCCCCTTTGAGAGACCCCCCTTCAGTTTTTTCATCCCACTTAAAGCCCTTCATATGCCCAAGTGCAGAGCACAGCTGTGCACTTGTCTGACATTGTAAGACATTGCACTGGCCAAAACGCTTATACTTCAGAAATACTCTGAATTACTGCATTAATTGCACACAGCAATGCCTAAAAACAGGGAGCAGTACTATTGTGCCTTTTTGTCCGAGCTGTGCTGTCTGCATGTCACACACTGACTGGGAGCTCTGTGCCAGGACACATATTCATGATACAGCCCCACGTGCGTACAAACATGCCTTCAAGCACATTAAATGGGCCATCCGGTGAAAGATGACGCAATATATTTCACAAGCCCAGCTGACATCATCACCAACGAACATTCTAGAATGCCTGTTGTTGGTGATTATTAGAGATGCAGGTATGAGCAAAGAGAACCTGTTTTTTTCCCCTCTACACTATATGGCCCCTTAAAATAGTTCACTCCCCACCAAAAATGGGATTCCGCTGCTGCTTTTTGTAAAGGCTTCATACAAACTCGCAGCTTAACCCCCTCTCCGACGCATCTCCCGCAAGCAGCAGCCAACCTGCTGCTGTCTCCTAAGGCTCAGCAGCTGTTGTTTCGCGGGATTTTGATTGGTTTACGACCACGGAACCACCAGGTTGCTAGCCCGCAATGTTTGGCCACTGTAGATGATTAAACCCTCTAGCTTGGTGTGAGTGCACTCTGTGTTATTCCAACAATTCAGAATTACCTTCGTCAGAGGAGCCCTTGAGCTGTCACCCATAATAACTGCACTTCCCACAGCAGAGACAGCAGTGCAGTCTCCAAGAGTTACTCAAATGTTTTTTTAGAGAGTTTGCACCACTGAAATTCAATTTTGTACCAATATTTTTGGATTACATAGATTGCTGTGGTGCTGGTGCAAATGTTATTGTGCTCTGACATCTTCAGTCATTTCAATGGGGCAACCAGATCAAGGCGTAATTTTTGCCCTGCTCATTTGGTGCAAATTGCAAATTCTGTTTTTCCACTTATCAAGTGAAGCATTTATTAGGGTAAAATTGAATGGGCAGTGGTACAGTCTAAATATTCCAGAATGGTTCTTTAAACTTACGCTTACCACCATTAAATGTCAACTCTTAGATGTTTGTGTGCTTCAGTGGAACACTGACCAAGCCCCTGGTGTCAGAAAGAGCAAGGCCAATATTTATTCAGGGGGTACATTGTAGCCTGAAAATAATAAAAATCGAGTAATCATTGACTGAGCTTTTAAGAGCGAACCCAGGGTGAGTTTGCGTTGCACTAGCTGATAAATATACTGAAAACAGTTATTTGCTTTCTGCCCTTAGAACTGCCACACTCTTGGCTAACACATCCTAAAATAGGGTTTCAGTACAAAAGGAACGGAACAGGCTCCTTCGGAGTCTTATATTAAATCAGGAATGGGGCTACAACGGATTCTAAATTGGGCGACATTTGTGCCCATCCTCAGTGTTTTTTCTGGCTTATTCCCTCCAGGTATTAACTTGCAACTTTTTGTAGGGAGAAAGGATTAGAAATGGGGGTAACATGGCTTTTAGTCTATATTAACTCTTATTTTCCCTTCTGTCTTTATACACTTTGGGCTAATTCACAAAGGGACTTACGCGTGTCTTAAAGTTAGGAGTGCTGAGACTCCGCACCTGGAGCGGAATGTCCGTTGCCAGGGCTTATTGGCGTTGGGCAACAAAAAGGATACGAATGGGAGCGGCTTTCAAATGTAATTTTAAAACGTTTCAGTTATCTCAAAAATTTTCTTTCATGATTATTTCCTATTGACTTTGCGTTATCTTATGTTGTAATATTATGATGTATCATTTTTCTTCTGCTCAATAAAACTTTATTAAACAAAAAAAAAAAAAAAACGTTTCAGTGTATTGTTTTTATCCAATGTGCCATGTACGTGTGTGCCATTGTGCACATACAACACAACACATAGTGGCACCAGTTTCCCTCTTTTCCCTGGGCAAACCATGGCCACCAAATCCCTTCCTACAACCTTCAATGGAGCAGGCCGCTCAGTAGCTGGGGCTTTTGAGCAGAAATGGCCACATATGCAGTGACTTCACATTGCTGCATGCACCATTGTACACATACAACACAACACACAGGGGATCTAGTGTGCAAATCATGCACACTAGATCCCTACCTATGTTCCATAACGAAGCAGGGCCTACAGTATTCAGGGATTTGACCATAAATGGTCACAAATGAGTACATGACTTCAGAGAGTATTAATGGAAAATTCTGCCCCCCCCCCCCCCCATTAATGGAAAATTCTACCCCCCATACCCCCCCCCCCCCCCCTCCTAGATTTCGTATTAGATACATTCAGTCATGGATCAGGGTTGCTCAGCAGTAGAAGACTATCTTACTGGAAAATAATATTAGAAGGGTTCGAGAACTCATTGCATGTGGATCCATTATTACTTCCTGAGCTTATAAAGGCTCCTGGGTGTGACAGTCAATCATTTCTGGAACAGGTGCTAATCAGCTCAGCAGACAGAGCCCACTTGAAAACATGCGCATATCTAGGTGAACCAGCATAATGTCAGTAAGAAAGCAAGTACATTATCTTTGCAGGATGAATTAAATCATTGCAAAACACAATAGAATCATAAAAAAACAAACTTCGACAAGTCTGCACAACAAATAGTGCAATGTACAATTGTTATAAGCACATAATGCAGCAAGAGACCTCCTTTATGTTATAAAGGGCAATAAGATTCCTCTATATTATGATATGTAATAAACTGCATTCTACATAATTTTTAAGAGGGAAATTTAGAGATTGTTTAATTAAAAAAATATTTAACAAAATACGTTTGCATCCGAATGTTCAATTAAATTCATCGTGAGGACTAATTAAAAAATAGTAAAAAAAATAAAAATAAATCAAAATGTGCTATTGTGCATACACTACCAACAAAAAGGGACAAGGCAAATCATCACATTAAACAGAAAAAATAGTCAATTTTCAAAGTTCGGAAAAGCTGCTGCACACGGGTTCATATAGTGACTCAGTGGAATTCACAGTGCAGGCTAATGGAAAGATTGATTAAAAAAATCCTAAAGTGCTGCAGTGCGAGCAATTCCAAAGTACGTTATTGGGATTCATGACATTGAGCAGGGAATAAGAAGGGAATAAGAAGTCTATTTTCGTTCTATGAATGTTTGATTACCTGCGGCTGTTCAATTCTTTGGTGACACATTTCATGAACTGGAGAAAGGAGGACGTCATTTGGCCAGAATCACCTTTTAGGCAAACCTCCACAGCGGTTGCACATCGGGAGATATTGTTTACATTGAATGTGCTACAACGCATTCCATTACAACGTGAACCATTACATCGCAAGTTGTTTCAACAACTTGCTTTAGGGGGCGTGCTGGATTTACAATCCAACACCTTCCCTGCGGTTGCACTAACTGGAGTAAGAATAGTAAGTTATACTATTCCTAAGTCCAGCACGCCCCCTACAACAAATCGTTGTAATGACTTGCGATGTAATGGTTCGCATTGTAACAACGCAGTCGTTGTAAGGACCGCGTTGTAATGGAATGCGTTGTAGCACATTTGTTGTAAAGCGACAGATTAAATACAATAACATGAACTGGTGACTTAGAAGCTGCCCCTTACTGTCTGCATTAAGGGTCAGAGCCCTGTCCCAGTATACCATACCAGAAGGTTCTTAAAGGAAAGAGCCTAATGATGGTCCTGGAAAGCTTGTTTCCGGTCCAGGGAAGGAATGGCTTGGCAGTTCGGGCTGGACTGTTTCCATGAGGCACAGGGTCCGACTGATTTGCATATGGCCATGTCTGAACTGGGGTGGCAGAGTGGGCTAAAGAATGGTGATGGATTAAACCCAGATCAGTTGACTGGGGGTGAGTGCTTGTATTGTCAACGCTCCGTCCATCATTTCCTTTGGTTTCACCTGGAACGACTTTTCAACAGTCCACAAATGAAACCTCAGAATTTTGACACCTGGCCTTCTCAACTTGTTAGAAGGTGAGAAATATATAGATTGGAGAAGTAATGTACAATTAGTCAGATTAAATTCCAATCTTGACAGATGAAGCGTTCAGGAGGAGGAATGCATGTCGATAGCACTTGCGTTGTATTATCTCTAACCCGTCTCTCAATTTATCCCTGAAGACAATCATGCCATACAAGATAGTTGGCAAAAGTTTACATTCCATAACTTTACTGGCTTCAGGGCAGGCGATATTCTTTAATTGATACCAGAAGATAATACTTCGAAAATGTGCTTTGTTCCTAATTGATGTTTTATGCTTGATAGTACACCCTCTCTGTCGAACCATACACCCAAGCATTTCTAACAGGAGAGTCTCTCAATACGGTCACTGCCAATCAGCCAGTGGCCCTTTTATTTTATCCTTCTACCAAAAACTATGACCTTGGTTTTGGTCGTGTTGATTTAGTCTCATTGGCTGCACATTATCTAGCTAGATCATCAAGTTGCCTTTGTAGTCCAATTCCGGTTTGATCCAGCAAGATGATATCACCAGCGTACAGGAGGATTTTCATTTTTTGGTTGACCAGCTTAGGTGGGCAAGCTCTTTTTGAGAGGAACTTTACCTATATCAGCAAGGTGGGGCATCAGTACACAGACTTGGTTTGATCTTTCATTCATGGAAAATTTCCCTGAGGTTATATACTGGGAGGTTAATCTTATCCTCATCCCTGTGTTGGAATATAAATCAACGTTGGCATTCAGCAAAGGTTGATAAACACACAATTGTTGAGTTTTGCCCCAATCTTACCTCTATCAACATTGTCAAAACCTGTAGTAATGTCTATGGAGGCAGCATATAACACATTACTTTTATTGGCCAGGGTGTTTTTCACAAGGTTTGCCAACGCAAGTAGATTGTCTTTAATACCCCAGCCTTTTACAAATCCAGGTGGGTACAAAGCAACAAGACTTTTCTCTGTGGCCCATTTTTCTAGATCTGTGAGCAATACATTTTAAAATGTCTAACAACGTTATGAGGCGAAAATTTGGAGGGGCTCTATTTGACCCTTTTTAATGTATGGGAGCCAGCAATAAGCCGCTCCAGCTGTCCGGAGTGTTTCCACATGTAAAACTTGAGTTATAGAGAGGAGACAAGACTTCTGCCCATTGAGGCATCATTAATTAAATAAAAGGTGGTAAGTATGCTGTTGAGACCTAGAGCCCCCATTACTGCGAATGGATTTGATAGATGCCTCTAGAGCTGACGGCAAAAATACTCCCTCTTTTACATTGCTATTAGGTTGAATACATTGTTGAACAAACTAATCGTTTGGAGCACCACTATAAAAAAATTGTTTAAACATATTTTTATTGCCATTTAGTATGTAACATTATTATTTACAGCATGTTGTCAAGTTTCCATTTGTAGCTGACTTGTACCTCATTATACCACCTCAAAGCCTGTCCAATCAAGTATCAAGACTATATGTCTGCTTCCACATGTAAACCAATCTTAACTACGGAACTGTCATCTATTGTCGTATTGCAACTTTTAACAAATAAAAAACATATTCTGCAATACAATCCGCATTCTACCCCATCTTTCCTAGATGTAGTTGCCAGTGCTTATTTTAATACATAATAGTTGCCTTTATAGTGTGAAGAACAAACAACATTTCTTCATCATTAAACAAATAAAAAAGAAAATAACTGAGAAAAACAAAACTTATGCAGTTGGGTGTTGTATATGTGGAATTATGAAAGTCCTACACGGAATATGTATAGTACAGAGCCCATCAATGGGCCCCTGATCACGCTAGGGGGGGTTACCTACAGTAGGAAAGCATTTTCCGTGAATTTGTATCTCTTTCGTGTTTGTGAACTTCATTGTTGTTCAATAATAAACTCTAAAGCCATAACGTGTTAGAGACAGTTACAACTCCTTCCGCTCTCAGTCGCTAGCACTCGCCCCCCTCTCACCGCCCGGCTGTATCGGTGTTTCCCATGCCAACAGCTCTTCTTTACAAAGATTAGCTATGGGGTGTTTCTGCGCTACTCTTGATTTTGCCCCAATTCAATACTTTACCTTCAGCCCCACCCAGTTAATCACATCCTGGTTCCAAGCTGCTATTTGGGGTCCAGACGCTGATTTCCATTGTAGTGCAATTCGTCTCTTCGCTAGTCTCAGTGCCAGGTCTATTAGCCAATTCCCCACTTTGCGCTTTTGTGGTCTAGGAAAAAGTCCCAACAGGCATACCCCTACTGTAAGGGCTAATTCCTGTCCCAAGGCCTCCCTATTCTTAGCCAAGATTTCCTTCCAAAACCCATTTGTGCTCTGGCATAGCCACGTCATATGAATAAAATCGTCATCTATGTGGGAGCATCGTGGGCATTTCTGTGGTTCTCCCCTATAAGTAAAAAACAAAAAAAAAAAAAACAACTAAAGAGCGTCATGCCAAATGAAAATTAGAAAAGGAGAGCAAGCATGTAGCAACACTCACAGTCCAGGATCAACTGTGAGGGAAACCTCATTAGGTTGTTCAGAAAGCCCTCACTCACCAACCTAGTTGGTGACATGCTTCATCATCGGGCCCCACCAGGAAGGGCCGAATGCCACCCTAGTGTGCTGCAACGCCAGGTTACTGCGGAGCTGGGTTTTTTGTGAAGCGTGAAATGTGAATTTGGTGATTTTAAAAATGTCCCAATTGTGTAAAAAAACGATTTATTAGTTTTGCCAATTGGACATATATAAAAATAGAGGTGTAGGATAAAGGACCACAATTAAAAGTCGGATTTTATCCCTCGTGTGGGGATACTAAGATTTTCCCCCAGTCTGCATCCAAGATTTCCCCATCTACAGCCTTCTCCCATCTCTCCCGTAATTTGTTTAATGGGGCATGTACTGTGGCAAGCAGTGTAGCATAAAACCACCTAACCTGATGTCCCGCCGATCCCAGGGTGATCAGGGAGTGCAGCAATGGGTGAGTCTCGGGCTCCTCCTTTACCCTCCCCCACACAACCATGTGTCAGGGCTTCATATCGTAGGAATTGTCCCAAGGGGAGGTCATTGCTCTCCACCAATTCATCGAATCGGATCAGTACTTTGTTCAAATAGCAATCCCAACCCTTTCCAGCCCCACCGCAGTACAGGTTGCAATTGTTCTGGTGAACAGATCCTCCTTGGCTCTCCATGAGGCAAACCTACCAAAGGCAGCACAGGGGAATACTTCTGGACTCCCGACATGTTAGACAGACACAATTTCCAGGCCTGTGCTTTGCAATATGAAGCAGTATGGCACCACCATTGTTGGGTCCAGCAATTTTGCCAACAATAGGCTGGTGTAGGCGTCAGACTCTATCAAATACGTGTCTTCTTCATTCATTCCTTCTTACCATTGCGCCAGCCATTGTAGTTGGGCAGCTAGCATATATAGTTTGAAGTTCGGCTCCCCCAGTCCACCTTCTGCCAGAGGACGTTGTAATGTCTTCAGCGACACTCTCCTGCGCCCATAATTCCACACCAGATCCCGTAGTAATGAGTTCAACGGGGGAAACCACCTGAGGGCATCAGAACAGGGAGATTGATGAAAAAATAAAGAAGCCGAGGCAGCATAACCATTTTGGGGAGGGAAATTCTAGCCATTATGGGCAATTGTAGGGTGCCAAGATATTGGGGGCGTGGTAATGCACTCGAAGTTCACTCAAATTGTCTCAATGCTTTTTGTGTGTATTTCATAAACGTCGTTGGTGCACAGGTAGGTACCCTACTGAGCCTTTAGGGTATACACAAACAATTCTGACATGTGTGTCCTGTGAACACGGGACTCACTCCTTCCTTGCACTCCTTTTTCTTTCATTCAATTATTGCTCCATTAGTTCAGGTCACTGTTTGTAAATTTTATTTTTATTTTCAAACTTTTACTATGTAGCGAGTTTTCATTCAATGTATTTTCATCTTCTTTCAATTATGCATATTATTTACATCATTTTGCTAAGTCCCAATGCATTTCAAGCAATCTGCTCTTCATCAGGGGATTGCTTAATCTGAAACTTAATGCTTCACTTTAACTTTCAAAACTGTGAAGGGAACGACGAACGCCAAGGTAGCGAGGAGGAAACAGAGTAATCGCGTACCGGGTTCTTTTTGTTCCCTTCACAGTTTTGAAAGTTAAAGTGAAGCATTAAGTTTCAGATTAAGCAATCCACTGATGAAGAGCAGTTTGCTTGAAATGCATTGGGACTTAGCAAAATTATGTAAATAATATGCATAATTGAAAGAAGATGAAAATACATTGAATGAAAACTCGCAACATAGTAAAAGTTTGAAAATGAAAATAAAATTTACAAACAGCGACCTGAACTAATGGAGCAATAATTGAATGAAAGAAAAAGGAGTGCAAGGAAGGAGTGAGTCCCGTGTTCACAGGACACACATGTCAGAATCAATTGTAGGGTGCGCCAGAAAAGAACACAAGATCTAAGGGATCTCACTGCTCTCTAGGTTTTTCTCCTGCATTTCCTCCATATTGTGAAATACATGAATGCCTAGATATTTAAATGACTGAGAGGCCTGATTAATGTCAGCCGCTAGGGCCGCAGGCCTGGGCATAGGACCCGACACTGGGAATAGGTACGTCTTTGTTTTATTAACCCGGAGGCCAGATATGTGCTCAGACCATGCCAGTAATTTCATTGATGAGGCCACACATGACACCGCTTCCCCTAAATATATCAGCAGGTCATCAGCGTAAAGAGAGATAGTGTGTACCTGTTCACCGATCCTAAAGCTCATCCCCTCACCACCCTGTTGGACCCTTTTAGCTAATGGTTCAATTGCCAGGGCAAACAGGAGGGGGGAGAGAGGACAGCCATGTCGGGTTCCCCGGGAAATCTCATATTGACCAGATATCATCTTCCCAGTTCTAACTCTCGCCGTGGGGTATATGTAGAGGAGCCGAACCCATTTCACCCATGCATTCCCCAGACCCATACAATGCATGGTTTCAAATAAATACTCCCAGCTGACAGTGTCTAATGCCTTTTCCAGGTTGACAGAAAGAACTGCAGCCTGTTGCAGAAGTTGCACTTCGAAGTGATAGAGGACCAAATAGATCCTGCGCAAATTGTAAGAGGGACTGCGGGAAGCGATGAAGCCATTATGATCTGGATGGATAAGAGCTTACATGTGAGGGAGCAACCTATTCACCAGCACTTTCCTAAGAATTTTAAAATCTAAATTCAGCATAGAGAGGGGCCTAAAACCCACCACCTGGGCATTGACCTCTTTGGATTTAGGTAAGGGAATCACCATCGCGCTCTGGGTAGACTTAGGAAGCATGTCCAGTCTGAGGGCCTCCGCATAAAAGGTCACTAACTGTGGTGCTAGGCTATCTACATATTTCTTGTAGAATTCGGCCAGTAGGCGATCCGGTTCCTGAGTTTTACCAGGTGCCAGGTCTACAGTGGCTGAGCGGATTTCCTGCAACGTTATTGGGCCCCCCAATTCCTCCTGTGTTGACCTGTCTACAGTGACAGGGGGCCCAGGAAGGCCTGGATCAAGATCTGTGGGGTTGCTATAGGTGTTGTATACAATCCTCCATAGCATTCCAGGAATAATGTGTTAATTTTCTCGGGCTATACACTAGGTCGCCCTCTGCAGTCCTCAGTTGTGCGACCAGAGTCCCCTGAGTCTCCGGCCTGATTAAGCATGCCAGGAGACAGCCAGCCCTCCCCTCCTCCTTCTGCAGTCTGCCCAGATGTTCCTTTTAGCTGCGGCATCTTAATTGCACCACTGCTGCATCATAACTTTTGTGCATTTCTTTCAATTTTAACAGAGCTGTGGGGTTAGTTCCCTGGGCATTATCCAGCTGGCGTAATTTACCCTCTAAATCTAGTATTTCTTGATGGATTTCCCTCTGGGCCCCAATGGACTGACCCAGACAGTGGCCCCTCACTACCACCTTAAATGCCTCCCATTCCTCTAAGACTGTAGAGGCTGTGTGGGTGTTAATGGGGAAAAGGGTCTCGATAAGTGTACCCAGAGATGTCCTGAATGGTGCCTCTCTGAGTGCCTGAGGGTTGAGTCTCCACGTGGGGACCGGGGTGCGCGTCTCTAGTGGCTGATGTATCATTAACACTGGGCTGTGATCAGACAGGGTGCACCCTAAGTATTCAGTATGGGTAATAGTACTATTGAAACCAGGAGTACCCAAGAAGGTGTCAAGTCTGGTGTGTACCTGATGTATCTGGGAAAAAATGAGCATTCTTAACAAAGACAACAGGGGGAGGGTCCCTTTTAACCCTTCCTCTCACCTGATTCCTTCTCAGGTGCTAACGTTTGACAAAGCTGTCTTGGAAGAAGTAGCTAACGTTTGCAAACAGGGCACCAGACAATTTAACAATCTCCCAAAGAGACAACAATTAGCGATACAAACGCTAACGTATGATGAATCGATCACTATCAAGCCAGTGGGCAAAGGAGGTGCCACCGTCATTATGAACACGTCAGCCTACTGCTCGGAATGTCTTTGAAAATTGGAGAACAGACAGTTCTACCACTCACTGAAAATGGACCCTACAAAGAGACTTACACAAGAGATCAAATGGCTGGTTGAAGATGCTAAAGAGAAGGGTTGGATTACCCCGAAGAGGCTTCCTGCTTGGTCACATCTCATCCAGTCACTCCCTATTCCTATGTATTGCCTAAAATAAACAAGGAGCAAAGACCACCCCCCGGAGACCCATAACTTCAGAGATAGGGTCATTTTTAGAGCCCCTCTCCACCTTTGTGGATCAATTTCTTCGACCAATTGTGTCTGAGATGCTAACCTACATACAAGACACTAAGGACATCCATAGACTCCTTGCTGAGACTCCGTTTGACACCACTTAAGACTATCTGTTCTCATTTCATCTCATCTCAGTGAGTCTCTTTATACCTGCATCCTGCAGGATGAAACTCTTGCAGCTGTACGATCTTTGCTCAACGATAGCGATCTGGACGACAATCTCCCCAGTACACTTCATAATGGAATGTGCACGACTGGCTATGAAAGAGAATTTTTTCAAATTGGAAGACACCCTCTATCTACAAACATCGGGAACTTCCATGTCCAGCGTTTTTGCGCCCAGTCTGACGAACCTGTATGTACACCATATCGAGCAGGAGAAGATATCGACAGATGACAATCCATACAGGAATCACATTCTCGTATGGAAGTGCTATAAGGCGACGACGTGTTTGTCATATGGCGGGGACACCGGACACCATTATTGATTTTCATCGATGGTTGAATACCAGAAATGAATTCCTTAAATTCACATTTGAGTACAGCAACCTCAGCCTGCCATTTCTGGACATCTGCATCTTTACATCAGGAGATGGACTGGGTTTACAACTTTCCACTGCGGACATACCCACTCACAATGATCATGTGCTTCATTATTGCACTAAATCCAATGTTTATTGCTAAGTAAGCAGCACATATGGTGGCACTAGAGTGCTTCCTTTACATTAGACATTAGTCCTGTGCATTATTTAATGGATAGACTTTTGCTACTGCCATCCATACTAAGCCCCCGTCTGTTAATAGAGCTCCCGACTCTTTTGATGAAGATATTAACTAGACATGTATGCATACAGGACATTCCTTTTAGACACTCTTGCCTCAACCATTTTACTGTACTCTTCAAACAACTACTCAGTTTCAAGGCCTCCACAGAGGGCTTTAATTGCCCGTTGTCATTTTACGCCCAAGTGGCTTCTCTATGATCGCTTTCTCTTAAACAACATTACTTCCAGGAAGTGGTGTCGGACCAACTCACTGAGTGTGTGTAACATGTTCACTTCCTTCTTTTCCAGTGTGCTGCCCCTCCCACGAGGTGTCGACAGGTTGAGGTGAGGCTCCTTGTCTGTAAACTACGGGTAAGATACTTTATCACAGATTTTTTGCTACCGTAAGTAAAATGAGTGAGGAGACAATGGTATCCCACTAGCTCCTTATTGTATACTCAATGACATGTTGTGAGCTTTCTAACCTATTGGTTTTGCCTTTTTGCTTGTGTTTTTTCCATGTACAGCCAGTAAAACACTGGAAAACAGATAGATTACTGGTTTTGTATTTCACCTATTACCTTCTTTTCACGATATTCACTATTTACGCAGTAGTATTGTCCAAGTTCCTGATGAAAGCCGTGATACCACTCTGGGTCACCACGGCTGAAACATGTAGACCAACTTTTTTCATCTGACATGTGCAGTTCTATATCCATACTGCAGGTGCACTGTTTTTTAATTTCAATTTCAATAAATCTTTATTCGGATATAAAATATCGATAAAATCACAGGTCAAAATACCAGCAGCAATACGTACATTTATAAAAATGCACAGTATATAAAGCAATAGCAACATAAAAGCAATAAACAAGTAGGGGCTTGTGGTGCATACCAAATAGCAGCAATAAAAATACATCTATCAGAAAAGAAGACATAGGTGCCCATTAGGATGTAGGGTGGATCGCCACCGCCCGCATGACGGTGGCGATCCGCTCTACATTCTAGCCCGCCCACCACCCATTTCCCCCTGCCCTATTAGTATGGCGGGGGGACCGCGGCAGACGGGAATGCCGTCCGCCACTTTTCCGCCCGGTCAACGAGTTGACCGGGCGGAAAAGGGTTTAATATGGTGGCGGTGTCTGTTAGACACCGCCATCCAAATTATGATGGGTGCGGAGAGATGCCTTGCCGCCACGGAAAGGCATGCAGGAATGGACTGGGGGGCCCCTTGTGGGTCCCCAAGTACTCAGGGGGGTGGGGGGTGCACAAGGAGTTCCATGCACAACATGCCTTTCTGGCATTGTGGCGGGCGTTGCTGAGTGCACCGCCCGCCACAATGACAGGAATGCAGGTTGCGCCCGCCACTATGGCGGGCACATCCTAATTGCCCCCAAAGGACCCCCGCCCTTATGTTGGGCGGTCCCGTTTCCCGATAGGTTGGCGGGCGGACAAAGTCCGCCCGTCATCCTAATGACCCCCATAATGTGCAGAACGACAACTTCATAAAAGCACTGACCAAATAAGAGCTTATAGCCCTTAACAAATAGCAGCATAAAGTAGTAAAGTGCAATAGTGTACAGGTGAGAATTTATAACTCATGTCGAGTATCAGCATAATGTAATAAAGTGCAGTCAAGTATATACAGTACAAGGTCGAGAATAGTTCAAAAGACACATAAGTAAGGAGCATAAGAACTATCAGAACAAACACAAAGATAACTACATAAATGTTCAAAAATAAACTAAATATTTTAACTAAGCACCGAAAATAAGGAACAGTGGGAAACAGCTATCAGGGGTGTTCATTGAGGTACGTGAATGAGCTTCCACTTTCAGAAAGGAAATTCCACGGAAAACCAAGTCATCTCCCTTCAGTTTAAGAATTTCCATGTAGGCTGCCCGATAATCGGTCTTTGGATGCTTGATTCCGGTCTAGTAAAGACATGGCTTGGTAGTTCGGGCTGGACTGTTCCCACGAGGCACAGGGTCAAGGCTGATTTGCATATAGCCAGTGTCTGACCTAGGGTGGTGTGGAGTGCAAAAAAACGATGGATTTAGGCCCAGATCTTTGTACTGGAGTGAATGTAAGACATTGTTCTGCATTCTGTCCATCAACTGTGTTTTTTGCTATAATCGGGGATGGCAGTTACCTTAAAATAAGGAATCAGAAATTGTTTGGTATATTTTTTATAGAAATTATAGAAAAATACAAAATGCAGCATTAATTGATTGCTGTGATTGCCATAAGGGCAGGGCATTTGCTCTAGGTTAGAATGAAACCCTAAGGGAAAACAAAGCACAAATTGTAGGGTTCCAGCCCTAAGGCGGAAAAGCAAGCTTCTTTCCCAGCGACCTTTATTTCGTAAAAGATAGCTGGATGACAAATGTGATGGGGGACAAATTGCATCCACCAGGGACATATACCTTGCAACTGACGATTTCAAGAGCTCTGTTACATATCTTGTGAGACTATATTGATTATATAAAGCCTCCTGGAGGGCTTTTTTATTTATGCCCTCCGTTTCACTTGCATTTAAAAAGATATGTCCAAGATTCACACCAATCAAACTTTTTCTAACAGCAACAAGCCAGGGTATGTCCCCACCCCTATCACATTTAAGACAATCAACTATTAGATCTCTTGTTAGAGTCGCTCCCGGGTTTTGCCACACATTTAGCCAAAATATGGCTGAACGAGCCCTGGTGTAATCTTCAAAGTACAACAATTTCAATTCCTTGTGGCAAACAAAATGCGAGGAAGAAATTGGGGCCCCCAGGAGTTTCCGACAGAATCTATTTTCCTCACCCTGGATACTACTACATTTTGTAAAACCCCAAACTTCAGTGCCATATATTGCAGTAGGAATGCACTGTGTTTTATAAGTTTTTGTTATAGATAAAACCACCTCGGCCCTTTTTGGTAGTGGAAGGCACAACATTGAATTAGGGGCTTTTAAAATTGTACTCCTGCCGTGAGCCACATGATCTACCCAGAAGCCGTTGGCTGAAAATACTAACCCCAAATAAGGGAAAGTGCAAGTGCGCAGTATGCGTTCTAATCCTGAGCTAATTAAATTGATTGGGTCGCAGGCCATTAAAAATGATTTTTTTAAATTGGTACAATGATCTGAACCGGCCATACAATCCAGAAAGCCCCAAACTAAACTGCGTAGTGCATTGGGTATGCGGCCCATTAGGACCGCATCATCTGCATACAGTACGGCAGGGAGTGTGTTACCATTAATTCTCGGGAAATCGTTAGTAAGTTCAGTCAATACATTTTGCAAATCATTAATGCATAAAATAAATAGGAGAGGGGGCAGTATGCACCCCTGCCTGATCCCCCTGCCAATATTAATGTCCTGTGAAAACTCCGCGTCCTTACTGATCCTCACCAGTGCTTTCAAATCCCGGTGTAGATAAGCTAAAAAATGAACTAAACCCTCATCCAACCCATATTTTGAAAGAAACAACCATAAACGTGACCTGTTAACAAAATCAAAGGCTGAGGTGAGGTCCATAAAAGCCAGGTAAATGGGGGATTTCCGAGCTATGGTATATTTGCCAACAATCAAGTTTAGGTTTAGGCACTGTTCCACTATTTTGCTTCTGAAACCTAGCTGGCACGAATTTAAAATATGTTTCTCCTCATCCCACGACCTGATATTATTAAACAAGACCCTCCCAAGAATCTTCAGGGTATTGTCGATTAGGGAGATCGGTCTATAGCAGCTAGCTTTGGATCGGTCCCCTTTTCTAAAAATCGGAACTATAATGCTGGTGGACCATGTGCTAGGAATAAAGGCATTTGTTCGATTATTTAAACGTTAAGTAAAACGGGCGCCCATAACTCTGGTTTGTGTTTGATGAGATCGATGGGAAACCCATCAGGGCTGGGAGCCTTGCTGCCTAAGCTTTGGTGGATGGCAACCTCTACTTCTAACACGGATATCTGAATCCGTGGGACAGCATGATGATTAAAAGGATCCTCGCTCTGAGTTGGAGCTAAATAAATCTTAGAGAAGTGGGCTTCCCAAGCTTCACTAGTTATATTACAGCCTAGGGCATGAGTGTAAGGCCCATGGATCGCATATCTTTGACTGCTGCCCAGAAACCACCCCCTTTTGTACCTCGATTATTAAATTTGTCAGCACAAGCAAGGTTGTCCCAGCGTTTTTTTAGGATCTCATCTTTCCGTTGCCTGGCCACTTGTTTGTAATGATGCCTCAGGGACTTACCAAGAGTTGCATTCCTTGGCTTCACTCCAAGTGCTGCAGGGAGCTCTCTGTTTGCTCGTGAGCAGGCATTGTTGAACCATTCTTGGGCTCTGGGTCGTGTCTGATGCGGCCTAGAGATCAGTCGTTTAATGCCTCCACATAAATGGCTAAAGGTGTTAATTGCCTCTGGGTTGGGGTCAGTCAGTGACAGCCAAGTGTCAATGAGTGTTGGATGTGCTTTTAATATTCTAAAAAACAAGTTATTGTTATCAACACCTTTCCAAATCACTCTCAAGTTATCAGTAGAGGACACTAAGTTGCTGGCTCAACGCTCTTTGACAAAATCCGGTCTAGGGTTGAATCTAATTGTTGTCGCAATTGGGTTATGATCTTCCTGCATGGTTGGTATGACCTCAACCTTTAATAAGAAATCTTCTAATGAGGCAGATATAAAAACATAATCTATGGTTGAAGCACAGCCACAACTTCTGTATGTTGGTACAAAACAGT
The DNA here is from genome assembly GCF_964263255.1 of Lissotriton vulgaris. Lineage (NCBI taxonomy): Eukaryota > Metazoa > Chordata > Amphibia > Caudata > Salamandridae > Lissotriton > Lissotriton vulgaris. Next base: position 1,390,421,990 of record NC_141691.1, read on the forward strand.
TATCATTATGATGTACAGCCGCAAGTTCCATCACATTGAATAGATTGTGTTTAGACAACTGATCCAACAATTCTGACCCCCTTTTGCATGGAGGCACATAAGCTGGGGGATCAGTAACTAATTTGTTTTCCCTAGGAATCATTGTGTTGAAATTGCCACCCAGACAGACACCTGCTATATTATGGAGCACCTTTTGTCTTTGTAATTTAGAAAAGAAATTAAACAGGTTAATAAAATTCATGTTTGTGAGGTCAGGAAATCATTATTATAAAAGTTAATAAAACAAATTGAAGCCCCCAGTGTATAAATCAAGGCTTGGAAGTTGTCATTATTTGTGACAAGAACCTTAGCACTACCGCCTGAAGAAATGTTGACCCAAACAGAAAGTCCGCCAGAATATTAAAACATACAAACCTCTCTAGATGCAAGTGACGTGTAACCCAAGTTTCTTGGAACATGAGAATGTCATATTTTTAACTATGTTTACCCAATCAACAGAACTTATTTTAGTTGCTAAGCCGGCAACGTTCAATTTCATGTAAATCTAAAGTGTCATGTCCTGAGGGAATAGTCATGATCTGGATATGGGCAGTCTCGTATGGTGTAGAAATCGATGACGGTCAATCCAGGCTGTCTAAACTAGACAGGGCACAAAACCTGCCATGCACCATTTATGGAAAAGTATCAGGGGTATTTGGCCCGAGGTCGGCTCCTGTATCGTCAATATAGATCTTACCAATGACGGTTGTTGAAAATTAATGACGATACAGTCTCCCTCAATGTTCTTCAATGAGGAACCAACCAACCCTACCTTGCGTACTATTATGATGTCACTAATGTTTGCCACCCTAAGCCCTTTGTATTTTACAAGCTAGTCAGTGCTTTTATTTCGCAATTGGTCCCAGGTCTCAGTCTAATATTTTCTTAGGGGGCGAACACCTGCTAAAACTAGGACATAGGGGCATGCTGCTGGTGGTAGGCTAAGAACTTCTTTACTACCCTCAACAACTAGCAGGATTTTCGATAGTTGCGATTACACCTTGCGTATTGCACTCTAAAGTGACTTTGTTTGCAGAGCTTACAGAAGCAGCGTGAGGAGCTAGTTTTGTAAGTGGGGGTGGGCCTTTAGCGCGTCCTGTAATCAAAGGATTTTTCTGGGCGGCAGTGAATTTAAATGAAAAGTATTCCTTGACTTTTCTGCAAGTGTCACAGGTACTGGTAGAGGGAGTGGACATTAGTATCGGAGCCTGCAACTGTTGATTAAGGCTAAGTGCACTAGTGGACTGCGGGTTGGAGACCTCCCCTTGTGGAGCGGTGGATTTAGGGGTGTTGGTATGCGAGTTCAGTCAATTTGTCAGTGACTCCATGTGATCTAAACGTTTCCATAGTACAGTAAAGTTCTTGTCTACAAGGACTCTAATGCGCTCATAAACAGTGTCCACTATGATGTCAATTGAGGTGTCGCCAAGTCCCTAGCGAGTTGAGAGAACTGCTGTGGTATCAGTTTGGGTATGGATGGAATGATTTAATGCCTCAGCAGATGTTAAGTCAACAGTGTCCTCAGCAGTCTTCGCATTAACAGAGGAAGGCGTGCCCTAAATCCGTGAACTCAGGGCAGTACGTTGTTGTTTAACACAAGGGGGTTGTTTCCTCTTAGAGCTAGTGGGTTTAAATGTAAATGTAAATGTAGGTATACTTATATAGCGCAACCTGTCACCACAAGGGCATCCTGGCGCTTGCCTAGGGAACCCGTCCGTTTAGCCAATTTCCTTTTTCTTTTTGCTCCTGAAATTGCTGGAATGGGGGAGGCGTTCATATTTAGTGTACTACTATAACCGCTGCAGACTACCGTTTGTAGATCCTTGTTGCCCTGGTTACTCTCCTTGCTGCAGCCAGCTCCTAGCAACAGAGTATGGCTAGTGGCATTGAGCAGTAAACTCGATGTTGGGGGGGCCATCACTATCATCTTGAGCCTCCTCTACCAAAGGGACAATCTGTGGCACTGCCAATCCCAAAGACAGATGCCTCTCGTTAGCTCAATCTCGGTGGCAACAATATTAACTGCTCTTTCCAACATACTATCTATGCAGGTGGAAGGGCAAGTGCTTAATATGCCAGTGCGTTTCCCCACGGCGTAAATGTTTCAACACTCACGGTTATTGGATGTCTATAACTCACCTCAGCAGGGCTTAGAAGATGATGCCTTTCAGAGGGGTGGCCCAGCCTGGTCTCCTCCGGCCCCTGACAGGCGCAGATGGGCCCGCCCTTGACCTGGGCACGCCCGTGAGCGTACCGCACTGCGGGGGCCCTGTAGTCCTCTTAAGCTCCTCCTGGAGCTGACCGGTGGCGTGGGCGGCGTGCGCGCCGCTGGGATGTGTGTTTTTCCCTGGACAGGGAATGGAGAATGGGTGCAAGTATCCCTGGTGGCAGTAATTGACTCTGGCTGCGGTGGCAACGAGGGCAATACAGGCAAGTAGCAGGAGCTCCCGTGTTGCAGGAGCCCTGTAGTCCTCTTAAGCGCCTCCTGGCACTGACCGGTGGTGTGGGTGGCGTGCGTCCTGCTAGAGCTGCTAAGGCGTGTAGTTTTCCCTGTACCGGGAACCGAGAATGGCAGCATGTATCCCCGGTGGCGGCAATTGACTCTGGTGGCGGTGATGGCGAGGGCAATTCAGACAAGTAGCAGGAGCTGTTTTTTAATCCTGACAGGGAGAGCGAACAAATAAATAAAGGCAATTCCATCACTCTTGTCAGTTTGTTTTAGCTTCACAACCTACATTTTAGAGGTTTTTTATACTTTTTGTTGCAATGTGCCCTCATCACACCAGTTTTGGCATTTCTCACCTGAAGGATTTAGAATTATCCTAGTGAGTGTAGGAATAAAACATCCCTGAGCTGCTTCCTTTCCGAGAGGAAGTTGAGCCCTTGGCGGGACCAGGTTTTCCCGCCAAGAGGAGAATCCAGATGATGAAGCATGCCACCTATGTTGGGTGAAAGGGATATCCCCACAAGCCTCTAGAGATTACCTCTAGTGTTACCTTCTGCCAGTGCAGGCATTCTAAACCCACGGTTCTTTCTGTTGTTTTAAAAAAAAAGAATTCCCTGACCATGTCATGTTGTACCCTCCAGGTGTCCTCCAGGCCCCAGTGGGCTACCAAGTCCCGAAACCCTAAGACTGTACAATGTGTCTGTGCCCCAGGGAGAGGGAGGGTGCAAGTGGTCAGCCACAGTGTCTGCGATACAGTTGAAATCCCCTCCGAGCACCACCTGCCCCCTCACATGCTAGGCCAATTTAGCTGAGAGTGAGGTGAGGAAAGCAATCTAATCCACGTTGGGCAGATAAATGTTACCCAACAGCAACTCCCATCCAACCAACCTCCCTGTCAGAAAGATATACCTGCCTTCCCTGTCTATCATGGCATATATGAGATCAAAGGAAACCCCAAGTCTTATCCAAATCAATACCCCTCGAGCATAAGCTGAGGAGGTGATTGCAAAGATTTGCCCTCTCCAGCATGTGCGCAGTTTTGCAGCTTCATCCGCGATTAGGTGGATTTCCTGGAGAAAGGCTATATATACATCTCTGCGCCTCAAGTAGGACTAGATATTATGTTGTGTTGCCATGGATCCCATCCCCCTTATGTTCCACGTCATGAATTTCAGTGAGTTATGAACAGGGATCATGGCGGGAACATATCCCACACCGACCACTGCACTGGGCCCCCTCAGTGACGAAAACCCCCCGGTACGTTAATCCACCCAAATCTGCAATCCGTGTAACCTAAACAAATAACAAAACCCCAACGCTGCACACCAACCAAAATCCAGTGCAGTCCAGCAACGGCCCACCGCCCAAACCTTGTGTGCAACACCAGGTACTTAAAGAAGGCCCAAACCTAATGAGGTAAGGAACTGAGGGGGGTGCGCAAGATCAACACATGGCAATATAGCATAACTCCCCATGCTACACACCGGCCTCAAAGTGTTTCGAACAAGATTGGGCGCAGGCAGCTTGCCAGAATCCCCGACCCACCTGAAAGTCTAAAAAGGGCCAGGGAGCAGTCACAGAGTCAAATAATCTTGTACGCCATCTTCGGGGTTACCTACGGCAACACCACACCATTACTAGGGGCAGAGTCCGATTCTAGCCCCTCGATCTCCCTCAAAGAGCGTGTCCCAGCCTCTGAGGGGGTCTGTCGATCCTGCATAATTGCTGCCACCACCTGCAGTGCTTCTGCCCTTTCTCTTTCAGTATGCAAGGAACGCGGCTTCCCCGGAGCACCGCGCCCCGGTGTCCTCCTGGGTCTTTTCCTGGGTTCTCTAATACATGGTGGCACCGCTTTATTCCGAATGGCCTGAGGGCCCTCCGTCTTATCAATGTCAATCCTCTCCCATGCAGAACCATGGTCATCGCAGAAATGAATTTTCCCGTCCAGGAGGATGAGCAGCCATGCTGTCAATATCAAGGAGTATTGAAGGCCCTCCTCTCTTAACCTTTTCTTGACCTCAAGGAAGGAGACACGTCGCTTTTGGACATCTAACGTATAGTCTGGGAAGATGAAGACTCTCTTATTGTCTACCTCATACTGGCCCTCAGACCGAGCCTTTTGCAAAAGAGTGACTCTATCTCTAAAATAGAGGTGCTGGACCACCACCGGGTGTGAAGGTGTGGAGGCCGCCCCGGCGCCAGAGGCCTAGCGGGGACACAATGTGCCCTCTCTAGGGTATAGAAGTTGGATATGCCTTCGGGCGCAACCATCGTCTGGAGCCACTGTTCCAGGTAGGACACTATGCCACTACCTTCCACTCCTTCCGGCAGGTCCAGGACCCTGATGTTATTCCTCCTGTTCCTGCCTTCTGCATCTTCAGCTCTTTTCTCCAGTAAGCAGACTCGGTCTGTCAGGTCTCCCACTCGCATGGTCAGTTCCTTGTGGGCTGGTTCTAAGTCCGCAATTGTAGATTCCGACTGCTTTACCCTCTTGTCCAATTTCTTATGTTCAGTGTGAAGGAGACCCAACCCCACTGATACCATTCTTATGTACTGATGTAGGGTGGCCTTTGTGTCAGCAATTGCCTCCAAGATCTTAGACAGCTGCTGTTGCACAGGGTCATCAGGATCTCTCTGTGGCCTGTCCGATGAAGTCTCTTCTTGATCCTGAGTTGACCCAGTTTGTCTCGCTCTCGGTTTGCCTGTCAGAACTCAAATGATGCTCTCCTTCTGAGCAGATGTTTATTCACCAGCTCCCACCGTCCGCAGCCAGCTACAGCAAGTATATGCTGAATCTGTCTCCAGATCGGGGGAAAGGGAAAGTTCTATCCATCAAACTATATATTGGTCTTTTTGTAGCTTGAGATGTTATAGTTCTTAATCAGTGATCACAAATGTTCATTCTGTCGTTATAGGTTTTTTGTCTACTACTAAATTCCAGCTCAAAATGTATTCTGCTGATATCGTTGGAGAGAACAATTGGTTCCTATGTAAGTTAAGTTTTCCTTGTAACATCGAAATTCAAAAATGCAGTAAAAAATATTTTACTCAAGAGTCTGTTTGTCTCCACTGCTTCACGAACTGATATTTAATCCATTTTGACATAAACTGCAACAATAGTATCTCCATTGCTTACTGACAAATTGACTAAATAAATACTCTTACTTGAAAAGGTAAATAGAGTTGGCTTCTCTTCACTGAATCACTAACTCAACTCCTCATAACTCAAGACTCTCCGTAACTCTCCAGCCGAAGGGACATAGATAAGTACGCTTCTTTGCAGCAACCAACTATAACTCAGCAGCTCTCATGACAAGGTCGCTGTGAAAAGAAGAATCAATGTAATTTGCATTCCAACAAGGAAACTAAATAACATTGCTTACTTCCCTTAAGGTTTTGAAAAGAAGACTTGATTTTTTTCTTCAACGCATTTTCTCACAAAACGGGGGCGCTGAGAGAATTCCAACTGTCAGCTGTAGCTTCACAGTTGAAGTGCGCAGAGCGAAGCTCGAGCTCCAGCGTTGGAGACGCTGTAGCATCTCGAGCTCGAACAACTAGACAGCGCACTTCGCTTGAAGGTGCGCACCAACGGAACATTCTGTATTTGATGGGGAGCTCGCAATCCAAACAAAATGGATCGCAGGGAAGCTCTCCAACTGAGCCCCAATTGCCGCCAATGCGGATATTTAGCCTGTTATCTTCTTCGATAGGGAGCTGTAGAGAAAATGACATTAGCGGTGGAACAAGGAGGAGAGTTCCTGGCATTGCCCATGAAAACGTAAGGATCTAAAGTGCGGCCCAACCTTGTGCCTCCAGGCTTTCCTCGCAACAAAGTCGTTCAGTGTCAATGGTTGGCTTACTTTCGTATGGCAATCTTTCACCAGGTCTTCCCCCACTAGCCTAGCTCTGGGTGATCCCGGGATTCCTTGAAGTGTGGGCTGAACTCAACGTCCAATCTGCCCCAAGCTCCGGGGGGGCCACACACATCATCCCGAAGAAATCCCCACTCAGTGTAAGGGTAAGCGAGATCAGCCTATGTTCACCCCCCTTTTCACAGTTGCCATAGCTCCTGGGTGTCCTTCTGGGCCTTGGATAGTGTGGCCCCGAATAAACAGCTCCTTTCTTAAATAGGGTCAGCTTCTAAGACTCACTGGGCCTAGTCTGTGATATACTCTGCCTCCGAGTTGTGCCGCTCCCGCTCTAGGCTCGCGCTCCTCTCCGCTGCCCTGGGTCTGCAGATACTTCAAGTACCAGTCTCTTTTCTCCCCTTCTTGTTTATTCATATGTTTGTATGGCCCAAATCAAGCCCCGAGGGGCCACCACACCTACTCACCTCTTCTCGCTGTTCCTCCGGGCGGTGTGCCGGTCCACCCTTCCATCTCAAAGGCTCCGCTTTGTTGTACCTCGTTCTCTAGGGCGCGGTCAAGCCTCCAGCCCTCCGGGCGGGCTTTCATCCAGCCGATTCAGCACCTCGTAGCTACTGAAATCACAGTCAGGTTCACCGGACCTCTACCAACACTTCACAAGCCAGTGATCTGGTCTCCCCCTAGTCCGCTCGGTGTTTTATAGGACTTTAGGACCCTTCATGCCCTTATATAGGTATAAATCACCATATCCCTATATAGGCATAGAAATCATAACCATATTTAGACATAGCTCATGCAGTCCAAATACGGCATGGCTACTTCCACTAGTTCTGAAAATCCACAACGATTTCTTGGAAAAATCGCCTTCAGCAGTCAGGGACTTCCCCTTGCTTGAATATTGATTTGTCCAAGAACTCATGGAGTTTTCAAAGAACTGAGACTCTTTGATGACGTTATTATGTCCAACCTTACATCAAACTCGGCACCTTCAAGGTATAAATATGCCCACACTTGCAATAGCAAAGACAAGGTGGTTTGGAGCAATTTGACTATCTACTTGCCCGACACAGCTCGCTACAGCAAGTGCCGAAGGAAGCCGACCCTCCAGCAGATGCACTGAGAGAGATGCTGTCTTTTCTCTTGTCGAGAAATCCAGCTCCAGTGTTTCCAAGCTACCCTTGCGGATTGTTGGGAAATCGAGTCCTGAGACAGAGAGATACCAGACCTCCTTCATTCTAAGCCAAGGTACGGAGCTGATAAGACCCTAAGAGAAATCTTGGATAGATTCTTGGCAAAAAGAATACTAGATTTATGCTACATCTCACTTACTACTTCCCTCATACTAGACTTAGGTTAGGTACACCGGGGTAGGTGTATTTTAGAAGCACCAGTTGAGTAATTTTAGTCTTTATTTATTCATGTATGTATTCTATGTATTTTATGGCTTACAAACCATACCATGCTTTTACAGTATTATTTCATAATACTCTTTTTGCTGTACGCATTATACTTTGCAGCCAGTATTACGATTGTAGCAGTTAATTTCTTCTGCATGAGAAAGAAGACTGTTCAATAAATACCTTTTATTGAAAACGCCCATCTCTCTATTTCTGTGCACCTCTGGTGAAACGAAGCATGCACGATTTACTGAGTAAATATCTATCTATAGTTTGAACACAACTCTGAAGATCAGTTTAATCTTGGGGAAACAAAGTTGTCATGTTTATGCGGTTGTCAGAAACTAATCCCTTCTTGTTTATTCCAGAAAGTTTCTAGTGACCTCTGAGCTAGCTTATGGTAGATAAAGTGAGCAACCCAGTAAACCTTTGGGGGCTTGGGTAAAAACGTAGTAGGATGGGTAAAATTGCCTCCAAAGGAGTTTGTTGTACTAAAGAGGTTAACTTAGTTATGTAACTGAATTGAATACAGGTAACTTAATTATCCTGCGTGAAATTAATTATAATTGCTTCAATAAACATTCATATACTTAACTAAACATGACAATACTTAACATTAAGACAAAAACAAATAGACATGTGTATAGGCAAAAAAGTGAATTTTATCAGAATTGGATTATAAAGGGAAAAATACAAAGCATAAAAAATCTGCAAAACAGGAATACAGGATAAATATCACGAAACAAATCAAGAATCTCTGTAAAGCCTGTGGGTGGCCTATCCAAAATAAAGGTTTTAAGGAATTTTCTTTTGGATAAAGCTGGGAGTCGACGTTTCGGTCTTTATGGGTGACTCTTCAAGACCATCATCAGGACAGTAGACAATTAATATTGTAAATCCCTAATAAAAATAGAATAGAACAATATAACTATTGTATAATAACGAAATTAGACATTCATTATTGCGCTATACACATATATACAAACAGAAAACATCTGACCAAGCTAAAATCTAGTCATTATCAATTATGACCTATACTAAAATGTTCTACAAAACAGTGACAATTAGACGATAGTGACAATGATGACAAAACAGTGAAAGTAATTCTGTACAAAGATTGCAATAAAGCTTATTAACAATGTATCTACTCATTTCAACATGTAATTTATCTTGCGCCCATGATTTGATATGATTCAAGATAGAGTCAACAGAATTGCCCAAATTGATAGCAGTTTAACACAGATAGAGCAGTTAACCTATGATACATTAATTCATAAGATGCAGACACATATAAAAGATGACGTGTGCCTAGAACTCATAGGGCATTATGGTTATCACATGCAGATGTATCTTTCAAGGCTTGATTACTATGATTAGGTTGGTACCTTAAATTGATAACCTTAACTCCGCGTGGTGGAGAGAGATGGTATGTGGAGCCGGGGCAGAGGTTAATCTGTAACATTTAAACAATGGGAGTTGTCAATATCCACTGCTGTGCCATAAAATAAGGTAATTCGACATTTGGCATGGTTATATCATTACCTATAGACTTACGAAGAAGTTGACAGCTGGGGCTTTCTTATTCACTTAGTTGAACCGCACCCACTAAATAAAGATAATCGCAAAGAAATTCGGGTTGTCAGGGTTGGACGATCTATAGGAATAAAGTGGGTCAGATATTAGAACCCATAGCTACGCAGAATGCAGAGGGGTCCAAAGACTCAGTACATTAATCGGCAGCATTTACCTGTAAAAGCATTAGGTAGAGCAGAAAAGTGAGCAATTAAAGCTCTGCTCTTTTCGTGTCACTCCTCGCAAACTTGTCGAGGGGATCTCAATTGGTAGTCAAGTCGCCAAGGATGAACGATCTAAGTAAATGAAATGGGTGAGAAAGTTACAACCCATATCTGGCACGGCAAAGATTAAAAGCATCCAAAGAAGCCAAACGCATGGACAGGGGGCATTTACCTGTTCTAGTTTTCACAGTTCCAAAGTAGCAAGAGGTGTCCGCCGTCACTCTGCAAGCAATCGGCTGCAGTGCGCGATCGCGTGAATTTAAGCATAAAGTGTTTGGAGATCGAAAGGGGACTAAGCTACCAGTTTGGGCGCCATCTTAGAGTGGTAAAAAAGTTTGTGTAGAGGCAAGGTCATTTATCAGACATTGAAGACTTACTAAAGTTTGTAGTCTATTATTAGAAATATGCGTGCTAAAAATGAGTGTTTAACCATGATTTAAGGGAACAATATCCGTGCTAAAAATGAGTGTTTAACCATGATTTAAGGGAACAATATCGCGACAGCCAGTTAGTGTTCTTGGCAAGCAAAGTTTGACAAAATTCAGAAATACAATTTTAGCCATATATATGCATATTTCAGACAACTTATTCAGATAACATATTTTACAGTTTAGTGAATCATATGGAGCCAAATGGATTTCAGTTCTGTATAGAGAGTTATCATTTTCATACAATCAAAACAATACAGGTTAATCGGACGACACCATGTATTAGAGGTCATTGTATACTGCATCACATACTAATAGGTATATTTAGCATATTCCTTACTCAACAGAAGGCGCAGAATGATAAGAGGGGGATCCTATGTTAGGCATGCCAATGAATGCCATTCTGTGGAGGAATTAAGTCCCTTATTAACCGTATCTGTAATACATATCAATTTGCCCTCTCTAAGAGAGAGTATCTTGTCGAGATTGTTATGTCTTTTGTTAGACTTTATGACCTCAAGAACCCACCAAACCATATCGGTTTCTTTGTGGCCAAAACGGAGGTAATGCTCAACAAGTGGGGCATTTTCCTCCTTGCACCTAATGCGGGATTGGTGCTGCAGGATCCTTTTTTTGACAGGTTGGATTGTTTTGCCAATATAGTGGAGTTGACAGGGACATTGAATACAGTATATGACGGTAGTTGTGTTGCAATTTGAAAAACTTTTCGCTATGAATTTAATACCATTGATTTCACATGACTTAACTGTTGCGGTTGTAGAACATGCTGCACAATTCTGACATTTAAAATGACCTATGACAGGTGATGTTTGCAACATAGTGGTCAATGAGTTTTTTGCAACCGGTTCTTCATAAACATGAACCAATCTGTCTCGTATATTAGTGCCTCTTTTAAAGGCAAAAAGTGGTTTTTGCGCTAATTCCGGAATGGATGACAATAAACTCCAGTTTTTTGTGATTATTTTTTTGATAATGTTGGAATGAGTGCCAAAAGTGGACACACATACTATGTCAGTTTTATTTTGGCGCTCGCGAGTACTCAAGAGGGCTTCCCGGTTATAATACCAGGCCCTTTTCATAGATTTGCGAAGTACCCGTGAAGGGTATCCACGTGCCATCAATTTCAGTTTTAGTTTGTTGGCTTCAGAAAAATAGTCATTTTTAAAGGTACAGTTTCTCCGGAGGCGGAGAAACTGGCCAAAAGGAAAGCCATCCTTAAGGGCTTGAGGGTGATGACTATTGTAACTAAGTAAAGTGTTTCTAGCAGTTTTGTTTGTGTAGAGAGTTGTGTACAAACAATTGTTTACATCAATTTTGATGGAAATATCCAGAAAAGGCATTTCTATTGTGCTGTGATCCAAAGTAAATTTTAGATTAACATTTGTTGCATTCAACCATTGATGGAAAGATTCTAATTCTTGAATGCTACCGTGCCATATCATAAAAACATCATCGATGTAGCGAATCCATTTGCGTATATGATCAAAAAATGGATTGGCTACATTGAGAACGTTTTCTTCCTCAAAGGCGGAGACATAAATATTAGCAATGTCAGGGGCATAAACTGCCCCCATTGCTACCCCCTTGAGTTGCTGGTAGTAGCAATTTTGAAAGAGAAAGAAATTCTCGCATAGAGATATTCTAATGCATTCCATAATGAATGGTGTTGGTACCGAATGTGGTCGGGGTCTTGACTCGAGCAGTTTGTTTAAAAGATCCAGTACGTCAGGTTGAGGAATGTTGGTGTATAAGCTCTCTATATCCATAGAGACTAAAATATCACCAAGGGGATCAAACTTCTGGTTCTCTACTGCATTAATGACTGACATGGTGTCCCTGATGTAATTGGGATTATCCACTGCAAACGGTCTGATAAAGAAGTCGGCATATTGTGCCAGGGGCTTCAGGATTGAGTTGCACCCAGAGACAATTGGGCGGCCTGGGGGATCCACTGGGTCTTTATGTACTTTCGGAAGTAGATAAATTACTGGAATGGTTGCTGTTTTATTAACTAGAAAGGAGGCTTCTTTTTCGTTCAACCAACCTCCATCGAGGCCTTGTTTGCTCAGAGTTTCTATCTCTTTCAATATACGTGTGGAGGGATTACCACTTAGTTTTTTGTAGTGAGAAGGAACTGTCAATTGTCTAAGCATCTCTTTATCGTATTTGGATTTATCCCAAATCACGATACCACCTCCCTTATCTGCAGGTTTTAATAAAGCTGTAGGAAGATTCTGCAAATTCTGTAAGGCCTGTTGTTGAGGTTTAGTTAGGTTTTGTTTATATCCTAAAGGTTTTTTGAATAGATTCTCTATTTCTATTAATGTTGCATTTTCAAAAGTAGGAATTTCTTTACGTACCATTGCCCACAGGCTTTACAGAGATTCTTGATTTGTTTCGTGATATTGATCCTGTATTCCTGTTTTGCAGATTTTTTATGCTTTGTATTTTTCCCTTTATGATCCAATTCTGATAAAATTCACTTTTTTGCCTATACACATGTCTATTTGTTTTTGTCTTAATGTTAAGTATTGTCATGTTTAGTTAAGTATATGAATGTTTATTGAAGCTATTATAATTAATTTCACGCAGGATAATTAAGTTACCTGTATTCAATTCAGTTACATAACTAAGTTAACCTCTTTAGTACAACAAACTCCTTTGGAGGCAATTTTACCCATCCTACTACGTTTTTACCCAAGCCCCCAAAGGTTTACTGGGTTGCTCACTTTATCTACCATAATCTTGCACAGACAATTGTCTGTTGTGAGCCGCTTAACTAAGTGGTCTTTCTCTTTCTGTTTCAACACTTATGTCTGAGGCAGAAACCTTAGCTTATACAGATGAATACATTTTGAAAGTGGCATCTGGTCCTTCCTTGCTTGGCAATAAAGGTCCAGTCACACAACTGCCTTATGAATCGGAGATCAATCAGCTTGAACGTCTTAAGAAAAAACTGGTAAGAACTGAGCTGCATGCGAAGTTCTTGACTGACTGTCTTAACTCTAACATTATACCAGCGGGTCTTCAGATCCGTAATATTCCCATTATCTTTGTTGATGATGAGGAGTTTAAAATAGGCTTTAGTTTCTCTGCGAATCGATGCTCGAGAACATGGATGGTCTTAAGCATCGAAACGGCATTTAGACAAATTAAAATCCTCACCAAAGAAATTGAGACTCTCGAAAATAAGATCACAGGCGATAGCACCATTACTAACAGCAAGGCTTTACTTGACAAAGTCAAGCAAACTGTAAAAGAATTTGAGGAATTTAATTCCCACGAAAAAACTGAGAAATTACAAAACGACATCAGGAGATACAATAAAGAACGCACGTATCCTTATCTCAGAAAAGACTTCTATACAAACCAAGGAGCTAATCAGCAGCAATCTAAAAGGGTCACCTTCTCTGATTCAGGATCTGAATCGGGAAGTGAAAAATCATATGATCCTAGTTACCATCGATACGATCAACAACCATCTACATCCACATCCAACAAAGGTTTTTTACCTCAGGACCAAAGATCAACCAGACCTCTTCGGAGACCACAACCACCGAAGCGAGGATGGTACCGCAATCAGTACACTCCGGGATTCCGGCAAACCCGGAACCAATACTACGAATGGTAGAAACTGACCAAACCATTCCAATCTTCAATCTCTCTTCCCATCTCCTATCAGAACATGAAATATCTGTTTTATCACAAGGATTGAGTTATGTACCAACTTATAGGAATGACATTTTCAATACTAAACTTGAGTTATATCGTTTCTTTCGTACCATTCGCCTCCGCAATTATTTTGCCACCAACATTTGTGATCCCAAGAAAGGCATCACAGGTCTCAGAAATCCTTCGACATTCTATCCAACCAATGCAATGGTACGTAAAGAAATTCCTACTTTTGAAAATGCAACATTAATAGAAATAGAGAATCTATTCAAAAAACCTTTAGGATATAAACAAAACCTCACTAAACCTCAACAACAGGCCTTACAGAATTTGCAGAATCTTCCTACAGCTTTATTAAAACCTGCAGATAAGGGAGGTGGTATGGTGATTTGGGATAAATCCAAATACGATAAAGAGATGGTTAGACAATTGACAGTTCCTTCTCACTACAAAAAACTAAGTGGTAATCCCTCCACACGTATATTGAAAGAGATAGAAACTCCGAGCAAACAAGGCCTCGATGGAGGTTGGTTGAACGAAAAAGAAGTCTCCTTTCTAGTTAATAAAACAGCAACCATTCCAGTAATTTATCTACTTCCGAAAGTACATAAAGACCCAGTGGATCCCCCAGGCCGCCCAATTGTCTCTGGGTGCAACTCAATCCTGAAGCCCCTGGCACAATATGCCGACTTCTTTATCAGACCGTTTGCAGTGGATAATCCCAATTACATCAGGGACACCATGTCAGTCATTAATGCAGTAGAGAACCAGAAGTTTGATCCCCTTGGTGATATTTTAGTCTCTATGGATATAGAGAGCTTATACACCAACATTCCTCAACCTGACGTACTGGATCTTTTAAACAAACTGCTCGAGTCAAGACCCCAACCACATTCGGTACCAACATCATTCATTATGGAATGCATTAGAATATCTCTATGCGAGAATTTCTTTCTCTTTCAAAATTGCTACTACCAGCAACTCAAGGGGGTAGCAATGGGGGCAGTTTATGCCCCTGACATTGCTAATATTTATGTCTCCGCCTTTGAGGAAGAACACGTTCTCAATGTAGCCAATCCATTTTTTGATCATATACGCAAATGGATTCGCTACATCGATGATGTTTTTATGATATGGCACGGTAGCATTCAAGAATTAGAATCTTTCCATCAATGGTTGAATGCAACAAATGTTAATCTAAAATTTACTTTGGATCACAGCACAATAGAAATGCCTTTTCTGGATATTTCCATCAAAATTGATGTAAACAATTGTTTGTACACAACTCTCTACACAAAAAAACTGCTAGAAACACTTTACTTAGTTACAATAGTCATCACCCTCAAGCCCTTAAGGATGGCCTTCCTTTTGGCCAGTTTCTCCGCCTCCGGAGAAACTGTACCTTTAAAAATGACTATTTTTCTGAAGCCAACAAACTAAAACTGAAATTGATGGCACGTGGATACCCTTCACGGGTACTTCGCAAATCTATGAAAAGGGCCTGGTATTATAACCGGGAAGCCCTCTTGAGTACTCGCGAGCGCCAAAATAAAACTGACATAGTATGTGTGTCCACTTTTGGCACTTATTCCAACATTATCAAAAAAATAATCACAAAAAACTGGAGTTTATTGTCATCCATTCCGGAATTAGCGCAAAAAACACTTTTTGCCTTTAAAAGAGGCACTAATATACGAGACAGATTGGTTCATGCTTATGAAGAACCGGTTGCAAAAAACTCATTGACCACTATGTTGCAAACATCACCTGTCATAGGTCATTTTAAATGTCAGAATTGTGCAGCATGTTCTACAACCGCAACAGTTAAGTCATGTGAAATCAATGGTATTAAATTCATAGCGAAAAGTTTTTCAAATTGCAACACAACTACCGTCATATACTGTATTCAATGTCCCTGTCAACTCCACTATATTGGCAAAACAATCCAACCTGTCAAAAAAAGGATCCTGCAGCACCAATCTCGCATTAGGTGCAAGAAGGAAAATGCCCCACTTGTTGAGCATTACCTCCGTTTTGGCCACAAAGAAACCGATATGGTTTGGTGGGTTCTTGAGGTCATAAAGTCTAACAAAAGACATAACAATCTCGACAAGATACTCTCTCTTAGAGAGGGCAAATTGATATGTATTACAGATACGGTTAATAAGGGACTTAATTCCTCCACAGAATGGCATTCATTGGCATGCCTAACATAGGATCCCCCTCTTATCATTCTGCGCCTTCTGTTGAGTAAGGAATATGCTAAATATACCTATTAGTATGTGATGCAGTATACAATGACCTCTAATACATGGTGTCGTCCGATTAACCTGTATTGTTTTGATTGTATGAAAATGATAACTCTCTATACAGAACTGAAATCCATTTGGCTCCATATGATTCACTAAACTGTAAAATATGTTATCTGAATAAGTTGTCTGAAATATGCATATATATGGCTAAAATTGTATTTCTGAATTTTGTCAAACTTTGCTTGCCAAGAACACTAACTGGCTGTCGCAATATTGTTCCCTTAAATCATGGTTAAACACTCATTTTTAGCACGGATATTGTTCCCTTAAATCATGGTTAAACACTCATTTTTAGCACGCATATTTCTAATAATAGACTACAAACTTTAGTAAGTCTTCAATGTCTGATAAATGACCTTGCCTCTACACGAACTTTTTTACCACTCTAAGATGGCGCCCAAACTGGTAGCTTAGTCCCCTTTCGATCTCCAAACACTTTATGCTTAAATTCACGCGATCGCGCACTGCAGCCGATTGCTTGCAGAGTGACGGCAGACACCTCTTGCTACTTTGGAACTGTGAAAACTAGAACAGGTAAATGCCCCCTGTCCTTGCGTTTGGCTTCTTTGGACGCTTTTAATCTTTGCCGTGCCAGATATGGGTTGTAACTTTCTCACCCATTTCATTTACTTAGATCGTTCATCCTTGGCGACTTGACTACCAATTGAGATCCCCTCGACAAGTTTGCGAGGAGTGACACGAAAAGAGCAGAGCTTTAATTGCTCACTTTTCTGCTCTACCTAATGCTTTTACAGGTAAATGCTGCCGATTAATGTACTGAGTCTTTGGACCCCTCTGCATTCTGCGTAGCTATGGGTTCTAATATCTGACCCACTTTATTCCTATAGATCGTCCAACCCTGACGACCCGAATTTCTTTGCGATTATCTTTATTTAGTGGGTGCGGTTCAACTAAGTGAATAAGAAAGCCCCAACTGCCAACTTCTTCGTAAGTCCATAGGTAATGATATAACCATGCCAAATGTCGAATTACCTTATTTTATGGCACAGCAGTGGATATTGACAACTCCCATTGTTTAAATGTTACAGATTAACCTCTGCCCCGGCTCCACATACCATCTCTCTCCACCACGCGGAGTTAAGGTTATCAATTTAAGGTACCAACCTAATCATAGTAATCAAGCCTTGAAAGATACATCTGCATGTGATAACCATAATGCCCTATGAGTTCTAGGCACACGTCATCTTTTATATGTGTCTGCATCTTATGAATTAATGTATCATAGGTTAACTGCTCTATCTGTGTTAAACTGCTATCAATTTGGGCAATTCTGTTGACTCTATCTTGAATCATATCAAATCATGGGCGCAAGATAAATTACATGTTGAAATGAGTAGATACATTGTTAATAAGCTTTATTGCAATCTTTGTACAGAATTACTTTCACTGTTTTGTCATCATTGTCACTATCGTCTAATTGTCACTGTTTTGTAGAACATTTTAGTATAGGTCATAATTGATAATGACTAGATTTTAGCTTGGTCAGATGTTTTCTGTTTGTATATATGTGTATAGCGCAATAATGAATGTCTAATTTAGTTATTATGCAATAGTTATATTGTTTTATTCTATTTTTATTAGGGATTTACAATATTAATTGTCTACTGTCCTGATGATGGTCTTGAAGAGTCACCCATAAAGACCGAAACGTCGACTCCCAGCTTTATCCAAAAGAAAATTCCTTAAAACCTTTCTTTTGGATAGGCCACCCACAGGCTTTACAGAGATTCTTGATTTGTTTCGTGATATTTATCCTGTATTCCTGTTTTGCAGATTTTTTATGCTTTGTATTTTTCCCTTTATGATCCAATTCTGATAAAATTCACTTTTTTGCCTATACACATGTCTATTTGTTTTTGTCTTAATGTTAAGTATTGTCATGTTTAGTTAAGTATATGAATGTTTATTGAAGCAATTATAATTAATTTCACGCAGGATAATTAAGTTACCTGTATTCAATTCAGTTACATAACTAAGTTAACCTCTTTAGTACAACAAACTCCTTTGGAGGCAATTTTACCCATCCTACTCTGAGCTAGCTGGCACTCACACTTAAGTCTAATATATTCAATAGAGACCTAGTCGACCTCAGTCCAACGTCTAATCTGTAGGATATATTATTCCAATGCGCAGAGCCTATTGGGAATATAGGAACTACACTACATTGGGAGCAGCAGCCAGGTCTGCACTGTCTGGTGCTACGTAGGTCCAGAGTCTACTCTGCCATTTTGGGTCCATATTGCTCGGGGCAAATCCATCCGGAACCCACTTCCCTCGTTCCTCACGGGTGCGGAAACCCCTTCAATCTGCTCCGGCGTCCTCTCAGGTGCCCGAGGGGTATCCTGTCCGGCACCCAGGACCCGGCTCTCACCAATATCACCAAATATATTCCAGCCCGACGCGGAGCTGCAGGCTCATGCGACCACCATTGCAGGTTTCCAAGCCACGCCCCTGAGCACCACTATCATAATACAGGTTTGAGATGTAACTAATCCACACAGCTAGCAGTGTATTCATTGCTGGAGACCTTTGTTTATTTAGACAAAGATTTACTGTAAGCTAGAGTTTTTGGGAATCCTTACAATTAGCTGCTTTGTTCAGCATAATCAGTTGCTTTTCTTCATTAACTTTTTTAATGTCTCAGAGCTTTCCTCGATAGGAGTGACACAGTGGTTTAAACTCCATTCCTAAGGCTCTGTCTCCATAGCAGAGCATCCAGTGCCTCATATTTCTGTTTAGCAACATTTAGTGATCAGCGGGAGAAGTTCTGGGTACATTGCTGCATCCCTTTCACCAGCTCCTCTGGCAGTTATGCTTGCCATTTTAGTTTCCTAGTGCATTGCACCTCAGCAGATAAACTTAAAATTGTTGTGCAATGTCAGTTGGTCACCTGGACAGGGTAACTAATCTTGATTCCTAATGCTTTTCATAGGTGCAAGGACCATGACTTCTCTGATCTGGGCTGAGTGATTAAGGGCCAGATGTACGACCATTGTAAATTGTGCCTTGCAATTTGCACTTGATTGCGAGTTGTAAATTGCGAGTCGTAATTTCCAATGTACAACAGTGTCTCTGACACTGTTTGCTATTCTAAATGGGGTCGCAAATTGCATGCCTCATGAATATTAATGAGGCACTCGCAATTTACGACCCCATTGAGAAGGGCAGGCCCTCCCATGGCCTGCTGGGCTCAGCAGACCTCCATGTCAGGGACTGCTTTTAAATAAAGCAGTATTTTCTTTTTTAACTGCAGTCCGTTTTCCTTAAATGAAAACGGGATGCAATTGAATTAAAAAAACCTTTTTCGTTTCTTTTTTTAGGGCAGGTAGTGGTCCTTGGGACACCTGCCTGCCCCTGAAACCCTTCCCATTTACGACTGCATTACCACCCTCTTGAGGAGGCAGTAAATTGCGAGTTGGGGGTCTCAAAATATTCATACAGTGGGCTGCTAGTCGCAATTAGGAAGGGATCCCCTAGGAGCCCCCCTTCCTAATTGCGAGTCACTAAACACTATTTTGCGAGTCACAATTTTTTGAGACTCGCAAAATAGTGTTAGTACATGGCCCACAGTGATTTTACATGCACAAGCGGGTCGCAAACCTGTTTACGCATCCAAAATCACATCGTACATCTGGCCCTTAATCACTTTGACAGTGTTGGGCCACAGCCTGTTATTTTTAAGTGAAACTTGGCGTTTTATTTCCTTGTTTTTGTGTTTTGATGACTATTTCCTAAAGGGTTTTAAATCCATAAGATCAGTTTGATCTGATTCGAACAAAGGATTGTGCTGTTTGATGGCTGTTTGAGATTTTCTGGATAGTGCTATTTTTGCCTATTGGTATTTTATGCTCTTTTATATACATATGATACGTTATCAACCTCTACTCTGCCTATGTTTGCTTTACATGTGTGTTATCATCCTCCAAGCAAATCTTTTAACTTTCTTAGAAAGTATGGAATACTTTGTCATCTATGTTGTCTCATCAGATTCCTCCTGAGGTCTTACTCTTGCAGAATGTGTTACAGGTATCTTGATTGTCTGCCAGCCAACACTGAGAAATGATCACTTGCAATGTGATACTTCTTAAAAAAACTGAAATATTCAACATATCAAAAAATAAGAAAGAGGGACCTGAAACTTGGAAAAAGAAGAGGAGAGGGAGGAAAAGAAAGATTGGATTATGGGGGATTGGGGTGTAGGTGGCGTTCGCTACATAAGAAAAAAAGCATTGGCAGAGCCAAAAGTTCTGGCTTTGGCTGGCTGGTGAGATCTTTTTATTCCATGCCTATGTCACAAAAAGAAAAACAGGAGCACGTGCGGCCACACAAACATGACTGCCATGTGCTTGCAATAAAAAATTTAAATTTAAAAAACATTAATTGATTTACTAGTGATGTGTTTTTTTTCTAGCTGATCCATGCATTTTTTATAGCATTATTATGGTGAACGGACATAATATCAAATAAAAAAATATCGATATGACATAATATCAAGTTTTTAATATCGAATGTATCAAAATATTGATGTTTTGTATATCGAATGTTAAAATATCATTTTTCTATTTTAATAAAAAATATCGAATTCTAAAATATCAAGTACAAAATATTGTGATGACAAAATATAGTTATATTGTAAAGGTAAGTAATATCGAGAATGATAATATAGAACGTTAAAAATATCGAAATGTTATAAATGTAATAATAAGCAATGTAAAAATAGTATAAATAACATTTGTTAAAAAAAATTTATAAAATAATTTGTAATAAAAATTTTAGGAGTGGGATATTGGGTTATTGAGGAATAAGGGAGGGGAGTGTTTTAAAAATATAGAGATTGATCAAATGTTAATAACAATTTTTTTTGTTGAGTGTAAATAAATATTTATGAAATGTTTAAAATTTTCATTTATGAATTTTAAATATTTAAAAATTAAAAAATTAAAATTTTACATTTAAATTTATTGATAGTAAATACATTTTGTAGAATTATTAGTAAATTGTGATGTAATATATGTTAAAAATATTGCAAAATAAATATTTTAATATACATTTTAGGAGCGGGATGTTGGGTTATTAGGGGATAAGGGTGGGGAGTGTTTAAAAAATTTAGAAATTGATGAAATGTAAAAAAAAGATAGTTTTTTTAGAGTAAATAAATATTATTGAAATGTTTAAACTTTTAGTTTATAAATTTAAATCATTTAAAAATAAGAAATGTACATTTTACAATTAAAGTTGTTGATAGTGAATACATTTTGTAGAATTATTTGTTAATTGTGATGTAATATATGTTAAAACTATTACAAAATAAATATTGTAATATACATTTTAGGAGCGGGATGTTGGGTTATTAGGGGATAAGGGCGGGGAGTGTTTTAAAAATATAGAGATTGATAAAATGCAAAATAAAATTATTTTGTTGAGTAAATAAAAAAATTATCTTTTACAGTTTAAATAATCGAACATTTTGAAATTAAAAAATATTTTTATTGTGAAGCAATACATATTTCTGAAAAATTTGACATAAACAGCTTCTACATGTTAAATATTTTAAATTAAGAAGTATTGTATTGTATTGTATTGTATTGTATTTATTATTTGTAATGCGCAACTGTCACCCTACGGGTATCCTGGCGCCCAACAGGAAGTAGTCAGATGGTAATCAGATGGTATACAATACACTAGCTCAGCGACGGCCCGTGGAGGGAGTTACGGTGGGGCAGGAGGGCGGGGAGGGGGAGGGGCGGGGTGGAGGTTGCTAAAAACCGGCAAATGGATAATTGCAGGTAAGTAAACAATTTAATTAATAAAACGAATTTCGTAGCTCGCACTGCATTGCATTTTGCGATGCAAGGCGCACTACGAAATTCGTTTTATTAATTAAATTGTTTACTTACCTGCAATTATCCATATGCCGGTTTTTAGCAACCTCCGCCCTGCCCCTCCCCCTCCCCGCCCTCCTGCCCCACCGTAACTCCCTCCACGGGCCGTCGCTGCACTAGCTGTCATGACATATAAAGTGTACATTTCAAAATGTAATTGTTTGAGAGTAAATGATTAATTTAGAAATAATTGTAAATTGTTATGTAAATGTTTAAAAATTATTTTAAAAGTTTTTAAAAATATTATTTTTAAATCTATTACATTTATTAACATGTAATTGGATTATTTTACAAAATATGTTATTTTAATGATGCGTTTTTTGAATATATAATTGATTGATTAAAACATTTTGGAATGTTAAAATTGTTAACATTTTATAACATTTAAGGGGTCATTAGGATGACGGGCGGACTTAGTCCGCCCGCCATCCTATCAGAATTCGGGACCGCCCGCCATAAGGGCGGGAGTCCTGTGGGGGGTATTAGGATGCGCCCACCACAGTGGCGGGCGCATCCTGCATTGTTAACATGCTAAAAATGCACATTTGCATTTACATTAACAAAGCGGCAGGCACCGCGCGGTGCCTGCCGCTTTGTTAATGTAAATGCAGAGGGATACCACAGGTACCCCCCGTGTGCACCCCCCACCTGACCTTCACTCCGGAGGCCCGCAGGGGGCCCCCGAAGTGAAGACCGCATGCCTTTCCGTGGCGGCATCGCTGCCACGGAAAGGCATCTGTTTTGGGCAATGCTAATATGCTGGCGGTGTCTAATAGACACCGCCACCATATTAAACCTTTTCTGCCCCGGCCGCAAGGCGACCCGGGCGGAAAAGCGGCATACGGTCTTTCCGTCCGCCGCGGTCCCCCCGCCTTCCTAATATGGCGGGGGGGAATTTAGGTGCGGATAGGGGGTGGATTGCCCCCGCCAGGTCGGCGGTGGCTACCGCCAGCCTGGCGGGGGCAATCTGCCCGCCATCCTAATGGTCTCCTTAGTGTATAATTATAATATGAAGTGATTTGTTGAAATCTACATTATGAGTAATTAAAATAGTTTAATATATTTGTTAAAAATTTTTATTTGATGTTATATTGTCAACATTGCAAATTAAATGTATTTAATTTTAGCTGGAGTGGGAATAGTTAAATATATTTACTTACTATCCAGCACCTTCCCTGATTTAATACTGACTGGAGTGGAACTAGTAAATTACATTTATTTACTATTCAGCACCTTTCCTGATTTAATACTGACTGGAGTGGGAATAGTAAATTATATTTATTTACTATCCAGCACCTTTCCTGATTTAATACTGACTGGAGTGGGAATAGTAATACACCACCTTCCCAGATTTAATACTGACTGGAGTGGGAAGTGTAAATTATATTCATTTACTATACAGCACCTACCCAGATATCATACTGACTGGAGTGGGAATAGTAAATTATATTTATTTACTATCCAGCACCTTCCCAGATTTCATACTGACTGGGGTGGGAATAGTACATTATATTTATTTACTATCCAGCACCTTCCCAGATTTAATACTGACTGGAGTGGAAGTAGTAAATTATATTTATTTACTATCCAGCACCTCCCCTGATTTAATTCTGAGTGGATTCGGAATAATACATTATTTTCCTTTTCTTTTTTTTACAATAAATAATATTATTTGTTTTGTGGAATTTGTTATTGATGTATAATAGTATTTTTGGTTAATGCATCTGTTTATAAAGAGCATTTAATAAAAACAGAAAGATTGTTAAATAATCAGACATTGAAATTGGATGAACAAAGGTTTCATTTTTATTAGGATATAGTTAAATGACAGTTCTTTTTTTATTAGGGAAATCATATGTTGATGTAGACATGTGTTGAACATTTTTACAACATTTATTTTTTGGCATTACACATATATAAATTATATATTGTTATGTTTAGTAATACATGTGCAGATAATTGGTAACATAAAATTGTTTTTTTTATGTTTGTGAGAAACATATGTTTAATACAAAATAATATTGGTACATTCATTATCAGTTAATTTTGAAATTTTTCACATTTTCTAATGTAACATAAAATATTGGTTAACAGAATATTGCATCTTAATATCCTTGTATTTAAAAAAACATATTCATATTTTTACGGACTTTTTTACATATATACAAGACAAATGTGTTATTAATATTAATAATATGTGTATCATTAATAAAATTAACAATTACATTGTTTGCATTTTGATTATTGTTGTAAAAAAATAAAATATTGCATCTAAATATACTTGCATTTAACAAAACATAATATTGGTTTAATAGTACATTTGTTCAATATACACAACATATTTTTATTAATATTATTAATATGTGTTTTATTAATAATATAAATAATTACATTTTTAAAGTTTCTATGGGGCCGATTACGATGGCGGGCGCGCAGCTGCTTAAGGGACCGCCCGCAATAGTTGCGGCGGTCCCACCATATCAATTATGATGCTCCCGCCAGTGTGACGGACACATCCTGTATATTTTACATTGCGGCGGGCGGTGCTGCAAGCAGCACTCACCGCAATGTAAATTATACATGTTGTGCTTTTACATGCACAACATGACAGGTACTGCGCCATGTGCACCTCCCACCCTCCCAACACCCTGGGGGCCCGCAACAGGGCCCCAACAGCAGGAACCGCCAGCCTTTCCATGGCAGCAATGCCGCCATGGAAAGGCTGATCACGGCCTGCATCGTAATATGGATGGCACCACATTAAACCCCTGACAGACCGGCGGAAAAGCGGCGGACGGTCTTCCCGCCCCCGCGTACCCCCCAGCCATCATAATGTTGTGGGGGGTCTTTGCAGTGATGATTGCGGGCTAATCGCCCCCGCAGTTCCGGCGGTAACCACCGCCGGCCCGGCGGGGGCGATCCGCCCGCCATCGTAATCGGCCCCTATGTTTTTTGTCTAAAGGTATGTATTTATTTCACATTTTGATATATTTTATTCATATATTTCAAATGTATAGTAAGTAATACAATTTATTTTGAATAATAATAATTAATATATGTGGTATATTATGTATTATTTATAATTAACAATGTTTTAAAATATTTTTTAATTTATTTATAAACATTTTTTACATTTTTAGAAAATATATTTGTTAATTTTTTTAAAGTTTAGTGCATGTTTTTATAATATTTAAGTTTCAGAATTATATTTATTCAGCCATTTTTGTTTAGGGGGACTACTTTTGTAACAGCTTACGGTCGTTTTATGTTATTTCTCCGGGGATCAGATTGCGATTGGGAGTTGTGTCGCTTTGAGCCAGGTAAGACTAATTTATTTTTGTTTATAATAAGTTTTAAGTTAATTTGGATGTAGTTAGGTGGTGTATAGTGTCTTTAGTGTTAGGTAGTTGTTTTTTGTTGTGTTTTAGGTGTATGTTCGGTTTGTTTACTTTTGACTAGATTTGGTGTTTGAGGCCTATGGGGTCATTAGGATGGCGGGCGGACAAACTGCCCTGCCATAAGTCGGGAGTCCCGTGGGGGCCAGAAGGATGCGCCCGCCACAGTGGCGGGCGCATCCCGTATATTCAACATTGCGGTGGGCTGAAAGCAATGCTAAAATGCACGTCATGCATGTCAATGCACAACGTGACAGGCACCGTGCGGTGCCTGCCACATTGCACATTGACATGCAGGGGGGTACCATAGGTACCCCCTATGTAAACTCCCCACCCCCGAGTCCCTGGGGCCCACAACGGGCCCCCGCAAGAGATTCCTGCATGCCTTTTCGTGGCAGCAACGAAAGGCATGTGCCGCCCCATCATAATATGGATGGTCTAGCAGACACCGCCACCATATTAAACTCTTTTCTGCCCGGTTGACTTGTTGACCTGGCGGAAAAGCAGCGGACTGTCTTTCCGTCCGCCGTGGTGCCCCCGCCATAGTAATATGGCAGGGGGAAATGGGTGGTGGGTGGGAAAGGATCTCTGGTGGATCGCCACCGCCTTGCGGGCGGTGGTGATCCGCCCGAGATCCTAATGACTCCCCTAGTGTTTCGAGTGTAGTATATGTTGATAAATTTATGTGTATTATTTAAAAAAGTTATTAAAAGTATTTTGAAGTTGTATCTGTGTATTTTTGTGTGGGTGGGTATGTTTTTCTTTTTTATTACAGACCTTCGTTTTACGACGTCGCGTTTGGAGAAGGTGCCCCACCCCCTTGGAGTCCCTGGGGGCCCGCAACGGGCCCCCAAGCAGACTCTGCATGCCTTTCCGAGGCAGCAATGCCGCCACGTAAAGGCATTTCAAAACCCACATTGTAATATGGCTGGCGGTGTCTTTCAGACACCACCATCATATCGGTCTTTCTGTCCGCCGCGGACCCCCCAGCCATTTTAATATGGCGGGGGTCATTCCTGGATGGATGGCGGGTGGTGACTACCCCGGCCCGGCGGGGACGATCCGCCCGCCACCCTAATGGGGCCCAAAGTTTTAGATTTTGCTGGACCTTTTGATGTTTTACTAATTCCTAAAGATACATGATGGTATTGCTAGACTATTTTTCTAAATGGGTATATTTTAATTTCATAACAGTTCCTAACACTGATTTCATCATCTGATTTTTTAGAAGAATTTTTATTATTGAAGGGGCACCCACGGAGATACTGACCAATAATGAGACTCATTTTACGTCTAGTCATATGAAGAACTTGTGACTGGATTTCATATTGCCCATGTCGAGGTGGCTCTCTACTCTCCCTCCTCAAATGACCTTTTTGAGCGCATGAAGAAATTTCTGAAGGAAGAGGTGCAAACAGTGTTCGCTATGGGCTATGGTGTGGAATAGTTTCAAGAGGAAAGGTTTGGTCCTATTTGGAACCACCTCATAGCATAACAGGTATGTGCTCATTTTTGTAATTAGCGGTACAAAAGGGGGTGGTGATGGACGGAGCATCTGAATCAATCAAATACTCACACCCAGTCAAAAGATCTGGGTTTAATCCATCACCGTTCTTTAGCCCACTCTGCCACCCCAGTTCGGACATGGCTATATGCAAATCAGTCTGACCCTGTGCCTCATGGGAACAGTCCAGCCCGAACTGCCAAGCCATGTCTTCCCTGGACCGGAAACAAGCTTCCGAGGACCGGTTTCTGGCATTCCAGCCGTCTTCATCCCGGCTTGCTTGAATCCAGTGGCAAAGTGAGCAAGGGACGTGTGCACAAGGCGGAGGGAAGAGCCCATTCCGTGGGGTGGAGGGGCTGGCTGATCCGCGGGCCTGCTGGGCCTGTCTTGGGACTTGCCGCCACATCAAAGGAGGAGACATCGACTGCCCGGCGCGCTCTTCATGGCCTGGCAAAAGGAATTAACAGCACAACTTGAAGGAGGGTCTGCGGTTGTCCCAGCTGCAAGTAGAGGCCGGCGCGCACCAAGCATCCTGACAAAGGAAGGTGATCGCGTTCCGGGCATGGTGGACTGGTCGGCACTGCCACGCGGTCCTAATAAATAACTATGGGTTGAGCCCATGAAAAATCCGAAAATTGGAGAGCAGCGAAGAGGCACACAATTCTGACATAGGTACAAGGGCAATCGCGGGGGCACACCAGTGATCAAGCCACTTAGGCCAACCCCCTGAGTAGGGAACAGACTTCTGCATACCACTGTGGACCTAGATCCGCACCCTGCCCCAGGACGGTATAATCGAGGCCTGTGTGGGCCTGGGTGGCAGCCGGGCCTTGAGTGAGAAACATCGCGCCAACAAAGGCGGTGCACCCGCGGTGCCCAGAAGCCACAACTGCAATAAGGGGGAGCATGCCTCGGGAGGCGGGGGAGCGAACTGATCAAAGCTGACAGGTTGAGTAGGGCTACTTTACAACATCCTGTGCAGGTGGAAGTGAGTAACTGGTGGACCCCAGGCCCCCTTGAGTACCCCATTGAAGAGCCACGGAGCACAGTAATGGCTGGAGGAAAGGGAGTACGCGTCTCGCAACAGACAAAACTGGACATATACGCATGGCAGCAAGGAAATGGGGACAGGACATTATGCCCGCAATCACCACAGTGCACACCTCTGCAGGATCCAGGATGGACTCGATCTCCTCTGAAGTTTCTATAATCAGGGCAGACATTCGCAACACAAACGCCAGAATCAAAGAAGTTGAGGACACTGCTAAATCACTAGTGTCTGACACATTCCCACTCAAAAACAAGTAAAAGATCTGCAAATAATTACAGAGATAATGGAAGGCCAACTGGATGACTACGATGGGAGATCTAGGTGAAATAATGTCAGAATTCTGGGGTGCCAGTGAGATCGGAGTGCCCAGCAACAGACCTCTTTGTTGAAGATCTAGTCATGAACCACCTAAAACCCACAGGCCTCTCTAGATACTTTTCTATAGAAAGAGCACATAGGGTGGAGGCCAAGGCCAGGAGCGCCCCCGAGACCCATTCTGGCACGGGTGTTTAACTTCCGCAACAGGGATGCTATTTTTCCGGCACGCAAAACTTCAACGATTAGTTTTGAGAATAGCAAAATTGCCTTCTTTCCTGATTTCACGCTAAAAGTACAGAGACAGCGCCGTAGTTTCATGGAAATCAAAAAGGCCCTATGGGAAAAAGGACTAAAATACACCATGTTGTTCCCGGCCAAATTGAGCGTTGAAGCGTAGGGCAAGGTGTGGTTCTTCTCTAGTCTGGAGAAGACATGGGACTGGATGGAGAGCTGGCGCACCATCGGAAAGCCCACCCAGACTGACAAGCACAAACAAACAGCCCAGTCAGGAAAGCAAAGTGAAATATCAGATAACCCAGGCACAGGCTCGATTGTGCAGATCCGAAATGGGGACACTAAAGACTGAGCAGTAAAGGTCAGGTCCTAGAGAGTCAGAAAGATGACTAACTTACATTGAGAACTCCTTATGTAGAATGACATTTATTACCAAATTAAGATGCAACAGGGGAATAAAAAGATAAATTAGGATGGGGTGGCGTCCTACTTCCATCAAATCACTCAATAAGCTCAAATTTTGTTCATAGATGCCGGAATGGGGTCTGGACCATGCATCAACAAGTTCTAGGGGTCGGCGTCAGTCACTCTGCAATGTTAGGGAGGCGGGTGGTTGTAGATCCGCCATGCAGGGAGGCAGTGAGTGGGGTTGGACCAGTTCCAGTTTGGGAAGCGGGTATTCATGTTTGATTTAGCTCAGCAATTGCAGAGGGGTGGGGGTAAAACCAACGGTCCTGGGATTCACGGGGTGCGATGAAGGGGATTCATGGTCCCAAGTGAGTCATAAAAAGGGAGCCACATGCATAATCCAAGGCGTTGCAATCAAAATGACACACACATATATCTATGTATAGTAAGATGGGTAGAGACCTTCAGTTCCTCACATGGAATGTGAATAGACTTGGAGACAAGCTTAAACGGGGGATAGTTCTCCAATATATATCTAAATTGCCAGATACCCAAAATAATGCTATTGCAGGAGACTCATTTGGTTGGTAACACTTGCAAGGCTCTAAATCGGTGGGGCTATCAACTCATAGCTCACACAGGATTTACCTCTGACTCCCGAGGGACAGGCATTCTCGTCCATAAGAACTGCCCACACATGGTCCGTAAGACATGGGTGGACACCCAGGGCAGGTTTGCAGTGGTTACTGGTACTTGGGAAGGGAAACCTCTGCGCGTAATGTCAATATATGTTTCCCCTGCTCTGCAGTCATCCATGTTAGTGGACCTAAGTAAATTCATTCTAGACCTCCCTGTAGGTACCTTATTATTAGGAGGAGACTGTAACCTGACGGTGAATGGAATGACCGATCGACACCCCCCACGATGAGACCCCCCACGATAGGTCAAAACTTGCCGAGTTCTTCTCGGCTCTCGGCCTTGTTGACATTTGGAGACAACTTAACCCTGCCCACCAGTTCACTTTTCATTCAGGGGCGCACGACAGTCAGTCACGTATCGATTACCTGTTGACACACACTGTGGACGCCCCTGGGTTTGTTGAGGCTAAGTGCCTGGCGAGGGATATCTCTGATCATTCCCCAGTACTGGCCCGGATGGTATTGGACTCTTATCCCAGACGCACAATACTCACTATCAATCCATGGCCGCTAAAAATCCCACATATAAAAACGAAACTGCTCAAAGACACTGATCTATTCTTCAGTGAAAACGTTGGTTCTGTGGCTTCCCCGCAATCCTTGTGGGGGGCATTTGGGGCCGTCATAAAAGGTAGATCAATTGCACTGATAGTGGGGCATAAAAAAGAATTGACGAAGAGTATAGAAACACTCGAGGGACATATTTTGGAAGAGGAGAAGAAACTAACCCTCACTAATGAAGAGTTAGCCAAACAAACCTTAGACGTCAAGAAGCACGACTACAGACAGCTTCTGACAGAGGCGGCCAAATACAGGCAAAAAACTGTTCATCATAAGGTATATTTTACATGGGGAGAGGAGGGGTAAGCTATTGGCCTGGCTAGAGAGAAGGGACCAGGCACACCGCTGGGCCCCCCTCTTAAGGGGGACACGGGGAGAAGAACTAATAAACCCTTAGGAAATAACAGAGGCATTCACCTCCTATTCTGCCACAATATACACATCCACAACCTCCGCTCTTGACTCTTGAAACATCCTGTCTACTATTCCAGTCACATGCCTCTCTCCCGAAGAGTGGGAGTCTCTGGTGGGAAACTTAATGGAAGAAGAACTACAAGCCGCAATTCAGGATCCACGTTCCAGAAAGGCAGTGGGACCAAAGGGGCTCCCAAATGAGTTCTTTGAGCTAACGGCTTCTAAGTTGACACCCTACTTCCGAGACATGTACCTGGATAGTTATCAGACAGGTGACCTACCGAACGAGTTTAGACTTGCTTCGATAGTAAGGATACACAAGCAGGGTAAACCAGCGGAAGAGTGTAGTTCATACCAACCGATCTGATTACTCACAGCAGAGGCAAAAATCCTCGCTAAAGCGTTGGCAAACAGGCTTAGCCCCATAATCAATAAACTGGTACATACGATCAATCAGGCTTTATGCTGGGTCGAAATACTGCCCTCAATAACCATCATCTGCAAGGAGTGTTGGGCAGGACAGACACGATACAAGAAGACGTGGCTTTGCTGTAACTCGATGCCAAGATGGCATTTGACACAGTGGCGTAACTAAAGTTGAGGGGGGCCCCCTACAAGGTACACGGGCCCCTGCTCTGGATGTAATCTGGAGCTCTCAGGCCTGAGTACTGTGCTGAGGGGCCCCCTGCAGCTTGGGCCTCCCGCACCGCAGGGGCTGCGGGGGCTTTGTTACGCCCCTGATTTGACACTATTGAATTGCCCTACCTATTTGCTGTACTGGAGCAAATGGGTTTCGGACCTAACTATATGAAATGGATAAAACTCTTCTATACAGACTCCAAAGCACAAATAGTAGTCAACTGCCACACATTCTGACAAATTCAATTCAGTAGGAGTACTTGTCAGGGTTGTTCCTAGTCGCTGCTTATGTTCCCACTTGTTGTGGAACCACAGGCGAGGTGGGTGAGGGGGACCCTCTGATTCAGGGGTTAAAATGGACAGAACAACATGAAGATAGAATCTCCCTCTACGCGGCCCCAACTGCATCAATCCATCGAATTCAACACATATTTTGGATCTTTGGCAATCACTCAGGGTATACCTTAAACTGGACCAAATCCATACTATTTTTGATCCATGGTCATATGCCAAAATGACCTAAGGACTATGAGGTCCCTGTGGCAACTGAGGGATTCTAATATTTGAGGATCTTTGTGACCCCCTTCCCAATACTCTTTTATAACAACAATTTGCTGGGGCCCCTATCCCGCTTGCACGCTGATGTTCGACATTGGCGAACCCTCCCTCTGACCCTCCTGGGAAGTGGGTCTCTTTTCAAGATTCTGGCTTTGCCTTTTTTTCTGTACGCCCTGCAAAATAGATTCCTACTTTATTAATATTGAGAGCGTGGTGCGTATATTGTTGTGGGACGGGAGTGCACCGCGTATTGCACAGCAAGGGGGTGGTATGATGGTGGGATTGCCCTACTTGACCTTAATCTATACTACTGGGCATCCCAACTGACGGTAGTCAATCGATGGACCCATGGCCCACAAACCGAACCAAGTTATCAAAAGTATATATGGCTAATGGGAAAGGGTGGACAGCACAGAGCCATCTACACAAACCCCAAACACCAACACCTCACAGGCCCCACAGTGTGCACCATAGAAATTTGGCACATAGTCAACAAAAAATTAGGGTGGCACAATAGAATTACAGAAGCAACACCACTCTGGGAGTCAGAGCGACTTGCCAGACTGGGCTCCTGCCCCAGATTTGACAAATGGGATCTAATCTGCATCTCGTCAATGGGGATTTGTGGAACAAGAATGGGCTGATCTCCTTTGCCAACCTACAAAAGGAATATCAATTGGCACAGTCCGAAACTTTTAGATACTTGCAAATTAGTCACACCCTTAAATCTGAAACCCCTGGTGGGGAGATTCTCCCAGAGGCATCCCCATTTGAAGACAGACTGCTACTGGGCCCTATGCCAAAGAAAGTAATTTCTTTAACTTATCAGAAATTGATTAATAATCGACCTGACCTATTTACATGCCTCAGACAACAATGGGAGGCAGATGTGGGGGAACTAGAAGATGAAGACTGGCGAGATGCTTTGGCCCCCCCAATGAAATAGCCATCGCCATGAGACTAAAATTGATCCAACTCAAAATCCTGCACAGAGACTACCTCACAGCAGGAAATCTGGTCAAAATGGGGAAGAGAACAGACACACAGTGCCTCCTACGCTGTTCACGGGAGGGAAACATTTTTCACACACTGTGGGACTGTGCAGTCGTCCAGACATTTTGGACGAGAGTCACATCTAAACTGGAGGAAGTTGGTGGGGCCTCACCCGCTCCGCAAAGCTTTGTATACTAAATGTATGGGAGGCCACTGACCTAACCCTCACTGAACAATCCTGGGTTTCCCTGGGATTGGCCCTCGCCCAATGAAACATTGCAAAATGGGGAGTCAAGGAACTACTATCAATAAGAAAATGGGTGGCAGACATTGATGGATCCATGATAGAGGAAAAAGACGTCCTCAAAAACAGAGCTTGCCCCAAAAAGTGGGACCGTAAGTGGGCAGCATGGAATAAATATCGGGGCAAAATCTGCCTGCCTCCCACAGCGAATGATGCAGAAGATATATAATGAAGCTGAGATTACTTAGGACTGAAATACCAGATGTAATGAGCACCTTTGATATACTTGAGATGTATTATACCACTTGCAGTAATGCTGAGCTTTTATTTGTTTTGTCTAATAAAAATAATTTTTTTAAAGAACTCTCCACCACATATGCTACAATCTGTGTTTTTGCATTTTCTGTGCATCCCTAGAATGGGAGAACTAAATTTGGTGGTCGCTCCTTCTACTATCTCACATTGATTGGTTGGAACGTGCTTCCTATCTGCTTGTGTCCTTTCTTCTCTCATGTCACTTTTTTAGAAAATGGCTGGGAACATATATATTTTCTCTTTAATTCTAGGCTGTTTAGGCCCTTTGCGTCCTAAGCTGCACTAGTATTCTCAGTGTCAGACACCTAACAGAGTGCTTTACAAAAACTACAATCAATCAATCAGTCACCAGAGGCATCCCCCAGCACACCCTATTCTATAGCCCACTGCAAAGAGCAGGGCACATGGCGACCAGGGCTGAGTCAGGAACAGTCCTTTCAGGTGCGTCTGAGAATAATCTTGAAGGAAGCCTTAATCTGTAGGCATTATCTGCATCCCTTCTTGGACATGCAGGCAACCCGATTGGAGTCAGTGAGAGCAAGGAATATCCGTAGTTAAAAGGAGGATCAAGGGGATACTTGTAATGATGAGCCAATGGGCTATAGTTCTAATAGCCTCTAAGGAGGCCTTTTTAGGTCTCATCTGAGCCAGTGCATGCGCTGCCCTGCAAGACATTTAGAAAGCGGGTTTTCAAAGTGCTACCTAAGGCATTTTGGTGGCCTCAAGCTTGTGTGCACGCAAGCGTGCACGCGCGCAGCCACCATCTGTCATTCCTCCTGTCATGGGTCATTAAGTGCATGGCGATGAACTTTCACTTTCGCCGAGTGCATCGCGATCGCAATGCACTTTCTCTTTTGCGGCGCAGCGCGCGCAAACAACTCCTGGGCTTGTTAACTTTATGTAAACTTATACCTTTAGATGGCTACAATTTGAATTTTTACTAATTTACACGTTTAATGCCTTTTACAGATGTTTGCATAAATGAAATAAAGAAAATCATAAGTTTGCAAAGGTAGAGCTCTTGGCTTTGCCGAGGGTTGCATCACATAATGTGTGCCACACCTTGCAACGTGTTATTTTGAAATCAGACCACTGCTTCGATGGTTTTATGCAGACCTTCACTTTGTTTTCCCTTTCCACTGTTCTGGCTAGGTGCACGAAGCCTGCCAGCAGTATTGTTTCACCGGAAGGGAAGGTACAAAGAGAGCAGTACATTTCTATCCCCCTCCTTTACCCATGCAAGTTCCTTCCCCACACACTCAAAAACGTCTCCGCACGTGCGTTGAGCTAGCCTTAGGAATTTACGGCTTGGTAGGTAATAACATTTTCCATCTCCTGGAGTTATAGTGCATGGAAAATTCTTTAACGAGAACTATTTTATTTCCTTATTTTTACGCCTGGCTTCAAGACAATGGCAGCTTTAAGACCAGCTTCTTATTAAACAGAAAATAAAATTACATACGTAAATATATGTAGAGCTGGGCTTTCAGTCAGCCGCCTTCACATAGTTGTGTGTTGAAGTGCCGTTCACTTTTATTTCTGCCACCACAGCCTACTGCGTGGGACAGTGGATCACCCTCTTCAGCCATTAATGTTTTCACTGTGAGTGCCAGCATTATGCTTTTGCATATGTGCACGTATGCTTAAAAAGCAGTCCACTTCTTTGCCAGGGTTGGTAGGCAAAGTTATGCCTACATATCACATTTCATTTAAATTTATTCTTGCAATAGTATTTTTTTTAATTAATTTGCTATCCATGAACCTCATCCTTAAATTGAAGTATTTTCATTTTTGTATTACTTTAGCACTGTTAATGTCTATTGAATATGTTTTTCCTAAAAGTAATTAAAAAAGTTTGTCAAGATCGGCTCTATTGGCTTTGCCAATGCTTGTTCATTGTTGCAGTGGCTTTGTTTAAGCCTTTTAAAGGCTTTATCTTACTGTAAGTACTCATGGTGGCAAGTATGACTCTGAGCAAAAGAATAACTTGTGATTTAGCGGGTCTGCTTCGGATTCCTCCCATCTGATTCAGAAGCAGGTACATCCTTATTAACTGGAGGTCACTGAGCTAAAACAAGTGCTGGTGAACCAGAACCTGAACATATCGTGTCTGGGAGTCACAGAGCATTACAGACTTCAGTGCTCTCATTGCATAGCTTCAGTCTCAGCGTCAACTCAACAGCCTGTGATTCTGGGCAAATCACGTAACCACCCCAAGGCTAGGAACAGCCCCTAGAGCTGTCTTTCTTCTCGTTCCTCTGCCTCTCTCCTCTCTTTTCAGTCCCCCGTTTCTGGCCCTTTCTGTTTCCCTGCTACTCTCTCATACCCACATTTTGTCCCTTTTCTCTATCTTTTGCTCCCCTCTTCTCTCTAATACCACCACACTACCCTCATAACTAATATCATTACAATAGTTTTTTTGGGGGGTGTAGACTTACATATACCACCAACATAATCACCAGCAAAACACAATACACACATACATCCCACCAACACACATCATATCACAACTCACCACTACATTCCACACTATGCCGCTACCCTTACAGCACTACACTAAGCACAATTTGCACACAAACTTTACAGTATTAAACACAACTACATTGCTCTATAACATACCTTAAAAACATTACAAAAATCTCAGGCTAAACACTTATAAGGTCCCAAAGGCGAGACCTATTGGCTATGCCAATGCTTGTTTAAACCTACTCTCACGAAGCCCAATGACAAGCATAACATACTATCATCCAACCTCGCTTCTTTTTGTTGAGAAGGTAACCAAAACAGGGATCAACTTAGCACTTTCAGTGTTTCAAGACGAAAATAAGCTACTGGACCTGGCTCAAGTGGGTTTCTTTCGACTATCTACGACCTGACCTCAGGACACCCCCCACGCCACACGGCTCGTCAGCAGTAGCGCGCCGCCCCTAGCATCGGTGCCCCTCGCTGCTGCTCGTGGTTCTCCCCGCTGCTGCCCCTCATGACTACTGCTGCTCTCTCTTGTCTTGTTGCCCACATTTGTGAATTCCTGATTCGTGCCCTCTTGCTCTCTCTTGTCTTGTAGCCCTCATTTTGTAAATTCCCGGATTTGAGCCCGTCGCATTGTACCCTGGTGTGCCCCCCTCCCGCTTCCCGCCGCTGCCGCTACCTCGCGGCCCGGCCCCCTTCTCCGCTGTAACCCCATTGGCTGCCCCTCTCCCACCTCCCAGCTGCTCCTCCCTCCCACTTGGCCTCATATTGAGCCCGCGCGGCGGAGGAGAGTGTGACCTGACCTCAGGACACCCCCCACGCCGCACGGCTCGTCAGCTGTAGCGTGCCGCCCATAGCATCGGTGCCCCTCGCTGCTGCTCGTGGTTCTCCCCGCTGCTGCCCTTCGTGACTACTGCTGCTCTCTCTTGTCTTGTTGCCCGCATTTGTGAATTCCTGATTCGTGCCCTCTTGCTCCCTCTTGTCTTGTAGCCCCTTTAGTGAATTTCCTGGATTTGAGCCCATCGCATTGTTGTTCTCCCTTGTCTTGTTGCCCGCATTTGTGATTTCCTGATTTGTGCCCTCTTGGTCTCACTTGTCTTGTAGCCCTCATTTTTGTAAATTCCCGGATTTGAGCCCATCGCATTGTACCCCGGTGTGCCCCCGCTCCTGCTTCCCGCCGCCGCCGCTCCCTTGCGGCCCCACCAGCTTCTCCGCTGTAACCCCATTGGCCGCCCCGCTCCCGCCTCCCAGCTGCTCCTCCCTCCCACTTCGCCTCATATGGAGCCCGCGCTTACGAGCAGCGTTCACGCGCAGCGGGTGCGCCGATTGTGCGCCGAAGGCACGCCAAAGGCAAGCCCGTCTACGCCCGTCCGCGCCTGGACCATGCCTAGCGCCAAGAACCCTGGACCTCGACGACCCCAACGCACCCAACGAACCTACAACACCGCCCCCCTCCACGCACTCAACACCGGCCGTAACCCCGCCTGCTACCTGGGCACTCCGAAACGCTGCCACGGACCCTCCACCTGCCAGGAGTGCAAATTCACCTGCATCCGCCCAGGACCAGCACCCGCCAAACCTACCACCAGCAAGAATCACCTCAAGTGCATCCTGCTCAACACCCGCTCCGTCCACAGGCACGCAGTTGAACTCTGGAACCTCCTAGACACAACAGCACCGGACATCGCCTTCCTCACAGAAACCTGGATGAACGCCTCCTCAGCCCCCGACATCGCCATAGCCATCCCGCGGCTACAAGATCACCAGGAAGGACCGCACCAACCAAACCGGAGGAGGCATCGCCATCGTCCACAGAAACACCATCCGCATAACGACCAGCTCGGAAGACACCCTCACCGCCGCCGAACACCTTCACTTCCAGATACTCAAAGACCCCAGGACCACCCTCAGAGGCACCCTCATCTACAGACCCCTGGGACCACGCACACAATTCAGCGAAGCCATCGCAGACTTCATCAGCCCGCACGCCCTCGCCTCCCCAGACTACATCCTCCTAGGAGACCTCAACTTCCACCTGGAGAACAACAATGACAGCAACACCACCACCCTGCTGGACAACCTCGCCAACCTCGGACTCAAGCAACTAGTGAACACCCCCACCCACACGCTTGACCCCGTCTTTTCCTCCAGCAAGCACATCTCCTTCAGCCACTCCACCGGACTCCACTGGACAGACCACAGCTGCGTCCACTTCTCCTTCAAGAAAACCACAACCCACCACCACCCGAAACAAGCCCCCCGCAGAAGCTGGAGCAAGATCACTGCCGACCAGCTCACCACCTCCCTCAGCCAGAACCCTCCCACCATCACGACGGACCCCAACGAAGTAGCCCGCAACCTCGCACAATGGATCACTGACTGCGCCAACGAACTCGCACCACTGAAGAAACCACCCAGCAGGCCCCACAGCAAGAAAGCCTTGTGGTTCACGGACGACCTCGTTAACTCCAAGAAAACCTGCCACTCCCTGGAGAAGACCTGGCACCAGAACCAGACAACAGAGAACATGACAGCCCTCAAGAACGCCACCTGCAAGCACCACGAACTGATCCGTACAACAGCGCCTGGACGACAACACCCACAACAGCAAGGAACTCTTCAGCATCGTTAAAGAGCTCTCCAACCCCAGCGCCTGCAACAACGACATCACACCCTCCTAAGACCTCTGCGACTCCCTCGCCTCGTTCTTTCACAGCAAGATCGCCGACATACACGACAGCTTCGGCACACAGATCAACCACCCAACCACCTAACCAGTGCACCCAACCGCCATCCTCTGCACCTGGAACCCGGTCACAACCGAAGACACCACCCGCACCATGAGCACCATCCACTCCGGCTCCCCCACCGACCCATGCCCACACCACATCTTTAACAAAGCCGTCTCCACCATCGCACCCCAACTCCGCGACGTCATCAACAGCTCCTTCACATCAGCCACCTTCCCAGAGAGCTGGAAGCACTCCAAACTCAGCGCCCTCCTGAAAAAAACCACTGCTGACCCCACGGACCTCAAGAACTTTCGACCCATCTCGCTCCTCCCGTTCCCTGCCAAAGTCATCAAGAAGACGGTCAACAGTCAACTCTCCGCCTTCCTCGAGACGAACGGATCCCTCGACCAGTAACAGTCCGGTTTCCGAGCTAACCACAGCACTGAGACCGCCCTCATCGCAGCTACCGACAACATCAGGTCTATGCTCGACAACGGGGAAACCACCGCACTTATCCTCCTGGACTTCTCAGCAGCCTTCGACACGGTATGCCACCGCACCCTGATACAACGCCTCAGCGACACCGGAATCCAAGGCGCAGCCTTAGAATGGATCACCTCGTTCCTCGCCGGTAGAACCCAGAGAGTCCGCCTCCCCCCGTTCCGGTCCGCAGCTACCGAAGTCATCTGTGGTGTCCCACAAGGATCCTCGCTC
Source organism: Lissotriton vulgaris (assembly GCF_964263255.1). Taxonomy (NCBI): domain Eukaryota; kingdom Metazoa; phylum Chordata; class Amphibia; order Caudata; family Salamandridae; genus Lissotriton; species Lissotriton vulgaris. The sequence goes on from NC_141691.1 coordinate 1,390,461,117, forward strand.
AGCCCCACCCTCTTCAACGTCTTCATGAGCCCCCTCGCAGCCATCGCACACAAACACAACCTCAACATCATCTCCTACGCCGACGACACACAGCTGATACTCTCCCTCACCAACGACCCCGCCACCGCCAGAGCCAGCCTCCAGGAAGGAATGAAGGAAGTGGCGGAATGGATGAAGCTCAGCCGTCTGAAGCTGAACTCAGACAAGACGGAAGTCCTCCTCCTCGGACCTACTCCCTCCGCCTGGGACGACTCCTGGTGGTCCCCTGCCCTGGGCAACGCACCCAAGCCAACGGACCACGCACGCAACCTGTGCTTCATCCTGGACTCCTCCCTCACGATGACCAAGCAAGTCAACGCCGTCTCATCGTCCTGTTTCAACACCCTACGCATGCTCCGCAAAATCTTTCGATGGATCCCCACCGCAACCAGGAAGACGGTCACCCAGGCCCTCGTCATCAGCCACCTAGACTACGGAAACACCCTCTACACCGGAACCACAGCCAAGCTCCAGAAAAAACTACAGCGCATTCAGAACGCCTCGGCAAGACTCATCCTGAACATCCACCGCCACAGCCACATCTCTGCCCATCTGAAGGATCTGCACTGGCTCCCCGTCAGCAAGAGAATCACATTCCGACTCCTCACCCACGCACACAAGGCTCTCCACGACGCGGGCCCCATGTACCTCAACAACCGCCTCGCATTCTACACGCCAACCCGCCAGCTCTGCTCCGCCAGCCTCGCCCTTGCCACCGTCCCACGTATTCGCAAAGCCAATGCCGGAGGAAGATCCTTCTCCTACCTGGCAGCCAAGACATGGAACTCCCTCCCCACCCACCTCCGGCTGACACAGGACCACCTCGTCTTCAGGAGGCAACTCAAGACCTGGCTGTTCGAGCAGTAGCGACCCCCCCCCAGTGCCTTGAGACCCTAATGGGTGAGAAGCGCGCTTTACAAATTCCATGATTGATTGATTGATTGATCTCAACGGATGGAGTATGTCATTGTTGCAGCTCATGAAAACCTTTAGGTTACAATTAATGCTGGTGGAAACGCAGGTATTGTATTTTTGGACCTTTCTGTGGTTTTTGATGCAATCTCTCACATCATCATACTTGCATGTCTTGGTGAGGATGGGGACAAGCACAGTGCTTGGACTGAATTATATCTGTTTTTGAGCAACCGGTAATAAACTGTTGCCATGTCTATTTTAGGGTCATCTTTCGTTCCTCTACGAGTCCCCCTACTTTTAGTCTAAGCGTCTTCCAGAACATATCTCATCCAGTCCTAATGATTCTTGTTTTATTCACATACAAATGATTCACAACTCATCATCCTTATGAATAGCCACCTGCCAGTCAGAAAACCTGTTTTACAGGATTGCATGGTTAATACTGGATGTGTACTCCCACCCTTAAATTCAGTATCAGCTGAGGTTCTGCTATTGGGAGTTACTGAGTCCCAGTGTCATCTTAAGGATTTTGGGGGCCCTGGGCAAAACATATTCTGGGGGCCACTGTTCAGAACAACTTACAATTATGATAATCTTTAACAGGGCCACACAAATACAGATGAAATATGTCTTGCCTGGGACCCCAAAAATCCTTGAGATCACACAGCACAGACAGAAAAAGTCAGAAATATAGGCAGGCAGAGAAGGAGAGAGGTTTGGATTGAAAAATAGAATAGAGGTAAATAGAGAGAAGGTTCACTTTCCAAAGGGGCCCCTTGATAGGACTAGGCCCTGCGCAGTTTCACACTTTGATCATGCCTTAAAACATGTCTGCTGAGCCCCCTGGTTAATAACTGGTGGACCCCCTCTATGGGCGATATTCCAGAGACTTCACACTCAGTTAGACATAGTCATTGATATTGACGAGAAACTGAATTTTAAGTAACAAATAACTAAGATCAGTTCAGCTTGCTTCATCTGTTTAAAAACTTTGATAACCTCTTTTTTTGTTCCTTTAGACTGTAGAAATCAGTAACTCAACCTGCATAATTGTTATGCTGGGTCAGATGAATGCAGCCTACTGCAGTGCTTCCAAGTACCCAACTGTCTGTCTCCAAATTCTGGCAAATGCAGCTACTGGGTATTTCCAGTGGGGGAAGGAGTAGCTGTCCTGCTAGCAATACCTAGTCTATGACAGAATTCTGTTTAAGTCTCGCACTATATGTTGCAAAGCTATCTTCCTTCAGAGCCGTTTTCACAAATATGTTTCTAGTCTATGATCCAGCACTGTAGGTCTCCAAACCAGAATATGCCACACTTGGACCTCAGGGAGAACGTTTTCCTTTCTTGCAGCAAAAGGCTGGAATAGTCTTGCTTTGAGCCTCAAGCCAACAATCACCTTGAATTTAGGAAGCAACATACAACTTGTGTTTTTTTAACCTGATATTAATATGTGATGTTATTTGTGAATACCGGCAATATGAGTGCTGGGACACCCCTCTGAGGAACTGATCATGGTACAATTTGCTCATATTCAAGCATTCAAACTTTTGCAAAGAAAAAAGAGTGGAAATAAAACAAGTAGAAAAATTTTTCAAAAGGGAGGAGAGTGGGAACAATTCAAAGTGGCTAAAAAGCAAGATACAAATAAGTAAAACAACGGAAAACAACAATTTGAAGTACTACAGCCCGGAAGTAATATATTCGAATGAATGAAGTACATTATTAATTTTTCAATCGGGTTAATTTAAACTTGCCAATTATTTGTATGTATTTATAAAGGACTTTGAAGATTGAAACAGAACTTCTTGGCTAATACCAGACCTAAAATTAGGCTGAGATGACCTTTCTACTATTCTTTTTGGGTGGCGTAAATACCTTTTCCAAAATGTTCCTGGCTTCATTTTAAACTCATTTACATACCCAGGTTATCTGATTATGGACATTAGAAGCATGGGCACTTACACATTCAGCCTCATGCCTAAATTTATGATATTCCCCTTATTACACGGTAAGTGGAATTTCTCACATTTAAAAGAGCCTGATCCCATCAAAGTGACCCAGAGTAGCACATTATGGGATTGTGTTTTGAGGTGACTTTACCATACTCCAGTGAGATTTCCTCTACTGGCAAATGTCCATCGTAAATCTGCACTGAAGCTGTTGGATGGACTTCTATAGAGGAATCCAACACATTATGTTGGTCTACCTCATATTCAAGGCTTCCTTTTTAGATCTGGTTACACTTAGTTTTAGTTGTCTGGCGGAGAACCAACACAAAACAAACAATACTCAAACCATGACAAATAGCATGCTGGAAGGGTACTTTGGGTCATCCCTTTCCAGCCTTGGCTTGTTTGGTTGTTTCAGCTTTAGCTATTAGCCTCCTGGATTTCCATCACTTCTAGGTATCTGGCTCCGACAGGTGGTGGATGTGTACATTGTACTACAATTATTGCTGGAATTGGGGGGTCTGAGTACACATGGTGCTTTTAGGTTTCTTCTTTCAGTATTTGCAGCATCATTTTGTTATAAGCATAAACTTTTGTTCCCTTATGCTGCACTGTATTTGTTGCCAGTGGCGGCTCCTCGAAGGAGTGCTGCGGGGCGGAGGAGTGGCAGGGTAAGGGATAGTAAACTCCAGAATTGGTCCGAACGGAGTTGTGTAAAGAAATAAATAAATAAAACAAATTACAGTGCGCGCTGCATTGCCGATTTGGCGTTGCAGCGCGCACGATGTATTTTTATTTTTTTACTCAACTCCTTTTGGCCCAATACCGGAGTTTACTACCCCCGCCCCACCGCCCCGCAGCACTCCCTCGAGGAGCCGCCACTGTTTGTTGCTTTGATAAAATGGTGTAAAGAAAGAGAGAGGTGGCTCACTCTGTCCCAGGGGGCTGAGCCTCGTCTAAAGAAAGCAAGAAGGTTCCCCTGGATTTCTATAATGACCATCCAATGCTAGTCTTCACTTCACCACTGATTCTACTGCACACACTCACTCATCCTGCAAACCATAGAGTCTTACCCCGTGTGTCATTAATCCCTACCCAAACTGAGAAGTAGTGCTAATATATATTTATTTTCTTTACAGAAAACATGAAGGTATTTGCAAACAAAATACTCAATTATTGCGATACAATATTAAAAAAGATCAAATCTTAACCAATATGCACATAGAAAATACTAATTCATTAAAAAGATTCTTTTTTAAAGAAAATTCATATTTTTTTTAAAAACAACAAGAATATTACAGCAAATTATGAACAATTCATTGAATCAAAATAACAAGACCCTAAGGCCAAACAACAACCCGATAGTGACCTAAAGTTGTGGCCAAACTATTGATCCCTGGCTGATATATATTGAGGTAGTTTCGGCAAACAATTTAATCTAATTTTTGTCCTGAAAACAACCCTTCAACAGTGAATTCTTTACATGTGCGTCGACGCGTTTCGGCGGTGTTACTACTTATTGTTCAACCACCTTCTTCAGGACTAGCATTAATGTGTACAGGGTCTAGTTTTCCAATATTTCAATTATAGGCATTTTTACAGGTGTTTTGTGATTGTTCACTAAAGGAATTTTGGGGTAACATAATCGCATATGGTCACCAAGCTCAATGGCATTTGAGGGGAGGGCAGTTGACTATGTTGTCCGTCTGTCCAGGTACTATAATGCGAACCCATCTGCAGCTATTTTTATCTACTTCAGTAGTAATCCCATGAGGCAGCCCATATTGCCAAAAACAGCCCTTTAAGATACCCTTTTGTCATTGCCTTTAACTTAGATAGGCCACTCCCAGCATTTCTTGGACCAATTCCATCAATCAATCAATCAATCAAGGTTTTGTAGAGTGCGACTACTCACCCGTAAGGGTCTCAAGGCGCTGCAGGGGGGTCTGCTGTTCATTCGAAGAGCCAGGTCTTGAGGTTCTTCCTGAATTGAGGCAGAGATGGTGATTGCCTGAGATGCAGAGGAAGGGAGTTCCAGGTCCTTGCAGCGAGGTAGGAGAAGGATTTTCTTCCAGCGGTGGTCCTGTGGATCCGTGGGATGGTGGCCAGGGCCTAATGGGTGAAGCAAAAATGTCTGGTGGGGGTTTGGAGGAGAGGCGGTGGTTGAGGTTTTGCAGGTCCAGCATTGTGGAAGGCTTTGTATGGTTAGGAGCTTCTAGGTGATCCTTTTGTTGACCAGGAGCCTGCTGAGGTGTATCAGGTAGTCGGTGATGTGGCTGTGGCAAGAGATGTTCAAGATGAGTCTGGCGGAATTCCATGAAACGAAAAAGCGAAAGTTTGAGATACAGTGTTGTCAACTTCGTTTAAGAAAAGTGAATATTTGATATGGACTGTTCGCAGATGCCATAGTATCGCTCATTGGCCATCACATCACTCTTGAAAAGATATTCAATGTTCTTATGAAAATAAAACTAAGAATATTTATTACAAGAGCAAGGTAAAGCGAGACAGTAAGAACAATAGTATTTAAGCACTCAATTAAGAGAGCTTTGGCAAAACCAGTAGCTCTGCCTTGATTTTTCTATTGACTTTGCCAGTGTTTGTTGAAATATGCTTCTACTTCTGCCTCTAAGCTGGAACTGGCTTGTGGGTCTAACATGATTTATTCACTGCATTGCCTCGGTCTGGGACCTGCTTATCCGTAGTAGCATTGCGTCACAGATTCTACACTTTGCATGTGGCAGCAATTGGCACACTGTGCCAGGATTTATTGGGTTTCCTCTCCTCTATATTTAGCTCTGGCCTAGTGATAGCTTTACCTGTTTGCCACCCTTCTGTAAGAAAAAATTAAACATACAAGCAACCTACAAATATGTAGGAACCTTGTGTCAGCCATCTTCATCCATTGGTCTGTTCAGCTGTTTTTCACCTTTTGTTTCCACCAACCATAGTCCATTTTAGCAAGTGACTTCCTTGCACTGTGAGTGACAGCATTTTGCCTGATCACATGTGCACATTGCCTGAAAATATAGGCACTTCAGTACCTAAGCTGGTAGACTAATGCTTTTCTTTGCAATGTATTTTCTTTCCCTTCTTCATCTTTGTACGTTTAGACTTTCCCTGCATAAAGTAATTAAAAGCCAATTGTACATTTTATTTATGACAATAGGAATTACATATTCGTGTGATGTGAATTAAAACAAAAAAGGCGTCTATCCCTGTTCTAAATACCAGGTGCCACTAGCACAGGTAAGAGCAGTGGGGTGGGGCAGGGGCGGAGTGAAGTGGGGAGGTAAGTCGACATACGACGGGATAGGTAAAATTAAAAAAATAATAAAGAAATAAAACCACTTAACTTTGGCTGCAGCACTGTCGACTCAGCGATGCGGCGAGTGCAATGTAAGTGTTTTTTTAAAATGTAATTTTACCTATCCCATCGTCTGTCGACTTACCCCTACCCCGCCTCGTCCCCGCTCCACCGCCTCACCCTCTTACCTGTGCCGGCCGCGCCTGCTAACTACACTAGTTTTCTAGGAAACACAGGTGCAGTCCTTTTATAAAGTATGCAAGTCTATGGCAGTCACATTTAGACACCTGCATGTTTTTTTTTTCTTGTTATTTAGGCGGCATATGCATGCAATAAAAAAGAAAAAAATCATAACCTTTGCACTAACTCGCCAAGGTCAGACCAATAGGCTTTGCCATTGTTTGGTCCTGTATGTGCCATTTCTTCGGGATGCTTAGATGTTACCTTGATTAGTGTCAGAAAGTGTCTTTATGTATTAATATGCCAGTGTTGTGTTCGTTCTCTGTATTGACACTATGTTTATTGCTTTTTTTTTTTTACAGTTCTCCTCGATCAAGATCTAGCAATGTTTGTGCTACAATATATACTGTTAATAAATAATACAAAAAGTGCAAGGGTGGTGCAATCACTCATTGTATATTAAAGTTAATGATTCACATTAAGGAAGATATGTATTATTCTTAACGACCCTGACGACTTAGAATATTAAATATGTGCAGTCATACTTCACAATTCATTTGCAACACCTAATAGTAGGGTCTCTTTTAGCCTTTTATTAGATTCACAGAGGCATACATCTCTCCATTGGCAGGTTCCACATTATACAGCATCCTCGGCACATGACCTCACATCGCTCTCCAGACAGGTGACAAGTTACACAAGGCCTTATGTGCTCGGGCCTCTTAAACCTTAGCTGCCTGTTTATGCGCTTCAGCCCTGGCAACCGACTGTAAAATGGCGTCGACCGAAACACTGTACCAAGACTTCACATGTGCAATTTGTGGACAAGGATTAAGGTGTGCCACAAGCAGAGTTTGTCTAATATTTACCTAGTAAATCGAAGCCTCATCTGGTGGTAAATCTGTTTGCACCACTCCCCCAGCAAACTTTTGCAAAACACAAAAATTGTTGCAAATATTGGGCTGTAATTATAACCTAAGCCCATATGTTTGAAGTATATCGGTTTTCCAGACCTTGCATAACTTAGATATTGTTTTATGAAGTAAACAGTGGCCTTCGTGAAACAAGATCATTGTTTGAGAGGCAAGGAGCAACAGCGCAGAAGGGATGTGTTGCCATGACACTGACATGAGTGTGAGCGGCAGCGTGAAGTCAACACCCTAAACTCTTACTTGACTTTTACAGAAGCACCCTTCAGTTAATATGGTTAATATAATAAATACACTTCTCAGTGATATAATGCAATGCAAAGAACCACGATGGCAGACTCCTAGCATTATTATTATTAAATCGAATACATTCCAGCATATACTAGTAAAATCCTAACATAGACACTGCTACTAATAACAGTATGAGTGCAAGAATGAATCCAAACACTAACTACCTGATGTATATGTAGAAATAAACCCTAAAAATCACAGGTGAAAATTAACCATGCTTTGTTAATCCTTAAAGCTCTGGTGTAGCAACAGCTGCTTGTTCTTCACCACCCAAGATGTACCCTGTCAGGCACATAACTTTTGCATTTGTTGCCGTCCTGCACAGGAAGGGCTACTCGGTACATAGGTTTGAAGTACCCAGGTGGGAGCTATGTGTGCATGAGAGAGGGGGCAGCAAGTCCGGTTCTAACAATACCACAACACATGTTTAAACATAAGGGGCGCCACCTTAATTGCCAGGTCCAGGAACCACAGATGTCCTGTTCAGTAATGACTCATTGAGGACTGGCTATTCGCCCTGCTCGATGTCTTCTGTGCAACATCTTCCTGATAAAAACAAGCATTGGCTTTGCCAATGGGTCTCGCCTATGCAAGAGCTATTGGCTTTACCAATGTGTTTTAGCTATGTTATACACCAGCTGGGGGATACTGCTCAGCATGGCTAAATGTTAGTGGCATATAGGAGAGTGGCATGGAGTAGGGTGCAGTGTCGTGGAGTGGTGTAGAATGTTGTGGAGTGTCATAAAGTGACGGAAAGTGGAGTAGAGTGTCATGAAGTGTCGTGGAATGAAGTGGAGTGTCACAGAGTTACAGAATGGAATGGTGTAGACTGTTGTGGTGTGTTATGGAGTGTCGTGGAGGGAGTAGTGTGTCGTAGAGTAGAGTGGCATGGAGTGTCATAAAGTGAAGTAGTCTCGCAGGGTGGAGTGGCATCGAGTGTCACAGAGTGAAGTGGTGTAGTGCAGAGTGGAGTGGCATTAGGGGTGGGCGTCAAATTCCGTTCCGCTCTCAGAAATTGCGAAAATGTGACATTTTCGCATTCCGCGGAGAGCGCGAAAATGTCAAAATGTCCGCAATCCGCATCGCCCTGGAAATTTTTTTCTTGCTTGCACTGTAAAAATACATTCTCGCGCGCGCGTTCGCCTTACCTGCATCCCCGCGTTCGCCGACAAGTTTTCCCGATCCGGTCTCGTTCTCCACGAGATGTTGGATTGTTGGTAGCCATTTTGAGCTATCTCGCGTGAGTTAGCACCCGTGATCACGTCATTCGTCACGCGATCACGTCTTTCGTCAAGCATACACGTCATTTGTCTCGCGATCATGCACCGCGAGAGTATGAGATCTCGAACACGTCATTCTCCACCGCGAGCGAGAGCGTGAGGACGCGGACAAGTCATATCGAACGCGACAAGGAGCGAGAGAACCCAAACACGTCATATCTAACGCGAAAGGGAGCGAGAGAACACGATCACGTCATTTTGGACGCGCCGGCGGAAGTAATGTGAAACTCGAGAATGAAACCTTCTGCAAATGATGATTTGGATAAAAAAACTCCTCAGATTGACCTTTGCTGTCCTTTTTGGTGCAAGGCGTCCATTTTTAAAAAGGTGCGGAGAGGGAGGAAGTGCCACAGAATCTCCAACTTAGTGTTCCTGTCCAGCAGGCTCCTCCCAGTGCTTTGTCCCTCTCCTGCTCATTCTGCCTTTGGATTTTGAGCTGGAAAGAGCACTCTTTTTGTCTGCAGCATCCTTGCCATTGGATTTGAGGATTTTTTAATTGGATATTTTACAAGTAAGTGGTTGTTGTGTCTGTTTGATTGGGGGCATTGCGGTTGTTGCACCTACAATTTATTTTTGGTAACTATCATTCCTTTTTTTAGGTCTCGTAGAGAGACCTATTATGGTGAACCCAAAAACTTTAACTAAAGCGGATTTCCACAAATGCATGAGTTTTCGTGACCGCGCTTTTATCCGAGCCGCCTGCCTCCGAGAGCTTCAAATTAAAGCCATCTGTTGCTTCCCCAGCGCACTCGGCCTCACTTCTCCTCCCCCTAATGAACACACACTTCTTTCACGGCGGCCGTGCTTCAAAGGGATCTGCTCCGCCCCCTGCTGCATTCACTTTCCCTCCATGTTCCCTCTTCTTCCTTCCTCTCCCCGTCTCCCTCGTGACACCTCTTTGCCCACTTCTTGTTTCTCTCTCGTTCTTTTGTTTATTGTCACTCATTTGTTATGATAGACTTTCCATCCACACATTTTTATTTCTGGCGTGCTCCTTTTTAAAACACCATGTACGAGCTTTAACTCTGTTTCGCCGCATCTTGTTGCAGGATGCACCAAGAGCTTTTAACAATGCCGCACGGGTTCCTATGTTTTCCTACACTTATCTGTGAGACTCCCCTCGTGCGCGCGCGCCGCGCTCCGCCTCTGCTGCCACTTCAGCTCACCAGGCTGCACACCCCCTCGCTCACAAATGTCCCTCCCACCCTTCCTTTGATGTCCGAGTTCTTACAGGCTCCTCTCCGCCCCCTTCCTTTAATGGCCCTCCCCCAGCACAGAGCGTGCATTGCTTGTTCCCAAAGTGCTTTCAAACCTCCTGTATAGCACTGAAATCCCTCCTCAGGGTTACATCTCACTCTACTCTTCCCTCTCCTTCCCCCGTGCTCTGTCTCCCCCAACACTCTCAGTTCATGTCCGTTCCCTACTCTTCCATGTTAATGCCTTGTTTCCCCGCCTTCCCTTTTAATTTTATTTGCATTTCCATTGTATCGCACCCCCCTACACGCAGCAGCCATCTCCGTTGGAAACAGCTCATTTCAGTGGTACAAACACAGAGTTAGTATGCTCCCACTTCACTTAATCTCCCCGTGCGGAAGCGTCCCCACACCACTACCTCCCACCCCCCCCTACATGCAGCAGCCACCTCCGTTGGAAACAGCTCACTTCTGTGGTACAAACACAGAGTTAGTATGCTCCCACTTCACTTAATCTCCCCGTGCAGAAGCGTCCTCACACCACTACCTCCCACCCGTTCTTTTGCTTTTGTTTGCATGTTCAAATAGCTCTCATTCACGACCGGATCGCCAAGACTGAGTTCGAATTGACGAGCATGCTCCACTTGCGCCTGGATATCTTTCTAGTCTTTGCATCACTTACAGCTATGAAAAGGCTTTGAAAAAATATGAGGCGGACAAGCAGGGCTACAAGAGTTGGTTAAAACACCATGTACGAGCTTTAAGGCGGTTTCGCCGCATCTTGTTGCAGGATGCACCAAGAGTTTTTAACAATGGCGCGTGGGTTCCTATGTTTTCCTACACTTATCTGTGAGACGTCCCTTTCTTTGATGTCTGCCGCAAGTTCTTACAGGCTCCCCTCCGCCCCCTTCCTTTAATGTCCCTCCCCCAGCACAGAGCGTGCATCGCTTGTTCCCAAAGCACTTATACCCCTCCTCTGGGTTACATCTCACTCTACTCTTCCCTCTCCTTCCCCCGTGCTCCGTCCCCCCCCCAACACTCTCAGTTCACGCCCGTTTCCTTCTCTTCCATGTTAATGCCTTGGCTTTTTTAGTTGTATCAGCAGCACGTTCATTTCTGTGGTACAAAGATGGAGTTAGTTTGTATCCGTTCCTAAAAGAGTTGTCCGCATCTTGTTTTTTATTGGATTTACTGTGTGCTTTCTCTGGATTGATCTTGTCATGTGTTTTTTTAATGACCCTATTTCCCCCATCCTTTTTAATTTTATGTGAATTTCCATTGTATCTCCCCCCTACACGCAGCAGCTATCTCTGTTGGAAACAGCTCATTTCTGTGTTACAAACACAGAGTTAGTATGCTCCCACTTCACTTAATGTCCCCGTGCAAAAGCGTCCTCACACCACTACCTCCCAGTTCTTTTGCTTTTGTTTGCTGTTCAAATAGCTCGCATTCACGACCGGATCGCCAAGACTGAGTTCAAATTGTCGAGCATGCTCATCTTGCGCCTGGACATCTTTCTAGTCTTTGCATCACTTACCGTTATGAAAAGGCTTTGAACAAATAGGGCTACAAGTGTTGGTTAAAACACCATGTACGAGCTTTAACGCGGTTTCGCCGCATCTTGTTGCAGGATGCACCAAGAGCTTTTAACAATGGCGCGCGGGTTCCTACGTTTTCCTACACTTATCTGTGAGACTCCCCCTTGCACTCTCAAAGTGCATACTTTTCGCTGCTCCCGGAGAGTAGAACGGTGTTGCGTGTTTCATGTCCTTCAGGTCGCAACGTCCTTGTGACTCCTAGTGTGGGAACTCCCTCGTTTTGCACCCTATCTGCTGAAATCTTTCCCCATTTCCACCCTCTCTGTGAGTGGCATTCTCTGCATATAGTACTGTCGCTTTTTGTAAATTGCTCTTTACTTTTTAAATACACACAAAGGCTGCCCCCTCCCAAATGTCCTGCTTTAAACTTCATCACTCTGCACCCTCATACACTCTGCACCCTCACACACTCTGCACCCTCACACTCTGCACCCTCACACACTCTGCACCCTCACACCCTCACACACTCTTCACCCTCACACACACTGCACCCTCACATACTCTGCACCCTCACACACTGCACCCTCTCACACTCTGCAACCTCTCACACTCTGCACCCTCTCACATTCTGCACACTGAGAAAATCTCTGCACCCTCACACACTGTGCACCCTCACACACTGTGCACCCTCACACACTCTGCACCCTCACGCACACTGCACCCTCACACACACTACACCCTCACACATTGCACCCTCACACACTGCACCCCTGTTTGTTTACCACACTCATTATTACTTCACTCATATCCCTCGTGTTTTTTAACAATAACAAATTACACACAATTAAAAACACCTGTCTGCAGTTTTCACTGTTATTTATCACAAAAATTTCCGGTATTTTTCACAGACATAAAATAGAACTATTACACAATACAGTCGCCCTCACACTACTTTAGGCTACACAAACTGCGCCCTCACACTACGTTAGGCCACACACACTGCGCCCTCACACTACTTTAGGCCGCACACACTGCACCCTCACACTACTTTTGGCCATACACACTGTGCCCACACACACTGCACCCTCACACTCTGCACCCTCACACACTCTGCACCCTCACACACTCTGCACCCTCACACACTCTGCACCCTCACACACTCTGCACCTTCACACACTCTGCACCCTCACACACTCAGTGCCACATAATTATATGCTACATAATTACACTCTCAATCAATACAACATACACTCCAAACAATACCACTCAGTGCCACATAATTACACCCCACACAATTACACTCTACTGAATACAACATACACTCCACACAATACCACTCAGTGCCACCTAATTATATAATACAGAATTACACTGCGCTCAACACAACATACACTCCAAATACCACTGTGCCACATAATTACACTCCACATAATTACACTGCACTCAATGCAACATACACTCCAAATACCACACAGTGCCACATTACACGCCACATAATTACACTGCACTCAATGTAGCATACACTCCAAAAAACACTCATTGCCACATAATTACACACCACATAATAACACTGCACTCAATGCAACATACACTCCAAATACTACTCAGTGCCACATAATTATATGCAACATATTTATCTATCGCCCTTCCTGTATCTAGCTATCACCCTCACTCTATCTATCGCACTCACTTTATTTATCACATCACCACAGCATCACTGTGCGCTACCACAGCATCATTGAACGCTACAGCATCACTGAACGCCACAGCATCACTCGCCACCAATCAGTCACCACCACCATAGCATCAATCTGTGCAACCATTCAACAACAACTGGTTCAAATATGTTCTCTCAATGTTTCAAGCTTTATTACAAATGTCACAAAAAGATGTTAATATTTCACTTAGGTTCTTGGATTTTCATCACAATAAAATACACAGAACATAATCTTCACAAAAGGTATTTACAAAAGTTTAAGCTATTGCCATTATAAATTACAATAACTTTTATTTAAGTATTAATTATTTAAAAAAAATAAAAGCCATTGATATTTGTAATATCAATACATCTAAGTCACGTAACTACAACACATATTGCATTACAAATGCTATAGGTGTCACATTTGCTAAAGTTATAACTATTGGCATTGTAAATGACAAAGCTATTAATTTCGCTATTTTCAAAACCAACACACAAATAAAAAATGTGTCATTTACAATACCAATAGCTCAAACTTTACTAATGCGAGACCTATTGCATTGCAAATGCTTGTTTTTAAATGTTGTGGGTAGCAGTAGTCAGTAGGCCCAGAGCTAGTCATGGCCTCATGGGTGTGTGCATGATGATGCAACTGTTCTATTGGTGTTTTTTGAATGTATTTAATTTCCAAGCATCATTTAGGGCCTAGATGGCATTGGATTGAATTGGGAAATGTGTTTTTTGGGGTGGGTTTTCTGTTGTTGGGCCTGACCTTTTGGCTTGTGGCCATTTAGAAGCCAAGGCCTGCAAGCTTGTCTGGCCTTGTCTGCAACAGGCCTGCTTTCATCCAGTAGGCTCAGAGCAGGTAGCCACAGCTTTATTAATCAAGTGTTTCTGTGTGGTCTGTTGAATTTCTAGACACAATTTAGGACATGGATGACATTGGATCTAGTTGGGAAGTGTGTTTTCTTGGGGTGGGCTTTCTGATGTTGGGCCTGACCTTTTGGCTGGTGGCCATTTAGAAGCCTAGGCCTGCAAGCTTGTCTGGCCTTGTCTGCCAACAGGCCTGCTTTCATCCAGTAGACTCAGAGCAGGTAGCCACAGCTTTATTAATCAAGTGTCTGTGTGGTATGTTGAATTTTTAGACATCATTTAGGGCATGGATGGCATTGGATTGAGTTGGGAAGTGTATTTTCTTGGGGTGAGTTTTCTGATGTTGGGCCTGACCTTTTGGCTGGTGGCCATTTAGAAGCCTAGGCCTGCAAGCTTGTCTGGCCTTGTCTGCCAACAGGCCTGATTTCATCCAGTAGGCTCAGAGCAGGTAGCACAGTTTTATTAATCAAGTGTTTCTGTGTGGTCTGTTGAATGTAGGCATCATTTAGGGCATTGATGGCATTGGATTGATTTGGGAAGTTTTTTTGGTTGGGGTGGGCTTTGTGATGTTGGGCGTCTTAAAGACATGCCTTTGTTGTGTGTGTCTGGTGTGTGTTGGTGTGTGTTGGTGTGCAATGCATGCACCTTGCAGACCTTTTTGGGGCCTGTAAATTTTCGTATTTGCATTTTGTTGCATTAAAAAGGCAGAGTAGTGTACTTTAGCATGCATTCTTTGCCTGGCTTTTATAGGCCGTTTGTCAGCTCCTGGTGTTTCCCAGGCCTCCTGCTTGTTGTTTGTGATTTGTGAGTGTCCATGTGCCTGGTGGCCTTCTTTTGTATTGGGAGTTATTAGTGTCCTGCCTTTGCCATATAGGCCTGCATGGTTTTCATATTGGCTTACTGCTTCCATCTATCCACCCCCTTTGCCAGCAGCAGCTCCATGAATTATGTGACGTTCCACCCCACTTCCATTACATTTTTATTTTGGTGGTTCTTATTCTCTTTCCTATCCTTCCTGAGAGTTTAGTGTGTGTGTGTACACAGTAGTATAACATAGCCCTTGTTGACAAGTTTAAGAAATAGCTAGACTACATCTTTTGTTGGCACTAGTACAGTAGTAACTGAACCACAACAACAAATGCAACATTTCACTGATGTTCTTCTCCTGGCTTATTTGCTTTTAGGTGCACAAAAATCCAGAGGAGGAGGTGTCATCATCATCACCAGTTGTACTGCCAGCCATACAGAAGTCCTGGTGCACATCACGTCCACGTGTGACCACAACTTGTTGTGCATCTGCGTCCTGCCTGACATCTGATGAAGATGGCCCCAAAGAAAGGTACCATGTCCAGTACCAAGAAAGTTGTTGGTGAGAAGAAGGAACTGAAAAAGGAAGTGCCAGCATTAACCACGACTGGTGTGCCGGCCAATATTTTTTTTGGGACCAAAAATGTTACGCCTGCAGCAGCGTTGTCCTGGAACCAAGCTGGGAGCAGCACCTCTGCACCAGCGGTCCAACCCTACAAACCTAGGCCCAAGCCCTTGAGTGTCGCAGAGGTAGCCAGTCTACTAATGAGCAGCGATGTTGAAATGTCATAATCGCAAAGTAGTACACAATCGACGCAGGCAACTCAGCAGATAAGTGTGGAGCCGCAACAACAACAGCAGAAGCCGCAACAACAACAACAGCAGCAGCCGCAACAAGAACAACAGCAGCAGCCGCAACAAGAACAATAGCAGCAGCCGCAACAAGAACAACAGCAGCAGCTGCAAGAAGAACAGCAGTAGCTGCAAGAAGAACAGCAGCAGCCGCAAAAAGAGCAGCAGCAGCCGCAAGAACAGCCCACAATAGTAGTTGTTGCTCCTGAAATAGGGCATTTCAGGAAATCGAGCTTCCTGCAGACAAATTGGAGCAAACCACTGTTTTGGAAGATCTATTGTCTTCCAGACCACCAGCAAGGAAAAGGAGGCTTAGTCCATCATCTTCTTCTTCAAGCCCCGCGTCTGATGATCGTGATCCCACTTGGCAGCCACCAGTTCAGTCTGAGAGTGATGCACTCCACAAGACAATGCTTCTGAAAAGGAAGGTTCCAGAAAAACTTACAGTTATGGAGGTAGATGTACAAGAGGGGGATAATGTTGATGAAGAGTCAGACGAGCCAGTCATCACGCACATCACTCCCGCCCCAAAGGGGATGGAGACCAACATTCTCACCCTATCCAGAAAGGCTGCTACTGAGCAGGATGTAGCACGGATACCACCAACACAGGTTACACCACCACGACCTCCAGCTGCCATATTTTCAAAGGCCCGGCAGGGAACTACTACATCCAGTTTAACCCTCTCAGTAGGTAGTGGTGGTAGTAAAAGTCACAGTGTAGCTGCACAGAGTCACATTCCAAGCACACCCTCCAGTTCATCTGGTATTGAAAGTGGCACATCCAGCAGTGCCCGAAAGTTCTCCTCCCTAGTTTGGGGGTTCTTTTCTGTTAGCACCAGGGAGTAGAACATTGCTATATGCTCAATTTGTCGCACAGGTGTTTGGCGCAGTAAACTTGGTACAAACTATGGTACCGGAGGCCAAGCAATTCATCTCAGAATACACCATACTATTGTGTGGGAGAATCACTTACTTCACTGAAAACAAAGTAAAAAAACTCTAGCCATTGGAGTTGGGCACGAAGAATCAGGGGACGATAATATTGCGTTGGAAGGTGAAGAAGAGGGAGGCATTTCTAGCCCTGTCCCAGTGGTACCGCCCACATCCTCCTCAGTAACATCTGAGTGGCACCGCAGTAAGAGCCATACTCAGAGTCAGCCTGAGACACCAAGGCGATCGAGTACTGCAATGAGACAAACAGCGTCGTTCAGCCTAAGTGGGTTAATGAAAAGTACAACAGCACCACAAAGGAAAGTAATCCATCCTACCATTGGGAGCATGTTTGGTTGGAGGGGCAGTTCCAACCCAACCACCCAACGACACGGTTGTACAATGCGATGCTGGCTAGAATCT
This sequence comes from Lissotriton vulgaris, assembly GCF_964263255.1. Taxonomy (NCBI): domain Eukaryota; kingdom Metazoa; phylum Chordata; class Amphibia; order Caudata; family Salamandridae; genus Lissotriton; species Lissotriton vulgaris. Next base: position 1,390,478,327 of record NC_141691.1, read on the forward strand.
TAGCATTGGACCTTCTCCCTTTTTCATTTGTGGAAGGGGTGGGTTTCTTTGAATTTGTATCAGCCATCTGCCCTAAATGGAAGGTTCCCAGCTGGTCCTATTTCGCAAGAATTGCTGTTCTGGCACTACATCATGATGTGCTGGAATTGGTTGGACAAGCTTTGCAGCAGAGTGCTGTTCACAATAACCACCTGACAGCAGACATGTGGACCAGTTGCCAAGCCACAGATAACATGTACATCACTGCACACTGGGTCTCTTTAGTGGGGGTTAGAGATAAGCTATCTGAACGAGGTGCTTTTGACACAGCTGAGAGTTTTAAAGCTACTCGAAAACATGCAACTGTAGCCATGTTCGCCATGGAGAAATCTCATACTGCTGTAAACATTTTGCAAGAGTTTTGCAGCAATGTTTTTAAATGGCTGCGCCCAAGAGGGCTTAGTATTGGTTTTGTTGCCACAGATAATGGCAGTAATGTACTTAAGGCCATGGACCTTGGTTCCTATTTTAGGGTTCTGTGTTTGGCGCACGGCATAAACATTATAGTTCAAGACTTTCTGAAAAAAGAACCCATAGTCAGCAACTTACTGACCATCTGCCGAAGAATATGCACTCATTCCAGCCATTCTTTTAAAGCTGGGAAGCAGCTGAGGATCATTCAATGTGAATATAACATGCCAGTTAAAGCACTCATCCAGGAGGTGGCAACACTTTGGAACTCAACGTATTACATGCTTGATCGTCTGTTTGATCAGTACAGGCCACTCAATGAATATGCCATGCGAAGACTGGATGCTACTGTGAAAGGCATGACCCTTCAGATGGACCAATTGTGCCTAGTTAAATGACTGACTGAGATGCTTTGTCCTTTTGAGGTCTTCACACGTGAGGTCAGCAAGGAGGACTGTACAATGGGCCAAGCTATCCCATTATTGCAAATGCTAGAGCATCAGCTGGAGAAGGTGTCTGAATCATACAAAGGTTTAGAGGAAAAAAAGGAAGCCTATGACTTGGTGGAGAGCTTAGCCCGTCGCTTAGCAGAAAATACAAGGGTGCAAAAATAATATTCTGTCACAAGAACATTACATATCTGCCACAATTCTGGATCCACTGGAAAAATTGGGACTCAAGAATTTCATTCCTTTTTCAGAGATGGATATTGCCCGCTACAAAACTTGGATATCTGAGGCAGCGAGTAAGTTGGAAAATGAACGGCTGCTAATTAAAAGCCCGCAAGATCAACCCACAAGAAGTACTGCAGCAGGGCATGCGGCATCAAGTGCAACTTCAGAGGCTGAGGGCAGTGCGTTTGGCTCACAACACTCACCATCACTATCGACAACAGCAACAATAACTGGATCATTAGGCCCAGTAGAATCGTTACAAGATTGGTATTTAGAGTTAGGCATTAATAAGCACAGTGCAGATGCACAGAGAAAAGAGCCCAAAAGGTTAGCAGCAGCACCCCTGAACATTGAGCGGATGGTCCAGGCCTATCTGGACGACCCAACAGAGGTGTACATTGATCAAAACCCATTGCAGTACTGGTATAGGAAAAGGGCTGAATGGCCACTGCTCAGCAGGCTAGCGATAAGCCATATGGCTTGCCCTGTCACAAATGTATCTTCCGAACATGTTTTCAGTGCTGCTGGTTCCATTGTAACAGTCAGAAGGACCAGTCTATCGCCCAAAAACGTGGAGAGGTTAACAATGATCAAAATGAATCAGCACTTTATACCACCAAATTACACAATACATGAATCAAGGGAGGAAGATGAGGACAGAGGTTCAGGTGACGGAAGTGGTGTGTCACATGATTACCTAATACTGGCTGAACCCCCAGAGTTTGAGGATGAGCTATACTTCCCTGACAATTAGGCTTGCACTTACTGTCTTCCTCCCTTATTTTCCTTTATTTGTGTGTCTGTCGTTGCGATTACAAACTTTGAGTCACAACATATCGTTTACCACCGTCTTCTACTCTTCTTATTTCAATATACAATTTTCAGGTGTCTGCATTTCCCTGTACAATCCTCCGAATCCATCTCCTCTGCTCCATCATACTGAATCTCCCTAAATCCATTGCCCTTATGATGATTGGATGATGGAAAATAGAAGAAAAAATTAAAACGTTCCTAGTCCCGTAAAAAGAAGTAGAACATGATGACTAATTCAGCTATCCTTTTTTCAGAGCCGTGAGAGACGGCCTGTTAACTTAAGATGAGATGGAACAGGTAATGATTGATGCCATGCATTGGATGCAAAGTCGCACACTGAGTGATTTTGTTGTTGTTTGTTGTGCGTGACAGTTCCACGGAGCCTGCCACGTTGTGCTTTGAAAGGTAGGGGGGTACCACCATAGCATAGGTACCCTCCATAGGGGCCCGCAATGGTTACCCAAGCATACTCCGCATGCATTCCAAAATGCAGATTATATGGCTGGTGGTGTGTTTCAGACACCGCCAACATATTGAACCCTTTTCTGCCCGGTCAACATGTCGACTGCGGAAAATTGGCGGACGGTTTCTATCCGCTGCGGATCCCCCAGCCATTGTAATTTGGCGGGGGTCTTTTCGACAGGGATGGTGGGAGGTTTGCCCCTGCAAGGTCGGCGGTGACTACCGCTGGCCCGGGGGGGCAATCCACCCGCCATCCTAATGGCCGGGGCCCTAAAAGTCTCAACAGTACAGTATATATACAGTACACCCTTGCAGTGAGTGTAATGTCAATAGTTAAGGATTATGCATCTAACTTACCACCGGCCGCCACTGGTGCCGGCACTCCCCCTACTGCTCCATCGGTATCGGCAACTACCACATCCTCCGTGTCGCCTTTACCGGCACTGGCCCCGGCAATGGTGGTCGGTAGTGCGCCTAGAAAACATTAGAGATTTTTTAGGCATGATATACACCTCCCCCTATTGGTCAGCAGCAAGATTGAAAAATGAGTTAATAGTATACAACATACACCACTAGTACAAATCAGGTAGTAGTAGAGTAGACACTAGTAGTTATATATGGTCCCAGGGTCATTCTAGCCTTTGCTTAATTAGCAGGAGCCATGCAACCATTTTGCATTTGGGTCTTTTATTTTTTGCACTTGTGACGTTACCTTGCAGCTTGTTGTATAAAACACCTTTGAGTTCACATGACCTCATACTGCTACTGTCTAAGCGCTGCGTCAACCAAAACATTAACAAGCCACATTTTTATGAAGTTCTGGTGCACTGTTAGTCCATATTGCTTATCCATAAATGCTATACTTTTTGGCACGGCTGAGAAATGCTTACAATATACTAACGCGCACCGTTTCATTTTTCGCATTACAGACGGAAAATTCCCTTCTACGAACCCGAGCTTTGCAGAGCTTATGATGCAACAACTACCAGTACTAGGTTCTTCTAAGGTGAGGGGTACCCAGAATTCCCTCAGATCTTCATTTATAAATTTATAAACTATATTCCTACCTAGGGGATGGTGGTGCTTCCACCACTGTTCAGTTATCATGATTTATTTACCAACTGTAAGTAAGTGTAACAATGTTTTTATTGTTTTAATGTTATTGATTTTCCTGCTGGTGCTGCATTATAGAACAACGTACAGAGCTTGTCAATTAAAAATTAAAATTTTTAACTTACATAGACTTGGTGGTATTTGGTGTGACTTACACGAGTGAGCGAGCGAAAGGAAGGATGTGCATGTGCATTGCTTCCACGACTGAGAGGTTTGGTGTGTTTTGTTCTGGTTTGTCTATTTGTTGGGTATCTTGGGGGAGAGTTCGGAGAGCTAATAGTTATGACAAAACACTACTATAACTAGTCAGGCAGGGTATTTTGATGGGTTCTGAACTTCAGATTGAGGTGTGTGAGGAAGGTCCAACCTCACATCACCAACATCCTATTTTATTGTGCAAATTGCTGTATGTTCAAAATCCCTACAACAGTAGTAGTATGTCCTATCATATCATAATATTAATACATCTGGTTGGGCATTTGTTGGTATGAATTGTCAAAGCCTCAAGATTAACAAAGACTCAAGATCAATAAGACTAGAAGTAGTACAAGAGGACGACTCAAAGGACTGGACTCAATGGCTAGAGCTACTGATGAATCTGAGTTTTATTTACAACTTTTTAAATAAAGAGGGGCCAACTGGGTAAGCTTATCTACTACAGTACAGACAGACTAATAGTATTAGTAGTACAGAGACTCATCATAGCAGAGGCAGGGATAAGATTTTTGAAACAGTACAGATCGAAGGATAATTGTTGGTAACAAATAGCATTCGGAAACGGAAACAATAGTTCGGGAAAAATATGGTGCAGTAAAAGTTATGGAATATGAATTATTATTAAAAACAAGAAGACTTACTAGGGCCAGCAGAGGAGCCCTCGTTGGTGTCCTCCTGGTGTTGTTCTCCCGCCGACTGTGTCCTCCCTGTCTTTCTGCCCCTGGGTGCTAAACAGGAAAGATTTAAGAAAGAGACAAACATTGATGGATGGTGTCAAACAAACAAAATATTTTTAAAGAACGGTCAAAAAACACTTATGTAAACAACAATTGCAATAACTAAATTGACCGATCTCATCTGGTCAACAAATAGTATCGGGGGATTCGCGGATCGACTACTTACTATTTATCAACACTAATCCAGTCTTCCATTCTGATTCCAGAATACTAACTAAGCCTAAGTACGACGTACCTCCTGACCTAGCCCACCTATTCCAGGCCTGCCAATTGTACATTAAGTATACATTTCCACTTCTTTTAGTCCTCAACAATGCATATGGTAAAATGGAGGACACATGACTACATTTTTGTATACACAAACTTTTTGGTTGATTGATTGATGCTGATGTTCTGCTAGTGCTAAGCCTATTACCACCACTCATTGAACAAACTAGAAAAGGTTCTAATAAAGACTGGGGTACTAGCAGCATGTGACATAACCGAGGGGGCATCACGCATACCACTAAAAAATTACAAACTCATACAAAGTAACTAAACCTAAGTATCAATCCGCCCCTATCTCTTAGGGACAGGACAAAGTAAGGACTAGAGTCACTATTGCATTACGTAACTTAATTTATCTAAAATAAACTCTTACATAATCACGCTAAGCGAGCGCAAACGCAAAGTTGCAAACAAGTAAGATTAGTAGTAGCACAGAGGAGCACCTGTGTCATACCAATCACAGAAGACTTTTAAACGTAATTCACCTGGAATGATTATGTAACCAGCAACATTCTAGCTGGTTGGAAGAAAAAAAAGATATTTGCAATATATAACACAGAGCACAAGAACAGGCACAAAGTTGTAATAATTAAATAGTTACTCACCAAGACCCGGGACCTCCACTCCTAGCAGGTCCAGCAGGTCCTGCTCACGGTCCAGGATGTTGGACCACCGGTGCGTCATTTTTTTTTATTTTTTTTTTTATTGAAAGTTCATAGCAATATAGTGTACATTAGGAACAACAGTGTATAATAAATAGATATATATAAATATATAAATACGCATGATACAGAGATGGAGACAGCTGATAGCGTGAAGTATTATTTACAAAGGAAGGAGAGAGAGAAGAGAGAGTATAGGTCATACCCGAGTCAGACAATTGACATAATCTATGAGACCCCACACCTAGACAGCCTCCATATAGCCAAGGGTGCCCATATCCGTAGCCCCATTTCCCTAGATTTAATTCCCTTTAGGGCATACAGTTCTGACTCGATGTTATGGCTCCTTAACATCCTACAAATCCACATTTGGAAAGTTGGGGCCTCGACATCCTTCCATGCAGCAGCAATTAATATTCTAAAAACAGCTGTTGATATAAAAACCAGCGCCTCAATCTCTGTGCTTAAACCCAGCTTAGCATCACAACCAAGTATTAAAAGAGTAGGGGATAGGTCTATTCTGACAGCTAGCAACCCCTCTAAAAACTTTTCAATTTCCTTTTTAATGGGGCCCAATTTTTCACAGCTACAAAACATATGCAAAACATCGGCTGGCCCATTACCACACCTAGGGCAGTTATAGTCCGCCCTCTTGCCCCAATTAAACAATTTAGCCGGTGTATAGTATAAATTAAAAAGGGTCTTAAAATGCTGTGCTCTGAGATTTGATGATCGCAAAAACCTTTTATCCATTAATATTGCTCTATCCAAGTCGATATCTGGATCACCCAATTTAGAAGCCCATCCTGCCTCTGTCTTAATCAGATCATCGGGGAGCCTTTCCAGAAATAGCCTATATATTTCCCTGATTCTGCGACCACCACCTTTCATATAGTCTAATAATGCACACCCTTTGGATATATTTATGCGCGGTCTTTTTGATTTGATTATATTAACCCGCTGCATGTACTTAAACTCTTGACAGCCTAGTAATGAATACCGTGACTTCAACAGTTCGAGGGGCCTACATGCATCTTTTATCATTACTTGGCCTAATGTAGTGATTCCCTGTCTTTCCCAGTGTTTCCAAGGGCCATCACCTCTTAGATGCGGGAATAACCCTGAATTCCATAGTAGAGTGTGTTGGTTATATCTTGGGATACTCTGATTTTTCTGTACAGAAGACCATACCCCCCAGATGTCTTCCAATATTTTATATCCTGATGCCTTAAAGAAGCGGTTGTCATATTTCCTCAGCAATACCCCATGTACTTCCCTCCCAAGTGCCAGCTGATAAATAGAGGGGAAATCTCACTGACTGTGCCTGGTATCCTCTGGGAAAAAGAGTATAGTCATTTCTGTGAGGAGACAAGCCCAGTTGTAAAACCTGAGATTTGGTATTCCCAGCCCACCCTTTTCCTGGAGAAGAGACATGAGTTTATTGGATCTCCTGACCTTGCCGTATTGCCAGACGAAGTTCATGAAGATAGACTCCATTTCCTTAATCAGTATGTCTTCTATTTTAAAGGGAATGGACCTGAATTTGTATAGGATCTTAGGGAAAATTGACATTTTTATAACATTGACCCTTCCTATAATTGATAAGTGGAGCTTATCTATTCTTTTTAGGTCCTGTTTAATCTTTTCCAATAACGGTACAAAGTTATCTTTGATGATATCCCTTGGCTGAGCGTTGATTGTAATACCTAGGTATACTACTGAATCCACATAACTATCGTCCATTTTAGCTATATTTCTAGAGCATAATACCTGCGTCTTAGCAGCATTTAAGCGATATCCGGATAATCTCCCAAATTCGGAGGTAATTCTAACTATTTCCCTCAAGGCACTGTTGGGATCCGTAGTAGTTATAGCTAAATCGTCCGCGTAGCCGAGGACCTTTGTGTGGAATCCGTTGGTTACAACTGGCTTAATATTGCTATTCATTAAAAGAGTTATTAAGGGGTCCATATATAATGCGAAAAGGATGGGTGAGCACGGGCACCTTTGCCTCGTTCCTCTTGATATGTGATTCTGCCCAGAACGCTCACCCATAAGATGGATACTAGCAGTTGGATTGAAGTACATAGCCTGAATTGCCTGCAGGAATCTGGGACCGAAACCTCTATCTTCCATCACTCTCCACAGCAAGCTCCACCTAACGCGGTCGAAAGCTTTTTCCGCGTCGAGGAGGGTCATTGCGACCCCCCCCCGGCAGCATGGATGTCAAACAGTGTGATGGCTCTTCTTATATGGTCAGTCGTACCCCTACCTGGGACAAAACCATGCTGCCAGGGAGAGACCAGGGTCCCAATGATCCTACCCAGCCGCATCACCATAATTTTAGCATATAGTTTATTGTCGCTATTTATTAACAATATTGGCCTGTAGGAGCCGGGGCTTGCCTTAGGTTTCCCCTTTTTGTGGAAGACCACAATATTTGTTTCGGTCCAAGATTCCGGTATAACCCCGGTATTCATAACCCCATTAAATAAATCCAATAGCAGAGGTGATGTTTCTTCCTTCAGGCACTTATAGACCTCCAGGGGTATGGCATCGGGGCCTGCTGCCTTACCAGCTGCTAGATCTTGTAGTGCCTCGGATAGTTCATCTATAGTAATGCTTTGTTCCAAAGTTTCTCTCTCGCTAGAGGTGAGTTTAGTACCCATTTCCGGCCAATTTATACCCAGCTCATCCATACCCGAATCTTCCTTATATAAATCTTGATAAAATCTCCTAAAAACATCGAGAATTTCAACTGATTTTTTATAGGTTTGGTCCCCTTCTTTAATTTCAGTGATAATATTCCTAGATGTGGCCTGCCTTATCCGCAGAGCTAAGACCCTACCTGCATTTTCTCCTGTTTCGTACATTCCTGCTCTATGGGTTTGATATTCTGCTGCAGCTTTTTTAGCCAGTTGCCTCTGGATTTCGGCCTTCATACTGTTCAGCCGTTCTAAACTTGTGATGCCCTGAATCCCCTGACATACGTCTCTCCGATGTTGTTCCTCTGCCTCAGCCAGTTTACCCAGCAGGCGTTCTCTCTCTACCTTAGTTCTTTTCCACATTCAGCCTGTATAACTAATTGTCTCCCCTCTCTGGCCTGCTTTAAAACTATCCCAAACAGCAATGCGAGAGGCACTATATCTATTCGCATCAAAGAACGACTGGGACGAATCCTTTAGGTGCGCTATATAGTTGCTATCCACTAAGAGCTTTCTATCGAAAGTCCAAGGTCTAGCTTTTTTCCCATGTTTGTTAATAGCCATTGTTAGGACAAGGGGGTTGTGGTCCGATATTAACCTAGGAAGCTTTGCTTTGCTATTTCCACATTAGAGAGATAGTTAGCTGATATCACGAAATAGTCCAATTTTGTATGCTTATTGAATGGATGTGAAAAATATGTGAACCCAAGGTCGTCTTTCTTTAAGCTTCCCCAGACATCCCTCAACCCATGGGATTGGATAACAGAAGATACTGCTCTGAATACCCGGGGCTTGCGGCCTGTATATGGGAGCACATATGTAAAATCTGCTGAGATATTTAAATCTCCACAGATTACTATAGGTGCAGGCCAGTTGGTTAATTCCTGCTCTATTTGCTCCATCACCGCCGGGTCATCCAGGTTGGAACCATATATTGAACATATAGTGATGCCTAGGTTCATTTCACATATTGCCCATCTTCCAGATATATCTGCCTTACATCTTTTGACTCCCCCCAGCCCTACCCTGCCGATGATTGCTACCCCCTTTATCGTTGATGTCTGTGAGGAGCAGGATAGAATTTCGTACCCCTTTAAATTTAGCCAATGTCTCTTTTTCCAAGGTAGGTGAGTTTCTTGTAGGCATAGAATGTCGGCCCCTATTATTTTGATGTACTCCTCGAACCTGCCCCTCTTTTTCCAGTTATTCAAGCCACCTATATTAAGGCTTACTACATTGAGCTTAGACATAACCCTGTAGGAAACATAGCCATTGGTCTGATCGATCAATTATTCTCCTGGACATATCATGCGAATACAATTCCTCTCTCAACATTTCAATTATATTGGTATACACTTTAACTGCATGAACTTTCTTTTCTTTTGCTTTCCCCCCCTGTCCCCCCCTCCCACCCCACAACACATCCCCCCCTGAACCCAACCCCAACCCCAACCCCCACCCTGGTGGAGCGCGCAGACTAAGTCTGTGCGTGTGATGGATGCAGCGTAGCAGTGGGCTCATTATATACACAGAAAGTTAAAGATCCCCATCTCCAGAAAAAGAAAAAAGAAAAACAAACAAGAACCACCTAGTCAAGAGCTGTGAAGACCACAAAAAAAAACAAAAAACAAATCTTAGAGATCATACATTGCCCTCAATAGCCCTTGATAACCACTGTTCTACCACCGCTGGGCTTATCATATTAGAGGTTACTTTTTTGAACATAATCCGATACTATACTGAATTTAAATATTTCCGAGCTTTGATTTCTGAGGAGAAATATATAGTCTTGCCCAGATGGATTACTTTTAGCTGGGCAGGATTGATAAGATACACCTGTATTTTTTTGTCCTGAAAAGGTTTGATTAACTGTCTTAGTGTCCAACGCCGTTCGACAGTGGTGTGGCAGAAATCGGGCCTTACGAAGAAGAAACCCCCCTCGAAGGTCCTTTTAGCATCCGGCCTCGCTTTTTCTGCAATAGATTGACGCAACAGAAAGTTCCCTATGTAGATCAGGATTGCTCTGGGCTTATCATCTGCTCTGGAGTTCTGCCTCAACTTAAACGGTATTCGATGTGCTCTCTGGATTTCAGTAGTCCAGTTCCACCCAGCGACATCTGGCAAGATGGCGGCCTTGATGCACGGCTGAGAAGCAGCGCTAAGCAGTGAGGACTCAGATGTGGTTAACCTCGGAATACCCCTGTGTAACCGCTAATGCCTAAACTTTACTGAGGGGGGACACCTCTCGGCACCTTACGTCGTTCAACGTCAAGATTTTCTGGAGATATTCCCGAGTGATCTGAGCTCAAGAGGGGTTGTGTAAAAAGTAATTAATTTGTTTTGTAAACGCTCAGAATCAACATTGCGGATTTGGATGCCTCTGATCGCATCTTACCGAAAGGCGCTCTCACCTGGACTGCTGAGGGCTGCCGCTGCCCTGCTCCTGAGGATCGGGTTGGCCGGCAGAGACTCCTGCAGAGCCCGCAGAGTTCACGGAGTCAGGGGGCAGTCCATTACTGGTCAGGCGGAGCCGAGTGGAGTTAGAGGCAGCGGCAGCAGCGGCAGCTGCTGCGGTAGAACGACATTCAAGAGGTGTGGAGACAGCCGACAGAGTTACCGGCAGAGCAGAGCAAAGCGGCAGTTTTCCTCACGGATGGCCCCGAAAACCAACACCGGAGGTAAGCCGTCGACCAAGAAGAAAAACGCTAATGTAGCCGCGAATCCCTGTGAAGTAGACAATTCTACGAGCACTACAAGCACTACAAACGCTGCCACAGATTGTGTCACAGACTGTGTTGGAAACGAGGCAGAATTAATCGAGGTCGAGTCTGGGACTCGGATAAGACAATTGGCACCAGCACAGGGCACCCCTAAAGGGATGAGGCCCCCAACTGTTAGAACTAGGCAAGCCGCTGCCACAACCTCCGCCACTGCCACTGTAAGTGTAGTGGAATTGATGAATCGAAGAGAAAAGGCAAAAAAACTTAAAACCACCGAAATGGCCCCAGTCACTGGTACAACACCACCACCGGCTACTGAAGAGGATGAGGGGTTTGAACCAGAGCCTCATCCGGATTTGGGAGCTGAGGATGCTGCCTCAAATGCGGTTCAAGGGGAGACGGATCTCTCGGCACAGTCAATCCCAATGGCAGGGGGAGCCGATAAAGTTGTTGGTAAGGTGGTCAAAACTCCTATGTTAGTCAATGATATGACAACTACATCCTCAGATGGCGTGGTGGTGCAGCTAACCGAACCCCCCCCGCCGCAAATATCAATTGTGTGAGTGTTCAAGTCGGCCAAGGAGGATCCAAAGATTCTGTACCTTTGGCCACAAGCGAGCCAGTGGTGGAGACTGCTGCGGGTTCTGTCCCGGGTGAACAAAGACAAGGACAAATACCAATAAACATAAACACCATTCAGAGCGGCTCGTCCCAAGGGGAGAAGGAGAAAGAGAAGACCCCTAGTGAGTGTTTTTTCTCTGTAACCCAGGAGGCCGACTGGTCAGAGGATGAGGATGAGGATGAGGAGCTGCATAGTTCTGATATCGATGGCAGTAATCCGGAATCAGAAAGCGATCCCGAGGGGGGGTTACCACCAACGGCCGTGAAAACAACGTTTCCTCAAAGAGGTCAAGCCGATTTAACATGGGATCATTCTCCAACAACCTCGCTACAAGGAAATTCAAATCAGGCGGCGAGCATCGTACAGAATCAGGAAGTCACACAGGTCACACAGGAGACTACACAACTTTCAATGTTGTCAATGATGACAATGATGGAATCAATCCATCAAGGAATCACAGCACACCGTGAAGAGACAAGATCAGACAGTCTCAAGGCCCAAGCTGCAATGAGAAAAATGAAAGGAGTGGTCAGAAAGCTCTCAAAAGCCTGTGTGAATGTAGGAGATAGGGTCTCAAATTTGGAAGAGAGGATAGTCGCTACTAAAGCGGAGGCGGCGGCAGCCACAAGTAAAGTGGAATCTTTCGGAACACAAGCACAGGATGTCCAGTGGAAGCTGGAGGACTTAGAAAACTGGCTAAGAAGGAACAACCTTCCTTGGGATTCCAGAAGGCTGGGAAGGGCAAGATGTCAAAGCCTTCATTGGACCACCGGTGCGTCAACTGCGCCTCGGTGCGCCGGACCCCAGAGCAGCAGAACACTGCCCGGCGCACCTTCCCCCACTGCTGTCGACGCTCCGGGAGCCCGTACCCGGACCCAGGCCTGCCACCTGCTGCTAAGGTTGAGGGGAGGTGGAGCTGCACAAAGAAAATTAGTGCAGCCAACTCCACCTCCCCAAATAAGGCCCGTGACTGCACCCATTGTGGGCGCCGCTTTCCGCAAGGAAGGCGGACGGGGCTCTGGCTGCGGCGAGCCCTACCCTTCGACATGGTTCTGGGGAGAGGGAGATGGGGCGGGAATAAATTAAAAAAGTAAGTAAAGGAAATGAAAATAGCAGGCAATAGAAAAAGAGTGAAAAAGTAGCTAAAAAACACAAAAAAGTAGACAAAAACCAAAAATATAGAAGCAGGAAAATAGTATGAATAATAATAAGTAAAAAAGATCAAAAAAAGTTTCTAGAAAGTAAGGATTGAAAAGATAAAGGGAGGATTCAAAAGCAGGCCCCAGAACCATATCATAGAGTGAAAAACAAGATGGCCGTGCCCATTGCGACCACGTGCGCAAGTTTGCGCGATAAACACAAAATGTAGGATAGATTAGCAAAAACACTCCCAAAACACAGGTGTGGGAGTGCTTGTTTTTCTCCACAGAGACAACGTGTGGATGTATTCTTGCTTCTGCCATCCTTAGGTAGCGCTCCACTTCCAGTCTTGAGCAGTGCCTGGAAACAGGAGTGCTCACAACATTTTGTAATATATTTTTTGTACTTTCATGTAGGGCGAACATGACCTAAAGGTATTAGAGCACTTTACAGGAGCATCTTTTACATTACACAAGCACATATTCATTTTTTGTAAGTACAGGGAGATTAAGTGATTTGCCCAGAATCACAGGATGTTGAGCAGACATCAAGAATTGAACCTGGTTTCCCAGCTCTACAGTCATCAGCTCCAGCTGTTGTGCCACATCATTGCCCCTAAACAAGATATCAGAAAAAGAAGTTACACAAAACATGCTTTATGACGCAATTATAAAATCCATGATTATGTGGAGTATGGCCAGGTGTTGCCATGTCAGTAGGAGGCCAGCCACAGTTTTCCAAGAAGGCCTAGGGGACATTTACATCATACACATGTGATATAAGTGATTCAAAAGGATATATACATCTTTATTCTCTAGTAGCATCAAAAGTCATTTTGTTAGCAGAGTTGGCTTATAAAGAAGATCACCTTCCAAAGCTTCAGAAATAGCTGCACAAGAAAAAATTGAAATTTGGTCTACGAAAGAAGCGAGAACAGAGGGTAGGCACACTTCACAATATTTGTTATATTTGACTTGTGGACTCAGCTCTAGGGATTGGAACATGTTAAACAAGCACCAGCGACTTTAATCAAGGTCAAATTCATTTTTCGTAAATCACTGGTAAATTAAGTGATTTTACCCAGGATCACATGATGTTGAGCCGAACCCAGGACTCGAACCTGGGTCCCCAGAACCAAAGGCAGCACCTATGGCATTAATGCCAAATCCACTCCTCCTTGAAATATCCAATGTTCCCACTAGTATTGGGACGAAGGGGAAAGGAGCGAGGCTTAAAAAAAATAATACAAAAAGCTCTTCACTCTTACCTGCCAGAGAATGGAATCTACAGGAAGGATGTAACGGTTGTAAACTCCTTGTAGTGAAACTTACTTCCAACGTGGGAAGCAACATGGAGCGCAACTAGACAGAACTTTGGGGTGGGGGACTAAGAATCCCAGCCAGGGCTGGCTCTAACACTGATTGCACACTTGAGAAGGACAGGTGAGTGAAGTGTCGCATGAGCAGTGTGAGTAGTGTGCTAGTGTGACTGCAGGGTGAGGTACAGGGTGAACTCGTGTGACTGCAGGGTGAGGACCAGGGTAAACAGCACAAGAGTGTTGTGAGTGCAGAGTGATCACTGTGAGTGCAGAGTGTGCGGTGTGCTCATGGGACCGCAGGGTAAGTGGAGGGAGAACGGTGTAAGTTCATGGTGAGTGGCATAAGTGCAGTGTGGTCACTGTGAGTACAGGGTGAGAGGGTGGGTTCAGTGCATAGTGATCAGTGTGAGTACATTGTTATCCCAGTGAGTGCAGGGTGAGTGTGAAAGTGAAGGACGAGAATGAGGAGTGAGTTGTCTGAATGCAGGGTGCATCCCCAGACACAGTTGAAGTTACTCAGCATGGTATTGAGGCTTGGCATAGGGTTTCAGATATAAGTTAAACTATTGCTTTTATGGCAAGGTCCAGGGATCGAGGGTGGGGGAAATAAATATTGTGCTCATCCTGCAATAAACTTCCAGTCTTGCGATTAGGGTTGCCAGCTCATTATATTGATGTACCAGAAGGTACAAAAGTAAGCAGTCCCCTAAAGCCTATTTTTAGCACTGATCGGGGCAAACTTGGAACAGCAAAAATACATAGAAAGCATTTTTAATTGTGTTCTAAGGCTGCCTGAATGATCTATGACTTATAATTAAAGGGAACAAAGATTGAAACGTCACATTACAAAGGAATATATACTATTTTATTTATAACCCTATTTAGTGTCAAGACAAGGCCTTTGGAGGCTCTTTAAACACCACATGGCTGGCATTTTTATTTTGGTAACCCTTCTTTATATTCCTTTTCATGAAATGCATTCTCACATTAAGGCAGTAAAATGTAAAATGTAAGGAAAAGGCAGAGTGGGGGCACAGGAAGTACTGGAACCAGAAAACAAACAGCCTCTTTAATCAGTTTACAAAGGTATGTAAATATGCACATGGGGCAGATTTACAAGCCCCTTGCACCATTTTTGTGTCACTTTTTCCATGTTAAAAGTGACTCAAAGTGGCGCAAGGGGCTTGTAACTAAGCCCCATGGTTTTATCCAGGCGCACAACACACATGGGCTCAAAAGGCTTCAGCATGCCTCCCCCCCCCCCCCCACCGTGTGTGTCAGCCCGGGCTGAGGCAGCTTCCCGGGCCAACACACAGACAGTTTTGGAGCTGGCAGCCGCACAAGTACTTCACAGGTCTTTAAAAGACCATTTACACGTTAAAGAGGCTTTGTTGTTTTCCAGCCTTTAGAGCCCCTGCATCTCCGTGACCATGAGAATTAGCCCCCCCCTCTCCGAAATCGTCATGCCTGCCTCTGGCCTTTAAAGACCTGTGACTCTTGACACCGTCAGCCGAGCCCCCAGCAACTGCAGCAGCCCGGGCTGAGAGGCACATCTCGCGCCTGAAAGCAACAGTGTGGTGTGAAGTGCGCACCACCCCTGAAGGGATGCGGCACCCCCCCCCCCCGGGGGGGGGGGGCACCCCACTGTTTGAAGACCTTCGCTCTACACCAACCTACGACACGCTACTCCACTTTATGCCACTTTACGCCACACCACTCTGACACTCCACTCTATGCCACTCCACTCCCCTCAACTCAAAGGCACACCACTCCACAGGACGACACAACATTCCACACTACGCCACTCCACTGTAGGCCTCTTCACTCTACGAAATGCCACTCTACTCTACGCCTTCCACAATGCACACCTGCATGACACAGCCCTCTACATTATGACACGCCACTCTTTGACACTCCACTCCACTCTACGACACATCACTTCCTTCTACTCCACGACAGGCCACTTCATTCTACTCTATGAAACGCAACTCCACTATGCTGAGTTACAATTATGGGGGAACCCAGGGCTACCAGCCTTTTTTTCTGATGGTGCTGGTGCCCTATGGTCAGGGCATGGCATAAGCACCTTAGGTTACCTATATGGCTCAGACGGTCTCTTGAGCTTTAAAACACTAAAATTATTATATAAAATTAGTGATGTTATGCATTTTAAATACATTCATATGAAAGACTTCTTGGTTAATAAAATGAAAATCGAGAAAGTAGAACATTCAGATACTTTAAAATCTCTCTATTCGCAGCACATTAAATCACTTATTAGCAAGAGTTATGCCTGCTTAAGTAGTCACAGGGAGGGAGATTGCGCAAAAATGGCGGACAAATGGACCAACAGATTAGGAGTTAATATCAGCCCTAGTCAGATTGTAGGCTCGCTCAGACAAATAAATCAAGTGGTCCAATCCTCAAACTTAAGGCTCCAATTTTATAGAACGGTGACCCAAATTTACTATACACCTGAAAGAATTGCGAGTTTGACTTCTGGAAATGTTTCTAGCGAGCGAACTAAATGTCCGAAATGTAATTTGGAAGCCACCGGTATAGAACATATGCTTTACAAGTGCCCGGAACTTACTGAGTTTTGGAAAGGATTAATAGTGGCTCTAAACAGTAGGCAAATCACACTACCAACACTTTCGGCTCATTTAGTATTGCTGGACATACAAGATACTAATAGCAAGCATAAAGACTTGATATTTATTGTTTTCACTTGTGCTAGGCTGGTTATAGCACGGACTTGGATTTCTAAGGAACCTCCTAGTGTTATGGAGTGTTGGAATCTTATCAATGAAATACATACAATGGAACTCTCATTGGCTAAATTCAGGGGCATTAAGGCACTGAAAGGGAGGGAAAAAATGTGGGGAACGTTCATTTGATGCACATGTTAATATTTACTTAAATATATGTTTTCTTCGTACTGGCAACATCGAAATGATTTATATTTGGGAATATATGTATTGTAATCCTCTGCTTGTATTCAATGGCTAAATCTATGTATGGATTCCTCTGCTCTCGATACTTGTTTGTTAAGATATGTCTTTTTACTTTTTCCTGGAATTAATAAAAAACATTTAAAAAATGTTTTTTTTAAAAGAAATGCAACTCCACTCTTTGCCATGACATTCCACTCCACTCTGCTCCCCTCCACTCTTTGCCCCTCCGCTCAATGCCCCTCCACTCTATGACCATCCACTCCACTGTACTCCACTCTATGACACCTTACCCCACTCTATGCTATGTCACTCCACTCTACTCCACTCCATGTCACTCCACTTTGACACTTTATTCCTCCCTATGCCACTCTATGACACTTTGTGCCACTGTACACCCCTCCGCTTTAGGCTACTCTGCTCTATACCACTCCACTCCAACACTCTACTCTACTATATGCCACTCTACGAGTCTATGCAACTCCCTCTATGCCACTCCACTCTATGACAATCTATTCAGCTCTATGCCACGCTACTCTACAACACTCTACTCCACTCTACGCAACTCCCTCTATACCACTCCACATCACTTTACTCCACTGTATGCCACTCCATTCTGCTCTACATAACTCTACTTTATGACACTCTATGCCACTCCACATCACTTTGCTCCACTGTAAGCCACTTAGGGGTGTGCGGAATTTGCGAAATTCACTTTCGCAGATTATCGCGAAAATTTTAGAAATCTCTGCGAACACGCAGAAATATCACGAAGACGCAGAAGCTTTTCCCTGCCCGTTTGCGGTATTTTCTGCGTGATCGCGTTGAAAAATGTCTCGCTAATTTACCCATGCGGTCGCTCATGGGCGCGGCCATCTTGTTTTCACTTGTCCCGCCTGCTCGCGCTGCTTACTTCCTGTTCCGGGTCGCACATTGCATGCTCGCGCCCGTTCGCGTTACGTATTTCCTGTACGTCAACGCTTTTACGTGTTTGCTCCGCTTTTTGCGTTTTATGTGAAAAATAAAGCACCAATGTAATTTTTTGTGCTAATTTGTTTCTTGGAGACTTTTCATTTTAACTTTAGAATAAGCACATGCACTACAAAAACTTCAGTTTGCTAAACACTCTTACTTTACTTAAAATTATTTGCCCTATACAACCTGGGCTCTGCAGGAGGGAGTGGCCATCAATGATGCAGAGTACCAGCTTCCAGAACTTTTTTGTCAGGTGGTAGTGGCGGTGGGGGGGCTCGACATGTAAAAAAGTTTAGATGGGGGGGCTCGGCCGACTAAAGTTTGAAGACCTCTGGTGTAGAGTGTAGTGGTGTAAAGTGGAATGGCGTAATGTTGAGTATACATGGTGTGTTAGTGCATTGCCATTAAGACAACACATTTTCTATTGAAATGACCATTACATTTGCACAGACATACAACTTTACTGATAAAACTATACAGCACATAAACGATAATGTGCGGAAAGGACATCACCTAATGCAGTGATTTTTTTGATTGGATTAAAATATTTGCTTCCACCACACTTCAGAATACAAACAATGTGCTTCATTTGTGCTTTCTCAATTCAGATATATTCTGAAATATCTACACAGTTGTTTTATAGACATTTAAATTTTTTGCTTTGTGCTAGAAAAAAGTAACCACCAAGCTCCTTTAGAAGACAGCCTATCATTTGACCCCTGTCTCTGAATGCACTCAAATGTGTCAAGATAAAAACAAGATTTAAAGGCTATTTACAGAAAGGGGCACTGGTGGAATAATACAAGGGGCCCTGATAAACCAGACCATGCTCAACAGAAGGAACAAACTCAAGCTGGACAGGGTGAAGCAAATAAAGCCAGCAAAAAGAAAGCAAACAAATGTGAGTAACAAACCACTAAGCCAATGGGAAACAGTGGATGGGATGAAATCCCAGAAGAAGCTCTCCGAATGTCCACAAGATGTTTTAGCAAACCAGACAGTAGTGCTTTCTGGTAGGCTCGCCCTAAAAATTGGCTCTCATAGTTATCAATGACAACAGAGGGACTCTGATCCATTTGTTTTACAGAAGAACGTATGCCATGGATATCTGGATGCAAAAATAACAATTGATGGTCAGTATGCAGAACAATGTCATAAATTCACCCCAGTACAGAGATCTGGGCCTAAATCCATCATTAATTTGCTCACCATGCCATTCCAGTTTGGATACAGCCATATGCAAATCAGTCTTGACCCTGCGCCCAATGGGAATTGTCCAGCCCGCACTGGAAGGCCAGGTCCTCCCTAGCCTGGAATAAAGCATCCCAGGGCTGGTTTCGGGCTTTCAGCCCTCATCAGCCAGGATAGTTTGACTCCAGTGGCATGGAGAGCACAGGACCCACGTCTGGCCAAACTCGTCCCACTCGGGGTGACAAATGCAAAAAGAACAATTGATGGACAGAATGCAGAACAATGTCATACATTCACCCCAGTACAGAGTCAAGGCTGATTTGCATATGACTGGGTTCAAACTGGGGTGGTGTGGTGAGCAAAATAATAATGGATTAAACCCAGATCCTTTTGACTGGGGGTGAATGTTTGCAGTGTCCAGCATTCCGTCCATCAATTGTTTCTTTTGCATATGTCGCCCTAAGTAGGAAGGGTATGCCCAGACGTGGGTCCTGTGCTCACTACACCACTGGATTCAAGCTAGCCTGGCTGATGAAGGGTAATGTATGGGAACACAGGGCAATGGAACTTAGTGCTGAAAAGGGCAAAGGCAACATTTAACTAAAATTCTGTATGTAAACATGCACAGGTACTTTCAACTTTTTGTATAGATTATTGTATAGAAAACATATTTTTATTAATGTTTTTTATGATTATTGTTTCAAAAAAGATATACATAAACTTGATTTGGGATGACAACTATTCATGTACAGTTATAATGACTTCACAATTTCCAAATCGATATTGTCAATTCATTCAGAGGAAATCTTTTCATCAGTAGACATGCGATACAAATGAAAGGTGCATGTATTATTTCAAAATGATTAGAATTCAAATTATAGACACATGGTTGTCTCAGGAATACATCTAAGTTCTTGTTTTGTTAATGATACAATACAATATAGATTGAGAGAACGGGTGGTGTAATTAAACGACTCGCGTTTCGGCAAAGTCTCTTCAGGGTTCCATCTCAGTAAATACTCTATCAACTACTGAAAGCCTTGCTGTAACGTATAAGTTAGACATGAACCAGTTCTTATGGACTTTGAAATACACTAACCTTATTTAGTGTGAAGTAGTTGCATACTTATTAAATCTGAGTGTCCGCTCAACAGGGAATGGATAACTGTGCAAAGCTTGATAAAAATCCTCATGAGGATAGTGTTATATTTCATATCGGTAGCCTGATATAGGTCCAGGAAACATTGTACACTTTCCCTACATCATCTCCCCATCATTTCATATGAACAAGCCTTATAAGGACATAACTCCAAATAAGGACAGAATGCCTTATAGGGACATAACGCCTTATAAGGACTGCAGCCTTTTATGGACTAAACCTTTCACCTAGTTCCATGCAGAGGGTGGGTTTTTCCCAATCGATATTGCTAAGCCGTCATCATTAGCACATATGAATAATTCCTTATTATAATAATTTATGAGTATACTCCCCAGGAGGTACACTTTACCTCTCCCATTGATGCACAAGGTGTAATCCCCAACATCATCCTCATACTCAACAATGGGTAACACGCACATAGACTGTATAAATACAGCACCTCTTGCTATCAGTAGTCAGGAGGGAACCAAGACTTCAAAGCTGACACACTGACTAGAGATGCTGCGGCTCCGACATGCAATTGCTCCAGCTGACAGTGGTCTGACTATCCCTGGCGGGGCGTCCAACTCAGGTCCAGGACGAAGTCCCACATTCTCACTATTCAGGTATGGGGGTTCGACTAAATCCTAGCGGGATTCTTGGCTCTTAGACTCTTAGGCTTAGGCTCTTTTTGCACCTACTCACATGCTAGGTACATTTAGGTACATCAGACAGGCATCTTAGGAGTACGCACCTTATTTTATAAATGAATTATATATTCATGTATGTGTTCATGACTATTGCAAAATGGTAGAAGAATACTATACCTTTTTATTCACTGTACTGCTGATTCTATATCTCTGCTACGGTGTCACAATTGTAGCAGCACATTTGTTTTACATGAGAAGAACAACGGTGCAATAAATTCTTATTGTAAACACTCCCAACTGTTTCTTCTGTGTATCTCTCTGAGAGCAAAACAAGCAAGCACGAGTGACTGGGTGAAAAATAGTATATTGTTTACACAAGTTTGAGGAATCAGGGTTTGTTGTGTTGTGAGGTTGCCAAAAACTAATATCTCTGATAATATGAGATACTAGTGCCACTGCGAGCTAGCTAATGCAAAAGATAGGCTAACATATTCGGTGCTGGATTACAGAGTCAGTCTACCACCAGACCCACAGTATATGTTATCCGTAAACAGCGCAGGTCCTGCATGAAGAGTGCAATAGGAACTACACTACAATAGATAGAATCAGGGAGGATGCTACAGCACTGTAATATCTGATGCTGTCAAATTGTATGATGTTACTATCTTGGTTAGCCGCTTGGCTCAGGAGTTCACGGGTGCAGTCTTTATTTGTTGCATGTAGCCAAGCAAGAGACTGCATCTGGGCAGCATGGCAGATGAAGGATAATGCCCTGAAACCAGTCCCAGGATGCTTGTTTCCGGTACAGGGAGGACCTGGCTTGGCAGTACGGGTTGGACTGTTCCTATAAGGAACAGGGTCAAGACTGATTTCCATATGGCTGGGTCCAAACTGGGGTGGTGTGGTGAGCAAAAGAATGATGATTTAAACTCAGATCCTTGTGACTGGGGGTAAATGTTTGCATCATCCAGCATTCCGTCCATCAATTGTTTCTTTAGCATATGGATATTTGGATAACAGCTGTATCACTGTCACTCGTTTAGGGTGGATTTCTCTTTTTCCATCATATCTGGCATGCCACATTTATAAGTGTTGAGGTACCACTTCTCCTTAATGTTGGATCTCCACACCTCGAAGCTTGGATCCTATACCCTCCCAAATGAGTTTCATAAAAGATATCATCATACACTATCCATGATAAATAAAAGTTTACGACAATATGAGTTGATACAAGTCACTAAGGGCCAGATGTAGGTAGCCCTTTACCGATCGGTAACGGCCGAAAATACCGATTTTTGGCCCCTACCGATCGGTAAACAGCCATCGAGATGTAGGGAACGAAAAACATAAAGAATCGGAGTGAAAACCGAATCGGAATGAGCACCGAATGGGAAAGAATCCGATACGTACATACCGAAAATCGGACATGTAACGATTCGGAAAAACACCGATTCGGATGCAAAGACCGAATCGGTCCATGTACCGAATCGTTCGTGACACCGAATCGGAAAATCACCGAATCGGTCCATTGACCGAATCGTTAGTGACACCGAATCGGATAATCACCGAATCGGTCCATTGACCGATTCGTTAGTGACACCGAATCGGAAAATTACCGATTCGGTCCATGTACCGAATCGTTAGTGACACCGAATCGGTAAATCACCGATTCGGTCCATGTACCGATTCGGTAGAAAGACCGATTCGGACATGAGCCGAATCGGAAAACATGCCGATTCGTAGGAATCGCCGATCGGGAAATTCCCCGACTCCGACAGTTGGGGAGATGTAGGGAGGCACAGAAACACCGAAATCGGCTCAAAATCGGTAGAATCCACTCGGTATTTACCATGGATTGCAATCAGGTGGTAACCAACTCCAACCCATATAAACAGTCCCAAAATGCATTGCAACTTGCAGGATGGCAGCTTTCTATGTCATTGCGAGGCGGCTACGGCTACAGCAGGAAGGACAGAGGGAATGGCTAAGAAATGAACAGGTCTACAGACAGAGGATAACCCTGTTCATGCTCACAGAGGCAGAGATACTACAGAGATACAGGCTGGACTCTGACACCATACTTGAGCTCATCAGGGATCTCAAGCCATTCTTGGACCACCACACCCCAAGGGCACACGCCATCCCTGCGCACGTCCAGGTGCTATGCAGCCTACACCTGCTAGCGTCTGGCAGCTATCAAAGTGGTGTAGCAGCAGCAGGAGGGGTGAGCCAGAGCAGCCTGTCAAGGTTCTTCCACACATTCCTTGACGCCATGATAGACAGGATGGACCAATACATCTCTTTCCCTGCAACCCACGCAGAACTGCTACAAACCAAAGCTGACTTCTACCAGATGGCACAATTTCCCCAAATCATCGGTTGCATAGATGGCACGCACATTCCGATTTGCCCACCAGCGGACACCGAATACATATACCGCAATCGCAAGTCTACACACACCATCAACGTGCAGGTGATCTGCAATGCAAAGTGCACCATCACAGACCTGGTAGCAAAATTTCCAGGGAGTACCCATGACTCCTATATTTTCCAACAGAGCGGCATATATGCACGGCTGATGGCTGGCGAATTTGGAGAAGGATACCTCCTAGGTGAGACACATCATGAGACCCCCATGACACATAGTAGGTAGGTGTAATACATGTATGCAAGTGTCTAATGTGACCCCTTTCTCTTCCAGGCGACAGTGCATATGCCCTCCGCTCATTCATACTCACCCCCTACCTCAACCCCTCCACACCCAGCCAAAGGAGGTATAACCGGGCCCACATACGCACAAGGAATGTTGTCGAACGGACCTTTGGCATCTGGAAAAGTAGATTCAGATGCCTGCACAAGAGTGGAGGTGCAAGGCAGTATACCCCCATCACCTGCTGCAAGATCATAGCTGTATGTGCAATGTTACACAACCTTGCGGTAAAGAAGGGCACTGAGGTGGAGTTGTCTGACTACGAGGACCATGACGACGACGAAGCTGTGCCACTGACACAGCCAGCTGGGGTGTGTACGCCAAGTGATGGCAGATACAGACGTGAGGAGATCACTGAGAACTATTTCTGACTGAGTACAGATGCAAAGACAGCCAAATGTTGCTTGGAAAAAACAAATTTTAATAGTGTAGCACCACAGTTACAGCACTGATGTGCTACAAAAAATGGAGTATGGTAAATAAAATAAAGTCCAAGGTACTGGTTGCCTCACCCGCCCTTGCCAGGCTATTTTTTTGCCCGCTTGCCAGACCCACTGGGGTGTTCCTCAGCCCCCTCTGAATGCCCAGCAGCATCAGCAGAGCACCTGGTGCTCCTCCGTGGCTCAGACGCAGCGCTGGCCGGGCTGCTGCGGCTGCTGCTGTCCCCAGCATCACCCAGGTCCAGGGCCGGATTGGAGGCGGTGTTTGAAATTATCATGGCCTCCATGGCAGTGGTGATCCGGGCCATCCCCCTAGTAAGCTCAGCCGTATGCTGACTAAGGACGGATTCTTGGTTGGCGCTGCGATGGCACAGTTGTGCCGTCGCCGCTGCAAGGCGGCCCATGGCGCGGTTCAGAACCCGGGCATCCCGCCTGCGCACCAGCTCATGCTCCTCCTGTCTGCTTGCTGAGTGGGTGATGGCAGTGGTTAGCCTGCCTAACCCTGCTGCCACCTCCTTGTTCGATTCCACCACGGCCTGGAATCCCTTGACCAACTCTCCCATCTGCATGTTGTGCTGCAGGAGCTGGCGTTGGCAGGCCATAGTGGATCTGGCTTGTTGCCTCTGGATTTTCACCATTTGTCCCTCCAGGCCCAGGAATACACTGCCCTCCCGTGCTGGTGCAGCAGTGGTGGTGATGTTACGGCGCCGGGCACTGCTGCTTCCGGCCTGCTGAGTGGGCTGGGGTGCCACTGGTGGGGGGGTGATGCTGGGCGGTCCCTGAGCCCCTGCTCCCGGGACAGGTTGAACAGGTGGCAAGGCCACGGTTGTGGCAGGAGCTGGGGTAGGCGGAATGGTGTCCCTTGTAGGGGAGTTCTCTGGGGAGAACTGCAAGGGGTGTGTGCTGGGCATTACTGGGGAGTGCAGTGTATCGAAGTCAATGACCAGGACTCCCTCCATTCCTAGCCCTGGGGTGTCTCCTTCCTCCTCCTCCTCCTGGCCTGCCTGGCTGGTGCTCGGCCCTGCGACTGCAGTGTCGGACGGTGCTGCTCCCTCTGATGCTGTTCTGCCTGATGGGGCCCCTAGGTACAAAGAAGCATTTGTAAACTGAGTGCCGATGTATTACAGTCAGTACAATTATAGCATTCCACATGTCCTTGCATCTTCTTACACTGTGTCACACTGTTTCCTGTCTTGTGATTCTGCACTGCCATATTTAGCTAACTTCTGCTGACTACATGTACCATGATGCTTGTCTCTTGTATGTTGGTGACAGTACAGTGCTGGGGTTTGCCTATGCATTGTGTCTAATGGGGAGGTGTCTGGTAGGGTGTGTCATGATGCGCATGCTTCTTACCTGTAGCTGTGGCTCTCGCAGAGCTGTCCAGGGTCCCGATTCCAACGACACTCTCCCTCTCAATAGTGCTGGAGACCAGTTCCTCCAGCTCGGTGAGGGGTGGCGCCGGGTTCCTGCCTCCTCCTGTGCCTCCAGCCTGCCTCTGTATCTCGGCCATCTTCCTCTTAGTGAGGCTGCGGATGTCATAGAACCTTTTTTTAAGTTCTTCGACAGACCTGGGGGTGACACCCGCAGCATTCACCTTCTGGGCGATGTCGGCCCAGATTCTCCTCTTGGTGCTGTCTGGCACGTTCAGGGACAGCTTGCCAAACAGCTGGCGGTGCACCCTCACCACCTCCTCGACCAGCACCTGAAGTTCGGTGGTGGTGAACTTGGGCTTCCTCTTCTGGGAGGACTTCTGGCTGTCTGACTGCTCTGCCATGTTCTCCAGTTCAGTTGGCAACCTCCACTCTCACTGCTGCAAACTGTGAGTGTTGAGCTCAGGCTGGCTCTCCAGAAACTTCTTAATTAGCTGCACCTGCCAGTGTTGCCACTCCCTGTTTGGGTGGGGGAGCCACCTCATTGGCTGAATCGGCTTTTGCCGATTCGGCTTTTACCGAATCGGTAATATCCGATTCGGTAAAATCCGATTCGGTATTAACCGATTCGGTAAAAGCCGATTCGGTTCCTTCAATGCATTCCTATGGGCTTTTTCGCCATGGGTGTGTTTTCATGGCTACGAATCTATGATTGCCGAATCGGATTTTACCGATTCGGCTTGTACCGAATCGGTATTCGCCGAATCGGGAATATCCGATTCGGTGGTAGCCGATTCGGTACGTTCCGATTCGTTGTTAGCCGATTCGGTACTTTCCGATTCGGACCGACCCGATTCGGAACGTACCGATTCTCATTACCGATGCCGACCGAATCGGTATTCATTCGGTTTTTTTTCCCTACATCTCGTTTTCCGATTTCAAAATACCGATTCGGCCCGCCTCGGTATTTTGAAATCGGAAAATCGCGTTTACCTACATCGGGCCCTAAGTCCCTGATGATGAGTGAGTTAGGCGTTTCTGACCCCTGTGTAAACCCCTGTTTTCACAGGGGTTGGAAGTACATGTTAGGTGGTATTTACTGCATCCAGTAATTACTGGGTGAGTTAAATATCTCACCCTTTATTAAATTTCGGCATGTCAAAGCTGCTAGAATTTAACAGGTAAAAGTGCACAATATGTACTGTACCTTGAGGATTTTGGTCCAATATGCACCAAACTCTGCATGTTATTCACCAGAAACTCACAATAGGACCTATTTATCACACCCAATGAATAACGTAACTCAGGGTATCATTATTTATCGGTTTGATAAAAAGCACCTGGATTTTGACAAACTCGGAATCAGGGTCGAAATGTCCAGTGACCTGCAAGATATAATACGTTTGTGGTAACCTTAGGACCCCGGTGTAGAAAACGTACTGTTATACTGAGTATGTGGTAGGTTTAGCAGGGATAACCTCTTAGATATATGAGGCAGATTTACAGGCCCCCTGCGCCACCAGTACGTCACTTTTTGTGACATACTGGTGGCGCAGGGGGCTCCTCCATATTTTCAAGGAGAGGAAAAGCCACCCTGTGTGACTTTTCCTCTCTTTGTAAATAAGGCTCCTTCACACGCAGCACTTTGTGTTGAAGAGGCATTCCATGGCTGTTGCTGTGGGTGTTCCCAAGCAACACCCATGGAACAAGACACATCTCCAGATTTACGAGAAATCGTAAATCTGGAGATGCGTCTGAATGTCAGCAGCTGAAAAATAAAACAATATTTTATTATTGTTTTATTTTTCAGCTGCTGGCTGAGCCAGCGTGTGCAGGGAGGGGCGGCCGGGCCATGGGAGGGGGTAGGAAGAGTAGTAGATGTATACTACTAAGTTTGGCTGGCTGTATTAGGCTGGCCACACTGACATGTGCACTTAGGTTTCTCCAACCCAGCTGTATTGCACAACCGGTTTGGAGAAACAGCACAGACTCTTTGTGTCTGAGACAGAGTTACCCACTCCGCTCAGGCCAATCCCCACGCTGCTCTTAACCGTGATGCTCTACCAGGGACTGCTGGGACCAGCTACTGGCAGCAGAGGAGTGCGAGGCAGCCGGCATAACTAGATAAGTGTTTTTTTTTTTATTATTACTAACCCCCCTGCCATATGCTATGTACAGAAAACCCCGCTTCGTCAGGACTACCCGCCATATGCACATTTATATAATCAAGCTCCATTAACCATTCACTAATTTCACTTCCGAATGCTCCAATTTTTGTCTGCACCAGTGCTCTGGATCCTGAGCACCGACTTCACCAAGAAAATGGTTGGTCAATAAACCAGACACCCAAGGACGTCCTTTCTGAAGCCCAGGCATGAATCAATGCTTGTGAAGGTCCCAAATGCATATTAAGGTAGACAAAAGGCAACATGTACTTCCTGTAATAAATAATAAATCAATAGTTTCTGTGTCATTAGCATATTTATGGCATTCGAAACCATAGTTTGCTTATGACTAGAAACTGGTGTTGTGTAGTTGTAACATCTCTATAGAACTCTCCTACCCCTTGGTAAGGCCCCAAAGCGCTTCACAGGTGGTCGGGTTGGTTGCTGCTCCGTTTGTTGTGCAAGACAAGAGGGAGAAATTGCTTGAGGGGTCTGGAGGCAACTGTGAGCGTTCTGAGCATGCGCAAGGCCCGGGGCGCGTGCGCCACAGTTGATGCACAACACTTAACTGAGCTGTGGTTAAAACGGTATCGCATTTTTCCTCTCATGAAGATCTTGTTTTCAACAATCCATTACCTTATCTCGCCGCCATTAATGATGCTGAAAGTGGAACGAGATAACATGCTTAAATTGCCAGAGGAGCGCTGTATCATCAAAATGACAGGATTATTAAACAAAGATTACTTTGGACAGAGCTCCGAGCTCGAAGTTGCCTGCGCAGTTTGCCACTGTGTTCACGTTTCTTTTTCATCTGCTCACTTAACCCTGATGTGAAAACAGATTAGGAGTTCAGCGGCTTTCACCTGTGTCTTACCAGTTATTCATCAAAGGGATTTCCTCCTATAAAAATCCAATAAACAAGCAGATAGCCATCGCTGTGTGAGCGCAATCTAAAACAAACACTGCAGAGAGATATTGTTAAAGAAAGCAATGAACACGCTGTCTGATTTCGGCTGTAAACGCAGTGGATGCGAAATCATGACTGTGAAAAGAGGAGCTTGTTCATGCTGACAAACAGACAAATAGTAATGTTTGTAAAATTTGTATAGAGCTTGCTACCACAGTGTGGGTCGCTGACAACGCTTGCCCACGTGGGGAGCATTCTACACCACTGAGGGTGTTTGGTGGGAAGTGTATTGTCTTTGTTTTGATGATATGTGGGAGTTGTGGTTATCATGTTGTGGGAGACAGCGGTGAAGAAGTTTGGTAGATAGGGGTGCAGTTTATGGCTTTCACTAAGCAGACAGCTTTGAACAGCTCTGCAGGTACCTTCTTGGTATTGCTTATGCTCATAGTCCACTTAGCTGGTTACTGCACTGGGATGTCTGTTCTGAGATATTTTGTTTAAAGTTTATGGTCCTGGATGGTGGAGAGATCTCCTGTAATGGACTTGGGTAATATCATCCCATATCTGAATGTCGCTTAGTGATGTCAGGAAGTGGTCAACATATATATATATATAGCCTGTTGGGATCTGCAGTTGTGGACTAAGAGGCTAATTAGGAGTCTGGCGCAAGGCATGGTGGCGGCGGTCTTTTGACTGCCCTATTACAACTAGGGCAGTCGGGCTGCCCCCGGACTGCCACAATGGCCAGGAATCAGAGACCTCTGGCAGTGGTGCGGCAGTCTGGAGGCCCCAATAGGCTTGGCGGGACTCCCGCGGTCCTGCCAAGTATATTACGAGTTTCCTCTCCACCGCAGTTTTCATGCCAGTTCGACCTCCATGAAAACTGTGGCGGCGAGGAAACAAAATGGGCCCTTCAGGGTCCCCTTGTGCCTCTGGGCTTGGAGATGCATGCAGGGGGGAGGGGGCACATGTTGTGCCTCCCAGTACCTCCTCGGCATGGACTGTAGCAGTCCATGCCGTGCAGGTACTGAATTCATAGGCACTGCAGTGGGAACGCCAAAACACCGCCCTCCAGACCAGGAGAAAACTCCTAATCTGGTGGGCTGTGAAGGAGCGGGGCAGTCTCGCTCCCACACCACTAAACTCGTAATCAGGATCAAAATTAGAGCCCTCTAGTGGCCATCAGTGTGCAGCAGATCTTCTCGTTAATCACTGACTGCTCAGTTAGTGATGGGTGCTTTATTGCTGTGGACTGGTACAGAATTACATGATGAACAATACTCACAGGGGCTCTGCCTCATGTGAGTGTAAGATGGTCAAGTAGTATAAGGGAATTATTTTGCAGCCAGATTGAAGTACAATCAACTGCCTGGCCCCTGAGTATGATATTGTTAGCATTATTGAGGGCTAGGAAGGTTATGTATGAATTAACATTACTACATATTATCCGGGATAGACAGCCCTTCATAACTTAACAGAACATAGCAATTTCTGTGCTGGTGGAGCTGTTCCTTTTCTGTTGGCTGTAGGCTGTAGATTGGTCTCAATGAATATTAACACCTGCCACTAGGTTGAGTCTGCATGACTGTGCTCCCTACTTTATGGGATACAGTTACAGTGCTTATCACTGCTGCACGACCTTTCTGCATTCTTCTTCAGATCCATTAATATTATTACAAGAGAGTTCAGTGTGCAAGACATGGGCAAATGCAACAACTGGGCAAGAAAGAGAAGTCTATTGGTGGTAAATAATCAATGTAAATTTAAGTTGTCTTGTCTAAGCCCAACTCATGGGCCCATTACAAATCAGACAGAGGGGTATACCAGGAAGCAAAATCGTGGTGTGATACTGCTCCACCTGATTTTAAGGTTTACCAGGAGCGGGATTGCAGCCGTATTTTCCCAGACATTTTCCATCTCCTTAAAGTAGGCGAAAAAAGGCGGTGGTAAAGACCATGAAATCAATAGCCACATATTTTGTTGGATCCCGTAAATCAGCGCCTCAACTTTATATAACTTCATCCAATTCTATTCCCCCACACTTTTACCTTATGTGTAAGGAGTAAGGTCCGACAGATAAGTATTTTTACATTTATACACTCTCATTTACCTTGTAGGAGAGTGATTATATCCCATTTATACTACTTATTTGCCGTGAGTTAAAACCAGATGGTCATATTTGGGACGTTGACTATAATAAGGATACAGCAGTGAAGTTTTGTTTAATTTAAAAATGGACAGCATTATTTTGTGATCCCTGTATGAAGTGAAGAATGGTAATGTGATATGAACAGCAGATTCATGAGGGATTTTTTTATGTACTGGAAACACATAGCATATTGATTGGTGATGGTTGGACACTATACAGGGCCCGATTCACAGAACTAATTTACTACAAAATCCTAAACTTACTACCATTTTGGCATTCACAGAAGGCCCTTACTCATTTTGGTATTCACAGAATGCACTTACTCATTTTGGTATTCACAGAATTCACTTACTCATACTAACTTTATGTCTGTACTCGGGCTGGAGATTCCGGCCTGATGGTGGAGATTCCGGCCCGATGGTGGGAAGCCAGTGTAGGGTCCGGAGGTGCTGGCTGATGTGGCAATGGTGAGTTAGGTGAGGACTAGTCTGGCGGCGGTGTTCTGGACATTCTGGAGTTTGTGAGTGAGGTTCTTGCTGATCCTGGCGTAGAGTGCGTTGTCGTAGTCAAGTCTGCTACTGATGAGGGTGTGTGTGACTGTTTTCCTGTGTTCGGGGGGTATCCACTCGAAGGTCTTGCGGAGGAGTCATAGAGTGTGGTAGCAGGAGGAGGTGATGGCATTGACCTGGTGGTCCATTTTGAGTTCAGAGTCCAGAATGATTCTGAGGTTGCGTGCATGGTCCATGGGGGTGGGGGGTCCGAGTGTGGGGAGCCACCAGGTGTCTTTCCAGGGATCGAGGTGTGGGCCCATGATGGGTATCTCTGTATTACCTGTGTTAAGTTGTAGGCAGCTGTTCTTCATCCATCTGGCGACAGCTTCCATTCCTTCTTGAAAGTTGCGTTTGGTGGTGTTGGGTTAGTTGGATAGGGAGAGGATGCGCTGGGTGTCGTCATGTGATGTTGAGACAATGTGCTCTGATGATGGATGTGTGCAGGCCATGTAGATGTTGAATTGGGTCAGGCTGTTGGAGGATCCTTGTTGGACTCCGCAGGTGGTCGGGTCGCTTCTGAGAGGAATGAGGCATTGAGTTGTGCCTTTGCACATCTGTTTGCAATTTACGAGTCTTCCTGTGTTCATGTGTGTAGCGTAGGTTGGGCTCACATTGTATATACGCATGAGAATAGAAATGGGAGGGGTACTTAATTTTATGCTTCAAGTGCACTGTGTTGCATTCAATTTTACTTCATTATTTTGTGTGTGTTGACAGTGGACACTCGTGATGCATCTAGGCAAATGTAACGTGGCTATGCTGACAAGTACTAATAAAGCAAATTAATATTAGTTTATGCCTTGAAAGTTTTATGTCAATGATATACTGTAGGAAGAGGTTCGAGAGCAGTGTTATTCAAGCTCTGCGGTGAGAGGGCCATCGTCTTTCAAATGATATGTGGCCTTAGAATAGATGGAAAACACACCACCCTGCCGTGTGCACTTTAATAGGTGTCCACGGGGTCGATCGGCCAGCCGAACAGCATGGCGTCCTCCTCATTATTGGCTCATAATCACGAGTAGGGCGCCGTGCTGGTCAGCTAGCCGATTGACCCCGTGGACACCTATTAAAGTGCACACAGCAGGATGGTTTATTTTCCATCCATTCTAAAGCCACATATCAGTGGAATTACAATTTAAGGAACTGGGATCTTTCCAGGAGTTTGCTAGCTGCATGAGTTGTAGTCTCTCGTTATTCTGCTTGAGTTCTACTTGACCTGAACACTGCGATACAATTCTTTACTCTCGGTGAGAACATACAGATACCAATCTTTGACGTAATACTTCAAGGAATGTTTCCTGACCATTGGAAGTTTTTTATTAATACATCAAATTATTTCCGCCCTGAAGAAGTCCTAGGTTTTACTGGACGAAACATGTTGGCTGATGTTTTAATGAATTTCAAATGATTCTACAATAAAGTGACGCAACGCAACTGGATTCGCCAGAAGTTGTAATTTGCAAATTGTCTTATACCTTATTGCAATACATTGCCTCTTTACTTTGTATGTGGTGCAGCTCTGTTTTGAATTTTGAGTTTTAATTTATGACGTTTTGGCTGTGCTTTTAAACAGGATGTACTTACTGGTTGGCGACTGTTCCTAGATAGAAAGTTGTAGCCTACTCAGTTACATAAGAAAGAAGTTAGAAAGTGGTCTCTATATGTGCTTCCAGTCTGATGAAGATAGGGGAATTTCTCCTTTGAAAATTAGTGCCCTCACACACACTTGCGAGTCTCATGCTTCATCATCGGGCGTTGCTCCTCGTGGGGATGGCGCTGCTGTCCTCCACGGGCCCCGCGAGAGGGCTCTTTGTGAGAGACGCCGCAGTTGTGCATGTGGGTGTGTGGGCCTAAAAGGGAATGTTGTAAGTGTATTAAAATTACCCCACGGGTACCTTGAAGTAAATTTTTATTCGTAGGTCCGAGAGGTAAATGTAAAAGAATTGTCCAGGGTAGATGAGGTGCCTCTATCAGCAAATATATTAGAGGTCAAGATATTACTCTGTTGCTCTCAGTGCCCGTGTGTGTTTGTGAGTGTGAAACCTGGTCGACATGTTTCGCGCTGGAATGAGGTCCCTAATGGATCCTGCTGCGCTTAGTCAGGACCATGTAGTGAAAATTGGTGAATCAAAGTTAGTAGAAAAATATAGTAGCAGGGAAACAAACACCCTATAATCCTATAATACCTCTAATACGTTTCTGAGTGAGTTATAGTACTCATAGGAACATCTCATTTGTGTTCCTATTATTACCTGGAGGGGAAAAAAACAACAACAGAAGTTGAAAACACATATATAGAGACAAACATGACTTACAGTGAATACCATTATATCCACCTTTTAACTTTTTTCAGCAGCTGCGTATAAATCACAACATGCATCTTGTTGCAGCAAGTGTGGGAAAAAAACTTGCCATTTCATTTATACTGCCACCTGTACATGTATCGACAGAGCAATCTGTCAATATCTGTGGGTTATAGAGAGGTCTCATGCATCGGCCTCATGTTTGCTGTGCCTGATGTGCTTCAACCCATGTGAGTGACTCAAAGGACCTTTATTTGAGTCATGGTGGCCACCAACTAGTAAAAATATGCAACAAGAGATTCGTAGGTGCAGCGAGGGGAGCTCGCTGCAAATCTGCCGCCACTGCCGAGAGTCACTCTTACCTTGCTGGGGCTTTGCATTTGAGGGAGCCGCCACCGCCGAGAGTCACCGGGGCCCATTCCAGCAGAAACAGACGCCGGAGGAGAGGAGAACTACGCCTCCCAGCGTCCCCTGCGGCGACAACGCCGCTGACGCCACTACACAGCGCCAGGAGGTGCCCAAAAGGACTGTCGGGCTCCTGCGGCGCGGGAAGCGCGTGGGCGTGCCCAGCGCTGCCCGGGCGGGGCCGTCTTAGGCCGTCAGAGGCCGGAGGAGGCTGGGTTGGGCTACCCCTCTGAGAGGTCCATTATTGGTAAGGTGAGTGGCAAAAAGAAATTGAAACATGGGGAGACGCACAGCAACACCAGGATTAAGGCCTACCACCAACATAGATAGCATGCTCGAAAGAGCTGTTAGTATCGTCTCATCAGAGATTGAATTAACAGAGAGAAGACTATCCTTGGGCCTACCTGCATCCCAATTGACTCTGCCTGAAGGAATTGAGTGGGGTAACTTTAATGCCCCTCTTCCTCTGATACCTACTGTGATAATTAGCACCGCCTGCCACCAAGAAATGCGGGCAGATGGTCCCGAGTCGTTGGGCACCGAGATTAATGAGGGCGGTGAAGATTTTACTGATTGCCAACTCCCGACTCCTGCTAATGTCACTGTTGAAAATGCGGTCCCAGACACCAAAGTAACATTGGCCAAAAGGAAAAGAACTGTGTTAAAACCTACCAGTAGCAAGAGAAAACAGCCACCTCGCTACAAACCTCAATCTACACCCCTGAGTTTTTGGATACAAGGCACTACTGCCGTGCTCACGGGGCCCACCGAGCTAACAAATGACACTACTCTTGACTTGACTACACCAGACGCCTCAGTCCGCTCTATCCACATCCAAACTGAACACACAATTGCTCCAAGTATCCGTGCCATGCCTGGTGACATCTCAATGTATAGAATCTGGTTGAGAAACATTTTAATGCCCTATTGAAACGTTTGGATAGGCTTGAAAATCTGGTAAAGAAATCTGATACCCACAAAATTACAGTTAATGTTGTTGATAAAATCGGGGGGGAGCAGCACCCAAAGTCACTGAGAGTAATTAGTCAAAGCATGCCAGAGCAGATTGTTGATCCTACGCCTTCCCCTCCCAACATCGCTTGTGATATGTGCGGTAACCACAAAAGTAATCCATCTTCTAAATCAACCCTTAGTGCCATGCCTCCGTCACGTGCAGCATCTGGTCATAACACCATTAGCAATAGCTTGCCTTATAATCCTGCACCAGTCAACGCCATGAACAACATTGCACAAATTGGTTATGTAAACTGCCCCAAAACCATTACAGTCTACTTTTGTTTAAGATTCTTT
Source organism: Lissotriton vulgaris (assembly GCF_964263255.1). NCBI lineage: Eukaryota > Metazoa > Chordata > Amphibia > Caudata > Salamandridae > Lissotriton > Lissotriton vulgaris. The sequence continues at coordinate 1,390,513,445 of NC_141691.1, forward strand.
TTTTGTCATTCCTGATTTCCTAATGTGTGTTCAGATTAAAACCTCATCTCCTTTATTGATGCTCTTCTGCATCCCAGGAGTTCGCTCTATAGTCTGGTACTATGTTGTCTGGTGGAGAGAGGGAACTCTCAGGGCATTATTTATGAGGCCCTCATGCCGCCGGTGCATCGCTTTTTGTGACGCTGCGGAGGCGTAAAACATGCCCACACTTGTGCCATATTTACAAAGTATAAAAAGGAAATTACCTGGCCTCCAATTTGCAATACCGCTAATTTATTCAGCAGATTTTAAGTACAATATATTCAATTATTGTATCTTGCTTTACCAATTGTAATCTATTTTACCATTCTGCAACAGTTATACATTTTAAATGCATTCAAGGTTACTCATTTCATTTTTCAGAAGATAATTCTCTTATCAAAAAACATAAATTTGTGCAAAAAGTAATAACAAAAACCATTAAAACCATATCAATACAATGAACCATAACAATGCATTAATCCCTTTGAAAAATGTTCAGTAGTTACACCAGTCAATATTATAAATCATCAGCCTGCCTGTGCTAAGGTGGTTTACACTTTATTGTTTCATAGAGCACACAAACAGACTTGCTGCGGGGAATGAGATATTCTTTTAATTCTCTCTCGGGGTATATTTTATGTTGTTACACCCTCATAAGAGTCCCACTTGATAAGACTCCCTCGTAGACGAAAATGGAAAATGCTGACGCGTTTCCAATCCCTTTATGAATTTAGGGATTATCGTCAGGGCTGACCACGGTGTAATCGGTATATTTTAAATACAAAAATGGGGGGGGGGTAAGAGAACCGACACCATAGATTAGAGCTCTATTTATACCCTTCTCCTCTATATGTGATTCAGAATTTGAGATTTTTTTTTAGATGTACCTGATATTCTTTGATTTAACACACTCTTGTGGTACAAATTCTTTCTGTCGCTCGCATAAACCTAAACACATTCAAATAAATTGTATATAAGTAAATACATGAGTCTGGAATTGCATTTAGTTATTATCATCACTAATTTGTTTAAAACGTACTAACTTTTTTCATGCGTGTTTCCTTCCATTTTTCCAATGGGTGTTTCCTTTGCGTTTTTGGTGTAGGTTTGAACTCCGCCCTGCAAGATATGTATATTGTTTCATTACCTCATCTGTTGTTCTATATGTATTATAGTCAGGTCAAAACAACATTAGTCACCCCTCCTACTTTGAAGTGGCTTCTTCTCTTGTCCACTGTGTCACATCTAGGCAGATGCCTCACTTTGTAAACCCCAGGGCAACATTATACCTGCATCAGATATAATGTATGAAGGGTAGGTGTTCCAGAGCAGAAAAGACTCGTAGAAGTGTTACAGTGAAATCTAGGAGATTTCACTGCGACACTTCTGGGACGACACTGCATCAAATCCTTATGCCTGCCTCACAGCAGGTGTAGGGAGTGATGCAAGCCCTTTCACATGGGGGTTGCCCATTGTGAAAGGACACATTGCTGTTTTCACAGCTGTTGCTGTTTTTAGACACACCCCAGAAATGCGCCACTTTTGAGCCTACAGATACGTGAGGAATACTGATGTATCTGTAAATCTTTGCGACATGGAGCGCCATATAGTAAATACGGTGCATCCATGATGTCGCTAGGAGGGCGCACTGAAAAGGGTTGCATCACTGTTTTCACACAGCAAAGCAACACTTTTCATAAACGAGGCCCTCGGTACCTCAGGATCCAACTCTGCATTTGGGTGATATTTTGTATTAATCGTATTGGTCCCTGCAAATTACTAGTTCAAGTTCAAGTTCAGGGATTTATATAGCGCACTATTCACCCAGAGGGTCTCAAGGCGCTTGGGGAAGGGGGGTACAGTTTTTGTCGAATAGCCAGGTTTTGAGTTCTTTTCTGAAGGAGATTTGGTTTTGTGTAAGGCGGAGGTGAGTGGGGAGTGAGTTCCAGGTCTTGGCTGCCAGGAAGGAGAAGGACCTGCCACCCATGGTGGATTTTCGGATGCGCGGGACTGCGGCGAAGGCTTGATTGGACGATCTAAGTTGGCGGGTGGGTGTGTAGAAGGACAGTCGAGTGTTGAGGCATTCGGGTCCAAGTTTGTAGAGGGCCTTGTGTGCGTGGGTGAGAAGACGGAATGTAATTCTCTTGTTGACGGGAAGCCAGTGGAGGTCTTTTAGTTGTCTGGTGATGTGATCTTGGCGAGGGATGTCCAATATGAGTCTCGCTGATGCGTTTTGGATGCGTTGGAGTTTCTTCTGTAGTTTAGCTGTGATTCCGGCGTATAATGTGTTACCATAATCCAGTCGACTTGTGACCAGTGCGTGGGTGACAGTCTTTCTTGTTTCGAGGGGGATCCAACGGAAGATCTTTTTGAGAATACGAAGTACATTGAAGCAGGAGGATGAGACTGCGTTGACTTGTCTGGACATCGAGAGAGAGGAGTCTAGGATGAAGCCCAGATTGCGTGCAAGGTCAGTGGGTGTGGGCGCTGTGCCCAAAGCGGAAGGCCACCAAGAGTCGTCCCAGGCAGAGGGGGAGGATCCTAGGATGAGCACCTCCGTTTTGTCTGAGTTGAGTTTTAGGCGGCTATGTTTCATCCATTCGGCTACTTCTTTCATGCCTTCGTGAAGATTGGTTTTGGCGGTGTTAGGGTCTTTGGTGAGGGAAAGGATTAACTGGGTGTCGTCGGCATAAGAGATGATGTTAAGGTTGTGTTGACGCGCGATGGAGGCGAGTGGACTCATGTAAAAGTTGAAGAGGGTGGGACTGAGTGATGATCCTTGTGGTACTCCACAGATGACTTCAGTGGCCTCTGAGTTGAATGGGGGAAGTGGGACTCTTTGAGTTCTCCCGGCGAGGAATGAGATGATCCAGTCCAAGGCTTTTCCTTGTATGCCGATGTTGCTGAGGCGTTGTATAAGGGTGTTGTGGCAGACTGTGTCGAAGGCGGCGGAGAGGTCGAGTAGGATGAGGGCCACTGTTTCTCCGTTGTCCAGTAGCGTTCGGATGTCGTCTGTAGCTGCGATGAGGGCGGTTTCGGTGCTGTGTTTGGCTTGGAAGCCGGACTGTGAGGGGTCGAGGGAGTTGTTGGATTCAAGGAAGGCGGCGAGCTGGCTGTTGATGGCTTTCTCAATGACTTTGGCGGGGAAGGGGAGGAGGGATATGGGTCGGTAATTTTTAAGTTCAGAGGGGTCTGCTGTGGGTTTCTTCAGGAGGGCGCTGAGTTCGGCGTGTTTCCAGCTTTCTGGGAAGGTGGCAGAGTTGAACGAGCAGTTGATGACATCACGGAGATGGGGTGCGATGATGGAGTCAGCTTTGTTGAAGATGTGGTGGGGGCAGGGGTCGGTTGGCGAGCCAGAGTGGATTGAGTTCATTAGGCGGATGGTGTCTTCGGTGGTGATTGGGTTCCAGGCGCTGAGGTTGTTAGTTGGCGGTGTGGGATCTGAGGGGGGTGGGGAGGGTTGTTCGCAGGGAGTGTTCTCGAAGCTGTTGTGAATGTCGGCAATTTTGTTGTAGAAGAAGGAGGATAACGCATCGCATAGGTCTTGGGAGGGAGTGATGTCGTTAGATGCTGCGGCAGGGTTGGTGAATTCTTTGACAATGTTGAAAAGTTCCTTGCTGTTGTGGGCGTTGTTGTCGAGACGATCCTTGAAAGCTGATTTCTTGGTGGATCGAATCAGTTGGTGGTGTTTGCGGGTGGCCGCTTTAAGGGTGGCCATGTTGTCGGTGGTTGGGTTTTTTCTCCATGTTTTCTCTAGGGTGCGGCATAGCTTCTTGGATTTTTTAAGGTCATCATTGAACCAGGGGGCCTTTTTGTTGTTAGAATTGATCTGGTGCTTTTTCAGGGGTGCTAATTCGTCAGCGCTGTGGGTGATCCATTGCTTGAGGTTGGTGGCCGCTTGGTTAGGGTCCGATTAGAGGGTGGGAGGGTTTCGGTTAAGTGATGTGAGGAGTTGGTCGGAAGTGATTTTGTTCCAGTTTCTCCGAGGAATAGGTTGTGTGCAGTTGTGGGTCAAGGTGGTTTTGTAGCTGAAGTGAACACAGCTGTGGTCCGTCCAATGGAGAGCTGTGGTGCGGTCGAAGGAAATGTGCTTGCTGGAGGTGAAGATAGGGTCGAGCGTGTGATTGATCAGTTGGCTGCATCCAGCATCTACCTTTTGATGTATTTCATGTGTAGCAATACAGGCTTGTTGGTGTATGTGTGGGGCAAGTTTGATTTTGATTTGATTTGATTATAGGATTTGTAGAGCACTCGAATGCCCGGGGGCGTCTTGGCGCTAAATGACTATGCTGCAGAAGTAGAAAGAGCCGTGCGGAGCCAGACCGGATTATGCTGAAAATAGCCAGGTCTTCAGATTCTTACGAAAAGACAACAATGAAGGACTGTTTTTTAGTTCTGCAGGTAACTTGTTCCAGATTTTTGCTGTGTTCAGTAGGAAGCCTATCCCCCATCTTAGTTGTTTAAATCTGAGAGTTTGGAGAAGCATAGCACTACTTGACCGTAGAGTCATAGAAGCTTCATACCGCAGTAAGTTACTTTTGAGAAAGTGAGGACCTGATCCATGCAGAGTTTTGTAAGCCAGGCAAGCTGACTTAAATTGGATCCTTTTGTCTACGGGGAGCCAGTGGAGACTTCTCATTTTATGGGCCACTGGTTCAAATCTGGGAATGCCCAGTACCAGCCTGACTGCTGCATTCTGGAGCCACTGTAGTTTTAATAATGGCTGTTTTTGCATCCCTACATACAGTGCATTACCATAATCTATTTTTGAAAGAGCCAGCAAGGTTACCAGGGTTTTGCAAGTGTCCGGTGGGATATATGGCAGCAGTTTCTTAATCAGTTTTAGCGTGTACCAAACCGAAGATGTAAGTTTATTTATTTGTGCGTTGAAAGTGAGTTTGGAATCAAATATGTCCCCCAGGTTCCTTACGTTGTCCACCGGTGATGGGCATCTGCCGAGACTGTCTGGCCACCAGTTGCTTGACCAAATGTTAGTTTCAGCTCCCAGTAGCAAGACCTCTGGTTTATCGCCATTCAACTTTAAGCAGTTTGCCTGCATCCATTGACTGACTTGGACCATGCAGTGCCTGAATCTATCCGCTGTCTCTGCAGTGTCGTTTGAAATTGCCACCACTATTTGGATGTCATCAGCGTAGGAAACTGGGAGGAAACCGCAGTTTCTGATGATTTTGGCTAAAGGGGCAACATAAATGTTAAAGAGGGTGGGGCTTAGTGAGGACTTAGTGGGTGCACTGGTGTTGTTCTTGGGGTTTGACCGGCTTTTAGTTGGCTTGTTCTTTTTGGCAGGCAATATCTGGTTGCCTGGGGGTTTACTAGCGTGGGTTCTGGAGAGGGGGATTTGTGCTCTTTCGGGGATAATAATTTTTCCAATTTTGCATGAGTTTAATACTAGTTACTTTGAGAATGAGTTCAGCAAAATAGTTTGAATTGCTGTCAGTTCTTCGCAATTTTGCAATTTTCTAAATTCATTGAAGCCCAATGGGTGCTGAGCTGTACCTAGTCATAGTATCAACAGTATGGAAGAGAGTCACTGGTGGTTGAATCACCTATACAACAAAAAGCTGTTGAACTGAGCTCTTCCATGTTGTTGACACTGTGGTTGTGTGTGGCACTGCACTCATAGTTTCTGTCAACTTGCACTTGTGAGGGAAATACATCTGAAACCATTTGTAAAACACAAAAGCTATACATTTCTGAAAAGTAGAGAAAATTCTGAATTCAGCAAGGTTTCATTTTGTGGGTACTCCAAAATGTGGCACAATCTGCATCAACCATAGAAGTTAGCCAAAAGAGCAGAGCAGTGCCTTGTGTAGCACACCTATCGGCCACTGCCTGCTGGAGACTGAAAGGCATCACACATCCCATTGAAGGCTGCATCCTTCACTTTGCCTTTACATTGTTTAACCACATTAATTTCAATGGCATTTCCATATTTTCCCAATATTGTTTATCCAAAATATCACTAAAGTAATTTTTAAAGGATTACAAATCTAACCATTGTTTTAATTATTATCAGTAAAACATTAATCACCAAAACTGTCTTGTGGTGCTTTGGAGTCATGTAGACTGAAAATCAGAAAAGTAAATCAAATGTGCCATAAAGACGTCAATTTCATTGGGATAAAATAAAGACAAAAATATGTTCACAGATAAATATGAATTTTTATTTTAGATAAGCAAAACCGGTTTGGAATGGTTCTCCTTGCTAGTATCCTCTTCAGGCTGCTCCCCAGACACAGACTTTGTACAGAGTGCTGCTCTTCACACAAGGTTGTCTCCAGCCGTGAGTACTCACAACAGAGGCTCAAAGAGATGTGAGCTTTCTGCACCTGGCTGTGATTAGCCACTGAAGAGTGATCAGGGAAAAGATAAAGTGTAGGCCTCACCCTCACGGATTCCTTTCACCTTCAACAGGTGAAACTGCAGTCCCACCCTTCAAACCCACCATCTACCAAATGACAGTGCTACAGGAAAAAACAAATGGAATTTTGAACATGCACAGCCCAATGTTCCTAAATACAAATGTTATTCAGTTGTAGCGTGCTACACAGGTTTCGCTGTCTGTTCCTAACAGCGTTATGAACATAAACAAATACAAAGCAACCTCTGTGTAGGGGTTGTCCCTCTGTGCACAGCTGAAGAAACACAATGTTTGTTTGTAATCGAATATACTTCTCAATCAAAAGTTTAACCAAATGATTTTTCATCCAAAGTTATTTATTGACCATTGTCATCATGATCAACCTTGTTTTGATTCTTTCTCTTTCAGTGACACATTCCAGCGTATATTCTCAATGCATTATTCGCAACAGTTCAATTTTCCCAATGCATTTCAGGCATTGTCTATGCCCTTCGTCAGGGGTTAACTCTATAAACAAAATTGAAATAAAAAGGTCTTAATAAAGAGACATCTCGCTGCGTCTAAAATCTCATAAGTGCAATCTCGCGTTGGTACGTGAAAAGCATGCAACTCCCTTTAAGTCATGTCAATCGTGTCACTGTGCTGCATTCAAAATGATCAACTCGATAGTATTACAAAATTTCATTGGAATGGCTCATGTAACGGTGAGTAATGTGAATAATGGTGTCCATATAGTCCAACCCGTGCTCTGAACATGAAAGTCAAAGAGCGGAAATGAAACCGAGTGTATGCGTGAACCGAAAAAGTGCTCCCAGTCTTAGAAGTACGTGAACGTGTTAATATCTTATATAGTAAATACGCCTGCTAAAACGGACGCAGTGGTGAGTAGAGAAAATAGAATAAATGTAGTCAACACTCACACGGTGAACCATCTGACGCCTTGTTAACTGTGAACTGAAACAATGAATACATTGGTCAGTCCGTTGTAAAAGTGCGGACACGCCGCTGAGATTTACCACGTCCTCAAAATGGGGTACTTACAATGCTGTTATCGCGGATAATGCTCAAGTGTGTCTCGGTGCCGTCGGCGGGTGAAACGACCTCAATCCAGTGATCGGAAAGATGAAAGTGGCGGTGTGTGACTCTATGAATGAACGGTGTAACTGAAGTGAAAGAAGGACTACACAGATGGGCTCAAAAACGGGCGCCATCTTAGAACGGTGTATTACAGGGAATTTCTGTACATGCAATCAATGGTGAAATCAGTAATAATAAAACCGATGGCCAGAAGTGGTCTGAGAAAAGAGCTAAAACATGTGATTTGTGACCAACATACATAAACAAAATGTGAACATAATATTTATAACGAAAGCCAGAGCTGAATTTACTGAATGCATTATAGTTACAACATGACATAGATCGGGTTATATGTAGCATAAAAATTCCATTCTGTCATTGAGCCCGTTAGGCTGCATCGTGCACATAAATCGGATCCAGTAATTTTCTCTCTGTAGCAGTCTGTTTTTATTGTTTCCACTTTCCTTAAGTTTGATGACTTCTAGAATTAGAAACTTAAGCTGTGCTACAGTGTGTTTGTTCTCCAAAAAACGGGCAGCCACGGTGGATTTGAGATTTTTGGTCTGTATATTGCTCTTGTGTTCCAATATTCGTAGACGAATTTTCCTTTCTGTGTGTCCCAAATAGCAAAGCCCACAGGGACATTTCAACATGTAAATGAAATTTGCAGTATTGTACGTGGCATTGACTTTCAGTTTAATTTTGGTTCCTTTGATTGGATGATTTGTGTGATTTCCTGGAATGATGTTATGACAATTGTTACAATTGTAGCATGGGACCAATCCTTTGTATGAAACCGGTATGCAATTGTCAGTGGGTCTGGTTAACATTTCTTTCAGGTTTGGACCTCTTGTGTAAGCAAAGATCGGTTTGTTGTTAAATAATCCTCTGAAGTCTGGTTCACAACTCAACAGTGGCCAGTGTTTCAAGATTATGTTCCTGAATTTTTGACTGATGGTGGAATATTTTGACACCACTACCATCCGTTTGCTTGTTTCTTTCTTCTTAACTTTCAATAGATCTTGCCCATCGATGGTATTGCATCTGTTATGAGCCACTTGAAGAATTTCTTCCGGGTATCCACGTTTCCTGAATCTGTTGAGCATGCCAGTTATTTGTTGATCACTTTCCTTCGGTGATGACACAATGCGCTTTACTCTGAGTAGTTGTGAGAATGGTAAGTTGTTTTTCAAACCAGGTCTATGGAAACTGTTGTAATGCAAGATAGAGTTCCGGTCGGTGGTCTTACGGAATAGATTGGTGGACAGATTGCCTTCTGAAAGTTGTATTTCAACATCCAAGAAATGTATAAGGTGGTTATTGTATTCCCATGTGAATTGAATTTGTTCGTCTATCTGGTTCATGTGGTGAAGGAAACATTGCAATGTGTCAGCTGTGCCGGACCATAAAATGAAAATGCCATCTATGAATCGCAAAAATAGTTTGCCATGTTCATGCTCCATGCTTGGTTGTTCAAAATGTGTTGTTCTTCAAAATGTCTCATGAATAAATTAGCGTACGCCGGAGCAGCGTAATTACCCATGGACGTACCACATAATTGTAAGTACCACTCATCATTCCAACGGAAGTAGCGGTAGTATAAGGTAAACATAAGTAATTCCATTAACAGTATTTGGAGTTCTGAATCAAGAGAAGAATTCACTAGTACTTGTTCAATGGCTTCTATACCAAGGTTGTGTGCAATCGACGTGTACAGGGATCGGATGTCCACTGTACAGAGCCAAACTTCTTCATCTGGAGGAATGCGACAAGAGTTGAGCTTTATCAGAAAATCAGTGGTGTCTCTTATATATGATTTGGTTGAAATGACAAAAGGTTATATATATTAGGTTCACATTTTGTTTATGAATGTTGGTCACACATCACATGTTTTAGCTCTTTTTTCAGACCACTTCTGGCCATCGGTTTTATTATTACTGATTTCACCATTGATTGCATGTACACACATTCACTGTAATACACCGTTCTAAGATGGCGCCCGTTTTTGAGCCCATCTGTGTAGTCCTTCTTTCACTTCAGTTACACCGTTCATTCATTGAGTCACACGCCGCCACTTTCATCTTTCCGATCACTGGATTGAGGTCGTTTCACCCGCCGACGGCACCGAGACACACTTGAGCATTATCCGCGATAACAGCATTGTAAGTACCCCATTTTGAGGACGTGGTAAATCTCAGCGGCGGGACCGCACTTTTACAACGGACTGACCAATGTATTCATTGTTTCAGTTCACAGTTAACAAGGCGTCAGATGGTTCACCGCGTGAGTGTTGACTACGTTTATTCTATTTTCTCTACTCACCACTGCGTCCGTTTTAGCAGGCGTGTTTACTATATAAGATATTAACACGTTCACGTACTTCTAGGACTGGGAGCGCTTTTTCGGTTCACGCATGCACTCGGTTTCATTTCCTCTGTTTGACTTTCACGTTCAGAGCACGGGTTGGACTATATGGACACCATTATTCACATTACTCACCGTTACATGAGCCATTCCACTAAAATTTTGTAATACTATTGAGCTGATCGTTTTGAATGCAGCACAGTGACACGATTGACATGACTTATAGGGAGTTGCATGCTTTTCACGTACCAACACGAGATTGCACTTATGAGATTTTAGACGCAGCGAGATGTCTCTTTATTAAGACCTTTTTATTTCAATTTTATTTATAGAGTTAACCCCTGACGAAGGACATAGACAATGCCCGAAATGCATTGGGAAAATTGAACTGTTGTGAATAATGCATTGAGAATATACGCTGGATTGTGTCAATGAAAGAGAAAGAATCAAAACAAGGTTGATCATGATGACAATGGTCAATAAATAACTTTGGATGAAAAATAATTTGGTTAAACTTTTGATTGAGAAGTATATTGGATTACAAACAAACATTTTGTTTCTTCAGCTGTGCACAGAGGGACAACCCCTACACAGAGCTTGCTTTGTATTTGTTTATAGTGCTACAGGAAAACCAATTGTCAGTTCCTCTCAGCAAAAGGTTCATTTGAATTTCCAAAGGAACCTTGTCCCCTCTCTCCACCTCGGAGTCTAGGCCTGCTACGTGAATCTTAAGGAATGTCAGCAATACACTGCCACTGAAAACAACCTCCTCTCTGTCTTATGCACAAGAACAGACCAAAGACCAATAAGCGAGGTCATAAGTGGTGCATGGTGGGCCTCAAGTTATAAGCATCTCTGAGCAACAGTAGGGCCCCATCCCCGGGTACAGTGTTTTATGAAGGGGGTGTAGGAGAGTAGGGTCTGCTTCCTATGGTTACCCCCACTTTTTGCTGTGATTCACTGGTTTTTCGACTTTAGTGTGGCTGTGGCCCTGCTAATCAGGACCACAGCCTAGCTGTTCTCTCTCTAAATTGATACCAGGTACTTTAGGTACATACCAGATTGATTACTGGGTCACCCTTGTGAGCCCCTGTATATGGTACCTTAGGTACCCAGGGCATAGGTGCACCTTAGGCCTACCAGGGGCTGCAGCATGTATTGTGCCACCCCTGGTTAGCCTTCCAAACTGACACCACAGGTCTGCAATTGCAGCCTGGGTAAGGTGGTGTAATAACCCCTTACTTAGATATAGTATACCTATATCTATATATATATATAGACACATATTAACCTATAAGTTACTCCTATGGCAGGCCTTGACAATCCTGGAGGCAGAGTGCTGGGTTTGTGTGAGAGGGTGCCCTAGCATGAACTGAGCCCTTCTGCAGCTTTCGGAACCATCTCCATATAGCTGTTCTATGATATAGTTATACCATATACTCTTAAATGCATTATAATCCTCGCGGTTAATGATAACTTTGGTTTGGCATTCTCGAAATATGGAAACACTTTGGAATACTACCCCCCGCCAGTCCTGGCGGCGGGGGTAGCATTCTACCCTTCTAGAGAGGGAAGACATGTAGTTACTGGTAAACCCGGTTAAAGTTAAACAGAACCCAAGCATCACAAAATGGATGCTGCTGCCACAGACACGATTCTGCCCTCCTGCTGCTGGAAGAAACTCTGGCAGGGGAGGCCTGGACAATAGGCTTCCTGTCCAGGGAGGTGCTGGCACTTCCCCAGACAGGCTTTAGTGTATTGGGGCAGGTTGGGTTGCATTCAGTGAATGCTTTTCAGACACTGCCTGGGGCACACAAGGTGCTCTATGCATTTCACAGTTCAAACCGGTTGCTGGGGCACTCTGCCCCAGCTCTGGCGTGAAACTGGACAGAGGGGAAAGGGTGTAACCACCCCTCCCCAGGTCCTCCCATAGGTGGGACCCTAGAGTTAGTCCAACCCCTAAACTTGCTATAAGAATAGGATCCCAGTCCCTAAGTCTTTAGATTACCCTGGACAAAACTCTGCAACTTATATATTGGACCTTCGACATTCCATATCGACTGGAAGACGGAGGAAATCTCCCTTGTGGCGAAGGAGTGACCACCCTGTTCAAACAGGCACCAACTGCATCTTTGCCAGTCTGCATTTTCGAGGGTCCCGCCGGATCCCGAAGAATCTGCGACACAGGACATGGACTTCCAGACATCTCTGACACTGACCTGCGCTCCCAGCAAAGCTGAGACCCGTAGCAGACGCGAGAGACGTGGGACTGGAACTCCTGGACATCCTGCATTTTGCAAACTGCACCTACTTCCCGAGGTATCCCGAAGTTGTGCATTGGGGTATTTGAAGCCCCTGCCCCAAGCACCTTTTGCACCGAAGCTCAGAGGCCTACACTTCACGAGTGTCCCGTGGGGCCGCTTTGTGCATTACAGCTCGACGCGCTTTTGCGGTTCCTAGTCCGTTGGCTAGTGAGCCCCCACGAAGGCCAACCTCTGATTTCTTAAGCTTTCCTGGTTGCTCCAGGCTTGCTCCTACTCCTCTCCAAAGGAGGAGTTCCTCAGACCCTGCTGGTCTGCACCGAAGCCAATCTCGACATCCTACGTGGATTGCGTTTGCCAAGGCTTGTGGAGTCCAATCTGTGTGAGGCCCCTGGGGCTCCCCCTGTGGCATACAAAATTATAAAAAGGTGTGGGAGCTTCGGGTGGGCACCAGAGCACCCATAAATATATGTTTCAAAAGTTACGACTTTATATTTACCTCTTACTGATGTTTATCCGCACTTTGAGTGGCGATGATTATTAGTTACGAGTTAATTTTTGAAGGGTCTCTGTGAAAGTAGACTCCGTAAAAAAATAAATATATATATGTATATATATATATATATATATATATATATATATATATATATGTATATATATATATATATATATATATATATATATATATATATATATATATATATATATGTTTTAAAGTTAAAAAACGGTACAATAAATGAGTGGCAGGAGTCGCTCATTTATTTTTCACAACACCAGACAAGGAATGCCCCCTAATGACATTCAAGGGCTATTTGTTTATAGTTTTGAATTCTTGTTGTACGCCTAGTAGTTGGAGGGGCACCACCAAGCATTTATTTTAATTGTGTTGGTGCTGGAGGGAGTGCAGCAGCTGTCCAGCAACTTTAAAAAACACAGAGTAAGTCCCCTGGGACATTTAAATCCATGACCCCAGGAGAACTTACCATAGGAGAGCTTACCATATTTTTTAAAGCATTCCAAATTGAAGATGTCTGTTCTTCATATGGAGTACAGAGCTCCTTTATGATTGGTTCTATGGGTGCACTTTGTAGCTTGGAAAATGTTTAAAAAAGACTCAAACACTAGCTTAATTCTTTTTATTCAACATGCTTTATTCAAAATAATTTGACAGAATCACTATTATTAATCATTGCAAAGAATGGATTTGCGAAATTTACATTTCATTATAGCTATTGATGACTTCTATATAAAGCAAAGCCAATAGGTCTGCTTTATATATGTTGTTGTGCTAACCCCCTCGATAAAGCCAATAGGCCCACTGCTTTTTGTATTTTTACCCTTTGACACAGCCAGTAGGTCTGCCGTACTTAAAATGACACCCTTTATATTATTACATGACATAGTCAGCTGTGCCTGGCAGTGGGGATTGGTTGTAGCCCCTGTGGCTAACCCTACACCGTCCATGGCCAATTGTTGTGTGGCAGGGGTTGGGTCCCCCCTGGAGTGTGTGGGAGCAGGGCCTGGCTGCTGGCCAGGGCTTGTGCCCAGCCACACTCTACACATGGCCAAAGGCAGTGCATGGCAGGGGGGTTGGACTCTCAACCCCACACCGCGCATCGCAATTGACATCTTACTTAATGTTAAAAAACATAGAAATTCAACAAAAAAAACAAAGGTTAAAGTAACATTATAGTATAGAATTGTAATAATATGTTACTTTACATTAAAATAAACCTTTGAAATTCACTGAAAAAAACATAAGTTAAAGGGATGTTCTAGTTAGGTGAAAATGTCAGTTAAAACATACCATTTTAAATCACCAAAACGACTGAAATTCAACAGTTATAGTTATCTCAAGTAACTAGAGCTCTGCCCTAAAGTAACTATATATGGTGCCCTCACATTGCACTGCTAATTACCTCACCTATTATATCACTCATGACATGTTCTATGACACATTTGATAAAATCTATGCAACATCTGAAATGGCATCATTCATGACAACACAGAACAAGCCGGGGGGTTTTCATTGATGAGGCTTTTTAGGTTTTGACTAGCGAGCTGCGCACTGCGCAGCTGCAGGGAAAACCTTATGAGAAGAGTAGAGTGGCTTTGGCCCCCGCCTCTGTTTCCATTGGCTAGCTCCATAAATGGAGGCTAGCCATTGGAACAGACATCTGCTCGTCATCCTGAGAGCAGATTCGGGGGCGTTCCTGCAAATTTTAGACTTTCCGCCCCTTTTGAAATCGTCATGCGGCGGTGGGCGGTGTTTATTTTTTTGTCGTGTCTATGTTTATTTTGTTCATTCTACGGCCGGAGGAAGTACAGGTGAGAGCCCGTTCCCGCCCCCCCCCACTCCCGCTGACCGTGTGGTGGCTATATGTGACCAAAGACTGAACAGAGGCTAAAAAGCCTACGGGGAGAAACGTCATGTTTCTTAGGGCTGGAATGTTCGAGTTGTATGGTTTAAGTGACCCTAATGTTCACCGAGAAACCCACTGAAAGCAGGGCTGTCCATGAGGTGCACATGAAGTGGTTGCCAGCAAAATATTTTAGCCGACAGTACCAGCTATGAGATGGCTTCATCCAGCCTAGTGGGAACATAGTAATCCATAACAGCAAACCCCTGCCGATTGGTTAATTCGGTCCGGGTGACGTGAAACAATGTGCAAGGCGAACCGTGACAGTCCCGCTCTGCGGGTGGAGACACTGTATTCAGCTGCAGAGGCGCTTGTCCTGTTACCCTTTCAGAGCCCTCTGTATATCGATGCCCTGGCAACCTTTACCACCAGGAGCTTATTTATAGGTGTGCATGTAAAGAATTTACTGCGCGTCAACTAAGCTACAAAGCACTGACACGCAGTACAAAAACGGGGTTGGTGATTAGATTAGGTGACTGTAACTAGTGGACTAGTGGGGCGGGGGTACAGCAGGTGACTTGCAATCTGGATGGGGTAAAGGTGGGCTTGGGTGGGCGGAGAACGGGTGGCATGAAGTCGGAGAGCAGTTACATGGGTTTACCCCCGAACATTTAAGGTTTTCGTCTCTCTGAAGGAGGAGAGTCTCTGCTCCCAAGCCAGAGCGGCAGCACTTCGTGCCCGCCTGCTTCGAGGGGGCATTAATATTCCGCACCAGCCCTGCCTCATCTAGCCTGCGGCGGGAGCTGGTTGGGTGTCTGTGCATCATCTCACAAGTCTCCGCCGAATGAGGCTCAGAGGAGACGGTATTACTCCGGCAACAGCGAACGGGGTCCGACGAGGAACGCGTCAGAGAAGATTCATCCAACCACAGGCATGGGCGTGGAGCAGGGCACGGGAGGACAGAGGGCACAAGGTCAAGCTGACCGGAGAGATGGGTAGAGAAGGCTAAGGCGAACAGAGTACAAGCTGGGCTAGAGATATGGGTACAATAATAACAGGCGGGGGAGGAGGGGCGCTGGGAAGCAGGGAAAGAGAGCGGGAGACAGAAACTTACCAAGGTGATAACAAGCTGAACCAGAACAGCTGGGTATAGAAGACTGATGCCCCAGATGCACACAAAGTCAGATAGGAGGCACACTGGAATTATGCGGCAGAGGAGGGCACAAATAGGCAGCATATTTTCTGATACAGTTCGTTTTTTTGTCATTTTTACACTTGTTAACACTGTTTGGCAAAGGTTGCATCTCATTAGTACCAGTTTAACATCCAAACGTAGCAACAAGCAACAGAAAATTCAACCTTTGCAAAGGGCCTTCGACTGCTCTTGGCAACACTTTTTGCTGCGTTTTTAGTAGCTTTTCAACAGATTGGACTACATTCTTTTTTTTTTTAGATCGGCAGATGGATTATGTGGTAAATACGGCAGAATCCCAATTCTGCTAAAAAGGCCTTGGCCACACAATCACATGATTCCAGTGGCCATGCCAGAGAGTTGCAAACCAGACACTGGCAGCACATTGAGAAATGTACAATGGAAAGGCAAATATATCCATGGTGCAGCAGGTGCAGAGGTACCGAAGCCTTGTGTTGTATGGGACGCACGGCAGCGCAGTTATTACTGTATTTTACTTACGAACGAGAGTCTACAGGGGGCATTTCCTGCTTGCATTAGGGATTCCGTCATCTTGCTACGTCACTGGGCAATAGTAGGGCCGGGCACAGGGGAAAAGGGACACAATTCCTTTAGAAAAATGATCACCCCAGCGCCCTTACAAGGGTGCTGCTACCCTTTATGAGTAAGGAAGATATATCATATCCAGAACAGCAACTAGTGCACAATGACACCAGAAACAAGGCACGCCAATCAGGCCCCTGAAAACATCACACAGGCTGCTGACCAGATCCAACAATCAGACGTTAGTCAACAGCAGCATCAGTGAGCAATCTGCACTGGTATCAATCAAGCTATTCACTGTAACAGAAAGATCACAGCCAGAAAACAATACAGGTATTGTATTGTAATTGCACTTATATAGCTACTACTCCCGACGAGGCGTCAAAGCGCTTTTTCGGCAAGTAGCATGCTACTCTGGATCCATAAAGGATTAGTGGTGAATTAGTATGGTCAAATAGGAAAGTAGCTTGAGTGGTGGATATGTTAGTCAGTTATTTGGATTGAGTAGGAGTACCCGACAGCAAACTGTAGTTGAAACAGCATCTCAATATCCCAGTAAGCTTACCACACCGCAGTTGCAGTATACTAGCAAGAAAACTGCACAGATGACAGAAAACCAATACAAAATTGGCACAAGCACCCTGCAAGGAAACATTCTCACACCAGAACCATAGCGCAAAGTGCACCCACAAAACCAGATAAAGCAATCCACGCCACAAGCAAACTCCACTTGTACGAGCACTTCAGCACACATACTATATTGCAGCGAGTTAGCTTCACTAAATAAACTTTGGCAAAACCACCAATCCAGTAAGTACACCAGGAAGGCTCCAACTCGTCAGCAAGTGACCAGTGGGGGTACCAGCACCTCCACAGTACCTTCACTAATGCGAATTACACTGTACCAACATGGCCGCCATTCACATACACTCTCCGATGCTAACAACTACAATGACCTTTATTTGGTTAATTTTATTCTACTCAGTTCGTTACATTCGTTATTGACTATTATCGTCACGATTTTGATCTTACCATTGTAAAATAATTGCGCATTCACATTTTTTAATGATATACAACACACTTCCGGGGTACGAGGGAGTTGACCCTGTTGACCGTGTTTAAGCGCACGCGCAGTACGCCCTAGTTCGATCCCGACTAAGGCCAGAAGACAAGTTACGTGTTCTTCCCAATTACCCGTTTGGTAAGTGGTACCCAAAACATACTTTAGCAAGTAACCTCGGCATAGTTTGTTACAACTTAACATCCGACAAAGATTTCGATGACGACATTAACGGGGTTAGTGAGTAAACAGTTAGGCATAACATCACGGTTGTTTCGCGATTCAGCTTTAGCCACATGGAGGTTGTATCTGTAATACACGCTGGGTTTTTTGATTAAATAGGCAAATCCTTTAGCTCCACAAATCATAGGTAACATATCACCACTTCCACGATTGATTATGTTTCACTACCCTTTATATGCACATCTTTACTTTTCTTCACCTGCATGTAAATAGACCGGTTGACATTGTATAGTGTTTAAAAATGCTTTTTATTGTTTGTTTTTTGATAGACTGTGGTCTGCTCCTATATCTCTGACAACACTTCATTTGACTTTACCTTATAGATAAAAATGTATTTCCCCTGATGAAGTGCGGACAGCACGAAATGCATTGAGTATTTGGAGGATTATAACACTGATTGAATGGATTATTTGAAAACATTTTGGAACGTTTTGGAATTTCCATATAGCTGTGATGTAACAGCATATACTGAGGATAACTTTGAACAGATGAATACATTTGAATGAGAAGTCGTTTTCTTTGGCTTACTTCATGAGTATTTTTCACCTAAAACTTTGGTTAAAACATTGGAGTGATTAATATATCTCCCTAAGGAGTGCGATTGGCTATCCTGTCAAGCTTGACAGCATCCATCTTGATAAACTTAGTTAGCACTGTCACATAAACGTCTACAGTGGCACAAGCACCCAAGAAAGTAAACCGTAGAAGTACCAACACAAGCAACCAGCACTCACAAGAACGCTACAGCAAGGAATCTGTATTGACAAACGGTAGCAAACTATCCAGTCAAGTCAATGTCAGTAAGCAAGTAGCACCATAGACATCATGGAGACCTGGTGCAGTAATGGGGGCACTCTAAATCTCAGCGACATGCTGAAAATCGCCCACTGTCCTACTCTGTGATTGAGAGTAAACTAGTGAATCGATACAAGTCATTAGTGGAATTGAGAAGCCAAGGCCAGCGCGCGCACAGCAGGTGCTCTGACGGACAGGAAACGGTTCTGAAGACGTGGGACCACGACACCGAGCTCCTTCTCGCGAGCAAGAACAGACGATGCTGCGACCACGTCGGTGGATCAACATTTAAAAATACATAGCCTTTGGCTGTCTCCCACCCACCCCTGTCCACAAAAGCTCATAAGAGGTCATAGGTCAATAGCTTCTGATACATTTATTATCACCAATATGGCATTAATAAATATACATGCACATTTAACTAAAATTAATATGGTGGAGTAGCTGGTGAGCACATCATAGGGCTGCTTTCTGCCGGGGCTCCCTCTCAGGGCAGCGGCGAACGCCACTCCCAGGAAGTTGACTATGACTCCGCAGGCAGTTCAAACCCACTCGATAATTTCATGTTCACCACCTCCTTCCGCATCTTCACTTCATTTCTGAGAAAGGGTGTTTTACGTTTTTAGGTTTTGACTAGCGAGCTGCGCACTGCGCAGCTGCAGGGAAAACCTTATGAGAAGAGTAGAGTGGCTTTGGTCCCCGCCTCTGTTTCCATTGGCTAGCTCCATAAATGGAGGCTAGCCATTGGAACAGACATCTGCTCGTCATCTTGAAAGCAGATTCAGGGGCGTTCCTGCAAATTTTAGGCTTTCCGCCCCTTTCAAAATCGTCATGCGGCGGTGGGCGGTGTTTATTTTTTTGTCGCGTCCATGTTTATTTTGTTTATTCTGCGGCCGACCGCCGCCGGAGGCAGTCCAGGTGAGTGCCCGTTCCCGCCCCCCCTCCCCCTGACCGTGTGCCGTTCCCGCCCCCCCCTCCGGCTTTCCGTGCCTTTCCCGCCCCCCCCTCCCGCTGTCCGTGCCTTTCCTGCCAACACTGACCTTCAGTTTCCCGGATGTAATCCGATATCAAGGTCTGTGGTAGAGGCTTAGCAGTTGATAATTATTTAGTCTGGATCGCTCTGCCACTTATTCCGTCTCACCGGTGCTCGGGGATGTGGGAGACTCTGTTCACGGCGACTACTACTTCGCGGGTGGGCATTGCACAGGCTGGGTTCCACTGCCGCTGAATGGCTCGAATGTGGATAACCAGAAAACCAATCCAGGAACCACTGTGCGCTACATAAATGACTAAATATTTAAGCCGCCTAAACCGCACTCCTCTCTCCTGACCCCTTCACAACTCGGGGACTGCGGGCCATGCCGTGTTGCCCGCAGCTAACCGTTCTGCTTCAGGCTCCAATCCGCCTGCGGTTCCTGATCCCTTTGCACGATACCAGACTGGCAAATCCAACGGTGGACGGACGGTGCCTTAGCTTTTTCTCTCTGTCTTTAAAGGACTTGAAAGTCAGCAATGGTGTTCTCTATGAGGCTGGACACCTATTTTGAGCGTTTATCATCTCCCTTTCAGCGTGGAGTGGATCCCTGTTTTATCCCTGCGCAGCCAGGCCAGACACGCATTTAGACATCGGGTGATGCTCAGGCGCTTGAAAGATGTGTGGAACCACTTGCTTATTGGCTGTAATCACCACTAGTTGAGAACAATTACAGTCCAAAATAAAATAGAACTCCTTCTGCATTGCCATCGTCTTAAACGTAATCCCAGCCCAGGCATTTTTTAATGGCTGCTCACCGCCTTTTGGTGATTATTGCTGAATCGTCCTGTTAGCTTTCAGCGATAAAATGTGGCTCTGTGCAATCAGATCACATGGAATGAGATAGCTGTCTAGCTCATTTCCTTCCCTACTGCATCTATTTTGCTGCTAGTGCACTGTGACTTCACACACTATAATGGTATGGTGTTAGCATTTATATAGTGTTTATTACCCCTGGTGCATCTCTCTCCTCAGTCTGTCACTTTTGAAGTCCTTTTTACACCTGTTGGTTACCTATGCGGTCGGTTCATCTCTAACAACAGTGTATAACTTGCACAGGGGGGCTCGCAGTGTGTGGAGGGCTCTGTGTGGGTGTTTGGGGGGCTCTGTGTGGGTGTGTGGGGGGCTCTGTGTGGGTGTGTGGAGGGCTCTGTGTGGGTGTGTGGAGGGCTCTGTGTGGGTGTTTGGGGGGCTCTGTGTGGGTGTGTTGGGGGGCTCTGTGTGGGTGTGTGGAGGGGCTCTGTGTGGAGGGCTCTGTGTGGGTGTGTGGGGGGCTCTGTGTGGGTGTGTGGGGGGCTCTGTGTGGGTGTGTGGAGATCTCAGTCTGGGTGTGTGGGGGGACTCGCAGTGTGTGTGAGGGCTCTGTGTGGATGTGTGTGGGGGGGGGGGGCTCTGTGTGGGTGTGTGTGTGGGGGGCTCTGTGGGTGTGTGTGTGGGGGGCCATGTGTGTGTGGGGGGGCTCTGTGTGGAGGGGCTCTGTGTGGGGGGGCTCTCT
This sequence comes from Lissotriton vulgaris, assembly GCF_964263255.1. Classification (NCBI taxonomy): domain Eukaryota; kingdom Metazoa; phylum Chordata; class Amphibia; order Caudata; family Salamandridae; genus Lissotriton; species Lissotriton vulgaris. The sequence goes on from NC_141691.1 coordinate 1,390,534,271, forward strand.
GTGGGTGTGGGTGTGTGTGGCATTTGCGAGAGATTAAGCTATAGGCATTGTAAATGACAATGCCATTTATTTATCGGTTTTCAAAACGAACACATAAATAAAAAAATTGTCATTTACAATGCCAATAGCTGTAACTTTTCCAAAGGCAAAACCGTTGCATTGTAAATGCTTGTTTAATTTGTATTTGCTGAATACATTTGGTACTGGCCCATGAAACGCATGAAACTTTCTAAAAAGGAAAAGTGCATTCAAGTCCAAACAAAGTTCATCCAAGAAGGGTTACTAATGTCAACTTTTCTGGAAATCCGTCAAGATGTTGACCAAAGAAACAGGAGGGTCCCAGGGTGACATTTCCCATTTTACCTCTCATAGGGTTGTATGCTCATCTCAATAGAAATAACAACTGAAAGGAATTACTCCAAACTTGGCATTTAAGTAAACCTTTGAAGATGAAAGTGTCTTTGCTTGGTTTTTAATGTAAGTATATTCAGTAGGCTTTGAGAAATTAGCATCTAAAAGTGTTACGGTCTGGGCAAGAGGGAATTATATATTTTAGAGAATCTTTGTAACTTGAAAGGTGTATTTTTGATTTTCCTATGACTTTATACTGTTTGACAAATTTGCACAACATTTGGCAGATGCATAGCATGTTTAGCTTTCTCTTGGTATTTTTAAATTTTGTTATAAAATGTAAATATGTGCAGATTTGTCAAGGGGGCATATTTAAAAGGAGCGGATCAAAGTATTAATTTGCTAGTACCCATGACATCATGTGAGAAATCCACATGAAATCTGGCAGGCATTTAGCATGCCTGCTTCTGTGTCCTTGGCACGTTTCCTGCAGATCCATCAGAGGGGCAAAAACGATTTCATGTAATAACTTTGGTGTTCTTTAATTAATGACTTTTGACACTTTTAACCTAGTACAGGAATATCAGATTTCCTGCAGATCGGAGAAGGGGGGTAACGTTCTGGAAAGCAGCTCTAATTAGTGAATAATTGGTAATTGACCATATGAATGATAAATACCCACAGGCTGATGGTAGTTCGTGTATGCACCAAATGTTCATTATGGTACAGCGCCAAAAAATTCACCATTGCATGATTCCCAAGCACCTTAAATATAATTTATACAAACAGGTTTCAAGTTATTGCTCAAGCTATGGAAATCCTACCGTCACTAAGTAAACGAAGTACTATATGGGCAAAGGTCACAAGCCTTAAATTGCAGATGGTTTTTATGAACTTTCTGCAGGTGTTAGGAAGAACTCGTGCATTTTATGTTGTTTGCTTTTGGCTTCCATGCAGACAAAGCGTGTGCCTTGAAGTCTGTAGCTGAGGCAAAAGCAGCATGCCGAACCAAGGCGTTGGCGTAAACATGTAAGATTCTTAATTACACACCAACAGAAACCCAGACATTGCCTGTTGACACTGAGTATGTTTGAGCTCGGGTGAAAAGTTCATGGCTCTGGGTGCAGGTTTAGAGCAGGTAGTGAGTAAAAGATTTCTAGAGCTTCCTGGCCAGCTTTGTTCAGGTGGCCTTATAAATAATTAAAGCAGCGCTATGCTTTCCAATTTATATTTAAAAAATCTAAGGCCCTCATTTATGAAAAGTGACGCATCGCTGCGAGAAAACAGCGATGCATCACTTTTCATTGCACCCTCCTTGCGACATCAATGATGCGTCATATTGTAAATATGACGCATCAAGTCTCAAGGAGTTACAGATACGTCAGTGTTTCTGACGTATCTATAGGAGCAAAAATGACGCATTGCTGGAGTGTGTCACAAAAGTGACGCAACTCCAGCAATGGGTCATTTACACATGGGCAAGTCCCATGTTAAATGTGCCTGCGTCAGTCTTACGCCTGCCATGAGGCAGGCAAAAGATATTGACGCATTTGCGTCCTAGAAGTGGCGCAGTGCAATCTCATAAGGGCAGATTTACAAGAAACTGATGCATCATCATAGATGCGTCAGTTTCCCTGCGCCTACATGAAAAACCCTTGCACCACCACTGTAGCGCAAGGATTGACAGATGCGTCAGAAATTCTGATGCATCTCTTGGCGGAAAAGTTGCGTATGCTGGGGTCATGTCTCAAGCACAACGCAACTCCAGCAATGCGTGTTGCAGCCTATTTCCAATACACTGTGTCACTCCTTACGCCAGCTTCAAGCAGGCGCAAGGTTTTGACGCAGTGGCGTCCTAAAAATGACGCAGTGAAATCTTGTAGATTTCACTGCGTCACTTTCACAAAGCTTTCCTGCGTGGGAACGCCTACCCTGCATACATTATACCTGACGCAGGTATAATATGACGCAGGGCTTTACAACGTGATGCATCTCCCAAGATGTGTCACGTTGTAAATTTTCCGCATTTTGTACGCCGCCGTTGCGTCACGATGCAACAGCAGCGCAAAAGTGTTGCAAGGGGCTTATAAATCTGTCCTATAGAGTTCACTGCATCACTTCTACGCCCCTTTCTTGCGTCAGAATGCCCCCCCCTGCATACATTATACCTGGAGCAGATATAATGTGGGTCAGAGATTTACAAAGTGACGCATCTACCTAGATGCGTCACTATGTAGATATGGCGACACATGGCAAATTTCTTACACTGCAGGTGCGTCACAAAAAGTGACACACCCGCGGTGCAAAAGAGATGCAAGGGACCATAAAAGCCACTGATAAGCTACCTCTCTTCAAGTACATCAGTGACGAGCAATACCACAAAGAAGCATGGAATAATATGCCCCTTACAAACATCTTGCACCGCATGGACGTCACGTTTTTTCCTTTGTTAAAAGTGACGCCGCTGCTGCATAAGGGGCTTGTAAGCAGCCTCTGCGTCACTTTTAACATAGGAAAAAGTGACATACGGGCGGCGCAGGGGGCTTGGAAATAAGCCCCGGAAGTCCCTTATTACGAGATGAGGAATTCCCAATTCAGCCGGTAATCACGTCTGTTGTGGAAAAACTGCTGCTCCCGATTTTTCTTGGGATATGTTCCAGGTAGAAAATGTGCTTCAAAGGACGTGCAGGAATCTGGAAGTATCTGCCACAATTGATATTATGGGCCTCAATTATGAGACTCCTTGCGCCTCCGGAACGTCACTTTTTGTGACTTTCCGTGGCGCAGAAGCCTGCGTGATATTTATCAGGCAGCACTAAGCCACTTTTTTTGGCTTAATGCTGCCTGATAAATATCAGTCCCTTTAACGCAGTGTTCTGTGTTAGAGGGACGTGCAATGGGTGCTGCTGTGGGTGTTCCCAGCAACATCCATGGCCTTTCGACACTGCCCTAGATTTACGAGAAATCGTAAATCTGAGGCAGCACCAAAAGCTTATGGCTCCCCAGGGGAGGCGTAAGGGAGACACAGCAAGGAGAAATAACTTTATTTCTCCTTGTTTTTCCTGTTTCTATATGTGGATGACAACACACAAATGTGGAGTTTTGTTAGTTGGTGTAGTAGAACACATTTGATTTGATCACGTTGTTCCCATTCTGAGTTGCAGAACTTGGAATTATACAGCAATGTTGCACTTGGAAAATACAGAACATTATGGTAGTGGTATTTTCCTGGAGTGATATTACAACGTCAAAAAACACACAGTTGTCATAAGCTCCAGAGGGAACTAAGCACCAGCAAGAAGCACTCCTGGAAAAATGCCTTATTTAATTGATTTTGGAAGCAGAAAAGGCAGAGTTGATGAGGCTGGACTCAAACCTGTGCTCACACAGCCAAACAAGGACCCATGCAGTGGATGCATTAGTGCCCTCAGCTACCACACTACACAATCACACTTCTCATGAATTTGTAAGTTTTCATTCCTGGGAAATAATATTAATTTTATTTCATTCACACACTGTGCACAGCTCCCCAGACCTGAGAGCCCTCAACTGGCTACCGTTTGAAGCTAGAATTCATCTGTAAATCGCTTGTATGACGCACAAGGCCCTACACCACAACTTCCCGCACTACCTAGCTCAGAAACTGGTGCTCTCTGCGGGTATCAGAGCCTCCAGGAGTGCCAAGACTCTTCTACTAAAACCACAACGATTTGCCAAGAAAAAAACCTTTAACCAATCCTTCTCTGGTATGGCTCCTATGATCTGGAACGCTCTGCCCATTGAAACAAGAATAAACCCTTCCACTGCCTCCTTCAAAAAAGAAGTGAAAGCGATCCTCATGGCTAAATTCACGTGAATTCTCTGACTTATTACTGTATTTTATTACTAGTTTAGTTTTTGTGCACCATACTGTTTTTTCTCTTTTTCCGCTATTTTTTTACGTTTATGAGTTTTGTATATCTGTTTCACTTATATCTTTGCGTGCTATGTCTACTCTTGTTTTTCTACATATGACTTGTAAAGCGCTCTGATACTCGTAAGGGTCTTGTTTGCGCTATATAAAACCTTCAAAATAAAAATAAATAAATAAATGTGGGAGAGACAAGGTGGAGTAGCCAGAAAATGGGAAATACCTACTACAAAATTTAAGGGGTTTTGTCAAAGTGTTGTTTTGCCCTTGCATCACTCAAGTTAACGCAAGGGCATTGCAACACTAAAGTCAGATTTGCCGAGCAGGGCAAGGCCACCTTTTGTGTCACTGCCCTGCTTGGTAAATCTAGAGTAATGCAAGGCAATGCAAATTGCTACCTTGCGTCACTTTGCGTCAGTAAGACATATCATGGGTGGAGTGTGGGTGTTCCCTCACATCCAGACATGAATTTTGTAACATTCCCTTATTTACCATCAGTGGTAGAATGCGCCAAAATGATGTGCCTTCCCAGGGGAGACGTAACGAGGAGAAATATGTTTATGCAGAATGCAGCACACATAGAAAGAGGACAACACCTCTGAGCAGAACCTCCAGCATCTCGCGATTTCGCGATTCACGAAGAAATCGCGAAATCGGCTAACAAGCGCGATGGCCGCGATATTTCCAATTATCGACGCGATATTTGCCAAACTGTCTGCAAAACATAATAGGATGTGCGTGCAAACGTCAGTACGTGCCGCCGTCCAGCCGTCGAATCCCTGCTTCCGCCTGTCCAAGATCCTTGCTTGTCAGTTATTCTGACACTGGCGGCTGACGCTTCAGCATGAAAAAATACTACAGTGTGGAAAAGCAGAACTTTACCAGCACAGAATTCTGATGGGTACATTTTGGTTGTTTACATGTATTCAGCCAGTCAGTATCATTCTGTTATTGTTGCCTTTACCAACACGTGTAGGAGGCAACAATTTGTGCATTCTAAGCTCCGAGAGTGCACTTTTGTTCTGGGATGAATTGTATTGTTGAAATTAGTAAAATAAATCTAGGACACCATACGTGTTTGCTTTCCGCCGCCGTCAGCATTGGAGTGCTGGAGCTGCAGCAGTAGCGGTTCTGGTGGCAGCCGAGTTGGATTGGACATTGGCTATTTTGACGGCGTTTATTGTGTCCCCCCCCCCCCCCCGTCCCCCCTTACTCCCACTACTTTCCCCCTCGTCTCTTGTGGGTAAAGGACTGTGCCAAGCAGGTAGTTCTTCACCAATAATCTCACACAGTGTTACAAATTTTAATGTGAGCCAGGAAAAATATGTCGAAGCTGAACGTTGGTGTAGGTAGTTGCAATGTCAGATGCACTTCAGAACCTTAAAGACATTAGTATGGATAGTGTTTTGGACAAGACTTTCATTTCAAAATACAAAACACCTTAGGTCTTCGGATCCCCCTCTTTCACCCTTCAGCGTTTCTTCAAGCAGTAATTAACAACATGGATATATCAAGTCAAAATGCATGAGTTTGGCAAATACACGGAGACAGGAGATAGCAAGTCTGAGAACCGTAGAATACTTTTTATTGCAGGGCTTTCTTACCACTGCTACTTCAGCTACATACCTCTTTCTGGTCGGAGTTCACCAAAATGCTTTTTTGAAGGAAGCATTATTAGACATATAAGCGTAGCTTTTAAATGTAACAAAACGTATTCCATTTAATAAAATTGTCATTCAATCAACTGACGTACTGTTATGTAAATACTACATGTGTTTAAAAAGTTTTTACAAGGAAAACAAATCTTTTAAAAATGTCCACCCAAAGACACCGACTTACTGTGGTATTAACTGTGCACAAGACCCACCTGCCGCTAAATTTTCACTTTTGTGCCTCAAAATTTCCATTTTTGTGCTGCTAAATTTGACAATTTTTGCCGCAAAATCCTGGGGGGTCAGTCTGAGGATTGTTTTTGCACAGGAAGGTGTGCCTTCCTGCCCAAAACCAATCTGTCTACAATGCAGGCACCCTTGCACCGCGGCTTAAGGGTGCCTGCATTGGCGCAAAGGCAGCACAATGTCTGCTAGCGCAAGAAGAGGACAGGAATGCGAAATATTATGTTAAATATGGCTTTTTCCTGCCCTCTCCCTTACAGGCAGCATAGTGCAGCAAGGTGTCTTGCTGCTTTGTATTGCTATAGTTTGATAAATCTGGCCCTAAGTCTATTCTTGTCCCAGACTACACTTCTAAAGTAACTGCAGACCTAAAGGTGTCAAAACAATATAGTATATGCACTGTCAAGCACCACACACAGCCACTCACAGGTTTGCAGTACACTCCCGTAGAAAATAGTGAAGGCAAGGAATCAAAATAATACCCTATAGGAACTAATGTTAAATAAATAGATAAAGTATTTTATTATTTTAAAATCCAACAACAAAATTTATTGAAAATAAAATCTATTCTTTCATTAAAAAATAACAATACCTCAAAACAATTAAACACATAACTTTTAACAAAAGTTAATACACATTGAATAAACATAAAAACTGTTACTGTGAGTAAGAATTAATACATATTTAGTTCATTGAGTTGATTTGCTGCAACATTTCACTATATTAGCTATAGATCTCCTCCTACATGTGAAAAATTAACAGTAATAAGAGGCTTTACCTCAGAGCTGAGACATATAAGTTTATACATAGGTGTAAATGTACACTCTGAGCTAAGGCCCACGCCACCATTCTGAAAACGCAGGAATGCGCTGTATTTACAATTATACGGCGCACCCCTGCATTCTCCCTAGCGCTAAATTCCGCTGCCTAGCGCCAACACAAGCATCCTTGCACCATAGTCCACCTGCGTTGAGAGAACGCTTGTTTATATGCAGGAAGGTGTCCCTTCCTGCACATTTAAAATCACCAATGGTGATTTGTAACTCCTATGTGTTTTGCACTGTGCAAGTTGCAAATTGTCTTATTTTTAATGATTGTTTATGTGCAGGAAGGAACACTTTCCTGCACATAGATTGTTTATGTGCAGGAAGGAACAACTTCCTACATAAACAATCATTTATGGCGATTTGCTGTTTCTTTGTGTGCTGCAGAATGCAGTACACATAGAAACAGCAAAAACGAGGAGAAATTAATAAGTTCTCCTTGTTCGCCATGTTAAAACCAGGTTAAGCCCTTGTTAATATGCCCCTTGGCGTGTTCTGAAGTGCTCCACATTTGCAACTTTGTTCTTGGCTAATGGTGGAAATCAGCAGTCCTTGATCTATCCTCATTGTCAGCCTTCTTCCTTCCAGAGACAATGGTCAAAATGGTGGGTATCTTGTATTGCACACACATTGGAAGAGAGTTCTGCTGTTGAAGTGGATCACCGAACATGGACTCAAAGTAGGGCACAAGGGGTCACATGGCCACATGCTGCCAAAAATAATAGTATAATAATCAGCTGACTCACTGGATCCCGCTGCCTCACACCCTTTTGCCACATTCTTGGTTAGTACATCATCTTGGAGGTAAAGTAAAACCACCAGGTGCAGCACAGTGGTGTGCATGCACACACGGCCCAGTGATACGTCACCCAAATGTACATCTGTGCTCAAAACGTACAACAAAGAAAACAGCACAGACCACTTGGAATACACACTGGTAAACCTGTAGAGCTTGTTTCAGCAATAAAAGTTTGATACATAGCCCAGTGACTTTTGGGAGGTGATTCCTTGATGTTCTCTTGCTGCAAAATATTAACAAATTCAAGTGCCAGAGAACAGGGGCTAGCTATGGAACTCTGGATGGCCTGAGCATATTTGTGTTTTATGTTTGCCCAAAAACAGTTTTAGCGGCTGTACTTGTGACAGTGAAAACAATGACATAAAAATAAAGTATCTCACAAGGGTTCTCAGATGTGGAAGTGAAGTTGGAACAAAGAACAGGCACCCAACAGACAGCTTCTCTGTTAAAGATTATCCTGCAGGGAGGACCGATGCCAACATTCTCAGAAATCCGATCTGCTGCAGGCAGCATGCTGTCGCCTAATGTGGCTTAACTGCTTTGAATGTGTGCCCAGAATCTGGCCGCAGTCTTGCACACTCCTCTGTGCCCATATCAGAATGAACCTTATTTCAATAAACCTCTAAGCGTGTTTGCTAAAAAGATTTATTTCATTTGACAGCTAATGGATTTCCTCAATAATATCATGCCCATTGATATTAAAGTTTTACTCAAATTGCAGGAGGAAAACAGGGATTGCAGCACTGAAAACAATGTGTGGACAAACCACTAAGTCAATATGGCGATGGCCAAAGGAACCAGAGTGCATTAGGGTGTTGGGCCCTTCCCCTGTTGGTTCAGGACTGCCTCCATGTAGGTGTTCACATACCCAATTTGCAACTCTAAAAGTGAAAACTAATTTATTGCATTCCTGAAACAATCACAGACTTCTCACAAGCACCTCTATATATGTGTGTGACCAAGCTCCCATGAGGAGTGGAACGTGTCATGGAGGGCACTTGCCTGAGACATCCTATGTCAAAATAAATTTCTGCACTGCTTTGCCACATTCTTCTGTGTGGAGGTCTTTGATTTGCCTGGGAGGTATCGAGAGGTCCGTGCTTGCAAGCTGAGAGCTGCTGTTCCTTGAAGGGGGACGGGCAGGAACTGTTTTGATATATATATATAGCGAAACGTGTTATGGCGGCTGGCTGGCTGAAAATAAATTACTTTGATTATGCACCGATTCCTGGGTCTGCTCTTCGTCATTTTCAAAGGCAGGAGCCCTTTTTTTTGGTGACAACTTACTTGTATATATATTATATATATAATATATATATATATATATATATATATATATATATATATATATATATATATATATATATATATATATGTATATATATATTTGGCAGTCACCAGTAGGTAGTTATAGTTAGGACCATGTTTTTGACTTCCCTATATCTTTGGCTTCGTTTGACGAATTTTCACAAACATTTCTCAAAAATGTGTGCCTGTGATTCAAGTTGTGCATGGAAAGTTTTTTCTTTTTTTTGAAAACCTTTATTTTCATTTTGCAGTAGTACATTTGTGGGCCTAAAACCACAGGGGTCGGCCGTCACTAAAACGAAACAGAAACATGATAGTTCACAAATACACAGCTCTTTAGCTGGCAGCCCGGGGGCCTGGCAGCGATTCAGCATACTGTTCGTGCGAGTCATTGGATCGTACACAGGATGAGGTTAAGGTTTCACATTTTAAATATATATAAATAAACAAAAAAGAAACCAAAACTAACGAGGCAAAAGAGATTATGCGGTGGGTGTCTGTCCCAGGGGGGAGAGCCGCATCAAGAAACAATATATACAAATAATAGATGAAAAAGTGGGAAGAGGGGGGCCGGGAGCAAGTGATCATAGTGTGAGCAAGAATCTATACAGTACAAGGATTGCTCGGTTATGGAGACTACAACATTTCCGGCGTTTCTACAAAAGGAGGAGTACAAATCTCCCCTCTGTATAAGTTCCATTGATTCAATATTCTCCCCCACGTCTTAGGCCTGCCACGTGCAACGTACACTGTTTTTTCCCTAAACATGCACCAGTCCATGTTTTTTTTCCAAGCTGAAATCGTAGGCGCTCTTTGGGACCCCCACAGTTGTGCTATGTCCCTTTAAGCTACCATATTACCAAGGGTAGCCCATTGAGTCTGTGCCACATTATAATCATTTGGTTCCCATACATTCAGTAGACAGCGTCGGGCTTCAGGCAACAACAAAACTCCTGTAACTTCTTCCATGACAGCATGCACACGGTTCCAGAACACAACCACCTCCGGGCATTCCCATATGATATGGAGGAAGGTACCCATCAAACCACACCCACGCTTACACAACCCATCCACAGAATAACCCATACGCAGCAGCCGGGGACCCGTTATATAGACACGATGTAGAATCTTTAACTGCACCAGACGGAGACAGGCCGGAATCGCGACCTCTTTAGGAGAAGATACCGCAGCCTGCCAATCCTCATCATCCAACTCCAGTCCGTCACCGGTCCAAGCCTCCCGAAGCCGTAGAAGTAAATCCGTTCGATCATTAATCAATTTTTTATATATTAGAGAAATAGTGCTATCCGGAACATGTCCGTCGAGCACTCTATCTTCGAGGGGAGAAGATTCCGGGATCACGGTCCCGGCTGGGAAAACCGAACAAAGTGCGTGACGGATCTGCATATAGCGGAAATGCTCCCTATCACTAAGTGCATATTCCGATTGCAGCTCCTTTTAATCCTATCCTTGACCCAAAGATCCCCGACCCTACTGATACCAATGAGGTCCCACTTCTCAAAGCCCTTCGTTGTCCATAAGCTACCTAATTTTTCAGTTACGTAAAGCGGGGTCGCTCGTGTCAATCTGTCCGACTACCCCATCGCTGCGTTCGCGCTACACCACACCCGCACCGCAACTCCAGTGGGTCCCAGTAGCTTCTGCCCGTCGATTTAGAATATAACGCCCTGTTGAAGTTTCCTCCCGGCAACTGCCATTTATCCATTTCAAAGGCGGGATTTGGCATAGGGCCGTACATAGCATGATAAATTGCACTCAATTGAGATGCCCAATAATAGTTTTTGATGTCCGGTAACGCGATGCCCCAATCGTACCAGGGCAGTGTCAATTTCGCTAGGGCAATACGAGGACGCCAGCCCCATACCAACTGCCTCTGCAGGCTATCTCACGAAAATAACTAGCAGGTACGAGATCAAGAGTATTTTAGAGGGCATATAAAAATCGATGTAGGGACATCATCTTAAAGAGAGCTGCCCTCCCGACAGGGGACAGTGGCAGGCCACACCAGGCCGCTACGTCGGATTAAGCCGAAGAAGCGGAGGGAGCAGGTTACGTTCATATCGAACCACGGGGTCTAGTGATATGAAAATCCCCAAATATTTAAAACCGATCTGCGATATCTGTATCGGGCAGAAACGCTGCAAGGGGGGTATATCTCCAGTGAGAGCACAAACACTAGATTTAGCCCAATTAATCACGAGACCGGAGTTCCTTCCGAATGACCTAAGCACATCAAACAGCACTCCCAGGGACTTCCGAGGGGAAGTGAGGTATAACAGAATATCATCTGCATATAGCGATATGCGGTCTTTAAAGTCGGGGGTCCACCTAATACACTTAAGCGATGGTTCCCACCGCAACCAAGCAGCTAGGGGTTCTAAAGCGAGCGCGAAGAGCAAAGGAGACAATGGGTACCCCTGTCGCGTACCCCTCCCGAGAACAAAGGACTCCGAGACCCCGCCGTTAACCACCACCTGGGCCAGCGGTTCCTCATAAAGGAGTTTAACCCAACCGATAAACCCTGGGCCAAAACCGAACTTCGCGAGAGCAGCCCACAAATATGGCCATTCCACAGTGTCAAAAGCCATCGTGGCATCCAAGGAGACCAGGATGGCCGGCTCACGCAAAGTCTCTGCTCTCACCAGGACGCCATGAAGACGACGCAGGTTCAGCGCGGTATTGCGGTGAGGAATAAACCCGGACTAATCCGGGTGTATCAAGTCGCCGATCACCTTTATTAGCCGATTTGCCAGTAGCTTTGCCAAGATTTTGGGTTCAGCATTTAAAAGTGATATCGGTCTGTAAGACGCACATATGTCCCGGGGTTTCCCTTCTTTATGGATCACGACAATGGACGCAAGTCTCTGGTCACGGGGAAGGGACCCGACATCTCGCGACTCCAGAAACATCTCACGGAGATACGGCGCCATTTTATCAGGACGCAAATTATACAGCTCAATGGGGATACCATTTGGGCCCGTAGCTTTTCCAGAGAGGATGGAGCGGATAGCGAGCTCTATTTCATCGTTGGAAAATTCCGCCTCCATAAGCTCTCTGTCAGAATCAGACAAGCAGTCCTCCTCCGGTCTGTCTGAGACTGGTGCATACACCTGTTGGAAATGATGGGCGAAACCCTCCACTATCTCCACAGGGTCCACAACTCGCACTCCGTCAGCTCGCTCTATCACAGGCACAACACGATTCAATCTTTCCTTTTTATCCAACCAGGCAATCAGCTTTCCCGCTTTATCTCCGACATCATACAGCCGCCCTTGCTGCTCACGACTCATAGCCTTGGCCGCATCAGTCACCAAAGCTCTATAATCAAACTGTTTGAGGCTTAGAGCGTGTAGCTTATCCTGCATGGCACCAGACTCCCACTCTCTCTCCAATTCAGTGATTTCAGCCTCTATAGCCGTACTACCTCCTCATTCTTTCTTTTCTTTGCACAAGCACTTAACGACAGGGCTTGACCACAGATTACCGTCTTGAAGGCTTCCCATAGTGAAACTTTCGGTGAAATAATGATCAATAGATTTAACCACGCCAGCCTGGGTTTTAGGATTACGAAGGTGCCAGGGATTAATCGGGGCCACTCGACCCTCCGCTCCCAGCTGAATATCAATGGAGAGCCACAGTGAGGAGTGGTCCGAAATATCCCTGGCTAGGTGTCTGACCTCCCTCACTGAGGTAGCCTGCACTGCCGGCACAAGGACATAATCAAGCCTAGCAAGGCTCCTGTGTGCACCAGAGTGAAAAGTGTATTGTGCCTGTCCAGGGAAAATATATGTAAATTGATACTTGTATAGCGCACTACTCACCCACAAGGGTCTCAAGGCGCTTGTACGAATACCACTGTGGAACTCGTCCTGGCTTTCCCTGTGAGGCGTCCACTCCTGGGCACCCCCAGTGTGAAGGCCAGGCATCCTTTTTAGCGTTGTGGGGGCCGTTGTGGAGATTAAGCAAGCTATTGCCCAGAGTTGCAGAGTGGGACTCCATGATTAGAATAGACACGAGGCGAGAATGATCAGGTCTGTGGAATTTTGAGCCCAAGACCCACCGAGGCGGGGAATTGAACCCTGGTCCCGGGCTAGACCTCTGCATCAGGGTCTGCCGCTCTAACCATTGAGCCACACTTCCCCACTGGTGCATCAGTCTCCAACAATCTACCAGACCCAATGTCTCCAGGAAGTTACCCAGCCAAGATTGCGATCTCGCAAGATCCCTAGGGGGGTTGCGGTCCTCCCTACCACAGACAACAGAGTTGAAGTCTCCACCCACAACTAAAATACCCTCGGGGACCCCCAGTACCACTCTCCCCAAATCAGCAAATGTCATAGTTTGTAGGCCTGGCGGAACATACACAGAGTATGGAAATCGTCTTCCCCTCCCATCTGCCCGTGATAGCAGCATATCGTCCCCTATCGTTTAGGATAATATCATCTAATTCCAAGGGGAGGGAACTCCTGATTAGAACACCCGCCCCCCTCGATCCAGTCGTGAATCCCGAGTGTGCGACTAAACAATAACCTCGCCGATTCATTGCGTGGCATGTGTTCCCTATCAAGTGTGTCTCCTGCAGCAACACTACATCAGGGGAAAGACGTTTCCAAAACTGTAGTACTACCCCCTGTTTTATCCTGTCCCCCAAACCGTTGACATTCCAACTTAGGGCCTGATTACGATTGCGGTTTTCCCGCATCCTCTGGGCCGGCGGAAGCCACCGCCGGCCCGGAGGATGCGGGAAAACCGCTGCGGACTAAAAAAGACCCCCCGCCAGATTAGGATGGCTGGGGGATCGTTTTTCAGTCCGCAGCTTTTCCGCCGCGGTCGCCTTCCGACCGCGGCGGAAAAGCTTTAACATGGCTGGCGGTGTCTATCAGACACCGCCAGCCATAATAGGATGTCTGCGGAAAGATGCCTTTACACTGCGGCATTTCTGCAGTGTAAAGGCATATGGCTTTGTGTTTGGGGGCCCGTTGCGGGCCCCCAGGGGTGAAGGGGGGGGGGGTGGGGGGGTGCACATGGGGGGTACCTATGGTACCCCCCTGCATTTGCCTGCACAAAGCGGCAGGCACCGCGAGGTGCCTGCCGCTTTGTGCATGCAAATGCACAACTCACATTTTTATCATTGCGGCGGGTGCTGCTTCAAGCAGCACCCGCCGCAATGATAAAAATACAGCCCTGGCGGTCACATCCTAATTTGCACGGAGGGACCGCCGCTGCCCCTGCCCCTGCGGACGGTCCCTCCTACTCTATGGTGGCGGACGGACTCAGGTCCGTCCGCCATCATAATCGGCCCCTTAGTACCCCCAACCCCCTACCCCCATCCCAAGAATGAGGCAGACTCCCTCCCACAGCGAACCAGACACCAAAATCAAAATGTATTGTGATACATTGCCTCTAGACAAAACAAAATAAAACGAAGTCCCCCCTCCACGTCCAAGAAGATCCCCTGAACAAACCCCCCCACCCTGCACCCCTGCGTTAGACTAAATAGCCACCCCAACTTTCAGTGTGCCTGTCGCCCTAACATGAAACTAATCTACAAGAAGAAGAAAAACCCCGGAAGGAGGGAGAGTCCTGTCTCCCCTACCGCCTCAGGGTATATACGATTGCATGTAGAAACACAAAAAGTCATCAAACCACTGCTGCAAAGTCTGTATACTGCACGTGCCGGTCATCACTCCTTACTCCTGTTCCAGCGGGCCACCTTCTGCGCCACCCGAGTTCTCCGGGCGGTCTCGATGTGTCAGCAGAGTGTCGAGCCAGTCACTAACGACCTCAGGTCGATCGAAGAAGAACGTCCGGCCATTGTATTCGACGCGTAGTCGAGCAGGAAAGAGCATAGCCTACTTCAATCCCATGTCTCTCAATCTCCGTTTCACCCCCAGGAATCCCATCCTCTGCTTCTGTACAGATTGAGTGAAGTCAGGGTAGAAACCAACTGTCACATTCTCAAATTACGTGGGGCTGTTGCCACGCGACGCCTGCAGGATAGCGTCTCTGTCCATAAAATTGAAGATCCTAGCTATTATGGGCCGTGGTGGAGCGCCAGGTTTATGTTTCCCGCCCGGAACTCTGTGGGCACGTTCAACCGCAAAAATGTTACTGAGGCCCTTGGGGGCCAGATGATTCAATATCAGGTCCTCCACGAGGAGATCCGTAGTCAACTCAGTGGACTTCTCCGGAACTCGGGTGATACGAACATTGTTGCGCCTTGCTCGACTTTCGAAGTCTTCCAGCTGGCGGGCAAACAGATCGTTAGAGGATCGAAGGTTGCGAACCTCTGTTTGGAGATCGGACATGTCGGTCGTGAGGCTGGCGGTCTTGATATCCAAAGACTTGACCCGTTCATTGGTCTTCGCCAGGTCAGTCCTGATCAGGTTAACATCAATAGCCACTGTGTCAAGCTTTAGAGCCAATGTCCCATATTGCTTGCCCATGGACGTCTTCATGCTCGCAATGGCGCCCATGACGTCTCGTAAAGTCAACTCCTCTGTCACTGAGGAGCCATCTCCGGTCTCGTCTGAGGTTTTACTGCCACCACTGGGGGATCCTTTCGGGCGAGTGTAGCGATCCATAATATTTCATTGAATGGCGCCCCCTCGGTGCGTGACTTTGGTCGTCCATTTCTCGCTTTCTGGTTTGCTCGCCATGTTGAGCGATTCGCCCCGTAGGGGCCTTTGAGACCTGGTATGAATGGCTCCTCACAAGTCGGTCTTGGGAGAGTCTAGATATGAGACGCAGCGGGAAAGCGTACAGCCCGAAGTTAGACCATGGGCCACCGAAAGCAGATGGTGGCTGGTTAGGTTGACAAGATCCAAAAACGAAACCGAAAGTACTTCAAGGGCACAAGTCAACTTCCACTGGCCGTTGTCATTCAAATACCACTTGGGTATCTCGGGGAATCGAGTCCCAGGCTGCTCCTCGGTGTAGGCTGTCAATTTTCAGAGAGGAATAAGTCTGGTTCCCGGCATCCAAATAGATTCCTGAAAAGAGCTTTTATGTCAGCAGGGTCATGTCCTTAATAACCCGTCGTCTGAATCAGTATTAGTGACAAGATATATGCGGGAGGCGGCGAGGGTCTCGGGAGCCCGGTGCTCACGCGACCATCTTGGATGCGTGCTAAGCTCCTCCCTCCGTGCATGGAAAGTTTAGGGGTGATCTGTCAAATGGGACAGAGAAAAAGCGGGGTAAAGTAAAGTGCATTTTTTATTTCAATTCCTATAGGAGTTTTGAACACAATGAACCGCTGGATGGAATTACTTCGAATTTGGCAGAAAGGCGGATGCAGTTCTGCAGATCACGTTTTTAGTTATATGGTATACATCCATTCAGTAGTTGTTGACAAATTAAAGGAAATCCAAATTTCTATATCTGTGACTGCAAATAATTTGAGACGATTTCACAATGTATTGCGAATACAAGAGCCAGTGATTGGCCAGCCTAAGCCTGAGCAGAGTGTTGCGGCTGCCATTTTACTTCACTGGCACAGTCCCAGGGGCTCAAATGAAATGGCAGAAAGTGGCATAAGGGGTCAGGTTGGATGTCTCCTGACCCCATGAGGGGAACATAGGGGTCTTTGAGGAGAAAAGCCTGATGCGTATAATATGTTCAAACACAGTTTTTTCCTTATGTGCGATATTTGTGAATTCATTGCAACCGCCTGTGCAGCCCCTGTGTAACACCACAACAAATTTGAGAATATCGGCGATACAATAAAAAAATACATTCACAGACTCACTCAGATACTAATGCATTCACTCATAGATGCACTCAGAGATTCATTCACCCACTAACACACCCACTCAGACACTCATGCTCAGACTCATGCATCCTCTCAAACACCTGAGGTTCTACGATTTCTGATTTCGTCCCGTATCTAGCCGCCATTTTGTGTCTTGCTGCCATTTTGTGTTGCCCTCACTCAGGCAGCACACAAACGATGTGTTTTTGCGTTTCCAGCTGCTACGTGTCCTTTTAGTTAAAAAGTAACTCCATTACCCTTGTCCACGAAACCCGATGTCAGGGTCTGGCTGAGTTCGTTAATCCATGTCTGGCTCGATTGATCCCTATCTCGACAAACTATTTGCCTTCTTCTATTCTTTCCTTATACTATCTTATCCGACTGGCCTTCGCTATTCTCGCCTTGTATTCTCCTATTACACAACTATCCTTTGAGGCACACTAATACGTCCTGCCTCCTGCAAGAAGGGGTTGTTGACGCCATCACTGATTAATTTGTTGGGAGGGGTAGCACACGGGGTCTGAGAGAGGGACGTATTTGAGACACCTGATAGCTTGTTTTCCAACTTTTCTCATTGGTTCGTTTTGTATGTGTAAGGAGTGAGATGCTGTAAATATGTTGCTATAAAAGACTGTGCGCCACGGATTGAAGTGGCAGTCTCCTTAGAATCCACCTTGTGTGTAACTTCTGGGACAACTGTGCTTAGCTGAAGCTAATAAACCTGGCTTCCATGCTCAACGGAGTGTCTCGTAAATCTGTTTTATACAAGGCAGGTGAACTCGGGGATTAAGGCGTGCCCTGCGCCGCCCGGCCCATAAGGCCCGGTTCTCCAACTGGCGCCCAACGTGGTAGCGGTTCAGCCCGAGGGTCGTGAGAAGCCCCGCAAGAAAATTCCGGAGGATTCGCGAGCCACGTCAAGCGACCCCTGTATGTCGAAGTGGACCGAAGGTCTTTTGCAGCGCGGCTACTCCTTTCCGACAGCTGCTGATGACTGCTGCCCTGACTACCACCCTGCCTTGGACCCTCTGGTGATGACTGGTATCGCAAGACTTTAGACGGACCTCTGTTGGCATGAGAAGACCATTTAGTTAAGTATTCGTGGGTAGCTCCCACTTCTTTGTTTTGTTTTTGACTTTTGTTATTTGACTGTTGCAATAGCCGAAGCTGAGGAGTGAGAACCTTTGTACTGTGTTCTTTGCTTTCACTCCTTGAAGTTAGTAAACAGTGCTTAAAATGCCTGGTCTGAGCGAATTTAGGAAATGTTGTTGCTTTTGCTGTACTAGGGATTCCCGGCTCGAGGATTCATATCCGATTCCTCCGGCTGGAACTCCCACTTATGAGCTCTATTCCAAGCATGGTGTAGGCCCAATTGCCTTTAATGAGGCATGGATCCGATACACGAAGAAAGATGGTGTTTTGCGGTGGCCACAAAATGGTAGCTTTGAGCCCGATATATTAGGTAATTTGGAATCAATTCTGTTTAAAAGAAAAGCCCGGCCGGCAATGTTTTACTCTTTCAGCCTTTGGCGTAAGGAAGCCAAACAGAAAGAAATTAAACAAGCAAAAAGAGATAAGAAAATGAAAGATATGACGGTTATACAGGCTGCCCAGCAGTTCAAAGACGATGAGACTGATCGAGCGATTGAGGTCTCAGATAGACAGCATCAGATGGCAATTGATAGGTGCTATCCTGTGTTAACTCCAAAGCGCAAAGATCTTGATGAAGATCCTTTAATTAACCATGGGCGAATTTTGCGGATCTCGCGTTCGTGAATTTTGCGGATTTGCGAACTCGCAATCCGCAAAATCCGCGAATTCCCGCGAATTTGCGGATTTTTTTTTTTTGTGTGTTCGCAATTGTTTCTGCCAGTTCGCGAGGATTTGGTACTAGTTCGCAATTGCGAACTTACTTGTCGGCTCGCAACGGTCGCGACTATGTTGTTTCTACGTCTGGTTCATCATCACAGCCTCCCAGCACCCTCTGTTTTACCACTGGCACCCTCTCTTTGACCCATGCCACCCTCTGTTACATCAATGCCACCCTCTGGTTCATCATCACTGTAGAAGATGGGGGGGAAAAGCAAGCCCACCTGCCCTGCTTGAACTGACATGAATTAATTTGGGGTTAGTTTATTAACAACACCTGCCCTGCCCCAACTGACAATAATGAATTAGGGGCTAATTAATGTGTCACTGAAAGAATTTCAAGTTCCAGCCTGGCACCTGCTTGTCTGCTCCTTTAGCTGTAAATCAGGACCTTTGTGGCATACAGTTAAGGTCAGAGCAGGGTCACACAATAGTTGCAAGCAGGCAACCGAATTCTGGAGGGCCCCCTCAGGAAGCACTACAAAGAATCGTTACAAATCATGAGGTTGACCTTTTGCACCTGCTCATTGCTTTTGCTTTTGCTGAAATCGTTTTTCGGTTTTTTTCGCGCTATTCGCGGGGCGCGGCGTCGTGCGAAACCGACCGCGGAAGCCGCCAATTCGTGCGAATGAGCATTTTATTTTTTTGCGGCTTGTTGTTTCGCGAGTTTTTTTGCAGTGTTCGCGAGCCGCTTGCAGCGCAACACGCGAATTTACCCCAAGGTCGAGTACGGGCGTGGCCATTTTGTTTGCGTGACGTATTTCCGTTTCCGCCCGCTATGTATAATCTCGCGCAGTAAGCGCATTGCGAGTAGAGGTTCGCACGAGATCGCGCGGGAAATCTAGAGGTTCGCACGAGATCGCGAGGAAAATCTCGCGCGAACTTACTTTCGCGCTCGTGAACGGGCGCCGGCCATCTTGTTTTTCATTCATTTCCTGTGTCTGGGCATGGTGTTTAATCCTCTTGGTATCTTTGCCATCCTTTGCTTGTTTTCAGTTTTTTTTTTTTTACGATTTTGCTTCTTATCTATCCCTCTCTTTTCCTAGCTGTATATTTTTGTCTTTTCTGCTATTTTTCTTTACTTTTAAACTACTTTTTTAAACTCTTTTCTTTTCTTCTTCCCTATCCTATTCTTTCTTAATTTTCTACTTCTTCCTACCTTACCTGCCCAGACCATGGTCAAGCCAGGCGCTGTGAAGCTGCCCAGGCACTTGAGGGCCGCAGCGGCGGCGGGGAGTAGTGCTGGACCCAGTGCCAGGACAGCATGCGGGAGATTGAGGGGGGAGCAGGTGACGCGACGGGAGATATTCAGCCCGGAGGAAGTGGGCGCGCTGGTCTACTTCGTCCAGCGCCGCCTGCCCAGGACCATCGCGGGAGGCGGCAGGATCGCGGCCGGCGGCTACAACATGCGGGAGCGCCGGAAGCGGTGGGAGAAGGTGTGCTGGGCCATATCCCACCTCTACGGGGTCCAGCGCACCTACAGCCAGGTCACCCATCGCTGGACGGACCTCCTGGACCGCGAGCGCGACCTGCTGGACCAGCTCGGCTTGGAGATCCCCGGGCTTGGTGAGTAGTAGTAGCCATTTAATCACTCACTACTATGATGTTTTCTCCTGCTCTGTGTTGTTGTATTGCAAATATTTGTTTTTTACATGGAGCAAGCCAATAATGCCGCTGATGACGATTACATTGTAGTTAAATTATATTTCAAAATCTTCTGTGCATTTCAGGTGCACTGCTCTCCTTCTCAGTGGCGTTGCTACTATGCTTATTTGTTTTCTATTTCGTGGTCTCATTGGCCTGAGTAACTATTATGTATGAGTGTACTTTACTTTACAGAACTGCGTAATGCTAGACACTAGGGGGCAGATTACATTTACAAGCCCCTTGCGCCACGTTTACGTTGCCTTGCGTGACGCAACAGCGGCGTAAACGTGCCGCATCCCTGCGAGTCATTTACAGCATGACGCATCTAGGGAGATGCGTCACGTTATAAAGCCATGGGCCTGCACCACAATGGGTGCGTTCCTAGTACGCAGGGTGGGCGGTCCAGCGGCTGTGCGCCTCGCAAAATTGCCTGCGTGAAATCTACAAGTTTTAACGCAGGCACTTCTGCGACGCTGCTACGTCAATTCAATTCCTTATGTCTGCTCGAAGCAGGCGAAAGGACTGACACAGCATGTTAGGTATTGGGTGGCCCTGAGCATTACTGGAGTTGCATTGCGTTGGAGACGTGACTCCAGCGATGCGCCGCTCTTACGTGACGAGATGCGTCACGCAAGTGCCTACCCTTGCACCAGGGCGCGCCGCATTGTAAATGAGGCACATCTGCCGTGTCGCAAGGGTAGTTTTGCGTGACGCATTTGATCTGGCGCATCTCTGGAGATGCGTCAGAACGCGTAAGTAAGTATGCCCCTAAGGGGCAGATTTGCAATTACCGTCGCATCCCTGCAAAGTAGCAGGGATGCGCCATTAATTGTGCGGCCCGCTACCACCACCAAACATGGTGCGCCGTATTTGCAATGCGGCGCACCATGGGCCCAAAACGTCACCGAAGCTTTACTGCTGGAGTTGCGTCGCAACGATGGCGCAGCTCCATCAATGCTCTGGGGTACCCTATCTCCCCAATGCTGGGTCAAGCCGTACGTCTGCTTCAAGCAGGTGCAGGGTTTGTGTGACGCATCATTGTCCTAAAGGTGACTGATTGAAATTTTGTAGATTTCCCTCAGCCACTATTAGGATGTGTTCCAGCGCAGGAATGCCCTCCCTTGCGCCGGAACGCCCCCTGATGGCGCAGGGCTTTATAACGGGATGCATCTCCCAAATGCGTCACGTTGTTATAATATTGTACGCCGCACCATGGCGCCCTTTTTTGTTTAGCTGCTGCGTCACAAAAGTCACGCAAGAACGGCGCAAAAGAGCCGCAAGGGCTTAAATCTGCCCCTTCCTTTGTACCCCTGACAATAAGAAAAATAGTGGCGGTGGATTGATAGTTTGACTATTTAAATGACTGGTAATGTAGCAGGCAACTGTTAGTGTTGTCACTGATCTGACTGAAATCACAATGGAGTTTGTCTGTCACTTTGCGTCTTGCCTGCGGACTGCTGCCTGCCAGTCCTAGGTGAACGTTTCAGTACTTTGTTTAGTGAGTTACGTGACTTTCGAAGTCACAGGTCCGCAAATAAATGAAAACTAACCATAATCAATATAATTTCGCGGAAATATTTTGTTATTGTTCTTTTGAAATGTTTGATTTGGTTGACATTGACAAGCAACAATCATCCATGTTTTCTGTTCTTTCTTTCATGTTGTACGTCAGCTCCCCCCAGGGGCGAGAGGAGGACACAGGAGCAGCAGGCGGCGGATGCTGTTCAACAGGGCCAGGATCGGGCAGGCGAGGGCTCCTCTGCTGGCCCCAGTAAGTTTTCATTTTGGACTAGTACCTATTTTTCCTAGCGTTCCTCATTTGACTTTTTTCAAAATTGTCTTTGCTCTTCTTGTAGACTGTATCTAAATTCTTATCCTGCCTCTACTATGACTCCCTGTGGTATTACTAGATTATTCTTATTAGTCTGTCTGTGTAGCTAACTAAGATTGCACGGTTGGCGAAACTCCCATGATTCTAGTCAGCAATAGCTCTATCAACTTAGTGCAGTCCTCTGGGATTGTCCATAATGTCTTTTGAAGTGTTCTATCTGGACTCATGCTTGCAAAAATTGCAAAACCTTTCGCTCAGTCACTCTAGTCTGGACCAAAAAACACAGATTGTATTTAAGTTTAAAAGCTTTATTAAAAGTAAACACATTTATTAAAATGAAGTCATAATAAAACTAAACGTTTAACTGATAATGGAAAAGTGGTTAGTGCTGACGATTAATTGAAGACATTTCTTGTGGTCGAGCCGAGCTCTCACCTGGTTTCAACTTGATCTTGTTGTTAGAAGTCCATCTTCTGTCTGTGTGGAGAAAAATGGTGCGTGTTAAAAAAACAGCCTTCATCAGTTGTGCCAAAAAGTGCAGCAAGACAACCTTCCCTGGAAATAGGGACATTTTTTTTAACTTTAACGTAGACAGTCACAAATTACATTGTTTTCACATGTCTTCATTCCTAGACCAAAGACTAGTGAGTGCTTTATTCTAACATTCTTAAATGTACTTTGTAGGTGGAACATCTGGTGGCGGGGCCAGTGTGGAGGTGGTGGTGCTCGACACGGAGGCGGAGGGCGATTCTTCAGGGGAGGAGGCGGCGGCTGTGAGAGTTGAGACGGTGGTGGTGGCGGCCAGAGGTAAGCTCTTATATATTCCTTACTTATTGAGATTGAAGACTAGCTGGGAAGGCAAGAATATGAGATGCATGGCTGGGTGAATGATGAAGCAATGATGGGTGGAAGGACAACAGCCTGGGTGGGTGACACAGAAACTGTATGTGTCCATATACCTGGATCATGCTACTATCTGACTCTTAGATAGCATATGTGTATCTAGAGCAGGGGTACTCATAGTACGGCCCGCGGGCCGGTGGTGGCCCGGCAAGCCTTCCTTGGCGGTGCGCAGACCTTGCAGACAATCACTGCTCCCCCGGCCCCCACAGAGCAGAGGCTTTTTTGTATTTCACCTGTTAGCGCCCCTGCATCTCCACTCTGACAATCACTGCTCCCCCGGCCCCCACAGAGCAGAGTGGAGATGCAAGGCCACAAAGAGGTGAAATAGAACAAAGCCTCTGCTCTGTGGGGCCGGGCAAGTAGTGATTGTCAGGGTGGAGAAGCAGGGGCGCTACAACAAACAAAGCCTCAATAATATGTTAATGGTCTTTTAAAGACCTGTTAAGTACTTTGGTGTTGTTGTCTGTGTGTGCGCGTTGAGGAAGCGGTCTCAACCCGGGCTGAAGGCTGACACAGATAGACACACACACAGTGAGATGACAGAGGGGGAGGGAGAGGGAGGGCAGGAGGGAGAGAGAGATGGAGGGAGGGCAGGAGGGAGAGCAGGAGGGAGAGAGATGTATGTAAATGCTGGGTCTGGTGGCTCAGTGGATGAGGGCATCTGCTGCAGGGACCTGTGTGCAACCTCATGGTCACAAGTTATCGTTTTGCTTTAGCCCCGCCCCCTCTGACTCCGCCCCCACCAGTGCGGCCCTCGGCCCCAAACTACACTGTAAATGTAGCCCCTGAGAGAAGGTTTGTGAGTACCCATGATCTAGAGAGAGTAGACGGTCAGTGGATGAACTAAGTGTAACTTTGAAGAGCATGTAACACTGCACCCGCACGTCCGTTCCAGTGTAGGAAAGGCAAGGAAAAGAACTTTTAATTTTGTCCAAATACTACCATAAATAGTAGCAGTAGTTTGTATTGCAAGCACTGCATAGATCCGGTTATTACGGTGGCCACTCCCTACCTCTCTTAATAAGTTTAGTAGTACTCAGTCATTCATGTGTGGATGTATCACTGGTCACTCAATAAAAAGCAAAGCACCTAAAGTCATCCCATATATAAGCAAAAACATCCCATGTGAAGTGATAGATAATCAGATTATTTATCTTCTTCAATTTTCCATTTCTAGTACTCATTTCCACTGTAGGGTGAAAGTTAAATTAATTAAGCAGTAGCCCTTGAGTTGTAACAGAGTATTCTCAGTGCCACCCGTAATAGAAAAGTAAGAGCTTCACCACCTGCATGTACTGGACGGGTACAGTAACGCAACGCAAGTCTAGGTCACTCCTCATGGCGTGCGTCTCTTTTTCTCGGGTGCAATTTTACTGCGCTGGCATTATGCCGGCTTGCAGAAAATAACGTACCAATTTTCCAAAACAAGAGATAAGAAGAAGAATAAGACTGGTGTACTTTCATAGTCGACTCCAATGGAAGTCCACAGTGCTCGTAGAATTTGTTCCTTAAACTCCCACTAATGTTAGAGCAAGGATGAAGAAGTGTGAGGTTAGATAGATACTGGCCTCAATAGTTATGTAATGCGCTTGCAAGTTGCTAGTTGTACTGCAACACAAATTTCTGCTGAATGATTGAGTTAATCTTAAAGAGCATTGGTTACAGACTATGTCTTTCTTTCTTCATATAGATGCTCCTTCCAAACGAACAAGGAGGAAGGAGCTGGCTAGAGCGGCCCGGCAACGGAGGATCGAGCCCACTGTTGCGGAATATCGGCGGCTGGTGGCCCTGGAGGACGAGGAAAGTGTGCAGTCGACAACAACAACAACGTCGTCTGCATCGGCCTCCGTGGCCCCACGGGCTGCCACCCAGCACAGTGGTCCACCCAGACTGAGCCGGGCTGCCAAAGGCAAACGCCACCGCCGAGCAGCAAGGCCAACAGCTGCCTCTCACAGGCATTGCACCTGCAAGGCAGTGAAGGCACGCCTGCGCCGCACTACCCTGATGGTGTCCCGCCTTCAGCAGGAGCTCGCCTTGCTCCGCGAGGAGCATGATGCCCTGGCCCAAAAAGTTAACAGCATCCACCCATAGTGTCCCTTGCCCCTTTTTTAGAGACTTTTGGGGGGTGGGAATTGGGAGTTGGGTTTTTGGGGACTTTTGAAGGACAATCGTTGGGGTTAGGGAGGGTCTTGCGGGAGATTATTTTGTTAGGGATATAAATATACTTTTTCAAACTTTATCTGAGCATACCTGTTTTTTACTGCTTGCCTGGTGGGTGGGGGTTTAACGTTGACTGTTTTCCTGAAAGTTTAGTTCCATTTTCTTCCTTTAAGTGTAAATGCCCAAATGTTTTCAACACTAAGTGCCTCTCACAGACTAAGTGAAGTGAATCCAAGAGTCCTAGGACTTTAGTAGTACTACCTTCAGTCTCTCGTCTCTCGTACTAATACTCCATTATACCCCCAAACCACCAAACGCTTATCTTACCTGTAATTTGTGTTTGAAAGTAGGGCTAGACCCAGGGCTGGCTCCACGGGAAACACCGAATAAGGTTGGCAATCTTGGTCGGATAAAATGTCCTCATAGCGGTGGTACTAGTGGTGTGACACAGTGGCAGTTGCATGCCTATGAAAAAAAAGAAAATGAAATCTGGTTTGTCCTCCTGAGCAATTCAACGGTACAACTGAGAATATAGCAGGTGACAGAAGTACAGTAGAACAGTGCCACATTGTAGCCTAACAAATGGTAAAGTATAACTACTAATTCGGTTGAAGTTCTTTCACATTAGCAATGGTTCTTTGTCAAGCAGAGTAAGAATATATCCTCGGATTTCTTCACCAGCCTGTTGCTATCACCTTATCCTTCCCAGCAAGTGTGTGGATTTATTGCTGTAATAATAATTTAGTCACACATCAATCAAAACCACACAGCCCGGGGGAAGAGGGTTAGGGTTTGAAAAATGGATGGGTACGGGGGTTTTTGGGAAAGGTTTTGGGAGACAAGAAAAAATAGCACAGCATAGACAAACAATTGTGAACATAAACAAATCTTTGGGTACAAACCTATCCATCAATCTTTGAAAGTGCATGCACTACTGCATGCATGTCAGTGAAAAGTAAGTAGTACATTTGACAACTGTGGAAAGAAAGAATGCGACAGTACAGGGCCTGTGTGGAATTATTGATAACGATATTCAACATAAGGTCTCTGTAGCCAGATACCCGAGAGCCTTGCTGGTCACTATAAATCCATTCACAACAACACTCAATGGGGTTGGTCTGGAAGGTGTCAGGTTTACTCCCCGTGATCCAGTCGATGCAAATATGGTTCCACCTCCAAATGTCACCAACACCCAGAAGTGTAAACACAGGGTGTTCGAGCCATTAGGCGGGGGAGAAAAATAACAAACTAAAATAAAAAATGTGGGATGGGTAAAGGTAGGGTCAGCAGGGAAAGGATACCTGTAACAGAAGACAAGACAGGCATCAGTGAAGTGCTGTCCTAACATACAAGGCTACTCTCATATAGTCTCACTAAATAACCAAGGAAGTAGACAAGTACCTGAGCACCAAGAAAACATGACCTTGGATAGGAAATACTATAGCCCTTCTGCCACAATCTGTGAGGAAGGCCTAAGAAACACATAAACATATAGTTAACGAACACACTCCTGTCGCACCAAACACACTCGCGTTATACTAAGACATCAAACCCACTACTCACAACATACCACAAACATGGTAGAGGACTCAATGTACAAAGGGGGTTCCAAATAGTCAAAGCAAAGATGTATGGTCCAACAAAAAGGAAGAGGGAAACGGTAGTGTGTAGGAAGCAAGAACTACAACACTGCGCTCTCTAAGTAATGACCCAGTAGAGAATCTTTGGTGAAGGTCAAACAGAAAAACGTAGTTGCGACCACCACTGAATTCTGCCAACAACACACCCCACGGTGCACTACACAAAGAGAACTGGGGTAGCCTGTAGTTACCTCACTACATGCCCAGTTATGGAGGTCCTTTGAAATACACAGTTATACAACGGAGACGCGTAGTTGTCCTTACTACCGCGCTCCGTTTTAATAGTACAAAAACGATCCCCGATGTGAACGGTAACACGTGGTATAGACCGCCACTGTGCTCCGCCACACACAATTCAACCAAACAGGAATTCAGCAAAGGTAGAATTCTGTTAGAAAACAGTCACAGAACCTCCCTTAACAATCCGTTCAGGCAGTAATCAGCTGACCGCACGGGCGGCCGAAGAGTTTAGAGCGGCTTTACCTGAAGACGCGTGAAGTCCGTCTACCGCCAAGGACAGAACACGGAAGCGCTCCCCACTGAGCCTCAGGGGGGGGGGGGGGAAGGTGATAGTCCACAGGAGACACGATAGAAAAGCATGCAGAGCGTCCGCTCTCATGCCGGTGCAGAACAGAAACCAGAATAACGCGCAACAGGAAGCGCGTCTGTTCCCCAGATAAACTTCCTGCAAGTCTCCCGCCTACTCATGGGAAATGTAGTTTCATAGTACGGTAGGCGCTTAGGGGCTGCGTAACCTGACAGAAGGTATAGTAGATAGAAAAGGAGAAATTGCTTTTTTTCTAGGTGTCCCCTCACTCACCAGGGTTGCCCCTTGGTGACATGCTTCATCATTGGGGCCATCCCAGTCCTCTACGGCCTGGGGCGTGCTGCGACTTGCGAATTACGTAGGAGCACTTACAAATGACTATGTGTGGTGCAGATGTGATAGTGGAGTGGACTAAGTGATGTGTTAAGGGATCAATTTAGAAGCCGAGAGAGAGCCAAGAAATGCAGTCACAGTCAGAGAAAAAGGCAAGGGATACTGTATCTATGTGGTTGTAGTGGTCCTGTTGGAAGTGGTAAGTAAGTTGCCTGCAGAAAAAAAATCCTCCTATTAGCGGCACTCCTCCATTGCAGCCGACGCTTCGTCCATCGATGTTGGTCACCAGAAGACACCCTGTAAAAAAAAGCACAGCATAGACAAACAATTGAACATAAACAATTCTTTGGGTACAAACCTATCCATCAATCTTTGAAAGTGCATGCACTACTGCATGCATGTCAGTGAAAAGTAAGTAGTACATTCGACAACTGTGGAAGAAAGAATGCAACAGTAAAGGGCCTATGTGTAAATTATTGATAACGATATTCAACATATGGTCTCTGTAGCCAGATACCCGAGAGCCTTGCTGGTCACTATAAATCCATTCACAACAACACTCAGTGGGGTTGGTCTGGAAGGTATAGTAGATAGAAAAGGAGAAATTGCTTTTTTTCTAGGTGTCCCCTCACTCACCAGGGTTGCCCCTTGGTGACATGCTTCGTCATTGGGGCCATCCCAGTCCTCTACGGCCTGGGGCGTGCTGCGACTTGCGAATTATGTAGGAGCACTTACAAATGACTATGTGTGGTGCAGATGTGATAGTGGAGTGGACTAAGTGATGTGTTAAGGGATCAATTTAGAAGCCGAGAGAGAGCCAAGAAATGCAGTCACAGTCAGAGAAAAAGGCAAGGGATACTGTATCTATGTGGTTGTAGTGGTCCTGTTGGAAGTGGTAAGTAAGTTGCCTGCAGAAAAAAAATCCTCCTATTAGCGGCACTCCTCCATTGCAGCCGACGCTTCGTCCATCGATGTTGGTCACCAGAAGACACCCTGTCCACTGCCTGCCTGATGCTGAATTGTGGCTCGCTACTGTGAAGCCTGACTCCATCCTTTTTTCCCCATTGCAGAGACTGAAACCCGGCCTGTAATTATTCAACGAAAAACAGGAAGTGATATAATATTACAACACCACTGATAAATAAATATAAGGTATGTAGGCTGTGGAGTGCAAAAAGTCACAATTTGATTTTCCTAGTAGACAGTACAATATTTTTGAAAGTGCGTACTCTGAGTCACCTTTTGAAGGCTAAATAAGTATGGGCAAATTAATGTAGCGGATCTTGCCCCTCAAGCTAGGTGTACTGTAAACTGTGTTTTAGAACAAAATTAGATCTTCCTAGCAGTGCTCCCACCCAGACCCTTACTAAAGCCAGTCGCAAAAATGTAGAAGACCCCCAATCAAATCTCAAAAAACGAGGCCTAGCAGAAAACTGGTGACAAAACTTACTTTGAAAGTAAAAGTAGGCCGAAGTACCCCCTTCCTAATTACCCATTACCCACCGTAGATTGCATTCAAACTACTTGCAAGCAACCAAGCAAAAGTAGCCATAGCCAGCATCGCTCCAAGACTCGAAATCCCCCCCACTCAAAACACATGCAATAGAAATACTGCTAACCCTAATGAACCCTAAGTTAAGAATAGTGGCAAAGGCTTTCTTTAACTATGCCAAATCCCCCCTTTCCCACCATGGATTTTCTTCAAATGACTTGCAACCAAAATTACACATTCTCACGAGTGCTCTAAGACCCCAGAACTCAGTTGGAAAAATCTAGAACACCCCGAAACACATGCAATCCTGCTGCTAGGGCTAACCCTAACGAACCCTAAGTTACAAAAAGTGCCAAAACTAAAGGCTTTTCCGCGCGGATTTTGTCCCAACCACTTCTACCCGGTATTAGACCTTCCCAGGAATGCCCCAAGACCCGGCAACCCACCCGCCAAGAAGCATAACACCCCCAAACAGGCCAAAAGCAAAATCTCATACTTGCAATATTTCTGGGCCTTCGGTCCAAACGCGCTGCGTAGCTAGGCCATAAGTCGGGGTTGGCACGACGGATTTCCTGAAAAGCAAATGCAATCAAGATTAGAGTGTCCCAGCAATGCTCCCAGACCACGAAACTCACCCACAAACAGACGGAACCCCCCCTAAGAGCACCTCAAAGGCAAGCAAGTCATCAAAAACACAAAAAAAATTCTGCCTGGGATTTGGTCCAAAACACTTTTATCCGGTATTAGAGCTTCCCAGCAATGGCCCCAGAGCCGTCAACCCAGGAGAAAACGAGTAGAAGACCCCCAAACAGCCAAAGAGCAAAAGTACAAAAATGGGGACTTAGTCAATTTTTCACAAATTTCCCAAATCACTCCGCGCGCGCTCTGCAGCTAGGCCCTAAGTCCCCTCTGCCACCATGGATTTGCTTCAAACCTCTTGCAAAGTAAAGTATATATAGCCAGCAGTGCTCCCAGACCACGAAACTCACCCACAAACACCAGGAAGCCCCCCAAACAGGCCCCCGAAAACGCTACATAGAGCAAAATGTCAGAAATAGCCAAAAAAAAAATCGGCCTGGATTTTGTCCCAACCACTTCTACCCGGTATTAGACCTTCCCAGGAATGCCCCAAGACCCGGCAACCCACCCGCCAAGAAGCATAACACCCCCAAACAGGCCAAAAGCAAAATCTCATACTTGCAATATTTCTGGGCCTTCGGTCCAAACGCGCTGCGTAGCTAGGCCATAAGTCGGGGATGGCACGACGGATTTCCTGAAAAGCAAATGCAATCAAGATTAGAGTGTCCCAGCAATGCTCCCAGACCACGAAACTCACCCACAAACAGACGGAACCCCCCCCTAAGAGCACCTCAAAGGCAAGCAAGTCATCAAAAACACAAAAAAAATTCCGCCTGGGATTTGGTCCAAAACACTTTTATCCGGTATTAGAGCTTCCCAGCAATGGCCCCAGAGCCGTCAACCCAGGAGAAAACGAGTAGAAGACCCCCAAACAGCCAAAGAGCAAAAGTACAAAAATGGGGACTTAGTCAATTTTTCACAAATTTCCCAAATCACTCCGCGCGCGCTCTGCAGCTAGGCCCTAAGTCCCCTCTGCCACCATGGATTTGCTTCAAACCTCTTGCAAAGTAAAGTATATATAGCCAGCAGTGCTCCCAGACCACGAAACTCACCCACAAACACCAGGAAGCCCCCCAAACAGGCCCCCGAAAACGCTACATAGAGCAAAATGTCAGAAATAGCCACAAAAAATAATCGGCCTGGATTTTGTCCCAACCACTTCTACCCGGTATTAGACCTTCCCAGGAATGCCCCAAGACCCGGCAGCCCACCCGCCAAGAAGCATAACACCCCCAAACAGGCCAAAAGCAAAATCTCATACTTGCAATATTTCTGGGCCTTCGGTCCAAACGCGCTGCGTAGCTAGGCCATAAGTCGGGGTTGCCACGACGGATTTCCTGAAAAGCAAATGCAATCAAGATTAGAGTGTCCCAGCAGTGCTCCCAGACCACGAAACTCACCCACAAACACCAGGAAGCCCCCCAAACAGGCCCCCGAAAACGCTACATAGAGCAAAATGTCAGAAATAGCCCAAAAAAAAATCGGCCTGGATTTTGTCCCAACCACTTCTACCCGGTATTAGACCTTCCCAGGAATGCCCCAAGACCCGGCAACCCACCCGCCAAGAAGCATAACACCCCCAAACAGGCCAAAAGCAAAATCTCATACTTGCAATATTTCTGGGCCTTCGGTCCAAACGCGCTGCGTAGCTAGGCCATAAGTCGGGGTTGGCACGACGGATTTCCTGAAAAGCAAATGCAATCAAGATTAGAGTGTCCCAGCAGTGCTCCCAGACCACGAAACTCACCCACAAACACCAGGAAGCCCCCCAAACAGGCCCCCGAAAACGCTACATAGAGCAAAATGTCAGAAATAGCCAAAAAAAAATCGGCCTGGATTTTGTCCCAACCACTTCTACCCGGTATTAGACCTTCCCAGGAATGCCCCAAGACCCGGCAACCCACCCGCCAAGAAGCATAACACCCCCAAACAGGCCAAAAGCAAAATCTCATACTTGCAATATTTCTGGGCCTTCGGTCCAAACGCGCTGCGTAGCTAGGCCATAAGTCGGGGTTGGCACAACGGATTTCCTGAAAAGCAAATGCAATCAAGATTAGAGTGTCCCAGCAATGCTCCCAGACCACGAAACTCACCCACAAACAGACGGAACCCCCCCATAAGAGCACCTCAAAGGCAAGCAAGTCATCAAAAACACAAAAAAATTTCCGCCTCGGATTTGGTCCAAACCACTTTTAGTGCTTCCCAGCAATGGCCCCAGACCCGTCAACTCACCTGCAAAGAGGTAGAACAACACCCCCACAAGTGCTGAGTCTTTCTTCATTGGGCGTAAACCAGCCCTCTGCTTTGATGGAAATAGGAGTCTGGAGGAGGAGGATTGAGGAGCATGTTCTTCTGAACTTGTGAACCTGAGGAATGCAGACTGCGGCACCTTCAAATCAATTAGCAAACAAGTGAAGACAGTTCTGCTGATGGGCTTGTTTTTGTGATTATCTGATTAAAGTTTGAATTATATTAACTGTGCACAACAAAGAAAGACAGACACAAAGGAATAAAAGTGAATAAGGATGAAAAAGAAAGTTATTGATTCGCTGTCTCATTTTCAGGGCTCGGTATCACGGTCCAGGAATAAGAATAAGGCTTCGTCATCATACTCTGCGAATTCAGGCAGGGTGAGCTCAGTGTCACCTGACAGAGTAGAAATTCCCTCATCTATGTTGCTGCCCACCTCCTCTTCATCCGGCACGCTCTCTCGTACTCTGAAATCTGGTGGTATGAGGTGCTGATTCATCTTGATCATTGTTAACCTCTCCACATTTTTGGGCGAGAGGCGGCTCCGTTTGGGAGTTACAATCCCACCAGCCGCACTGAAAACCCGTTCAGAAGACACGCTTGCGAGTGGGCAAGACAAGTAGTTTAAAGCCAGGTTGGTGAGCTGTGGCCACAATTCTTTTTTCCCATGCCAATACGCCAATGGGTCAGAATTAACATAGACCTCTGTTGAGTCATTCAGATAGTCCTTCCCCATCGACTCAAGGTCCTCATCCAAGGTTCCTCCACTTTGCTTAGCTCTTGCTGTGCCTCTGACCTTTTGAGAACCAAACCCACGCAGAGCTAGCCAATCCTCTTCAGCCTCCAATGTTTCTGTTGTCTTTCGTGCAGATGATCCGGTTGCCGGTGTCTTTAACGGCTGAGAGGTCACTTGTGCCACAGCCACAGGTGCAGAAGTGGATTGTTTTGACTGGGGATGGCCTGCTGATGTACTGCCATTTCCTTCAATTTCCAGCCGTTCTGTTTCAAACTTCTTGGCTGACAAGGCTAGCCAACGTTTGTACTTTGGAACATGTTCATCATCAAAAGGAAAGAATGCTTGGCCTGCCAGCGCCTTTTTGTAGCGTGGATCCAGAATAGTAGCACAAATGTAATGCTGTTCTGAGTGGATCTTTTTAAGACGTTCATCACCTTGTAGGAGCTCTAATAATTGCTCAGCCAGAAGCAAAGAGTCTTGGTTTTTATCTTTTCGAAACACAGAACACACCTCCTTCAGTTGGTCCTCCAGCATGTACAACAATGGGATAGCTTTTCCCAAATTAGAGTCCTCCTTGCTGACTGCACGCGTGAAGAACTCAAAAGGACGAAGCATGCGTGTCAGGCTTTCAGCTATGTTCCATTGCGGCCCACCCATCCTCAGCTCCTCTGCACCCTCTTTAAGGAAATATTGATTGAGTTCCGTATACTGCTCATACAGACGCTCAAGCATGTAGAAGGTTGAGTTCCAACGTGTTACCACCTCCTGGATGAGTGCTTTCACTGGCATTTGATGTTGATATAGCAGGCTCCTCAGCTGCTTCCGGGCCTTAAAAGAATGGCTGAAATGCTTGCACATTTTTCGGCAGGTGTCCAATACACTGTACGCTGCACTGCCTTTATTACCCAAGAATTTTTGGACAACCAGGTTTATACAGTGCGCCAAACACGGCACTCTGAAATAGTAACCGTGCCTCATGGCCTTAACTATATTGGCGCCATTGTCCGTGGAAACATAACCAACCTTGCGTTTTAGTGGGGACAGCCAGTTAAGGACCTTTGTGTTAAAGACATCCAAAATGTTTTCTGCTGTGTGACGTTTCTCCAAACCAAACATGGCTAGTGTTGCATGTTTCCGAGCACCTTTAAAAACAATGTTCGTGCCAACACCTGCGTTTAGCTTTGATTTAGCCCCTGAAAAAGAGACCCAGTGTGCAGTGATGCACATGTAATCAGCGCCTGCGCCACTGGTCCACATGTCTGTTGTCAGATGTATAGTGTGAACAGCACTCTTCTGCAAAGCTGCCCCAATCACCTTCAGAACATCTTCATGTAGTGCTGGAACCGCAACTCGGGCAAAATAGAACCGGCTAGGAACCTTCCATTTAGGGCAGAGCGCTGTCACTAATTCTAGAAAACCAACCCCTTCTACAAAAGAAAAAGGGAGAAGGTCCAGAGCTAGCATTTTAGCCAGCTTAGTGTTATACAGACGGGTCATTGGGTGGTTGCGTTCATATTGCGCTTCTGTAAACAACATCTTTTTAATGTTGCCCTGGACCAAGGATTTACGGGATGATGATGATCTCTTCGACCCAGTTACGCTCGCTGATGAACTTTTCCGCATTGATGTCTCACTCTCTCCCACACTCTTAGTGTGGCTCCCATGGGGTGTGCTGCTGACAGGGGAACTGGGTGTAAGTGAAGTGTTTGAATCGCCTTCTTCCCCCTCGTCATCATCAGATGAAAAAACAACGTTTTCATTGCGTGCAATTCCGGCTTCCTTGATCGCGTGTAGGTGCGCAAACCATTGGACATCGTGCGTTCTCCTAAGATGACCTCTCTGGCCTCCGGTACCATAGTTGGAACCCAACTTACCACGACTAACTCGAAGCTTACAAATGCTACAAATGGCTACGTTTTCATTTTTTGGGCAAACACTAAAGAAGTCCCAAACTGGAGACTTGAAATGTCTTCGGGGGCCGGAGGAGGCGGCGATACTGGTGGTGGTGGTGGTCCTGCTGCTAATGTCAGATGAAGTGGAGGATGTGGATTGCCGAACTTCAGTACGTTTTGCACTTTCACCACCACGAATTGAGGTCGAGGACGAGGTGGGTACCTTCTTGCGAGGAAGAAATATGGAAGCGGTAGGTTTTGGTGTACTACTTAACTCCAAATCTAATGATTCCATTTCCATTGCCTCCTCGCCGACATCATCATCACGCTCAGCAGCTTCTCGGGATAGGGTCAAAATGTCTCTTTGCTGCATGCCCGGTGGGGCTGCAGTGACCTTTGTGATGACTGGCTCGTCGTCATCGTGAGAGGCTTCATCACCAGCAGTATCTGTCACTTCTTGTTGAGCCTCATCACACTCCATAGGTTTGAGTTTTTGGACGACCTTCCTTTTACGCTTAGGTACCGGTGTCAGATCATGGTGTGCCTCACTGTCAGACCGCAGTTGTGGTTCCCAAGACAGATCACTTGCATCAGAACGAGGTGGGCTTGAAGAAGATGTAGACACCCCCCTTGATCTTTTCCTTGCTAGGGATGTGGAAGACAATGAATGATCATCAGGAGGAGTGGCTTCCAATGATACCTCGGGTTCATTGTCGATTTCCTGATGTGCCCCTACTTCGGGAGGAACAACTATTGTGGGCACTTGTGAACCTCCATGCACCTTTGCTTGCGCATCTCCTTTTGCTGCCTCTCCTTCCACATGTACTTGGGCGTGTACTTGCACATGGTGTTGTTGTTGCGGCTGTGGTTGTTCAACACTTGTCAGATGAGTTACAACAACCTGTGTTGATTCAGGGACATTGCTGCTACTTTCTTGCGATGAGCCAACATCACTGGTCGATGGTGATTGGAGAAGTACACTGACTGCCTCTGAAGCACTCAAGGGCTTTGACTTAAGTTGGCGTGGTGGTGGAGGCACTGAACCCAATGGAGCAGGGGTGCTGCTCCCAGCTTGGTCCCCAGCAGATCCTGCTGCTGCAGGCGTACTTTTTTTTTTGCTCCCAAAAAACGTGGCGGGTGGCACACCAGCCTCCTTGGTAACTTGCTTCTTCTGCTCCTTACTAGCAACTTTCTTGCTAGAGGAGCTACGGAGAACTTTCTTTGGGGGCGGGACCATCTTCTTCAGAGCAGGTCAGACAGCAGGCCGCAGTTGCACGAATTGTAGAGTTGTCTGAGGCCAGACGTGACGTCGCGTGACGTTATGCTGCACACACACACCGCTGCAGGACTTCTTCCTGGCACTGGTGGTTCTCTTGAGTCTTGTGCACCTAAAAAAATGGAAGACAGAGGAACATCAGTTCAGTTATAGAGCACAAAAAAATCGAAAAACACTGCAAAATCAGCACAATCCCAATCCATCCATGCCCTCCATAATGTTTAAATTCAAGACAACCCACAGAAAGACTAGGCCCATGCAAGACTCACTACCCCTGGGCATAAATAAAGGTTGAAAAGTAGGCAAAATGGTTGGAGGCCTAACAACAAAGCCTGCATTCAAAATGGCCACTTGCCTCCTAGCACATGGCCAGGGCCTGCCTGTACCAGCACTCAAAATGGCCCCCACCCACATGGCCTGTCCCCATGAACACCCCCAAAAATCGAAAAACACTGCAAAATCAGCACAATCCCATTCCATCCATGCCCTCCATGATGTTTAAATTCAAGACACCCCACAGAAAGACTAGGCCCATGCACCACTCACTACCCCTGGTCAAGGCCCCAACAACAGGTCAAAAATCGAAAAACACAGAAAAATCAGCACAATCCCATTCAATCCATGCCCTCCATGATGTTTAAGTTCAAGACAGCCCACAGAAAGACTAGGCCCATGCTAGACTCAAATACCCCTGGTGAAAAGGCCACAAGTACAGGCCCAAAAAATGAAAATCACTGAAAAATCTGCACAATCCCATTCCATCCATGGCCTCCATGATGTTTAAATTCAAGACAACCCACAGAAAGACTAGGCCCATGCAAGACTCACTACCCCTGGGCATAAATAAAGGTTGAAAAGTAGGCAAAATGGTTGGAGGCCTAACAACAAAGCCTGCATTCAAAATGGCCACTTGCCTGCCAGTGCCAGCACATGGCCAGTGCCTGTAGCTGCACTCAAAATGGCCACCAGCCACATGGCATGTCCCTCCCCATGAACACCCCCAAAAATCGAAAAACACTGAAAAATCTGCACAATCCCATTCCATCCATGCCCTCCATGATGTTTAAATTCAAGACAACCCACAGAAAGACTAGGCCCATGCAAGACTCACTACCCCTGGGCATAAATAAAGGTTGAAAAGTAGGCAAAATGGTTGGAGGCCTAACAACAAAGCCTGCATTCAAAATGGCCACTTGCCTCCTAGCACATGGCCAGGGCCTGCCTGTACCAGCACTCAAAATGGCCCCCACCCACATGGCCTGTCCCCATGAACACCCCCAAAAATCGAAAAACACTGCAAAATCAGCACAATCCCATTCCATCCATGCCCTCCATGATGTTTAAATTCAAGACACCCCACAGAAAGACTAGGCCCATGCACCACTCACTACCCCTGGTCAAGGCCCCAACAACAGGTCAAAAATCGAAAAACACAGAAAAATCAGCACAATCCCATTCCATCCATGCCCTCCATGATGTTTAAGTTCAAGACAGCCCACAGAAAGACTAGGCCCATGCTAGACTCAAATACCCCTGGTGAAAAGGCCACAAGTACAGGCCCAAAAAACGAAAATCACTGAAAAATCTGCACAATCCCATTCCATCCATGGCCTCCATGATGTTTAAATTCAAGACAACCCACAGAAAGACTAGGCCCATGCAAGACTCACTACCCCTGGGCATAAATAAAGGTTGAAAAGTAGGCAAAATGGTTGGAGGCCTAACAACAAAGCCTGCATTCAAAATGGCCACTTGCCTGCCAGCACATGGCCAGTGCCTGTAGCTGCACTCAAAATGGCCACCAGCCACATGGCATGTCCCTCCCCATGAACACCCCCAAAAATCGAAAAACACTGCAAAATCAGCACAATCCCATTCCATCCATGCCCTCCATGATGTTAAAGTTCAAGACAGCCCACAGAAAGACTAGGCCCATGCACCACTCACTACCCCTGGTCAAGGCCCCAACAACAGGTCAAAAATCGAAAAACACAGAAAAATCAGCACAATCCCATTCCATCCATGCCCTCCATGATGTTTAAATTCAAGACACCCCACAGAAAGACTAGGCCCATGCAACACTCACTACCCCTGGTGAAAAGGCCACAAGTACAGCCCAAAAAAACAAAAATCACTGAAAAATAAGCACAATCCCAAGCCATCCAGCCCCTCCATGATGTTTAAATTCAAGACACCCCACAGAAAGACTCAGTCCACCCACCACTGAGTACCCCTGGGCAAAAGGCCCCAAAACAGCCCAAAAATCGAAAATTCCAACATTTTAATTGCAGCAAATGTAATGCCCCAAACAAACTTACTTGTAAAATTTCTAATCCAACAGTGATCCAAAGAAAGTCAAAAAGGCCTCAAATCCAAATATCCAGCAGCATCCACAAAAAGTAATCCTTCCAGCTCCAGACCCAAATGAAAAGTGACCAGGAGATGGACAAAGCACTGGGAAGAGCCTGCTGAACAGGAACAGGAAGTTGAAGACTGTGGGACACTTCCTTCCTCCCACCCCCCTGCCCCCCTCCCCAAAATGGACTCCTCGCTAAAAAAGTGCAGGCAAATGTCAAACTAAGGAGTTATTCAGATAAAAATCATCATTTCTAGAAGGTTTATGCTGCTTGCTGGTGGATTTCTTGTGCAGAATTGCAAATTTATATTTTCGCTCGCCGCATCTCAAATCTCGCAATTGCGAAGTACCGCGAGACGTGATCTCGCCGTACTCGCGTTGACAAACTATCGCTGGCAAGCCGCGATGACGTAATCGCGCTCGCCAATTCCCGCGGGATCACACAGCAAGATCCAAAATGGCGCAGCACTCGCAAACTATCGAAAAAAACAACTCGGCAAACGATGATAAACGCCGCGCGCCGCAAAAATTGTATCACCAACGCCGCGCGCCGCCAAAAAAATCCGCTGCGTGCGAATTTGCGGATTTTGCGGGAAATTCGCAAATCTCGCGGATTGCGGATTTCCCGAAAATCCGCAAAATCCGCGAGCGTAACGGATTTTCCGCCCATGCTTACCTTTAATGTCCCATTTGTTGCAATTACCTCCGCCTTATGCGCCAGGTGCTAATGTACCCGTATTATTGCCACCTGTGCAGCAACCTGTTGTTCAGCCAGGAGCTCTGGCTCCTACACAATTGTCTCTCCCTGTATTGCCGCCAGCACCTCCTTTGCCACCAACTTCTGTCCCTCAGTCTCCTTCGCCTTCAGTTTCTCTTGTAACGGCTAGTCCTTGTCTTCCTTTGCTTAATACTGCGTCTCCAGTTTCACTCCCTACTTCTTCTCCAATTCGTAATCGGTTAGTTGATACTGTTTCTGGTCTTTTCTCCCCCCTCTTTGGGCCGTTTAATAGGACTCCTGCTTTTCCCCGAAGGCTATCCCGTCGTCAAATTCCAGATTCTGAGGAATGAGTTGTATTTGACTCTCTCGCTCAGAAATGGATGATGAATGGTCCACTGTATAGTGTACCCGATATACTGAGTACCTTTCTCCAGTGGAATGCGCCTACGCAGAGATACGTTTTTAATGTCATGTGTGACGTACTTGTTAAAGGATGGGAGGATATGGAGTTGGATTTAACTCCTCATGGTCTATTGGATATACAGGATAGGTTTGATAACTGACTCATTGTGGGTCCTGAAGTTGAGGGTGCTATAAAGACACTTGTTACTTTTAGGTCCTTGTATTCTTCCCAGACTATTTCTGAACCTGATTCTGCAGTTAGACAGAGAACGAAGAATTATCCTATGAGGGAAGTACCTCCAGTTTGGAGAGAAGCAGTTCCGCAAGCAGGCGCTGTTCCAGGTGTCCCTGCTCATTTCCAGCATATATGGGTACATGTCCCTTGGAAACGAGCTGAAGTTTTAGCACTTAAGCTGGTTATTATAAAGAGCTGTCCCAGACTGTTGATGCATGTATTATGAACTTGGCCGATATTGATATGTTTATGGGGAATGTAGTTCCACAAGAATTGTGGGCTCGGATTCGTAGAGAGGATCACAACCAAGCTTTAGGTGGTAATTGGGCCGCTATAACTGCCACAGATGTAGCACAAGTGGGTGGTGCTAAGCCAGATGATTTGATTACGCAGTTGCCTGGTAGAATCATCGCTTTAATGAAGACGATGATGCCTGCATTACGCGTTAACTGGGATAAGTTAGCTGCGTGTAAACAAAAGAAAGATGAGAGTGTCTCTGATTTCTTTACTCGGTTTGAGGAGACATTTTTGATCATAGAGGTCAGGATATGAGTACTGAAGGAGGACAGTGATTATTTGTGGATAAATTTGTATTTAATTTGCTTCCCGAATTGTCCCATAAGTTGAAAGAATCTGAAAGCTCCTGGGCTGTTTCTTCGTCTGCCCAAATATTAGCCAAATATTAGCCACTGCTCAGTATTATGAGAATAGGGACAAGGAAGAGAAAGATAAGATGGAGAAGAAAACTAAAGATTTAAAAACAAAGGTTCTTCTTCAGCAAGCTTATCCCCCTCGTTCTGGCCAGCGCCAGTTTCAACTGCCTCCTCAGTTTCAGAGGTTGTTACAGAAACCCGAGCCTTGTCTTCCGCGACCTTTGCTTTGCTTTGTCCTAATCAGTGTGCCTATTGTAAAGAGGAAGGCCATTTTAAGAATAGCTGTCCGGTTTTATTGCAGCGTAATGGTGGATTTCAAGGACCGCGAGGCCGTGGTGGTTTTCAATCAGCACCTAGGGGTAGAGGGCGAGGTGCGTTGCCTCAAGGGCAGCGTTCCTTTCCCCCTCAGAATTCTTTGAATTATTTTTATCAGCAGAATACTCAGTCTGCGCAATATTACAATGACGATTATTGTGTTGAAGGTGAGGTTCAGGATTTTCATTCTAGTTAGGACAGCCATGGACAAAGTAACGGAGTTGTATCAGTTCCAGTGGATCAGAATGGGCCTTATGTTGAGGTAGTTGCTTTGGGTGTCGCAGAGCCATTTCTTTTGGATACTGGTGCAATGAGAAGTTCAATGATTCATTCAAATCTCCCTGGGGCACCTTTGTCTGGCTTAACAAATGTTTCTGTAGGATTTTCTGGCGCCCCAGTTGCTAACCCGGTTTCTTGTCCTTTGCCTCTTTCGATTGGTCCTTACAATTTGGTAGCTCCACTTATTTTAACAACTGGTTGCGGAGAAAACTTGTTGGGTTTGGATCTGTTGAAACGTCTTTATGCAACGTTGTATTGTTCCCCCTCTAGTGTGCGTCTTACTTTGGGTAAGAAATTGGTTTCTCCTACATACCTATCGAAAGATAGCTTTCCGCCTGAGTTGCAATCTCTTCCTGCTACACTTTGGGCTACAGGTCCGAATGATGTTGGTTTGTTGCAGATTCCTCCTTATGTGGTTACTATTAAACCTGATGTTAAGCTGCCACGTATTCCACAGTACAATATTTCTAATGATGGTGAACGAGCTTTGATGGCTATTATCTATGATCTGGTTCAGAAGGATTTGGTTGAAGAAACGAGAGGTAATGTTTGTAACAGTCCTGTTCTCCCCATGCTTAAAAGCAGCGATCCTTCTCAGCCTCCTGTGTATCGCTTCGTGATTGATCTTCGGGAGGTCAACAAGATTGTTGTCCCCCAGTTTCCTGTTGTCCCAGATATCACTGCTTTGCTTACTATGATACCCGCCTCAGCGGCATGGTTTTCTGTTATTGATCTAAAGAATGCTTTCTTTAGTATTCCTATTGCTGAGGAAAGTAGGGATATTTTTGGCTTCTCTCTCGGAGGCCGAAGTTTCCGGTTCAAGCGTGCTCCTCAAGGTTATTGCGAAAGTCCCTCCATTTACAGTCAGGCTTTGAAATCTCAGCTTGATGCTT
Organism: Lissotriton vulgaris; assembly: GCF_964263255.1. Lineage (NCBI taxonomy): Eukaryota > Metazoa > Chordata > Amphibia > Caudata > Salamandridae > Lissotriton > Lissotriton vulgaris. Next base: position 1,390,576,192 of record NC_141691.1, read on the forward strand.
TCATTCTACCTCCAGATGCCACTTTGATTCAATACGTTGACGATTTACTGATTGCTACTGATTCAGAGGATGTTTGTAAGATGTGACTGTTTCTTTGTTAGGTCATTTGTCTGACCTGCATCATAAGGTGTCCCCTTCTAAGTTGCAATATTGCTGCCAAGAGGTTACCTATTTAGGTAATTTCTTGTCGAAGGAGGGAAGACGATTGACCCCAGAATGAATTCAAGCGATTGCACAAATGTCTGAGCCAACCACACAAAGAGAGGTGCGTGCCTTTTTGGGCATTACCTCTTATTGTAGACAATGGATTCCGAATTTTTCTTTGCTGGCTAAACCTTTGCTGGCACTTACATTGAAAGATACGCCACAACCTCTCCCTTGGACTGACGAATGCCAAAAGAGTTTTTCTGACTTACGTACTGCTGTTTGTTCTGCTCCTGTGTTAGGTACTCCAGAATATAGTAAGTCTTTTACACTTTACGTGCATAAAAGAGAAGGTTGTGCGTTGTCAGTTTTAACACAGCAATTTGGAGACAAACAACGCCATGTGCCTATTTTTCGGCTACGTTGGATCCAGTAGCCAAGGCATTGCCTAGTTGTCTCAGAGCTACGGCAGCAGCAGCGATCTCCATTCGCCAGTCTGTTGGATTGGTATTGGATAACACTCTTGTTGTTATGGTACCACATGCAGTAGATACTCTTTTGAATAGAATGAAAACACAACACCTCACGAGTGCTCGTTTGTCTGGATATGAGCTGACTCTCCTGGCTAGCCATATACACATCAAGTGGTGTAATACTTTGAACCCAGCAACATTGTTGCCCATCCCGGATGAGAAAGGCATTCAAGAACAGCATGATTGTTTTCTCCGAACAGAGGAGGAAACGAAAGGCAGAATAGACCTAAAAGACATACCACTTGTGGATTCGGACGGGATCCTATGGGTAGATGGGTCTTGCTTCAAGCTTCCAAATGGCGAGACGACTGTAGCTTATGCCGTTACTACCTTGTATACGGTAGTAGAGACAGCACGCATTGCACAGAATTCAGCCCAAGCAGCTGAATTAATTGCTTTGACGAGAGCATGTGTGTTGGCAAAAGGAAAGAGAGTGAAAGTCTACACTGATAGCCAATATGCTTTTGGTGTGGCTCATAGTTTCGGCCGTTTGTGGAAGGAAAGAGGATTCTTTACTTCCCATGGGATTAAAATACAGCATGGTCAGTTGGTGACTGACCTTCTCAAATCACTCGCTTTGCCTACACAAATAGCAATAATCAAGTGTAGTGCTCATAAAAAGATTACTGATGATGTGGGTCGCGGGAATGCTTTTGCAGATGAAGTAGCAAAGGAGACAGCGAGAGATGCTACAAGTCGTATGTGTGTTGCGGGCCCTGCAAGGTGTGTCAGAGAAGGAGGAATGTGTGAGGACACAATAGAAACTGTGAGAATGATTCAAGAAGAGGCTACTGAGAAAGAATTGAGTAAGTGGAGAGAAAGTACGGGAATGTTGGACGCGACTGGGTGTTGGACGGAATTGTCAGAACATCAACGATGGCTGTTACCAGACGCCTATGTACTACCTGTAGTTACTATGGCGCATGGTCAAGCCCACATCAGTGCAAAAGGCATATGTAAGATTTTGGCTCCGGTGTGGCAGAATGAAGGAATTCCTAAATGTGCAGAAAACGTGGTGAAGCATTGCATTGTTTGTTTAATGCATAATCCAGGAAAGGGAACCCCAAATCCAGCAGGTCATTTTGCTCCCCCTACGTATCCTTTCGAGGTATTACAAATCGATTATATTCACATGGGTCATTGTAATAATCTCAAGTATGTTCTGGTGGTGGTCTGTGCCTTTTCCAGATGGATAGAGGCCTACCCCCTGAAGTACAATACTGCTTTGTCTACTGCCAAAGTCCTTTTGAAGGAGTTTTTCCGGAGATTTGGTTTGCCGCACATTGTCTGGTCTGACAATAGGAGTGAATTCGTAGGCCAAATTATGCAGAAAGTGTGTACAGGTCTCGGTATTAAACAGAAATTCCATGCGGCAAACCACCCTCAGTCAGCAGGATTGGTAGAGTGCTATAATGGCACTCTCAAGCTTAAATTGGCAAAGATTCAGGCTAGCACAGGTCTCGCTTGGCCAGATGACCTACTATTAACACTTCTGTCCACGAGAACTACTGTGCATTCTCGTTTAGGTCTGAGTCCGTATGAGGTCATTTTTGGGTGCCCAGCAAATGTCTGGGGAGTCCCTCGACCTAAGAAGTATTCTGACATTCCATACCCAATGTTGATTGACTATTTGCATGACCTCACTACTAAATTACGTGTTCTTTATCAACAGGTTCAAAACGCTTTGCAAGAGGCCTCCGCAGATCCAGGTCATTCCATCCAACCTGGCGACTGGGTCTGGGTGAAGAACTTTCAGCGGAAAAAAAATCTGGAATCTTGTTGGGATCCGCTGCGGCAAGTTTTATTAACGACACGTACGGCAGTGAAAGTTGTTGGGAAAAAGAACTGCGTTCACCGCGTGCATTGCAAAAGGGTACGTTTGCCTTTACCTTTTGACCAATGGATTCGTAAGGGCATGAGAGACAGCGAAAGTGAAAAAGTATCTAGATTTGTACCGTTCAGTCGTGAACGCCTGGACCAAACGAACTCTGAGAAAGAAGACGGCGACGTGTTACAAGAGGCGTTTGAACACAGCAAATCCAGAAGCTTTGTTTAAGGACCAGACGATCCCTAATAAGACTCGATATAATTTACAGCCAAGAGTGATCAAAGACAATTTAACTTTTCTTTTTTCGATTTTTCTGATTATACTTTTGAAAGACATTAATGTTTTTTCTTCCACTATCCATCAAGTTGCAGGGTCACGGTAGGAGTCTTAAGCTGTGACCTGAGTAGTGACATAGGTCTGCAGGATTTGCAGTGTCATAGGACGGCTAACAACCACAGCTAAGTGATCTAGGAAGATTACCGTGAGCAACGCTTTAGAGTAATGGATACTAAAGTGGGAAATAATTATAATAATGTAAAGATAAAAAGAAAATGTAAAGGACTGATGGTTAGTCCATGTAGTATAATTTTATGTATTTTATTATGTTCATGTATTTCATTAGCCTGTGTTAGCTGGGTTGTTTATATTAGGCAGCAAGCACCTGTCCCAACCTCTGTCTCTTTATCTCTCCTCACTATTTTTTTACACTTTCAGAACACAAACAGATTAGGAGAACCGAATATTTCAACAATTTGTTTATTCAGTTATTGCATCAACACCAACTGGTGATGAATACTACTAATTGTTGGGTTTGTGGGCTCATGCCTCATAATACAGAGAGAGGTATGCCATATTTAGTCTTTCCATTCTCCTATGAAGGTTCTGCCTGGGCTTATTTGGCTATGTTCTCTAACATTTATCAGAATCAGCTATGGTATCCTCCTGGTAGTCTATAGGGTGGTGGAACAGACTTCAGTCACAGTTCCTTGATTAAGGGAATAGTGACTATGGCTAAAATTGATCAGATTAGTAAGATTCCCATAGATGAGAAAAGAGCATATGATGGATGGAATATAACACGATATGTTACTAGCCTCACAGAAAAGGCTAAGCGAAGGAGCTCTCCGCCAATTTGGACTGTACCTCATCGAGGTAATTTCTGCTTACAATTTCAACACACAAGCGGCAGACCTTACCAATAAGTTAAGAAATAGTGGTTACCCCGAAAAAATCCTCCAAAAAGGTCGCAAAAGGGCAAAAAATCAGAACAGGGAAGCCCTTCTGGAGGACTATACGAAGGACAGTGAAGCTGAGCCACCCCTGACTTGTGTAACGACATACAGCAATATATCCAATGCTGTGAGTCGCTGCATAAATAAACACTGGCGTATTTTAAACAGCACTGGGCGGAACTGGCAAAGACCACTCTTCTCGTATAAACGAGAAAGGAATTTACTAGATGCACTGGTCCATACCCGTCCAAAAACTGATCGTACTATTGTGGAAAACAACGTACTTAACGCATGGTGTTTACCACTCGTGAATGGTCATTTCCCTTGCGGACGGTGTAGTGTTTGCCATCTCACCACAGCAACTAAGACACTTGATCTGGCTGATGGTAAGCTCTGGCACCTCAGAGGACACACGAATTGCAATTCGAGCAACGTTATTTATCTTGTGACCTGTCCCTGCAGTTTACAATATGTGGGAATGACCATGAGAAAAATTAAAGTACGCATTGGTGAACACCATAGTAATGTTAGGTGCCGTAAGAGCACTACTAAACTAACTGCTCATTTTCTGGAACAAGGTCATTGTCCAAACGATATAAGGTGGACAATAATAGAGCAACTGAACCAAACCAGTGAACACTCCATTTTTGAAAAGGAACAAAGGTGGATTTACCGCCTTTGGACGCATACTCGTGGATTAAATGACGACATACCATGGAGCACAGTGATGCGGCGGTGATCTACCTACCTTCTGAGACAATTACGTATTTTCCAAGTACAGGAGATTAATTGACATGGTTGCTTTTCTTTGCTCCAACTGAGTGTATTAAAACCTCTGCACTCCAGTGACCAAAAACAACTATTTTTTTCCCCGGACAATGTGGTAGCACCCTAAAGTTTTTGACTAAATCTGACATCACTAGAACTGATTTCTGATTCCTGGTTTTTGTGCTCCTTGTTATGAAACGAAATCACACAGGTTAGAGTGAGGAACTGTAGATGCATACATGCAGGTCGGTGCCTACTTCTGCCTACTAGCATTACTGATAGAAGTGGATACCAATATGTATTTACAGTGGCGGATTTTGGGTGTCTGTATATGTACTAGTACTAAAGACTTCGGTTGTATTCCATCCCTCATTCATTTTAAGTGTAAACAATATATTTGTATACCTTTTTATTCGGTGCCCACAGTCACTACTATGGGTCCTTAGTGCCTAAACCTTCGATCCTGGCGTAATTTTAAATAATACATTCGGGATGTATCGGTCTTTTTGCCACATCCTAATCGGCTATTACTTGTAGACCGATTGTTGGCAAGAATAGCAAAAACATTGGCTGTCTGCCAAGGTACGGTAAACCGGAGTCGAGTAACTTTTTAACTTTCTTGCTACCGGCTCCGGGTTATGCTTGTTGTGACTTGGATGTCACACCTGTGGCATTAAGGAAGCACTAATAAATCATATTTTTGTTTGAACTAGCTGCTTTATTTATTTAAGAAACAGACAGGCGTAGCAACCTATTTGGTCCCTTTAAATAATTTTGGAATTAGACCACCACGTGATCGGAACCGATGTGCACTACGCACTCATTTAAACAGCGTCCTTTCCTGGCTCCGGCTGTTTTCGGGCCGTGGCTTTGGACGCTTTAGGTTTCCTAGAGGGGAGTCGCCAGGGAGAAAGTAAGTCTACTTCGGCGTTTCCTTCTTTAATTCTGGCTTACTAGCATACGGGTGCCGGTATTCAATCTAATTAAACTATTGAGTAACACGCTTTAGAGTATGCGGCGCCGTTTACTGACGGTGATTTTCCTACCCGATCTTTATTTTGCTGATGACCCGGGCGTGAAGAATTACCCCCTACCACGCGCCCATGAGTCTCTACTTTTAAGTAAAACGAGTGAGTTCTTGGCCCTATTTCTTTCCTGTATGAAGGTGTAATGTTGTAATCTTGTAAATATATTTATTTAATTTTAAAACGGACACTTGCTTAAACTCTTACTTGTCTGATTGAGACATTTCCTCTTGCTTCGTGTATCAAAAGGGATCACGTTAGCTTATAAGAGGCATTTTGTTTGCCAGAAATATTGCCAAGTTTGTTATATCTTTCAAAAAAGTTTTGATTACAGTGGAGTAAATGATTTCCATATGGGATAAAGATAATGATACCAAACAAAATTGTGATGAAATGGCTCGGATGGGCATTAGCATCATCATTATTACATTGTATAATTTGTGTTTTGCTAATTTGAGTTCAGAATGGGAAAATGTTTTGCAGTTTATTCTTTGTTTTCTTTTTTATATCTATTGGTATATTTCAGAAACTACATCTCTCACGATTTGGGGAGGACGCACAAGGAAGTTCCTATGCTTTGACTACATACAAGTTTGTATGTGTGTTGTCTCGCTGTAGTTGGTTATGGTGCCTTAGAGTGCACCAACCACCAAGCGAGCTCCTTTTTTTCTTCTTGTTTGGTCCTGATGAACGCTGAGCTTACTAACAGCTCTTTATAGCAGAAACATGTCATGTCGACCACTGTTGTTTTTCTATGTATAGGACTTCTTGGTTTGAATTAACATGACCAAATGTATGTCCGCTTCCACTAATGTTTTTAACTACCTCTCTATTAAAATAATCTTCTGATCTTGGGAGTAGTCCACACTCCTCTTAGATTCACTTTTTCTAGTACTTGTGGTTACCATATCACTTTTTCCTTAAGAACCCAATGAAGACAACTGGCATCCGACTTTTAGTTGGTGCCTGAGGGTTCTTTTTTACCACTCTATAACTGCACTACTTAACTTTTTCTTGTTCTCTACTTATTCTTTCTTCTTAGGTGGTAGGAATTGCTCTACTGCTTTTGGTTTGTGTTTAATGTATTTGCCACTCTTTTGTTGGTTTTCATTTACAAATTAATGGCCAGAATGTTAAACTTCAGCAGGAAAAGAGTGTCTGCTCCCATACTTATGTCTACACACCTCAGATTCCCTCACCACTAGTGCCATCACAAGGCATATATTTTATCTGTCACGACAGAGCCTATGCATGGCCTCCTACTTATTTCTCAGGAACTTGTTATGTGGCTTTTCTTCTTCCCCCAACGTATACTGCTCCTCGAGGTCATTTCAGGAAAAGACATGGCAGGGGAGTTATTGATCAGAAAGACACAGCAGGACAGGAGGGAGGTGACTTTATTAAAGGGTTGCTTCCTTTCTGGGGCCCAATGGCCAATAGCAGAGACATCAGACAATCAGTTCGTGTTGTTGAGGCTACCATAAATGAAACTTCTAGAGCCTTGAGTAATCTGACAGCCGAACTTCAGGCGGATCGTCTAATGACATTGCAAAATCGGACAGTTTTAGATATTAGATATTGCAGATCGTGGAGGAGTCTGTAAATTGATCGGGCCAGGTTGCTGTGTTTACATTCCTGATAATGCCCCTACAGTATACCAAGCTATCTCCAAGTAACATATCACCTCCAAGTCTATACATCAGGACACGGGAGATTGGTCTGTGATGAGATGGTTTTGGGGACTACTGTCCACATGGGGGTGGAAAATACTAACTTTCCTTGGAATGATTTTGGCCATCATTTTCTCTTGTTGTCTCTGTGTACAGTGTGGACCTGCAATATGTGGTCTTTGTGCCACTATGTGTGTCCCGAAGCCCGTGTCACAGAAAACAGAGAATATTAGAATGATGCTACAGCAACAGCTCGATGACCTTATGGCCATTGACATCGTCTCAGATTAACTTGAGTCCCTGGTGTTTTGCCTGAGTAATGGCAAAAGGAGGGTCTGAGGTTCTATGATTTCTGATTTCGTCCCATATCTAGCCACCATTTTGTGTCTTGCCGCCATTTTGTGTTGCCCTCCCTCAGGCAGCACGGCGAACGATGTATTTTTGCGTTTCAAGCTGCAATGTGTCCTTTAAGTTAAAAAGTATCTCCGTTACCCTTGTCCACGAAACCCAATGTCAGGGTCTGGCTGAGTTCGTTAATCCATATCTGGCTCGATTGATCCCTGTCTCGACCAACTATTTGCCTTCTATTCTTTACTTATACTATCTTATCCGACTGGCCTTCGCTATTCTCTCCTTGTATTCTCCTATTACACAACTATCCTTTGAGGCACACAAATACGTCCTGCCACCGGCAAGAAGGGATTTTTGACGCCATCACTGATTAATTTGTTGGGAGGGGTAGCTCACGGGGTCTGACAAAGGGGCGTATTTGAGACACGTGATAACTTGTTTTCCAACTTTTCTCATTGGTTCGTTTTGTATGTGTAAGGAGTGAGATGCTGTAAATATGTTGCTATAAAAGCCTGTGCGCCATGGATTGAAGTGGCAGTCTCCTTAGAATCCACCTCGTGTGTAACTTCTGGGACAACTGTGCTTAGCTGCAGTTAATAAACCTGACTTCCATGCTCAACGGAGTGTCTCGTGTCTCTGTTTTATACAAGGCAGGTGAACTCGGGGATTAAGGCGTTCCCTGCGCCGCCCGGCCCATAAGGCCCGGTTCTCCATTATGAATGACTACGATGGTGGGTAGTCGCTGATCTACTGGTAGCCCACCCACTTCTAAACTTTCTTCATACATGGTTTTCAGGTGTGGCACAGTTAGAGAGGCAGTGGCCTTCAAAAACTCTACCGGAATGCCAGTAGGCCCCATCGCCTTACCATACTTAATCTGCACCAAGGCCTTGCCTTTTTCATTGTTCGAAAGGTCTCCCTCCAGAGTCTCTTGTCCATATCTGAGAGGCTGACATTGCTGTCCAAGAGGAGTTGACAGGAGTCCTCAGCCGTGTAATGTGTGCAGGGGGAGTACATAGCTTCAAAGGGATCAGCGAACGTCTCTGCTATGTCCTGTGGGTGTGTCACTGCTTCCCCTCCCGGTGTTGTCAGACTGTGTACCCATCTGGACCCCTGCTCTCACCTTTCCAACCATGCCAATGTCCTGCCAGCCCAATCCCCAAGTTCATAGAGTCTATGTTGGGTGGCACAATGTCTTGCCATCATAGGTTCCCTGGTTTTTATCCTGTATTTGTCTTGCTTCAGTAGGAGTCTATGGCTTGTGTCTGTTGAGGGATCCTGCGAATGCTCACGCTGTAGTTCAAGGAGGTCTGACTCTACCTGGACTAAGAGTTTGCGCTTTTTCGTGATATGGCCCGTCTTTAATGACAGAGCTTGCCCCTTAAGGACCACTTTGTATGCTTCCCAGATTGTTTGTGCAGAGTCGACTGAGCCCACGTTTTCAGTAAAGTAGTTCTCCGTGTGTGTAAGGAGTTCATCCCTTATATCTGGTATATGTAGGAGTCATGGGTTAAGGACAATAGTAGTGCGAGGTTGTCGTTCCCAGTGCATATATTCCATCCAGACCGGGGAATGGTCCGAAATGCCTCTGGGTAGAACCTTATACTGGGTGAAATTACCTATCGAGGACAGATGTGTGAGGAAATAATCAATACGTGATAGACTACGGTGGACACTAGAGAAATATGTGAATAGTTTATCGGTAGGGTGAAGTGTACGGCCCACGTCTGTCAAATCCAGCGCCTTCACGAAGTCAGCCATTAGGTTGTCAGATTTCTCCCTAGACGTCGGTGGGTGGCGATCAACAGTGTCATCTAAGGTCATCTTGTAGTCTCCTCCCATGATAAGTACGCCCTCCTGGAGTCTCGTCAGCCTATTAATTAGGTCTTCCAATGCCGCCTTGCCCAGAGCAGGGGGTAAATATACAGAGAGTATGTTAATGTCCTTTACATCCCATTGGGCCTCTGCCCCCACAAAACGACCCCCTGTCTCCGCCCATGTTTTATGAACAATAAGGGGCGTAGATTTCCGTACCAATATGGCGTCCCCCTTGAGCCTGTGGTGTAGTTTGCATGTACCAGAAGTTTGTATCCCCACCTAGTGAGGGCCTTGGATTTCTGGCCCACTAGATGCGTTCCTTGCAGCAAGACAACATCAGGTATGTGCCTCTTTAGGTATAGTTGCACTATCCCCCTTTTAATCTTATCCCCAACACCATTGACATTCCAGGACATTATAGAAAGGGTCTGATCTCTAACCTGCCCCATTTCCTTGTGTCACCTCCATTTCCAATATCCGGATCATTGCCATGCAGGAAAAAATTTGAGCCTGTCCACTTTTCAATTGCCGTCCAATGGTCAATATGGCTACTTCATTTTTCCAACTCACAGTATCACATTGCTTACCAATAAAACAGTCAAGAAAATACCATCCCCAAATTCCAAACCCATTGGATCCCTCCCCATCCCTGTCCCTTGCACCATAGCACAGTGCACCTTCAAACCCCCTCCAACCGCAAACCCCTCAACAGCCACCCCCCTCCCTGCCCCCTGCCCGTGGATTTAAAACTACCCACTCCCGAACATGGCAGAGTGCCTCTCTCCCCCCATGAAAGGCTAGAAATGCACGGGACAATCAACTCCCCTCTCCACCTGCTCACATCGCAGTTAACTTGTAGTGTTAGCCATCCACTGGTTTTGTAGTCCAGTCTCATTCAAATCCCATCTCTTAAACCCTTCGGTGTCAAACCTTGCATCAGGTCCCTTCTTTGTAAGTCTCATACCCGATAGGGTGTATTAACCCCCCACCCTCTCCCCTCTACTTGCGCTTTCAGTTGGGCGCCAGTGCTCCATCGATGAAGCCAAGGGTCCTTATTCCTGTTCCTGCAGCGGACCTTCGTCCTCCGCAGGGCCGTTCTTTGCAGCGTCCATACTTAAGCCCCTACGTTGGCCAGTTCTCTCAGAGCGTTCTTGTCTCTGTCTCCCACCGGTCTCCATCCTTCCATCCAGTCCCAAACTGCATGCGGTGAGTCAAAAAAACATGATTTGCCACCCGATTCCACCCTCAGTCTCGCAGGAAAGAATTGCATACTTCACCTCGCAGTCCCGTAGTTCCCTTTTCACCGCCTGAAAGCTGCGACGTTGGGCTTTGACCTTTGCCGTGAAATCTGGGAAGAAGGCCACCTCATAGCTGTCTATCTTCAGCGGGGGACTGGATCTCTCAGTCTGCAGGATAATGTCTCTATCTCGGTAATTGAATATCCGAGCAATACGGGGCCTCGGAGGTGTCCTGGTTTTGGTCTACCCCCTGGTACTTTATGAGCTCTTTCAATGGAGAAGTAGCTGGATAAAGACTTGGGCTGTAAATGCTTTGTGATGAGGTCTTATACAAATAGGTCTGCTGCCGGCCCCTCTGTTTTTTCCGGAACACCTAAGATGCGGATGTTATTACGGCGGGCCCGGCCTTCATAGTCATCGAGTTGTCACACCATCCTGTCCTGTTTCTTCTACATGTCAAGCATTTGCATCTGAAGTTCCGACGTGTCCGTCTGTAGGGCACTAGTGACCACCTTAAGCTCCTTGACTTTCTTGTCCATCTTCCGGAAGTCCGCCCTGATGAGAGAGATCTCCACCGTGACCGAGTCCTCTGACGTGTGCACTCTGTTAATGGCTGCCATGACATCATGCAAGGTTGGCTTCGGTCCTTGTTTGGAGGCAGCCGCCCCCCATCCTTCTCCGGCTGCGGCAAGTCAGCTTTGTCGCCCAGTTTGGACCATGCAAATTTGGCCAGCTGCTTTTGGGCGTTCGCCTTGGGCCCCTTTCACTAAGCGAAAGCACAGGCCAGCTCCGAATAGTGGACCTCAGATCTTTGACCAGAGTGACTGAGTACATAGGATTCCCTTCCGGATTTGCAGTCTGAGTATCTGGGCCCCAGAACACAGATTATCTTGGCTGGGCTTCTACACACTTCGCGGCCCCGTCAATGCGGTGCGACTAACCTCACCGGAGTTCCGTTGAAAGCTTCATGCAATCTGAATGCAGGGAGTTGTTATGGCCCAACACCCCCAAGTCTCAGGTGTCCTCCACTGTCGTCGTCTGTCACGGCTAGACAAGGCTTCTTTTCCAGATGCACGCCCCTAATTCACTCCTGTGTTGGACCCCCGGCCCACGTCATGCGCCGGGTAGTTACTGTGGGCCCACTCCCGGCAGCTCAGCTGGTCAAGGGACACCAGTTATGGCCGTATTTGCATGTAAACTCTGGGACCCAGCTCGGACACCCCCGTACTGTACTTCAGCTGGCACACAGATCACTGTAGACTCTCAGACTGTGCTCACTGGGGTTGGCCGCAGCACTGAAACCAATGGAGATCACAGCCTGCAGCGCCCTTGCACCGGCACCACTGTCAGTCTATATGCCCATGTAGGCCGCGAGCCAAGGCCTCAATTTTGTGCTGCTACAGTCTAGCGCCCGGTGGGCCCCGGCGCTCTGTCCTCTCAGTGGCTCCCACCACAAGCCACAGTTCCAAATGCCTCTAATACAGCAGTAGGGAGGCACTCCTGACAGACAGCTCCTTCAGCTATGCGGGGGCTCCCAATGCTTGTCGACAATTTCTTTTGGACCTGCAGATCCGAGCCATGTGCCCCGCACCAATCACTCCGTCCGCCTCCACTGTGGCAATCACTGGGCCTCCTGCAGTGCTTCCCGTTTGATGTCCAGTGCAGGCCTCAAAGCCGGGGTCTCGCACAGCCCACAGAGGCTATTTTCCTCAGACCTGGGGCCGCCACGCCCCCTCCTGCATGCCGGCTCTGGAATGCACGGCAGGTATCGTAGCGCGAGAGAGCCCAGGTGCCAGATTCCCACTGGGTCTCCGCTCCCTGCTGTGCGTCCACCCAAGCCGCAGCCCCCAACGCACCACAGGTCCGCCGACAGCAGTCGCCGCGCACGAAGGCCGCAAAGCCGGGGGCTCAGGTGGTGATCCCCTTCACTGCAGCACTGCTTTGCTCGGGAGCCCCCAGCCGGTCTCTGTCTGTATCAGGCGCTTCCACAGATGTATGGGGCCTCGGGTCCCTCCTTGCAGGTCCAAGCTGCCTGGCTTTTTCAACGTCCCTCAGGCATTATTGACTCCTTCCAACGGTGAGCGTCCTCCATCATCTCCATTGCCGCCTCATCAGGGACGTCTCGGAAGGGGGTCCCCAGAATCGCCAATGGAGTCACTGCCCCCGCCGAGTCTCTCATGGGGGTAAAAGGTAGGATGCGGCGTATTTTCTTGCTTTTGGTTCATGGATGGCTGCGAATATTGGAGGATTTGCGGCGGGGAGTCAGGAGCCTTCTCAGGCAGCGACCATTCTTGTTGGCTGCTAGCCACACCCCCCTAAATGCTAATTTCTAACTATAACATAGCAGTCTCATTTTCAGAGTGGTGGAGAAAGGTGAGCGTGGCCTCCAAACACTTTTTTGCAATCCCACTGTGTAGGATTTATTGGAGGTAACAGGAGGGATAGTTAGCCCCCAACGTCAACCTTGGGGGCCAACTAACCCTTTTTATACCTTCAGTAAGTCCCACACAGCAGAATTGCTAACTTGTTTTATCAGGCCCACTTCCTCCATGCACCACTGTGCAAACGCGCCCCCTGGCATGTTGTAAATTGGCAGATTAATTCCCCTTGAGTCCTGGGGGCACGTTTGAACACTTGTTTTGTTAGGCCCGCCCCCTCCATGCACCACTGTGCAAACACACCCCCTAGCACGTTGCAAATTGGGGGATTAATTCTCCTTGAGTCCTGATGGTCCCTGGGTGCCAACTAGCCCCACAGGTACCTCCAGTAAGTGCCACAGAGCTGTGTTGTAGAGATGTGTAAAAAGGGTTTGCTGAGTGCTGCAGGGAGGGGGCGTGATGCCGGCTTTTTTACATTTTTTATTTTTAGAAGGGGCTGTGTGCCCCCCCCTTCTTTTATACATTTAAGGCCCCGGGGACCCCATCCCCCGTTGCTGGCCTGTTTTTTACAATTAAAATATTTCTTTAAATAATTTTTTAAGGAGGGGGGCTGCGTGGCCTCGGTCCTGAGGCCTCAATTGGCCCGGGGATCCCATTCCCAGGGGCTGTGCCTCTATTTAAATACATATATATTTTAATGACAGAGCAGGTCGCGTGACCCCCCTCATGGGCCACTTCTGGCTTTGAGGATCCCATCCCCCGGGGCCGGCCCTTTCCGTTGGGCACCATGGGGGGATTCTCAATGTCCCCACGTTCCCGCTGGGTCTCTGCCTCTTGCAGGAGCCAGCATTGGTCTTGAGCAAGGGTAGCTGTTGACATGCAGCTTCCCTTGCTCAAAAGCAATTCTGCTTTGCTTCCTTGAAGCGAGAGCAGGTTTCCCTGCTCTTGCTTCAAAGAAGCAAAGCAGCGTTTGCTATAGCAGGGCGGGAGCCATGCGGCTCCCGCCCTGCCATAGCAATCGTTTGCCGAGGAGAATCCACTGCTGCCTGAACAGAGGGCGCGTTGACAAAACACGGACCTCCAGGCACGGTCCGAATAATCTGCCACACTCCTTAAAAAAATGGAGCCGACGCCATGTCCTTGCAAACAAAATCAGTTTAATGTCAGCCGATAATGTTAGACGCGTTTCGCCTGCCCAGCAGGCTTGCTCACTAACAACTGAATAGAGTTACATCAGCCATTTTAAACTTGTCAAACACCTGTCACATGGTTAATAGAGCACAATAACAGACTTGTAGTTTTTAACACAATCTCATTTCTGCAACTTGTAGTTCATTTCACAGATTGTTTTCTCTCCACAGAACTGTACAATATATATAATACACTTGAAGATTAAAAGACCAGCAGTGCAATACATCAATATTATTTTGAATAAAAGGTTTTGTTTGTCCACAAACCATTACCAAAATTTACCAATTCCCTGAACGCATATTTATGCATTCCGAGAAAAGGCAAATATTGAATGACTCTTACCAGGATCGCCTCAATGAGTTAAAATATACAGCATTGCAGTATAGTTCTATAAGTGTACTGCCCTAGTGGGCAAATATCCAATAGTCGATGTGGTCTAATTGTATTATAAATCATACAACAATATTACGTCACGATAACCTGACGCTCAGTATTTCATCATTCTTTTAACCAATTTCTCTGCCACCACTGTATTAAATATTGCACAATGTCATTACTGACAGTTCGATTAAGCTCAAGTGGGCAAATCTCATTATGCATATGGACTACATATCAACCACTTTTTCTTTCATACATGGTGCTCATAAAATTGTGAATTCAAAAACAGCTAAGACCCAGAATGGAATAGGGCAATGATCTGTCATTTAAAAGTGAGTGTGTAAATCCTCTTCCATGTTGAGGCCTTTGGGGATTTTAGAATTGAGTTTGATAATATAGTTGGATTCCAGTCTCCTCAATCTTTTTACTCTATTCTCTTGTTTTAAGGAGTGTGACAGATATATATATATATATATATATACATATATATATATATATATATATATATATATATATATATATATATATATATATATATATATATATATATATATATATATATATATATATATATATATATATATATGATAGACATGACTTTGCACTTTACATAATGATTTAATAAATACCTACTGTATGGAAGAGATTCTAAGAGTCTTTTTCACTCGTTTTTGTTGCTGATCGGCGGCTGAGTGTGGAAACCATATATATATATATATATATATATATATATATATATATATATATATATATATATATATATATATATATATATATATATATATATATATATTCATATATATATATTCATATATATATATATATATATATGGTCACTATATATTTACTATTTATTTATATATAAATGCTTATACAATATTTAGTATTAACCTAGACCTAATAAAGTAAAATGTGACAGCACATCCACTCAATAAATTAAATTTGTTATAATTCCGACCCTGATTCAGGCTCTTCAGTCGAGTGTACTATGCAACTACAGATTAAGGCGATCTTAGGGATCGCAAAGTGGAATACTTGCAACATATTAATATGCTACTTGAAATGAAATCAATGTGTCTCAAAGAAAATGTTTTTATGTTCGAAAATGCGCATTTTAAAGAACTGCAGGGCACTTCCATGGGCACTTGCTTGCCCCCAGCTACGCCAACCCAATGGTGGGCTGGTGGGAGAAGCAAGTGCTCTGGAACGAACAAACAGAAAAATGGGCATTGAATGTTTGCAAATGGCTGAGAAATATAGATGATATCTTTTTGTATGGAAAGGATCTGAAACTGAGTTGAATATGTTCATTGACTGTCTCAATTTCAATGATTGTAACCTGAGGTTCACCAGACACTACAGTCAAGTATCTATTGATTTTCTTAATCTGAGACTCACTGTAGAGAAAGGGAAAATAAGCACCAATCTCTTTCGAAAAGCAACAGCAGGGAATTCCATCCTACACTCTACCAGCGCGCACCCCCCTAGCTTCAGATGGGGTATCCCGTACAGTGAATCTTTCAGAGCCAAACGCAACTGTAGCTCTGAAGAGTCCTATACACAAACCAAACATGACATGAAACTCAGGTTCAAAAAGAGAGGATACTCCAGAAAAGCCATACGCCAGGCTGAAATCAGAGTAGAAGCAAAAGGCAGAGAGGAGATATTAGGAGAAGGCAGATCCATAAACATTAAAAAACAGAACAACGAAACACAACAGATCAGAGTTATCACAAAATTCTACAGGCACTCAAATCAAATTCGGAATATCCTAAAAAACAGATGGGACATTCTTAGACAAGACCCCATCCTGAGAAACACAATAGGAATTTCACCATCCATCACATATGAAAGAAATTCATCTCTCAGAGACATTTTGGTACAAAGCCACTTTCAGACTAACAAGAGTAGTTGGCTACACCAGACCAAGGGGTTCCACAAATGCGGGAACTGTAAGGCCTGCAAACATAGTAGCAACGTCACCGACATTACTCTGGAGAGAACAAAAACCAAATGGAAATAACGCAATTGATCAATTTCAACACAGAGTTTGTCGTCTATGCCATTGTCTGTCCCCGTGGACTCTGGTACATAGGGTCCACCACGTTCGCAGTAAAAAAGCGCATTTTAGAATGCTGGCGTGCCATTACAAATAGAGATAACAGCTACAGTACAGCTAGACACTTTGTTAAGGAACATGAAGCAGACTGGACCAAAGCAAGATTCTTTGGTTTAGAGACTGTCAACGCCAATCCTAGTGGAGGTAACCGCATTGCATTGCATTGCGGCACTCTACAAACGCGAATCACGGTTCATCTCCAGGCAGGTACCATGTTTCCGTATGGCATAAACCAAGATGAGGAACTGTACAGCCATCTGTAAACTAGTCAACTTGCCCATATCTCATTTATTGATCTTAACTTGCTGATACACTCACTTCCCTCTCCCCTTTTATGCCTCTCCACACACACCCCCCACCCTTCTCCTCTCGCACTACACATTCACTACTTTATCCAAACTTTTATTGTCAGGTATTGCAAACCTAGATGCAACAAAACAGACGGTTTAGATACACAGTGACTGAAATGATCCCATGTACAATACCTTAGATTACGTACTGACTTACATCTTATGGTTTCATACAATGTTTCAATGCATTAACTGTCTTATTTTCCTCTTACAGGAGAGTGTTGTGCAATAGGTCCCGCAAATTCACAAACCACGATAGAGATATGAGCACTAAAGCCTATGGCATTCACCCAAACTCCAAGCCACTTTGGATTAATGTGCACACCCAGGTACTATACCTGTACTAGGAGGATTAACCTCAAGATGCACCAGCACTCCCACACTGGAAAGAGTTACCTAGGGCACTTAATATAATGTATTACCCTTCCAATGTATACAGTATTTATCCTAATGCATTGATTTTTATGTCAAACAAGAACCAACTGTCACCTATTTGGCCAAACCGGTATCAAATGCAAATGTATTCTTAACATCATATACCTTGCCTGTAACATTGTAAATAAGATTGCATTACCCCATTTTTAACCTGTGCACAATTGTCTTTACCAAATTCAATATTGATTTTCAAAATGTGACGATTAACATGCTGAAAGAAATTTCTTTTCTTCTATGTCTATGGAATGACAATGTGCAATGCACCTTTGAAATGTCTGCACTGTGGAGACGTGGGTCATGTGACCAAGACCACATACATGGTCGAAACCCGTTGTCTTTCTTGCCAGGAATAAACTTTACCTGCATCTACCTTGAGGGCTCGCCTGATTTCCTTTCTCCTGTTGGATTTCTGCTTTTGCAATATATATATATATATATATATATATATATATATATATATATATATATATATATATATATATATATATATATATTCACTATATATTTACTATTTATTTATATATAAATGTTCATACAATATTTAATATTAACCTAGACCTAATAAAGTAAAATGTGTACTATGCAACTTCAGATTAACCCCATGGCTGCTATGCGTTTTCCCGTCCTGCGCTGCAATTTGTTGTTTCTCTTTATTTCATGACGAGCTGGCCTTGTCATCAGCGCACGGCAGGTAAGCGCCATGACGAGCCCAGCTCGTCATTAGCCTCGAAGGGGTTAAAGGCAAAACCGGTCTTAGGTTGCTTGTGTTTTGGTTCAGAGAGGACTTACCTTGATATTTTGGGATGACTGTTCCCATTAGAGTAGGACCAAGAGGTGGCATGGTGGGCAAAAGAACGATGGTCCATAATGCTACCCTAAGCGATTTCCAGTGGTTAGACTTATTGCGAGCATCCTTCCATCTCCTGTTTTTTTGTGATTGGTATATCGCCTTAAGTGACCATGAGTGTACCCAGATGTTGGTCCCTTGCTCACTGTGCCACTGGAAACATGTTAGATGCAATTGAAGAGCTCCAACTAGGACAAAATAGATCTTGGGTTGCTTGTATACCATTTCAATGTCTCAAGCAAATCACTCCTATCTTAAACATATCCAAATTCTTAACAACAGTAGCAGTAATTGCCATACTCAAGCAAATTCCCATGATCTATCCACTAACTTCAACACAGTAGTCTCCACTGTGATTAAACCAAAGGTACACCCACATTTAAATCGGAGAAGCAAACCACAGTCTTGGCAGAATGGATACTCTGTAGCTGTTGAAATGGAGTATCGGTACCTCCAATATATAAATCAGGCAGTTAGTCTTTTAAGTCCCAATCTACCGCAGGAATACACTTCTAAAGCCCCCTAGGACCTTGAGGAAAGCCCTTAGAGACTCAAAGATTATAAGGCAGAGGCCGATAGCAGGGTCCAATCTAGATCCACTTGCCACTGGTTAACTGGGTTTGTCTATGAAAAGGCCTCTTGTAGCTGGTTTTATACCTGTAGCGTGAACAGAAGGTCAGCCTTATGACCCTTGGAGTCCACGTCTTTGTCCTGGGTACAAGAGGGAGCAGGTCCAGTCTTCCAGGACTCCTCTCAGGACTCCTCTCAGGTCACAGACCATAGATCTACTCCTCTTCTGTTTTTTCTCAAGGCAGGAGTCTTCTGAAGTGTATGCCTGTAGATGCCATGTTTATGCCATGTATGAGTTAGTGGGTGGGAATGACTCCTGGACACATCCTAACCAATTAAGTACAAGTTCACAGGGCCAACCCTATCTACTTTGGCCATTTTCAAAGTAGCAAAAGTCCTCGGCCACACTGAAGTTGGGCTCTGAGGGTTGGGGTGTGTATGTGGTGTTCACTATGGTAATCCTAGCGGCCTTCCACATCTAACACTAAAATCTAAATTAAGGCAGTCACAGTACCCACAATAAGCCCAGAGACAAAAGTCTGGTTGGACAAATGGAAGGATACTTCAGCAACCAGACAGTGATTATACAAGAACTGTCTTGGTGTCCTGTTCCATTCCTTTCAAGTGTGCCACAGGTGTTACATGTAAAACCCAGAAGCAGAGATTTGGTAGGACAAAAGTAGGATTCTTCAGCAACCAGACAGTGGATTATTTTTCTAGCTAGTCCCATTCCCAAGATAATGTATTAGGTGTTTAATCTGTACTCTGGTTTTCTGTATAGGACAGCTAGGACTGCCAAAGTGAAATATAGCTTTTGGGTGCTAATCACTGTAAAGACATTTTAACATTACATTTCAACATATCATACTTTTGAAAAACACATCCTCTGCCTTATGGGCGACAGGGCTAAATAGGGGTGACTTATTAATATTTAAAAGGGAGGTTTTGACTTGTCAAAAGGGTTTATTTTGCATGTTTTACACTGCTATAGTCAGGCTACAATGGTAGGCCAGATGCACTGCCACTGTGGTTGATGGCACAATGGGGGTTGCAGTCAACAAATGGCATTTAACTTACAGGCTCTGGGCACATTTTCTACCACATAATATGGACCTATAGGTAAGTTAAAAATGCCAATAAGGAGAAGGCTAATTCAGCCATGCTTAACTGGAGTGCAGGAACTTTACTACAGGTTAACAGGGGTAAAGGCCACAGTGTTTTAACACCAGCAAAAAACATAGGGCCCAGCAAATAGGCTATAAATCTGGGGTGACCACACAGAAAAAGCATATTTCCTACAATATTCATCAACATGTAAAACCACAATCATTTCTTATGTGTTTGTGTTCTCCTAGGGCTCTCCATAAAACTTGACATGGTTGACCATCTCATTTAAACGCCACACTGTCCTTCCTGGGAACTCATGGCACTGTGTTAACTTAGATAATCTCTGGCTTCTCGGATGGCTTCTTCTGGGTTGTATATTTCTTCCCTAGCTAACCCCCTACTCCCCTGCTCCACAGGGCTCAGGTCTTAATTAATAATAGTAGGACCATCTATGTTAACTTTTATAATTCTGGGAATAGCGAACACAGAGGTAGAAATGTCGCCAACCTAGATAGTATTTTAAATTCAGTGTCACAGAATATCAAGTTTGCTTATGAGTTTATTTTATTAGGCGATTTTAATATTCATTTATGTAATCTAGCCTGTAAGGGAAGTAGTGACAATGTCAATGAGGATGATGAGGAGGCCCCACTGGGACCCCACTTTGAACATTCTATAGAGGGGTACGAGTTAGAGGAATTTCTTGCTAACCACGATTTGTACGAACCTGACAGGGGCCTGAGGGCGCCGACCTTTACTGGCACCCCTCACGGATCAGTGATAGACTATATTTTCGTCTCACAAGGCATCTTAAACCGGACTATGGAGTATCGAACAGTCATAACACCTTATAGCGATCACAACCCTGTATTACTTGAAGTGGCCTGGGGAGGCCAGATGGGAGCACCGCCAACAGTACTAAACCCGGTACATCCCCTGAGGCCCCACGACCAAGATAGACGATTGAAATGGTCCAAAGTGATCCCGGAACATTTCTATGGAAAGAACTTCCCTAAAATAAAAGATAAGGTGGACATTTGTCAAAAAACCGGTGCACAAGGTAAAGAAGTAATAGCAGCGTATGAGGCAATTTGTAGCCAGGTGGCTAAGGACCTTTTAGCCAAACCAAAAAAGGGATTGCCTGGAACTAAGCGCTGGTTTGACTCTGCATGTTCAAAAGCCCATAGAGCACTGATGGCAGCCTTAAAAATCTCCCCTAGGGTTGGAGAAGACATTGTTAGACTAAGGAAAAACTATAAGGTAGCCATGAAGAAACGCAAGGATACCATCAAACGCGAATCATGGGAAAATCTCCTCTCAGCGGCAGTGTTGAAGGATAGCAGGAGATTCTGGGAGATTATAAAACAGCCTCTATTTTCCGATGACAAAAATGTTCCCATGGACTGTGTGATTACTGACGAAAATTGGCTGAATCATTTCAAAAATGTTTATGAGGGTGAGGACGAAGGATCTAAAAATGCCATATTGCCGGTGGTAGCTACACACCCTATTGTGTTTAACCCCGAAGAAGTGGAAAAAGCATTATTGGCTACAACAAGACACAAGGCACCTGGTCCTGATGGCATTCCTACTGACTTCTTTATGTATTCTCCTAAATTGTGGGCAAATGTTTTGTCAAAAGTGTTTAATGCAGCTAACGACAATCAAGCCCCTAGTTCTTGGGCCACATCCACCA
The DNA here is from genome assembly GCF_964263255.1 of Lissotriton vulgaris. NCBI lineage: Eukaryota > Metazoa > Chordata > Amphibia > Caudata > Salamandridae > Lissotriton > Lissotriton vulgaris. The sequence goes on from NC_141691.1 coordinate 1,390,597,870, forward strand.
TCGTCCCCATTTATAAAAACAAAGGCCAGCGGGATGATCCCGCTTCCTACAGGCCTATATCTCTTTTGGACTCAACCATAAAAATCTTAGGTAGAGTTCTTTTGGCCAGACTTAAGGAGAACGTTGAGAGCTGTGGTGGGCTGTCTGAACTACAATATGGATTCAGAACTACAATATGGATTCAGAGAAAGAAAAGGGACCATCGAACAATGCATAAATCTGCACCTGCTGATCTCTAAATATACGGTGGCTAAGGAAGGTTCTGTGTTTCTCGCATTCATGGACCTCTCCTCGGCCTTCGATCTGGTGAATAGGACGAAACTGTGGCTGATTTTGTTAGAGATGGGCATATAAGTCGCTGGTTGCGTTTATGGCCACCTTGCATCAGGAACTTTTCGCAGCCTTCCGAGTTACAAATGACGGCAGACGCACCCCTTTGTTTAAATCCTTAAAGGGGGTACGGCAAGGCTGCATCTTAGCCCCCCTACTATTTACCATTTATATCAATGGGCTGGGCGGTCATCTGCGGGGTCAGGTAGCCGACGTTCCGCATGCAGGAGGTGTTAAAATACCGGCACTCCTGTATGCGGACGACGCAGTGTTGATAGCCCGTACTGGTGTAGGCCTACAGCATCTCCTGGACGCCTTTGGTTCTTTTATGGAGAGTTTGGACCTTAAGGTTAACGCCTCTAAATCACACACGATGGTAATGGGACATGAGTGTAACAAAAAAAGACATAAAACATTTTTTTGTAGGGGAGTCCCTGTCACCTATGTAACCACATTTCCCTATTTGGGGGTAACGTTTGATCAGAAAGGAACTTGGGGCCCTCAGATAAGAGCAAAAAGGCTGGCAGTAATAAGGTCGTCTTCAGCAGTATTGGGTTTTGCTGGTAAGTTAGGGGCCAGGCCCATGGAAGCCCTTTTGAAAATTTACACGAGTAAACCGGTGGCCATTGCGTCTTATGGTTCCCCTTTGTGGGGGTATGTAAACCTTGACCCAATTCAGAGAGCAGAGAACAGATTTATCAGATCTCTGCTCTCAGTCCCACAATCAACCCCAACGTATTCTATTCACAAAGAGGTGGGCTTGCCCTATCTGTCTGATACCCTGAGCCTTGCACCGCTGATTTTGTGGATGAAAATGTGGAGGAATGAAGATCTCCCTTTGAACCACACAATTCTGCGCGACGTTTTATCCCTGGACAAACATAAGAGCATCCCATGGTTGGCCTATATAGCCAAAATGTTTGCAGATCTAGGTCGCCCGGAACTTTTTTCATCCCCGGAGAAAATTAGTGGACAGGACATAGATATTATTAAAAAGTTATTCAGGGATAGGCAGGAAGCACGGCGGGAGGAACACGAATTGCTGAAACCAGCGGTAAGGGTCCATAGCCTTCTGGTTTGCTCACCCTCACTCGCCCCTTATTTGAGTTTTGTCACATCTCCCTATCACAGGTTTTTATTAACAAAGTTCAGATTTAATTTGCTACATTTTTATTTGGGTTCTTTTAAGAGCTGGCAGAAACCTGAGTTGGCCCCACCGTGCAGCTGCGATAATTTCTCGGTGCAGGATACTTTGCACTTTGTCATGTTTTGCAGTTTGTATCATGAGCAGAGAAAGAAATATTTGATTCCCATTCTGAAAGAAGCAGGCTTCGTACAAGTGCGACCAGCTTTGCTCTTTTTACAACTCTTACCTAACCCACGCATTACCTTTTGTATGGCAAACTTTTTCGTAGCTGCCGCAAGGGCGAAATCTGTTGGCCAAATCTTATCTTAAAATTAGTGGCTCTTTTATTAAGCATTTTTTGGTATGAAATGTAAAGCCTTTTTAATCACATATATAACCTTTTTAAATGTTTAGTTGGTCCCTCTTTTGTATAACGTAGATAGAAGTATTGTATGCATTGTATGTAATGTAATTGTTTTTACTCGTTTGCTCTTTGTATGACTTGTAAAAAGTCGAATAAAGATATTCTGACTGACTGACTCCTGGACACATCCTAACCAATTAAGTAAAAGTTCACAGGGCCAACCCTATCTACTTTGGCCATTTTCAAAGTAGCAAAAGTCCTCGGCCACACTGAACTTGGGCTCTGAAGGTTGGGGTGTGTATGTGGTGTTCACTATGGTAATCCTAGCGGCCTTCCACATCTAACACTAAAATCTAAATTGAGGCAGTCACAGTACCCACAATAAGCCCAGAGACAAAAGTCTGGTTGGACAAATGGAAGGATACTTCAGCAACCAGACAGTGATTATACAAGAACTGTCTTGGTGTCCTGTTCCGTTCCTTTCAAGTGTGCCACAGGTGTTACATGTAAAACCCAGAAGCAGAGATTTGGTAGGACAAAAGTAGGATTCTTCAGCAACCAGACAGTGGATTATTTTTCTAGCTAGTCCCATTCCCAAGATACTGTATTAGGTGTTTAATCTGTACTCTGGTTTTCTGTATAGGACAGCTAGGACTGCCAAAGTGAAATATAGCTTTTGGGTGCTAATCACTGTAAAGACATTTTAACATTACATTTCAACATATCATACTTTTGAAAAACACATCCTCTGCCTTATGGGCGACAGGGCTAAATAGGGGTGACTTATTAATATTTAAAAGGGAGGTTTTGACTTGTCAAAAGGGTTTATTTTGACAGGTTGAATTGCATGTTTTACACTGCTATAGTCAGGCTACAATGGTAGGCCAGATGCACTGCCACTGTGGTTGATGGCACAATGGGGGTTGCAGTCCACAAATGGCATTTAACTTACAGGCTCTGGGCACATTTTCTACCACATAATATGGACTTATAGGCAAGTTAAAAATGCCAATAAGGAGAAGGTTAATTCAGCCATGCTTAACTGGAGTGCAGGAACTTTACTACAGGTTAACAGGGGTAAAGGCCACAGTGTTTTAACACCAGCAAAAAACATAGGGCCCAGCAAATAGGCTATAAATCTGGGGTGACCACACAGAAAAAGCATATTTCCTACAATCTTCATCAACATGTTAAACCACAATCATTTCTTATGTGTTTGTATTCTCCTAGGGCTCTCCACAAAACTTGACATGGTTGACCATCTCATTTAAACGCCACACTGTCCTTCCTGGGAACTCAATGCACTGTGTTACTTTAGATAATCTCTGGCTTCTCGGATGGCTTCTTCTGGGTTGTATATTTCTTCTCTAGCTATTCCCCTACTCCCCTGATCCACAGGGCCCAGGTCTTCAACTTCATTTATTTTGTGTTGAAGAACTTCCCAAGGAAGCTCTTCAGTGGGTTCCTATACTGCCTGTTCATAGACAGCATGCAGACCTTGTTGGCATTCCACTCCTTCATCCCCACCTTGCTCAAATTTAACTTATAAAAAAATGAACCATCAACTCACCCTTTTCTACTGCAGCTACAATACATTCTATTTTTACCCTCATCCTGAACCAGAAACACTGATATTCCTGTCAACACCCAGGTATGGCCAGCTGCCTCGATATCGCCACAGTAATTATTGGCTACTTCAACCTCATCAACAGTTAACAAATCCAGCCACAACGTATCCTCCACTCAGTCAAGACCATGATCAACTCCTGCACCTGGAAATCCCTGGACTATTGCAGGAGTCTCTTCATGCCTTCAATAATACCCCTGTATCTCTCTGGATAAACATTCACTCTATTGAACCTACCCAGCTGCAGGGGCGGCTCTAGGCTCATGGCGGCCCTGGGCAGGGAGCGTAGGCAGGGGGCCCCGGAAGAGGGGGTCCTGGCGGGGCAGAGCGCGGAGGCCAGTGAAGAGGAGGGGGGGGGGGTCAGGGTGTTGGGAAGTGGAACAGAGCCGGAGGCCGCCAAATCCCTGCCAGGGGCCGCCACGCAAATATGTATCCATCCTCAGAGGATTATTATATTAAGGATATATATTGGCGTGGTGGCCCCTGGGGTTTGGTTGCCCTGGGCAGGTGCACAGCTTGCACGTGCCTAAGGCCGCCCCTGCCAGCTGCATCCCACTTGATACTTTTACTACCTCAAGTATTTTGTTTGCTCACAATTGTCACTATTACCTTTACTACCTCATGTATTTTTGGTTGCTCACAATTTTTACTACCTCAAGTATTTTGTTTGCTCACAATTGTCACTATTACCTTTACTACCTCATTTATTTTTGGTTGCTCACAATATTTACTACCTCATGTATTTTGTTTGCTCACAATTGTCACTATTACCTTATGGAAGTAACGTATGCTTTTGTAATCTGATCTTTTGTAATGTTTCTCATTATGTTTCATTTCTGTTCCTAATGTGAAGCGCTCTGACGCCTTCGGGTAAAGTCTGCGCTATATAAAAATGCATAAATAAATAAATAAATAAATAAATGAAATGAAATGGTATTTTGTGATTACCCGCATCTTACAACCAGGCTACCACCCCTCACATGGGAAAGTTGAAATGATCTTCTAGTAAAGGAGACCTTCTATCCAGTAAACCCATAAATTAACTCTGCCTATAATTAAGCAAAGACACAAAGTAATTGTCAATCACTGAGCCCTACAAGTACCCAAAGAATGTTATTAATCCCACATGCTATGTAGACTGGAGAGTCAGGACAACAAGACAGAGACATGCGCACAGAGAGATAAGGGAACAGGTGACACATGGTGAGATAGATCACCAAGATAGTGCCATCATGCACAAATAACAATTAAAGAGTCTTACCTTCAGGAAAAAACCTAGGCAACAAATTAAAATCCTTACTCTAGGATTGCACAGATCAATAACCCAACAGCCTGGTATTAGAATCAATACATTTAGCAATCCAAGTATCCATATACACCACACACACATAGACACACACCCCACTAACAACTAAGAAAGTACAGTTGTACACCAAACAACACAAAGTCTCCCAGGACCTCAGGGAGAGGGACTATGTGATACAATGGCTAAGAATCAAATTACTTGCACCCATATTACAAGGCACCCCATAGATACACACCTAAAAGCACCTCACATGTGTTTGGCATCTATTACACCCCCACCTTTGGAATAAAACTGCAAGGAAAACCCAACATCTAACACAACTTTATTCTTTCCATAATGAGCATGGTCTTTCAATTGACAGGCCCTTGGATGACCCTGGGGCTGTCCTTATGTGGGTAAAAGCCAAACCCAGCGGCAAACACATAGGTCTACAAGTAAAAGTGCTAAGGAACCAAGTCATTGACGGCGGGCCCTACAAAAGAATGCATAACAACAGACTGAGTTGAGGTGGCCCAGAGTCCCATTGAGTGCCCGGGACAGTAGTATCCGCGGTATCACCTAAAGTTCCTGTGTTTCCTAATCAGCCCCCCATATTTCTACAGCATGTCTTCAAGTCTCCTGATTAGCTCACATCCCATATCTTCCCATGGGGAAGGGAAGGGACAGGGGAGGAGGAGGTGGAAAGGAAAAGAAAAGAAAAGAAAAGAAAAGAAAAGAAAAGAAAAGGAAAGAAAAAGGAAAAGAAAAGGAGACAGGTGATAAGAGAGGAAAGGCAGGAGGTTGAGGGTAGGAAATGGAGGTAGAGAGGAACGAAGCAAGGAAAGAAACAAAAAAGGATGGAAGGTAAGTAGGTTATGAATGAAGCATGCAAAGAGAAAAGGTACCGAAACACAAACAGCGATAAAAAGAAAATAGAGAAAGATGAAATAAGTAAAATAAGTAACGGCCAAGACAACGAAAACGTTTTGTTTTACCCGGCAGGGCTGCGCGGGGAGGGGGCAGATAAGAATCAGAATAAAGTTATCTTTGTTCTTTTCTTGCTCTGACAGTGGAACGTACTTAACAAATAATGCATTGAACTGGTTGGTATGGGCTTCAGTTCCTCTACACTAAGCACAATGCGGCATTGTGAGCCCTTCCTTTCTAGGGATGAATTGCGCTCGTGCTCATAACTGGACACTTTGAAAACCTTGTCTAGAAGGGGGTACAGTTAAATCTGTTGTTCATCCTGTACTTACTGTAATATACCGAGTATGTCGCCGGGCTCTTACACTCTTCCTTGACACGGATTACATTTTCCACTCGCTGGTTCTCTTTGTTTGACCTCGTTAAAAACTTCCGTGGTTTGCCATACCTGTCAGCGAGCCTTTTGAAGATGCCAAGTGTGTGTGCGGAAAGATTAGGGAATCCATTTTTTCAGGAAAGAAAAGTATTCACAATGAAACACATCAAAAGTAAAATTTGGTGACAAATGTTTAGCTTTTCCGAGTGCCTCGGCTTTGATCCCGAGTTTCTTTTTATGAAACAGCTTGACATGTGCTCTGTGGCCCGTCGTCAACCTCCTTCAGTTTGCACTGTACGTCGCTGCACGGAGGCGGCCATTTGATCTGGCGCGCGCCTTCCGCCCCAAACCGGTAGAACCACCGAGAACACTGCGGGCGCTTGTCTGCAGGCAGAGGGCCTCGTAGGACGTACGCCGTCTGGTATGCTTCGCTTCATTGCCAGTCTGCTGTGATTCCGTTTAGGAGGTTGTATTGTAGCACTGATATATATGATTATCAGATTATCAGAAGGGGAGCTGCTAACTCGCTGTTGCGTGCGTGGTTGGCCTGCGTCGGAAGTGTTTTGGTGTCATGTGTGAGTGACCAGAGAGGTGGTGTTTTTTGTGTGTTGGGGCACAGGGTCCAGTGGTGCAATTGAGGAGGAGGAGTGAGCGGAGGTTAATTTGTTAAAAAAAAAATATGTGCTGGGGCTCTCTTCAGAAGGCAGCTTGCAACAGCCCATTTCTTCTTTTAGGGCCACCTAAAACAGAACCAACTACTAACCATGAGAGTGGGGAGCAGATGTGGCATAGTGACCAGAGCTGCCGACTTCGGAGCTGGGGAACCGGGTTCTAGTCTCAGGGTTGGCTCAACATTCTGTGATTCTAGCCAAATCAGGTAATCTCCCGGTAAATGAATGTGTCCTTAACTGGTGCTCATGAAAAGCACTGGTGTTGATGATTAAGTGCTGGTGCTGAGCACCTGGAAACCACTGGCTCAAATTAAGCACAGGGAGTGAGAGACAGATGCACAAAGGGAGGAGAAAAGGTGAAAGACACAGATGAAAGTGCAGGAATCTACCTGGATGGTCTGTGTTATAAGTTGTCCAGTTTGGGAGGAAGGGGATTAAAAGACATGGATAGTTACGCAGCACCAACCAAGCCAGAAGGGCTGTGGGATACTATGTGGGTAATTAGATATGGTCTTGTAATCCGTATGGCAACATGTGCAATCCAGAGATGATGTCAAATAAGTAAAATGATGCCAAAGGGGTAAGAATGGTTGTTGGTGGCATGAACAGTGGCCATGCACCTTTTTAAAGGGGGTTATATTACTTCCTGCTGTACAAATACACTGGGAGGGGGACATAGCCCTATCCCTTATTGGATAAGTTCCACGATCTTCAAGATGGTGGGCACTGAAAAGTGTACTTTATCTCGCCTCCAGTACCTGAGGGGTGGAGTTGGCAAAGGGGGGCACACATCCAATTCTTTCTAAGTTTTTCCGCCAATCTTCCCGCCAAAAAGAGGGTGAGGACAGGAGGAGTCCCTGCTCCCTCTAACACGAGGAGAACCCCTCTAAAGTGTCCTCTGTGTATACATTTTAATACATCTGACACTGGAATCAGTACAGGCTTAATATGACAAGATATTTGGTACTAAATATCCCACACTTCAGTGAAGCCATCATGGATCTGGGGAACTCGTAAGGGTGAGTGTCTAATCCATGTACTTACTTTGGCTTCCCTGGTCACCTACAAAATCCCGGAATTGACAAGGATATTGCAGGGGCATATCTGCTCATGCAGATATGCCCTCGCAATGTGCCCTCACAGGAGATATAGTGCACCCTGCCCTAAGGTTAAGGCTTGCTAGAGGGGTGTCTAGCCTAAATCCAGTGCAGTATCTGGGGGTATGGCACACAGGGATGTGTGCTATGATGACTCTTCAGTTTTGTCTGCACCAAGACATGCAGGCGACAGTGGCAGTGTGTATGTGCTTAGTGAGGGATCCCTTAGGGTGGTACAATTTGTGATTTAGCCCTTAGGGACCCTCTTTAACCTCAAGGCCCTTGGTACCATGCAGTGGCGTAATAAAACTTGAGGAGGTCCCTATGCAAGGTACATGGAGGGGCCCGCTTTGGATTTATTAGGAGCTCAGGAGATCTCAGTTGAGAGTGCTGTGCTGAGGGTACCTCCTGCAGCTCTCGGGATCCACCCTCACCACAGGGGCTGCGCAGGCCTGTGTTATGCCACTGGACCCCTCAAGGGTTACCTTTTACTATGTGAGCTAAAGTGGTGCCAATTGTGGAAACAATAAGTACAGTTTAGGGAATGAGCTCTGGCACAGGGGACCTGGTTGGCAGGAACCCTGTGCACTTCCAGTCGAAATTACATACTTTTCCAGGCAAAATGTAGGGGATAACCATGTCCAAAGAGGCCCTTCCCTACAGCAGTTCTTAATGTTTTGTGTACAGGTGTGCGAAGGTAAGGTTATTACACTGCAACTTTGTTATGTTTTCTTTAAAACTCTACAACTTTGGTAGACTTCATAGAGCGTGCAACACTTTTTTTAATGGTAGGAAAAACACAAACTAAAATAAAAAAAATTCTTTAACCCCTTCCATGCTTGTGACGGAACCACTCCGTCACGAGCCACGGGCGGGCTGTGCTCATGATGGAGTGGTTCCGTCATGCCGCAGCCGCTCCGCCCACCCGGCACTGATTCCCCGCCTGTGCAGGCGAATTAGTGAGTGGGCGGAGCCGTGACGGAACCACTCTGTCATAAGCACAGTGCGCCCATGGCTCGTGACGGAGTGGTTCCGTCACAAGCTTGGCAGTGATGCGCGACCCTCCCCTCCCCCCCAGCGCCGCCGCGGAATTACCACCGCTGCCAAGGGGTTAAAAAATTGTCAAAAGCCCACATTTAGAGAAAGAGCAAAACATTTATTAAATGTTCATTTTCACCCCAAGTAAAGTCCAAATACTTTGCACACTTGTCAGCTTCACAAAACTTTGCAAGTGAAACTTCAATGCTGTCCGTTTCTGGTTGCAAGTTGCTACATGTTTTCTAATGCGCAACAACATCAATGTTTGGGACCATTAGTAGTTCGGAAATTTCATCTGCCCATCAAATAATATTTCATGTTGTGATGGGCCATCTGTAAGCAATTTCCAATAACTTTAATCAAGAAAATTATTCAACATCCAGGAAGATGTTAAAGATCTATTTTGATTGTTTTTTGGCCTTCTTTTAAGCTTCTTTCTACTTCAGTGACATTGCTCAGTGTCTAGAACATGTTCTGGTGACAGCATTGTCTCCATCTCGCCTTGAACCCTTTGGTGACTTTTCACCAATACCAAGTTACGCGCATGGCTCGCAAACCACTGCTTGTGATATATGCCACATTCAGCACTCACTCCAAGATGATCTTATGCAGCACAAACCCAAGCTGGACACGGCATTCAAGTCATTTCCTTCGCGTGTGATGGTTCATTTGACATTATTTTCATTATAAAGTTCATGTGCATAGTCCTCTTTCAAGTAATATGACGCAGAGATGGTGAGAAGCCGATTACACATTGAACCCAAGGCAGAGGGTTCTGATCAGCGCGTTTTCAAACAATGAGCTGGTTTACTCAGCATAGAGGGACCTTGGGTTGACCTGCCTCCTCTTGTGCAAGTGTCACTGCGAAGGAAGAGAACCTCTTAGGAAAACGATTACAAGCCGTGAAAAAAACATTGAAAAACAAAGGTTTGGCCAAAGATAATATCCTATTCCTCTGCCACTTCTGAACGTGCTTTCTGTCTAGGTCTGGTTCATGCTCCTGACATGCTGCTCACTGCGGGTTACCTCACTCCTTCACAAGATGTCTGTGAATGAGCAGGGCTGGCGCAGCCGAGATAGCAATGGACCTGAATCCCTTTCATAGGGGTTGTAAGACCTTATCATCCCTTCTGGAGGGTTGTAATCTGGAATATCGAGTAGTGAACATTGTCATACCTTAAAGCTATTTGGAAAATACAGGCGACTAAAATTTCGAAAGGAGAGTGCATGTAGGAAAGCACAGATTTTACAATTTTTACCTCTACATTTACGTATCTTGATGATAGTTATGTCTTCGAGGGTCGAGGACATGGAGTTAATATAGAACATCTATGCATACTCATCTCTCAATGTTTTGTCCTTGACAGTCTGGCCAAAGTATAACAATAGTCCCTATTCGATATTCCGAACCCACACCTCCTGGAGGAAGTTGATGAAACATTAAAAATATTATGGCATACAAGAACAAAAGGCCCTTTTTCATTTTCAGTAGCACGAGCGCCTTTCACAGAGAGATGTCTAAGAACATGACTGCAAAGAGGTTTCCAAAAACTCCATGTTTTGCACTACTTTCACACCATTTTATAACAAAATCGCCACATGGATAGTAATATCAGTTACCCAAAAAATCACACTGATTGTGAGGCATTAAAATGACTTCATATGAGACAGATGGCCTAGTTTAGAGTTTGGTAGGCCACAAGCTGGGCGGTAAATCGACGGCGGTCTTGCACAGCCAAACTCGTAATCACTCGATTCAGTTAGAGTTAGAGAGATCCCTGTGTCAACACCGGCAGAGCCTCTCTCCAATTCTGTCAGTGTGCACCTTTCACCTCGCAGCCATCCACTATATGGCCATCAGGTCAAAGTGGTAATCACAGTACTTCAAAGTGATTGAAGAATATCACTCTTTTTCCTTCATTCGGCCTTGCAAAACATGGGAAGACATGGCTTGGCAGTTCGGGCTGGACTGTTCCCATGAGGCACAGGGTCAGACTGATTTGCACATAGCCATGTCTGAACTGGGGTGGCAGAGTGGGCTAAAGAACGGTGATGGATTAAACCCAGATCTTTTGACTGGGTGTGAGTGTTTGATTGATTCAGATACTCCGTCCAACACCACCCCCTTTTGTACCACTTTTGGCCGCCATAAGTGTGGCAGGGTATGCTCAGACGTGAGTCCCTTGCTCACTTTGCCACTGGATTCAAGCAAGCCGGGCTGAAGACGGCTGGAATGCCAGGCACCGGTCCTCGGAAGCTTGTTTCCGGGCCAGGGAAGACATGGCTTGGCAGTTCGAGCTGGACTGTTCCCATGAGGCACAGGGTCAGACTGATTTGCATATAGCCATGTCTGAACTGGGGTGGCAGAGTGGGCTAAAGAACGGTGATGGATTAAACCCAGATCTTTTGACTGGGTGTGAGTGTTTGATTGATTCAGATGCTCCGTCCATCACCACCCCCTTTTGTACCGCTTGCAAAACATGGTGGCTTGGGTAATAAAACACACAATGCACCCCCCCACCCTCTTCGCCCCATGCACAAGGATAACTCTCCTTGGATGTCAGGGCCGTTATTTTTATGTTTTCAAGAGTTTAAATTGCACCTGTCTGGAGGAAGAAGAAATCGACGTGGGTCGGTGGGGGAGGAGAAGAAACAGTGACAGGGCAGGTTGAGGATGAGCTGAAACAGGGGCGAGGGGGGGGGGGGGGGCGGTGAGCTCACAGGGTGGGGCCATAAAAAACAGATTGGGGCAGAAGGTTGGTAGGGAAAAGAAGCAACATAGACAGTGGGCGGGGGAATGACCTAAAGAAGCAAAATGGATGGGTGTGGGTAGGAGTAAAAAAAACAACCTGTATGGGGGAACATCAATGAAGCAACATAGATGAGGTGTGGTGAAATAAACTATATAGACAGGAGTAGGAAAAGAAGGAACAGAGAAAGGGCCGGGAGGAGGGAAAAGAATCAACACTGAAGAAGCACATGCTTAAGAAGCGGATATTGGACTCAGCCTGAAAACACAAGCCCTGATATGGAGTGCTTTACTACAAAAAAAGAGTAGCTCCAAAAGATGTTAGCAGTGGAAGGACATAAGTACATGGTCCATGCTCCTGGAGAGGTCCAGACAGAAGAAGACGACATGATGCAAGCATGCCATAATGAAAGACAATAAAGGAAATGAGAGCGACGCTGAAGCTACCAATGGTTAGCTATGGGTGACCTGTAAGCCCTCTTAATGTAGACAGAATGTCTCAAAGACCTAAAAAGGACTAACATTTATTGTTGGTGTCTTCGATCAATGAGACCAAGTTAGTGTTACAATTCATGGTAGCTGGGCATAGCTTTTCCTTGCAGGGAAACGAATGTGATGTGTATCCACTAAATAGAACTTGACAGTATAGGCATTTATTTTAATTAGGATTTTTAATTATTTATGATATCACAAAGTTATGTTTATTTAATGTTACTAAAAAGACATAATGGCAAAGTGGTCACTAACCATTATGTAATTTGCAGGCTTGGATTGTGAAGTAGGGCATTCGGCCAGTGCCCAAGGTCCAATGCTAGAAGCCAAAAGTGGCCCATTTTTTTCCTCCTGCATTTCAAATGTCCAGGCCAGCTCACACTGGTCCTCTCATCTTGAGAGGCTGTGGCAGCCCCCCCCAAACCTAGCACGACTACCAGGTGGCCTTTGGCAGATTCTGAATTTCAATGACCTATCCTGAACTGTTACCGCATGTGTTTCTCCTCCTTAAACCCCTCAGAACTGGGAGGTTTCACCACAGGAGCTGCTGCTTCTGATCAGCAGAGTCCACACTCGCCTCCCTAGGACGAGTGGTGGGTACCATTGAGCAGTTCTGTTTTTGTCCTTGCAGGGGGTCGCACCACCTCAATTCACGGTGGCAAGGCAAGGAATCAGTTTTACACTACCATGTCAAATCCAGAAATGAACGGGAAAGTAAACAAATGCTGTACCTGTTATTTGCAGTGTTGCCACTTAATGCAGAGACTTTGACATTCAGTATGTGCCATAAGCAGAGTATAGGCTATGCCTTACGGCCGTGGTAGGCCAGCCTTTCAATTACATGTGTCATATCATATCATATCATATCCTATCATATCATAAATCTTTATTCGAATTTCAAAAAATTCATAAAAGCAAGTCACATTAATACAGCGATATTCTAAAATCCTTAAAAGCTTTACAAAGAAGGCATCAGATGATTTTAACAATTGATATAAACAGATAATCAGAGGTTGTCCATTGTTTTGCAGGCTCGAATAGCAGTTCTCAAAAAAGTGCTGGTGCGAAAGACTATTTCATCAGTGTCCAAGGAAAGCAGCATTCGATAAGATTCCCCCAAAGAAATGGGTCTATGTTTTTTAAAAAACGGGGTTAAAAACTATTTTACATATTTTAAATAATATTTGCAAAAGAAGAAAAAATGCAAGACATTCTGTGCGCTCACTCCATCACAGGGGCATGGTGTATGTCCCAAGTTGGGGCACTATCCCAAGGGGAAACTCAGTAGAAATCTTATGGTCCCCACCCTTACTCGAAATAAAAGACTTTTTTCCCAGATTGCCATCGGCAAGGTGAGATATAATGGTGAGGGATACCTATACAGCTCCTTAACCCCTTCGCTGCTGATGACGAGCTCAGCTCATCATCAGCCATGGGTGGCGTGTGCTGATGACGAGCTGAGCTCGTCATGTAACGCGGAAAAGGGAAAACAGCCGCACAGCGCAAAAATCGCCACAGCATCGATGCGGTTAACCATATAGTTAGGGACGGGGTGTTTCTTGCATTCCTTGTTAATCCTATCTGAATTATAAAGTGCATAAAGTGCTTTTTTCAAATCATTCTTGTGGGATAGGTCAACTCTTGTTGGTTCTAGAAAGAGATTGCCTTTATCCACACTACATAAGCTTTCATAAACACCTGAGAGCCAAGTGATATCCATCCCTTTGTCACACTTAAGACAGTCACTTATAATTTCTTGCGTCAAACTGGCTGAATTATTCCTCCAAACTGAGAGCCAAAATAACGCTGGTCTTGCTCTAATGAAATCACAAATGAAATGCAAATTTAATTCCCTATGGCAAATAAACTCAGAAGTGGAGATCGGTACACCCAACAGTTTCCTACAAAAGTGTCTCTCTTCCTGTTGGATGCACCGATTTCTTGCCAGGCCCCATATCTCAGCCCCATACATGGCCACTGGGACGCATTGCAGTTTCAATTTTTTTTAAATAACCTTAACAGCATCTGCTTGCCTCGGGCGGGGGAGACTGAGAATGGAATTGATGGCCTTTGAGAACTTGCTCGTGGAGTGTGCCATATGCCCAGTCCACGAGCCGTTCGCAGCAAAGACCATCCCTAAATATGGAAACATACAAGTAGAAATTATTCTATCATTCCCAACTAATATAGAATTGAGCTGGCGTTTCCCAGGCCCACATGACATGATAAATGATTTAAAAAAATTCACGCGTAAATCCAAACCGACCATATACTGTACAAAATTCTTAACTAAGCTACGCAGCGAGTTAGGAGTGCAGCCTATAAGCACTGCATCATCTGCGTAAAGAAGTACCGGGAGTAATTTCCATTAATTTTCGGGACGTCTGGGGTCATCTGTTTCAGGGAATTGCTCAGCCCATTAATATAAATAATAAAAAGCAGGGGTGCTAAAACGCACCCCTGTCTAACTCCTCTTTCTACTCTAATGGCACCAGAAACCTCCCCACCCATGCCAATCCTGATTTGTGCTTTTAAATCTGTATGTAAAAGTGCCAGGAAATGTACAAGGGATTCGTCTAGGCCATAATCCAACAGAATAGACCAAAGTTTGGACCTATTGACTAAATCAAAAGCGGACGATAGGTCCATAAATGCTAAATAAACAGGGGAGGATTGGGCGATGTTATATTTGCTGATGACTAGATTGAGGTTCAGGCACTGTTCTATCGTGCCAACCTTACTTCTAAAACCCATTTGCCATGGGTCCAGCATTCCACTTTCCTCTGTCCATTCAAGAACCCTGTTATATATTACTCGTCCCAAAATCTTCAGTGTATTATCAAGTAACAAAATTGGTCTATATTTAATTGGGTCAGATCTGTCCCCCTTTTTATAAATTGGGACGATAATACTTGTTGCCCAGGTATCCGACAAGGGGACTTGGGGTAAGCTATTAAAAACGTTCAAAAGAATTGGTGCCCAAAATTCCGGTTTCCACTTTATTATATCTATAGGTAACCCATCGGGGCCCGGTGCCTTGTTGCCAAGGCTCTGTGCAATAGCCTCTTCTACCTCCAGCAGCGTGATCTGTAAGCAGCAGAGATGTCCCTGCGTATAGTGATCTGTGTCTTCTGGTGGTGTTGCATACATTTTAGAGAAAGTATTCTCCCACGAGTCGCTGGAGATGGTACAGCTGACTGGTGTTAGTTGTTGTCCCATATTGCGAAGGTCCCTAACTGCAGATCCAGAATGAATTACCATTCTTTCCCCCAGCTGAATTTACTAGTACCGCCCAGTGCTCCCCCAGGAGAGTATCCTTCCGCTCTCTGATGGCAACTTTATACGTTTTCCTAGCCGTCCTTACTTCCATGGGACACCTAGGTTTAGAAGTTAGTGCCTAACGTAAGTTCTTATTTGCCTCTGAGCATTTGTGGTCAAACCATTTCGGTTCTCTGTCAACCTGGGATAGTGGCACTTGCAGGAGGGATCTAATCACAGAGCAGAGTTTGGTAAAATCCTCGATTATGCCTAGATGGTCAGTTGATAAGCATGAAGTGATTAGGTGCGGATGCTCCCCTATCACGGTCTCCACTATTCTTCCACTATCTACTCCCCTCCACTTTAGCCTCAAATTATCTGTTGATGGAACAACATCCCTTGCCCCATGAAAGATGGTATATACTGGGCGGGATGCTAATCTTAATACCACTGTCAAGGGGTTATGATCCCCAAAATCTGTAGCATAGACCTCAGCGGTTATTAAGCGATCTGCAAGGCAGGGAGAGACGAAGATGTAGTCAATAGTTGAAAAACAATCCCGTTTCCAGTTTTTTACCCCCCCCCCACCCTGCGGAGAACAAAAAATTCCCTCCCTCCACCCCCCTGTTACCCACCCAAAACGGGAAGGGACCACCCTTCAGATTCTGCTGCTGTTGGAGAGGCAGCTTCTGCATCAGGCTGCCTGAAGAGCCCCACCACCACCCCCTCCGAAGAACTTTTAAATCTCCTGAGACTTATTTCCCTTAGCCTTAACCTTAACCTTAACTATTGTATCAGCATAGTCAGAAAGAGAAAAAAATCATAATTCTAGCTAAGTATTTTAATATCTAAATATCTAAAGTCTAACTTTTACTTAATCCGGAAAGATATTGTTCAACTTCTCTGGGATCGTTAAAGAAATGAGTAAGCCTGCCTTTGATGACTTTTAGATGTGCTGGCTCTTGAAGAAAGACTTGCCCCCCCACAGATTTAATTGGATCAATCAATTTGCGTAGTTCCCAACGTCTGTCCATAGTGGCTTTACTGAGATCAGACCGAACAAACAAAGATAGATTCCCTATAATTATAGGAATATTAGGTCGAGCTTTCTGCCATATGGCCTGTCTCAGTAGAAAATTGCCAAAAAAAATGAGAAAAGGACGTGGGAATTTGCTCTCTTTGTTCTTTTGAATTAGGGGCAAACGGTGTGCCCGTTGGATTTGAGAGTCCCAATCCCAGTCTGCTAAGTCCGGAAAAGTTCTTTGTAGTAGGCCAATAAGAAACACCCTCGGGTCTGACCCTTCCGATCCTTCTGGCACCCCAAAGGGTCTCAGGTTTGATCTTCTCTGCCTGTTTTCCAAATCCTCAACTTTTAGTTGAAGCGTCATCATCTGAGTGTCATGTTGGTTTACTGCTATATGTGTACGTGACGTTACTTCTTCCACACCTGCTACTCGATGCTGCAACTCTTCAATATCCTGTGAGACCCCACTAAAGTTTGAGGTCAATTCTGATCGAGAAGTCTGGAGTTTATTGTTATCCTCACGCCGTTGTAAGTAATGTTCTTGTGCTTCAGTGCGTTGGTTAGTTAGAATTTGGAGTATAATATCCAGTTGGGAGGGATTAGGCTCTTGTCTGTCTTCCTCTTCTAAGTCTTGAGGAGACGTATGTTTAGCAATCGTAGAGAGGGTTGCGGTTGCCGAGGTTGAAGCAATAGGCAGAACTAAAGTATTATCATTGGCAATCTTATCATTAGTGCTACCTCCCCCCTCTCCATCTGTAGCTGACAGCCTTAAGTCGGTAGATATCGGAGAACCACTAGCTAGTATAGTTGCTGCGATAGGTTGTAGCAAAGGTGTCTTGTTCAACTGCTACATTTGTTGGTGCGTTGAGTGGTTCGCTTAAGGCATTATTCTCTGGGGAGATGGAGCAGCCTGGAAGACCCGAGGTGGGGTCAGGATCCCAAGGTCAGGATCCCAGATAGCCTTAATGTCATGCTCTTTACCAGCCCCTTCGCCTCTATCCATTTTCTAAGAGGGCTTTTATCAATAAGAATTTTCTTGGTGGTCGGGATGTTGTTTGTAATCAGCCGGTTTAAGATGATGTTGGCTTTCCCCCCTCTTTTATTCTT
The DNA here is from genome assembly GCF_964263255.1 of Lissotriton vulgaris. Lineage (NCBI taxonomy): Eukaryota > Metazoa > Chordata > Amphibia > Caudata > Salamandridae > Lissotriton > Lissotriton vulgaris. The sequence continues at coordinate 1,390,615,341 of NC_141691.1, forward strand.
AAGTTTAGTTTTTGGTTTGCGTCTTCTGGTCGCCAGAGATTTCGTTGTGTTTTCAGACGGGTCGACCATCTCTCGTCCGTCTCCATTTCGTATTCATCGTGGGAACCCAAGTCTCCGATTTCCTTATCTGCCACCACTAAAACATTGTTAGTCTCTTTGTTTAGTAATCCTGTACTGCTGGAGTCTGCTTCTGCTGCGTCAGCTACATCAGGAGCTAATCCGAGATTGGAAGTTGGTGGTGGTAGTATGGGTTTTGTGGAGTGAGGGCTAGGGTCATGCGCCTTACCCTCATTGAAAACCGTGATGTTTATTGTTTCGTTTGTTGTTTGATTTGATGTTTTTTTTATTGTCTCTGGGTCGCTAAACGTTACATCATTTAGGTCACCGTTAGCATCTGTGACTCCCAGTATACCTGTTGCGGGCACATCAATTGAGCTAGCCGGGATGGTTATACAATTGGCTTCATCAGTCTCTGCCCCCTCATCTCCTATCAGAGATCCCACTAGAGCCCCCGTCTTAGCTTTTTGTTTGGCAACGTTTTTTGCAGTTTTTTAAAGAGAAGAAGAATTAGTAGCAGTCAACGTTGGGGGGCGTATTAATGGCTTACCGGGAGCTGCTCTTTCGATCCCTTTGTCCGTGCTCTTATCAGCCAGCACCGCCGTTGCAGCAGACGGATTTTCTTTGATACCGCCCAGCACCGTCTCTCTCCTCGAAGCCTCAGAAGCCTCAGAAGCTGAGAGAGCCGCAAAGTCTGGAGGCATGGCTTCTGGTTCCGTAGCTCCTGTCGTGGGGGTGGGGGGTACAAAGGCTGCCACGGTTGCCGCAGATGCTGTAGTTGCCGTACCCGTACCCGTAGAAGGAAAGGAGGGTGCGGTGACGTTAGGTTTAGTATTTCGCGTGGTGCGGGGTGGATTCTTCGGAGACATTGTGTGTGACCACCAGGTGCGAGCAGGTTGAAGGCCTGTCCAGCCGACCTCCGAGCTAGAGAGCAGGCTGCGGATCGTGTGCCTGATTGAGTACCTGACGGTCCGTGAAAGATTCAAAAGCCAAAGCATCGGTGAGCGTTTCAAAGAAGTCGATTTGCAGATCCACTGTATTTCTTATTCTTGCAAGTTTTTGTACAAGTACAGCCACAGTTCAGTCTCATTAGCTCGTTCTTTCCAGGTTTCTTTTCGGAGGGGGTGAGGAGCTCCAGGGTTAGCTGCTGCTAGTCCACGCCCCCACTCCGCCATCTTGGACACTGGAAAAATGTGTCTTCAACCTGAGGGGGAGACATGCCACAAAAGACAAAAATATAAGTAAACATCCATTTATGTGTGGCTTTAGAACTGAAAATTTCCACTTGGTTTATTACTATGTTGGCTGTTTTGTTTTTAAATGCATAAAATAAAATGTCTTGCTTGGAACGTTGCGGGGCTAAATAGCAAAAACAAGCGACGTCTTGTGTCAGAAGAGCTGAGATTACATAATCCCCATCTTATGCTGCTTTCCGAAACGCACATAGCTGGCAAGGATAAAAAATTACTTTGTCAACTAGGCTATAATATTGTCAGCTGTTCTACATATGGGGCTTCAATTAGAGGGGTTGCAATCCTTAAAGATAAACGATTCAAAGTAGAAATTCTGCAAACTGCTCACGATAAAGACGGTAGATGGGTTATAGCTCAAATGAATATCGAAAATCACAAACATGTTGTCTGTGCGGTGTATGGCTCGAATCGAGACGAACCTAGGGTCTTCGACGATTTAAACATAAAACTCTTAGACTGGGATGGGGAGCTTATTATAATGGGGAATTTTAATTGTATTATGGATTACCAATTAGATACAACTAGGCCAGGGAGCTTTCAGCGGATGCGTAAAACCAGAGCATCAATTTTAGATTTATGTCGCACTCATAACATCAAAGATGCATGGCGATATCTATATTCAAACTCTCCAGGCTATACATTCTGTTCTGCACCTCACAAACTCTGCTCCCTGTTGGATATGGTTCTTGCTAATCCTAATTTTCTAAACACCAGTCTAATGGAGGTATTCCCCCGAATCTCCTCTGACCATAATCCCATAATGCTGACATTTGATACTTCACATATACACATTCGTCCTAGACCATTTTCTTTTCCTAGATATCTAACATCAGATTCCGCCTACATCTCACAGCTAAAAACCCATCTCATTGATTTCATAGAAATTAACCAGAACTCTGCCACATGTAACACAGTTTGGGACGCTTGCAAGGCAAGCATCCGGGGATTCACACAGGAGTACGTGTTTAGACAAAATTCTGAGCGTCGAAAACGTAATGAATCTTTGATCTCTAGGATTGCTGCTCAGGAAGTACAGCTGTCCACAGCAATACGGCTAAACCTGCCAACGGTAGTAGAAATAGGTCTTAAGCTAAGCCAATTAAAATCTGAAATTAAAGCAAAACTTATAAAAAAAAACAGTATCAATATACACAAATTTAAGATCGAACAATATGAGGGCGGGGACAAAATTGGCAAAATCTTGGCGTACAAAGTGGCTGAGGACAGAGCTTGTACTTAGATCGCTAACATTCGAGGCTCTGATAATAAACTACACGACCAGCCTCATGACATATTGGAACAATTCGTGGACTTTTATAGGACTTTATATACTCCAGAATCTATCCCGAATGAAACTACAATACAGAACTATCTAGATGAGATTCCTTTAGTCTTACTCAATCAATTAGAAACGGACCTCTTGTCTGAAAATATTACTGGGCAAGAATTACGCCAAGCCTTTGCCGTCTTACCTGCAGGAAAAGCTGCAGGAGAAGACACTATCCCCCTAGATATCTATAAAATCTGTTTAGAGGAACTAGCACCCTTACTACTACAGGTCATGCAATCCATCGGGGTGACTGGAAGGCCCCCAAATCATGGAACAGAGCTAAAATAATATTTTTTCTTAAAAAGGACAAACCAAAAGAAGAGAGAGGGTCATATAGACCCATCTCCCTGATCAACACTGACGCAAAAATATTTCCGAAAATCCTAGCCACCAGGTTGGCTCCTCTCATGCCCAGAATTGTCAATCCACAGCAACATGGGTTTGTTGCTGGGAGAGACACTACCACACACGTCAATATGGCTATAACCGCGTTTGACGTGGCTGAGATCGAGTCCACCCCACTCGGCATGATTTTGCTGGATGCCGAGAAGGCTTTTGACCGAGTGAAGTGGGACTATCTGTGGCGCGTTATGACTAAAATGGGGTTTAATGGACATTTTCTAAAGTGGATACAGGCATTATATGATAACCCTTCTGCCTGTATCAGTTATGGGGGACTGACCTCCACAGATTTTTTGATATCCCGGGGCACCCGCCAAGGCTGCCCCCTATCACCTTTATTATTTGCCCTCTCACTCGAACCATTTTTACATTCCCTTCAAATACAACCCCAAATTGTTCTGTTTAAGTCCAAAGAACAGGTGTTGAAAATTACGGCATATGCCGACGATATTGCCTTTACTCTTCTGACATTATTAAAACCCTACAAGGGATTAACATAGAGGCCTGTAAATTTGGCAAAGTATCCGGTTACAAACTAAACATAAACAAAACACAAATTATAGCCAATCATTTTACCAGCGGTAAACGTCCCTGAGATCTGCAAGACCGCTACCTATTTAGGTGTCAAAATCACCTCGAAAATACGAGAAATAAATCATCTTAATTACAACGATCTAATCAAATCTACTACCGTCACGTTAAAAAAGTGGCATAGACTACCTTTGAATTTAATAGGCAGAATCAACCTCATTAAAATGAAGATACTTCCCAAATTCCTATACCTGTTTCACTTCATTCCACTAGCACTAAATAATTCTTTCTTTAAGCAGCTTGACGGAATATTTAGCAGCTTCATTTGGGGATACAAAAAAGCTAGAAGATCGTTGAAGCTCCTTAAAAATAGTACAGACAAGGGCGGCTTAAACTTCCCAGATGTTAAGCTGTACTGTTGGTCCTCATTGATCAGGCGTATCCGGTCTTTGTTACATAACGAAGACACTTTTTTTTCATTTTTTTATGTTAAAATCTGAATCGAATATGTTTTTACTGCGAGCTAATGACCCTAACTACTATAAGAGGGTGAAATTCAAGACCACCAAAGATATTGTTAGGATATGGGTTAACATTTTGGCCTACTGCAAAACTTCTTTTTATCATCCGAAATTGCAGCTTTGGGGCAACCCGGGTCTCCCGGGAATTTTCAACGATGGAATGACTCTCAGATGGTCTGCCCATGGTATTAACATTCTGGGGGACCTATACGGCGCACAAGGGTTTTTAGATTTTCACACTCTTCGAACTCTTCATAATATGACGGAAACAATGAGATTTAAATACTTAAAATTAATTGATTTCTTAATAAGAAAAAATCAGCTACACAATATTCTAGATTCTGATATTTGGAACTGTTTATACTCTACTAAAAACAAATCAGTGATAAGCGAGGCTTACAAATATTTGTGCGCTGTTAAAACTGACGACTGCTCAAAATTAGCTAAAAAATGGAGCAGCAAAACTGGCTTAAACATAACTTCTAAACAAATTGCATGCTCTTTATCCAATATTAACAACGCTGTACGATCATCTAGCCTAAGATTACAACAGTTTCGTACATGTTTGTTATACTATACACCGGAAAAGATTTCAAAGTGGTCCCTTAATAACATCCAAGGGGACCATACTAAATGCCCCAAATGCTTCGCTTACGCAGCAGATTTGGAACACATGTTGTTTTCTTGTCCAACTTTAAAGGATTTTTGGGGGAAGTACTCAAAGTTCTGGAAATCAAAAAGATTTTTCTACCCGCCCTTACTGCATCGATTGTACTACTTGATTTATATCCTATTTCCCTCCCCCAATCCGTTCTGATAATGATTCTCATATCTTGTGCTAAACTTACACTGGCCAGAGCGTGGATTTGTTCCAAACCTCCTAACATTTGGGAGTGGTGGTCATTAGTTAATGAAATTCACTCTATGGAGCTTGGGTTAGCTAAACTTAGAGGAGCTCGCTCATTAAAAAATGTTAGAAAATATGGGGCAATTTTATCGATGGCCCTGTGTCTGCTTAAAACATTTTCTTCCCCTTTTTTTTTTTTTTTGTCGGATAGTAATTTATTCTGTTAGATAGATACTTTGCTGTTGAATATGTTTATACTTTTCTTGTTGCTCCGGTTTTATTTATGTATGTATAAAATGAATTACGTTGTAATGTGTTCCAAGTGGAAACTGAAACTAGCTTCTGTTAGGGAGCGTGCTACATCTATATTGTAAACTATGTTTTTCTTATTATATGAACATTGACATGTCTTCCCTATCAGTTTGTTAATAAAAATGTTAAAAAAAAAATGAAAAACAATCCCTGCCTCTAAAGTTCGGTACCCGCTGGTTTGTGGAGGGTTGGATCAGGTCTATTACATTACTTAGGATCTGTTCCTTAAGGAAAGTATCTAGTTCAAATCCCCTTCGTACTGCTGGATCTGCATATGGTTTAACCATATCTTGATGTTCCATTGGGATTTTGGCATTAAAGTCCCCTCCCAAGAGTATCCCAGTACAGTCATCTGCGCCTTGGTATTTATCTAAATTTGAAATAACTTTGAAAAGCTCAATGAAATTCCTATTTGGAACAGAATAAAAGTCATTGTTATAAAAATTAATTAGGTAGAGTGGAACCCGTCTTTTATATTCCAGTATTTGTATATTAGGGCTGTTGGTTGGTATCACCTTGATGCTTCCTCCAGAGGCTATCCTGATCCCAATGAATAGACCTCCGGAAGCGCGCCCAAGATCTGGTTTAGTTAACAATTAGTTTAGGTCAAATTTAGAACGATATGGTACACAGAGTATTAGTTTGTAATTAATAATCACTAATCAATTTCATATGCATAGGGAATGTTGTTCAAATACAAGATGGGTGGCCCTGCCCTGCCCCTTTCTGCCCCGGACGGCCACAGACGGCCTGCCCTTTGCCCGGGCTTCGCCCGGCGCACGTCCGCGTGGCGGAGGTCAATGCATCCTTAAGTACTGCCGGTATGACAAGGAGGGGCGGGCGGTCTCCTGACGGCCCCTCGGCTCTCTGGGGCTGGGCGTCCCTTGCAGTCTTCATGGTGGTTTACCAAATGCCCAAAGAACAGTGCGCAGCGTCTCCCCCGGAGCGGGAGAAACAAGTAGTATTTAAATGCCCCCGGAGTGACAAGGAGGGGCGAGGTGGTCTCCAGACGGCCCCTGCGGCTCTCTGGGGCTTGGAGTCCCTTGCAGTCTTCCTCGCGGTTTACCAAATGCCCAAAGTGGATCTATGACAGAATTTCGACAGACAGAATTTCGACCTACACAAATATCGGCGTAATTATATCGATAGCAAAAATATCGACGCCCTATGTACAACATGGTAAGTACCAAAATATCGAAAAATTAATATCGATGTAAAAAATATCGTTGTTAAATATATCGATTTTTTTAAATTTAAAATAACATAAAAAAAACTGTAAATAATACATAATAATTACTTAAACATATTTAAATATATGTAATAATTGTTAAAAAAAATAATAATACATATTTAATTAAAAAAAAATAATAAATAATATATAATATATAATTACTTAACAATAATTACTATTCCCATTCCAGTGGGTGCAACAGTAGGGAAAACTGACCCTGAACACTAAAAATACCCCTTTACCCAAAAACCTAAAACTGACCCTGAACCCTAAAAATACCCCTTTACCCATAAACTGAAAACTGACCCTGAACCCTAAAAATACCCCTTTACCAAAGAACTGAAAACTGACCCTGAACCCAAAAAATACCCATTTACCCAAAAACTGAAAACTGACCCTGAACCCTAAAAATACCCCTTTACCCAAAAACTGAAAACTGACCCTGAACCCTAAAAATACCCCTTTACCAAAGAACTGAAAACTGACCCTGAACTCAAAAAATACCCCTTTACCCAAAAACTGAAAACTGACCCTGAACCCTAAAAATACCCCTTTACCCATAAACTGAAAACTGACCCTGAACCCTAAAAATACCCCTTTACCAAAGAACTGAAAACTGACCCTGAACCCTAAAAATCCCCTTTACCCAAAAACTGAAAACTGACCCTGAACCCTAAAAATACCCCTTTACCAAAGAACTGAAAACTGACCCTGAACTCAAAAAATACCCCTTTACCCAAAAACTGAAAACTGACCCTGAACCCTAAAAATACCCCTTTACCCAAAAACTGAAAACTGACCCTAAACCCTAAAAATACCCCTTTACCCATAAACTGAAAACTGACCCTGAACCCTAAAAATACCCCTTTAGCAAAGAACTGAAAACTGACCCTGAACCCTAAAAATACCCCTTTACCAAAGAACTGAAAACTGACCCTGAACCCTAAAAATACCCCTTTACCAAAGAACTGAAAACTGACCCTGAACCCAAAAAATACCCCTTTACCCAAAAACTGAAAACTGACCCTGAACCCTAAAAAAACCCCTTTACCCAAAAACTGAAAACTGACCCTGAACCCTAAAAATACCCCTTTACCCAAAATTAATTAATATTACAAATAAATTACTTCCCACCCTATTCCCCTATAAACCCACAACCCGCTCCAGTAGTAAAACATATAATTTAGTTAAAAATACACATAAATTATCAATTAATTAATCAATTAATCAATTAAAATAAATAATTGCCAATTAATATTTAATTGCAAAATAAATTAATCATTGAAAAATAATTATTTAATTACAAATAAATTACTTCCCACCCTATTCCCCTATAAACCCACAACCCGCTGTGGTAGTAAAACATAATTTAGTTAAAAATATACATAAATTATCAATTAATTAATCAATTAATCAATTAAAATAAATAATTGCCAATTAATATTTAATTGCAAAATAAATTAATCATTGAAAAATAATTATTTAATTACAAATAAATTACTTCCCACCCTATTCCCCTATAAACCCACAACCCGCTGTGGTAGTAAAACATAATTTAGTTAAAAATATACATAAATTATCAATTAATTAATCAATTAATCAATTAAAATAAATAATTGCCAATTAATATTTAATTGCAAAATAAATTAATCATTGAAAAATAATTATTTAATTACAAATAAATTACTTCCCACCCTATTCCCCTATAAACCCACAACCCGCTGTGGTAGTAAAACATATTATTTACTCTTATATATTTTTAAATTATAAAAACATATTAAACACATATTATAACAATTAATTTAAATACTTAACTTATATTTCTAACACATATTAGTAAATCGAAATTACTTACATCGATATATATGCTATCGATATTAGTAATTTCGATATATATGCTATCGATATTAGTAATTTCGATATTACTTACCTTAGGGTCGATATTCTGGCCATCGATATTCTGGACATCGATATTCTGTCCCATCGATATTAGCAACTCGATATTAGTGTAGGTCGAAATTAAGAACTCGATATTTTGACTGTTTACCGCCCAAAGTACAGTGCGCAGTGTCTAACGCGGAGCGGGAGACGCAAGGAGTATTTAAATGCCTCTGGTGTGACAAGGAGGGGTGGGCCGGTCTCCTGACGGCCCCCGTGGGTCTCTGGGGCTTGGAGTCCCTTGCAGTCTTCCTCGCGGTTTACCAAACGCCCAAAGTACAGTGCACAGCGTCTCCCCTGTGTCAAATGAGGGTCCCACAGAACGTGTTTAGGATTTGTCATAGAGATCAGGTCTTTAATCATGTGGTCCTTCCTTGAAAGATCAATGCAAAACAAAGCCCTTTCTCACAAAATGAATGGAATTGAAAGTGGGAATGACTAAGGCTTGCAGTTTAATAATTACTGTGTCATAGTGAGGAATGTGGTTTCTGCTGAGATGTTTTTTGCATGTCATACAGGTTTCATTTTGGATAGGCTCCGCCCAACTATTTTTTCTGAGGTCGACAAATAGAGCATGAAATTTATTACACCTGCTATAGTGTAACAAAGTGGCAGAAACTGTTGTTGAATGCACTTACAAAAACTCAAATTGTACGCAACTTTCCTCTTTCTGCTGCCTCTTTCCGCAATGCGCTACCTTTTGACTCTAGTACACCAGTGTCTGCAACTCACTTCATTCTTCCACATCAAATACATCGCTATCTTTTTCATCACATTTCCAGCACAAAATGCTTAATTTGTGTAATTGCTTGACAATGGTTGGCACCAGTGCTAGTTTTTGGGAACCAAGGCTTATTTTTCAGAATGAGATTTTGACCAGAGCCAGGGAGAGAATGGTAGAACAGGAGAAAAGAAGGAAGAACAGAATAAGTAAGCCATGGCAAAGCGATAAAGCTGAGATGAAAGGGCCCTGCAAGAGTGAGATAATGAGACAGGAAGTGTAGGGTGATGGAATGAAGATTCTTGGGGAGAAACTAAGACTAGGCTACCTTGGTATCCAGCAGCCCTGCATTCAGAAATGTCAACTAAGAGATTCTAAAAGACAATTTACATCCCTGGACGGAGTCTCTCTCTCTCAAAAATCAATGTAGAGTGCCTAGCTCTTTTGCCTTTCACTAATGGCCTTGAACTTTCTCTCACTCATTACTCACAGTAACTGTTCCAGAGCCCCTGAAGTCTGTCTCTTCTATCCTTTTGTCCATGGTTAGAGTCTGTACTAATTTGGGAATGCCCTTGAATCTAGAGAGTATCAAAGCACTCTTCTTCAATTCTAATTTTCATATTGGTACTTCTCTTATCATTACTTAACAATTGATGGATTAATCCCACAAATTTCAATTGTGCAAACCGTGCAAACATCTATTATCCTCTCATTTACTGAAAGGAAGTAAATCTCTGGAACTGCTTCAGCTTTATTGCTCCATAAAGAAATATAAGTCATACATATTCAAGAACGCCTGTTATTTACATTTTTATCATCTGTTTCTATCATATAACACTTAGCACAATGTATCTGCAGAAAAGTTGTTTATTATGTAGTGAGGCTGGTCAGGCTTCATTATGCACCACCACGTTACCCCAAATAGGTCCTTTGGATTCACAATAATAAATCCCTAGCTCAGTCCTGGTGTGTGGCAAAGAGCAGTCAGGCTTTACTACAGGAACATGTGTTAAGCATTTCAGAGTACCAATATGTACGATAAGTAGTTGTCATCACTCAGAAGAAATCAAACACCAATTTATAACAATGAAGCAGGTTTTTATATAAATGCCAAAATAAAGACAATCGGTTGAGTATAACAGGAGTTATGGATTTCCAAAGGAACAATAAATCAGTGTATTTAACTCTTGAAAACTGATAATGTTGTGGTCAATGGGAAAACACACTAGTGACACTGGGTCACTTGCAGGTCGAGTCCAGTGTAAACCACTGGGGAATAAGGTGATGCGGGTTCCAGGACCAGTCTCCAACAATCAGTTGAATTTTACCTGGCTTGTAGGGCCCGGGTGCAGAGTTGTCCTGGCTGTCGCTGAACTTTAATGCTTGGGCAGTGCTGGCAAGTACGGGGGTGCAAAATATTGAAAACGGGGCCACTGAGGTGGGGGTGGAAGATGCTTCAGGATTCCCTCATTACACTGAAAATGGTAACATGGCAAAAGATTTCAAATGGCCGTTTTTTAGTGTAATAAAGCCTTATCCAAGAGGAAGGGACCTCGAAGCAACTCTCACAAAGAGAGAAGCATATTTGATTATGAAATTCAGCAGGGTCACACGAGGGCTAAAGGAGATGTCAGAGATCAGTAGATTATAAACTTAAGCTGCCCCTCACAATGAATATCTGGAAAAAAATTAGTGTAAAAACATGTTTCCAGTTAGGACAAAGAAAAGCAACATACACATACAAATATTAAGACATACTACAGATACTGGCAAGCAGCAGGAATGTTTAGCGAGGTCAGGCCAATAGGTGTATGGAATGGTTCAGTCAAAATGCCATGTGGTTCCAGCTAACAAATGAACTGCAGTACCATTAGTCCATTATATAAAACTGCAATAATGATAAAAGTACAAGGACTCCCCATAATGAACTACACAGTCCCGAATGCATCAGAAGCCGAAATGGTGGTCGATTAATACAGTCTTAGTTGTTAACCGCCACTACTAGATTGGGCGCCGACCCAGTTGCCTACTGGTGCTAACAGCGGACTGGAAAACCAGTGATCAGAAAATTACAAATGCAAGTAAAGAAGACGTTTTGCTTCACAATGCTCATAACTTGCTATTGTAAAGCAGGTTTGCATGCAACGGTCTCGTACAATAACAACGGAAAATAGGATTCCAACTATAAACGCTGACTCCACCGCGGATGTGAGAAACATTGTTACCATGTAACTAGTGACTTGTACAACTGAAAGGGCGGCTCAAAGAAAACGCTTAGATAGCAATTTTAATGTAATGTGCTACTATGACAGTAGTTACCATTAAACATGAATGCTTAGTACCCTGACGAAGGTATGGCTCAAGAGCGTTCTGACTGATGGTAATTTAATTTTAGCACGCACTTTACAGATACGGACAATTAAAAAACAATAACCGTTGGGCGCAATTAAGTCATTTTGAACACAATAAGCCATGTAATGAGCAACAGACAAACCAAGTTATTAGAAAATTCAGTCAAAGAAATGTTTATATATTCAGAAGGGAGATTCAGATGAAAGGATATTAATTCATACGCATACATTACTAGTCAGAGAACTGACCCAGTCTTTGCCCAGAGGAGAACCCCCAATATTGCCAAGGGGGTACGAAACGTGTTGGCACAGCCTCTTGGCCAATAAAATCCGTAAGAAAGCAACTAGGCCAGTCCACTATACGACATAAGTACAACCAGCGTCCTTCAAGAGTTCACTTAGGCAGGAGAAGACTTTTAAAATAAGTTATTTGTAATCTCCATCGAGGTATGATATTTTTGAACAAAGAACTGGTCAAAAAGTCTCAACACTTATATATTGATTTAGTATGTGCACTCAACATTATTGTTATTTGTTGTTGTGTTTCTTTTTGGTAACTTGTCATAGTACAATATGTTATATGGTTATAACAGTTCTGTCTGAATGTAAAATGCAAAAGATGGCCCATTGATGACATTCTAAAAAAGTATCTCAAATGTTGAAATGATTGAAGAAGGGCAATGTGCACAAGTGCTAAGGAAAATGTCATTATTGGTCCTCTTTGTTGAATCATTATTGAAATCAGGCTGCTAGAGATTCAGTTTGGTTTTACGCTGGATTCCTTTGAGGCACAGCATCGAACAAAGATAATGGTAGCCGGGCTGGCCATCAACAAGCCTTGGGAGTAGCAAGCAGAGCGTTCGGTTACTTCGACATCCAGGAATCCAGGGGAAAACAGTAGCTGCCTGAAACTTGCTGGAAGTCAGGACTCCATTTCCCACAATGAACTACACCATTTACTTTTGTGTGATCCCTCATCTGGCCCGATGGCAGTTATTCTTTCAATCTATAGTGAGTGCAATTTGCCTTTGGGCTGCAGGGGACTAGTATGTCTAAGAGAGTTTTGGAGTAGTCTTTGACTTGCAAAGAATTCCTCTTTCCTTTGGAGCCAATCTCTGGACCAGGGTGAGTCATGGTTGTGCAGTTGCAGGAGGATTGCCTCGGTGCAGACAATCGTGCCTTTGCTTTGTGCAGGTCCTGAAGTCACAGTCGCGGGTCTCCTCTTTGTCTTTGGTCGCAACTCAAATAGATCTAGGTTCTGATACCAGGGGAGCCCCTTAAATCCTATATTTAGGGGCTTTAGGAGTATGGGAGTTAGTAGACAATTGGTTACTAGCCCCAACGGCTAATCCAACTCTGAGGGAACTACTTCCTGTGGATGGTTGCACCTTTTCTACCCAGAAGCCTCATTTAAGCCACTTTTTTTTTTTTGGAAAACCTTTATTTTCAGATCAGTGCACACAGCTATTTAGCCTTACATCCCGGAGGCTAGGCAGCATATTATCGGTCAATCGGCTAGTGTACAATGAGCATATTACCAAATCGTACAGAGTTTTTTTAAAAACTTTTTTGAAAAATAACTAAGATGAAAAAAAGGGAAAGCACCAAACTAGTGCTAAGAAACAAGGCAATTAATCATTTGTGTAACTGAGCCCGATCATAGGAAAGGCTAGGCCCAATAGCATAAAAACAATGTGATCAGCACCAATTGCAGGACCATGGAGGGGGGGAGGAAACAGGAGACATCAGCTAATAGGACGTGTGTTGGAGCCATAGGCTACGGGGACATTCGTTCTTCCAGGGGGGCGGTGTCAGGCGGCAGGCAAATATCGCCCCTATACTCGTTCCAGGCCCCCCATATCTTTTGCCACTTTTTGGGTTTACCCCTGGCCATGTACACCGTCTTTTCTCGGAACATGCACCAATCCATGTTGGCCTTCCACTGTACCACCTTTGGGGCTGTAGCAGCACCCCACATCTGAGCAATATCTTGTTTCGCAACCATGTTCCCCAAGGTGACCCATTGTGTTTGTGCACTATTATAATCAGTAGGACCCCACACATTCAGGAGGCAGCGCGGGCCTCTGCCAGCATGTCTACCCCAGTCACCTCACTCATGATCATATGTACACGCCTCCAGTAGGTGGCGACCACCTGGCACTCCCAGATAATATGCATGAAGGTGGCCAATGCACCACAGCCACGCCTGCAGAGGCCGTCCACTGAATGACCCATGTGTATCAGCCTGGGACCCGTCACGTACACTCTATGGAGAATTTTTAATTGAACCAGCCGCAACCTGGCCGGGATCACCACCTCCTTGGGGGAGGACACTGCATATTGCCAGTCTTCATCATCCAGCTCAATCCCATCCCGCACCCACTGGTCTCTCACCCCAAGGAGGAGGTCTGTATGGACATTGATGAGTTTTTTGTATATTAAGGAAATGGCACTGTCTGGCATGTTGCCGTCCAGCACCCTGTCCTCCAACGGGGAAGACTCAGGGATCTTCTCGCCCTCCAGCATCACTGCCAGAATGGCATGACGCAATTGGGTGTACCGTAAATATTCCGTATCACCCAACTGGAACTCTGTCTGTAAATGAGTAAAGGACTTTATCTCCCCTTTCACAATCATATCTTCCATCTTGGATATGCCTATCATGTCCCACCTGTCGAATCCCTTCGTGTGCCATAATTTGCCCAGTATTTCAGATTCAAAAAGAGGAGTTGCCATCGTGAGCCGACCCTTCCACCCCTGTGATTTTGTGATTGCCCGCCATATGTGTACAGCTGTCTTCGTCGGCCCGACATCCTACCATCCAGAGATCTCGAGTATAGAGCTCTATGATACTTCCCGTCGTCCAGGAGCCACCGATCCATGGCAAAACCTGGGCTTACTGCTGGACCGTAGAGGCCGTGATTAAGGGCCGCTAGCTGAGAAGCCCAGTAATATCTCCGGATATCAGGCAACGCTATGCCTCCGTCATACCATGGGAGCGTAAGCTTTGTAATAGCGATGCGTGGCCTGCCATCCCAGAGAAGGTCCCGCTGTAAACCCTCGACCTCCCTAAAGTAACTGGATGGGACCGGATCCTGGGTATTTTGGAGAACATACAGGAATCTGGGCAGGGACATCATTTTAAACAGCACCGCACGCCCGGGCAGGGAAAGCTGGAGCTTCCGCCATCCCTCTACGTCACGTCGGAGACGTGCGAGAGGGGGGAGCAAGTTATTCGTGTAGTGTACCTTGGGATCGGTTGAAATATAGATCCCCAAGTATTTGAATCCCTGCCGCGCGACCTGTATGTTGCATTCCCTCGGAAGCCCAGGCGTCCCACCTCTCAGCACGTATAGGTGTGACTTTGACCAATTAATAACCAGGCCAGAGTGCCGACCAAAAAGACGTAGCACATCACACACCACGATGAGTGACTTACAAGGAGAGGTGAGATATAGCAGGATGTCGCCTGCATACAGCGACACATGGTCCTCGAATCCAGGGGACCAGCGTATTCCGTTTATATCTGGGTGGAGTCGCAGCCACGCCGCCAGCGGTTCAAGCGCCAATGCAAACAACAGGGGCAACAGGGGGCAACCCTGCCTAGTGCCTCTGCAGAGAGCAAAGGACGCAGATACACGACCATTAACCGTTAAGTTGGCAAGCGGGTTAGCGTAAAGGAGCTTGACCCATCCTATGAATTCCGGACCAAATCCGAACTTCGCCAACACTGCCCACAGATAGTTCCACTCGAGGGAGTCAAACACCATCGTAGCATCCAAAGACGCCAAAACGGCAGGCTCCCTGAGCGTGTGAACCCTAGCGAGGGCCCCATGTAGTCTCCTGAGGTTATGGGCAGTGTTGCGGTGTGGAATAAAGCCCGACTGGTCCGGGTGAACCAAGTCGCTAATCGCACCGACCAAACGGTTGGCAAGCAGTTTAGCCAAAATCTTGGGTTCAGCATTCAACAGAGAGATGGGACGATACGATCGACACAGGTCTCTGGGTTTCCCTTCCTTTTGAATGACCACAATGGTGGCCAGTCTCTGGTCCAAGGGAAGCATGCCCGTCTCTCGCGCCTCCAAGAACATGTTCCGCAGGTGCGGGGAGATGGCATCAGGCTTAATCTTGTAAAGCTCCACTGGTATTCCATTGGGGCCGGGCGCTTTGCCGGATCTCAGGGAACGTATTGCGAGGGCAATCTCATCGGCGGTAATATCCCTATCAATATCTACCCGCTCCGCTTCCGACAGGCACAGGAGCTCAGCTTCTGCCAGGAGCTCCCCAGAGTCAGTCTCGGACATGTTGGAGACCGAGGTGTAAACGGTCTCGAAATAGTCTGCAAATGCCATGACTATGGCACTCGGGTCGGTGACTGTCACGCCATCCTCCCCAAGCACCTCCGGGACCACACGGCTCGCTCTCTCTTTTTTATCCAGCCAAGCGATGAGTTTGCCCGCCTTGTCCCCGACATCATAGATCCTACCCTGTTGCTCTCTACCCATGACCTTGGCAGCATCGGTAACAGTAGCTCGGTACTCTGACTGTTTAAGTGAGAGATCATGGAGTAGGTCTGGTGTCGGGTCGATTTCCAATTGGGAGTCCAGATCTTCAATTTCAGATTCAATCCGCACCACATCCGCATCTCTGCGTCTCCGAACCTCAGCTATAAGGGAGAACGCCTCACCCCTCAAGACTGTCTTAAAGGCCTCCCATAGGGAGATAGCCGATGTAACTGACCCCGAGTTTTCAGAGAAATAAAGCTCAATAGCCTTAGCCATGAGTCCACGAGTCTTGGGGTTGCGAAAGTACCACGGATTAACTGATACCACCCTCTCGGTCGCCGCGATGTCGAAGTCAAAGGACACCCAGACCGGAGAGTGGTTTGAAATGCCCCTCGCCAGTAATCGGGCCTCAGAGACTACCGACGCGTGGGCCGCTAGAGCCAGAACATAATCAATTCTGGAGAAGCTTCCGTGTGCCCCTGAGTGGAATGAATATTGACGCTGGGTAGGGTGCATGAGCCGCCAGCAGTCAATAAGTCCCATAGTGTCCAGGAAGTCGGGAAGCCAGGACTGCGAACCTCGGAGATCTCTGGAAGGATGTCTGTCTAGGGTCACCGAACAAACTGCGTTGAAATCCCCTCCTATAATAAGCAGACGCTCAGGCAGACCTAAAATGGCGCCCCCAATGTCCTGAAACGTGTTGTTTTGCAACCCAGGGGGAACATAAATGGAAACCAGAACCAGGGACCGTCCCTCCCATCTCCCCGAGACGGCGACGTACTGCCCCCTCTCATCGGCAACACTGGAGTCAATCTCAAATGGGAGAGACGCGCGCACCATGATCCCCGCTCCCCGGGATCCCGAAGAGAACCCCGAGTGCGCCACCATCTTGAAACCCTTCCTGTTAAGCGCTTGGCACGTGTTCCCCACCAAGTGTGTCTCTTGTAGCAAAATAACGTCGGGCATACATCTTTTAAACAGTTGCAAAACCACACCTCTCTTTATGCGATCCCCCAGCCCATTGACATTCCAACACAATACTTTTAGGTTCCTACCCCCCATCGTCGAATTGTGGGCCTTCGCCAGTCCCGGCCGGTATCATAGTTACAGAACCAGAAGAATTACAGTTTTTACATTGCCTTGGAGAAGAAAAAGGGGAAAAGAGAAAAAACATACAACCAACAACCAAACCACCCCCCACCCTGCACCCCTGCATCAGACTAAGTAGCCCCCCAACTAGCAGTGTGCCTGTCGCCCCAGAAAACTACACTACAGAAAGACCCTAGAGGAGAATGGAGATTACGCAGGCCCCCCCGCCACCCTCCATAACCAAGTGAAGGATATTCATTATAAAGTGCAAGAATGTGATACCGGTTGTCACCAGCAGTCCCATTGTCCGACAATGTTCCAAAGATAGACTCACTCCTGTTGCTCAGGGCCTCCCGAGGCGCCCTCCGAATGTTCCTCGCGTTCCTCATGTCTCTGTGGCAAAGTGTCCAACCACTCGCTCACCACTTCAGGCAAATCGAAGAATATGGCACGGCCATCATGTTCAATTCGCAGTTTCGCGGGGAACATCATCGAGTACTTCATCCCCAGTTCTCTGAGTCGCCTCTTCACCCCCGTGAAGCTTTGCCGCCGTCGCTGTACCGACCGAGTAAAGTCCGGATAGAAGTTTATGTCCGCATTTTGGAACTTGAGCGGCCCGTCTCTTCTTGAAGCCTGCAGGATAGCATCCGATCCCTGAAGTTAAACAGCCGTGCTATAATGGGCCTCGGCGGGGCACCCAGTTTCGGGCGTTCCCCCGGCAGTCTATGAGCTCGTTCCACTGAGAAGAAACGGCTGAGGCCCGCAGGGGCAAGATGAGTTTGTATCAGGTCTTCCACGAAAAGATCGGTGGCTAAGTCCTCCGCCCCTTCTGGCACGCCGATGATTCGGACGTTCTGTCGCCTGGCACGTCCTTCAAAATCATCCAGCCGTCTCGCGAAAAGATCGTTGGCCGATCTCAAGTCTCGGACCTCTGTTTGTAGGTCCGATACATCGGTTGTGAGGCTCGCGGTTTTAATGTCCAACGATTTGACCCTATCGTTGGTCTTGCCCAGATCGGCTCTAATCAAGTTGACCTCAATCGCCAGGGTGTCGACTTTATACGTCAGGACCTCATGTTGTTTATGCATCTCTGTTTTGATGCCCGCGATGGCGCCCATGACGTCCCGGAGTGTCGGGTCCGACGTGTCTGGCGACCCGTCCCGATTTGAGTCCTTAGGCCGGGTGGCTGCACCTGGCGAGCTCTTCTGCTGGGCATAGCGATCCATATTGTTCGATTGGGAATACATAGTTTTCCTACTCCCACGGACCCTCTTCTTGTCCGACTCGCCACTGGCCGCCATGATGGTTTTGGGGACAGCACAATGGATCACCCACCGGGGTCGCTCCGGCTCTTCGATGCGACTATCGGGCGCCTCGAACACTAATTACTGATCAGCACCGTCCCACTCCGCGACTCCGCGTGCTTCGTTGGGCCAGTGGAGTAGACACTCTCACACCACACCGCTTCCGTGCGGCAATGTCGCCGTCGTCACCCACCGCACGGGCAGCAGCACGTCCCTGGCACAAATCTTCTACACGGTGTAACTCCACCTAGGAGTGTCGGATTTTGAATCGGACAAAGAGTCCTGCCTCAGCAACCGGTCACCCACAATATTCCACCATTGTGGATCAGGATTCTCATCAGGATTTATGTGGAGGGTCGGAGGGTCTCCGGAGCTCCGAGCTTACGCGGCCATCTTGCTTGCCCGCGAAGCTCCTCCTAAGCCACTTTTAAAAATGGCAGAACCCTTCTTTAGCTATACAGACCCTGTTGTCCACCTTAGTGGTGTGGCTAGCCATCTGGGGGTGCACGCCTCCGGACTACCTAATTTTCCTGCCTGCCAAGGTTGCAAATGTGCCTGGGGCGGGGGATTTGCTTTTTTCTCCAATTGGAGGAAGCCTGGTTACATATAAGAGGCGGTGAGGGTTTGAAGCTCACTCCTTGATGTCCCACTTCACCAGCCCTCCTGCCAAGGAGGGCGGTAACACCTCTCACCCAGGCAGTCCTTTGTTTTTGCCTCCTGAGAGAGTTCAAACCTCTCAGCAGTGGGTCATATTCCTGACTTAGCGCCAGCAGCTGCAGGCTGTCATTTAGGGCACAGAAAAGGCTGGGGCATCCCGGTCGGCAACCACTAATTATTATAATTTTTTTTAAATCTTTTTATTATTTTAAAACACAAACAAAACATAAGGAATGACCATAAGGTATACAGATAGTCCCGCTTCACACTTTCAGAAAGGCATCCGTACAATCCAACAATTCAATAAGGCACTTTGGATCTCAAATCTGAGTCTGCAGTACACTACCGACCTCCTGCAATAAAATAATAATTCCGGTCTTCCAGAGCTCTAGATTGTTACATAATGTTCTATGTATGGTCATCCACAACTTCCAACAACCCCATTCCCACCCCCTCTGCTGCCAATGCTGTGACACATTCAACAAGTTTCATGAATGTACTACATTAATGTGTGAAGAGTATGCTGAGTGTCCCTCTCTCGGTACTAACACCTTCGCCGTCACCCGGAACTTCAGGGATCCCCTCCCGCTTCGACCTCCCGAGGACCCGGGAATCGCACCTGCGATCGTTCCCCCTCCATTGATGTGTCGGAATGCAAGTCAGATTCTCCTCCTGGCAATTTGAGCTCCAGGACTAAGGTCTCCCATGCCCGCGCCACCTCCAGGGCCCTATTGCTATGGCATCTGTGAGCTAGCTGCATTCGCATGGTCCCCTCGCTGCCAGCCCACAGAAGCACTGCTGCTTTCCATCTACTGAAGCTAGGGCCAGCCTCCGCCTTCCAGTGTGATGTGATTTCTCTTTTGGCTAACATAGCCCCAAATCTATAAACTTGCTAGTTATCTTAGTTTTACTGGTATGTGAAAACCGGTGTAACAAGCACGCTCCTTTATCCAGTACCACTTGCCGTCCAGTCACTTTGCAAAGCAACTCAGCTACCTCCTCCCAATACGTCCCTAACTGAGGACAGTCCCACAGCATGTGGCTCAGGTCCGCATCCCGTAGGCGGCATCGGGGACAGTTCGCAGTGTCAATCCAAAAATACTGGTTAATCTTGGCAGGCGTAAGATACGCCCTGTGTAACACAAAGCATTGGATTAGATGAAACCTAGCATTCCTAGTGCATTTCCACACTCTTTGGAGTATCTGCAGCCAGGCTGTATCCAGGATGGCCCTATCCAGGTCCGACTCCCAGCGCTCCCGCAGTCTCTGTAGCGGGTTAAGCCCTTCCCCTAGCATCCGCTTATATAAACAGGTAACCGCCTTGTACGTGCCCGCCGCCATCACTAAATACTGACACCCTTCGCTCTTTGGCGGCTCAGCGAGGCCAGTGCCCCAATGCTTCTGTATGGCAGCAATCAGTGCCGCATGGATCAGATAATGGCCTCGCGGGAGGTGAAACGTTTCCTGCAACGCCCCAAAGGGCAACAACTCGCCCTCCGCATAAAGGTCTCCCACCATCTGCAAGCCTAGGAGCTCCCACTCCACCAGGGCAGACCAATCACCGCTGTGTGGCACATGCCCAGCAGTATTTCAGGCGCATAGGGACGCTGCACCCCGATTCTATTGTGGAACCGTTTCCAGCAGTACCTCAAAGTGCCCTCTATCATAGATAAATCAGCAGTCCTCAGTCGCTGCTGCAGGACCACGAAAGGTAAAACGTGTTTTGGCCCTTCAGGCGCCCGTCCCCCTTCTGGACCCCGAAATTCCGACGCCACCGCCTGAGTGAGGAATTGAAATTGAGCTGCCAAATAGTATAATTCAAAATCAGGAGCAGCAAATACTCCCTCAACCCTCTGGCGCATCAAAGTATCCAGTGCAACCCTACGTCGTCCTGCACCCCAGACGAAACTGCCCACCTCGGAGCGGAGCCGTCAAAAGAAAGCGACCGGCACCCTGATCTGCAGAGTCTGGAAGAAGTATAACAGACGAAGAAGTGCCACCATCTTCAAGAGCGCCACTCGGCCTGCCACCGACAGTGGTAAATTCCCCCAAAACTTCATGCTACCTCTCAGACCCCTCATCTCTCTCCCAAGGTTGCCCTTTAGCAGATCGCCCTGATCATGATACACCTGCGTGCCCAGATAGGGTAGACATCTCGACTCCCACACCAAGCCGGCCGGCAGTGTTGGTTGGTCACACACAGGAGTCACCGGAAAAACACAGGTCTTGGACCAGTTAACCCATAGTCCTGATATATCTCCAAAACATGCCAGGAGGGAATGCGCCCCCGCCGGCGCCTCACCGGCGTCACCCAAAAACATCAGGAGGTCATTCGCATACAGCGAAATATAGTGTGCATGACCGTGGAGCCGGAGCCCAGTATAATCCCTCCCCATCCTAGCTCGCGCCGCTAACGGCTCTATTGCAAGGGCAAACAACAATGGAGATAGTGGGCAGCCCTGTCTGGTGCCCCGTCCCACTGGGTAGGAAGAGGAAATAACCCTCCCCACCCGAACCCTAGCTGTCGCTGACATATAGAATCGCCACCAACCGAACATAGCCCGTGCCAAGCCCAAACGCTGTCATGACTGAAAACAGATAGGGCCATTCCAGGCTGTCAAACGCCTTGGCTATGTCAACAGAATGGATTAGGTCCTGCCCCCCCATGTCGCGGCCGCCATCCAATAAACCAATCAACCTACTTATGCTACTGGCGGTGTTGCGCGTCAGGATAAAGCCAGCCTGGTCCGGATCCACCAACCGAGTCATAAAAGGAAGGAGTCTCGTAGCCAATACCCGACTCAGTATTTTATAATCCGTAGTGAGCATAGACAGAGGCCTGTATGCAGCTGGGTCAGTCGGCGGCTTTCCTGGCTTGAGGAGCGGCACAATGATAGCCTCTCGAGTAGAGGCCGGCAAAAGCACGGTCCGTCTGGCCTCCTGATATATTCCCAGCAATCTGGGGGCCAGGAGATCAACATATGCCACGTAGAATTCAATAGGCAAACCATCGCTACCCGGTGTTTTGTTGCGCGCCAATTCCTTAATGGCACTGCGAATCTCAGTCAAAGCTATATCCTACCCAAGCTTCGTCGCCTCCTCCTCCTCCAGTGCCGGTAACTCCAATTCCCCTAGAAACTCCCGAGCCTCATCCTCACCAGTCTGCAATTGGCTGGTATAGAGATGCGCATAGAATGATCTAAAATGGTCGTTTATGAGGTGCTGCTCATAGTCCAACCTTCCCGAAGGGGAGGTCAGTGCCAGAATGGGTACACATCGAGGAACAGGGTCAGCTAGCCACGCCAACAGTGTGCCCACCTTGTCACGTTCCGCATGCACTCGTGCCAAGAAAGCTCTATGGTCAAAGCATCTGAGGCACTCCACCCCTGCCACCACCACCTCTCTCTGGGTCAAAACCTCCTTGCGCGTGCCAGTACAACTCGATTGAGCCCTTTCAGCTTCGCGAAGAGCTAGTTCACCTGCTTCAATTTCCCGCAACAGTAACTTCCAAACCCCCACCGACTTGGCAATACAGATCCCCCGGACCACCACTTTAAAGGCATTCTAAGGCTCCGTCGTAGCTGATCCTGCATTTTCGGCAAAGTAGCGTTACACACCTTCCCCCAACTCCACGCGAAAGACCCGATCTTCCAGCATCTCCGGACGTAACCTCCAAGTCGGTATCCTAGGGCGTTCCAGCTCCCAGCCCAAGAGCACTAGCAGCGGATTATGATCCGATATGGTACGCGTAAGGTACTCACTACCAACCACTCATGACGCTAGTTCAGCGCTACACAAAATGGTATCTAATCTGACATGCAGATCATGTAGAGCCGAATAATACGAATAATCTCTATCGGTCTGGTGTTGTTCTCGCCAAATATCAATGAATCCCCAACTGTCTTGCCAATGGGTCCTAGTCCTAGCTAATTTGTTGATCGGGGCCGTAGGCAGTGGAGGATGGGATCTATCCAAGGTAACATCCGCGACAGAGTTAAAATCCCCCCCAACACTGGTGTTGTGAAATAGTCTGCTAGCACAGAAGACAAAGTCTCCAGGAAGGTCGCCTGATCTATATTGGGGGCGTAAACAGAACAAAGGGTCACTTCACGCCCATATAGACGTCCTCTAACAGCTACATAGCGGCCATCAGGGTCAATTCAGTTGTTACAACATTTGAAAGGGAACCCCAGGCCGAACTCAGATCAGGACTCCCCGCGCAAAAGCTGAGTAAGTGGTATAGTAAAGTTGCCCTCGCCACCTGCGTTGTATGCTAGCCCCTCAGCCCTAGTTAAATGTGTTTCCTGTAAAAAAGCAACCTGCAAGCCCCTACGTACCAAGTAGGAGTGGATCTTATATCTACGCTGCATGGAGTGCAATCCCCGAACATACCAGTTATACATTTCACATCAGGTGACGAACCCATGCCAATAATATAAAAACCACTCTAAGCAACCCCCACCCTCCGAATGTAGGGAGGTGGTATCAGTACCCAACTTGCATAACACTCGAAAGGTCCATAGTCTCGAGCAAGATCGACAGCAGACAATATCCCTTAACCAAATTATATCCATCCCCAAACACCCCCAACCCTCCCAACACCTTTACCTCCCCCCCAGAACAGGCACCAACATAGTGAATCCCATCCAAACTACCCCAACTATTTGCCCCATGCAAAGCTAAGGTGAGCCAATTACTACCATCTGGTGGGGGGTGGATAGGGCCTAAGAAGCGGTTTACACTGAACCAACAACACAACCATTGTCCGCCCCCATATCCCCTCTAGTAGTATGTCTCCTGGGTCCCCCCGAAGCCGCCCCTCAGCCCTGGCACCCCCTAGCAACTAACCCCCATCGCAATTCTCTTGGCCCCCGCACTCCCTCTGTAGCGCTATAAGCCCCAAGTAGATAAGGAAGCAGTGATCACAATGCAACATTTCAGGGCTGAACTCCCAGACCCCTGCTATCGCCACAGATACTCATCCAACAGTTCATCTGCAGTTCCAGGAGTGACTGTCGGCAAGCCTGGAGCATCAGACCCCGAGGACTCTGCCTCCGAAGGTCCCTTGTCACTTCCCTGATCCGATGCCTCCCCTGCGGTCTTCAACAGTTCCCCGGATATCGCCGTCACCGCTTCTAGGGTACCACTCCTTTCCACAGCCGTCTGCGAGTTCGTCGGTTTCTGTAGGCCCCGTCCACGGTGCTGCTACCGCCGTGATCTGCGAGGCACCGATTCTCTAGCTAGTTCCCGTGCTTCTACTTCTTGGCCATCCTTTCCTGCCCTGTAGGACTCCAGCCACTCCCATGCATCTTCTGGTGTATTGTGGAAGGGTGTCTGTCCGTCAAGCACTATGCGCAGCCTGGCAGGGAAGAACAAAGAGTACTGAATC
Organism: Lissotriton vulgaris; assembly: GCF_964263255.1. Classification (NCBI taxonomy): domain Eukaryota; kingdom Metazoa; phylum Chordata; class Amphibia; order Caudata; family Salamandridae; genus Lissotriton; species Lissotriton vulgaris. Next base: position 1,390,639,779 of record NC_141691.1, read on the forward strand.
CCCCCGCGCGCAACTCCTTCTTGACAGTCTGGAAGGACAGGCGGCGACATTGCGTATCAAACGAGTAGTCCGGGAAAAGAGTAACATTACTATTATCAACTTGGAAGGGGCCAGCACTGCGGGCCCTCCGAAGGAGCAAATCCCAGTCCCGAAAATGGAGGAGCCGCGCCACCACCGGCCGCGGGGGGCATCCTTGCTGCGGCGCCCTGGCCGGGACTCGGTGTGCCCGCTCCAATGTGTAGAAGCTCGATAGCCCCTCCGGAGCCACTACCGTTTTAAACCAATTTTCAAGGTAGCTCACCATTGAAATTCAATTTTTTTGGGGCAGTCCAACCACGCGGACGGTATTGCGGCTGTTCCGGCCTTCCGCATCTTCAGCTCGCCGCTCCAACACAGTCAGGCGATCCAGTACTCCCGCCATAGTCGCAGACAGTGCAGTCTGCGCAGGGCCCACCTCCTGAAGCGCTGTTTCAGCCTGCTTCACATGGTCCGCAAGCTTCGAGTGATCTGCCCTTAGCAGACCTAGCCCTGTTGCCACTTGCGCAATGTCCTGTTGAAGAGCAGCTCGAGAGTCCGCTACGGCTGCCAGGATCTTGTCCAGCTGCAGTTTAATCCCTGGTTCCTGTGGTAATTCTTGTTCATCCCTACCGTCCTGAGAGGGAGAGTCAGCTCCAGGAGGCGGTGAGTCGTCCTCCTTCCATGTGCAGGGATTGTCCATGGCCGCAGGCAGTAGTGCACTTCGATCCCACGTTACGGGCCTTTAAAGTCGTCCGACCTAGGCCAGAGGGAAATACTACCCTACTTCCGCAGGGGCGTAGAGATCATCTCGCGTTGCAGCTGTAATCCTCCAGGTAAACCCCAGCCGTAGCGTGCCATCCAACGTGGGCCACCCTTGGGTCTACAGGCCGCACCGCATCAGGTTCCGGGTCCCACAGCTTGCTGCCAATCCCGCAAGGCCCCCCTGGTGGTCCAAACAAAATGGCCCCTCACCGTCTCGCACCAGACGGCAAGCCCAGCACTGCCCTCCAGCACTGCGTCGTCAATGCTAAATCCACTACTGCAGGTCCGGCCAGCCAGCGCACAGCAACTGTAGGGCAACCCAACTCCAGGGCATCAATCCCCGGTAACACTGCTTCAGGGCTCTGTCCGCAGGCACGCTCAATAGGTCTTCGAGGGGGGGGGGGCATTCCTCACCCCTTGTGTCTGCCAATGTGCCCGGCCCCAGGGTCACGCGCAGTCTCCTCTGCGGCCCCGTTACCAGCCGCCAGGGATCCAATGCGGCCCAGCCTCCCGACCCCGCATCCAATAATGTCCAGGAGGGGGGCCCCCCTGAGGTTAGCAAGCGCCAGCCCCAGCTGATCTGCGCTGCAGGGCGGTGCGCTCAGTCTAAATCTCCCAGGGGGGCACAGTCACGAGCACCCCCAAGGAGAACGGGAGCGCTCCGGGTCGGCCCCAGCACCGGGCGCCCCGTCTGCCAGCGCCGATCCCACTCCAGGCCCTCCACGACCCTGGAGGGCCGAGTTATCGATCGCGGTCCTCCGGTGGCTGCAGCTTCTCCCGCACTGTCTTACCGCAGGTCAGGGCTCACCTCCACTCAGAATCCAAGCAGCAGTTGTCCCGGCGTGGCGCGCCACAGTGGGAGCGCTACCCACACCACCGTCACTGCTCCTCCACTCCGATGGCAGCGCCAGCCCCAGCTCCCGGATCAAACAAAGGAGCTGGGCGCCATCTTGAATTTATCGGTACCCAGCCCCGCACCAGCTATCGGCCGCCACCACCGTTGTGCCTGGCCCGGTTCCGGGCCAATTCCAGCATCTGCCGCTTCCAGGGCACCCCCCACTCAAGCCGCTCCGTTTGGGGGCCCGGGAGACGCTTGTAGCAGGAGAAAGTAGAGGATCGGGCGCGGAGCTCCATGCTCACGCAGCCAGCCTCATCGGCTCCTAAGCCACGCCCCGTCAGCAACCACTAATGTTGCCACCTGGGTAAATGTCACATTAAATCCGACCTTAGAAAAAGGTTGGGTTTGATGAGATAAGGTATTTGATACCAAACATGAGACTTTTCAGTGGTAGCATTATGGAGTTGGCCACTTGGGGGTGCCCGGCTGCAAGACCCTTTTATCCTATGGTTCCCTGACACTTATACTAGCCCCTAATGGAAGGAGTCCACAACAGGAACATGTAAGCTTGCACCTATATGTCCACACCTTTAATATAAGGCACCCTGCCTTCTAGGCTCAGGAGGCCTATCTTAGGGGTGGTTGGCATACATTCAAAATAGTGATTTGACTTTGGCACACATGGTGAGGGCAAAGTCGAGTTCGAGCAGTTTGAAATGCACATGCAGTCTGCAATGGCAGGACTGCTGTCCTCTGTTTACTTAGGTCACTTAGGGTGGCATAATCAGTGCTTTAGGCCCTGTTGACCTCTTTAACTCCCATGCTCAGGGTACCACTGGTGCACCTTACCTGGGACTTGTAAGGGGTTTCCCATGCCAATTAGAGTCGCCAATTCACAACCATCATGTTTAGGGTGAGAGCCCTGGCACTAGGGCCTGGGTAACAGGCTCTAGTGCACGTTCAGAGTCATAACCAGCAGCATTAGAGACAAAGAAGTGGGGGCGACCATACAAAAAGGGCACTTTCCTACAATATCTATAAAATTATTGGAAAAAAACTAAAATAATATCTCAGGCATCCCTTTTCATTCATGCAAATCTATTAAATACATCTTAGTAAAGAAAGACAAAAAATAAAGCAATGTGACCATATTGCTTTAGTCAATACAATGCTGCAGTACTAACCACTTTTTACCAGCTACCTTTTGAACAATTATCAACTTTGTACACCACATTTCAGTGCATCATTTGTTGTCTTCATCATGAAATGCATAGACTCCTGCTGTTAATAATCCCCATATACCATATATTTCACAGTGTCTTTATATGTGATGGGTCTGTTATATATTGATTTATTCTCATAATATTGTGGTTGATTCAGCATATATTGACAAAAAATATCCTGGTAGGTAGATCATGTAGAATTTAATCATGTGACTGTCTGCCAACTCATTGCTACTTCACAACGATAGTCCATGTGTTTGATATTCTTGGCATGTGAGCGGAGTTATGAAATTCCATTGAGGATGTTATTTGTATTCCAGTGGTCCTATTTCTTCTTTTTGAGCTATAGATAAATTGATTTTCTTCCCCTGCTCTTTTGTAATTATTCTTGTCTCTTTTGAAAGGGTGTATGTCTCCGTTCTCTCACTTTCTTCTAATCTCCTACAAAGTGTATTCCTATTATATGAGAGTCTATGAATGGTATTTTATAGGAAAAAGATTCTAAAAATGTCACTAATTTGTGAGGCATTATATTTGTATATGGAACAATAAAGACTAGAAGATGCCAAATGATTATTTGCCTTTCGAGCACCAATAAGCTGTAACATTTGGGCCTATTTGCCCAGATAGGGAGCATGGGCAAAGAGAGAATCATGACCCTGAGGATGAGTGTCAGGAGACCAATGTGTGAGGTACATTATAATATTGGAGTTATAAGTCCTGAAGTGTGTTACTGGCTCTACAAGCTCTAAATGGCTTTATTCAACATAATGTTCTAGCAAAGTTATCCTCATGATACTAAAGAAGCAACACTTCGCTTAAATTCATGATTCACAAATGTGGGGCACTTTTTATTGGGTGCTTGGGCCAATTTTCGGTCCCAATCTGACTCTGGTAATTTCCTGTGATTGCAGGTCTTATGCAAATCAGACAGGCTTTGCATTTTCTCCTCTCTGGCTGGGACTCCAAAAATTCTAGGAGCAACCCTGCATGTGAGTCCCATTCATCAATATGATGACCTGCTTGCTTTGAGGGCTAGCCGCACACTGTGGTGCACATAAGAGTGTAGAGATTGGCTCCTATGTACTTCTTTAGGTGGTGTTTGATGGTCCCTTAGTGAGGAGAAAAGTCCTAACAGTAGCTCAGTTGTTGCCACCACTGAACCAGAAGACTGTAGTTCCCATTCCAGCATGTATATTGGATATACAAGCAGAATTGTTTGTGAATAGAGTAAAACTCATAGCTTACTTTGCACATGAAACATACACGTGTAAATGCTTTGCTTTGTGAATCAACCCTCTTATACCCCCTGTGTCTCAATCCCCTTGTCTCTAGTTTTTTTAATAAATATTTTTATTTTACATTTTCAACCAAAACAAAGCAATAAGCATGTCACATTTGGTCACAGTCGTGCGATAACAATTACATATGACCCACATCTTAAGATACATTGCCTTTTCCTCCCCTCTGTGTGAGCAAATCTGCAGTTTTCCAACCAGTATCCCCCTCTCAAAGGTCTTTCCCATGTTCCTCATCAAGTTGTAATTGGCTAGTCGGCTCCCAGCCCTCCATCCATTGCATAATAGGTCATCCATTTTCCCCATACGTTATGAAACTTCTGCGGGCACCCACTCTCCTTGTATGTAAATCTTTCTGCCGCCATGTATAGGTCCATCCCCCACTTCCATTCACCCAGCTGAAGGGCAGCGTCGCCCCCCCAGGCGCGGGCCACATTTCGTTTGGTTACCACCAGTGCCACTTGTGCGAAAATGAGTTGGGGGCATCCCCGGGAATACCCAATAATACAAATTTGGGGTTTAGTTTTATTGTTTTGCCCAGTACTTTACTCAGTTCACCCAGGGCATGAACCTAGTATGTGTAGATGACGGGAAATTCCCAGACAGTATTGTTAAAGTCCCCCCGTGGTTGTCTGCATCTCAAGCAGTTGGGTTCACCGGCCCATACAATGAAGCCAGGCCCTATCGTAGTACACTCTGTGTCGTATCTTATATTGGATGAGTCGGAGATGTGATTTAATAGCTACTTCTCTGTGATGCATCAGGGCCGCCTCCCAATCCACTGTTTCAAGGGCGCCCAGATTCTGTTCCCACGTGTCTCTTAACTTTCCTAATCCGTCAGGCATATTATTGTTCAGGCCACTGTATGTTAGGGAGACTGCCTTGCTGGATATCTGCTCTTGCAGTAGGCATCCCTCCAGTGGGGTGTAGTCCGGCAGGGGAGAGAAGAGTGAGTCCTCGGTTGCCCAGGCATGTCTCAGCTGCGCATATTTAAAAATGTGGGTGGCGTGCAGGCCAAATTCCTTTGCTAGTGCCCTAAAAGTTTTGAGCTCTCCTCTAGCCACTACATCTCCTATGTTGGAAATGCCAATGGCATCCCAGCCCCCAAAGACCCTCAGTTTGTGTAATTCCTTCAACTAGGTGCAGTGCCAGAGAGGGGTCTGTTTCGTCGGTTTGTGAGCCCATCCCATGACCTTGGTCGCCATGTCCGTGACTTCCAGCATCACTTGTGTGGCTGGGAGTAGGCGACCTCTTCCGCGCCCCCGTAGAGAAAATATTAGCCTGAACGCTGGGCCATACTGTCCCTCTCTAGCCTGTATGTGGGGTGATCGGCCGGGGAGTGGATCCACTCATTCACCGGTGTCGAGTGCTCCGCCCAATTATAGGCCTCAATGTCTGGCAGTGATATTCCTCCATTGTATTGATTCCGCTGGAGCATACTCAGGGCTATCCGCGCATGCTTCCCAAGCCACAGCAGAGAGCGTAGTTCCGTGTCCATCACCCGGAATGTCTGCCTGGAGAGGGGGAGATACTCATTTTGGAGGGTATACAAAAAATGGGGCAGGGTGATTATTTTCAACATTGCTGCCCGACCCAGGATCGTGTGGCCCTTGTCTCCAGCATTAAAGTGAACTATATCAGAACGCTCCAATTTCCTGGCCGCACTGCTGTGATGTTTAGTGCTGCATTAATGTATAGTGCAAAAACAACAGTTGATGGACAGAATGCAGAACAATGTTATACATTCACCCCAGTACAGAGATCTGGGCCTAAATCCATCTTTTTTTTCTCACCATGCCATTCCAGTTTGAACCCAGCCATATGCAAATCAGTCTTGAACGTGTGCCCCATGGGAACAGTCCAGCCCGAACTGCTAAGTCAGGTCCTCCCTGGACTGGAAACAAGCATCCTAGGACCGGTTTCAGGCTTTCAGCCCTCTTCAGCAAGGATAGCTTTATTCCAGTGGCATGGAGAGCACGGGACTCACGTCTGAGCATACCCGTCCCACTCGGGGTGACAAATGCAAAAACAACAGTTGATGGACAGAATGCAGAACAATGTCATACATTCACCCCAGTACAGAGATCTGGGCTGAAAACAATTGTTTTTTTGCTCACCATGCCATTCCAGTTTGAGCCCAGTCATATGCAAATCAGTCTTGACCCTATGCCCCATGGGAACAGTCCAGCCCGAACTGCTAAGCCAGGTCCTCCCTGGACTGGAAACAAGCATCCTAGGACCGGTTTCGGGCTTTCAGCCCTCTTCAGCCAGGATAGCTTAATTCCAGTGGCATGGAGAAGACAGGACTCACGTCTGAGCATACCTGTCCCACTCGGGGGTGACAAATGGAAAAACAACAGTTGATGGACAGAATGCAGAACAATGTCATACATTCACCCCAGTACAGAGATTTAGGCCTAACTCCATCGTTTTTTTGCTCACCATGCCATTCCAGTTTGAACCCAGCCATATGCAGATCAGTCTTGACTCTGTGCCCCATGGGAACAGTCCAGCCTGAACTGCTAAGCCAGGTCCTCCCTGGACTGGAAACAAGCATCCTAGGACCGGTTTCGGGCTTTCAGCCCTCTTCTGCCAGGATAGCTTTATTCCAGGGGCATGTACTGCTTTGTTCGCCATAAGTTGGCAGGGTGTGCTCAGACGTGAGTCCCTTGCTCACTTTGCCACTGGATTCAAGCAAGCCTGGCTAAAGACCGCTGTAATGCCAGAAACCGGTCCCAGGAAGCTTGTTTCCGGTCCAGGGAAGGCATGACTCGGCAGTTCGGGCTGGACTGTTCCCATGAGGCATAGGGTCAGACTGATTTACATATAGCCATGTCTGAACTGGGGTGGCAGAGTGGGCCAAAGAACGGTGATGGATTAAACCCAGATCTGTTGACTGGGTGTGAGTGTTTGATTAGTTCAGATGCTCCGTCCATCACCACCACCCTTTTGTACCGCTTTGTTCGCCATAAGTTGGCAGGGTATGCTCAGACGTGAGTCCCTTGCTCACTTTGCCACTGGATGCAAGCAAGCCTGGCTGAAGACGGCTGTAATGCCAGAAACCGGTCCCAGGAAGCTTGTTTCTGGTCCAGGGAAGGCATGGCTTGGCAGTTCGGGCTGGACTGTTCCCATGAGGCACAGGGTCAGACTGATTTGCATATGGCCATGTCTGAACTGGGGTGGCAGAGTGGGCTAAAGAACGGTGATGGATTAAACCCAGATCTGTTGACTGGGTGTGAGTGTTTGATTGGTTCAGATGCTCCGTCCATCACCACCCCCTTTTGTAACGCTTTGTTCACCATATGTTGGCAGGTTATGCTCAGACGTGAGATACCTTGTTCCACTGCTAAAGGCACTCAGAACTGCATTTGCCTCATAGGTGAGAGGATTCATGGTTCCACTACTTTGGATGCTCTGAGCTGCATTGATGCAGAGATCAGTGGACACTTGGGTTCACTGCTGTGGATGCTCTGAACCACACTGATGCATAGATCAGTTAGTAAATGGTTCCACTGGTGTGGATGCTCTGAGCTGCTTTGGTGCCCAGATCAGTGGATACCTGGTTCCGCTGCTGTGTATGCGCTGAGCCTCAATGATACGCAGGTCAGTTACTAACTCGTTCCACTGCGGTGGATGCTCTGAGCCACATTGATGCGCAAATCAGTGGATATATTCTGGTTCCACAGCTGTGGATGCTCTGAGCCACATTGATACATATATCACTTGATAACTGGTTCCACTACTGAGGATGCTCTGAGCTGCATTGATGCATAGATCAGTCGATATCTTCTGGTCCCAATGATATAGATGCAGTGAGTTGCATTGATGTATAGATCAGCGAATATCTAGTGATTCCACTGCTGTGGTTGCTCTGAGCCGCATTGATGCATAGATCAATGAATATCTTGTGGTTCCAATGCTGTAAATGCTCTCAGCCACATGATACATAGATCCGTGGATACCTTGTCCACTACCATGGATGCTCTGAGCTGCATTGATGTATAGATTGGTGGATATCTTCTGGTTCCACTAATGTGGATGCTCTGAGCCACATTGATATATAGATCAGTTGAAAACTGGTTCCACTGCTGAGGATGCTCTGAGCTGCATTGATGCATAGTTCAGTGGATATCTTCAGTTTCCACTGATATAGATGCAGTGAGTGTCATTTGTGTATAGATCAGTGAATATCGTGTGGTTCCACTGCAGAGGAAGCTCTTATTCATAGATCAATGAATATCTTGTGGTTCCAATGCTGTAGATACTCTGAACAACATGATACATAGATCAGTGGATACCTTGTTTCACTGCTCTGGATTCTCTGATCTGCATAGATCAGGGGATACCTTGCTTCACAGCTCTGGCTTCTCTGATTTGCATAGATCCGGGGATGCCTTGTTTCACTGCTCTGGATTCTCTGATCTGCATAGATCAGGAGATACCTTGCTTCACAGCTCTGGATTCTCTGATCTGCATAGATCAGGGGATACATTGCTTCACAGCTCTGGATTCTCTGATCTGCATAGATCAGGAGATACCTTGCTTCACAGCTCTGGATTCTCTGATCTGCATAGATCAGGGGATACATTGCTTCACTGCTCTGGATTCTCTGATCTGCATAGATCAGGAGATACCTTGCTTCACAGCTCTGGATTCTCTGATCTGCATAGATCAGGGGATACATTGCTTCACTGCTCTGGATTTCTAGATTCTCTGATCTGCATAGATCAGGGAATACCTTGTTTCACTGCTCTGGATTCTCTGATCTGCATAGATCAGGGAATACCTTGTTTCACTGCTCTGGATTCTCTGATCTGCCTAGATCAGGGGATACCCTGCTTCACTGCTCTGGATTCTCTGGTCTGCATAGATCAGGGGATACCTTGTTTCACTGCCCTGGATGCTCTTAGCCGCATTGATACATCGATAAGTGGACATCTTCTGGTTCCAGTGCCCTGGTTACTCTGAGCTGCATTGATGCATCGATCAGTGGATACCGTGTTCCACTGACCTGGTTACTCATAGTCGCATTGCTGCATAGAGTGGTGGATGCTCATTGCCTGTGGTAGCGGCATAAAGAGGGTAAGTGTGAAAGAATCTTTCTAAATTGCTGGATATATTTTTTAAAGCCTTTGCAGTGTCGATTGGTATTTTCCGACCAAGATGATGCATCACAGCACCTTACAGTGAAAAATTAGGGCTGACACGAAAACGATGGTCTTGTCTGAGTTTCAAAAGATGTTTGCCAAAGAAGTAACATGACTTTATCATTTAAAGTGCATTTAAATGAAAAATATGATATTCAATAACAACTGATTTATGAACGTTTGAGGGAAAATAGTAGAAAAGGCAGAAAACGAATTTCCTGCAGTTGTATACATCACTGGTCTGATGTGGATACTTACTCCTTGTAACGGAAAAGACAGGAAAATCTTATTTTCGGTGAGGTCATTTCTATCTATTTACAAAATATTTCCCTCCTAAATCTCATCATACTAGGGGTCTAGAGTGTTTTATGCACACAAAGGGGAATGACCGTTGCCTTAACTGCAGTAGCTTATCACAACCGGCAATCACACTGAGATCATAAATATGTCATTTTCAGGCCTTCTGGCAGAAGCATTTCATAACTGCCTTTTCCCCAGTGCCGTCCGAACCATTCCCTTTTCCCTACACTCTCCTCAGCGCCCCTCTCCCCCACCCCTCCACCCCCACATTGAGAGCACCATGGCACAGCCAGGCTTGTCCTTGATTTCAATGAACCCGCCTATGACAAGCCAGAATAAATCACCGAGTGATGCTGCATGCAAAAATCCATGCCACGGGAATATGCAGACAACAACAAAACGCAAGGCCGAAGGGCTCGGCCTTCCGCTTCCAATTAAACCTGCTTCCTGCACGTCTACGCCAATAGAGCATCATGCAAGAACTAGTAGCCGGAGAGTGAACTCCGAGGCACCTCTTGCCTAGAAACCTGTTTCCTGTTTGACAAGATTTAACCAGTTGATCGGAGCCCGCGCGCGCAATCAGCGAAAAAGCCCGTCTGGGCACTGGGAGAATAGACAGGTAGACATAGGGGCTATATGTTGTAGGTTTTATTTCTCATTGTGCCCACAATAGGGACTTTGGTATTCAAGGTTTAGTCAGTGTATTTATTTGTTTTTCTGAAACACCTTTGCCATGGTCCCAACAAAGGGAACATTTTGGATAAAGGCGAAACACAGGAAAAGTTAAAAAAAAAAAATGTGGGGTGCAAGGTGAGTTACTAACCTGGCTATGCAACTCATCTAATGGCGAACATGTTCTCTCATTTACATATTTTGTGGATAATACTGCTATGTGGAATCTGACACGAGCATGGTTTCAATGCTCCAATGAGAATTGGAACAATACTTTCTCAAATATCATTTTACTGTTACTATACAGAAAAGAAGCAGCAGAGAATTTTCTGGAAATACCTGGATGTATTGAATGTGGGGACAGAAAAGTGTTACCAAGCATTTCTCTCAAGTGTCCCTGTAGTGTCAGTCACAAATAATTTCTTTGATATCTAAAGCTGGGATTTCTTGCCTTGTATTAAAAATATTTTTGTCTGTCACAGATCCTGTAGTGTTGCAGTTTTACATAATGCTTATAGTAGGTTGGACCTCCGGCACACTTTGGGGGCTCCCACAGTCCAACTGAGCCAAGTACTATGCTGGTGGGCATCTCAAAAATACATGGACCATATTTACTAGATTCAGAGATGTTGAGTCCACTGAGGGAAAACAACGAAGAGCGAGAGAATGTCAAACGAAAGGGCAAGATGGCACAGCTGTCCTCAGAGTGCAATGGATTTTGTATTTACAGTATGTCAATCTCAGATGAAACAGACCAGGAGTTACACCATGCCCAAAGAGCTTTGGTCCTCTTATTGATAAAACCTTCTTGACAGCTTGTGGCCACTCTTACACACATCCTATTTTTGGTCTTAATAGGGTATGGGAGCTTTCGGATTTTATGCGTTGTTGGTTGGAGTGTTGACCTTTCACCATTCATCTAGATTAATGTTGCCCCTTGTAGGATATCCCATTTTTGGCCTGTCAATAAATTGTGCCTTGGACTAGGAGTAATGAGCCTCACCCTTGTAATAGGCCAATGTTGACCTTGTCCAGCTGGTCCAAAGGCTAGGAGAATTCTGCATCTCGATCAGGAACCTGAGCCAAGACACCTATAACGTTTGGGTTGGAATCTACAATAAAAAAAACAACACTTCCAAAGCATATAGGTTTTTTCTATTCTCGACCCTTCACCATCTAATCCACCTAGAAGGAGGGATGTACGGACTGGAATACAATGAAGTTGGACCTCAGACGAGAGCTTCACTTTCTTGTGCTCATACAAGAAACAAAGATGGAAGACTGCCCTCTCAAAATTCAGTTTAGTGTTAAACCCACTCAAGAGGGCAGTCCTCAAACCTAAACCCTCATCTTATCTTTTACCTGCTGACCTTGAAAAAGACTAAGCGCCCTTCAACAATGATGAAGGACTAAGGCCTGCTACTTGTTTAGTAGCACTGGGTGCGCTACTCTCTCCCCCACTAAGACAGGTAGCTTTACAAACACGGGGTCTTTGGAAGAGGCCACTATTAGGAGAAAATGTCAAGGAATAACCTATTGAGCAAGCATAATTTTCCATTTAAAGATAGGTCTGGTACCTCTTTAAGCCTGCCATTCTAAAGTTACTCATCCAGCCTAATGTCAACAACCTTTTAATACATCTGAGGTACTTCAGACTTTCCTGTGGTATCAGGGATAGCAGGCATTTTATAAGCACTTTGCTCCAGTCACCCAAACATACAACACATTTCACACCTCTCATATTTTCCCCCTGGGAAGGGATCTTTGCCTGTAGGTATAGGGCGTCAAGGAATATTGGTACGTTTTTCTCTGTTGCAGGAACAGAATGATCCCCCTGGGGAATATGTCACCACAGGGCCTTAGGAAGGTTTGACCTATCTTTGTCTTCCTTTAAAACTGTGCAGTATTACTCACTATCTGCATCTCTCATAATTAATCCCTTAGGCAGTTCTGGTAGACTCATCAAAGCGTCCCCACCCAAAGTAAGGTTCTTCCTTGCGAGGGCACATGACTGGGAGTTCTAGTGGACCATTCAGTGGCAGGCTCAAACTGCACCGGACACCTGTGTGGCCACATGGCACAAAGAAAGGGCACTCTCTACAGAGACAAATTTAATGAGATCATTGCTTAGCAGACCGTCAAGAGGAAGATTTCACTTTAAATCCACCATAATTTTTTCAAATTTGTCACAGTCTTGTATATACACTTGAGTTATAATGTATCTAAAATGTCTCCCTACAATTCAATCGGCAATCCCAAATGCCCCCCTAGTGTATCACAGGATGGGGTCGGATATTGTCTGGTTTGCATCAGAATTACTGATCCCATGCTGGCATTGCCTCACTTCCTGCAGAAATTGTCTGGTGTCCCACTGCATCTTAGGTACAGCTCCTAGATCTCCCTTCCCTGTGTCTATTGTCCTTACACCTAGTTCCCTATAAGACCAGATGGGCTCTACCTTCTTTTGGAACGCAAAATATTATCTAGCTCATGGAATTAAATCTAGGAGACTCTTTATTTCTGTTGTATAGTTGATTACACTTAAAACAGCCATTCTGTGTCTTGCTTGTGTCAGCATTGTTCCCCTAAGAAACCTTTGGCTTCTATTCATTCTGGGAACCCTGGATCTTGTGTGGGCCATCCAAAGATTTCTACAGGCCATTCTGATGGTAGTAGTTTAGTTTGGTATGGAACCATTAAAGTTCTGATCCTTCATGTATGCTACCCATTTATCAGATAGATGAAACTTTTCCCAAGGTCTTGCAACATGCACTTCAATCATGCTTGGCCACAACTCCGCAGTTGACTTGAATGTTTTGCCTTTGTTTACCCTTCAGCACAAAAAAGGCTTTCCATATGGAGGGTCCTTTACCTACTTAGCCCCTTTCTATTGGAATAGGCTCCCATTTTACTTACTTCAATGTACTGATCATTTTAAATTCAGGACATTTCTCAAGGCTGAGCAGCTTAAGGGCCCGATTCACAGAATGAACTTAAGACTCAATCCTAAATTTACTACTATTTTGGTATTCACAGAATGCACTTACTACTTTTGGCATTCACAGAATGCACTTACTACTTTTGGCATTCACAGAATGAACTTACTACTTTTGGTATTCACAGAAGTTAGGATTTTGTCTTAAGTTTGTCTTAAGACAGACTTAAGACAAACTTAAGACAGACTTAAGACAGACTTAAGACAAAATCCTAACTTCTGTGAATACCAAAAGTAGTAAGTTCATTCTGTGAATACCAAAAATAGTAAGTGCATTCTGTGAATGCCAAAAGTAGTAAGTGCATTCTGTGAATACCAAAATAGTAGTAAGTTTAGGATTGAGTCTTAAGTTCATTCTGTGAATCGGGCCCTAAGAGTTTGGCTTACCAGTGTATTGCATAGATTCATCAACCGAAATTGCAATCGCAATAGCTGTGAAACAGCTATTGCGATCGCAATTTCTGCTTCCGCAATTCAGAAAGCAAAAAACCACCAAATAGCGAATTTGCAAAAATAAATTTGCAGAATCAATGTGGAACCCCCTTTGCGATTCTGTAACAGCGATTTCCCGCTTTTTCTGCGAATTATTTTGCTAATTCGCAAAAAAATCGCAAATTCAATTCATCAAAAATCGCAAATTGCGAAAAACACCAAAATCGCAAATTGCGAGTCGCAATTTAAGGAGAAGTCAAACCAGGTGGTAACCATGAATTCAATTGGCAAAAAAAAATAATTCTCAAACAAGAAACAGGAGCGGGGTAAAACAAACACACTTAAGGAGACACAGTAGGAGCATGAGGACATTCACAATGCCAGTTATCTACATCGTGGCAAGGTGGCCGAGGCTCCAGGCTGCAGCCTGGAACCGACACAGGATCCAGGAGCGCATCTTCCGGCTGCGGATCACACTCCTGGGCCAGACTGAAGAGGAGATCTCCAAATACAGGCTGAATGGGCCAATTATAACTAAGCTCATCAGAGACCTTGACCCCCTGATGCAGCACCCAACAAGGAGGACCAATGCCGTGCCCACCCATGTCCAGGTCCTGTGCTGCCTGCACCTCCTGGCCTCCGAAGCTTCCAGGGGATAGTTGCATATGCAAGGGGGATCTCCCAGAGCACACTGTCACTCTGCCTACAGAGTTTCCTGGACGCCATGCTGAGCCGGATACACCACTACATAACCTTCCCAACAACCCAACAGAACTTAACCCAAACAAAACTGGACTTCTATAACACCACCCAATTCCCCCATGTAATTGGCTGCATTGACTGTACCCACATCCACATCTGTCCACCCGCTGAGACAGAATACATGTACCGGAACCGCAAGTCCTACCACTCACTCAACATCCAGATGGTCTGCAATGCGAAGACCATCATCACCGACATTGTAGCCCAATACCCGGGGAGCACGCATGATTAAGTTCATCTTCAGGCACAGCGGCACACACACCCGCTTGGTCAGGGGTGACTTTGGCGAAGGACATCTAGGAAAGTACACTTGCCCACATAAAGTATGTCAAGACCATGTAGCTGCGCATAACAGGCACTGACCCTCTGCTCCTATCCTTCAGGTGACAGCGCCTACGGCCTCCGTGAGTACCTCCTCACCCCATACCTGAACCCTGCTACACCAAAGGAACGGCATAACAATGCTGCGCACATTCACACAAGAAATGTCATTGTGCGGACATTTGGGATATTAAAGAGCCAATTCCGCATCCTACACAAGACTGGTGGGGCCCTCAAATACCAGCCTGAGGTCTGCTGCCACATTGTAGCCGTGTGTGCCATACTCCACAATATTGCCCCCAAGCGGAGAATACCTGTGGACATCTCTGGTAGTGAGTCGGAGGGGGACTACCGGCCACCTGCACATGTGCATCATGCACGCGGGGAGAATCCTGTAGAAGGACACAGGCGCCGCAACATCACACTGAACTATTTCTAGTGCACCCATACCCCTCACACTACACTGCACTCATGCATGCCACATAAAATAATGACATGAGGAAGATTTGTGTTCAAAATAAATTCTTATTCTTATGTTCAACAACATGTAGAAGTTCTTTGATTTTCAAACAACATAAGTACTGTATTTCGTCATACAGCCTCTTGTATGCAGAGCAGGCGTGCTTGGTACATCAGCATGGCATTGCTGCTAATGTTCAGTCATTCACTAGCGCCACCTGCCGGATGCACCCTGTCGCCTGTCAGACTCCACGTTGGGAGTGTCGGGCCGTGATGCTGCACTGGGCCTGGCACTGCAGCGCCTTTCTGGTAGCATAGGCACAGACAGGCTGCTCAGGCTCGATGTGTCCTCACTGGCATCATCACCCTCCCCCCCTTGCATGGCCGTGGCCACACACCTGTTGGTGTTGTACTGCGGTGGTGACCTGCTCCAGGGCCCTTACTACATCTTCGGTACAAAAGGGGGGTGGTGATGGACGGAGCATCTGAACCAATCAAACACTCACACCCAGTCAAAAGATCTGGGTTTGATCCATCACCGTTCTTTAGCCCACTCTGCCAGCCCAGTTCAGACATGGCTATATGCAAATCAGTCTGACCCTGTGCCACATGGGAACAGTCCAGCACGAACTGCCAAGCCATGCCTTCCCTGGACCGGAGACAAGCTTCCGAGGACCGGTTTCTGGCATTCCAGCCGTCTTCAGCCCCGCTTGCTTGAATCCAGTGGCAAAGTGAGCAAGGGATTCACAGCTGAGCATACCCTGCCACACTTATGGCAGCCAAAAGCGGTACAAAAGGGGGTGGTGATGGACGGAGCATCTGAAACAATCAAACACTCACACCAAGTCAAAAGATCTGGCTTTGATCCATCACCGTTCTTTAGCCCACTCTGCCACCCCAGTTCAGACATGGCTATATGCAAATCAGTCTGACCCTGTGCCTCATGGGAACAGTCCTGCCCGAACTGCCAAGCCATGCCTTCCCTGACCGGAAACAAGCTTCCGAGGACCGGTTTCTGGCATTCCAGCCGTCTTCAGCCCGGCTTGCTTGAATCCAGTGGCAAAGTGAGCAAGGGACTCATGTCTGAGCATACCCTGCCACACTTATGGCGGCCAAAAGCGGTACAAAAGGGGGTGGTGATGGACGGAGCATCTGAACCAATCAAACACTCACACCCAGTCAAAAGATCTGGGTTTGATCCATCACCGTTCTTTAGCCCTCTCTGCCACCCCAGTTCAGACATGGCTATATGCAAATCAGTCTGACCCTGTGACTCATGGGAACAGTCCAGCCCGAACTGCCAAGCCATGCCTTCCCTGGACCGAAAACAAGCTTCCGAGGACCGGTTTCTGGCATTCCAGCCGTCTTCAGCCCGGCTTGCTTGAATCCAGTGGCAAAGTGAGCAAGGGACTTACGTCTGAGCATACCCTGCCACACTTATGGTGGCCAAAAGCGGTACAAAAGGGGGTGGTGATGGACGGAGCATCTGAACCAATCAAACACTCACACCCAGTCAAAAGATCTGGGTTTGATCCATCACCATTCTTTAGCCCACTCTGCCACCCCAGTTCAGACATGGCTATATGCAAATCAGTCTGACCCTGTGCCTCATGGGAACAGTCCAGCCCGAACTGCCAAGCCATACCTTCCCTGGACTGGAAACAAGCTTCCGAGGACCGGTTTCGGCATTCCAGACGTCTTCAGCCCGGCTTGCTTGAATCCAGTGGCAAAGTGAGCAAGGGACTCACAGCTGAGCATACCCTGCCACACTTATGGCAGCCAAAAGCGGTACAAAAGGGGGTGGTGATGGAGCCGATTCCGCATCCTACACAAGACTGGTGGGGCCCTCAAATACCAGCCTGAGGTCTGCTGCCACATTGTAGCCGTGTGTGCCATACTCCACAATATTGCCCCCAAGCGGAGAATACCTGTGGAGATCTCTGGCAGTGAGTCGGAGGGGGACAACCGGCCACCTGCACATGTGCATCATGCATGCGGGGAGAATCCTGTAGAAGGACACAGGCGCCGCAACATCACACTGAACTATTTCTAGTGCACCCATACCCCTCACACTACACTGCACTCATGAATGCCACATAAAATAATGACATGAGGAAGATTTGTGTTAAAAATAAATTCTTATTCTTATGTTCAACAACATGTAGAAGTTCTTTGATTTTCAAACACCATAACTACTATATTTCGTCATACAGCCTCTTGTATGCAGAGCAGGCGTGCTTGGTACATCAGCATGGCATTGCTGCTAATGTTCAGTCATTCACTGGCGCCACCTGCCGGACGCACCCTGTCGCCTCTCAGACTCCACGTTGGGAGTGTCGGGCAGTGATGCTGCACTGGGCCTGGCACTGCAGCGCCTTTCTGGTAGCACCGGCACAGACAGGCTGCTCAGGCTCGATGTGTCCTCACTGGCATCATCACCCCCCCCTTGCATGGCCATGGCCACACACCTGTTGGTGTTGTACTGCGGTGGTGACCTGCTCCAGGGCCCTTACTACATCTTGGCAGCATTGCACCATTTGTATTTGCATAGCCAGTGACCGGCGCAACAGTTGGGATGTTGCATTCCCTATCAGGTGGTTCGACCGGGTATATGCCGATAGCCGGGTCAGCAGCTGGCGGTGGCGTCGGCGGGTGATGTCCTGCTGCGCCACCATCAGTTGGCTGTTCTCCTTAACTGCAGCCGTTAGCTCCTGCACACTGTCGGTAAGCTGATTTACATTGCGTGCAATCTTGTACAGCTGCAGCTGCATGGCTGCCATGTGCTGTGCCTGCTTGCGGTGCGCAGCTAGCATCCGGGCTTCGATCCCTAGACCTAGATCTTGGGCCTGCTGCTCCCTGTCAGCTCGTGTGGCCACAGTGCGCTGCTGCCTCAACCGGCCGCTTGCCTGCGACCGCACAGTGGCTGTGCGGCGTGTCTGCCTCCTGTGTGGTGGTGGGGCCTGTTCCACTGCCATGCGTGACGCCTGGGGGGTTGCTCTCCTCCAGTGGCTGCAGGGGTGGCCCTGTTCGTTTGGGAAGGTGGTGGTACTAGTGCAGGTGCAGGTGTTTGTGACGGTCCAGGTTGTGGGGCTGGATGGCTCTCTCCTCCGTCTCATCTGGAGTCTCCTCGATATGGAGTGCCTCGCTATCTGAGGTCTCAGCATCTGCAGCACCTGTTATGTGAATGGGTGCATGATTAATGATATGAATCTTGCACATGGGATGTTGCAACATGCATGCAGGCTTGCATTCCCTGACTGGCTTTAGGGATATGTTTAACTTGACAGTTCTGGCTGTGTGTGGCTATCAGGGCACATTTTGACACTACAGGTCCCACAATGCAATAGGGCTTTTCTGATGTGTAGGGACTGCATTACTCAGGTTATCAAATTGCTAGCTCTGGGGGCATGGGCATTTTTAGGGGACGGCGTCGCAGTTGTATCGCTCTTACCTTTTGATTGTTGTGTGGGTCGAGAGGTGTCCAGCAGAGTGACCCCCACGCAGGCTGCAGGGTTGATGGTGTCCTCAACCAAGTCCTCGAGTGGTGTGTTGGCGGCAACTGTGGAGTCTCCTCCTCCTATGGCCAGTCTCTCCCCCAGCTTCTCTGCTATGCGTTCTTTGGCACGGCCTCTGAGGTCATACCACCTCTTCTTAAGGTCATCGATTGACCGCTAGGTCACTCCTACGACGTTTACCTTCGCCCTGATGCGCAGCCAAATGCGCCTTTTGTCAGCCTCGGGCACCCTCCTGGATAGCTTTCCGAAAACCTTGTCATGGTCCCTGCTGACTCCCTCAATCAGGAACTCCAGCTCCTGTTCAGAGAATTTGATTTTTTTTTTCCTGCCAGTTTCACTGGATCTTGCTGCATCCTGGGACATTGTGGGATAGATGTATGTTCTGTTCAGTGCTGTGCCTCCTCCTCTCTCCAGCTCTGTGTTCCAAATGAGTAAGGGAACTGCCTACTTCCTGGTTCTGATGTCATCATTGTGCTCAAAATGCGACTTCCCGTTTTTGCGATCTCGCAAATTGCGAAATCGCTATTTCGAGTTGGGAAAATAGCCGATTCTGCGATTTGTATGTGATTTTTGGAAATTCGCATTCGGCCATTGCGGTCGATTGCGAATCGCATTTTTTGGATGCATTTTTGGATGCATTCCATTCTGCGAATTCCAATTAGCGATTCGGTATTTTTCGCAAATTGGAATTCGCAGAATGGGTGCTTGATGCATCTGGGCGTATGTTCTGAGCTGCGCCGAGATAGCCCTTCTGGGTTAATTTGTGCGTGCTATGAATTAAATTAACATAACAAAACAAATAACATAACATATGTCAGAGAAGCTAATTTCCTGGTTCGACCTTCAGCCCTATAATGCCTGTGATAAATATAGCTTTTCCTAAAATTGTTCATGGGGCTTATTCACTATTCTATAAGTACTGTCCTGGAATAGTTTGGAAAAGTTGAAAATTCCATTAACATTTTAAAACATGTTTAAATATTGCAATTTAGCATTTCAAATCTAGTGCTTTGCTCTAGCCTGAGATGTGACCTCATTTATTAGTCTAGAAAGTTTGGGTAAAGAAAACCTATGTAAAGAGATAGACTTTGAGCAGTATTTCAAATTGTAAAAGGTGTCTTCATCCTTCCCTGCAATTGGAGAGCTCCTAATTCTTCACAAATTCATTGTTAATATGTGGGTGATATACTGTGCAATACTGAGGTGATTGTTGCAAAATATATATATGAATATCCATACAAATTCATGTGTATGCACTTGATATCATGATTAGATATTTCACATTAACATGAGGCCTTGAGCTCAAAAGGGCTTCCTATCTGACCTTGACTGGACAAGCTTCAACAAGCTATTCTGTACCCTTTAGAGGTCACTTTGCTTGTCCTGACTACATGATATTTCTTAATCTGTTGTGCAAGTTGCTTACCCAGTGCTGAGCCAACCTTTCTGGTCTGCCCATACATGGCTGTTTATAATTTGCATGGTACAGGCATTGCACATCCATGTTAGCCATATTTGGCTTGGTGCCTTATTCTAGTTCCGCTGACATGGCATTTCAAACTGTATATAACACCTAGAAACGTGTCACTCTGGGAAGAAGCAGTCTGAGAGCCCCTAAGGTGGCAGATCTGACTTCTTCCTTTCTAATTAGCAATGATGCATGCTTTTGGTACCAATAAATACATTTCACTCTGTTTTTGAGCAAACCTGCTATGTCTAGTGAGTTTCATTCATTTGCTCCTGGGAGGGTGCCAGTATTTCCCCATCAGGGATACCTGTGAGAACATCTGGGTAGCATAGGCTGGCGATGGGGAAACCAAGGGGGACAGCAACTGGGGCAGTAATGGAGCGTGGGGAAGAAGATCCTGAACATCATTCGAAGGCTCCAGGAGGAATCGATCCGTTACAAAAACAATTAGCCAAGACATTGGAGGCCATAGCAGATACTAAAGCTATCCTTCACCAGGATATTAGGAAAGAATCGGTGGGTCTGAGTGGAGAGAGTGTGGAGTGTGGAAACTTCGGTTGCAGAACACCAGCCTATGCAACAAGCACTAGTCTACACAGTCAAGGAACTCACAGACTGAGTTCACACCCGTAGAGTAAGGCAGAGGATACAGAAGGCCACAATAGAAGGAACAATGACAGGGTGGTCAGTATACCAGAGGGAGCGCAAGGCAAAGATATGCTGACCTTCCTTGAGAACTGGCTCTGCACCGTAGTGGCCCTGGAAGATCGTTCTACCTTTTATATTCTAGAGAGGGCCCATAGGGTCCCTGCCCTCCCATTGGCACTGAGAAGGCCACCGCTCGGCGTGGTGGCAAGGCTTTTACGTTTCCGGGACAGAGACACTCTTCTACAGAAAGCAAGAATCACAGGTCCTACTGTGATTAATAACATTAAGGTATCAATTTTCCCGGGATCAAGACTGCCTTTATCTGAAGGATGCCTGTACAACACACACTGAAATTCATGACACGGAATATTAGGGGAATGAGGACCTCCACAAAGCGGCATAACAAACACAGGTACCTGCAGAGGGGGGAAGTGCAGATCGCTCTGCTAAAAGGAACCCACCTTATACATAGCGAAATCAAGAAACTACGCAGGCGTTGGAGAGGGCAGATCTTTGCAACATCGTATTCTGAATATGTGTAGCCTTTGACAGAGGGAGACAGACAGAAGGAGACAGACAGAGGGAGATAGATGGAGGGAGGTAGAAGGAGGGAGACGGAGGGAAGGAAAGAGAAGGAGACAGAGACCGACAGAGAGAGACAAAGGGAAGGAGACCGAGGGAGGGAGACAGAAGGAGGGAGACAGACAGAGGGAGACAGAGAGAGAGAGAGGAAGGCAGACAGAGGGAAGGAGACAGAGGGACGGAGACAGAGAGGGAGACAGACAGAGGGAGAAAGACAGAGGGAGACAGGCAGAGGAAGGAGGGCTACAGAGGGAGAGAGACAGAGGGAGGGAGACAGATAGAGAGAGACAGGGGGAGGGAGACAGACAGAGGGGGACAGACAGAGGGAGACAGGGAGGGAGAGGGAGTGAGACAGAGAGAGAGAGGGAAACAGAGGGAGACAGAGCAAGACAGAGAGAGAGAGAGGGGGACAGGGGGAGGGAGGCAGAGGGAGACAGAGGGAAGGAGTCCGGGGGAGACAGAGGGAAGGAGAGGGAGACAGAGAGAGGGAGACAGAGAGAAAGGGAGACAGAGAGGGAGGGTGACAAACAGAGGGAGACAGAGGGAGAGGGAGACCGAGGGAGAGAGAGAGGGAGACAGAGGGAGGGAGACAGAAAGAGGGAGATAGAGGGTGACAGACAGAGGGAGACATACAGAGGGAGGGAGGCAGACAGAGGGAGACAGACAGAGGAAGAGAGACAGAGGGAGAAGGGCAACAGAGGGAGGGAGACAGAGAGAGGGAGACAGATAGAGGGAGACAGAGGGAGGGAGAAAGATAGAGGGAGACAGACGTAGACAGACAGAGGGAGGGAGACAGAGTGAAAGAGAGAGAGGGAGACAGAGAGGAAGACAGAGAGAGAGCGAGAGAGACAGACAGAGTGAGTGAGACAGAGGGAGACAGAGGGAAAGAGAGAGGGAGAGAGAGGGAGAGAGATAGAGAGAGGGAGGGAGACAGAGAGAGAGAGGGAGAGAGAGAGAGAGAGAGAGAGAGAGAGAGAGAGAGAGAGAGAGAGAGAGAGGGAGGTAGACAGAGACAGACAGAAATAGAGACAGAGACAGACAGAGAAAGGGACAGACAGAGAAAGATAGAGGCAGGGACAAACAGATAGAGGGAGAGACAGACAGAGACAGAGAGACGGAGAGGGAGACAGGGACAGACAGGGACCGACAGAGAAAGGGACAGACAGGCAGAGACAGGGACAGATAGAGGTAGAGACTTAGACAGACAGAGAGGCAAAGAGACAGAGAGGGAGACAGAGAGGGAGATGCAGGGAGACAGAGGGAGGGAGACAGAGAGGGAGACAGACAGAGGGAGAAAGACAGAGGGAGACAGGCAGAGGAAGGAGGGCTACAGAGGGAGAGAGACAGA